>NW_026020815.1:0-1346731 GCF_900185275.1 Solanum verrucosum
CAATCATAACTGGAAATTCACCTAACTAATATTGAGCTAGGATTTATGACTGCTCAAAGTTCACCAAAAACTCATTTTTTTTCCATACTGAACCAAATTTCCAGATTTTTAATTCTTTCCAAAAATGACTATTTCAAATTTCCAGCTTCTTCATAGTTATTTCAAATTGCCGGATGTTACACTTCTTGATAAAGGTTTCATACATCCTAGTGCTTCTTTGTGAGGTGCTCCTGTCTTGTTTGTTAAGAAGAAGGATGGTAGTATGAGGAATGGTGAATTTATCTTAAGCCATAAAGGAGTGGATTGATACCAGAATGACAAGCTTATGGATAAATAAGTCCCATTAAGTATACTTGGGTGAAGAAAATTGAAGATTTTTCTAAGAAAGTGCGTATAAAATTGGGTTAGTCCTTTGAATTTGATGAGTATACCTGAGTTTGAGGTGTCATGTCGATGAAAAGGTTGACTTCGTAGTAATTGTCAGGGCTAACTGAGCATAATGGTAATAAGAGTTCATGATGGATTGTGATGGGATGGAACTATATAATAAGATTATTGGTTAAGCAAATTTTGTATAGTAATTACGACTTTTGAGTATCTAAGGTTGCGATTTTCTAATATTTGGTGAGTAACGTGGTTGTATGGAAAGTTTAAAGAGATGGTGGGATACCACTTGAATTGAATTTAAAAAAGCTAGAGTCGTAAAAAAATGTGGGATGTAGTACAACCTTTAGAGAGAGGCGAGTGCAAGAATATTTTTATTTGATTGCAAAGGCTAAAGTTGGTATCAGATGTCTAAAGATCAAATTTTTATAACTTAAGTCAATGGGAATTTATGTTGTGGGATGGAGATGTGGTTAAGAACTATGATTGTTTGGGTATTATGAGTGTGTGTTGGTTGGTTCAGGTTCACTTCTAATTGTAGTGAGTATTGATTTGGAATTTTATCATGCTTATATGAGAAATGATTCGTCCCGATGATTGTGTCAAGGCCCTTGATAACATGTTGCACACGTATGTACGATAAACTTTGGTGGTAATTGGGAAACACTTTTGTTGTTAGTTAAGCTTACATACAACCATATTTATTACTCGAGTATTGAGATGACTTCATTGAGGCATTGTATGGAAGGGTGTGTAGGTATTCAATTGGTTGGTTTGAGGCTGGAGATGTGAAACCCTTAGGGGTTGATTTGGTGAAAGGTGCTCAAGATAAGGTGAGAAACATCCAAGGCAAGCTTCTAGCAATCCAGAGTCAACAAAAATAATATGCAGACCATAAGGTAAGGGACATGACATTCCACGCTGGTGAGCAAGTCCTTCTAAAAAGTGTCACCCATAAAGGGGCTGATGAGATTCGGTAAGAAGGGCAACCTTAGTCCTCGATACATCGGGACATTTGAGATTCTTGACTGTGTAGGGCCTGTGGCTTATAGATTGGCTTTACCGTGTAGTTTATCTGGAGTCCATCCAGTGTTCAATGTGTGCATGTTGAAGAAATATTATGAGGACCAAGGAGATAAAGTCCGTGGAAGTTCAATGGAAACATCCTCCAATTGAGAAAACTACTTATGAAACCAAGAAGGACATGCGATACAAGTATCCCAGCAATTCGACGATTCAGATACTACTCTACTTTTGCCTTTACCAGTTCTCCTAGTTAATCACTCGGGGACGAGTGATGGATAAATTGGTATCTATTGTAACGACATGTTTCCGTCGTTATGGAAAAGCCAATGAGGAAATAATTTGGGCCAGAAAACTTTTGAGTAGTGACTTGGAAATTTCTAGCCTAGGCCAGACTTGGATGAAATCTGAGTCAGGTGAGGTCTAGGGAAATTTGGTAATAGACGGGAGGTTTGATTATGAATTTGATCACATGACTGTATAGCCAAGAAGTTAAGGAGCCTATACGGCTTTACGAAATCAAATTCGGATGAGTAGAACTCCCGAAACTGATCTTGGTATAGAAGGGTAACTTTTAAACGTCCAGGTTTGAAGGTGTGTTGTGAAATGGGAGCTTGAAACTCAAATTCCGAGCTTCTGTCTCCGTGCAAGCCGCTAGAGTGGGGCCGTTGTGGCGGGTTGGGTCCCGCTGTGGCGTGACAGTCGTGAGTTAAGTCGGGCAAGAACCCCAAAATCATTATTTTCTGTAAAACTTCGTTTTTGAGAGCTAAGAGGCGAACTAGAGCAGTTCTTAACAGTTTTCCACGATTTTTAGCGCTAAAGGTAAGATATATAATTACTCCCCTAATCCATTATTCAATTCTTAGAACTTAGAAACTTGAGTAATTATCATTGGGGAGGGTTTTGGCCTGAAATTGATAGTGGAAAAATCTCTAATTGAGTATTGGGATCTTGGGTTTGACCTAGGATTGATAGTTTGATTATTATCCGATTAATTAGGTCTTGTTTATTGATTCTTGAATTACTTAACTGTTGTTAGACCAAGAACAAGCGGGAAAAATCCGGAAAGGGAAGACTCAAGTGTCTTAGGAGGATTCAAGCTTGGTTTCGAGGTAGATGATGGTTTGATTTCCTGTTTGTGTGATATATGTCGTTTAATTGCTTCATTGTATGCATGTGTGTATGTAAATAAGGGAATGCGAATCAAATCTAATGCAAATGAGTATATATGAACAATTACATGCCATGAAACCAATACTTGATTGTATGACTATGATCGTTGTTCATTATGGGTGTGATTGTGGTTGTGTTGATTGGATCAGGTGTCACGTTTCGACACATAGATTGGATGGAGTGTCATGTTCTAATACATATATTGAATCGGGTTTCACATTTCGACACATATATTGGATCGAGTGTCACGTTCCGAGACATGTATATATATTGAATCGGGTGTCACATTCCGACACACTAATAGTTTGGGTGTGGGTTCCATGAGAGGACCACTGTGATGATTACATTTATGTCTACTTGTCGTTGATATTGGGAACTGTATGTTACTCCTGAAATGATAATGGATCTATGTATTATGTATATGTGTGTTTACTGTGTTGTAATTGCTTGCCTATGTTTCGCTTATTGGGATGGCCACTTTATCCTACCAGTACACTGTGGTTGTGTACTGATACTGCACTTGCTCGTTCTTTGTTGAGTACAGGGCATCTGCAGGCGGCTACTGATAGACCTCAGCTAGCTGATCATTAATTGAAGACCAGATTCAAGGGTGAGCCAGTTCTTCCAGGCTGCCATGGATCCTTCCTTGTTTAGTCCACTCTTTTCAGACTCAGACTGTTTAGTTAGACTTTGCTTATGTTAGTTTAGGGGTTGCACCCCTTTTCCTTGGATTTTTTGGTTTACAGAGTTTTGGTACAATGACTTTCAGGTTCTAGGGGTTGAATTTCCGCAATAGTTATGTTAGTTGATTTATTAAAATTTCGTAGTTTATGGGAACTCCATATTTTAGTAGTCATTTAAACCAGCTTCCGTATCATTAAATGTTCTAGTTTTCGTTAAGTTACTTAGTTGGGTTGTAGTAATGGTTCTCCCACCGGAAGGTTAGTGTGGGTGTCAATCATAACGATCTAGATCGTGACAATATATCCCTATCACTACTATTTTTTGTGCTGAAGCAATAGCCATAGAAGATGGATTGCCTATTGTGTGAGCTATCATCTAATGCTTTGACTATATAAACTCATTCATTACATTAATTAATTTTAAGTGGGTATCTCTACCATCTTATAGTTAAGCAATGTCAATATGTCTAGACTCTAGACTATAAATTTCATATTTTCTTTGCCAATACATAATTAGGTGTGTGCATGTAATTAAACCCAATTATTACAGAAAGAGACTCTTGGTTATATCTAGTACCCAATAAGCTACTTTTATATTAAGAAGGTATTAGGTTAAGTTTCTAAGTGGTTCAAACTAGTTCATAAGCATATTTTTTTAAGCTTATCATATAGTTGACAAATACTAAAAGTGCTTATAATCTGAAATCAACCATGTTTGGCTCGCGCTGATCCAAAAAATAGAAGGAGCTTTTATTTTTATTTATCAATATCCATCTACTCAGGCTTTCACCCAAACAACAGTTCTGAACGAAATTAGAAATTACACATCCACTCTTTTTATTTTCACTACATATATATAGTAGACATTTCAAAGCACACTCATTAACCACACCACATAATATTATTTCAAGTACATATATTTATGTATCACTTGATGTGGTAACTCTCAATATCTTTAGTGATATTGAGACACAATTCCATGAAAGTGTGTGGATCTGGCACATTTGCATTCTTCTTTTCATATTCCAAGATCCACGTAACTAAGTTGTTTTCACCCTTTGTCTCAACATGAATAGTGAGGTAAAATGATTTGTAATACTCTAACATATCTCCTTCAATCATCTTTTTTTTAACGAACTTCTTTTCTTCATCTATTTCTTCAATAACTTCCTTTGCCACCATCTCTTTCCCATCTGCAAACAAATATATATACTAAAAAATTCATAGATTATTTGTTTATCATGTTCTCCTGTCACTACTAGCATCGTACTTTAGCGGTAGCCATAATTTTACTGTTCCTATAAGCGTTCTTTCTATATATCCTGGTGTCTCTATTATTACTATTTTGTTATCTATTAATTATTTTGATATATATCCTATCCATAATTGAATTGTTTTATTTATATCTGCTACACAGTCTAAATCTAAAAAATCATCTCGTTTAGTTATTTCTGATATTTGTTTTTTCTTTGGATATTTAGGTAATTTTGCAATCTCTAGCTAGTGTATAATATCTGTTGTAATATCCCTCTATTATTATCTTTGCAAGTATGTATATTTTCATATTTTTATCATACTAAAGTCCTGGATCCAATTCATGAATTGATTAGTTTGAGCTATATAATGTGTTATTTATTAGTTTGAGTTAGATATATATAAATTTTTTTAAGAGCTATATAATGCGACGAAAATCTATATAAGTGGAGCCAACAATAAATATTGAAACCAAATATAATACGGATTTACCATGGGTGAATTTCCATAACCTAACAGAGTCAATAGTGCCCAATTCACCTTCACGAATATCCACTTTTTGTATCTTATCAGGGCATATGTTGCACATATGATGTGGTTTGTACATAATTATTTCATGGAACACATCTCCATCACACTTGATGTTTATCTCAGAAACCAATTTACCTTCAAGACTCATTTTTCTTTAAGTTTATAATAACAATTGTGTGGTTCATCATTAGCCAACGAGAAGGGGGGCTTCACCTGATCACTCTGAATCCGCTCATCAGGAAGAGAGAAAGGAAGAGGTTTTTTCTTTAGATAAAGCGGATGGAAAGAGATTGATACTTATACTGATATCGAGCTGGAAGAGCACTGGATAGAGACTATAGGGTCTCATCCCTGCTTCAACCAAGAGATAGGGAGACAGCATCGTAGCATGAAATGAGCCAATGCCAAGTGCTCATGATGAGTAGCTCTGCCTTTATATAGTTACACAGTGTCAATATGTGTTAGACTCTAGACTGTAAATTTGGTATTTAGTTTTTTGCCTATACATAATTAGGTGTGTGCACGTAACTAACTACACACAATTATTACATAAAAAGACTCTTGGTTATAGGTAGTACCCAGTAATCTACTTTTATATTAAGAAGGTATTAAGTTAAATTTCTTAGTGGTTCAGACTTGTTCATAAGCATATTTTTAAAGCTTATCATATAGTTGGCAAACACTTATAATTCTCAAGTGCTTATAATCCGAAATCAACCATAAGTTGGTCATTTTAAATTTATGATTTTACAGCTTATAAGCACTTTTAATTTGACTAATCACTTTACAATTAACCTTTTCTATTTTTTTTGTACTCCCTAAAATGTTCTTCCTAGAACATAACTTTGAATTATCCCTTTATTTTATTTCCTTCATTTGTTCTTTTTATGTGTAACTACTTTTAAATTATTTTTAAAAAATAGATTTAACGACATTAATTCAGTCATTATTTTAGAAAAAAAAGTTTATCAACATTATTTTACCAAACACATTATTTGTTTATTATCAATTTTAGCACCCTACGCGTAACCACTTGTTTATAAAGAAATGATGCCTACCCCCAACCCCACCCCCCACCCCAACCAAACTCTATATCTCTTTTGCAAATTTTATGTCGAGATTAATTACAGACATGTTGTTTTAGAATTGGAGAGGGACCTTGTGCATGCCAAAAAATTGGCAGATTAAATTAGGACTATTATTGTTGAGAAGATGAACTAACTGACATTTTTTTTAACCAACCACCAACCAAATTAGTTTTATTCCTCTTTTCATTTTTGCACAACTAATTACATCTATATAATAACGTGTTCAAACTGAAGTATAAGTCATATGAATTAAAGTATTTTTTACCTTCAGCAATGACTTTTCACCACAATCCATCTTTTTTCTTGTTATTATACTCATCACTTTTTGTCATTAGCAAGCAACTATGTAATTCAAACAGAAGCACGACATCTTCTTTAAATAACTCTGCCCGAGCTTCCTAAGCCTAAATTGCTACATCTTCTTGAAAGGCATAATAAATAAATATGCCCTTTAACTTAGCTTCAAATCACATTTATGTCCTTCAACTTTGGGTGTGCACAAGTAGACACTTAAACTTGTATAAAGTTGAACAAATAGACACACATATCCTACATGTCATTTTTTGTCCTACGTGTATTGTTCCACGTAGGACTCATGTTTCTACTTGTTCAAGTTTATACAAGTTTAAGTGTCTACTTATGCATACCCAAAGTTGAAGGGCATAAATATGAAATGAGGCCAAGTTTAAGGCCAATTTATGTATTATGCCTTCCTGAAATCCCAACTTTGCCTAAGCCTAAATTCCCTGAAATTCAAAAACCCGAGCTGCCAACTCTGCCAAAGCCCGAATTTCCAGAAATCACAAAGCCTAAACTTCCAACGTTGCCAAAACTCGAGATTCCTTCCATTCCTAATTATAAGCCTGAATTGCCAACTTTGCCAAAACCATAAATCCCACAAGTGCCTAAAAAGCCTTGAGCACGTGGCATATGAAATTTATCTTTCCCTTATTGAAGTAACATAGTTAAAATGTAACATTTCATTATGTAGTGTGACCATGTATGTTTGCCTAATATAATGTTCTTGTGTTTTGGAAGGATTATTTATGTGATTGATTATGTAGTTGTTCTGTCATCAGTTCACTAATATAATGTTCTTGTGTTTCTAGTGGTACAATACACACATCGTTTATGTTATTTGAAAACTTCAAATATTTGAGGTGGTTTTTACATTAGCTAATTTTGTAGTTCCCTATCACTACTAAAAAAACCTAAAATTGGCTATGGACAAATTCTGCAGCTAAATAATAAAATTTATCGTTGATCCTATTTAACAAAATTTTGTAGTTCCCTATAACTATTAACGTTCGATACTAATGTGTGTCCTCCGCACCCTCTTGTCTAGGGTCATATCATTGGTAACCTGAAGTTGCGTCAATTCTTTGTCCTATCACCTCTTCCCAGTACTACTTCGGTCAACCTCTACCTGTCCTTGTACCCTCAATAACCAACCTCTCACACCTCCTCACGGGTGCGTCTAATCAGTGGCGGAGCCACATGTAGTTAAGGGGTCTTGTCCGACACCCCTTCGTCGGAAAATTACATTGTGTAGCTAGAATAATTTTTTTTATGTATATATATTACATATTGACACTCCTTGACTTCTATACGATTTTATTTCTTTATATTTTGACACCTCCAGGCGAAATTCTAGCTCCATCACTGCGTCTAATCATCTCATCTTTACATCTCCAAACCATCTCAGTCTCGCTTTCCTCATCTTGTCTACCACAGATTGATCCTAGTAAGACCACACATCCACCTCAACATCCTCATCTCTGCTATAGGAATCTTATGGACATGGGAATTCTTGATTGGCCAACCTTCAGTCCCATAAAGCAATGTCGTTCGAATCACCAAAAAAAATATCCTTATTTGACCGGATTAAAAAGAGACTTTATAGAACTTACCTTTGAGTTTCAGCGGTACCTTCTTATCACACAAGAGTTTAGAGGCAAGTCTCCACTTCATCCACACCACACCAATACAATGTGTTAGCATCGTCGATGTCCCCACTCCTTGAACTATAAACCCTAAGATACCTAAATCTATCTCTCTTAAAGATAATTTAATTATGTAATTATTTTAAAATATAATTATATTTAGTAGAGATGATAGATGTTTCTATAGCTATAGTTAGTTTTTCCTTCTTTTTTATAGAAGAAAGTACGATAGGATATATATTTTTTATTTTTATACTATTTTTCTTCTTCAATCCCCTTTATAAAAAAAATGGTACAGTTGAAAGGAAAACACATACATTGACTAATTTCCAGCATAAAGAAAAAGAAAAGAATAAGAAAAGGGAAACTCTTATGCAATCCAAATAGTAGCTTTTATTTATATTATATAAGCAGAATTTTACAAAATAGAAATTACATATCCACTCTATTTATTTTTGTTACATATATATAGTAGATATTTCGAAGCACATTCATTAATAACACCACACATTATTCCAAGTACATATATTTATGTGTCACTTGATGTGGTGAGTCTCAATATCTTTAGTCATGTTGAGAGCAAATTCCATATATGTGTGTGGATCTGGCACATTTGCATTCTTCTTTTCATATTCAATAATCCAAGTAACTAAATTGTTTTCACCTTTTGTCTCAACATGAGTAGTGATGTAAAATGATTTGTAATACTCCAATATATCTCCTTCAATTATCTTTTTCTTAATCAACTTCTTTTCTTCATCTATTTCTTCAACTATTTCCTTTACCACCTTCTCTTTCCCATCTGCAAAAAAATATATATTAAAAAATAGTAAGATTCCATACTGCTAATTTCATTTTTGAATGATCGATGATTTGGATTGAATCTGAACAGGTTAAAAACGATTTGAATCAATATAAGTGTTGGATCAAATTAATGACCCTTGTATATACATAATTAGGTGTCTGTATGTCTCTAGTAATACAGACTCTTCCTTATATCTAGTAATAACTAGTACTTATTAGTACACAATAAGCTACTTTTATATTAAGAAGGTATTGGTTAAGTTTAGGGAAAAAGCATAAGTACCCCCAACTTATTCCCGAAAACTCAGAGACACGCTTATACTATACTAAGGTCCTATTAACCCCGTACTTATTTTATTAATAATTTTCTACCCCTTTTTGGCCTACGTGGCACTATCAACCAGATAGCTTGAAAAAATTGTCAACACGCGTTGGGCCCAGAAGATAATGCCACGTACGCCGAAAAGGGGTAGAAAATTATTTATAAAATAAGTTCGGGAGGATAATAGGACCTTAGTATAGTATAAGTGTGTCTCTGAGATTTCGGACATAGGTTGGGGGTACTTATGCATTTTCCCTTAAGTTTATAAATTGTTCAAACTAGTTCATAAGCATATTTTTTAAGCTTTATCATATAGTGGGCAAACACTAAAAGTGTTTATAAGACGAAATCAATCATAACTTGGTCATCTCTAATTTATGTTTTTACAGTTTATAAGCACTTTTAATTTAACAAATCATTTTACAATTTTACCTTTACTATCCTTTTGTACCCCCTAAAATGTTCTCCCTAAAACATAACTTTGAATTTCTCTTTGTTTTATTTCTGTCATTTGTCCTTTCTATTTGAAAATACTTTTAAATTAATTTTTTTTGTAAATAGATTTAACGACATTAATTCAGTCATTATATAATTAAAAAATATCAACAACATTTTACCAAATACATTATTTGTTTATTATCAATTTTAGCACCCTACGTGTAACCACTTATTTATAAAAGAAACTATGGCCCCCACCCCTCCACAAACACACCAAACACTATATCTCTTTTGAAAATTTTATGTTGAGATTAATTATAGACATGTTTTGTATTAGAATTAGAGAGGGGACCTTGTCCATGCCAATGCTAATTTTATCCAGAGCAATAGAAGAGGGATTGCCTATTGTGTGAGATATCATCCAATGCTTTGACTATAGAAACTCATTCATTAATGATGCAACTACTAGAAATTGAGCTTTCAGTGGCGACTAATCGCTACTGAAGCCCAAAAAGTCGAAATAAAATTATTTTAGTAGCGACTTGAGCGCCATGGCAACTGACAAGTAGTTCCATAACTAAATGTTATTTATGACAACTTTTTAAGAATGCCACTAGAAACTCCTATTGTGGTGATAATGGTTGCCACTAGAAATATTTATTCTACAAAAATAGTTCCAATAACTTAAATATTGGGTAGGTTGCCACTAAATATTGACTTAGCCCGAATTGTCACATTTACCTGAAATCCCAAATTTACCAAAGCTTGAATTCCCTGAAATTTTGAAACTTGAGCTGCCAACTCTGCCAAAGCCTAAATTGCCAGAATTCCCAAAGCCGGAGTTTCCACCATCTCCAAAGTTTGAACTTCAAATTTGCCAAAACTAGAGATTCCTGTCATTCCTAAGATTGAATTACCAACTTTATCAAAGCCAGAAATCCCTCAAGTGCCTAAAAAGCCCTGAGTGCGTGGCGTGTGAAATTTCTCTTCGCCTTATTGAAGTAACATTGATCATATGTGTTTCCCTTTGTTGTGATAAAATCATTTCCAGCTCTCTGTTTTGGAAGGATTATTTATGTAATTGTTATGCCATCAATTTACTAATATAAGGTGACTTTTACCTTAGCTAATTTTGTAGTTCCCTATCACTACCAAAAATAGGAAACTGTTGCAGGACAAATATATTCTTTAGTTAAATAGTAAAACTCAACGCTAATTCTATCTAGCTACGAATTATCAAAAAAAAAAATTATTGTTAATTACGAGTAATTTAGCGATCATGAATCATCTAGATTTTTGTAGTGTATTCATTTGCATTGAAATCTCTTATTGACTCTAGAATGTGATTCCCTAATTACTTATCCACTTTTCCTTTTGTAGTTGTCCTTAATTACTTGTCTATTTTGACAAATCAAGAAAGGACAATTGTTTTTTTACCTATTATACCCTCAATTAATTACTTTGAAAAAGGTAGAACTTTTTTTAAAATCTTAAATTTTTAATTCATCCACTTCATAGTTAATAGGGGTAAAATGGTAAACTTATATGTCAATAATTATAGATGTGTCAATTCAAAAATGGACAAGTAATTAGGGACAGAGGGAGTATTTCAATATGCAACATTGCTTATCATTTTAAAATTTTAAAACATTTTTTTTGTAAAAATTTACAATTGTCACGTCATTAAATAGGTACCAAATATAAGATTTTGGGGAATTATGACTATGGAAGCTAACTTAGCTAAGTTGAGTGACTTTTGAAAGACAAAACAAAGTTGAGAGACTCTTAAGGCCATTTGGGACATATGTAAGGATGTTTATTAAACATTCAATCACCTAAACAACATAATGTTAGATTAATTAGGTAATACTTGTTATACAAGTTAGATTAATTAGGAGGTTATTGTTGAGAAGATGAACTAACATAGTTTTTTCATACCAAACCACAACCAAAGACTAATTCTCCAATTTTTACTTTCACTATATAAACTTGTTTGAAGTGAAGTATAATGCATAATCAACAAAAGCATAAATTACAAGTCTTGAAGCATTTATCACCTTTATACAATGGCTTATAAGTATACCCCATCTATTTTCTTGTTATTATTTGTCACTTTGTTTATAACAAGTAGTTATGTGATTCAAGCACAAGCGCGCAATCTTCTTGATGTAACCATCCCTGAGCTTCCTAAGCCAGAATTGCCACATTTACCTGAAATCCCAACTTTGCCTAAGCTTGAATTCCCTGAAATTCCGAAACCTGAGTTGCCTACTCTACCAAAGCCCGAATTTCCAGAAATCCCAAAGCCGGAGTTTCCACCATTTCCAAAGGCTGAACTTCCAACGTTACCAAAACTCGAGATTCCTATCATTCCTAAGCCTGAATTGCCAACTTTGTCAAAGCCAGAAATCCCTCAAGTGCCCAAAAAGCCTTGAGCGCGACCGAAGCAGCATTGTTAAAAATGTATTGTGTTGTGTGATCATATATGTATTTCTTTGTTGTGCTATACAATCTGCCATTTGAAACTTTCCTTCGTATTTTTTTTTGTCATCACTTCATTAATGTACTTGTGATTCTAATGACATTATACATATCTCTCTGTTTCATTTGTTTGATTTTGACTTGACACAGACTTTACGAAAGTAAAGAAAACTTTTGAATATTGCGATATCAAATTAAAGATATGTAGAATGTATCAAAATATCTTTAATTCTGTAATCTTAAACATGCGTGTCAGGTGAAAGTTGAAACTAAAGAGTTAGCCAAAATAGGAAAAAGACATTGTTTTTTAAGTGGACAAAAGATGAAAGTAAGACAAACAAATTGAAATGGAATAGTTTTTCGTTCGTGAGCTGAGGCACCAATAAACATCAATATCACCAAATTTGCTATTAAAATATGAGACAGTTAAGAAAAAAGTTTATATTTGTCTGGTGGTTTGATTAAATTTGTTCTCCGATGAAATGACTAACTGTAATTTCAAGCCAAATATTGCAACAACGAGGACATTAATGACCACATTAATTTTACGAATGGAAAAATTAAACCCTTTTACATAATTTTAAAGCAAATCTAACCCTTTTCCATATAATATATTTCTCCCACTATGTGGAGGTAACTAAATTATTGAAATAAATTTCACATAATTAATGTAGCCAATTATGGTCATATGGTTCAATAATAAACTATAACAAAAATTCAATTTCACCATCTCTATGTATATTTCTAGCTAACACATATACCGTGTGTATTCTGAGAGACCTTAGCCACATGGTACACTAAGTTGCTCAGATTCGGGTGAGTCAGATAAGGATGTGGATTTAGAGGTTGGATTCTTCATAATTTAAATTTTAAAATTTGGGAGCATGGATTCAGGTGCAGAGATTCGACCAAAGACAATTCAAATATCTAAATTATGAGACATTATGTGGATTACTTACTAGGTTTTTTAGGAGAAAATATTGTTTATAAAGAGGAGAACTCCAAAAGTAGATAAAAGGAAAAGGACTAACATAGAAATTACTATATACAAGCTATTTCATTTTCTTCAATTTCACCTTAGTTTTTGTTTTGATTACATAAATCATAGGTATCTATCTTGAATTCCTCCATTGATTTTGGTCAAAATACTGAAAATTGGTTGACAAACTTTTGGTATGGATCCCATGCACATTCACACGGCCACACCTATGTTGTATCGACGTGAATAATGTGATACTGAAAGAGAAGAGTCCGAGCAACTTAGAGTGCATAACATAAGTCCCGTCAGCATGTTATCTTCTCTTTACTATTATACACAAGCTAGTTACGGTATGTCATTTTACTCAACAAAACCTTTCATAAGTGTTTGGTTTATTAGCATTTTATTAAAAATAATTTATTATATTGCACTAACAATAAGTGTTGACCTTGTAGGAATATTTAATTTATGAAGTTATTGTTGAGAAGATGAACTAACACACAATTTTTCCTACCAATCACAACCAAAGCCTAATTCTCCAATTTTTATTTTCCACAACCATACATCTATATAAATTTGTTTGAAGTGAAACATAATGCATAATCAACCAAATCATAAATTACTAGTCTTGAAGCATTTATCACCTTTCAACAATGGCTTATAATCACTACAACCCATCTTTTTTCTTGTTATTATTTGTCACTTTGTTTTTAACAAACAACTACATAAATCAAGCAGACGCGCGCCATCTTCTTGAAGTAACTTTGCCTGAGCTTCCTAAGCCTGAATTGCCACATTTACCTGAAATCCCAACTCTGCCTAAGCCTGAATTGCCTGAAATTTCAAAACCTGAGCTACCAACCCTATCAATCCCCGAATTGCCACATTTACCTGAAATCCCAACTTTGCCTAAGCCTGAATTTCCTGAAATCCCAAAACCCGAGCTACCAACTCTACCAAAGCCTGAATTTCCCAAAATCCCAACATTATCAAAGTCTGAACTTCCAACATTGCCAAAACTTGAGATGCACGTCATTCCTAAGCCTGAATCGCCAACTTTGCCAAGGCCAAAAATCCCTCGAGTGCCTAAAAAGCCTTGAGCACTTGTGTATGAAATCCTATTTGCTTCATTGAAGCAACAATATTGTTAAAATGTTAAGACTTAATTATGTTATGTGATCATATGTATGCTTTTTCTTTATTGTGCTAGAATCATTTGCAGCTTCGCTTTTGGAAGATATATATTTATGTGATTGTTCTATATATCATCACTTATTTGTGTTTCTTTTGGGGTTACATGTATATAATTTTTATACACTAAATCTTAGAAACTTTTTTGTAGTTTTTCTCATTCAAAGCACATATATAGAGTGCATAAAGCGTACTCGACATGCAACTTATTGAGAAAAGAAATGCCTCAACTTAATGAGTATAATATTTTAGACAAAAATAAACTTAACCAAAGTACGAAAAATTAACAGAGAGCCCTTCTTTTTTAAATCATATTTATCAACGACATTATTATGTGACTGTAATATAATGTCTCAATCGTCTCGTTCACGCAATAGGCATGGTCCAATAGATATTAGGCAAAGGAAATTAAGCAAGTAGATATAAATTGAAGAAGAAAGTTAAATAATTAAAAATATTTGCTTTAAATTAGCCAAAAAAGTCAAATAATTAAAATCTTTGCTTCTTCATCTTACTGTCAATAAGAATCGTACTCTTTTTTTTTTTAATTATTATTATTATTGACAACATAGCCACATTAATCATAGTTCACCTTACATGACTTATTAATCTTTTTACGGTTAATTAAGGTGTTAGCTCAAAAACTTATTTCTTCCTTCCGTCCATAGTATATGATATTTTATTATTTTTATAAGTTTGAGCATATTCTTTAAGAAAAAATCACTTCTAAAAATAAGAGGTGTTTTCATTAAATCATTCTCAATTAAATAGAACATAATTTAATATGGTTTGTTGATAAAGTAAAAACACTTATTTAAATTAAATAAAGGTAAATATTATTTAGAAAATATTCGACTTTCTTAATTATGTAAGAAATTATTTATTTTTGGACTAAATAAAAGTTTAAAATACTATATAATATAAATCGAAAATTTCATAAAGAGATCGAGATCTCGAATATTTCATAAACTCTTGGGTATTTTTAAAGATCAAGATCTCAAATATTTCACAAAGTCATGGAATACTCATAAATAGATTAAATCCAAATCATCTTAATTCGAGAAATATGCCACTAACGGTCCTTGAATTATGTAGATCAAGTCCAAATCATCATAGTTTGAGAAATACGTCACTAACGTCCCTCAAATTATGTAGATCAAGACCAAAGTATCCTAAGTCGAGAAATATGCCACAAACGGCCCTCAAATCATGGATATATATCTTATGAGAAAAGAATCAAGGGATCAACATAATTGTATCCACAATATTCATCAATAAAATTCACGTTTCTTCATAAAAAAATAAAAAAATAAAAAAAATAATAATAATAATAATAATAATAATAAAAATAAATATATATATATATATATATAAATCGAAAGGAGTAAGTGGACATTAAATGGTTCATCCTCCACTATGTACAACTTATATCATTAATAACGTGAAGATGATACAACAAATTGTAGTATCAAATCGAAAAGTTAAATCAAATTAACAAAAACATCCAACTAAATGTGATTTGGTTTGATTCGGTGGTAACATATATATGTCAAGAAATATTGCGATTTTCTCGTTGGATGCAATATTTAAAAGATATATATATATATATATATATATATATATATATATATATATATATATATATATATATTGCATCTGTGTTTTTATATATTTCAATAATATATAGAAAATTCTTATGCCTATTGTAGAAAATGGGGTTCCAGGATTACCTCTGCATGCTCCATCAGTATTGCACTTCACTTCATTCCTCAGTGGTGGCATTTTTTACGAGAGTAATCGAGACCCGTAAAGGAGAAGAGTCTATGGGGGCATATCTGCATATGGGAAAGTCGGGTTGATTGGTGTGTTCATTATATTCAAGCAACGATATAGAAGAAAACAAAATGTAGCTAGAGGCCCGAGGGCAGGAAAAATAGTCGAGTCGATTAGGATCGATCGGAAAGAAGCAAGGCTATGTATATCATGACCAATCACCATCGATAAAGAAAAAAAAATTAAAATGCGATTATATAAAAATAAATATACCTAATTACTTATAATTGTATTGTCATCATATTTCAATTGTCATGAGTATGTAAATATCATGATTAATTTATAACTAAACTAAAACGTACTTATAAGTTATACCCAATTGAATTAGCACCGCCACTATGTGATATAGATATGTGGTGGATAATATTTTTCATTGATTAGCTTCTTACATTAATTAAAATCTATATAAGCGGTACAAGTTTTATACATTTTCTTACCACTTTCCTTTCGCAACTCATTGCTATTACTAGGAAAAGAAAATATGGGCTTAAAAGGTAAGTTGATTGTTTCATTGGAAGTAAAGTGTGGATGACACTCGGTTTATGATATTTTCCACACTAATACCCATCATCTACCCAATATAAGCCCTAGCAGACTCAAACATTTCGAGATTCATGAAGGTGAAATTGGAAAAATTGGTTTGGTTGTTAGCTGGAAATATTATGAAGGTAACACACACATTTCTCTTCTCTCTTTCTCGCAATATTGTTTTCTTGCATCAATTTTATATATGTTTTATATTACGAAAGTCATTACTCGAGAAAATCTGTTAGTTCCATGAAAAAAGTTAGTTAATGGTGTTTGATTATCAGTAATATATTTTACTTTTAGGCAAAAGTCATTTTCCTCAATTAATACTATATTCTAAATGTTTAGATCTTTTATGAGGAGTTTAACATTTGAATTGGGAGTAACATCTTTTATATTTGATCTTAATGAATAGATGGAAAAGAAATGTTTTGTAAGATCGTGTGGTCGAAGCCATCGATCCTCCGAAGAATTCAATCACTTGGAAAGCGATTGAAGGACATCTTTTAGAGTTGTATAATTCTTTCACTATTATTATATCCTGTGAAGATTGGACTACAATTGCACTTGTGTACGAGAAGAAATCTGAAGATACCCCAGAACCTCTAGCTTTCTTGGATTATTTCGTTGGTCTCACCAAGGATGTTGAAAGTCACCTTCTCAAGAAATAGAAAATCTATCATGTTCAATGGTCCTATACATACATGGAGTCCGAGTCAAAAGGGCAAAACAAAATTGTCAAAAATTCCAAAATCGCACATCAATTTTTTTTAAAACCAAAAGGGCAAAATCGCTCCTGATGAAGCGATTTCCCTCTGACACAATAATTAAAATGGCTGCGATTTTAAGTCAGACTTTTTTTTTCCTTACACATCGCTGCATGGGCAGCGTTTTTCATGCCTATTGTTAATTATTAATAATATAAAAATGATAAACAAGACGGACAGTATACTCAATAAAATTGTTGATGCATATATATCATAAATTATAATAAAAGAATATTAAATTTTAAAAAAACTTTTTTTAAAAATTCTTACCCAAAATCGCTGACAAAAGTTGTCGTACGATTTTCAGGAGCAATTTTCTTCTGACAAAAGTTGTCGTACATTAAAAAAAATAAAAATCGCTGCTAAGATCGCTGCATTAGTAGCGATTTTCTCAAAAAAAAAATCTTTTTTTCTTGATTTTGGTTAAGAATTTTTAAAAGGAAAGTTTTTTTTAATTTAATATTCTTTTATTATTATTTATGATATATAATTCAATTTTCCTCATGCTTCAACAATTTTATTGAGTATATTGTCCGTCTTGTTTATCATTTTTATATTATTAATAATTAACAATAGGCATGAAAATAATAGCACTAGGCATGAAAAATGCTGTCCCTGCAGCGATGTGTAAGGAAAACAAAATTCTGACTTAAAATTGCAGCCATTTTAATTAAAAGAAAAAATTTTACAAAATCGCTGCTCTTTTTCGTTTTGTGTCAGAGGAAAATTGCTTCGTCAGGAGTGATTTTGCCCTTTTGATTTAAAAAAAATTGATGTGCCCTTTTGAAATTTTTGACAATTTTTTTTGCCCTTTTGGCTCCGGACTCTACATACATGTATCTATGTGCTTGTGTTTTTGTGTGTTATTTCTTGTGTGATGAGTATTTGAAAATAATGGCTAGTACTAGCTAGCGTGTAAAATAAATAATATTATGTTCGAATAATATATATGTATTATTATGTAAAATAAATAATATATATGTAATATAAATAAATAATATTATATACAGTTTTTTTTACTCTTAAGAACTTTGAATATTAGAGTAAGTAGAGCTACCTTTGCAGTAATTCCCATACATTGTAATCTCATATGACTACTAAATCTGATATTTTCTGACCCTATTGCTCGTTTTCGATCAAATAGCTCTTGTCAGTCCAATAACTGTTTGTGTAACCTTGATATTCATATTGGGCTGAACTTGGTTCATAGCAGTAATATATGACAATAACTAGGTACATAACATGAGAATTGTTTAATTTAATATTATTGTACATAAGCTAGTTATAATTAATTTTAAGGAAAGGAGTATCTACATACATAAAATATGCGCTAGAATATGTTACACAAGGAAATTTATTGTCAGATTAAATTAATTAGGAGGTTATTGTTGAGAAGATGAACTAACACAGAATTTTTCCTACCAAAGCCTAATTCTCAAATTTGTATTTCCACAACCACACATCTATATAAACTTGTTTGAGGTGAAACATAATGTATGATCAACCAATAAACATAAATTACTACTCTTGAAGCAGTTATCACCTTTCAACAAATATGACAGTTTATTACAACAACCCATCTTTTTTCTTGTTATTATTTGTCACTTTGTTTTTAACAAACAACAACATAATTTGTCACACCCCAAAACCAGATGTGATGGCACGTGCCCAAACCCCACCGGACACGTCAGCCTAACACCCAAAAACCCGACGATACAGAATTTATAAAACAAGAATAAGATAGAAAGATAAGCGGAAGTCTTTAAATAAACTCAACATAACCCCAGAATTGGTTGTCACATGTACAAACCTCTAATACGGAATCTGAATAAAATATACAAGTCTCATAGTAAAGTTCTAGAATAGAACAAAACAATAAATATAGATAACTTGAGGGCACGTCTGAAATGAACCGCTACCTCTCAAGTAAGTCTGGAAGCTCTAATCTGAAGATGAGTAATAAGTCGGATCTGATAGAGCTGTCAACCTACACAACTGTGTAGAAGCAAGGGTGAGTACCAAAAGCAATAGGTACTCGCAAGTAACACTAAACTAAGCTAAACTAGCAGCTACAAACAACTCCTTTCAATCCCAACCGAACCACCGAAACTTCATTCTAACAGCGAACCAACAACCTATACTACACAATTCATAATCAACAGATATATCCAACAGTGTCTCAACATCAACCTCATATCCTCGTGTAAGAGCAAATAGATCATATATCACATGAAGAGGGGCAAATAGGTAAAATCCACACACCACAGACAAAGATGAAGTCAAATGCGATGCAAATGCAATAATAATGTCATGTAGTCATGATGCATGTCTGTCCTACGATACATATCTGTTGACGTAATCAGTCCGCGCTGAATACTCAAATCAGAACCCATGGGGGCCACACATGGACCATGTATCACCGCCGGAACCAGATCCCATCGGCATCCAAATCGCTAGCCGGAGCTAGTCCATCTCATATATCTCTAGCCGGAGCTAGTCTCAACTGTGTCTCATATCCATCCATCCTCATATCAGTGTCTCAGAACTCATGCAACAGATAGTTCACACATGGGATGAATAATGAATATGCACATGTCATCAATCACAATCATATCACGATCACATTATAGTATTACACATTATCTGTCTCAATCACAACCATATCACAACCACATCATAGTATTACACATTATCTGTCTCAATCACAACCATATCACAACCACATCATAGTATTACACATCGTCTGTCTCAATCACAACCATATCACGACCACATCATAGTATTACACATCATCTGTCTCAACATCAATGTCTGTATCAATCATAGCTTACTCATGCTCTTCTATCCCCTCAATATCGGTTATCACATGACTTATTCAACAAATTCAAGTCACATATAACACACTTAGCTCGTTTTATTCCCCATCTTTCATTTACAACAATTTCAATCAACAAATAAAACCCATCCTCAATCCCCATTACTCCCCAACACAATTAGGAAAGTAGTCATGTGTAGTCTAAGAGTTTAACAAAGTTTAGAAGTCACTTGCCTCAAAACACTTCAACTAGTAACTAAAATTTGAGTTTTACCCTTTCGAGCACGCTCCAAATCACCACAATCTATTCATAAATGGAATCCCACAATCAATACGAATCTAACAACACCAATATCGTGAAATTTGGAGAAAAAGGGTAAAATGGTCAAAAAAATCTCGTTCCGGAAAATATTCTCGAAATCTTGAAATTTTTAGTGAAAAATGTTCCCCAAGAAATTTAGAATCCAATAGTGAAAACCGTTTCGAAAAAGGAGTTGAAATGAGTTCACAAACTCAAATTTTCTATTAAATTCGGATTAGGCAAAAACCCCCAAATTTTACAGTTGAGATCTCAAATTTTGATGTTAAAATCCATAAATAATCGATGAAAATCAAAGATCTAAGTTGGAAATAACTTACCCAATGAATTCCTTGCGAAAACCCACTTGAAATCACCTATTTTCGAGCTCTCAAAGTCTAAAAATGGAGAAATGAGTATTTTTCAAGTTGGGGAAAATGGCTACTGGTTTTTTTTGACTTAAAAGGACTGCTATTGCAGCTGAAACACAACAATAATACCAAAGTTTAAGTCCCCGTTGGACCCTCGGGATTCGTTCGGAATCTCGTGCACACAAACTAAATATGTACCCCCACTAAATTCGACGTTCCGGACTCAATGGAACCGTCGGAATTTGAATTCGAGGACTCCTTGACCCGAAATTCAATAAGATGCCAAGAAACTAGTTTAACGCCAAAAAAATTCGAAACTCAAACGGAGCGTCTAAAAATTCAACCAAGACTCATTCTAGACTTAGAATCGCTTCCCGAAACCAACGGTACTCTCGAAATTTCAATCCGAGCCTCGGAACCTCATATGTTGACCAAAGTCAACTCTTTATCACAATTTCACAACTTTAGCAACTTAGGACCTCAATTCTTCGTTTCAACTCCAAATTCAACTCCGTAACTTCACACAGACCCGTTTCGACATTCTAAAACTGCCGGAATCGACGGAAATCCGATCCGAGTCCCGAAACTCCAAATAACTCGAAAAAGCACTTTTTAACCAACTTTAACTCATAAAAACTCAACTTCTCAAAAACTCAACTTTTTACCAACTTTTCCTCAAACTAACTTTACAACCACAAAACATGGGACTCGGGGCAACTACCGAAAGGGCAAAATAGTCATTTCCACAAAAAATTACCAAAATGACCTTTCGGGTCATTACGTCCACAACCATATCACAACCACATCATAGTATTACACATCATCTGTCTCAACATCAATGTCTGTATCAATCATAGCTTACTCATGCTCTTCTATCCCCTCAATATCGGTTATCACATGACTTATTCAACAAATTCAAGTCACATATAACACACTTAGCTCGTTTTATTCCCCATCTTTCATTTACAACAATTTCAATCAACAAATAAAACCCATCCTCAATCCCCATTACTCCCCAACACAATTAGGAAAGTAGTCATGTGTAGTCTAAGAGTTTAACAAAGTTTAGAAGTCACTTGCCTCAAAACACTTCAACTAGTAACTAAAATTTGAGTTTTACCCTTCCGAGCACGCTCCAAATCACCACAATCTATTCATAAATGGAATCCCACAATCAATACGAATCTAACAACACCAATATCGTGAAATTTGGAGAAAAAGGGTAAAATGGCCAAAAAATCTCGTTCCGAAAAATATTCTCGAAATCTGGAAATTTTTAGTGAAAAATGTTCCCCAAGAAATTTAGAATCCAATAGTGAAAACCGTTTCGAAAAAGGAGTTGAAATGAGTTCACAAACTCAAATTTTCTATTAAATTCGGATTAGGCAAAAACCCCCAAATTTTTCAGTTGAGATCTCAAATTTTGATGTTAAAATCCATAAATAATCGATGAAAATCAAAGATCTAAGTTGGAAATAACTTACCCAATGAATTCCTTGCGAAAACCCACTTGAAATCACCTATTTTCGAGCTCTCAAAGTCTAAAAATGGAGAAATGGGTATTTTTCAAGTTGGGGGAAAATGGCTACTGGTTTTTTTGACTTAAAAGGACTGCTATTGCAGCTGAAACACAACAATAATACCAAAGTTTAAGTCCCCGTTGGACCCTCGGGATTTGTTCGGAATCTCGTGCACACAAACTAAATATGTACCCCCACTAAATTCGACGTTCCGGACTCAATGGAACCGTCGGAATTTGAATTCGAGGACTCCTTGACCCGAAATTCAATAAGATGCCAAGAAACTAGTTTAACGCCAAAAAAATTCGAAACTCAAATGGAGCGTCTAAAAATTCAACCAAGACTCATTCTAGACTTAGAATCGCCTCCCGAAACCAACGGTACTCTCGAAATTTCAATCTGAGCCTCGGAACCTCATATGTTGACCAAAGTCAACTCTTTATCAAAATTTCACAACTTTAGCAACTTAGGACCTCAATTCTTCGTTTCAACTCCAAATTCAACTCCGTAACTTCACACAGACCCGTTTCGACATTCTAAAACTGTCGAAATCGATGGAAATCCGATCCGAGTCCCGAAACTCCAAATGACTCGAAAAAGCACCTTTTAACCAACTTTAACTCATAAAAAACTCAACTTCTCAAAAACTCAACTTTTTACCAACTTTTCCTCAAACCAACTTTACAACCACAAAACATGGGACTCGGGGCAACTACCGAAAGGGCAAAATAGTCATTTCAACGAAAAATCACCAAAATGACCTTTCGGGTCATTACATCATTCACCACTAAAAACCATGTTCGTCCTCGAACATAAAGTAAAAGAAAGTACCTGAAGTCTCTAAAAGCTCGGGATATCGGACCCACATATCATCCTCGGACTCCCAAGTCGCCTCCTTATCTGATCGATGCCTCCACTGAACCTTCACTGAAACAATATCCTTGGTCCGGAGCTTGCGAACCCGTCTGTCCAAAATAGCTATAGGCTCATCCTCAAATGTCAAATCTGGACTCAACTCCACCGACTCAATCGAAATCACGTGAGACTCATCCGGAACATACTTCCGGAGCATAGAAACAAATGCACGACTGTCAAACTAGGTGGCAAGGCTAACTTGTAAGCCACCTCTCCCATCCTCTCCAAAATCTCATATGGGCCAATGAACCTAGGGCTGAGCTTGCCCTTCTTCCCAAATCTCATCACACCCTTCATGGGCGATACCCGAAGCCAAACTCGATTACCCACCATGAACTCTAAGGGTCGAACCCTCCTATCAGCATAGCTCTTCTGCCTACTCTGGGCAGTCAAGAGCCTACTCTGAATCACACGAACACGCTCCATATCCTCTCTAAGAATATCAGTACCAAGGGAGTCCACCTCCGCTGAATCAAACCATCCAATAGGTGATCTACACCGCCTACCATACAGTGCCTCAAAAGGTGCCATTCTAATGCTAGAATGATAACTGTTGTTGTAGGCGAACTCTGCCAATGGCAAGTGCTGATCCCATCTAGTACCAAAGTCGATCACGCAAGCCCGAAGCATGTCCTCCAACACCTGAATAGTCCTCTCAGACTGACCGTCAGTCTGAGGGTGAAAAGCTGTGCTCATGTCGAGTCTAGTGCCCAAATCATGTTGTAATGCTCTCCAGAAATCAGAAGTGAATACTGAACCCCTGTCAGACACAATGGACACCGGCACTCCGTGCAACAAGCAGAGTCGCGCCATCTTCTTGAAGTAATTTTGCCTGAGTTTCCTAAGCCTGAATTGCCACATTTACCTGAATTCCCTAAAATTCCAAAATCCGAGCTACCAACTCTACCAAAGCCCGAATTGCCACATTTACCTGAAATCCCAACTTTGCCTAATTAAGCCCAAATTTCCTGAAATCCCAAAACCTGAGCTATCAACTCTACCAAAGCCAGAAATCCCCGTAATCCCAACATTATCAACGCCTGAACTTCTAGCATTGCCAAAACTTGAGATATCTGTCATTCCTAAACCTGAATTACCAACTTTGCCAAAGTCAGAAATCCCTCAAGTGCCTAAAAAGCATTGAGCAGGGAGCGTATAAAATCCTCTTTGCTTCATTGAAGTAACAATATTGTTAAAATGTTAACACTTAATTATGTTATGTGATCATATGTATGTTTTTTTCTTTATTGTGCTAGAATCATTTGCAGCTTCCCTTTTCAAAAGAAATATATATATATATATATATATTAGTTTTATGAAACTATATATTCAAACCTTTATATTATTTACAATTTTGTTAAACAAAAATGTTTGAAAGGACATTATTATATGGCTACGAATTACGATATTATGTCTTCCACATAATCGTCTTGCTCACGCAATAGGCATGCTCCAACATAGATGTTAGGTAAAGGAAATTAAGCAAGTAGATATAAATTTGAGAAGAAAGTTAAATAATTGAATTATTTTCTTTAAATTAGCCAAGAAAGTCAAATAATTAATTAAGGTTTTAGCACTTGGCTCAAAAACTTATTTCTACCTTCCATCCATATTAATTATATAATATTTTTAGTTTCGACACACCCTTTAAGAAAAACATTCACCTCCTAGAAAATAAACACCATTAACATTAGCAGTGTTATCTCTCTTTCATTTAAATAAGTGGACATGATAAACTGGTTCATCCTCCACTATGTATAACTTATCATTAATAACATGAAGATGATACAATAATAAATTGAAGAAATAAATAGCTAAAAAAGAAGAACTTAATAATGATCAATTCAACATGGACCCCTACCTTGAATATTTTGATGTTTCATAGCATATAACTCAGAAGAAAAATAAAGAAGGTTAAAGTTTATAATTCCTCGTGCTATTCTACGTTCCATAGTGCCTTATATTACAAGTTAGGAGTAACCCTATAAATTTGAGGCTAGGCATAAGTGTTTAAATCAAATCAAAAAATCGTAGTATCAAATTGAAAAGTCAAATTAAATCGATAAAAGAATCCAACTAAACGTGGTTTGGTTTGATTCGATTGTGACATATATATGTCAAGAAATATTGTGATTTTCTCATTGGATGGAATAATTAAAAGAACAAAATATATATATACACACTTGCCCACCCAAGTATTGAGAGAGTTTGAATGTGAACTTGGGATCACTATAGAAGACCACTGAACTGTTGTCTACCATGTAGATTCACTTGAAGGTGTTTGCTCACGCTTCAAAAGGTAATTCTTGAATTAAATTTCAGAAAGTTTATGTGTTCCAGCATGATTGCATATGTTCTAGCATAAACATATATTGGTTATCTATTATTCATGTAGCAGTATGAGTTATGACTATGATATGCTTCCGATGTGCATATAACTTTCCAATGGTATATTTTTTTATTCGTAACATTATTCACTTGTTTGGCAAAGATGATTTTTAGGGGAGTAATTTTTACAGGGATAATTAATCCAGACTCGTAAAGGATAAGGGCCGATGGGGGCACTTGGGAAAGACGGGCTGATCGAGTGTCTCCATTCAAGCGAGGGTACATGAGAAGAAGAACGAAACGAAGTGAGAGGTCTGGGGCAGGGAATTAAAATAGTTGAGTCGATCAGGCTCTACGATCGGGAGAAGCTAGCAAAATGAAATCAAGATTTGATTGAAAATAAAGAAGCAAGATTGTTGATACCACAACTGATCACCATCAATAAAGAAGAAAATTAAAATACGGTTACCCAAAAATAAATATACCTCATTATTTATAATAATATTGTCATCATATTTCAATTATCATGGTAAAATATCATAATAAATTTATAACTAAACTAAAACCTACTTATGCACAATTTAATTAACACCGCCACTATGTGATATAGATATGTGGTGAATAATATTTTTCATTGATTAACTTCTTACATGAATTAAAATCTATATAAGAGGTACAAGTTTTATACATTTTCTTACCACTTGCCTTTCGCAACTCATTGATATTACTAGGAAAAGAAAATATGGGCGTACAAGGTAAGTTGATTGTTTCATTGGAAGTGAAGTGTGGAGGACATTCGGTTCATGATATTAATAACACTAATAGCCATCATCTACCCAACATAAGCCCTAGTAGAGTCAAGCATTTTGAGATTCATGAAGGTGAAAAAGGAAAAATTGGTTCGATTGCTAGCTGGAAATATTACGAAGGTAGCACACACATTTCTCTCCTCTCTTTCTCGCAATATTTATTGCATCAATTTTCCACATTTAGGTGTATTTCATATTTCGAAAGTAATTCGCCTATCCATCAAAATCTTTTCCATGAAAAAGTTAGTTAATGGTGTTGATTACTCCCTCCGTCCACTTTTAATTGTCATGTTTTCCTTTTTTTTGGAGTCAAACGATAAGAACTTTGAATAATATTTGATGTATTTTTTCATGGAAAATTACTTCAGCCATCATTCTAATCTTCACGAGCAATAGATCATTTTTATTAAAATGAAAATGATAAAAGAGGGAAAATAAACTAAAGAATTTGAACATTTGAATTGGGAGTAACATCTATTGTATTTTCTGATCTTTAATGAATAGATGGAAAAGAAATGTTTGCTAAGACTGTGATTGAAGCCATCGATCCTCAGAAGAATTCAACCACTTGGAATGCAATTGAAGGAAATTTGTTAGATCTGTATAATTCCTTCAATGTTATTACATCCTTTGAACATCAATGGATTACATATGCACTTGTGTATGAGAAGAAAACTGAAGATACTCCAGAACCCATTGCTTTCTTGGATTTTTTCATTGGTGTGATCAAGGATATAGAGGGTCACCTTCTCAAAAATTAAAAAATCTACGATGTTCAATGGTCCTATACATACATATATCTATGTGTTTGTGTGTTTGTTCTTATGTGATGAGTACTTGAAAACATTGGCTAGTGCTAACTAGCGTGTAAAATAAATAATATTATGTTTAATTTGAAGAATAATATATATATACTATGTACGCCAGCCTCTATATATAATGTCATGTTTGAAGAATATATATTTGTGATTCAAGTAGCATTTTATACAGTTTTATTTTTACTCTAAGAACTCTGATATTCCATTAATTATTAGCTTAGGCTCTAATACGCATCATTAGATAAGTACTCTACACAAACGATATTTTGTGTCCTGTTTTCTTGATTCAAGTGAAAGGTAAATTCAAAATTTAAAGTTTACGAGTTCCTTCTGAGACCCCAAAGTAGGTGTAACAACTGAAGTTACGGCACAATAATGATATGTATTATAATCATTGAGAACACAAAATACAATTTAGAAATGGAAATATCAAGCAAGTAACAACTAATGATCCTTAAAACGAAACAGAGAATGTTAATCAAGGGGAAGACAAATCCAAAGATTGATAGAAGGGGATGAGAAGCTCTAACTAAAAACAGAGATAAGAAGAATCAGACTCTTTTTCTTAAGAATTTGCATAATTTCGAAATCACATATCACTATCATTTTTTATGGAACTGTTCTCATGCCCACTATTCAATCCGGATTCCAAATTAACCTGGCCTTATTGCTCGTTCTCAGCCCAATAACTCTTGTTAGTCCAATAACTATTTGTGTGACCTTGGTATTCATATTGGAATGAACTTGGTTCATAACAGTAGTATAGGACTGTAATGACCCGAAAGGTCATTTTGGTGATTTTTCGTGGAAATGACTATTTTGCCCTTTCGGTAGTTGCCCCGAGTCCCATGTTTTATGGTTGTAAAGTCGGTTTGAGGAAAAGTTGGTAAAAAGTTGAGTTTTTCAGAAGTTGAGTTTTTTATGAGTTAAAGTTGGTTAAAAGGTGCTTTTTCGAGTCATTTGGAGTTTCGGGACTCGGATCGGATTTCCGTCGATTCCGGCAGTTTTAGAATGTCGAAACGGGTCTGTGTGAAGTTACGGAGTTGAATTTGGAGTTGAAACGAAGAATTGAGGTCCTAAGTTGCTAAAGTTGTGAAATTTTGATAAAGAGTTGACTTTGGTCAACATATGAGGTTCCGAGGCTCAGATTGAAATTCCGAGAGTACCGTTGGTTTCGGGAGGCGATTCTAAGTCTAGAATGAGTCTTGGTTGAATTTTTAGACGCTCCGTTTGAGTTTCGAATTTTTTTGGCGTTAAACTAGTTTCTTGGCATCTTATTGAATTTCGGGTCAAGGAGTCCTCGAATTCAAATTCCGACGGTTCCATTGAGTCCGGAACGTCGAATTTAGTGGGGGTACATATTTAGTTTGTGTGCACGAGATTCCGAACGAATCCCGAGGGTCCAACGGGGACTTGAACTTTGGTGTTATTGTTGTGTTTCAGCTGCAATAGCAGTCCTTTTTAAGTCAAAAACCAGTAGCCATTTTCCCCCAACTTGAAAAATACCCATTTCTCCATTTTTAGACTTTGAGAGCTCGAAAATAGGTGATTTCAAGTGGGTTTTCGCAAGGAATTCATTGGGTAAGTTATTTCCAACTTAGATCTTTGATTTCCATCGATTATTTATGGATTTTAACATCAAAATTTGAGATCTCAACTGTAAAATTTGGGGGTTTTTGCCTAATCCGAATTTAATAGAAAATTTGAGTTTGTGAACTCATTTCAACTCCTTTTTCGAAACGGTTTTCACTATTGGATTCTAAATTTCTTGGGGAACATTTTTTCACTAAAAATTTCCAGATTTCGAGAATATTTTCCGGAACGAGATTTTTTGACCATTTTACCCTTTTTCTCCAAATTTCACGATATTGGTGTTGTTAGATTCGTATTGATTGTGGGATTCCATTTATGAATAGATTGTGGTGATTTGGAGCGTGCTCGGAAGGGTAAAACTCAAATTTGAGTTACTAGTTGAAGTGTTTTGAGGCAAGTGACTTCTAAACTTTGTTAAACTCTTGGACTACACATGACTACTTTCCTAATTGTGTTGGGGAGTAATGGGGATTGAGGATGGGTTTTATTTGTTGATTGAAATTGTTGTAAATGAAAGATGGGGAATAAAACGAGCTAAGTGTGTTATATGTGACTTGAATTTGTTGAATAAGTCATGTGATAACCGATATTGAGGGGATAGAAGAGCATGAGTAAGCTATGATTAATACATACATTGATGTTGAGACAGATGATGTGTAATACTATGATGTGGTCGTGATATGGTTGTGATTGAGACAGATGATGTGTAATACTATGATGTGGTCGTGATATGGTTGTGATTGAGACAGACGATGTGTAATACTATGATGTGGTCGTGATATGGTTGTGATTGAGACAGATAATGTGTAATATTATGATGTGATCGTGATATGATTGTGATTGATGACATGTGCATATTCATTATTCATCCCATGTGTGAACTATCTGTTGCATGAGTTCTGAGACACTGATATGAGGATGGATGGCTATGAGACACAGTTGAGACTAGCTCCGGCTAGAGATATATGAGATGGACTAGCTCCGGCTAGCGATTTGGATGCCGATGGGATCTGGTTCCGGCGGTGATACATGGTCTATGTGTGGCCCCCATGGGTTCTGATTTGAGTATTCAGCGCAGACTGATTACGTCAACAGATGTGTATCGTAGGACAGACATGCATCATGACTACATGACATTATTATTGCATTTGCATCGCATTTGACTTCATCTTTGTCTGTGGTGTGTGGATTTTACCTATTTGCCCCTCTTCATGTGATATATGATCTATTTGCTCTTACATGAGGATATGAGGTTGATGTTGAGACACTGTTGGATATATCTGTTGATTATGAATTGTGTAGTATAGGTTGTTGGTTCGCTGTTAGAATGAAGTTTCGGTGGTTCGGTTGGGATTGAAAGGAGTTGTTTGTAGCTGCTAGTTTAGCTTAGTTTAGTGTTACTTGCGAGTACCTGTTGCTTTTGGTACTCACCCTTGCTTCTACACAGTTGTGTAGGTTGACAGCTCTATCAGATCCGACTTATTACTCATCTTCATATTAGAGCTTCCAGACTTACTTGAGAGGTAGCGGTTCATTCCAGACGTGCCCTCAAGTTATCTATATTTATTGTTTTGTTCTATTCTAGAACTTTACTATGAGACTTGTATATTTTATTCAGATTCCGTATTAGAGGTTTGTACATGTGACAACCAATTCTGGGGTTATGTTGAGTTTATTTAAAGACTTCCGCTTATCTTTCTATCTTATTCTTGTTTTATTAATTCCGTATCGTCGGGTTTTTGGGTGTTAGGCTGACGTGTCCGGTGGGGTTTGGACACGTGCCATCACATCCGGTTTTGGGGTGTGACAAGGACAATAACTAGGTACATGGAGGGAGACTTTTCTTATGTGCTTGAATATGTTACACAAGGAAATTTATTGTCAGATTAAATTAGGAGGTTATTGTTGAGAAGATGAACTAACACACAATTAATTTTCCTATTAAAGCCTAATACTCTAATTTTTATTTTCCACGACCACACATATATATAAACTTGTTTGAAGTGAAACATAAAGCATATTAGCATAATCAACCAAAACATAAATTACTAGTCTTGAAGCATTTATCACCTTTCAACAATGGCTTATAATCACAACAACCCATCTTTTTTACTTGTTATTATTTGTCACTTTGTTTTAACAAACAACTACATAAATCTAGCAGACGCGCGCCATCTTCTTGAAGTAATTTTGCCTGAGTTTCCTAAGCCTAAATTGCCACATTTACCTGAAATCCCAACTTTGCCTATATATGCCTGAATTCCGTGAAATTCCAAAACCCGAGCTACCAACTCTATCAAGGCATGCATTGCTACATTTACCTGAAATCTCAGCTTTGCCTAAGCCCAAACTATTTCCTGAAATCCCAAAACCCGAGCTACCAACTCTATCAAGGCCTGCATTGCCATATTTACCTAAAATCCCAACTTTGCCTAAGCCCAAATTATTTCCTGAAATCTCAAAACCCGAGCTACCAACTCTATCAAGGACTGCATTGCCACATTTACCTAAAATCCCAGCTTTGCCTAAGCCCAAATTATTTCCTGAAATCCCAAAACCCGAGCTACCAACTCTACCAAAGCTCGAATTTCCCAAAATCCCAACATTACCAAAGTCTGAACTTCCACCATTGCCAAAACTTAAAATGTTAAGACTTAATTATGTTATGTGATCATATGTATGTTTTTTCTTTATTGTGCTAGAATCATTTGCAGCTTCCCTTTATATAGTTGTTCTATATATCATCAGTTATTGGTATTTCTTCTGGTGTTACATGTATATATTTTTTATATACTAAATCTTGAATTTTTTGTTAGACTTTAGGCACATTTACAAAGAGTGTTAATTGTCTCTAAAGAATATATTTAGCGGCAATTAAGCTATTACCGTTAATTAATTGTCATTAAAGATTTTTTTTTTGTGTAATGTTTTTTTTTTTTGCTTTGGAATTGGAAGGATTATATTTATTAAATAGTAGGTTCATCCATACAAAAAGGAATTGATCTAAATGATATAGTTCCATTCGCATCTCTTTCAAGTGCTTTTAGTGTAAAGGAAAAAGACGCTTCAAAAAACAAACAACTTGTTCATAGGCATATTTGGATCCATAGTCTTCCTTCCATATTCCGCTAATATGTCTGCTACTGAGTTAGCCTCCCTCATTATATGCTTCATTGTTGATCCTCCCATCAGTAGGAGCATTGACCTGCAATCCAAATAAATGTGTGAGTGTATTGGTTTAGCACTTTCTAAGGTGTTAAGTAATACATGAGAGTCGGTCTCCACGAGCAAATGATTAATGTTTATTTTCGGTGCTAGTTTCAAACCATGGAGCAAAGCTAGTAGTTCCGCATGATGGGCATTAGCAACTTTTACTTTGCAAGAAAATCCTACAATCCAAGTGCCTAGATGGTCCCTTATAACTCCACCGGTTCCACCCATCAACTGCCTGAAATTTTTCTTATGTTAGAAATTTCTCGATCATTTTGGTGTAATGTGATACTCGCATTAAAGATTTTTTTGGTGTAATGTGGAGTATTAGTGATCTATGAAAAAAAATAGGATTATTTTAAATCCAAATCCAAAGATAATAGACTATTTCTAGTATTTTCTCATTCAAAGTACTTATATTCAAACTTGTAGACTATCTAGGGATGACAATGGGTCGGGATGGGTGGGATGCGGTGCTGGTTGCGGGTATATGTAATTTTACGTTGGTTTAATTTTTTTTTAACTTTTTACATGTTATAAGAGTGATAAAACATTATTTATTAAGATAATTTCTTTAAAGCTGCTAAAATATTCAAGATAGTAAATGAAATGATTCAATAAAAAATAATACAATTTCTTACATGTTTTCTAATTGACCTCTAAAAAATAAATTTTTAAGTCACTATCCTATTAAATTAATACAACTTAATGAAAAAATGAATTTATTTTTATGAAATATATTTTTAGTATCAAACTTAACTAGAAAAAGAAAATATTAAAGAAATTATAAGGGGCAGATTAATGCGAGGTGGGTCTATGAAGGGCGGGTTGAAAATAAAAAAAATTGCTATGCGAAGCGGGGCGAGGCTTAAAAATTTAGCGGGTTAAGCTCAACCCACACCGCCCCTTTGTCATCCCTAGCAGTATCCAACCCTTGTCTTAAGAGTGTTAGTTTCATGAAACTACCTATAGATTCAAACTTTTATATTACTTACAATTTTGTTAAACACAAATGTCTGACTTAACAATTCGATTTTTTATATTATTTACAATTTTGTTAAACACAAATGTTTCAAAAGGACACTATTATATGGCTACGATATTATGTCTTCCACAATATATCTCCTGCTAACGCAATAGGCATGGTCCAATCTAGATATTAGGCAAAGGAAATTAAGCAAGTAGATATAAATTGGAGAAGAAAGTTTTTTTTTTTTTTTTTGCTTTGGAACTGGAAGGATTTTATTTATTAAATAGTAGGTTCATCCATACAAAAAGGAACTGACCTAAACGATATAGTTCTATTCGCATCTCTTTCAAGAGCTTTTGATGTAAAGGAAGAAGATGCTTCAAAAATAAACAACTTGTTCATAGACATATTTGAATCCATAATTTTCCTTCCATATTCCGCTAATATATCTGCTATTGAGTTAGCCTCCCTCATTATATGCGTCATTGTTGATCTTCCCATCAATATGAGCATTAAAATATTTACTTTAATTTAGCCAAGAAAGTCAAATAATTAAACATCACTCCTATTATGGTTTACCTTAATTTAGTTTATCGACAACTTAGCCACCTTAATCATGTTTCACCTTCGTAAGGAGTTTCAAACTTCATGACTTAACTCATTCCTTCCGTCCATATTATATGATATTTTTAATTTGGACACACCCTTTAAGAAAAACATCACTCCTAAGAAATAAGAAATGAAAAAGTAAAAACACCATATAAAATAAATCGAAGAAAGTAATAAACATCATCAACATTAGATGTGTTATCTCACTATGTGCAACTTACCATCATTAATAACATGAAGATGATACAACTCAACAAATTGAAGAAATTAATAGCCAAAAAAAGAAAAGGCTAGTAATGATCAATTCAACATGGACCCCTACATTGAATATTTTGATGTTTCATAGATACAACTCAGAAGAAAAATAAATAAGAGTAGAGGTTATAATTTCCCATGCTATTCTATGTTCTATAGTGCCATATATTACAAATTAGGAGTAACCCTATAAATTTGAGGCTAAGCATGAAGGTGTTTAAATCAAACCGAAAAAATTGTACTATCAAATTGAAAAGTCAAATAATATTACATAAATTATCAAGTCTGGAGCGATGTATTCAAAATTGTGACTTCGTCTCTCACGATTTTGAATACATCGCTCCAAACTTTAATAATGCTTAATTGAATGTGTATCGTTATTCAATTATCAAGTGTTGCTGAAATATGTCAATCAATTTATTTATTTATATTCACATTTTAAAATAATTTAACTCTTATAATTTCTTCAAATTTGAGGTGTGTTATCGATAAATTTTAAAATTAACCTAAGTATAACATTCTTTAGGTTTATTTTATATTAATTTTTGTGTTTAATTATTAAATTTAATTATGTTTTCTTCGAATTTGAGGTGTGTTATCGATAAATTTTAAAATTAACCAAAGTATAACATTCTTTAGGTTTATTTTATATTAATTTTTGTGTTTAATTATTAAATTTAATTATGTTTGAACATGTACATATTATTGAAATTTTAATGTTATAATAACGAAATAATTATCATCGTGATTTTGAAAAAGTCTCATTTACTTTGTAAAATTGTCTAACAAATCTTTAATTAGGTTAGCACAAGTATAGTGCATATAACACCATAACAAATCTTTGTATGCCTATGTGTGCAACAAAAATAAGACAAAGAAAATATATATTTGATGATGCATATTTTTTTGTTTGTAACATTATTCACTTGTTTGGCAAAGATGATTTTTACAGGAGTAATTAATCTAAACTCGTAAAGGAAAAGGGTCGGTGGGGGATATTTGAGAAAGTCGGGCTGATCAAATGTTTTTATTCAAGTGACAGTACATAAGAAGAACAAATGAATTGAGAGGAGGGCGGGGACAGGGAAAAGAGTCGAGTCGATCAGGCTCGACGATTGGGAGAAGCAAAACGAAATTAGAATTTGATCCAAAAAAAAGCAAAGCTATGAATATCATGACCGATGCGATCATATAAATATAAATATACCTGATTACTTATATTTGTATTGTCATCATATTTCAATATCATGAGTATGTAAAATATCATGATAAATTTATAACCAAACTAAAACCTACTTATACATAATTGAATTAACACCGCCACTATGTGATATAGTCATATAGATATGTGGTGGATAATATTTTTTATTGGTTAGCTTCTTTAATTAACATCTATATATAAAAGCTATAAGTTTTATACATTTTCTCAACTTATTGCTATTACTAGAAAAAAGACAATATGGGTATGAAAGGCAAAATGATTGTTTCATTGGAGGTGAAGTGTGGAGGACACTCGATTTATGATATTTTTCACACTAATACTCATCATCTACCCAACATAAGCCCTAGTAGGGTCAAGCATTTTGAGATTCATGAAGGTGAAATCGGAAAAATTGGTTCGGTTGTTAGCTTGAAATATTATGAAGGTACGCAACACACATAAAATTTATCTTTCTCGCAATATTATTTTCTTGCATCAATTTCTATATTTAGGTGTATTTCATATTAGGATTTTAATGAATTCGGAGTAACATCTATGGTATTTTCTGATCTTTAATGTATAGATGGAAAAGAAATGTTCGCTAAGATTGTGATTGAAGCCATCAATCCTCAGAAGAAATCAATTACTTGGAAAGTGATTGACGGAAATCTTTTAGAGTTGTATAATTCCTTCACTGTTATCACATCTTGTGAACATTGGACTACAATTACACTTGTGTACGAGAAAAAAACTGAAGATACTCCAGAACCCCTTGCTCTCTTGGATTATTTCATTGGTATGACCAAAGATGTTGAAGGTCACCTTCTCAAGAAATAGAAAATTGGTGATGTTCAATGGTCCTATATATACATATGTTTGTGTGTTTGTTCTTAATTGTGTGATGAGTATTTGAAAATATTGGCTAGTGCTAGCTAGCATGTAAAATAAATAATATTATGTTTGAAGAATATAGAATATATATGTACTATGTACGTCAGCCTTTACGTAATGTCAAAATTTGAAGTTTATGAATTTCTTCTGCAACCTCAAGGTAGTATACGACAATAACTAGGAACATAACATGAGTATTGTCAACAGTTATCTTTACTATTATTGTACATAATCTAGTTATGGTGTGTCATTTTATTCAATAGAACCTTTGTCTAATTTTAAACAAAACTAAGTTCTCTCTTTAGATTACCTACTTGAAGACTTTTTATTTTGTGTTGAGTAGGAATATTTACATAAAATATGTTATATAAGTAAATTTATTTGTAGATTAAATTAGGAGGTTATTGTTGAGAAGATGAACTAACACACAATTTTTCCTACCAAAGCCTAATTCTCCAATTTTTAATTTCTACAACCACACATCTATATAAACTTATTTGAAGTGAAACATAAAGCAAAATCAATCAAAGCATAACTTACTAGTCTTGATATCACCTTTCAACAAATATGGCTTATTACTACAACCCATCTTTTTTCTTCTTATTATTTATCACTTTGTTTTTAACAAGTGATTATGTAATTCAATCAGACGCTCGTCATCTTCTTGAAATAACTCTACCTGAGCTTCCTAAGCCCGAACTGCCACATTTACCTGAAATCCCAACTTTACCTAAGCTTGAATTCCCTAAAATTCCAAAACCTGAGCTACCAACTCTACCAAAGCCCGAACTGCCAAAAATCCCAAAGCCAGAGTTACCAACATTGCCAAAGCCCGAACTTCCAGCATTGCCAAAACTCGAGATACCTGTTATTCCTAAGCCTGAATTACCAACTTTGCCAAAGCTAGAAATCCCTCAAGTACCTAAAAAGCCTTGAGCGCGAGGCGTATAAAATCATCTTTGCTTCGTTGAAGCAACATTGTTAAATTTTAAACACTTCATTATGTAATGTGACCAAATATATATGTTTTTTATTTATTGTGCTAGAACTATTTCCAGCTTCCCTTTTGGAAGATATATATTTATGTGATTGTTCTATATATCATCAGTTATTTGTGTTTCTTGGGCGTTACATGTATTTTTTTTATACAGTAAATATTGAATGTTTAATTTTAGGTATTTTGTGTCTATAGTGATTTTACTGAATAGAAGTTAATTAATAATAACCTAATACTACTGGTGATCAGTGTGATATTTGATAGTATATTATTTTGGAACAAGGTCAGTAAATGTATCATTTATTGATAATTATATTAAATATAAGTAATGAATAATGTTTGAATTGTGTTGGATACTATCCTAACGTGAATTTGGTTTTATTTAAATCAGTTCATATTTAATTTTGATTTAATCAAGTATTGAATTTTTTTAATTAACTGACGTAGGCCTCTAATAAGGAATTAACCATGTGGCATAAGTAATTTTCCAAAATTAAATATATTTTCTGTTAAAAATAATAACACAAAAGAACTCTTTTTATATAGGTAATGGCATAGATAAACCTATTTTTTAACGAATGATCGATATAAATAATTTATTCATAATAATTCGATGACATATTCCAAAAAAAAAATCCTTTAAATAAAAGATGTGAACAGGTAGTGTGACCAATGTTATTATCTTGGCAATTTAACGATATTTTTCAATGGTCTTGACATGTGTCTATAATCTTTTTATTGACTAATTACATTTTGACACTTTTCCAAAAAAAACGCGCTTATCTTATGAATGGATCCGACTCAATATTTTTTTCGAATAACATTGGAATAAAGCTAACCAGGCCAAGGACATTCAAGAATAACTCTAGAAAGTTATTAGATTCTCTTTGAAGACACTACTACAAAATAAGGAGTTAGTTATGAATAAAATTTGATAATTAAATAACAAAAATTGTGTATTAATTTCATTTAGTTATAAATTAGTAATAGATTATTAAAAAAAAGTTAATTAGCTAAAACTATTTAGACTTTAGTGATGAATTAATTAGAAATTACTGATAAATTTTTTAAGTAGAAAGTGAGAGATTCTTTTAAGGTGAATAATGGACCGATGGTATAAGTTCCCGTTTTCCTTTTTCTTTTTGAAATTCTAATTAATTAAGTGCTAAAATTATTCTGAAGTGATAAAAAGAATAAATCAATACAAGGTCATGATATATTGTTGTGGCACATAAACCAATTAAGTTGAAAAAAATTTAATTGTTTTTTTTTTAAAGATGTTGGGACTTGTTAAAATTAGGGTGCACAAAGGCATCAATTTACCACTCAAGGATGCATTTCATAGTGATCCTTATGTTGTTGTTACCATGGGTGATCAGGTACATGTTATAATATCTTCTTTGATAATATTTTTTGCATATTTCATGAGTTTGATCATATTGAATGGTCAAATATATCGTCTTTTAGAGGTATATTTAGGATAGGTTTTTCGATAATATAGTTGATCGAGCTCCTATATTTTTATATGAAAAATATTACATTCATTAATTACGACTCTTGATCACCCGTGACTTTTAACATTTTAGAAAATCTCGTTTTTATATCTTAAGATTTATTACAAAACCAACAATTTGGTCTCAGACTATGTGTTTTTATGGTTAAAAAAGTTTCTAAAAAGTTTACTTATATACTCTCTTTGTCTAATTAATTGTGTTACTCTTTCTTTTTAGTCCGTTCAAATGTAATATTTTTTTTATATTTAGTAATCAAAAACACTCATCTTACCTTGAAGAAATAATTTATAAGTATACAAATATTTATTACCATAAGTTAATTCATTTTTTGTAATATTCCATTGTCTTGTCAAATTTTACTATATTATAAGAGGAAGTTTTAAGTGCTCAAGTTATAGGCAATTGGTTAATATGCTTGCTTGAGCACTTTGAGGGTATTTGTGTAATTTTATTGGTGATTTTTTCGTTTTAATTTGGTTATCTTTTTTAATTTTTTTATATTTAAAAATTACGTAAAAAATATTATAAATTATGATAATTGACAACTTAAATATTTTTTAAAAAATATAAAAAGTTCGACTAATTTTTGAAATTAATCTATCGGTGTCAACATAAAATGAGACAAAAGAAGTAACATGTATTATTTAATTTGGAAACTATGTAAAAAGTATTGTAAATTTCAATAATTAGCAATATTTGATTTACTCTTGAAATTTTATATGTCATATATATATATTAGGACAAGGGGAATAACATATATTATTTAAAAAGTACTATAAATCACAAAAATTAACAACTTAGAATATGTAAAAATCATATTAAAAATTAATTGACCATCTATACTCCATCTATATCACATAAACTGAGACAAAAAGAAAAAATAGATTTTGGGCCTGTACTAGCACGGACACCTATGTCTAGTATATTCACAAAAATTGGAATGAAGTATATAAATAATATATATATGAAAAATTATCTCGTTCTAAATTTAGAATTTATAAACTTAAAATCTTGAATACGTCTTTTTTGTGTTTCATTATGTCAAAGTTTAAATAATATCTGTTATTTGTACTGATGTTCTGCAATTGTCTTGTAGAAAGTGAAGACTAGTTGTAAGAAGAACAACTGCAACCCTGTCTGGGATGATGAATTGACCCTTGCACTGAAAAATCCAAATGTTCAAATTGTTTTGGTGAGTATTCTCTCTTATTATTATTCTTCAATGAAACTAATTAAGCTCAATTGTAGCTAAATATTTTTACGTTAATAGACAGAACATCTATTATCACTAAATGTCCTTTGGCATAATACATAAACAAGACCATTAACCTGGCTTCAGCGGACAATTATGCCCTCAAACATTGAGTGTGCACAAGTAGACACTTAAACTATTGTATAAAATTGAACAAGTAGGACGCCACGTAGGACACAAAATTTCCATGTAGGGTGTCATGTAGGACGAATGTGTCCATTTGTTCAATTTTATAAAAGTTTAAGTGTCTACTTGTGCACATCCAAAGTTAAAGGTCGTAGTTGCCAGCTGATGCCAAGTTATGAATCATGTTTATGTGTTATGTGAGTGTCTCTTTTGTTGTAGTGAAGGTAAAAATTCAATTAGTCAACCAATTGAGCTACTAATATTTCTCGATATATCTAATTAATTTTTAATTTGATGATGAGGATATTTTCAGACTGTGTATGACAAAGATACATTTAGTAAAGATGACAAAATAGGTGAAGCAAAGATAGACATCAAACCATATCTTAAAGCATTGGAAATGAGCTATCATCAAGACCTTCCAAATAGTGTCAAAGTTGACAAAGTTCAGCCAAATAGAGACAATTGCTTAGCTAAGGAAAGTTGCATCATATGGGAAAATGGCAAATTGATCCAAGACATGACACTTATGTTGCAAAATGTGGAGTGTGGTGAAGTAAAATTGCAAATTGAGGTGATTCCTAAAATGTTATCTGAGGATGCATTCTATATTGCATAAGCTATAATTTTATTAGTAATCTAAATTTTATATTTATAATATGTATAAGTGTTATGGGATGAGCCTTGTATGAGGTCATTCTAATTGATAAATGTCCAAACACTAGTCTTTATTATGTAATTTAAGGGACAAACTATTTTTACTATTTTTGTTGTAATAAATTAAAATCATTGTGTTCGATGATCTAATCAACTAATAGTATTATGGTTGAAGAGAAAATAATAATACTCAGTCAGACGTTCAATCGAAGTGTATCAAATCAAGAATAAATATAATACGCTTCTATTATAGACGTTTTATTCTGACTCTATTTACGGAAGGCCAAGGCTACAAAATAGACATTACAATATAAAGAGTTTTACTTGAACACAAAGATCTTTAAACAAATATTACATGAAATATTTTATGATAATGGATATTTTAGAACCGATACATGAATTATAATTTTTTTAAAATCTCTGTATTTTAATTGTTCTTTTCTCCCTCATTTAAGGTCCATTAATATAAAATGGTCCCTACTATGTAAGTATATAACATATATAAAATATAATGTTATAAAAGAATAGTGCCATAGTCCACTGGAATTTTCTCTTCAAGTCCATATAACTGACATTGTATATAAAATATGGTTGAGAAATATTTAAGTTCTAGAAAGAAAAGTAAAAAACACAATTCCAAAAACCAATCTTTCATTTTTTAGAAGAACATCATTTATCGTTATCGAGGGATGTGACTAGTAGATAAGGTTCTTCCATTTTTAATTAGAGACTGTAATTATTAAGATCTGAATAAGTGAATAAGTGAATAAGGAAAGTCTTAATAAAAAGCATTTTCTCTTTATTGATGGGTCGTATGCGATGTGAATTCAGATTAATTGAAGTTCTAATATGAATAATGTTAGGTTTAGCAAGGTGTGAATGAGAAATAAAAAAGAAAAAAATGGAAAGAGGAAGAACCAATAAGAGTGGGGGAACCAATTTTGAAGGGAAAATGAAAAGTCATTGCAAAGTGCAAATGAAAAGTCATTTTTACCATATTGGTTGAAGAAAGGAAATTGTTGTCCTTATATTAGGAAACACTTCCTTTAGTTCTTAAAGGGTTAAGAAGAAGGTGCCCCCTCGCGCTGTCGTCGTCGCTCGTTCGGCCTCGGCTTCAGATTTGGATTTGGATTTAATCAATCTTGTTAATTCATTTCTTTTCTCTTATAAATTAATTTGGCGCAATGGAATTTATTTGAAATTCAAATGCAACGGTAATAACGTTCCGAAAAGTCGTTATTTTTCCCAAAAGACACAACCTTCTGAAAAAAATGGGTCTGAACAGAATTGTCTGAACAGACGCATTCCTTGCTGTAAATGGCTATAAATAGAGATATTTTTTTCGATTTTAAACACTGAAATTTTTTTCCTCTCTGCATACATTTTCTTACATAAACAAAATTATCGATTAACTGAGTTTGTGTGTGCTCTTGTTGCTGTTCTTGCGTTCGCGGAAGTTATTGAAGTTTGAGGTACCGCTACTTCTTTAACAGGTTAATCCGTTTTATCTTGGGAGGAATTAATCTGCAACCTCGGGTACAATGAGAGGATTAAATTTCTTAAGGAAACACAGTGATTTCTGTGGACTTGGATTAAAATCATTTTGTCTATTTCATCTACTTTCTGTTTCTGTATTTTTGGACTAACCTGAATACAAGAGATAACAATCTTAAGAAATTTAATAGTTTTTGTATTTGAGGTTTCTGGAGATTAAAACCTTTATGGTTTTCTACTCTGTTTGAATTTTTAAAATTCATTCGGTTAACGATTAAAAGAACATAAAAACTTTATCGTTAAATCAGAAACAGTCTGTGTAAGAATTTATTCTTTACTGGTAGTATTTCACATACTAAATTGTCTGCCATTTGTGACAGAAAAATGACTAATTCAAGTGAAGTAAATGCTGGAACAGTAAGTGCTGCAACAACATCGGTTGCACACAATCGTTCAAATGCTGCCCTAGCACCGGCTGAGAAACCTGCAAAGTTTTCTGAAGTCGACTTCAAGAGATGGTAGCAAAAGATGTTCTTCTATCTGACTACGTTGAGTCTGCAGAGGTTCATTAATGAGAACGTTCATGTTATGTCGGATGAAACTCCGCCTGAAGAACGATTCTTGGTAACAGAAGCATGGACACATTCTAATTTTTTGTGTAAAAATTATTGGCCTGTAGGATGATCTGTACAATGTGTATAGTAATGTGTAAACCTCAAAAGAACTCTGGGATGCTTTAGAAAAGAAGTAGAAAACAGAGGATGCCAGAATGAAGAAGTTTATTGTGGCAAAGTTTCTGGACTATAAGATGATAGACAGTAAGACCATCATCACCCAAGTTCAAGAATTGTAGGTCATAATCCATGATTCCTTGCTGAAGGTATAAATTTATTTAATACCTATGTTGGAAATATTAAGTTTATTCTTAATACTCACATAATCTTTAATGTAGGATTGGTTGTGAATGATGAATTTCAAGTGGTTGCAATTATTGAGAAGTTACCTCTATTGTGGAAGGACTTCAAAAACTACTTGAAACATAAACGCAAGGAGATGACTGTTGAAGATCTCATGGTAAGGCTGAGAATCGAAGTGGACAACAAGGCCGCAGAAAAGAAGTCACGTGGTAATTCAGTAATATCTGGAGTAAATATTGTTGAAGAAGATTCCACAAAATCAAAGAAAAGAAAGAAAACATCTGGTCCAAAGAGCAATCCTCCTAAGAAGAAATTCAATGGAAGTTGCTTCAACTGTGGCAAACGTGGTCATAAGGCTACTGAATGTAGAGGTCCCAAGAAGGACAAGAAGAAGGATCAAGCAAATTTGACTGAATCCAAATGAGAGATGGACAATTTTTGTGCAATGCTTTCAGAATGGAACTTGGTTGGAAATCCAAGAGAATGGTGGATAGATTTTGGTGCTTCATGCCATGTTTGTGCCAATAAAGAATTATTTTCATCATATACTCCAGCACCTACAGACGAGAAGTTGTTTATGGCAAATTTCGTTGTTGCAAAGGTGGAAGGAACTGGCAAGATCCTCCTAAAGATGACATCAGGCAAGGTGGTGACTTTGAACAGGGTCTCGTATGTTTCGAAATTGCGAAAAAACCTAGTTTCTATACCAGTTCTGACTAAGAATGGATTCAAATGTGTATTTGTTTCTGATAAAGTTGTAGTAAGTAAGAATGAGATGTATGTAGGAAAAGGTTGCTTCACTGAGGGCCTTCTTAAACTCAATGTAATTGCAGTTGATATGAATAAAGATTTTGCTTCTTCTTACTTGCTTGAGTCTAAATGTTTATGGCATGAACGTTTGGGACACGTTAATAACAAAACCTTGAAAAAACTGATTAACTTAAATGTTTTGCCTAAATTTGAGTGCAATATATCAAAATGTCAAGTTTGCGTTGACTCTAAGTATGTTAAGCATCCTTATAAATCTGTTGCAAGGAATTCATATCCCTTAGAACTGATTCACACTGACATTTGTGACATGAAGTCAACACCAACACGTGGTGGGAAAAAGTATTTCATAATTTTTATTGATGATTGCACTAGATATTGTTATGTCTATTTGCTAAATGGTAAGGATGAAGCAATAGATGCATTTAGGCAATATAAAACTGAAGTTGAAAATCAGTTGGATAGAAAGATCAAAATGATCAGAAGTGATAGAAGTGGAGAATATGAATCTCCATTTGCAGAAATATGTTTGGAAAATGGAATAATCCATCAAACTACTGCTCCTTACTCTCCACAATCTAATGGAATTACAGAAAGAAAAAACTGAACTTTAAAGGAAATGATGAATGTCTTACTTATAAGTTCAGGTTTACCACAAAACTTGTAAGGGGAGGCTATCCTTACAGCAAATCGAATACTCAATAGAGTGCTTCATACGAAGACACATGTTATTCCATATAAGAAATTGAAAGGTAGAAAACCCAACTTGAAATATTTCAAAGTGTGGGGGTGTCTTGCCAAGGTCCAGGTTCTTATACCTAAGAGGGTGAAAATAGGGCCTAAGACTGTGGATTGTGTATTCATTCGATATGCCACAAATAGTAAGACATGTCGATTTTTGGTTCATAAGTCCGAACATCTGGATATTCATGATAATACGGTAATGGAATCAGATAATGCTGATTTTTTTTAAACATATCTATCCGTATAAAACTAGACTTGAGTCATCTAGTGGGGGGTCTAAACAACCTCGAGAAGAACCAAAAGAGAATGAAACCAATGAAGAGAGTTCAAGGCACAGTAAATGTCAAAAGACATCTACTTCATTTGGATATGATTTTGTAATATTCCTTCTTGAAAGTGAGCCTCAAACATTCAAGGAAGCGATGTTGTCTAGCGACTCAACCTCTTGGAATGAGGCTGTCAATAGTGAGATTGAATTAATCTTAAGCAATCATACCTAGGAGTTGGTTGATATTCCTCCAGGGAACAAACCCTTGGGTTCAAAATGGATCTTCAAAAAGAAGATGAAAGATGATGGAACTATTGACAAATATAAAGCAAGACTTGTTGTCAAAGGCTTTAGACAGAAAGAAGGTCTTGATTATTTTGACACATACTCGCCAGTGACTAGGATTACATCAATTCAGATGTTAATTGCCCTAGATACAGTATACGGTCTTGAAATCCATCAAATGGATGTGAAAACCACATTCTTAAATGGAGAGCTGGAGGAAGAAATCTACATGGAACAGCCTGAGGGCTTTGTAGTTCCCGGCAAAGAAAAGAAAGTATGCAAACTTGTTAAGTCACTTTATGGACTAAAACAAGCACCGAAACAATGACATGCAAAGTTTAATCAAACCATGTTGTCAAATGGATTTAAGATCAATGAGTGTGATAAATGTGTTTACATTAAAGACACTACGGATCAGGAAGTCATTGTATGCCTATATGTGGATAACATGTTGATAATGAGCAAGGACATTGCCAATATAAAAGCTACTAAGTGTATGCTTGCTAGTAAGTTTGATATGAAAGATCTAGGAGTAGCCGATTTGATATTGGGAATAAAGATTCACAGAACTCCTAACGGTCTAGCATTGTCTCAATCTCATTATATTCAAAAGGTACTTGAAAAGTTCAAGTATTTGAATTTCAAAAAGGCAAAGACCCCAATTGATGTGAACCTTAATCTTGCTAAGAATAAAAGTGAAAGTTAGTCTCAATTGGATTACGCCAGAGTATTGGGAAGTTTGATGTATGTCATGAATTGTACACGACCAGACATAGCCTGCGCTATAAGTAAACTGAGTCGATACACAAGTAATCCCAATCAAAATCATTGGTTGGCAATGAAGAAAGTTTTGGGGTACTTAGAAGACACTCAAAACTATGCTTTGCATTACAACAAATATCCAATAGTTCTTGAAGGATATAGTGATGCAAATTGGATTACTGGGTCAACTGAAACGAAATCCACGAGTGGATATGTTTTCACTATTGGTGGAGGAGCAATATCTTGGAAATCATCCAAACAAACATATATAGCTCGCTCTATAATGGAGTCAGAATTTATCGCCTTAGACAAGGTAGGTGAAGAAGCTGAATGGCTCCGGAATTTCTTAGAAGATATTTCGTTTTGGCCCAAACCAATGGCCCATATATGCATACACTGCGATAGTCAAGCTGCAATAGGAAGGGATGGAAGCGTTATGTATAACGGGAAGTCTCGTCACATAAGACGAAGACATAACTCTGTTAGACAACTACTCTCTAGTGGAATTATCACAATTGACTATGTAAAGTCAAAGGATAATGTGTCGGATCCACTTACAAAAGGCCTAACCAGAGAGGGAGTTGAGAGATCATCGACGGGAATGGGACTATGGCCGAGAACAAGTCATCGTGGCGGTAACTCTACCTAGAAGACTGGAGATCCCAAGATCTAGGTTCAAGGAGATCAAACAAAGTCATAGATGACGGTTCAACATTGTCAAAACATATTTGATGGTCCATTCTCATGATGAGACAATGTTCAGTAACCAGGATAAAGGCATAAGGACTTTTTAATGGTTTCTAAGTCTGATACAGGGTATATCAAATGGTGTATCTACGGGATAACACAGTTAGAAATCACCTATGTAAGTGTGAAATGTATGCCGCTTCAAGGAGAATCCGGTAAGGCTAGTTCTCTAAGCACTTATTAACCGAGATGTGTTCATGGCTGAAACGAACAAAACAATGAGAACCAAAAACAGTTCAAGGGTTGATTGTGTGACTTATGTTGTCTAGGTATACACCAAAGCTCGACGGTTCAAAAATATCAAATCTACCGATTGACCGAGTATATCCGATATATATTCACTACGGAAAGTTTAAAGGGAAACCTACTTATCCAGATGCGATTAACTTTTACTTACAGGACACACAAGTTTATCATGCATATGTTTTAACTATAGCTATTCCCCATTCATGTGGGGGATTGTTGGGTTTAGCAAGGTGTGAATGAGAAATAAAAAAGAGAAAATGGAAAGAGGAAGAACCAATGAAAGTGGGGGAACCAATTTTGGAGGGAAAATGAAAAGTCATTTTTACAATATTGGTAGAAGAAAGGAAATTGTTGTCCTTATATTAGGAAACACTTCCTTTAGTTCTTAAAGGGTTAAGAAGAAGGTGCCCCCTCGCGCCGTCGTCGTCGCTCGCTCGGCCTCGTCTTCAGATTCGGATTCGGCAAATGATTTGATTGATAATATTCTTGGACAAAATTTATTTAATCAATCTTGTTAATTCATTTCTTTTCTCTTATAAATTAATTCAGAATGTTAGTTAAATAACAAAATTAATTTGGCGCAATGGAATTTATTTGAAATTCATATGCAACGGTAATAACGTTCCGAAAAGTCGTTATTTTTTCCAAAAGACACAACCTTCTGGAAAAAACGGGTCTGAATAGAATTGTCTGAATAGACGCATTTCTTGTTGTAAATGGCTATAAATAGAGATGCTTTTTCTGGTTTTAAACACTGAAATTTTTTTCCTCTCTGCATACATTTTCTTACATAAATAAAATTGTCGATCGATTGAGTCTGTGTGTGCTCTTGTTGATGTTCTTGCGTTCGCTGAAGTTATTGAATTTTGAGGTACCGCTACTTCTTTAACAGGTTAATCCGTTTTATCTTGGGAGGAATTAATCTGCAACCTCGGGTACAGTGAGGGGGATTAAATTTCTTAAGGAAACACAGTGATTTCTGTGGACTCGGATTAAAATTATCTGTCTATTTCATCTACTTTCTGTTTCTGTATTTTTGGACTAACCTTAATACAAGAGATAAAAGATAATATATCTAATGTAATCTCATAATTAGCCGAGTCCAGAGATATGGTGTATTCATAGATCTTACTCTTACCCTAACCTTGTGAAAATAGAAATTATTTCTAATAAAGTCATCAGTTCAACAAAAGTATATCAAAATCAAGTATAGTAAAAAAAAAAAAAAAAGTGCAATAGCATTATTATAAAATACAAACTGTTTTTCAATCCACAACAAAATATATTAGAAATTACATATTCACTCATTTTGCCTTATTTTATTTTTATTCTTGTTACATGCAGTAGACATTTCAAAGCACACTCATTAATAACAACAAACGTACGTTATTACAAGACTTGAGACAACATCTTAGTTCCAAGCATTCACCTAGTTCGTACTCTTTAAAAATATTGTCACACATATGACAGTATAGCATCTGTTAATATATTTTCAAAGAATCCGAGTAATATATATATTCAATATATTTTCAAAAAATCTGAGCAATATATATATAATCATAGATATATATCAATTGAGATGGTGAGTCTCAATATCTTTTGTGACATTGAGGCAGAATTCCATTAAAGTGTGTGGATCGGGCACATTACAATTCTTCTTTTCATATTCCAATATCCAAGTAACTGTATTATCTTCACCTTTTGTTTCAACATGAACAGTGAGGTAAAATGAATTATAATCCTCCAATATATCTCCTCCAATCATTTTGAATTTAATCAACTTCTTTTCTTCATCTATTTCTTCAATTACATCCTTTGCCACCTTCTCTTTCCCATCTACAAACGAAGATATATAGTAAGAATTTAATACTACTAATTCCTTTTATCAAATGAGAGTATTGAATTGAATCTGAACGAGTTAAAATGATTCGAATTAATAAACGCATAGAAGCATAGCTCATTGAAAATTTGATTAGGTTAATGGATCGAACATGTCAATTTAAGCTAAATAACGTGTCACAATTTAATGTCTTAAAATCTCTTTTTATTTGTTTATTATTTTAATTGCCTAATCAAACTAACCAAAGTTTTGTCCATTTAATTATCATGTCTATATCTAACCAACTGTCGCAATCCATTATGTCCAATTCAAAATCACTTTTTATTTGTTTATTATTTAGTTATCTAATCAAAACAACCAAAGTTTTACTCTTCATTTAATTATCAGGTCTATATCTAACCAACAGATCCAAAAAATTATTTATTTTTATATGTGATTATAAATTTTGACTTGTCTAAGCTTTCATAAGATTAGATTATGACCTATTGTTTAATCAAGACAAAACATGTACTGAGTATTGGAACAATTAACTTAGATATAAAATGTTTAATTACTTCCCTATCTCAATTATTGAATAGTATATTTTTAAAAACAAATTAACTTTCAATTTTTAGTTTATCATTATTGAGATATTTTATATTCACACAAATGTCTAAAACTTATTGTAAATCACAACTTTTAAAAGCTATCTTTTTCTTATTCTTTCTCTAAATTTTAAATCCAATCAAACGATTTTACATAAATTGGAACAAAAAAGATAATAGTAAACTTAAAATGCATATCATGGATTTCGAACTCAAAACTTCATGAAAAGTAGGAAACATTTTCTCTTTAATGGATCATACGCATTACAAATCTAGATTAATTGAGTCAGTAAGTATCAAACATCGAATAACAAGAAAGAGTAGGATGTAGGCTTACCATGGGTGAAGTTCCAAACGATAACAGAACCAACAGTGCCCCATTCACCTTCATGAATATCGACATTTTGTATATAACCAGGTGACATACTAGAAATATGATGTGGTCTATACCTAAATATTTCATGAAACACATCCCCATTAGACTTGATATTTATCTCAGAAACTAACTTTCCTGTTAGGTGATGAGTCTCAATATCTTTTGTAACATCAAGACAAAATTTCATTAGTGTGTGAGGATCTGGAATATCTTGATTCAACTTCTCATATTCCAAAATCCAAGTAACTAAATTATCTTCACCCTTTGTTTCAACATGAACAGTGATGTAAAATGATTTGTAATAGTCTAATATATCTCCTCCAATCACCTTTAATTTAACAAGCTTCTTTTCTTAATCTATTTCTTCAATTATTTCCTTTGCAACCTTTTCCTTCCCATCTATAATATACACAAGCTTTAGTTAGCAACTTTTAAATAAAGTGTATATAACAAATTATACTTATTGTCTCTTTAAATTTTGAATTCAAAAATGCATATTATATTTACACAAATCTTTAATGTGCAAAAAAATACTCCACTTAATTGAATTAAGGATTGTTTTACCTAAATCAATATGGTTCAAATTAAGTGTCTCTAAATCAAGATAACATTATTACCTCCATTTTAATTTATTTGTGTTCCTTTTTTTTTTTTTTTTTAATTGATGTTTTTTTTTATCTCTTTAATTTCAATTTTACACATGACATATTTAAAATCACAAGATTAAAGACATTTGAATAATATTCTATGTATCTTTAGTTTAACATCATAAGATTCAAAAAATTCCTTTACTTTTTAAACTCTGAATCAAATCAAAACCACACAAATATATTAAAATAGCGGAAGTAATTATTTTTGTCAGCTCAACCCTTTCACCAATAAATGATCTAAAAGTCCGAGGAGAGATAAAGAGTAATTTGAGGAACAATAAGGTTAATTTATTCAAATGATCATATGGGGATGCAGCATTGTGATATCAAATTCATCTGAATCGAGTACTTTTAATGTAGATCTTAAGTCTACGCATAAATATTTACTAAATTTGTAATAAATATAATAGATCTGAAATCATAACTTATAAAATATAATACATTTAAGGCTAAGAGGCTTATCGTTTGAATTTATATATTTAAATTCTGCATTTATGCATGTATCTTTATTTATGATCACCAATCATTTTATTTTTTTAATAAATGTGTTAAAAACCTTAAACAATACTTATTTTAGACCACAGAGAGTACCATAAAATGGAGGCTGACAATATAAGGGCAGATCTAGCCCTTAAGGTACATGTAGATTCAAATTATCCTTATTTTTATTTGTTAAATGGATCTTCAATCTAATTCAACCTCAAAAATTAATTGCCTTCAGTATCAAAAATTAAAAATAATATTTGTAAATATATTATTATAGACTACTCAAGTAAGTTAAAGTATTATTTTATGTTAACTCAAGATCATTATAGAATTTTATAATCTTTAAAATCGAAATTCACTTCTGATCAATATAACAAGAAGTTGAAGTGGTATAAAAAGTGGTGGCAACTTACCATGGGTAAAATTCCAGAAAATGACAGAGCCAAACAGTACCCCATTCACCTTCATGAATATCCACATTTTGTCTATGCCTAAAAATCTCATGAAACACATCTCCATCACACTTAATATTTATCTCTGAAACCAACTTTCCTTCAAGACTCATTTTCTCTTCTCTCTCAAATGATATCTACAAAGATGAAGTGTGTGTGGTTCATTATTAACATGAATCTTTATGTCCTTTTATAGTTGGACAATATGTCTACACCATAAATCTTTTATATATTTTTAGAATATAAATATTAACAATTGAAAATTTTAACAGCTAAGTTAGTTGATTATCTAAACTTTTTGTAAGTGTTCAATTTTCCACTCAGTAATGTCCTTCTCCATATCCCCTTACTTATTTTTTAAAAATAAATAATACACGTTTGACTCAAATAAGGCATATCAAAATCAGTTTGAAAAGAAAATATATTAGTAAAAACAATCTTATAAAAAATAAAGAAAACCAAAAGATACAAAGTTGTGTTATATATTTTATATATGATTTCCTTATTTTATGCATGTGTTTTTCTCTCTATATTTATAATGTATAATATATAGCCGTCGATACAGAAACGGCTCTTCGTCTATATCTATCCCAATTTCTAAGCAATTATACTTTTATATACTTTTTCTTTATTTTAAAATAAGTGTTACTTTATATTTTTATTTTGTTTTGAAATAAATAATATTTTACATAACTAAAAAGACATAAATGATATTTTTTAATTTGAAATTTATTTAAGTAAAGAAAGTTTTATTTAATAAAAAAATTACTAAATGATACACTTTTTCCAAAATATTTATATTAAGTATTAGTTAATAAAAATACTTTCTTCGTTCATTTTTACTTGTCACTGTTTGACTTGATACATCCTTTAAGAAAATAATTATTGATATAGGTATTTTATCAAAATATTCCTATAAGATGATGTTTAGTGTTAAGTTTTGGAAAATATTAGGAGAATAAATATTTAATTGTGAAGGTAAAACATGAAAAAAATAATTGTATTTTCTTACTAAATCAAAAGTGATCACAAGTAAAATGAAAATCTATTTTAGGAATAAATGACAAGTAAACGTGAACGGAGGGTGTATATTTGACTTTCTAAAAATGAAAATAAAAAGAATATCTATTTAGAGCCAATAAAATGGATCATGTTTTTCAGTTTTTATTGGGATTGACCCATATTATATAGTAGTTAATAGTAGTATAACTTAAAATCTAGGTCATTGCCCTATTTTATTTTATTTTTATACCTAGCTGTCTCGTGATTGCGAGTTGACCAATTGATTTGTTATTGTTTAAATCCTAATTAGAATATGGTTTTATAAGATTTGAATGGTAAAAATCATAAGTAAGATATAATTATTCTAAAAGATAAAATATCTTTAAGGAATTGGGAAGTGCAATAAAAAAAATTTAAAAAGAAAATCCAAAATATTATATAAATGAATAAAAAAGATGAAGATATATGTGAATAAATTCATTATAATTAAGTCTTGATAATTTGATACAAAGTTTAATACAATATATATATATTTATATATATATATATATATATATATATATATATATATATATATATATTATTCCTATTTAGAAATGGGAGTTTGGGAGGACCAACATTGCACTAAAGAGTTGGACTAAAAGCTATAGAAATTGTACATTGATGCCCACCAAAAAGATGAACTATTCTTTTTTTCTACTTTCCATTCTCCCCTTTTACTCTCTTTAGTTTATCTTTCATCTTAAATTTTTCATACATCTTTAAAATATTTTGAATTATTAATTATTATGAATTATAATGTTTTGATTTTTACGTAGTTTACAAATATATAAATTTCATTTTTAAAAAATTGAAGATATCATACGCAAATTTATGGTCAAACTTAAACTATTTGATTCTTGAGAAATAAAAAGTGTCACATAAAATGGGACAGATGAACGATAACTCTCAATTAAATTTATTTCACTTTTTAGTTTCCATTTTTAACATAATTTTTGAAGTTGGATTTGTAGGAATTCTATAGTAGACCCATTTAAATTTTACTTTTTTGTTTTAAATTAGAGAACTTGGCCGCACTTCGCACGATCATTAAAATTAAATATTTTTGATTAATTTTATATTTACTCTGTTGTTTAATCGTAATATTATTATTTGTTTTAATAATATGAAGATTGTGGAAAAAATAAAGCTTCACAAATTTTACATCTATTAAATGAGGAAGAATATATTTTTTATCAAATAAGTTAAAATATATTTGCTAATAACAAATTCTTCCATTGCATGAAGTTGATCCTTTAATATATAATATATATTCCGGTGTACCATTCTCCTTAAATGTCTAAGAAATATCTCATAATGTCAAATAACACTGTAATGCTCCCTCTGTCCCTAATTACTTGTCCACTTTTAAATTGACACATTTATTAAGAAATCAATTAATGACATAGTGAGTTTATCATTTTACCCCTATTAATCATGAAGTTGATGAAAAGTTCTGCAATTTTCAAAGTAATTAGTCATTTAATTGAGGATATAATAGGTTAAAAAAATGTTCTTTCTTGATTTGTCAAAATGGACAAGTAATTAGAGACAACTATAAAAGGAAAAGTGAACAAGTAATTAGGGACAGAGGGAGTACTAAACAAATGCATCATCAAATGAAATTTATATTAAAAATATATTGAATGATGACGTAATGATACCTTAATAAAATTTCCTATCCATTTAAAAAAAAAAAAAACTTCACCCTTTCAATTTCGTTATATCTTCTTATTAAGTAGAAGAATCATCATTTATTATATTCTACTCCACCTTAATTGTACCATCAGAGTTTTAAGAATAAACATTAAATTTTAAATCGAAATAAAAAATCATTGAAAAATGACAGAAAAAATAATAATAGTATATGAAAATTAAAATTAGGTGCAAGAAAAGCTTTTTCACGATAATTTTTAAAAATATATTGATAACAATTAAAATGAAGTTGTTATTTTATCTTTAAAATTAAGTTTGATTGAATTGAATTAGTACAATGAGAAAAAATATTAAACTAATAACTTTTTAATGTTATTAAATGCATTTTATTTTTAATTGAGTAGTAGATTAAAAGTTCCGAATTAGGATATTAAAATAATAACTTACTCTCTCCTTAAGTATTATGGTATTGCAAATATTTATTTTCCTTAAATGGTGATTCATTTTTCATTTACAGTTATATCCAATTAATTTCTAATGTATTGAATGTGGTTATGAGATATTGAAATAATATATTTATCTTTCCTTAATCATAATAAAATTATAATTTAACATTTATTTTTTGAAATGATAATTTTGTTTTAATTCCTAGAACATATTGTTTACTATATTGAATGTAATTATAATAAAACATATTGTATTTAGTATGACAAAAGAACTCAAAAATTGGAGAAATTAGATAAATAGTAATCTTGGCTTCTAAGAAATGTCACATCATCATTTACATATCCAACTTTATATATATAAAAGAGTTAAAAAAGAAAAAATAAGTGATTTAAGAAAATTATATAAATAACATTAGTGATCAGATGAAGATTAAGAAAAAACGTCAAATAAATTAGTAGTATTGATGGTGATAAAAGTTAAATAAATCATTTTTCTATTATTAAAATTTTTAACATAAAATTTCCAATCTTTTAAAATTAAAAATTAAAAAAAAATCGAGGCAATAATTATTATAAAGAAAAATATAACTTAAAATTGTCAGAAAAAATTGATAAAAATAAATAAGTATCTATTACTAAAAATGGTGTCACTACATTTTCTATTTTAACTTTATTGTTAAATATGGATAGAAACTTTTAGAAGAAGAAATGATTCAAAAATTTAAAAATAATGATTCCTTAAATGGTGATTCCTTTTCCATTTACAGCTTTTCAATTAATTTTTAATGTATTATATATGGTTATGGATATTGGAATAATAATTTTAGCTTTCCTTAATCATAATAAATTATATTTTAACCTTTGTTTTTGTGAAATGATAATTTTCTTTTCATTCGTACAACATATTCATTAATATATTAAATGTAATTATAATAAAACATGTTGTATTTAGTATGACAGAAGAGTTCAAAATTTTAAAAAATTAAATAAATAATAATCCTAACTTCTAAGAAATGTCACAAATATATATATATATATATCTAAGAAAATGATATAAATTACATTAATGATGAAATGAAGATTAAGAAAAGAAGTAAAACAAATTAATAATAATATTGATGATGATAGGAGTTAAATAAATCATTTTTTATTTTTTGTAAATTTTCAATATAAATTTTTCAGTCTTTTAAAATTAGAAAATGCTAAAAAAAAATTGAAAACTAAAAATCGAGGCAACAATTATTTTAAGGAAAAAATAACAAAAAATGTCAGAAACATTGATAAGAATAAATAAGCATCTATTGCTAAGAAGGTGTCATCCCACATTTTCTATTTTAGCTTTATTATTACATATAGATAGAAACTTTAAGATGAAGAATGATCCAAAAAATTTTAAAATAACAAATCAATTATGTAAAAATACATGTGTAATTCTTATAAAGTTATAATAACTAATTTCTTCAAATGAATAATTAAATGAAAGAAAAAAAGTAATTAAGAAAATAATATAAATAACACTAATTATGGGATTAATAGCATTGATGAGGAAAGGAACTAAATATGATCATCTTTTTAAATTCTTTTTTAAGAAAATATATATAAACTTTAATTAAAGATAAATAAGAAAAAAAACACTTTAAAGATACAAAAAATTAAGACAAAATAAAAGAAGAAAGAAATTAGAAGAATAATGAGGTTGAAAGAAATAATATCTAATTTTCTCTCTTTTCAAATCACAAAATAAATGTTTGCTTGTTCTCCTCCTAATTTGATACGAATTCCATAAATAAAATGATTTTTTCTCCAAATAATTTTTCTTACCCTTTGAAACACTAATCAACCTTCTTATAAATTTGTCAACCACAATGAATTTTCTCTCCTTGTAGGAGGAATAAACATTTTTTCAAAAAGTCTTTTATTTTGAAAAGAACTTTTTGTTACATAATCTCTTTCTTTACATCAATGTCTTCACAAGAATCATGAGATATTCTCTCTTTCTCTTTTGTTAAAAAAGTCACATGACCTAGAAATTTGATGGACATCTTAGCCACAGAAGTTGATACCATATATTGATCATCATCATCGTCAGAAGAAGAAGAGCCAAAGTGAAGAAATTTGTTCTTATTTGTTACAAATGGTCAACTATTTTTTTTATTTTATAGGCTAAATAATTATAAACAGTTATGAAAAATGAATAGTTTTTATCTTTTCATCTTCCATTTTCATTTACTTAAATCTATATTAGTGTATTGGATGTTATAAAAGGGCATAATTAATCGGGTATGATATAAATACTTTTTTTTTAAAATACAAATAAGAAATACAAAACAAAGATAAAATGTCAAAAAAAGGAGAAAAAAGATGAATAGAAATACTGGTCATAGAGAGATGCCACATTAGATTGTCTATATTCAGCTTTATATATACATATATAGGTTCATGCCCTTAGATGTTATTTTATTACTTTAGTTGGCATCAACATTTTTGTAAATCTGATATCTACTTTGGAACATTTTATAATGTGGCATAGGCTGACAATTGAGATCATAAATTTAAAAATAATAAAATTTAATTTAATATAATACTAATATCAATATCATAAAGATATATATATATATATATATATATATATATATATATCATTTAAAAATATATATAAAAAGTATTATAAATTGTAATAATTAACCGCTTTATTTTTTTAAAATCATATAACTAATTTGATTTACACTCCAAAATTCATAGGTGTCACATAATTTAGACATTAATTCTTCATTACTCAATATATGTAATTATATCAATGACATATAAATGAAATAAAAAAATTACATATTTTATTTGAAAATCACGTAATAGTAGTATAAGGTATAATAATTAACAACTTAACATATTTTAAAATTTTAGTTGACTCTCCAAATTCCATATGTCTCATGTAATTGAGACAGAGAAAAACATATATTGGTTTAAAATTAATAAAAATATTATAAATTATAATAATTAACAACTTAAAATTTATAAAAAAAATCCTTTAAAAAAATTTAGTTGGCTCTCCAAATTCAATCGGTATTACAATAATTAAAACATAGAAATTAACATAGATTGGACTCCTGCTAACATTTATGTTTCCTTTTTAAAAAAATTTTCTTTTATACTTTATATAAATAAATTTTTTATGTAAAAAGTATTATAAATTATAATAATTAATAGCTTAAAATATTTGAAAACATATAAAAAGTTTTTGTTAACTTTCAAAATTTCATCTATACTACATAAATTGGGAGAAATATAGATATATAGATATTTTAAGTTGTTAATGATTGTGAGTTATAGTATGTTTTATGTCATTTTCATATATATTACTCGTTTTGTCCTGATTTATGTGATACAAATGAAATTTCAAAAGTCAATGAATTTTTTATAAGTTTTTTTTAAAAATTAACTTGTTATTTATTGTGATTTATAATATATTTACGTAAAACATACTCTAAATAAAAATAATTAGCAACTTAAAATATATAAAAACATACTAAAAAATTGATTAACTTCAAAGTTCATATGTACCACATAAATTAAGACAGAAACAGTAACAGTAATATATATTGGGCCCCGTGCTGGCACGGGGTCCCATATCTAGTATATATATATAAACGAATTCAGATACCTTACTTTAAAAAGTTGTCATTTCTTAAACTTTGTAAATTTACTTTAAAAAGGTGTCATTTATTATTTAAAAAAATGAATTTAAGAAATATTCTCTCTGTTCCTAATTACTTGTCCATTTTGACAAATCAAGAAATGACAAACTTTTTTTACCCACTATATTCCTAATTAATTACTTTAAACAAGGTAGAACTTTTTTAAAAGTTTAAACTTTTAATTCATTCACTTCATAATTAATAGGGGTAAAATGACAAATTCACTATGTCAATAATTATTTTCATAATAGATGTGTCAATTCAAAAGTGGACAAGTAATTAGGGACAGAGAGATTACAAAGTAAGGAATTTGAAAAGTTGTCATTTCATACCCTTCAAATGTACTTTAAAAAGTTGTCATTTCTTCTTCTTTAGTCTGCATTAATAAATTTAGATACCTTACTCTCTAAATTAGCAACCTATATCTATTATAATTTTTTTATATATTATGATATTTTGTTCTTTTTTAATCAAAATTATGAATTTACCAATAGAACGAGTAAATCTTATTTATAAAGTAAAAAAATCGTTTTTAGGCATATATAATGTTATGTTGGAATAATAATAAAATATTATAATTTTTTATTTGAATGAGTAATTTTGATAATAAAACCAAAACATAAATTATACTATTTAAAATGAAAGAATAAAAATATTTAAATATCTATTAAATGTATGTAATATAAAAGTAATTATTAATAATAGAAATATACTAAATATCTTATTAATTCTCTAAATCTATTATTTGGGAATAAAAAGGACTCTTCTATTTAAGAAACATCTATTTTTAATAAGAATGATATATAAATAAAAATTAAGAAAATAATTAATATAGACTATAAAATTTATTATTTAAATATTGAATAAATTAAAATACACGGAGAATATTCGATTAAATATATATAGAAATACGTCAGGATGACAGAATAAAAAAATTATTTTTGCTTTTCTTCTTTATGGATTTGAAACAAAAGTTAATTCACCAATAGGACTTGTTTTCGAGAGCAATAATGGATACTAATTATGATGATTACTACATTTATTTTTAATAAGGATGATATATAAATAAAAATAAAGAGAATAATTAATATAGACGACAAAATTTATTTTTTAAATATTGAATAAAGAATAATCGATTAAATATATATAAAAATAAGTCAGGATGACCAAATAAAAAAATATTATTTTTCTTTTCTTCTTTATGGATTCGAAAAGAAAAGATGGGACATGTTTTCTAGAGCAATAATTGATAATTAATAGGGGTAAAATGATAAATTCACAATGTCAATAATTACGATTATTACTAAGAAGATGCTTTACGTGCATAGAGGTGAGCATGATATGTATTAAAAACTTAGATTTTGAATAAATAATTAGGGAAAAGGCATAAATTTTTCCTCTAAACTTGTCACGAAAAGTCAGTTACACGTTTATACGATTGTGACGATCTATTACACACCTGAATTACTTAAAAGTGAATGTATTTCAACCTTGACGCACATACGACCAGTCACATGATCAGAAAGTAATTCACACTCGCGCCACGTCATCACCACATCAATAAAATTTAGTCAGATTTAAAAAAATAAAATCATGTCACCCAATTTCTTCTTTTTCCCTATACACCATCAAACCCACTATTAAATCACTACCATAGTTGCTATTATGGGTGTACAAGTCGAACCGTAAAGTCAAACTGAACCGATGAACCAAATCAAACCGGAAAAAAAAATGATTTGTGGTTTGGTTTGGTTGGCTTGGCGGTTGAAAAAAAAAACCGACCACTCTTGATTTGGTTTGGTATTAAAAGAAAAAAAGTCAAACCGAACCCAAATCAAACCGACATAATATATATATATATATATATATATATATATATATATATATATATATAATTTTGTTTTATTTATAGATAAAAAATATTATTTATAATCTACTTCGTTAATATATTTTTAGTTAGTTTATAGCTTTCAATGTTTATATATTTTATTTCAAATTTGGGCTTGTAAAATTTTGTAAATATTATATATATAGTTTTATTTTATTTATAGCTAAAATATATTATTTATAATCTACTTTGTTAATATATTTTTAGTTAGTGTATAGTTTTCAATGTTTATATATTTTATTTCAAATTTGGGCTTGTAAAATTTGTAAACATTTTAGGAAAAATTACTGAAATACACGTCTTATGTTTCCCTTATTTCTAATATTCCCTTGTATTTCTAAAAACCTCTAAAATCCCTTATTTCTCTCCTAATTCTAAATTATTTTATAATGTATCCGAGCTAGTTTTTAATGTATCCGAGCTACATATTATGTATCCGTTTTATTTTATAATGTATCCGAGCTAGTTTTTAATGTATTCGAGCTACATATTTATGTATCCGGTTTGTTTTACTCTTTCAGTGATTAATGTAATTACAAACTAAATAGGGATAGATTGTACTTTCATATTAAAACTATGTTATTCTTAAAATTTATACAATATTTTATTTTGTATTAAGATCCGAAGTTACAATTATATTGTTATAGTTTTTCAAATTCGAAGTTAACAATTTACTTTGTAAATATTTTATTTTGTATTCAGTTTGATTGTATCCTTTAATCTTATTAATTTAATATAATGAGTGTTGATATTTCAAAAAAAAAAAAAATTGTACTCATGTGAATTTTACCATTTTTACGAAAATTTCTACTCATTTAACATTTCTTAAGTTTAGCTTATCACACAGGTAAGTGCAAATATATTTGATCTCTTTTTCAAACACTGTATAGTTGTTAAAAAACGAAAAACCCGAAAGAACCAACTAAAACTGAAACCGAAAAAACCGACTTTGCATGGTTTGATTGGTTTTTAGATTTAATAAACCGACATAATTGGTTTAGGTTTTTTTTAATGAAAAACCAAACCAAACCGACCTATGTACACCCCTAGTTGCTATTATCATCAAATTCACTTCTCCACCTCCCATAATCAAATTCACCACTGTCACGATCCAAAATGAGTCGTGAGTGGCACCGACACTTAACCTCCTAAGTGGGCGAACCAAGGAATCCAAACCCCAACATATATCAATAATTCAACTATGAATAACAACAATAATGCGGAAGCTCAAAACTTATTAAAGTAACCAATCAAATAAACCTCTAAAGTTTAACACTTATTATCCCCAAAATCTGAAAGTCATCACATCAAGGACATCTAATCTTCAAATACTAAGTCCAAGAGTATTAAAGACACCAAAATAAATGAATAAAATAGTTTATGTCTGAAAACTAAGGACATCATGCCATGACCAAGAGAATCCAACACGAGCTGGAATGAATAGCTCACCCTGGAACCTGATGTGCTGGAGACTGGCTAGAGCTGAGGGCGAGTCGAAATCACTGATACACTCGCTGCACTCCACAAAAAGAAAACAAAGAAAAACACAAGTAGGGTTCAGTACAGGGCAACATGTATTGAGTAGATATCATCGGTCAACCCAAAATAGAAACTAATATGTAATGAATAATAGTATAAAATCAACTATGACACTTAGCAGGTGGTGTTGACACCCAATTTTGGCTCTCCACATTTAACTATAGTAATAATTATAATAATAATAAAATATATATGTTATGAAATTTTTCATAGGAATACAAAAAAAAAATTATTTGACGATAAATTTATGTTATTTCTTATAAAAATTAAAGATATTATATTACTCCTTACTTTCTCATTTTTTAAAAAAATAAATGTTGTTCTTCTTAAGAATTGAATCTATTTTTTATTCAAATATAATTCCTTTTGTCGCAATAGATATTTTTCATACATTTATTAAAATTAGAAAGCTTAGTTAATGAATGATTTACTAATTTATATTAATTTAATTTTAAGAGTGACTAATTTTATCAAATAAGCTAATCTTGCAAAATAATTATCACTTATGGCTATTTAATAAAGAAAGTAGTTATAATTTAAATGAATTCAATTTGAGCAAATTTGGCAATCCAAGTCTTATTAAACCGGCCAATCCGTGTATGCCACATAGGCGAGCACATGAATTGTGCTTCTTTAGATTCGATCTCAGCCTTACAATCTAATCTAATGGCCTTAATTAATTCATCCTTTTACTATTTTATATATATATATAATTATTTATTTTTAAACTCTTTATTTTTACCAACCGTACGATCAAATGATCGGACGGACCAAATTAAATACCAAAGCTTTTCATCTTTTCCCAAAATTGTACAACCCCTACCGGCCCCTAATCTTTCAACTCCCCAGGTTCCTTCTTCCCCAGAAGTTTCACCCCTTTCCCAGATCCTGCCAAAGAAAATGGCTATGGACCGCCGGAAAACAAGAACATCCGGCGGTTTCCAGCATCATCTCAACCCCCATCGCCTCACAGCTTCTCCCCCTTCCCCAGGCGTTCTCCATCCCCATGCCCCGTCACTCCTTTGTCCCATCAAGTTCAGCCATGAACCGCCGGAAAACAACAATATCCGGCGGTATCTTGCTTTATGTCTCCTCCGTCATCCCTTTTCCAACAAAAGGAGACACCCTATGCCGCCTATACCTTACCCTAACAGCTTCAAAAATTTGAAAAGGTGATATTGATTTGATCTGTAGCAGCAGCTCTCTACTTTCCAGTGAGTATTTTGATTTCAAATTCGGAGTTTTGAGTTTGATTTTCACCTATAAAAGGATGGTGTTTTCCCATCCGAAAATAACCAACAACCATAGAGAAAAACGGGTAAGAACAACAATCAAGAATCCAACAATAGATATAAGAACATATAGAAACAATATATTTCAAAGGGGTTACAGTTCGATCCAAAATTTCTCTTCTCTTCTTTTTATTTTTTTCAATTTTTGGGGTTCGAGTTCAAGTAAGATTGAGGTCGGAATCCTTGACAACAAAGTCTTAGTTTGCTGCTCAACAAAAGGTGAAATCCTTTCTCTCATTTATTTTTGTCTTCCTTTATTGCCATCTAATATAGTCATGTGAAGGGATGTTATGTTGGGTGTAATCTGTTCTATTTTATTTACGTATGTATTAATATTCACCTCTTTGTTTCTCCAAGAATTGAAAATGAGGAATAATATGATTTCATCTCGTCTTTGTTTGAACCTATAGTTGTTTTGCATCCTGAGGTATATTTGATATGTAGTATACAATTTTGAAAGTCCAAGCCAAGTTCACTGCCATGCCATATCAAACTAAAAGTAAAATTATAATTTACTTTCATATGGAAAAGGATGCTCCAGCTTATATAATAAAAAATGTCAAAATCTTTGACTTTCAGCTTAAAGTTAGTATTTTTCAAATCTGTCTATGTATAAAGTTTAATCAAATATTTTCGTGTCATCTCTTAATGCAGTGATACTAAAAATAAAGTGCTCATTTTCTCCTTTTAAATAGATATACGAATGTTTTTCATTGGTATTTTCTAGTTCCTCGCGCTCTTCTTGCCTATTTTCCTGAAGATAGACTCCAAACAAAATCACATATGATATTCATGTGATATGATCATATTAAATGTTAAGTAACAATCATACTTGTTTAGATATCAAAAGAACTACTCATACATTGTTAAAGTAAAATAATCATATGTCTTGCAACTCGTAATACGTGTTCTCTTTGATGTTCTGATCATATACAAAATATTTTTCCTTATGTGAGAAAATTAGGACATTTTGTTATTTTGATGTTTCTCTTTAGAGGTTGCAGCCAATGTATCTTTTTCATCAATATGTACATAATTTTATATTTTAGATTGATTTTGGTCATTATTTTTTTATGGTTACTAGTCTGCTGGGATTTTAATATCCTTCACATTATCACAAAGTTTAGTAAATTCTTGTTATATTTTATTTGAATCCTTTGAGAAACCAATCATGGAATTATCTAGTTGGAGAGTTCTATGAAGTATCTTTTTCTTTTCCTCTCTAGGTTGAATTTATGTGTTGAATCTCGAAATTGCGTAGGCAAAGCATGACATTTATTCTATTGGGACCGATTAAGCTATTTATTTTCTTAGAGTTGAGTAAGGCATGTTCATATGTATTCTGTTTTAATAGGATTGATTTAAGAGTGTGTTCTGCCATTCATCCCCCACCCCTCAAGTGTTTGTTTGCAATTATTTTCTTACTCTTAAAGTTTAAAATTTTTGGATCAAGATAACTAGAGAGAATATTTGATATTCATTTCGACATATACTTTATTACATAGTTTTTGTATCCTTACCATTTTCTTTCTTACGTTTCATGTACAACCGGAGAGCCGGAGTTTCTACTTTGAAACTCGTTATTGGCCTAAGATATTAGGCCAACAGCAAATTAGGATCATCGCAGTGCTTGGAGCCTCGCAAATTAGGAGTCCAATATTTCTTAGTCTTCCTCTTTTTGAGTCTTAATTATATTGTTTGGATATATTGGCTAATCTTTGCTTACAAGTTTTAATATAATATTTGTCTTTTATTTCGAAGCTTATTTCACATGAACTAACATTATTTGTTTATGAATTTAGTTGAGACCCCTTTAGAGTAAACGATGCAAAAGATATTTTCTTAAAAAATGGGTTAGCATTTTTATTTAAAACATTCCTTGGGGCCTTTTAAGTTGAAAAGAGGCCTATAGTTTAAGAATTTTCAAAACAAAGTTTCAAAGGTTAAAATAATACTAGTGTTTCAAAATTGGGGAAAAGAAGTGTATATCGACTTAGTCACTTAAGGAATAGGAAAACTTATTGTCTAAAACCCTCTTTGAAATTTTAGAAGGGTGAAATAATTTTCATTTAGGTATCTAAGTAGGAAAAAATAAAAATTCATGAGTTGGGACTTCCAAATGAATTTAGAGATACATAAAGGTTAAAAATAATATTCGTTTAGGCCTACTCATCGCTTAGGACCTTCAAATATTTTGCAACTAGTTTAAAGGCTAAGAAAAATTACATTTAGAAATTAACTTAAGGCAAATATATTAATCTTTAGATATACATTTTTTAAAGAAAATAAGTAGGGAAGTAGGCTTATATATTTAACGAGACAAATGTAACTATAGAATAAGTTTCAATAGTTAGGCCTATTTTTACTCTTTACATCACCCCTTTATAAAATGTATTGACTATACTTACTTTTTTTATCAAACATTGCTAATAACATTTTAATCTTTTTAACATGCTATTTCAAATTTTAGATATGCAAACAGGTTCAAATACAAGGTACACATATATATGTCATACACATAAAGGTATATTTTATATTTTCTCTACATAATCAATTATATTTTATCTACTATTCCGAATGTTACTTATTTATTTTATAAATTTATTCCTACACTTTACACATTATTTTACCAAATATAATTTATCGTCAACTTATCCCTACATGTAAAAAGAATGATAAACATTCATATGTTTTGAACAACTTATATGTATATATTACACTTCATAATAAATATATTTAAGATCACAAGCCTTTATATGATATTTTGACATTTCGTATCATTTATTTTATTTTATTTTAGAAAATTCCAATTTGTATATTTTCATTCAAATTACACATCACATATTACTACGTATTCACACCCAACTACTATCTTATTTTCATTTCATGTCTTAGATAAGACGACAGGTTCTCGCAAATTAAACATCTACATATTTTTAGGATAATTTTACAACTATATATATTTTTACATACAAATTTATCATACATTTAAGTACATTTATTTATTTATTTCTACAATATGATAAAATACTACTATTAAAGCTATTTTATAAGACTAATATATGTCGTACCTTGTATTGTACTATTTTCTTAAATATAATAAAATTTACTTATCATTGATTTAAAAACAAATAAATAAACACGTTTTCCTAATTATATTTTCCTAAATTAAGTTTAAGGACTATCTTCGGATAGGCTCTGAGGGGTGCTTAACACCTTCCCCTCGAGTAACCAAAACCCTTACTCAGAATCTCACTGGTTTCACATATCAAAATAGAGTTTACATTTACATATTTAAAAAATGGTTTTCCTAATATTTTCCTTAAAATTTAGGTGGCGACTCTAAAACTAACAAAAGCAATTTTTCTAAAATCAGAGTGTCAGCCATATTATGTTGTGAACTGTTTCGGCCGGTTCGAAATGGGGTGCGACAGGTGGCAAGCAACAAACACATGAACCAGTGTCAACAACACTAAAGTAAGTATGTAATCAGTCAACAATATCAAGATCACACATGGAGACTCATTCCTCCAAACCAAACTAATTTGGGAATTGAGTTCTTTGATAATGAGTATATTAAGTTAATTCAATATCTTTTTCCTTTAATGTTACCGTATCGGAATGTGACACTCCGATCCAATTATATCGTGTCGAAATGTGACACTCCGATCCAATAATATTGTGTCAAAATGTGACACTCCGATCCAATTATACCGTGTCGGAACGTGAAACTCCGATCCAAATATACTGTGTCGAAACGTGACACTCTGATCTAATAATACCGTGTTAGAACGTGATACTCCGATCCAATAATATCATTAATATATCATTTATTATCACCACTTTACAATTCATTAACAATATTTCATCAAGCCTTCTTTATTCAAGGCATCACTTCGATAGAGAGGGTTCAAGATTATAAATTACACGGTCTCAGGATTTCAAACCAATCACAAACCGCACAACCAGGCTACAAAATCACACAATCAAGTACATAGATAACTTCACAATATCATTCAATGTATATCAATCACTATTAAGAGTCTATCAAACAGAATAAATCGTAACCTACCTCCACCGAAGAACCAAAGTCGGGCAAGCTACTTCTCCAACACTTTTCCTTTCCTCAAGGCCTCAAAACATTCCCAATCTATCACGTATGCATAATTTGTAAGTTAACGAATCTATAGACATTCATACTACTCTATGTCTATCCTTGACTCAAAAACTCACCCAATCTATAATCAATTTCCTAAAGTTCAAGCCTAAGGGTATGTCTTAATTCTTCCCATTATCAATAACTTTAAAGATATTCAATTAATACGATACACCTAGTATTTAATTACCTATCTCAATATATCAAGACTTGATGTAATGACCCGAAAGGTCATTTTGGTGATTTTTCGTGGAAATGACTATTTTTCCCTTTCGGTAGTTGCCCCGAGTCCCATGTTTTATGGTTGTAAATTTGGTTTGAGGAAAAGTTGGTAAAAAGTTGAGTTTTTGAGAAGTTGAGTTTTTATGAGTTAAAGTTGGTTAAAAAAGTGCTTTTTCGAGTCATTTGGAGTTTCGGGACTCGGATCGGATTTCCGTCGATTCCGGCAGTTTTAGAATGTCGAAATGGGTCTGTGTGAAGTTACGGAGTTGAATTTGGAGTTGAAACGAAGAATTGAGGTCCTAAGTTGCTAAAGTTGTGAAATTTTGATAAAGAGTTGACTTTGGTCAACATATGAGGTTCCGAGGCTCAGATTGAAATTCCGAGAGTACCGTTGGTTTCGGGAGGCGATTCTAAGTCTAGAATGAGTCTTGGTTGAATTTTTAGACGCTCCGTTTGAGTTTCGAATTTTTTTGGCGTTAAACTAGTTTCTTGGCATCTTATTGAATTTCGGGTCAAGGAGTCCTCAAATTCAAATTCCGACGGTTCCATTGAGTCCGGAACGTCGAATTTAGTGGGGGTACATATTTAGTTTGTGTGCACGAGATTCCGAACGAATCCCGAGGGTCCAACGGGGACTTAAACTTTGGTGTTATTGTTGTGTTTCAGCTGCAATAGCAGTCCTTTTAAGTAAAAAAAAACGAGTAGCCATTTTCCCCCAACTTGAAAAATACCATTTCTCCATTTTTAGACTTTGAGAGCTCGAAAATAGGTGATTTCAAGTGGGTTTTCACAAGGAATTCATTGGGTAAGTTATTTCCAACTTAGATCTTTGATTTCCATCGATTATTTATGGATTTTAACATCAAAATTTGAGATCTCAACTGTAAAATTTGGGGGTTTTTGCCTAATCCGAATTTAATAGAAAATTTGAGTTTGTGAACTCATTTCAACTCCTTTTTCGAAACGGTTTTCACTATTGGATTCTAAATTTCTTAGGGAACATTTTTCACTAAAAAATTCCAGATTTCGAGAATATTTTCCGGAACGAGATTTTTTGACCATTTTACCCTTTTTCTCCAAATTTCACGATATTGGTGTTGTTAGATTCGTATTGATTGTGGGATTCCATTTATGAATAGATTGTGGTGATTTGGAGCGTGCTTGGAAGGGTAAAAAACTCAGATTTGAGTTACTAGTTGAAGTGTTTTGAGGCAAGTGACTTCTAAACTTTGCTAAACTCTTAGACTACACATGACTACTTTCCTAATTGTGTTGGGGAGTAATGGGGATTGAGGATGAGTTTTATTTGTTGATAGAAATTGTTGTAATTGAAAGATGGGGAATAAAACGAGCTAAATGTGTTATATGTGACTTGAATTTGTTGAATAAGTCATGTGATAACTGATATTGAGGGGATAGAAGAGCATGAGTAGGCTATGATCGATACAAACATTGATGTTGAGACAGATGATGTGTAATACAATGATGCGGTCGTGATATGGTTGTGATTGAGACAGATGATGTGTAATACTATGATGTGGTCGTGATATGGTTGTGATTGAGACAGATGATGTGTAATACTATGATGTGGTCATGATATGGTTGTGATTGAGACAGATGATGTGTAATACTATGATGTGATAGTGATATGATTGTGATTGATAACATGTACATATTCATTAATCATCCCATGTGTGAACTATCTGTTGCATGAGTTCTGAGACACTGATATGAGGATGAATGGATATGAGACACAGTTGAGACTAGCTCCGGCTAGCGATTTGGATGCCGATGGGATCTGGTTCCGGCGGTGATACATGGTCCATGTGTGGCCCCCATGGGTTCTGATTTGAGTATTCAGCGCGGACTGATTACGTCAACAGATGTGTATCGTAGGACAGACATGCATCCTGACTACATGACATCATTATTGCATTTGCATCGCATTTGACTTCATCTTTGTCTGTGGTGTGTGGATTTTACCTATTTGCCCCTCTTCATGTGATATATGATCTATTTGCTCTTACATGAGGATATGAGGTTGATGTTGAGACACTGTTTGATATATCTGTTGATTATGAATTGTGTAGTATAGGTTGTTGGTTCGCTGTTAGAATGAAGTTTCGGTGGTTCGGTTGGGATTGAAAGGAGTTGTTTGTAGCTGTTCGCTGTTAGAATGAAGTTTCGGTGGTTCGGTTGGGATTGAAAGGAGTTGTTTGTAGCTGCTAGTTTAGCTTAGTTTAGCGTTACTTGCGAGTACCTGTTGCTTTTGGTACTCACCCTTGCTTCTACACAGTTGTGTAGGTTGACAGCTCTATCAGATCCGGCTTATTACTCATTTTCAGATTAGAGCTTCTAGACTTACTTGAGAGGTAGCGGTTCATTCCAGACGTGCCCTCAAGTTATCTATATTTATTGTTCTGTTCTATTCTAGAACTTTACTATGAGACTTGTATATTTTATTCAGATTCCGTATTAGAGGTTTGTACATGTGACAACCAATTCTGGGGTTATGTTGATTTTATTTAAAGACTTCCGCTTATCTTTCTATCTTATTCTTGTTTTATTAATTTCGTATCGTCGGATTTTTGGGTGTTAGGCTGACGTGTCCTACGGGGTTTGGGCACGTGCCATCACATCCGGTTTTGGGGTGTGACACTTGACTTATAATACGATAATAAAATTAAAATCCGATAAGATTGAAACCTCTGGTATAAAATCAGTGGCAACCCACATGGATTCAATTGTCAATTTCTTTCGGCCAGTTAATAATGGAAGACACCAATTTGTCTCCCAAAAGTCAACCATTATTAATCCCTTAATTAGCCCACCTTCAATTCATATCCCTCAAGGCACCGTGACTTTGTTTCTAACATTTCCAACTCAATTCATCTAATTTCCTTTCACACCCAATATTATTGTAATAATAAAACAAATCTGATATAAATCAATAACATAATAATTAAATAATGAAACCTCAAACCGATCAAACATTGTCATCTAAAGTCAAAATAATATTTTCTATCTCAACAGTTGTCATGCAGCCTTCTCATCACAAATCTAACCATAATATTATTATTATATAAATTTATATCACTAACAATATCAATATTCAAAGTTCAATAATTTTGCTCACCTGAAGCCGCCGTCAGCCCTTTCTCTTTCGTCTACGCCACTTTCAGTTCTCTCACCTACTTTTCCTTCTTCTCTACGTATTGTTTATTACCCTAATTAATATACCTGACTAATCATAAAAATAAGGGAAAATGCATAAGTACCCCCCTAAACTATGCCCGAAATCCCAGAGACACACCTAACCTTTACTAAGGTCCTATTACCCCCCGAACTTATTTTATATGTAATATTCTACCCCTTTTTGGCCTACGTGGCACTATCTTGTGGGCCCAACGCATGTTGACAATTTTTTCAAGGATAGTGCCACGTAGGCCAAAAAGGGGTAGAATATTATAGATAAATTAAGTTCGGGGGGGGGGGGGGGGGTAATAGGACCTTAGTAAAGGTTAGGTGTGTCTCTGGGATTTCGGGTATAGGCTGGGGGGTACTTATGCATTTTCCCTAAAAATAATGATAAAAGTCACTTACTACTAATTCTAATGTTATTTTCTTTAACCATCAATTAAATAAATTATAAAAACTACCCAACTAATTTTATAATTATAGTTACGAATAGTCCAAAATACTCATTTAAAATCTATCGAAAGAGTCTTTTACGCACTAAAAAACTCTAGAACTCTAGTACTCTAGTCTTTTTCTAACATAACCATGATACAATCCTGAATCAATATTGGCTACAATCAGGAGTGAACCTGAACCAACCACCACACACTCATAATGCACAAACCATCATAAATCTTATCAAGATTACATCCTCACAACAAAAATATTTCCTCGAGCTTAAGCTATAAAAATATGATCTTTAGACAACAAGTAATCATCTAGGAGAATCAAACTCATCTGATCCAAAAATGAAAATGATCAAGTAACCACCATCGAGTGATACACCCAAGCATACAGAACCTCTAACAACACTGTCGAAATGCTAGATTAGTAGCTATTATAGACAAACCATAAAAATGACAAAACTAGACGACATGATCCCCACATTCAATCACACATAGCCAAAACATGATACCGATGATGAGATAAATCTTAAATCTATCGAAAAACAGTAAATTTTCATGGTAGCTATCCTATAAATTCTCATAAGCAAAGATGTGCATGTAAAATCACTAGTATACTTAAACTATCCCAAACAACACCAAATCTTCCATAACTGGAATGAACAAGTCTAACCAAGGATGCTTCCCTACCAAGAGGACAATCACAGAATTGGTACACACAATCCACTACTAGGGACTCACCCATAGAAGTGAAAACACACACGGACGTAGAAAGTGAATCATACTCTAAACCATGCCCAGAATGAAATAGTTTGTCAAATAAGAATGTACATAACCAAGGTCGTATAACAATAGATACTCCTTCCATAAGGCCCATATCAAACATTTTCATTCATCCGACTCTATCTCTTTGATTTTCTAGCTACCCACAATCACCAATTTAGTCCCTATTATAATTACACACATACTTGGTTTATCAAACCCCACATCCACTGAAGTCAACACTCTTAATACTAACGAAACATCACATACATCATGACAATACTTAGGGAAATTCTTGGTCACTCAAATTATTTTGTACACTATAAGCTCATAACCTCTATTCACCATCAAATGCCTATGTAACACATCATAACATTCTACGTAGTCCCATCAATAGAGTAGTATTAATCCAACTCTAAATTCTTAATAACCATGTAGAATTATATATCCCTTTTTGCATCATTCTTAAGTCATCTTTCATAATTTGAGCAATCTAACCCCACGTAAAACTCTAAATTTTCCATACCTTACTGTTTGTCACCCAAACCAAAACTCAATCTTTATATAAGTCGATGATAAACTCATAGTAATTCTGTACCGAACAAGTTCCCATCTTACAATCATATCTAAACTCATAGGAAAAAATAAAGGGAAAATGCATAAGTACCCACCCAGCCTATACCTGAAATCTCAGAGACACACCTAACCTTTACTAAGGTCCTATTACCCCCTCGAACTTAATTTATCTATAATATTCTACCCCTTTTCGGCCTACGTGCCACTATCCTTGAAAAATTGGTCAACATGCGCTGGGCCCACAAGATAGTGCCACGTAGGCCAAAAAGTGGTAGAATATTACATATAAAATAAGTTCAGGGGGGTAATAGGACCTTAGTAAATGTTAGGTGTGTCTCTGAGATTTCGATCATAGGCTGGGGGGGTACTTATGCATTTTCCCAAAAATAAATACAACCTTCAACTACACCCCAAGTGTTTATACGAGAGGTCTTATTCCTTCAGTTTTCTCAAATTCTTCCCAAGGTGTAAAATTCTAAATATCTCGACCCTTCAATATATCAGACTCTTGTTAATTTCTCTAGCTCGCTTACCGATCTCATTCTTTTACCAACAGCCCATGACATTTTACCTTATACTCTAAACCAACACTTTTAATTGAAACCTTTCCTTTGTCCTTTAAAAATCAAAAGTAACAAACTTTATGACCAAAATCATGCATAAGTCCTTCCAAATACTCAATACCTAATTGAACGATCATTTCTTATCTTACAAAATCATATCTTGACAAAATATACCACTACGAATGTAGACTTACAAAACAAAAAAAAAAATTTGAATTGTGAATCCAATTGTATAATCTAATCCCTTATCTATCAATATTAGCTCATACCTTGAAGACTTTTATGAATTCATGTATGTTGGCTTATCATTAATCGCCTCTCCATCGATCTTACCATATCCTTCACTAAAATTCCAAATGTACTCATTACCAAACTCAAACCACAAAAGAACTTATCATCACACTCGAGCTGGACGTATGTACATTTCTTTGTCAAGTCTTATCCATTAGTTTTTTAACCGATGAACACGTGACCTTATTACCATAACCAGAGCAAAACGAATGAAATTACGCATCTTTGAACCCAATTCTCAATCCTTTTTAAGATACCTTTTAAGTCCTTGCAACTGGAGATAATATTCTTACTCTCACCTCTTTCCGAAGGTGACACTCATTCCACTAATTTTATTTCATTTTCATTATGACTCTAGCTCCTTTAAATTCTATTCGAGTGGTGCCCCAACATCTCTCAAAACTTTCTATACAACCTCGCTTCTCACTAAATAGTAGAAAATCGCAACCTTAGATATTCACAAATCATTATTACCATACAAAATTTATTTAATCAACAATTTGTATTATATAGTTGCATCTCAATCACAATTCATCACTAACTCGTATTACCATGATGCTCAACATGCCCTTGTCATCACCACGAAGTCAACATTTTCATCGACATGACACCTCAACTCAATTATATATATCAGATCCACAGGACTAATTCAAATTTTATACACACTTTTTAATTAAAATCTTTAATTGCATTCACCCGAGTATACTCACTGACTTTCTTTATACATAAGGTTATCATTCCGGTATCAACCCATTCCATTGGAGCTTAAGATAAAATCACTAGTCCTAAAGCCCTCAAGATAGACTTCACTACCTAATGCATTAATATTGTACCAAATATCCACCACTAAAAACTTCCTTAGAACAATGCTTAATTAACCCAAGCATTTGTAGCAACAAACTAGTTGGTTTCTCAAATGCGATAAATGCAACACTAAATCTCATTATCTGAACATGTCATACAATAGATAACTCCTTAAGTAGTTAGTATTCCCACTTGACAATCAACGTATTCATTTCATATTACACTAGAACCACATTGTGAAAGTCTATTAGATCCATCACACATCAAACCTATCAAGAAGATCGTACTTGAATAGCTCACACAATTCTACCCATTGAATAACTATAAAACAGTCTCCAAACAATTGTGCATTCTTTCTTAGATCAGGTCGATAACAATAGAAACACACTTCATAACTCTATTCAAGTAATCATCAGTACTGTTCTAATAGTCGTATCATGATCCTCTTTGGTATACACTCAACCTATAAAATTGTAGTAGTGATTCTCACTTCACTTGGCGCAACATAATTTCATTATTCGCTAAGCAACCTATACGTGTTACGACAACTTCACTAACAGTATTTTCCAAGTAATGGTGTTCATTATCTAGCCTTCCCTTATGAAACTTCTTGAATGTTGTCACCTTGACAAAGTCATCAGGATTCACCCCTTCTACCTCTTATCCCTCAAAGTACGGGGTATGCATTTCACCATGAAGAAGTTAGAAAATGCTTCCCAAGTCATAGGTAATGACTTTTATTGGTCAGCACTCAACATGAGACCACCACCACATTCTGGCGTCTCTATAAAACTTGCATGTCACAAACGAAACACTAAGACTCTCCACTATATTCATTTTATGAAGCAGCTCAAAACAATCAACAATGAAAGCATAAGCATCTTCATAATCAGTACCCATGAAGAATAAAGGTTTCAACTTTATGAACTTAATAAAAAAATCATGTTGATCACTAGTCATTACATTCCTGTAGTCAATCGTGAAAATATACCTTTTTTTAAGGACTCATTTTTTTTCCTGATGTTGTTGTTTCAACTTCTAATACTCTATCACTAACCATATGTGAAATAGAGTGAAGAAGTTCATATACCAATTTGTATCACCTAGATACCAATTGGGTTCAAGTAGTAGCACGAAAGAAAGAATGAATCAAGTTTTCCTAAAGTTATATAGCCTCTCAAAGAAAAGTAAAGGCGTCCCCGTACTGTTCCGCAAGACTCTACCAGACTTGTCCTTGTGTGATGAGATCACCGAACCTAACGCTCTGATACCAAGTTTGTCACGACCCAAAATGAGTCGTGAGTGGCACCAACACTTAATCTCTTAAGTGGGCGAATCAAGGAATCCAAACCCCAACAATTATCAATAATTCAACTACGAATAACAACAATAACCTGGAAGCTCAAAACTTATTAAAGTAACCAATCAAATAAACATCTAAAGCCTAACACTTATTATCCCCAAAATCTGAAAGTCACCACATCAAGGAAATCTAATCTTCAAAGACTAAGTCTAAGAGTAATAAAGACACCAAAATAAATGAATAAAATAGTTTATGTCGGAAAACTAAGGATATCATGCCATGACCAAGAGAATCCAACACGAGCTGGAATAAATAGCTCACCTTGGAACCTGATGTGCTGGAGACTGGCTAGTCACTGATACACTCGCTGCACTCCAAAAAAAAAAAAAAAAACACAAGTAGTGCTCAGTACAGGACAACATGTACTGAGTAGATATCATCGGCCAAACCAAAATAAAAACTAATATGTAATGAATAATAGTAGAAAATCAACTATGATACTTAGCAGGTGGCAATCAACAAACATATGAACCACTGTCAACAACACTAAAGTAAGTATGTAATCAGCCATCAATATCAAGATCACACATGAGGACTCATGCCTCCAAACCAAACTAATTTTGGAATTGAGTTCTTTGAGATTGAGTACATTAAGTTAATTCAATATCTTTTTCCTTTAATGTTACCGTGTCGTGACACTGCGATTTAATTATACCGTATCAGAACGTGACACTCCGATCCAATAATACCGTGTCAGAACGTGACACTCCGAACCAATAATATCATTAATTTATCATTTATTATCACCACTTTTCAATTCATTAACAATATTTTATCAAACCTACTTTATTCAAGGCATCACTTCGATAGAGAGGGTTCAAGATTATAAATTCCACGGTCTCAAGATTTCAGACCAATCACAAACCGCACAACCAAGTTACGCAATCAAGTACATAGAAAACTTCACAATATCATTCAATGCATATCAATCACTATTAAGAGTCTATCTATCAAATAGAATAAGCCATAACCTACCTTCACCGAAGAACCGAAGTTGGGCAAGCTACTTCTCCAACGCTTTTCCTTTCCTCAAGGCGTCCGTACGTTCTCAATCTATCACGTATGCATAATTTGTAAGTTAACGAATCTATAGGCATTCATACTACTCTATGTTTGTCATAGACTCAAAAACTCACCCAATCTATAATCAATTTCCTAATGTTCAAGCCTAAGGGTAAATCTTAATTCCTCCCATTGTCAATAACTTTAAGGATATTCAATTAATACAATACACCTAGTATTTAATCATCTATCTCAATATATCAGGACTTGACTTATAATATGATAATAATATTAAAATCCGATTAAATTAAAACATCTGGTACAAAATCAGTGGCAACCCACATGGATTCAATTGTCAATTTCTTTCGGCCAGTTAATAGCACCTCACGGCTAATAACGGAAGACACCAATTTGTCTCCCAAAAGTCAACCATTATTAATCCCTTAATTATCCCACCTTCAATTCATATCCCTCAAGGTACCGTGACTTTGTTTCTAACTTTTCCAACTCAATTCATCTAATTTCCTTTCACACCCAATATTATTGTAATAATAAAACAAATCTGATATAAAGCAATAACATAATAATTAAATAATGAAACCTCAAACCGATCAAACATTGTCATCTAAAGTCAAAATAATATTTTCTATCTCAACAGTTGTCATGCAGCCTTCTCATCATAAATCTAACCATAATATTATTATTATATAAATTTATATCACTAACTATCTCAATATTCAAAGTTCAATAATTTTGCTCACCTGAAGCCGGCGTCTGCCCTTACTCTTTCGTCTATGCCACTTTCAGTTCTCTCACCTACTTTTCCTTCTTCTCTACGTATTGTTTAATACCCTAATTAATATACCTGCCTAATCATAAAAATAATGATAAAAGTCACCCATTATTAATTCTAATGTTATTTTCTTTAATCATCAATTAAATAAATTATTAAAACTACCCAACTAATTTTATAATTATAGTTACGAATAGTCCAAAATACTCATTTAAAATCTATCGAAAGAGTCTTTTATGCACTAAAAAGCTCTATTACTCAAAATGACCAAAAGGCTTGTTACATTAGATACCAATTTAACCATCGTTTGTCCTCGAACAATCAACAGAAGGCAAGGGTAAGGCCGGTTACTTGACTCGATAAAAAGAAGTGGATATCTTCCGTGCATATTAGTCTCTGAAGTGGACTCTTCAACTGATCGATTCTTCCACTAGATCTTGACACAACCATCAAGACAAATATTTTCTAACATAACTATGATTCAATCCCGAATCAATATTGGCTACAATCATGAGTGAACCTGAACTAGCCACCACACATCATAATGCACGAATCATCATAGATCTTATCAAGATTACATCCTCACAACAAAATATTTCCTCGAGCTTAAGCTATAAAAATATGATCTTTAGACAACAAGTAATCATCTAGGAGAATCGAACTCATCTGATCCAAAAATGAAAATGATCAAGTGACCACCATCGAGAAATACACCCAAGCATACAGACCTCTAACAACATTGTCGAAATGCTAGATTAGTAGCTATTATAGACAAACCTTAAGAATGACAAAACTGTTAGGGTTTTTCCCTGATTTTCTTACCATAATTTAAGATTTATTTTTCCTTAAAGAAAAGACAAAACATTACCATAAATGTTTTTACTTTTCTTGAAAGGAAAATATAATATTCTTTCATATTTGGTTTATTCTCTCCTTTTAGGACTCTTTTTCTACTAAGAAAAAGATTAGAACTCTATAAATATAGGTTTGTTTCTTCTAACAAAAACAATAAGATCCACAATGTAGTCGTTTAAGACTTTTGTTTATGGGGAGATTTATTCTCTCTAAAGTTTCAATGTTTTTCTTTATATTAGTTTTGATATAATAATATTTTGATTTTTAGTATAAGTTTTTGTTATCTAATTTATCAACTATATGATTTGTAAATTGTAAGTTTCCGCATGACGCCCTAATCACCCTTCATAACACAACAAAAACTAGACCCCATGGTCCCCACATTAAATCACACATAGCCAAAACATGATACCGATGATGAGATAAATCTTAAGTCTATCGAAAAACTGTAAATTTTCAAGGTAGCTTTCCTATAAATTCTCATAAGCAAAGTTGTGCATGTAGAATCACCAGTATACTTCAACTATGCCAAACAACCCCAAATCTTCCATAACTGGAATGAACAAGTCTAACCAAGGATGACACCCTACCAGGAGGACAATCACAAAATTGGTACACACAATCCACTACCAGGGACTCACCTATAGAAGCGAAAACACACACGGACGTAGAAAGTGAATTATACTCTAAACCATGCCCAGAATATAATAGTTTCTCACATAAGAATGTACATAACCAAGGTCGAATAACACTAGATACTCCTTCCATAGGACCCATATCAAACATTCTTATTCATTCAACTCTATCTCTTTGATTTTCTAGCTACCCACAATCACCAATTTAGACCTTATTATAATTACACACATACTTGGTTTATCGAACCCCACATCCACTGAAGTCAACACTCTTAATACTAACAAAACATCATAACCACACCGATCATCTACCTTACTCCCAAACCATCACTAGTATCAAAGTATTCTTATCAAATACATGTTCAAACTATGACTATCTCTCTTTCTATTTAAGCATTTCACGACAAATACGAGTCCCAAACAAGGATAATAGCACTAATTTAAAATTTGATAGTACATTTCCATCGAGATAAAACTATTAAATCATACCCAAAGTCAATGTCACACCACTTTCACATACCATGCTTTAGCTACCATTCTAAACAATCACATACATCATGCCAATACTTAGGGAAATTATTGGTCACTCAAATTATTCTGTATACTATAAGCTCACAACCTCTATTCACCATCAAATGTCTATGTAACGCATCATAACATTCTATGTAGTCCCATAAATAGAGTAGTATTAATCCAACTCTAAATTCTTAATAACCATGTAAAATTATATATCACCTTGTGCATCATTCTTAAGTCATCTATCATAATTTGAACAATCTAACCCACATAAAACTCTAAGTTTTCCATACCTTACAGCTTGTCACCCAAACCAAAACTCAATCTTTATAAAAGTTGATGATAACCTCCTAGTAAGTCTGTATCGAACAAGTTCACATCCCACAATCATATCCAAAACTCATAGGAAAAAATCAATACAACCTTCAACTACACCCCAAGGATTTATACGAGAGGTCTTATTCCTTCACTTTTCTCAAATTCTTTCAAAGGTATAAAATTCTAAATATCTCAACCCTTCAATATATCAGACTTTTGTTAATTTCTCTAGCTCGCTTACCGATCTCATTCTTTTACCAACAATCCATGACATTTTACCTTATACTCTAACCCAACACTTTTAACTGAAACCTTTGCTTGTGTCCATTAAAAATCAAAAGTAACAAACTTTATGACCAAAATTATGCATAAGTCCTTCCAGATACTCAATACCTAATTGAACGATCATTTCTTACAAAATCATATTTTGCCAAACTATATCACTACGAATGTAGACTTACAAAATAAAAAAATTGAGTTGTGAATCCAATTGTGTAATCCAATCCCCTTATCTATCAATATTAGATCATACCTTGAAGACTTTTATGAATTAATGTATATTAGCTTATCATTAATCGCCTCTCCATCGATCTTACCATATCCTTCACTAAAAATCCAAATGTACTCATTTGCAAACTCAAACCACAAAAGAATTTATCATCACACTCGAGCTGGACGTATGTACACTTCTTTGCCAAGTCTTATCCATTAGTTTTTTAACCTATGAACACATGACCCTATTACCATAACTAGAGCAAAACAAATGAAATTACACATCTTTGAACCCAATTCTCAATCCTTTTTAAGATACCTCTTAGGTACTTGTAACTGGTGAAAATATTCTTACTCTCACCTCTTTCCAAAGGCTACACTCATTCCACTAATTTTATTAATTTTCATTATGACTCTAGCTTCTTTAAATTCTAATCAAGTGGTGCCCCAACATCTCTCAAAACTTTCCATACAACCTCGCTACTCACTAAATAGTAGAAAATCGCAACCTTAGATACTCACAAGTCATTATTACCATACAAAATTTATTTAATCAACAATTTGTATTATATAGTTGCATCTCACTCACAATCCATCACTAACTCGTATTACCATGATGCTCAACATGCCCTTGTCATCACCACGAAGTCAACATTTTCATCGACATGACACCTTAACTCAGTTATATAGATCAGATCCAAAGGACTAATTCATATTTTATACACACTTTCTAACTACAATCTACAATTGCATTCACCCAAGTATACTCACTGACTTTCTTTATACATAAGGTTGTCATTCCGGTATCAATCCACTCCTCTGGAGCTTAAGATAAAATCACTAGACCTAAAACCGTCAAGATACACTTCACTACCTAATGCATTAATACCGTGGGAAAGATCCACCACTAAAACTTCCTCAAAACAGTGCTTAACTAAGCGTCCGTAGCAACAAACTAGTTGGTTTCTCAAATGTCATCAATGCAACACTAAATCTCATTATCTGAACATGTCATACAATAGATAACTCCTTAAGTAGTTAGTATCCCCACATGACAATCAACGTATTCATTTCATATAACACTAGAACCATATCATGAAAGTCTGTTAGAACCATCACACAACATACCTTTCAAGAAGATCGTACCTGAATAGCTCACACAATTCTACCCATTGAATAACTATAAAACATTATCAAATCCATTATGTCTCTACCACCAAGCAATGTTGCATTTTTCTTAGATCAGGTCGATAACAAAAGTAACACACTTCATAACTCTATTCAAGTAATCATCAGTATTGTTCTAATAGTCGTATCATGATCCTCTTTGGTATACACTTAATCTATAAAATACTAGTAGTGATTCTGACTTCACTTGGCGCAACATGATTTCATCATTCGCTAAGCAACCTATATATGTTACGACAACTTCACTAACAATATTTTCCAAGTAATGGTGTTCATTATCTAGCCTTCCCTTATGAAACTTCTTGAATATTGTCACCTTGGCAAAGTCATCTAGATTCACCCCCTCTACCTCTTATCCCTCAAAGTACGGGATATGCACTTCACCATGAAGAAGTTAGAAAATGTTTCCCAAGTCATAGGCAATGCCTTTATTGGTCAGCACTCAACATGAGACCGCTACCACATTCTGGCGTCTCCATAAAACTTGCATGTCACAAACGAAACACTAAGCTCCCCACTATATTCATTTTATGAAGCAGCTCAAAACAATCAACAATGAAAGCATAAGCATCTTCATAATCAATACCCATGAAGAATAAAGGTTTCAAATTTATGAATTTAATAAAAAAAATCGTGTTGATCACTAGTCATTACAGGCCCTATAGTCAATCGAGAAAATATACCTTTTTTTAAGGACTCGTTTTTTTTCCTGATGTTGTTGTTTCAACTTCTAATACTCTATCACTAACTATATGTGAAATAGAGTGAAGAAGTTCATATACCAATTTGTATCACCTAGATATCAATTGGGTTCAAGTAGTAGCACGAAAGAAAGAATGAATCAAGTTTTCCTAAAGTTATATATCCTCTCAAAGAAAAGCAAAGGCGTCCCCGTACAGTTCCGCAAGACTCTACCAGACTTGTCCTTGTGTGATGAGATCACCGAAACTAACGCTCTGATACCAAGTTTGTCACGACCCAAAATGAGTGGTGAGTGGCACTAACACTTAACCTCCTAAGTGGGCGAACCAAGGAATCCAAACCCCAACATATATCAATAATTCAACTACGAATAACAACAATAACCTGGAAGCTCAAAACTTATTAAAGTAACCAATCAAATAAACCTTTAAAGCCTAACACTTAATATCCCCAAAATTTGAAAGTCACCACATCAAGGATATCTAATCTTCAAATACTAATTCTAAAAGTATTAAAGACACCAAAATAAATGAATAAATAGTTTATGTCGGAAAACTAAGGATATCATGCCATGACCAAGAGAATCAAACACGAGCTGAAATAAATAACTCACCCTAGAACCTGATGTGCTGGAGACTGGCTAGTCACTGATACACTCGCTGCACTCCACAAAAAGAAAACAAAGAAAAACACAAGTAGGGCTCAGTACAGGACAACATGTACTGAGTAGATACCATCGGCCAATCCAAAATAGAATCTAATATGTAATGAATAATAATATAAAATCAACTATGATAATTAGCAGGTGGCAAGCAACAAACAAATGAACCAGTGTTAACAACACTAAAGTAAGTATGTAATCAGTCAACAATATCAAGATCACACATGAGGACTCATGCCTCCAAACCAAACTAATTTTGGAATTGAGTTCTTTGAGATTGAGTACATTAAGTTAATTCAATATCTTTTTCCTTTAATGGTACCGTGTTTTGACAATCCCATCCAATTGTACCGTATCAGAACGTGACACTCCGATCCAATAATACCATGTCGGAACGTGACACTCCGATCCAATAATATCATTAATTTATCATTTATTATCACCACTTTTCAATTCATTAACAATATTTCATCAAGCTTTCTTTATTCAAGGCATCACTTCGATAGAGAGGGTTCAAGATTATAAATTCCACGGTCTCAGAATTTCAGACCAATCACAAACCGCACAACCAAGCTACACAATCAAGTACATAGAGAACTTCATAATATCATTCAATGCATATCAACCACTTATGAGTCTATCTATCAAGCAGAATAAGCCATAACCTACCTTCACCGAAGAACCGAAGTCGGGCAAGCTACTTCTCCAACGCTTTTCCTTTCCTCAAGGCCTCCGTACGTTCTCAATCTATCACGTAGGCATAATTTGTAAGTTAACGAATCTATAGACATTCATACTACTCTATGTCTATCCTAGACTCAAAAACACACTCAATCGATAATCGATTTCCTAAAGTTCAAGCCTAAGGGTAAGTCTTAATTCCTCCCATTATCAATAACTTTAAGGATATTCAATTAATACAATAACCTAGTATTTAATCATCTATCTCAATATATCAGGACTTGACTTATAATATGATAATAATATTAAAATCCGATTAAATTGAAACATCTGGTACAAAATCAGTGGCAACCCACATGGATTCAATTGTCAATTTCTTTCGGCCAGTTAATAGCACCTCACGGTTAATAACGGAAGTCACCAATTTGTCTCCCAAAAGTCAACCATTATTAATCCCTTAATTAGCCCACCTTCAATTCATATCCCTCTAGGTACCGTGACTTTGTTTCTAACTTTTCCAACTCAATTCATCTAATTTCCTTTCGCACCCAATATTATTGTAATAATAAAACAAATCTGATATAAAGCAATAACATAATAATTAAATAATGAAACTTCAAACCGATCAAACATTGTCATCTAAAGTCAAAATAACATTTTCTATCTCACCAGTTGTCATGCAGCCTTCTCATCATAAATCTAACCATAATATTATTATTATATAAATTTATATCACTAACTATCTCAATATTCAAAGTTCAATAATTTTGCTCACCTGAAGCCGGCGTCTGCCCTTACTCTTTCGTCTACGCCACTTTCAGTTCTCTCACCTACTTTTCCTTCTTCTCTACGTATTGTTTAATTCCCTAATTAATATACCTGCCCAATCATAAAAATAATGATAAAAGTCACCCATTACTAATTCTAATGTTATTTTCTTTAATCATCAATTAAATAAATTATTAAAACTACCCAACTAATTTTATAATTATAGTTACGAATAGTCCAAACTACTCATTTAAAATCTATCGAAAGAGTCTTTTATGCACTAAAAAGCTCTAGTACTCAAAATGACCAAAAGACTCGTTACATTAGATACCAATTTAACCATCGTTCGTCCTCGAACAATCAACAGAAGGCAAGGGTAAGGCCGGTTACTTAACTCGATAAAAAGAAGTGGATATCTTCCGTGCATATTAGTCTCTGAAGTGGACTCTTCAACTGATCGATTCTTCCACTAGATCTTGACACAACCATCACGATAAATATTTTCTAACATAACCATGATACAATCCTGAATCAATATTGGCTACAATCAGGAGTGAACCTGAACCAACCACCACACGCTCATAATGCACAAATCATCATAGATCTTATCAAGATTACATCCTCACTACAAAATATTTCCTCGAGCTTAAGCTATAAAAATATGATCTTTAGACAACAAGTAATCATCTAGGAGAATCGAACTCATCTGATCCAAAAATGAAAATGATCAAGTAACCACCATCGAGTAATACACCCAAGCATACAAAACCTCTAACAACACTGTCGAAGTGCTAGATTAGTAGCTATTATAGACAAACCTTAAGAATGACAAAACTAGACCCCATGGTCCCCACATTAAATCAAACATAGCAAAAACATGATACCGATGATGAGATAAATCTTAAGTGTGTCAAAAAATTGTAAATTTTCAAGGTAGCTCTCCTATAAATTCTCATAAGCAAAGTTGTGCATGTAGAATCACCAGTATACTTCAACTATGCCAAACAACACCAAATCTTCCATAACTGGAATGAACAAGTCTAACCAAGGATGCCATCCTACCAGGAGGACAATCACAGAATCGGTACACATAATCCACTACTAGTGACTCACCTATAGAAGCGAAAACACACACGGACGTAGAAAGTGAATCATACTCTAAACCATGCCCAGAATAAAATAGTTTGTCACATAAGAATGTACATAACCAAGGTCAAATAACTCTAGATACTCCTTCCATAGGACCCATATCAAACATTTTCATTCATTCGACTCACTCAGAACAGTTTTTCATGTGGAAGTCATGAGAGGAACAATACTGATGCGTGTCAAATTTGTGGTAGGAATAACCATACTGCTCTTAAGTGTTTTTACAGGTGGGATTACTCTTACCAAGCCGCAGATGAGCTACCACAAGTATTGTCTGCTACTAATCTACAAAACGCTGATGACACCTTGTATGTGGACTCAGGAGCAAGTAGCCATATGACACATAACTCAGGTATCCTAACTGATCTTAAACACTACAATGGACCAGATAAAATCATTATTGGGAATGGATCAAAGTTAGACATAACACATGTTGGAAACATATCCAGATCAGGTATAAAGTTAAAAGAAGTTCTTGTAGTCCCTAAGATTAATAAAAATTTACTCTCAGTTAGTAAGCTTGCAAAGGCTAATTGTTGCACTCTTGAATTTGATGAAACTTACTTTTTTGTAAAGGACAAGAAGACAAGGACACTATTGGCCAAGGGAACTAAAAGGAATGGACTCTATGCTTTGGAAGATAACAATCTTTATGCTTTGACTGTTGCACACGATTGGAACACGTCAGACAACATGTGGCATACTAGATTAGGACACCCTAGTTTGAAGTCTTTAAAAGTTTTAAATAGTAATAGTTGCATCAATATTAGTAGTTGGAATAAAACGCCTACTATTTGTTCTAGTTGTCAGTTGGGAAAGAGTTGTAAACTTTCATTTGGTTTGAGAAATAAAATTGAGAAAGAACCTTTATTGAAAATCCATTGTGATTTATGGGGACCTGCTCCTGTCGAATCTTTCCAACATATGAATATTATGTCATTTTTGTTGATGATCACACGAGATATACATGAATTTATCCACTGAAAAAGAAATCAAAATTCTTTGAGATCTTTTTAAATTCCAGAAAATGGTGGAAAAACAATTTTCTAAAGAAATTAAGATTTTTTAGTGTGATGGAGGTGGTGAGTTTATCCAAAGAAACTTCATTAAGCATTTGGAAGATTGTGGCATTGTGAGACATAGTTCATGTCCTAACACACATGAACAAAATGGAGTTGCAGAGATAAAACATAAGCATATTGTGGAGACTAGCTTAACTCTAATATGTCATGCTAATCTACCTTTGTTTCTTTGGGTTGAGGCTTTCCTCACTGCAGTATTTATCATCAATGGACTGCCCTCCTCAGTCCTAAAGATGGTGACTCCATTTGTTAAGTTGTATGGGGAACAACCTGATTATAACAGCCTAAAAGTGTTTGGGTGTAGATATTTCCCATATATTAAGGGTAACAACAAGTTCAGTCCAAAGACCTACCCTTGTGTGTTCATAGGGTACAACAACTTACACAAAGGATATAGATGTTATCATCCCCTTACAATGAGGGTTTACATATCCAGACATGTTGTGTTTGATGAAAACACATTATCCTATGCGTCTCCAAAGCAATCTCAGACTAACATTGATGTCTCACCTCATCTTGCTACTTTTGTTGAATCTTTCTCTAAACTACATGCACATGATAATTCTGATTCAAGGGAAGTATAGGCTGCTAGTCCACACATTACTGGTGATAATGCTGCTACAACTCATATACTCCTTGATGATGAGAGTATTATTGACCTCTCAGGCGCAAGATCAGATGTTGAGGAACAGGTTGAAGGTGATGCTCCATACAGTAGTATTGAAACTCTAGCTGCAGATTTTGGATCTGCTAGTAGTAGTGAGGAACAGGTTGCACTTACAGGTCCAGCCAATGAGCATCATCAAACAACTAATTTAGTTGATGTACCAGTTGCCCATCAATCTGACAATGCTACACTTCAGTCAACTACTTTGGTTGATGTACCAGTTGAGGTACTTCCCACACCACAAGGGCATCATATGATCACTAGGCACAAGGCGAAGCAACATCACTTGTCACTTGTTGCTCGCAGCAGCACATAAATTTTGAGAGAACCAAATACTACTAAGGAAGCACTAAGGTCACCTCATTGGCTTGTAGCAATGCAGGAAGAAATTTATTCTTTACATACTAACAAGACATGGATTTTGGTGCCCAAATCTCTTGGTATAAATTTGGTTGGCTCAAAATGGGTGTTCAAGAAAAAGTTAAAAGTTGATGGGACAGTAGATAGATACAAGGCCAGACTTGTGGCAAGGGGATTCTCGCTGCTTGAAGGGATAGATTTTGAAGAAACATTTAGTCTTGTGGTTAAAGCCACAACTATTAGGGTGGTTCTATCCATTGTTATTACTTTAAAGTGGGAAGTTAGACAACTAGATGTCAAAAATGTCTTTCTCCATGGCTTCTTACAAGAGGAGGTGTACATGAGTCAACCTCCTGGTTTTATTGATCCCCAATATCCACATCATGTGTGTTTACTTAAAAAGGCATTGTATGGTCTTAAACAAGCACCAAGAGCCTGGTTTGATAGGTTTAGCATGCATCTCTTACACCTTGGTTTCATTTGTAGTAAGGCTGACCCTTCCTTATTTACTTTGCAAACTCATGAAGGCAAAATATTTATATTGTTATATGTGGATGATATTATTGTCACAGGAAGTAATCCATCTCATGTCTCAGAGTTGGTTCTCCAACTTGGGAAGGAGTTTGCTATGAAAGATCTTGGCCCTTTTTTCTAGGAGTTGAGGTGAAGTATTTCAAAGGAGGAATTCACTTAAATCAAAGCAAGTATGCTGCTGAGTTGCTGGCCAAGACAGAGATGAGTTTGTCAAAGGCTGTAGCCACTCATTTGGCACAAAAGCATGGTTTGCATGAAGCTGTGGGAAGTCTTGTAAATGCCTCCTTGTACAGAATGATAGTAGGGAGCCTTCAGTATTTGACCCTCATAAGATCTGATATCACTCATGCCGTGAATTTAGCTAGCTAGTTTATGCAAAGCCCAAACACTGAACACCTTCAAGGGGTAAAAAGGATTCTCAGGTATATCAAAGGTACTCTACATTTTGGACTTAGAATTATTTCACAGTCACTATGTAGGCGGTATGGCTACTCAGATGTTGATTGGGGTAGTTGTACAACCACTAGGAGATCAACTACAGGCTATAGCATCTACCTAGGTGCAAATTGTATTTCTTGGACCTCTAAGAAACAGACCACAGTAGCCCGATAGAGTGCTGAAGCTGAGTATAGAGCACTAGCCTCACCTGCTGCAGAAATGACTTGGATTGTGTATCTTTTTCATAACCTTGGAGTGTTCCTTCGATCTGTTCCTACGTTGTATTGTGATAACATGAGTGCTTTGTACTTGACAGTTAATCCAGTTATACATGCTCGAACCAAACATGTTGAAATGGACTATCATTTTGTTCATGAGAAAGTGGCTAGGGGACAACTTCTTACTCAGTTTGTGAAGTCTAAGGATCAGCTAGCTGATATTCATACCAAAGCCTTAACAAAATATGTTTTCTCTGGTTTTCGCAGCAAGCTAGGAGTTACAGTTCCTCCACTCACTAGCTTGATGGGAAGTGTTGAAGAAAGCTTGAAGACTGATGGAACATGTTGAATGAACAGGTCCATCGAACCAGGCTGACGAGTTAGAGTTAGAGTCATACTAGAACTAGACTACTAAATCCTAAGTTATGTACGACTAAGCTACTGTATATTGCAGGAGTCGACTAGGATAAAAGATTAGAGTTATAATACAATACTACTCATGTAAATAATTGTGTTGTAGAAGGATTCCTAGTATAACTATAATAGGACTCTACTCCTATATAAGGAGCTTGTAAATCAATATTATTTTTATCAATACAATCCTTGATTTCTCTAATCCTAGACGTGAGATTTCTACACGATCCAATTATACCGTGTCGGAATGTGACACTCCGATCCAATTACACTGTGTCGGAACGTGACATTCCGATACAATAATACCGTGTCGAAACGTGACACTGCGATCCAATAATATCATTAATTTATCATTTATTATCACCAGTTTTCAATTCATTAACAATATTTCATCAAACGTTCTTTATTCAAGGCATCACTTCGATAGAGAAGGTTCAAGATTATAAATTTCATGGTCTCAAGATTTCAGACCAATCACAAACCGCACAACCAAGCTACACAATCAGTACATAGAGAGATTCACAATATCATTCAATGCATATCAATCACTATTAAGAGTCTATCTATCAAATAGAATAAACCATATCCTACCTCCATTGATGAACCGAAGTCGGGCAAGCTACTTCTCCAACACTTTCCTTTTCTCAAGGACTCTTAACGTTCTAAATCTATCACGTATGCATAATTTGTAAGTTAACGAATCTAGAGACATTCATTCACCCAATCTATAATCAATTTCCTAAAGTTCAAGCCTAAGGGTAAGTCTTAATTACTCTCATTATCAATAACTTTAAGGTTATTCAATTAATACAATACACCTAGTATTTCATTACCTATCTCAATATATCAGGACTTGACTTATAATACGAAAATAACATTAAAATCGGAGTAAATTGAAACATCTGGTACAAAATCAGTGACAACCCACATGGATTCAATTGTTTAATACCCTAATTAATATACATGACTAATCACAAAAATAATGATTAAAGTCACCTACTACTAATTCTAATGTTATTTTCTTTAACCATCAATTAAATAAATTATTAAAACTACCCAACTAATTTCACAATTATAGTTACGAATAGACCAAAATACTCATTTAAAATCTATCGAAAGAGACTTGTATGCACTAAAAAGCTCTAATACTCAGAACGGCCTAAAGAGTCCTTACATCAGATACCAAATTACCCATCGTTTGTCCGCGAACGATCAAAAGAAGGCGACGGTAAGGCCGAATATTCGACTCGATAAAAAGAAGTGGATATCTTCCGTGCATATTAGTCTCTGAAGTGGACTCTTCAACTGATCGATTCTTCCACTAGATCTTGACACAACCATCAAGACAAATATTTTCTAACATAACTATGATTCAATCCCGAATCAATATTGGCTACAATCATGAGTGAACCTGAACTAGCCACCACACAATCATAATGCACGAATCATCATAGATCTTATCAAGATTACATCCTCACAACAAAATAATTCCTCGAGCTTAAGCTATAAAAATATGATCTTTAGACAACAAGTAATCATCTAGGAGAATCGAAATCATCTGATCCAAAAATGAAAATAATCAAGTAACCACCATCGAGTAATACACCCAAGCATACAGAACCTCTAACAACACTGTCGAAATGCTAGATTAGTACTTATTATAGGCAAACCTTAAGAATGACAAAACTAGACCCCATGGTCCCCACATTTAATCACACATAGCAAAAACATGATACCGATGATGAGATAAATCTTAAGTCTATCGAAAAATTGTAAAATTTCAAAGTAGCACTCCTATAAATTCTCATAAGCAAAGTTGTGCATGTAGAATCACTAGTATACTTCAGCTATCCCAAACAACACCAAATCTTCTATAACTGAAATGAACAAGTCTAACTAAGGATGCCATCCTACCATGAGGACAATCACAAGATCGGTACACACAATCCACTACTAGGGACTCACCCATAGAAGCGAAAACACACACGGACGTAGAAAGTGAATCATACTCTAAACCATGCCCAAAATGAAATAGTTTGTCACATAAGAATGTACATAACCAAGGTCAAATAACTCTAGATACTCCTTCTATAGGACCCATATCAAACATTTTCATTCATTCGATCTATCTCTTTGATTTTCTAGCTACCCACAATCACCAATTTAGTCCCTATTATAATTACCCACATACTTGGTTTATCGAACCCCATATCCACTGAAGTCAACACTCTTAAAACTAACAAAATATCATAACCACACCGATCACCTACCTTACTCCCAAACCATCAATAGTATCAAACTGTTCTTATCAAATACATGTTCAAACTATGGCTATCTCTCTTTCTATTTAAGCATTTCATGACAAATACGAGTCCCAAACAAAGCTAATAAAGCTAATTTAAAATTTGATAGTACCGTTCCATCGAGATAAAACTATTAAATCACACCAAAAGTCAATGTCACACCACTTTCACATACCATGCTTTAGCTACCACTCTAAACCAACACTTACCTCATGCCAATACTTAGGGAAATTCTTGGTCACTCAAATTATTCTGTATACTATAAGCTCATAACCTTTATTCACCATCAAATGTCTATGTAAAGCATCATAACATTCTATGTAGTCCCATCAATAGAGTAGTATTAATCCAACTCTAAATTCTTAATAGCCATGTAAAATTATATATCACCCTGTGCATCAATCTTAAGTCATCTATCATAATTTGAGCAATCTAAACCCACGTAAAACTCTAAATTTTCCATACCTACTGCTTGTCACCCAAACCAAAACTCAATCTTTATAAAAGTTGATGATAAACTCCTAGTAAGTCTGTACCATCTCACAATCATATCTAAACTCACAGGCAAAAATCAATACAAACTTCAACTACACCCCAAGGGTTTATACGAGAGGTCTTCTTCCTTCACTTTTCTCAAATTCTTCCTAAGGTGTAAAATTCTAAATATCTCGACCCTTCAATGTATCAGACTCTTGTTAATTTCTATAGCTCGCTTACCGATCTCATTCTTTTACCAGCAACCCATGACATTTTACCTTATATTCTAACCCAACAATTTTAACTGAAACCTTTCCTTGTGTCCTTTAAATATCAAAAGTAACAAACTTTATGACCAAAACCATGCATAAGTCCTTCCAAATACTCAATACCCAATTAAACGATCATTTCTTATCTTACAAAATCATATCTTGACAAAATATAACACTACGAATGTAGACTTAGAAAAGTTAATACAATTGAATTGTGAATCCAATTGTGTAATCCAATCCCCTAATCTATCAATATTAGCTCATACCTTGAAAACTTTTATGCATTCATGTAACTTGGCTTATCATTAATCGCCTCTCCGTCGATCTTACCATATCCTTCACTAAAAATCCAGATGTACTCATTACCAAACTCAAACCACAAAAGAACTTATCATCACACATGAGCTGGACGTATGTACACTTCTTTGTCAAGTATGATCCATTAGTTTTTTAACAGATGAACACCTAACCCTATTACCATAACCAGAGTAAAACGAATGAAATTACTGGTGAAAATATTCTTACTCTCACCTCTTTTCGAAGGCTCTACTCATTCTATTAATTTTATTTCATTTTCATTATGACTCTAGCTCCTTTAAATTCTATTCGAGTGGTGCCACAACATCTCTCAAAACTTTCCATACAACCTCGCTACTCACTAAATAGTAGAAAATAGCAACCTTAGATACTCACAAGTCATTATTACCATACAAAATTTATTTAATCAACAATTTGTATTATATAGTTACATCTCAATGACAATCCATCACTAATTTGTATTAGCATGATGCTCAGTATGCCCTTGTCATCACCACGAAGTCAACCTTTTCATCGACATGACACCTCAATTCAGTTATATGGATTAGATCCAAAGGACAAATTCTAATTTTATACACACTTTCTAACTAAAATCTTCATATGCATTCACCCGAGTTTACTTACTGACTTTCTTTATACATAAGGTTATCATTCAGGTATCAATCCAGTCATTTGGAGCTTAAGATAAAATCACTAGTCCTAAAACCCTCAAGCTAGACTTCACTACCTAATGCATTAATACCGTACCAAAGATCCACCACTAAAAACTTCCTGAAAACAATGTTTAACCCAAGCTTACGTAGCAACAAACTAGTTGGTTTCTCAAATGTGATCAATGCAACACTAAATCTCATTATCCGAACATGTCATATAACTGATAACTCCTTAAGTAGTTAGTATCCCCACTTGATAATCAACGTAGTCATTTCATATAACACTAGAACCACATCGTGAAAGTCTGTTAGATCTATCACATATCATACCTATTGAGAAGATTGTACCTGAATAGCTTACACAATTCTACCCATTGAATAACTATAAAACATTATCAAATCCATTCGGTCTCTACCCCCAAGCAATTTTGCATTCTTTCTTAGATCAGGTCGATAACAAAAGTAACACACTTCATAACTCTATTCAAGAAAGCATCAGTACTGTTCTGATAGTCGTATCATGATCCTCTTTGGTATACACTCAATCTATAAAATTGTAGTAGTGATTCTGACTTCACTTGGCATAACATAATTTCATCATTCGGTAAGCAACCTATATGTGTAACGATAACTTCACTAACAATATTTTCCAAGTAATGGTGTTCATTATCTAGCCTTCCCTTATGAAACTTCTTGAATGTTGTCACCTTGGCAAAGTCATCTGGATTCACCCCCTCTACCTCTTATCCCTCAAAGTACAGGATATGCACTTCACCATGAAGAAGTTAGAAAATGCTTCCCAAGTCATAAGTAGTGCCTTTATTGGTCAGCGCTCAACATGAGACCGCCACCACATTCTAGTGTCTCCCCAAAACCAGCATGTCACAAATTCAACACTAAGACTCTCCACTATATTCATTTTATGAAGTAGCTCAAAACAATCAACAATGAAAACATAAGCATCTTCATAATCAGTACCCATGAAGAATAAAGGTTTCAAATTTATGTACTTAATAAAAAAAATCATGTTGATCACTAGTCATTACAGGCCCTGTAGTCAATCGAGAAAATATACCTATTTCTAAGGACGCATTTTTTTCTAATGTTGTTGTTTCAACTTCTAATACTCTAGTACTAACCATATGTGAAATAGAGTGAAGAAGTTCATATACCAATTTGTATCACCTAGATATCAATTGGGTTCAAGTAGTAGCACGAAAGAAAGAAGGAATGAAGTTTTCTTAAAGCCCTATAACCTCTCAAAAGTAAAGGCATCCATGTACCGTTCCGTAAGACTCTACTAGACTTGTCCTTATGTGACGAGATCACCTAACGTAATGCTCTGATACCAGGTTTGTATAATTACTTCGTTGTTATTACATCCTCTGAACATCAATGGATGACCTATGCACTTGTATATGAGAAGAAAATTGAAGATACCCCAGAATCCCTTGCAATCTTGGATTATTGCATTGGTGTGATCTAGGATGTAGAGGGTCGCCTTCTCAAGAATTAAAAAATATATGATGTTCAATGGTCCTATACGTACATATATCTATGTGTTTGTGTGTTTGTTCTTGTGTGATGAGTATTTGAAATTATTGGCTAGTTCTAGCTAGCGTGTAAAACAAATAATATGTTTGAAGAATATATATATTATAAGTACTATGTACTCCCGCCTCTCTATATATAATGTCATGTTTGAAGAATATATATTTGAGATTTAAGTGGCATTATATACATTTTGTTTTACTCTAAGAACTTTGAATTTTAGAGTAAGTAGAGCTAATTTTGTAGTAATTCATATACATTGTAATCTCCTATGACTGCTAAATCTGATATTACATTAATTATTAGCTAAGGCTCTAATACGCTCATTAGATAAGTACTCTACACAAACGATATTTTGTATCCTGTTTTCTTGATTTAAGTGAAAGGTAAATTCAAAATTTGAAGTTTACGAGTGTAACGATCTGATTCCGTCGTTATAGAAAAACCAATGGGAAAAAAATTTGGGTCAGAATTTTTTTTGTAGTAACTTGATATTTTCTAGCCTAGTCCAAATTTGGACGGAATCGGAGTCACGAAAGTCTAGGGAAATCTGGTAAGGAATAAGAGATTCAATAATGAATTTGGTTGCATGAATAGATAACTAGGACGTTAAGGAACCGGTATGACTTCTTGGAATCGAATTTGAGCGAGTAGAACTCCCGAAACTGATCTTAGCGTGAGCATGTAATTTTTGAATGTCCTGATTTAAGGTGTGTTGTGAAATGGGGGTTTGGAGCTCAAATTCCAACTCAGTGTCTCCATGTAAGCCATTGAGGCGGGATTATTTCCGCTAGGGAGGGGCCGCTGTGGCGGGATGGGGGATGCCATAGCGGGCCAGTCGTGACTCAAGTCGGAAATAAACCCCAAAAATGTCTTATTCTGCAAGTTTCATTCTTGAGGGCTAGGAGGCGAACTAGGGCAAATTCTTGACAATTTTCCACCTTTTCTAGAACCAAAGGTAAGGTTTTTACTCCCCTAAACCATTTTTCGATCTGTAGAACTTGGATTCTTGGTTAATTACTATTGGGGGAGGGTTTTTGGACTGAATTAGATGATGGGGAAAAAGCCCTAGCTGCACTTTAGGATCATGGATTTGGTCTTGGGTTATTGGGTTTGCTTTAATCCAAGTAATTACACCGTAATTATTGATCCCTGCTTTACATTAATTGTTTGTAGACCTAGAACAAGCGGAAAGAATCCGGAAAGTGAGGAATCAAGTTTCTTAGGAGGATTCAAGCTTGGTTTCGAGGTATAGGCGATGGTTTGATTTCATGTTTGTGTGGTGTATGTTAGTGTTTGCTTCATTATAATGCATGCATGTATGTTTGTATTCACACTGAAATAAACATGTTTGGCACGTGGGTGAACGAACCCAACGTTATGAAAGTCTCACATACCTTGTAGGATCAAATCCTTGACGAAATCCTCAATCAATTCTTCATGAAGTCGACGAATCTTGACTTTCCTCTTCTCTTTTCTCTTGAGTTCTTCTCTAAAACCCTAGCGTGAAATCTTTGAGTGCGTAAACTGACCTAATTCAGTTTAGACCCCTAAGTAATTACCAAAAATGAAATAAATTAATTGGGAAGTGAAAAGACCATAGTACCCTTCAAAAATCCGGTTTTGGTTTTCCTTATGTAGACAACCCAACTTCAAATGGAAATATCTCCCTCATACAAACTTGAAATTAAGCAAACTCGGCGGAGTTGGAAAGATAATTCAAAGATATTTCATACGGTGTCTTGTAGCACACCTAACTCATCCTGATCTAGGAGTTATGGTCGTTTGAAGTTGACCCAAAAATCATACTTAACTTTCTCAAACTTTCCAAATTTGATTATTTCCAAAAACGGTTTCTTTCTAATTCCAAGTCTTTCTAGTAGCGGGGTGTTACAATATCATCAGTTATTTGTGCTTCTTCTGGTGTTACATGTATATTTTTTTTATGCAGTAAATGTTGAATCTTTTTCTTAGACTTTAAGCACATTTTCAAAGACTGTTAATTGTCTCTAAAGAATATATTTAGCGGCAATTAAGCTAATGGACTATTTTGAGTCTTTTCTCATTCAAAGTACATATATTGAGTGCATGAAGAATATTCAACATACAACTCGAGCTGCAAATTGTGCAGTATCCAACCCTTGTCCTAGAGTTTTAGTTTCATTAAACTATAGATTCAAACTTCCTTTAAAATATGTACAACTTATCATTATAACATGAAGATGATACAATAATAAATTGAAGAAATTAATCGCCAAAAAAAGAAGTTAGTAATTATCAATTCAACATTGAATATTTTGAGATTTCATAGGATACAACTCAGAAGAAAAATAAAGAAGAGTAAAGTTTATAATTTCCTCGTGTTATTCTATGTTCCATAGTGGCCTTATATTACAAGTTAGGAGTAACCCTATAAATTTGAGGCTAGGCATAAGTTGTTTAAATCAAACCTAAAAATGGTAGTATCAAATTGAAAAGTCAAATCAAATCAATAAAGAATCACATATATATAGAGACAGAAAAGTTTTTTATACGATACTTGTTCATCCAAGTACTGAGATAGTTCGAAGGTATCTACTCATGCTTCACGCTTCTTTAAGAGGTAATTTTTGAATTAAATTTCAACAAGTTTATGTATTTTAGCATAATTGTATGTGTTCTATCATAAATATATATTGGTTATCTATTATTTATATATGTAAGCAGTATGATTCGGATATGCTTCTATTGTGCATATAGTTTTCCAACGATATATTTTTTATTTGTAACATTATTCACTTGTTTGTCAAAGATGCTTTTTAAGGGAGTAATTTTTACAGGAATAACTAATCCATACTCGTAAAAGATAAGGACTGGTGGGGGCAATTGGGAAAGTCAGGTTGATCGAGTGTCTTCATTCAACCGAGGGTACATGAGAAGAAGAATGAAACGAAGTGAGATGCATGGGGCAGGGAATTAAATAGTTGACCCACGTGCCAAACATGTTTATTTCAGCGTGAATTCATCCTAAAAGAGTTTGAAAGTTGATGTTCTTGATATCTATTCTTGAAATTGATATTGTTCTTGAGTTGGGTTGAAATTGAGAAGTTTCTGATCGAGATCATTACGTCAAATTATTGAGTTGTCTGGAGTTAGGTTCTTAGGTACATTTGTTGGGTATCTGTATCTAAAAAGAATTTGGGAAAAAGAACTGAGTATGGGCGAATTGGGGCTGGAAAATGAAGAAGAAATTTAGTCGGGTAAATCTGGGCACCGGCTACGCGTCGCGGACCTGCTCCCCAGATTTGGAAAAAAAATCCTTTGCGGGGCGGAGCGGTCACGAACCGTTCTGCCTAAAAAAGTATTTTTGCGACCAAAATTTAATTACGTCTCCGCTTCGCGGACCCACCCTAAACAGTGAAATTTTGATCTTTTCTCATGTTTAGCTATCTAAAAACACTCTGAAACATCATGAGATCTTCCCTATCACAAGTCACAATCCTTGAATCTATAATTCAATTCAAGGAGAGTTAAGAGTCAAGTTTAGAAGTTAAGAAGCAAGTCAAGAGAAGTTCATCAAAGTTTTTCAAAAGTCTTTCACAAACGTTTTAACTTTGTTCTTAGACTTAAGTTTTAAGATTAAGCAAAGAGAGTAAAGAGTTGAGTTCATTTCTCCAAAAGTTATAAGGAAACTAAGTATTCCCAAGTGTTTAAAATGTTTTCACATTTGAACAAGAAAGGGAACATTGATTCCAAGAGAGCTTTTAAGCTAAGTTTCCAGTAATTATCTCAAACCAAAGAAAGAAGTTTTGTTTTAAAAACATATGAGCTAAGTATATTTTGGGAGTAGTATTGAGCACCAATATGGGGATGCGAGTTCATGTTAACTCAAGTTTCCATAAACCATGTAGACATCATGGGTAGTAAAGGATCATACTAGTGGATCCACTTAGTTAAGGCGCTTTATATGATGACAAAGTATAGGACAGTTTTGACAGTGTGGGCAAGACGTTGTATCACCGCTTAGGCTCATAGTGGTGGTTGTCGGTTAGAGAATCTCCCACAGAAACTATATGACTTTGATAGATGAGTAAAGTTGAGTTTGTTATTGCATATCTTTAACAAATTAAGTTGTTATTTATTGTTCTAAATGCTTTGTATAAATTATACTATTATTGTTGTTTTACACTGTATTTTGAGTTGAGTTATTCATGAGTTAAGTAAAGTCAAGGTAAGTGTTCTTTTTAGATCCTTTTCAAGCTTAAATTGTATTTAGCATTCTAACTCGCATACTCGTACATTCAATGTACTGATGCCAGTTGGCCTGCATCGTCTTATGATGCAAACGCAAGTAACCAGGATTAGCATCCAGCACCTCATTGATCAGGTTGAGCACTCAGAGTCAGTTGGTGAGCCTCCTTGCATTCTGGAGGACACTTTTTATCATTTTCTTTCAGTATTTCATTGTTAGGATGATCGGGGATCTTGTCCCGACATCCCTCTTTGTTTTAGAGGCTTCATAAACAGTTAGTAGTTCAGTTGTCTTTACATTATCATTTTTTATGTTAAGACTTGAGTTGCCATTTTGGCCAAGTTGAATGTTGACTTTTAAACATTCTAAGTTATCTTATTAAACCATTGAGTAAGTGCACTTGATCATTGTAATAATGCTTAGAGTCTTCCGCTGAGTAAGTAAGTTGGGCCAAGGGTTCGCTTGGGGACAACAATGGTTCTCGAGTGTTAGTCCCGCCTAGGACGTAGGCTCGGGGCGTGACCTGGAAAGGTCGATTCTTGAGAGATTTTTCGTCCCCTTCATCATTAGTCCTTCCGTTTTCGCTTTCCAAGAATTCAAAATTTTGAATTGTTGAGGCAAGTAGAGGTTACGATTTGGCTATAAAATGAGCCATTTGGTTCCTTCTGCAAACAGTGAACATATCATCCAAAAAACAATCGAAAAATCAGTGAGAAAATCCAAAAATCGGTTGAAAAAAAAAAAGACCCAACAACAATCCAGCGAGTTTGTTTTAGTGTTGAATTCGAGTTGAAGGAAGTTCTAAGTTGAATCTTGACGACAAACCCTGTTTGCTGCTCTACATAAGGTTAGTACATGTCACCTTTGCTGTTATTATTCATGATTAAATGTTGAGCACCTATCTGAATTTCTACTTCTTTGGACATTTGTGTGGGTTTTATACTGATTCTGCAAGTTATTAACTTTGTATGAACCATGTGTCTTTGAAACTCTTATTTCTTTTAGACTGAGTGTGCCAGTAGAAATTACATTGTTCCTATTCTTTTTTAGAAAAGAGTCATTACGTAATAGGCTCAAGGTTGGGTTATGAATATGTAGATGAAGAAGTTACTATCTGATTGAACTTTAGAATATGATAGAATTAATTGATGCTGAGTCTGTTCTGCCCTCATTTGTTTAGCATATTGTACATGCTAATTCATATTAGGTAAACTAACAATTAGTCACATATGAATTTGATCAGATTCAAGAGGTCCTTACACTTGTTATTTGGAATTTAAATTAGTTGTTCTCTTTGATCCCCTGAATACTTCATTTTTCTGAAATTTCGATAAGTTTCTCTCCTTGGTCTCATATCTCGCCTAAGTAATTTGAAGGATCCCATGATAGCTTTATATTGGATTGAACTACTGCATTTTTCTCCTCTCTCATGAGAATTGACACGTAATAAATCTACTCGTGTTCATGTGAAGTCGAGGACACTAGATAAGAATTTATTCATCAGCTTAATGCATGCTAAGTGTGTTTACGTAATACAGTCCACTACCAACAAGGGTTATAACCTCCGAAATCTATATATATATATATATAATGTTACAACTGAAGAGTATATAACATAATTATACCACCTATATAATCATTTTAATGCTAAAATCATTAAATATTTTTAATAAGAAATTAATATTTAATTGAATTATAAAAATGTTAGCAGTGTGATTAGATTTGAAGTACACATTTATACCCAAAGATTAAAAAAGAAAAATTGTCTTGTACAAGTATAGATCAACTAATATTCTGCATAACTTCTGAGTGCCTTATCTGAATTAAACAAATGCATAATTCATAACTTCTAATACTCTGCATAACTTATGAGATCCTTGAACAACTTATCATTTCTGGTAGTTAGAAAGCATATAAGTTTCAAACAAAAGTATGAGGTTGTGAAGCCAATGAAACTAACCTGACTATTTAAATAAACCTTTCGTTGTATCAACAATATATATTCAGGAGTCTGCTCTTCTATATGTAGAAACTGTACCTTCCTGCAATATACATATAGAAGTTCATAATAAAATTAAGCAGAGTCAGTAACAAGGCAGCTCGGAATATTATATGAATCATGTGATATATTCTATTCTCTTAATCGAAATTCGACAGAGAAAATCTAAAACAACAACAAAAATAAAATAAAACCTACATGCTAAACTATACGAACTAATTCGTCTAGATTAGTTCCTCTTTTGTTTTGTATGGATAAACCTTTATTATTATTATTAAATAAAATCCTTCTGTTAATAAGCAAAAAAAATAAAATAATAATAATAACATGAAGATGATAAAATAATAAATTGAAAAAATTATTCATAACATTATTCACTTGTTTGGCAAAGATGATTTTTAGGGGAGTGATTTTTACAGGAATAACTAAGCCATACTCGTAAAGGATAAGGACCGGTGGGGGCACTTGGGAAAGTCGGGTTGATCGAGTGTCTTCATTCAAGCGAGGGTACATGAGAAGAAGAATGAAATGAAGTGAGAGGCATGGGGCAGGGAATTAAATAGTTGAGTCGATCAGGCTCTACGATCGGGAGAAGATAGCAAAATGAAATCAATATTTGATCGAAAAAGAAGCAAGACGTTGATACCACAACTGATCACCCTCAATAAAGAAGAAATTAAAATACGGTTACATAAAAATAAATATACTTCATTATTTATAATTGTATTGTCATTATATTTAAATTATCATGGTAAAATATTATAATAAATTTATAACTAAACTAAAACCTACTTATACACAATTTAATTAACACCGCCACTATGTGATATAGATATTTGGTGAATAATATTTTTCATTGATTAGCTTCTTACATTAATTAAAATCTATATAAGAGGTACAAGTTTTATACATTTTCTTACCACCTTCCTTTCGCAACTCATTGCTATTACTAGGAAAAGAAAATATGGGCGTAAAAGGTAAGTTGATTGTTTCATTGGAAATGAAGTGTGGAGGACATTCGGTTCATGATATTTTCCACACTAATACCCAACATCTACCCAACATAAGCCCTAGTAGAGTCAAGCATTTTGAGATTCATGAAGGTGAAAAAGGAAAAATTGGTTCGGTTGCTAGTTGGAAATATTACGAAGGTAGCACACACATTTCTCTCCTCTCTTTCTCGCAATACTTATTGCATCAATTTTCCACATTTAGGTGTATTTCATATTTCGAAAGTAATTCACCTATCCATGAAAAAGTTAGTTAATGGTGTTAATTACTCCCTCCGTCCACTTTTAATTGTCATGTTTTCCTTTTCTTAGAGTCAAACGATAAGAACTCTGAATAACATTTGATATTTTTTTCATGGATAATTACTTCAGCCATCATTCTAATCTTCACGAGCATTAGATCATTTTTATTAAAATGAAAATAATAAAAGAGGGAAAATAAAAGAAATAATTTGAACATTTGAATTGGGATTAACATCTAATGTATTTTTTCTATCTTTAATGAATAGATGGAAAAGAAATGTTTGCTAAGACTGTGATTGATGCCATCGATCCTCAGAAGAATTCAATCACTTGGAATGCGATTGAAGGAAATTTGTTAGATTTGTATAATTCCTTCACTGTTATTACATCCTCTGAACATCAATGGATGACATATACACTTGTGTATGAGAAGAAAACTAAAGATACCCCAGAACCCCTAGCTATCTTGGATTATTACATTGGTCTGATCAAGGATGTAGAGGGTCACCTTCTCAAGAATTAGAAAATCTACGATGTTCAATGGTCCTATGCATACATATATCTGTGTGTTTGTTCTTGTGTGATGAGTATTTGAAAATATTGGCTAGTGCTAGCAAGCGTGTAAAATAAATAATATAATATTATGTTTAATTTGAAGAATAATATATATGTGTGTGTGTACACGCCAGCCTCTATATATAATGTCATGTTTGAAGAATATATATTTGTGATTCAAGTAGCATTTTATACAGTTTTATTTTTACTCTAAGAACTCTGATATTCCATTAATTATTAGCTAAGGCTCTAATACGCATCATTAGATAAGTACTCTACACAAACGATATTTTGTGTCCTGTTTTCTTGATTCAAGTGAAAGGTAAATTCAAAATTTGAAGTTTACGAGTTCCTTCTGAGACCCCAAGGTAGGTGTAACAACTCAAGTTACGGCACAATAATGATATGTATTATAATCATTGAAAACACAAAATACAATTTAGAAATGGAAATATCAAGCAAGTAACAACTAATGATCCTTAAAACGAAACAGAGAATGTTATTCGAGGGGAAGACAAATCCAAAGATTGATAGAAGGGGATGAGAAGCTCTAGCTAAGAACAGAGATAAGAAGAATCGAACTCTTTTTCTTAAGAATTTGCATAATTTCGAAATCACATATCACTATCATTTTTTAGGGAATTGTTCTCATGCCCACTACTCAACCCGGATTCCAAATTAACTTGTCCCTATTGCTCGTTCTCAGCCCAATAACTCTTGTTAGTCCAATAACTATTTGTGTGACCTTGGTATTCATATTGGAATGAACTTGGTTCATAACAGTAGTATAGGACAATAACTAGGTAAGGGAGACTTTTCTTATGTGCTTGAATATGTTACACAAGGAAATTTATTGTCAGATTAAATTAGGAGGTTATTGTTGAGAAGATGAACTAACACACAATTAATATTCCTACCAAAGCCTTATTCTCTAATTTTTATTTTCCACAACCACACATCTATATAAACTTGTTTGAAGTGAAACATAAAGCATATTAGCATAATCAACCAAAACATAAATTACTAGTCTTGAAGCATTTATCACCTTTCAACAATGGCTTATAATCACTACAACCCATCTTTTTACTTATTATTTGTCACTTTGTTTTTAACAAACAACTACATAAATCTAGCAGACGCGCCATCTTCTTGAAGTAATTTTGCCTGAGTTTCCTGTAACATCCGGCAATTTGAAATATCTATGAAGAGGTTTAGAAGTGGAAATAGTCATTCTTGGAAAGAATTCAAAAATCTGGAAAATTGTCAAGTATGGGGAAAAAAATGAGTTTTTGGCCAACTTTGAACAGTCATAACTCCTATATTAGGATGAATTAGGTGTATTTCCAGTTATGTTTGCGAAGCTCATGGAATGATCTTTCCAACACCACCGAGTTTGCTCGATTCCGAGTTTGTATGAGTGAGTTATGCCCTTTGGAAGTTGGGCAGTTGGCAGGGAAATTAGTCCGAAAATTTTAAGGGTATTTTGGTCTTTTCATTAACCAATTCTTTTGGTTATATTGTTGTGTTAGACTGATTTTTAGATCAGTTTGTCCCATTTTAAAGAGTGAGAGTGAGGGTTTGTGAGTGAAGAAGAGAAGAAGAGGAGAAAGAGAAGATCAAGCAAGGATTCGTCAAAGATCGTCGTGGATATCGTCGGGGGTGATCCCTACTAGGTATGTGAGTTCATAGTGTTGGGTTGGCTCTTTTCCCCACACGCCAAACTCGTTTTATTTCCGAGAAAAGATTGGTTGTGTTGTTGAAGTTGTTGGTTGTGTTTTTGAAGTTCTTGTTGGTTTGGTACATGATTTGGTTGTGTTTTTAAGTTGAAATCTATTGTATGTTGAAGGGTTTATGATTCTAAGTGTTTGGGGATGGAACCAATGAAGTTAAGGAGGTTTAGAGTTGGAAAAATGAAGAAGAAAAGTCGAGTTTTCTGGGGAAAGGGGTGGCGCGTCGCGCCTGCCAGCGCGCCCCAAAAGAGCTTCTGAGCTTTTTCCCGTGGGGCGCCCCGCGCCTTGTAGAGCGCCAAGGACGCCAAGTTTCCCCATTCATTTCACACTTTCTCATGCATGTTCCTTGGTATTGTACCTACGTTTCCTAGTTGTTTTCAACACTCCAAGGTACGTCTAAACGTCAAGAACTCATCCATAAACGTGTGATCATATACCTTGAATCCATAATCCAATTCAAGGCGAGTTCGGATCAAAGTCAAGTGAAGTTAGAAGTCAAGTCTAGAAGTTTAAAGAAGTAAGTCAAATCAAGTTTTCAAAGTTGTTCAAGAGTCTTTATTGAACATTTTAACTTCATTTTAAGGCTCAAGTTTCAAGAAAAGTAAAGAGTATAGAGTTTCAAGTTAAGCCAGGAGTATAAAGTTGAGTTCATTTCTCAAAAAGTTATTAGGGAACTAAGTATTCCCAAAGAAGTTTTTAAAGAAATGTCTTCACATTTAAACAAGAGAGGAAACTGAGATTTCCAAAGAGCCTTAGGGCTAGTTTTCATAAAGAAAGAGAGGAAACTGAGATTTCCAAGATAGCCTTTGAGCTAAGTTTTTGAGTAATTATCTCAAATCAGCATGAAGGAATATGTTTTAAAAACATAAGAGCCAATACATTTTTTGGAGTAGTATTGAGCACCGAGTTGGGGGGGCGTTCAAAGAACCCACAGCCCCAACAGAACCATGTAGCCATCATGGGTAGAAGAGGTTCATACTTTTTAGATGAATCATTTTCAGATTAAACTAGTGGATCCATTAGGCAGTTCAGGTCCTATACCTTTGGCCGGGTACAGGATGCTCTGGCAGCGTGAGGTTGATCGATGTATCATCACTATAGCTCTTATGTGATGGTTGTCGGTTAGAGAAACTCCCACAGTAATTATTGTATTTTTATATACATCAGTTCATTTGTATTTCTACATACATCTAAGGCTTATTGTATCTTTGTATACACACAAAGTTTTATAGCATGTTTTAAGCAACTTTTCTTTATATTGCACTTGTTTTAAATTGCCTTATATTGAAATGAGTCAGTCATGTTGAGTTGAGTTGAGTCAGGTAAGTTATTCAGTTTCTTCAAGATTTCCTTCTAGCCTATGTTGCTTAGCTTACCAGCTCGCATACTCGTACATTCAATGTACTGATTCCAGTTGGCCTGCATCTTTTTATGATGCAGACGCAGGTACCCAGGATCAGCATCCAACACGCCGTTGATCCAATTGAGCACTCCAGAGTCAGTGGTGAGCCTCCTTGCTTTTCGGAGGGCTCGATTGTTTTGTTCCTAGTTTTGTTTTATTAGGATGTTGCGTGGTCTGTCCCAACATCCATCTCAGTATTATAGAGGCTTCATAGACAGTCAGTTAGTTAGTTAGTTTTGAGTCTCTCATCTATGTATATATGTAAATATTCTATTTTGGGACTCGAGTTGCCTTTTTGGCCAGATTTTATCAGTTAAGTTGTTTTATGTCCTTGCATTGCATGGAGTTATTCTTTTGAGTTAGGTTTTCGCTGAGTTAAGAAAGTCAGGCCAAGGGTTCGCTTGGGGCCAGCAATGGTCTTTGAGTGCCGGCCACGTCCAGGGTGTAGGCTCGGGGCGTGATATTTCCTAAGCTCGAATTGCCACATTTACCTGAAATCCCAAAATTTACCTAAGCCTGAATTCCCTGAAATTCCAAAACCCAGGCTACCAACTCTATCAAGGCCTGCATTGCCACATTTACCTGAAATCCCAGCTTTGCCTAAGCCTAAATTATTTCCTAAAATCCCAAAACCCGAGCTACCAACTCTATCAAGGCCTGCATTGCCATATTTACCTGACATCCCAGCTTTGCCTAAGCCCAAATTATTTCCTGAAATCCCAAAATCCGAGCTACCAACTCTATTATCAAGGCCTGCATTGCCACATTTACCTGAAATCCCAGCTTTGCCTAAGCCCAAATTATTTCCTGAAATCCCAATATTTGAGCTACCAACTCTATCAAGGCCCGAATTGCCACATTTACCTGAAATCTCAACTTTGCCTAAGTCTGAATTTCCAGAAATCCCAAAACCCAAGCTGCCAACTCTACCAAAGTCTGAACTTCCACCATTGCCAAAACTTGAGATGTCTGTCATTCCTAAACCTGAATCACCAACTTTGCCACAAATTCAGAAATCCCTCAAGTGCCTAAAAAGCCTTGAGCGGGAGGCGTATAAAATCCTCTTTGCTTCATTGAAGCAACAATATTGTTAAAATGTTAAGACTTAATTATGTTATGTGATCATAACTATGTTTTTTCTTTATTGTGCTAGAATCATTTGCAGCTTCCCTTTATATAATTGTTCTATATATCATCAGTTATTTGTATTTCTTCTGGTGTTACATGTATATTTTTTTTATACACTAAATCTTGAATCTTTTTGTTAGACTTTAGGCACATTTACAAAGAGTGTTAATTGTCTCTAAAGAATATATTTAGCGGCAATTAAGCTATTACCGTTAATTAATTGTCATTAAAGATTTTTTTTGGTGTAATATTTTTTTTTTTTTTTTTTGCTTTGGAATTGGAAGGATTTTATTTATTAAATAGTAGGTTCATCCATACAAAAGGGAACTGATCTAAACGATATAGTTCCATTCGCATCTCCTTCAAGAGCTTTTAGTGTAAAGGAAGGAGATGCTTCAAAAACAAACAATTGTTCATAGGCATATTTGGATCCATAGTCTTCCTTCCATATTTCGCTAATATGTCTGCTATTGAGTTAGACTCCCTCATTATATGCTTCATTGTTGATCCTCCCATCAGTAGGAGCATTGACCTGCAATCCGAATAAATGTATGAGTGTATTGGTTTAGCACTTTCTAAGGTGTTAAGTAATACCTGAGAGTCGGTCTCCACGAGCAAATGATTAATGTTTATTTTCTGTGCTAGGTTCAAACCATGGAGCAAAGCTAGTAGTTCCGCATGATGGGCATTAGCTACTTTTAATTTGCAAGAAAATCCTACAATCCAACTGCCTAGATGGTCCCTTATAACTCCACCGGTTCCACCCATCAACTGCCTGAAATTTATCTTATGTTAGAAATTTCCCGATCATTTGGTGTAATGTGATGCTCGCATTAAAGATTTTTTTTGGTGTAATGTGGAGTATTAGTGATCTATGAAAAAAGAATAGGATTATTTTAAATCCAACTCCAAAGATAATAGACTATTTCTAGTATTTTCTCATTCAAAGTACTTATATTCAAACTTGTAGACTATCTAGGGATGACAATGGGTCGGGGCGGGTGGGATGCGGGGTGGGTTGAAGTGGCTTTTTTTAAAACTAATGCGAGGCGGAGGCGGGTTGCGGATATATGTGATTTTACTTATTTTTAACTTTTTACATGTTATAAGAGTGATAGAACATTATTTATTAAGATAATTTCTTTAAAGCTACTAAAATATTCAAGATAGTAAATGAAATGATTCAATAAAAAATAATTCAATTTCTTACTTGTTTTCTAATTGACCTCTAAACAATAAATTTTTAAGTCACTATCCTATTAAATTAATACAACTTAATGAAAAAATGAATTTATTTTTATGAATTATATTTTTAGTGTCAAACTTAACTAGAAAAAGAAAATATTAAAAAATTATAAGGGGCGGATTAATGCGAGGCGGGTTGAAAATGAAAAAAATTGTTATGCGGGATGGGGCGAGGCGGATTAAAAATTGCTATGCGGGTCGAATTTTTATATTATTTACAATTTTGTTAAACACAAATATTTGAAAGGACATTATTATATGTTTACGATATTATGTCTTGCACAATCGTCTTGCTAACGCAATAGGCATGGTCCAATATAGTTATTAGGCAAAGGAAAATTAGCAAGTAGATATAAATTGGAGAAGAAAGTTTTTTGTTTTTTTTTTTTTTTTTTTTTGCTTTGAAACTGGAAGGATTTTATTTATTAAATAGTAGGTTCATCCATACAAAAAGGAACTAATCTAAACAATATATATAGTTCTATTCGCATCTCTTTCAAGAGCTTTAGATGTAAAGGAAGGAGATGCTTCAAAAATAAACAACTTGTTCATAGACATATTTGGATCCATAATTTTCCTTCCATATTCCGCTAATATATCTGCTACTGAGTTAGCCTCCCTCATTATATGCGTCATTGTTGATCTTCCCATCAATATGAGCATTAAAATATTTACTTTAATTTAGCCAAGAAAGTCAAATAATTAAACATCACTCCTATTATGGTTTACCTTAATTTAGTTTATCGACAACTTAGCCACCTTAATCATGGTTCACCTTCGTAAAGAGTTTCAAATTTCATGACTTAATTCTTCCTTCCGTCCATATTATATGATATTTTTAATTTGGACACACCCTTTAAGAAAAACATCACTCCTAATTAAGAAATAAGAAATGAAAAAGTAAAAACACCATATAAAATAAATCGAAGAAAGTAATAAACATCATCAACATTAGAAGTGTTATCTCACTATGTGCAATTTATCATCATTAATAACATGAAGATATACAACTCAACAAATTGAAGAAATTAATAGCCAAAAAAAAGAAAAGGCTAGTAATGATCAATTCAACATGGACCCCTACATTGAATATTTTGATGTTTCATAGATACAACTCAGAAGAAAAATAAATAAGAGTAGAGGTTATAATTTCCCATGCTATTCTATGTTCTATAGTGCCATATATTACAAATTAGGAGTAACCCTATAAATTTGAGGCTAAGCATGAAGGTGTTTAAATCAAACCGAAAAAATTGTACTATCAAATTGAAAAGTCAAATAATATTACATAAATTATCAAGTCTGGAGCGATGTATTCAAAATCGTGACTTCGTCTCTCACGATTTTGAATACATCACTCCAGACTTTAATAATGCTTAACTTGATGTGTATCGTTATTCAATTATCAAGTGTTGCTGAAATATGTCAATCAATTTATTTATTTATATTCACATTTTAAAATAGTTTAACTCTTATAATTTCTTCAAATTTGAGGTGTGTTATCGATAAATTTTAAAATTAACCAAAGTATAACATTCTTTAGGTTTATTTTATATTAATTTTTCTGTTTAATTATTAAATTTAATTATGTTTGAACATGTACATATTGTTGAAATTTTAATTTTATAACAACGAAATAATTATCATCGTGATTTTGAAAAAGTCACATTTACTTTGTAAAATTGTCTAACAAATCTTTAATTAGGTTAGCACAAGTATAGTGCATATAACACCATAACAAATCTTTGTATGACTATGTGTGCAACAAAAATAAGACAAAGAATATATATATTTGATGATGCATATTTTTTTGTTTGTAACATTATTCACTTGTTTGGCAAAGATGATTTTTACAGGAGTAATTAATCCAGCTCGTAAAGGAAAAGGGTCGGTGGGGAATATTTGAAAAAGTAGGAATACTTGAATATGTCTTCATTCAAGTGACAGTACAGAAGAAGAACAAAATGAATTGAGAGGAGGCCCGGGGACAGGGAAAAGAGTCGAGTCGATCAGGCTCGACGATTGGGAGAAACAAACGAAATTAGAATTTGACCCAAAAAGAAACAAGGCTATGAATACCATGACCAATGCGATTATATAAAAGTAAATATACCTGATTAGTGATTACTTATAATTGTATTGTCATCATATTTCAATTATCATGAGTATGTAAAATATCATGATAAATATATAACCAAACTAAAACCTACGTATACATAATTGAATTAACACCGCCACTATGTGATATAGTCATATAGATATGTGGTGGATAATTCTTTTTATTGGTTAGCTTCTTTAATTAACATCTATATATAAAAGCTACAAGTTTTATACATTTTCTCAACTTATTGCTATTACTAGGAAAGGACAATATGGGTATGAAAGGCAAAATGATTGTTTCATTGAAGGTGAAGTGTGGAGGACACTTGGTTTATGATATTTTTCACACTAATGCTCATCATCTACCCAACATAAGCCCTAGTAGGATCAAGCATTTTGAGATTCATGAAGGTGAAATCGGAAAAATTGGTTCGGTTGTTAGTTGGAAATATTATGAAGGTAACACACATAAAATCTATCTTTCTCGCAATATTATTTTCTTGCATCAATGTATTTCATATTAGGATTTTAACATTTGAATTCGGAGTAACATCTATGGTATTTTCTTATCTGTAATGTATAGATGGAAAAGAAATGTTCGCTAAGACTGTGATTGAAGCCATCGATCCTCAGAAGAAATCAATTACTTGGAAAGTGATTGACGGAAATCTTTTAGAGTTGTATAATTCCTTCACTGTTATTACATCTTGTGAACATTGGACTACAATTACACTTATGTACGAGAAGAAAACGGAAGATACTCCAGAACCCCTTACTCTCTTGGATTATTTCATTGGTATGACCAAGGATGTTGAATGTCACCTTCTCAAGAAATAGAAAATTTGTGATGTTCAATGGTCCTATATATACATATATCTATGTGTTTGTTCTTGTGTGATGAGTATTTGAAAATATTGGCTAGTGCTAGCTAGCATGTAAAATAAATAATACTCTATTATGTTTGAAGAATATAGAATATATATGTACTATGTACGTCAGCCTTTACATAATGTCAAAATTTGAAGTTTATGAATTTCTTCGGCAACCTCAAGGTAGTATACGACAATAACTAGGAACATAACATGAGTATTGTCAACAGTTATCTTTACTATTATTGTACATAATCTAGTTATGGTATGTCATTTTATTCAATAGAACCTTAGTCTAATTTTAAAGAAAAGTAAGTTCTCTCTTTAGGTTACCTACTTGAAGACTTTTTATTATGTGTTGAATAGGAATATCTACATAAAATATGTTGCTAGAATTATTTGTAGCTTCCTTTTTGGAAGATATATATTTATGTGATTGTTCTATATATCATCAGTTATTTGTGTTTCTTGGGCGTTACATGTATTTTTTTTATACAGTAAATATTGAATGTTTAATTTTAGGTATTTTGTGTCTATATTGATTTTACTGAATAGAAGTTAATTAATAATAACCTAATACTACTGGTGATCAGTGTGATATTTGATAGTATATTATTAAATGTATTATTTATTGATAATTATATTAAATATAAGTAATGAATAATGTTTGAATCGTGTTGGATACTATCCTATGGAGAATTTGGTTTTATTTAAATCAGTTCATATTTAATTTTGATTTAATCAAATATTGATTTTTTTTAATTAACTGACGTAGGCCTCTAGTAAGGAATTAACCATGTGGCATAAATAATTTTCCAAAATTAAATATATTTTCTGTTAAAAACAATAACACAAACGAACTCTTTTTATATAGGTAATAGCATAAATAAACCTATTTTTTAACGAATGATCGATATAAATAATTTGTCACACCCCGAGTCTACACCCTGGACGTGGCCGGCACTCGAAGACCATTGCTAGCCCCCAAGCGAACCCTTTGCCTGGCTATCTTAACTCAGCGGAAACCTAACTCAACAGAATAACTCAATGCAATGAAAGGTCATAAAACCACCCAACTGATAAAATCTGGCCAAAAAGGTAACTCGAGTCTCAAAATAGAATATTTACATATATATACATAGATGAGAGACTCAATACTAACTGACTGACTGTCTATGAAGCCTCTAAAATACTGAGATGGATGTTGGGATAGACCCCTAAACATCCTAAACAAACAAAACTAAGAAAACAAAATAACTGAGTCCTCCGGAATGCAAGGAGGCTCACCACTGACTCTGGAATGCTCAACTGGATCAACGGCGTGCTGGATGCTGATCCTGGGTACCTGCGTCTGCATCATAATAAGATGCAGGCCAACTGGCATCAGTACATGGAATGTACGAGTATGCGAGCTGGACATCTAAACAACAACTTAAGCTTGAAAGGAATACAAAAGAGAACTTACCTTGGCTCTGATCAACTCATGAATAACTGAACTCAATATAAAGCAATAAGACACATGCAATATATATGAAGCTTGTAAAACTATTTAAAACATGACGTCAAAATCATATTTATAATATCATGAAAATACCATGCTTCCTCTCAAAGTCTACTTGTGCAATGCATGAATGAAGTCTCATACCCCCATCCATACTAAGCAGAACCCCTCGAGGAACCATGCAATTTCTATTGTGGGAGTTTCTCTAACCGATAGCCACCACTACATGCTTAAGTAGTAATACAACGTTTTACCTCATATTGCCCGAGGACCATCCTATACCTTGCCGTGATATAGGACCTTACTTTAACTTTAACTTAGTGGATCCACTAGCTTAACTTTACGTGATCATCTAAAAAGTATGACCCGTCAAATCCCATGTTTGGCTACATGGTTCCTATGGAGAGTTGAGTTAATATGAACTCGTGTCCCCAATTCGGTGCTCAAGACTACTCCCAAAAATACTTTAGCTCATTAGTGTTTTAAACACATCTTGCTTTAGTTGAGATAATTACTCAAAACTTAGCCCAAAGGCTCTTGAAAACTCTTTCTAAAAAGAACATCTCAAAACCATAATTTAATATGATCATTGATGACTCGGGATATTCATACTGCTTAAACATTGATGGTATATCTAGAGACCATATTGTTTAAACATTGATGACATACTCTATTTGTCATACTAATCATGTTTTAGAAACTCTTTCGCAAAACTCATCTTTTCTTTAAAAGAGATAGTACTCAAACTACTCAAAACTCTTTTGGAAATCTCAGTTTCCTCTCATGCATCTTAAATGTGAAAAACATTTATAAACTTCTTTGGGAATACTTAGTTCCCTAATAACTTTTGAGAAATGAACTTGACTCTGTACTCTTGGCTTAATTTGAAACTCTATGCTCTTTACTCAACTTGAAACTCTATACTTAACTTGGAAACTCTATACTTAACTTGGAACTCTAGCCTTAAAATGAAGTTAAAACGTTCAATGAAGACTCTTGGAAAACCTTAAAGACTTGCTTTGACTTACTTAACTTCTAAGCTTGACTCTAACTTCACTTGACTTTGATCCTAACTCGCCTTGAATTGGATTATGGATTCAAGGTATATGATCACACGTTTATGGATGAGTTCTTGACATTTAGACGTACCTTGGAGTGTTGGAAACAACTATGAAACATAGGTACAATGACTAGGAACATGTAGGTTAAAGTAGGGAATGAATGGGAAAGGTTGGCGTCCTTGGCGCTCTGAGAGGCTCGGGGCGCCAGACCACAAAGCTCAGAAAGGGCCTGCTGGCGCTCTGCTAGGCGCGCCCAGAGGCGTATTCAGGATTTCGGAATGATGGGTGCATAGTGCACTATTGTGAAAAGGTGAATCTAATTGGTTTGACACTTAGTTTCGTATCATGAAAATAGTTAAAATTTTAAATCTATAGGTCCAAAATTGAAATGATTAATTAATTATAACACCAAAAATTCTACCAATAACCACTTAGAGAGGTGTTACCTAATTTTAAAAAGAAAAATAGTACAAGATATATATAAAATTCAAATTTCTAGTCTCACTGAGAGGTGCATCCAATCATCATTCCATTAAATGATACTTCGATTGTGGGTTCACACATCTATATTTAACAAAAAATTTAAAAATATAACACTACTATATATGATTTCAGGAGGGGAGCATGGGTTCATGTGAACCCGGTGACCCCCTCCTGCATACGCCTTTGGGCGCGCCGCCCCAAAGGCTGGGCTTCAGAGACCCTTTTGGGGCGCGCTGGCTGGCGCGACGCCCCAGCCCTTTTCCCCGAAATTTCGACTTTTCTCCTTCATTTTTCCAACTCTAAACCTCCTTAACTTCAATGGATCCATCCCCAAACACTTAGATTCATAAACCCCTCAACATACAATATATTTCAACTCACAAACTCAACCAGAAACATGTCCCAAATCAACAAGCACTTCAACACAATCACAACCAACAACTTCAACAAATACAACCAACAACTTCAACAAACATAATCAATCCTTTCTCGAAATTAAACGAGTTTGGCGTGTGGGGGAAAGAACCAACCCAACACTATGAACTCACATACCTAGTAGGGATCACCCCCGACGATATCCACGATGATCTCCTTGCTTGATCTTCCCTTTCTCCTCTTCTTCTCCTCTTCTTTCTCTCTTATCTCCCAAACCCTAACTCTCACTCTTTAAAATGGGAAAAACTGATCTAAAAAAATCAGCCTAACACCTCAATATAACCCAAAGAAATGATTAGGGAAAAGACCAAAATACCCTTAAAATTTCCGGACGGACTTCACTTCCCTGCCAACTGCCCAACTTCCAAAGGGCATAACTCACTCATACGAACTCGGAATCGAGCAAACTCGGCGGCGTTGGAAAGATCATTCCATGAGCTTCGTAACCATAACTGGAACTACACCCAACTCATCCTGAGATAGGATTTATTACTGTTCAAAGTTGGCCAAAAACTCACTTTTTTTTCCATACTTGGCCAATTTTCCAGATCTTTAATTCTTTCAAAAAAAAAATAAATCCAATTCTAAGTCTCTTCATAGTTATGTCAAATTGTTGGATGTTACATAATTTATTCATAATAATTCGATGACATATTACAAAAAAAAAAATCCTTTTAATAAAATATGTGAACAGGTAGTGTGACCAATGTTATTGTCTTGGCAATTTAACGATATTTTTCAATGGTCTTGACATGTGTCTATAATCTTTTTATTGATTAATTACATTTTGACACTTTTCCAAAAAGACGCGCTTATCTTATGAATGGATCCGACTCAATAATTTTTTCGAATAACATTAGAATAAAGCTAACCAGGCCAAGGACGCTCAAGAATAACTCTAGAAAGTTATTAGTTCTCTTTGAAGACACTATTACAAAATAAGGAGTTAGTTATGAATAAAATTTGATAATTAAATAACAAAAAATGTATATTAATTTTATTTAGTTATAAATTAGTACTAGATTATTAAAAAAAAGTTAATTAGCTAAAACTATTTAGACTTTAGTGATGAATTAATTAGAAATTACCGATACATTTTTTAAGTAGAAAGTGAGAGATTCTTTTAAGGTGAATAATGGACCGATGGTATAAGTTCCCATTTCCCTTTTTCTTTTAGAAATTCTAATTAAGTGCTAGAATTATTCTGAAGTGATAAAAAGAATAAATCAATACAAGGTCATGATATATTGTTGTGGCACATAAACCAATTAAGTTGAAAAAAATGTAATTGTTTTTTTTTTAAGATGTTGGGACTTGTTAAAATTAGGGTGCACAAAGGCATCAATTTACCACTCAAGGATACATTTCATAGTGATCCTTATGTTGTTGTTACCATGGGTGATCAGGTACATGTTATAATATCTTCTTCTTTGATAATATTTTTTTGCATATTTCATGAGTTTGATCATATTGAATGGTCAAATATATCGTCTTTTAGAGGCATATCTAGGATAGGTTTTTCGATAATATAGTTGATCGAGCTCCTATATTTTTATATGAAAAATATTACATTCATTAATTGCGACTCTTGATCACCCACGACTTTAACTTTTTAGAAAATCTTGCTTTTATGTCTTAGGACTCGTTACAAAACCAACAATTTGGTCTTAGACTATGTGTTTTATGTTTAAAAAAGTTTCTAAGAAGTTCACTTATATATTCTCTTTGTCTAATTAATTGTGTCACTTTTTTTTTAGTCCGTTCAAATGTAATAATTTTTTATATTTAGTAATCAAAAACGCTCACCTTACCTTGATGAAATTATTTATAAGCATACAAATATTTATTACCATAAGTTTAAAAAAAGAATCCTTCTTTTTGTTAATATTATTCCATTGTCTTGTCAAAATTTACAATATTATAAGAGGAAGTTTCAAGTACTCAAGCAGGCAACTCGTTAATATGCTTGCTTGAGCACTTTAAGGGTATTTGTGTAATTTTATTAGTGGTTCTTTCGTTTTAATTTGTTTCTCTTATTTTTTTCTTTTTTTATATATATAAAACTTTGACTAATTCTTGAAATTAATCTATCAGTGTCAACATAAAATGGGACAAAAGAAGTAACATGTATTATTTAATTTGGAAACTACGTAAAAAAGTATTGTAAATCTCAATAATTAACAATATTGAATTGACTCTTGAAATTCCATATGTCATACATATATTAGGACAAGGGGAATAACATATTTTGTTTAAAAAGTACTATAAATCACAATAATTAACAACTTAGAATATGTAAAAATCATATTAAAAATTAGTTAACTATCTAAACTCTATCTATATCACATAAACTGAGACAAAAAAATAACAGATATTGGGCCCGTGCTAGCACGTACACCTGTGTCCAAGTATATTCACAAAAATTGGAATGAAGTATATAAATAATATATCTCGAAAAACTATCTTGTTCTAAATCCAGAATTTATAAACTTAAAATCATGAATACGTCTTTTTGGTGTTTCATCATGTAAAAGTTTAAATAACATCTGTTATTTGTACTGATATTCTGCAATTGTCTTATAGAAAGTGAAGACTAGTTGTAAGAAGAACAACTGCAACCCTGTCTGGGATGATGAATTGACCCTTGCACTCAAATATCCAAATGTTCAAATTGTTTTGGTGAGTATTCTCTCTTAATATTATTCTTCAATGAAACTAATAAAGCTCAATTGTAGCTAAATATTTTTACGTTAATAGACAGAAAATCTATTATTACTAAATGTCTTTGGCATAATACATAAACATGATTCCTAACTTGGCTTCAACAGACAGTTATGTCCTCAAACTTTGAGTGTGCACAAGTAGTCACTTAAACTTGTATAAAATTGAACAAGTAATACATGTAGCCTGTAGGACACAAAATACCTATGTATGGTGCCATGTAGAACGAATGTGTCCATTTGTTTAATTTTATAAAAGTTTAAGTGCCCACTTGTGCACATCCAAAGTTAAAGGTCATAGTTGTCAGCTGATGTTAAGTTAAGGGTCATGTTTATGTATTATGTCAATGTCTTTTTTGTTGCAGTGAAGGTAAAAATTCAATTAGCCAACCAATTGAGCTACTAATATTTCTTGATATATATAATTTTAATTTGATGATTATAATATTTTCAGACTGTGTATGACAAAGATACATTTAGTAAAGATGACAAAATAGGTGAAGCAAAGATAGACATCAAACCATATCTTAAAGTATTGGAGATCATGAGCTATCATCAAGACCTTCCAAATGGTGTCAAAGTTGACAAAGTTCAGCCAAATAGAGACAATTGCTTAGCTAAGGAAAGTTACATCATATGGGAAAATGGCAAATTGATCCAAGACATGACACTTATTTTGCAAAATGTGGAATGTGGTGAAGTAAAATTGCAAATTGAGGTGATTCCTAAAATGTTATCTGAGGATGCATTTTATATTGCATAAGCTATAATTTTATTAGTAAATTTTATAATATGTATAAGTGCTAAGGGATGAGCCTTGTATTAGGTCATTCTAATTGATAAATAATGTGCAAACACTAGTTGGTATTTGCCACATGCTTTATGTAATATAAGGGCCATACTATTTTTACTATTTTTGTTGTAATAAATTAAAATCATTGTGTTTGATGATCTAATCAACTAATAGTATTATGGTTGAAGAGAAAATAATAATAATAATACTCAGTCAGACGTTCAATAAAAGTGTATTAAATCAAGAATAAATATAATACGCTTCTATTATAGACGTTTTATTCTAACTGTATTTACGGAAGGCCAAGACTACGAAATAGACATTACGATATAAAGAGCTTTATTTGAACACAAAGATCTTTTAAAAATTATTACATGAAATATTTTATGATAATGGATATTTAAGAAACAATACATGAATTTTTTAATAATTTTAAAAAAAAATATCTCTGTATTTTAATTTTTCTTTTCACCCTTATTTAAGGTCCATTAATATAAAATGGCTCCTACTATATATGTAAGTATATCACATATATAAAATAGGGAAAAAGTACAAATATACCCCAAACTATCGTAAATGGTATGCAGATACCCTCCGTCATACTTTTTGGACATTGGTGCCCTTGCCGTCCAAAAACTAGAGCATATATACCCTTTATACTAACGGACATACACATAATCTTATCCATCGATCCAACATTTATTAAATATCAGATTGACGGATAAGATTGCGTCACATGTCCCTAATTAGTCTTCCGTTAGAGTGAAGGGCATATATGCTCTAGTTTTTTGACGGTAGGGGCACCTATGTCCCAAAAGTATGACGAAGGGTATATGCATACCATTTACGATAGTTCGAGGATATATATTTGTCCTTTTACCCTATAAAATATAATGTGATAAAAGAATAGTGCCTTACTCCACTGGAATTTTCTCTTCAAGTCCATGTGACATGTTGCTATATAATGTATATAACTGACATTGTATATAAAATATGGTTGAGAAATATTTACTTTCTAGAAAGAAAGTAAAGAACACAATTCCCAAAAACCAATCTTTCATTTCTTTTAGAAAAAGATCATTTATTCGAGGGATGTGGGCACGTGGCTAGTAGTTAAGACTCTTCTATTTTTAATCAGAGATGAGTAAATATTAAGACCTAGATAAGTAAATAAGGAAAGTCCTAATTAAAAGAAGCATTTTCTTTTTATTAATGGATCGTACGTGATATGAATTTAGATTAATTAAAGTTCTAATATGAATAATATATCTAATGTAATCTCGTAAGTAAAGTCAAGAGATATGGTGTATTCATAGATCTTACTCTTACCTAACCTTGTGAAAATAGAGATTATTTCTATTAAGCCATCAACTCGACCAAAATATATCAAAATCAAATATAGAAAAAAATACAAGAGCAATATTAAAAAATACAAACTGTTTTTTTGAATCCACAACAAAATATGTTAGAAATTACATATTCACTCATTTTGCCTTATTTTATTTTTATTCTTGATACATGTAGTAGACATTTCAAAGCACACTCATTAATAACAAACACACGTACGTTATTACAAGACTTGAGAGAACATCTTAGTTCCAAGCATTCACCATATATTATTCGTATTCTTTAAAAATATTGTCACACATATGACAGTATAGCATGTGTCAATATATTTTAAAAGAATCCGAGCAATATATATATAAACATAGGTATATATCAATTGAGATGGTGAGTCTCAATATCTTTTGTGACATTGAGGCAAAATTCCATCAAAGTGTGTGGATCTGGCACATTACAATTCTTCTTTTCATATTCCAAGATCCAAGTAACTATATTATCTTCACCTTTTGTTTCAACATGAACAGTGACGTAAAATGGATTATAAGCCTCCAATATATCTCCTCCAATCACTTTGAATTTAACCAACTTCTTTTCTTCATCTATTTCTTCAATTACTTCCTTTGCCACCTTCTCTTTCCCATCTACAAGCAAAGATATATAGTACAAATTTAATACTACTAATCTGAAAGAGTTAAAATGATTTGAATTAATAAACGCATAAAAGCATAGCTCATTGAAAATTTGATTGGGTTAATGGATCGAACATGTCAATTTAAGATAAATAATGTGTCACAATTTAATATGTCTAACTTAAAATCTCTTTTTACTTGTTTATTATTTAATTGTCTAATCAAACTAACCAAAGTTTACTCCATTTAATTATCATGTCTTTATCTAACCAACTGTGGCAACCAATATGTCCAATCCAAAATCAGTACTTTTTATTGTTTATTATTTAGTTACCTAATCAAACCAACCAAAGTTTTACCCTTCATTTAATTATCAGGTCTATATCTAACCAATCAAATCCAAAAAATTGTTTATTTTTATATGTGATTATAAATTTTGACATGTCTAAACTTTTATAAGATTAGATTATGGCCTATTGTTTAATTAAGACAAAACATGTACTGAGTATTGGAACAATTGACTTAGATATAAAAATTTTACTTCCCTATCTCAACTATTGAATAGTATATTTTTAGAAACAAATTAGCTTTCATTTTTTTAGTTTATCATTATTGAGATACTATATATCCACACAAATGTCTAAAACTTATTGTAAATCACAACTTTAAAAAGCTATCTATTTCTTATTCTTTCTCTAAATTTTAAATCCAATCAAACGATTTCACATAAATTGGAACAAAAAGATAATACTAAACTTAAAATGCATATCATGGATTTCGAACTCAAAACTTCATTAAAAGTAGGAAACATTTTCTCTTTAATGGACCATACGGATCATAAATCTAGATTATTTGAGTCAGTAAATATCAAACATCGAATAACAAGAAAGAGTAGGATGTAGGCTTACCATGGGTGAAGTTCCAAAAGATAACAGAACCAACCGTGCCCCATTCACCTTCATGAATATCGACATTTTGTATATAACCAGGTGACATACTAGAAATATGATGTGGTCTATACCTAAATATTTCATGAAACACATCCCCATCAGATTTGATATTTATCTCTGAAACTAACTTTCCTGTTAGGTGATGAGTCTCAATATCTTTTGTAACATCAAGACAAAATTTCATTAGTGTGTGAGGATCTGGAATATCTTGATTCAACTTCTCATATTCCAAAATCCAAGTAACTAAATTGTCTTCACCCTTTGTTTCAACATGAACAGTGATGTAAAATGATTTGTAATAGTCCAATATATCTCCTCCAATCACCTTGAATTTAACAAGCTTCTTTTCTTCATCTATTTCTTCAATTATTTCCTTTGCAACCTTTTCCTTCCCATCTATAATATACACAAGCTTTAGTTAGCAACTTTCAAATAAAGTGTATATAACAAATTATACTTATTGACTCTTTAAATTTTGAATTCATCTATGCATATTATATTTACACAAATCTTTAATGTGCAAAAAAATACTCCATTTAATTGAATTAAGTATTGTTTTACCTAAATCAATATGGTTCAAATTAAGTAAGTGTCTATAAATCAAGATAACATTATTACCTCCATTTTAATTTATTTGTGTTCCTTTCTTTTTTTAGTTTGTTTTTAAAATGATGTTTTTTTTTATCTCTTTAATTTCAATTTTACACATGACATATTTAAGACCACAAAATTAAAAGACATTTGAATAATATTTTATGTATCTTTAGTATATCATCATAAGATTCAAAAAAATTCCTTTACTTTTTAAACTCTAAATCAAATCAAAACCATACAAATATATTAAAATAGAGGAAGTAATTATTTTTGTCAACTCAACCCTTTCACCAATAAATGATCTAATAAAGAGTAATTTGAGGAACAATAAGGTTAATTTATTCAAATGATCATATGGGGATGCAGCGTTGTGATAGCAGACTCATCTGAATCGAGTACTCTCAATGTAGATCTTAAGTTTACGCATAAATATTTACTAAATTTGTAATAAATATAATAGATCTGAAATCATAACTTATAAAATATAATACATTTAAGGCTAAGAAGCATATCGTTTGAATTTATATATATTTAAATTATGCATTTATGCATGTATCTTTATTTATGATCACCAATCATTAATTTTTTTTTAATAAATGTGTTAAAAACCTTAAACAATACTTATTTTAGACCATAGAGAGTACCATAAAATGGAGGCTGACAATATAAGGGCAGATCTAGCCCTTAAGGTACATGTAGATTCAAATTATCCTTATTTTTAATTTGTTAAATGGATCTTCAATCTAATTCAACCTCAAAAATTCAAAATAATATTTGTAAATATATTATTATGGACTACTCAAGTAAGTTAAAGTATTATTTTATGTTAACTCAAGATCATTATAGAATTATATAAACTTTAAAATCGAAATTCACTTCTGATCAATATAACAAGAAGTTGAAGTGGTATAAAAAGTGGTGGCAACTTACCATGGGTAAAATTCCAAAAAATGACAGAGCCAACGGTACCCCATTCACCTTCATGAATATCCACATTTTGTACTTTATCAGAACTCATAGTTGAAATATGATGTGGTCTATGCTTAAAAATCTCATGAAACACATCTCCATCACACTTAATATTTATCTCTGAAACCAACTTTCCTTCAAGACTCATTTTGTCTTCTCTCTCAAATGAAATCTTACAAAGATGAAGTGTGTGTGGTTCATTATTAACATGAATCTCTATGTCCTTTTATAGTTGGACAATATGTCTACACCATAAATCTTTTATATATTTTTAGAATATAAATATTAACAATTGAAAATTTTAACAGCTAAGTTAGTTGATTATCTAAACTTTTTGTAAGTGTTCAATTTTCCACTCAGTAATGTCCTTCTCCATTTCCCCTTATTTATTTTTTAAAAATAAATAATAACACTCGACTTAAATAAGGCATATCAAAATCAGTTTGAAAAGAAAATATACTAGTAAAAATAATCTTATAAAAAATAAAGAAAACCAAAAGATACAAAGTTGCGTTATATATTTTATATATGATTTCCCTTTTCTCTCTATATTTATAATGTATAATATATAGTCGTCGATACAAAAAGGGCTCTTCGTCTATATCTATCCCAACTTCTAAGCAATTATATTTTTATATACTTTTTTTTTATTTTAAAATAAGTGTTACGTTATATTTTTATTTTGTTTTGAAATAAATAATATTTTACATAACTAAAAAGACATAAATGATATTTTTTAATTTGAAATTTATTTAAGTGAAGAAAATTTTATTTAATAAAAAAATTACTAAATGATACACTTTTTCCAAAATATTTATATTAAGTATAAGTTAATAAAAATACTTCCTTTGTTCATTTTTACTTGTCACTGTTTGACTTGATACACCCTTTAAGAAAATAATTATTGATATAGGTATTTTATCAAAATATTCCTATAAGATGATGTTTAGTGTTAAGTTTTGGAAAATGATTAGGAGAATAAATATTTAATTGTGAAGGTAAAACATGGAAAAAATAATTGTATTTTTTAATATATCAAAAGTGACAAGTAAAATGAAAATCTATTTTAGAAATAAATGACAAGTAAACGTGAACGGAGGGTGTATATTTGACTTTCTAAAAATGAAAATAAAAAGAATATCTATTTAGAGCTAATAAAATGGATCATGTTTTTCAGTTTTTATTGGGATTGACCCATATTATATAGTAGTTAATACTTAATAGTAGTATAACTTAAAATCTAGGTCATTGCCCTATTTTATTTTATTTTTATACCTAGCTGTCTCGTGTTTGCGAGTTGACCAATTGATTTGTTATTGTTTAAATCGTAATTAGAATACTGGTTTTATAAGATTTGAATGGTAAAAATCATAAGTAAGATATAATTATTCTAAAAGATAAAATATCTTTAAGGAATTGGGAAGTGCAATAAAAAAAAATTAAAAGAAAATCCAAAATATTATATAAATGAATAAAAAAGATGAAGATATATGTGAATAAATTCAGTATAATTAGTCTTGATAATTTGATACAAAGTTATATATATATATATATATATATATATATATATATATATATATATATATATAACGAATTTAGATACCTTACTTTAAAAAGTTGTCATTTCTTAAACTTTGTAAACTTACTTTAAAAAGTTGTCATTTATTTTTTTCTTTAAAACGAATTTAAGAAAATACTCTCTCTGTCCCTAATTACTTGTCCATTTTTCTTTTTATAGTTGTCCCTGATTACTTGTCCATTTTGACAAATCAAAAAAGGACAAACTTATTTTACCTACTATATCCCTAATTAATTACTTTGCAAAAGGTAGAACTTTTTTTAAATTTTAAACTTTTAACTCATTCACTTCATAATTAATAGGGGTAAAATGATAAACTCACTATATCAATAATTATTTTCGTAATAGATATGTCAGTTTAAAAGTATACAAAGTAATTAGGAACCGAAAGAGTACAAAGTAAGGAATTGAAAAGTTGTCATTTCATACCCCTCAAATGTACTTTAAAAAGTTGTCATTTCTTCTTCTTTAGTCTGAATTAATAAATTAGATACCATACTCTCTAAATTAGCAACCTATATCTATTTTAATTTTTTTTATATTATGATATTTTGTTCTATTTTAATCAAAATTATGAATTTACCAATAGAACAAGTAAATCTTATTTATAAAGTAAGAAATCGTTTTTAGGCATATATAATGTTATGTTGGAATAATAATAAAATATTATATTTTTTTATTTTATGAGTAATTTTGATAATAAAACCAAAACATAATTTATACAATTAAAAATGAAAGAATAAAAAATATTCAAATATCTATTAAATGTATGTAATATAAAGTAATTATAAAAAATAGAATATACTAAATATCTTATTAATTCTCTAAATCTATTATTTGGCAATAAAAAGGGACTTTTCTATTTAAGAAACATATATTTTTAATAAGGATGATATATAAATAAAAATAAAGAAGATAATTAATATAGACGATAAAATCTATTGTTTAGATATTGAATAAATTAAAATGAACGGAGAATAATCGATTAAATATATAAAAAAAAATACGTCAGGATGACAGAATTAAAAAAAATTATTTTTGCTTTTCTTCTTTATTGATTTGAAAACAAACGTTATTTCACCAATAGGACTTGTTTTCGAGAGCAATAATGGATACTAATTATGATGATTACTGCATTGATTTTTAATAAGGATGATATATAAATAAAAATAAAGAGAATAATTAATATAGACGACAAAATCTATTTTTTAAATATTGAATAAAGAACAATCGATTAAATATATATATAAATAAGTCAAGATTATGATGATTACTAGGAAGATGGGACATGTTTTCGAGAGCAATAATTGATACTCCCTCCGTCCCATTTTATGTGGCGATATTTGATCGGGCATGAAGTTTAAGAAATAAATGAAGACTTTGAAATATTTACCAAATTGCTCTTTAAAAAGTAGACTCATTTTTCTCTCTCCTCATAAATGTATTGGAGTATTATTTTAAGATTAAGTGGGATCAACAAGGGTAAAAAAGGAATTGTACCTTTAAATACTTACCATATAAGAAGATGTGACATTCTTTTTAGGGCTAACCAAAAAGGAAATGGTGTCACATAAAATGAAACGGAGGGAGTATTAATTATGATGATTACTAGGAAGATGCTTTTATGTGCATAGAGGTGTATGTATTAAAAACTTTGATTTTGAATAAATAATTAAGGAAAAGGTATAAATTCTCTTAAAACTTGTCACGAAAAATCAGTTACACGTTTATACTATTATGACGATCTATTACACACCTGAATTACTTGAAAGTGAATTTATTTCAACTGACACACATACAACCAGTCACATGATCAGAAAGTGTTTCACACTCGCGTCACGTCATCACCATGTCACTCCCACATCAATAAATACGCCAGATTTTTTAAAAAAATATTCATGTCACCCAATTTCTTCTTTTTCCCTATACACCATCAAACCCACCATTAAATCACTATCATTATTGCTATTATCATCAAATTCACTTCTCCACGACCCATAATCAAATTCACCACCGAAATCTTCCACAACCATTGCCATCATAAAAAATTGATAACAAACATCATAAATTTAACTAAATTCACCATCGGAATCATATCACTATCATTGAAATTCATCACAATCATAACCATAAATTCACCATCCACATCAAAATCATGAGTTTCATTGACATTATCGAAATTAAAAGTCATACCACCACTAATTTTTCACCCATCACCAAACTCACCACAAAAATTATCACAATATACGAATTTCATTCAAGCTCAAATAGAGAATTGTGAAAACTTGCAATAATTATTTGCAAAGATTTTAGTCACACAATTGAAAAACTAATACTCGATTTACTATTACTGATTTTGAAGAAAATTTAGAGAGGATTTTTCTGAGAAAGAAGAAAGATCTATGAACTTACATTAAAAGTTGAATTTTGTGAAAAAACCCAGAAACTTTTTACACAAAAAAGCAAGATCTGAATTTTTTCTTATTTCAAATGCTCACAATCAACAAAAAAAACACAAAAATAAATTGAATAATCCGTTCTTGACTTGACGAATTTGATGTGGGAATAGTAAGGATTGACCAATTCTAGATGTCTCGCCGAAAATTTTTTCGAACAGTGAACCTAATTAATTGAACAACTTCACGATCTTTGCGATGAATTTCTATCCCGCAATGTTGTTTTCTATTTTTCTCTTAAAAATTTATCATGAAAAAAAAAATATTTTTCACATTAGCCATGGCAAAATGAGTGTTTGTGATAAGAAAAAAAATGGAGGAAGAAGAAAGGTAGGGTAACATGAAGGAGAAGGGTGGGGGTGGAAAAAATTTTGTCTTTTTTTTTTAACTCTAACGCGCCTTTTTTATTTTTTTTATTTAATCTTATTTTCATGTCAGCTTTGAGGGTGGTATTAAATTCACTTTTGAATGGTGTGTGTAATAGGTCGCCTCAATAGTTTAAGTGTGTAACTGACTTTTCGATACAACTTCAAGGATGAATTTATGCCTTTTTGTCAAATAATTAAGTACTATATAATATCCTTTTGGTATGATTTAGTATTTTTAAGTTTGATTTTAATTTTTTTATATAATAAATTTATAATCATAATTTTTTCAGCTTCAACTTAATTTCTACTTTTTTAGAGATGTTTCTATTTTTTTCATACTATAAGTATTAGTAACACCTTATATATAGGAATATTCAAAATAAAGCATAAATAATTTCCTTAGTTAATTATCTACACAAAAATGATATGTCAATTAAATAGGGTAGTTTGATTTTAATGTTTTGTTATATAATAAATTGATAGTCATAGTTGTTTGATTTCAATTTAGTTTTTTTTTTTGTTTTATGAAAGTTCTCAATTCAAAAGAAAAATAATTTTATCTGTTAATCAATCATGGAAAAGATATTTCAATTAAAATAGAATAGTCGAAATTTCAACATCTAAAATAATCAGTTTCTACAAATACTAATTAATTAATTTATTAGCATTTCAATAATATACATTAATTGTATATGTAATTATATACTTCTATATCATTTAATATTTTTATATTTTTTATAAGTACCAAAATATCATATCGAATATTTAAAAACATAGTATATAATAGTAAGAACTCAGCTCAAGTACTTGAAGGTTCAAACAAAATTTTGGTTAGGCCCTTTGAGTTATATTATCAATAGACTATAGAATATCTAAACTTATCATGTGACCAATTTTATTTTTATTTTTTTGGTAACTATATATATTTTTATTACCAATTGATAATTAATCTGTAAAAAATCAAAGAAACAGGACAGCCCCCAAACGCAGTTGCAACATCTTAACTACTCATCTTATCCACTAGTAGAATTAATCAATTCATAACTATACATTATAATATAATATAATATAATATCTACTAATCATGGATAAAAATTCAAACTGCTATAAAATTTTGCTAAGTTTACCTTCATAAATCCTCTAACAAGTACTTTCTTGAACAAGGACACAGATTGTAGCCGTATGCGGATTTATAACTCAATTATTATCACTTAAAATCGTTATTATAACTTAAACATGTCATGTAGAAAATTAAAATTGAAAAATTATTTTTAAAAAAAACATTATTTCAAACGAACGAAAAAAATAAAATAAACAAATTAAATCGAATATTGATCCAATTGTTCGTGCTATTTCATGTGGTGGCCGGTTGACATATTTGTAAAATATTATCCCACGTGATTCACAGATATAAGTTGTCCATCACAATAATTGCTTTGCATTATTTACTCTGACATTAGTTGGAGTTGGTAAGTGAATTTAAAGAGTTCATTCAATATTTTTAGAACTTCAATCAATGGAGAAACAATATTATAATTTGCCATACATCATATATATATCTTTCAACAATAGATTATTATTTTTTTAGTAAAATAGTGATAACATCTGCATACATTTTCTCAAATTCTTCAGATTTCGCAGAATTTCACTTGATTTGTTGTTGTTATCCTACTATGCACCTTTGAACTTTCATAAGTGGTATACATGAGGATTTAATTGGTTATCGCTAAAAAAATAATCTTTAATAATAATTAATTAATTGTAATAGTGATAAGAGGGAGTTGCTCGGATGGTAATTAAGTACTCCTCACTTCCAACTCAAAGGTTGTGAGTTCAAGTCACCAAAAAAACAAAAGAAGTGTGACCTCCTAAGGAGGGGTAAAAATAAAAAAAAATTAGCATTTGATGTTAATATGCATATTATTGCCTTTTTAGATGGATACTTCGGTAATATTTTTTTTTTATAACTGATATATATGATGGAGGATAGGTTGATAAGGGCATGTCAAGATGATAAAGATAAAGAACTAACAGACTTTTAAGCTAATATTTTTCTTTCGAAAAAAGTAAAATATTTCATAAGGCGCAACACTGATTAATTTTGTACATATACTTTTTGGCCTTAATATGGTATTATAACCTAAAGGAAATTTTTTGTGAAGTTTGCTGAGTCAACGTGGATCATAGTACTAGCTATATGTATTTAAACGATGGTAAATATGATATAAAAGTCGAACTCTGAGGTTAAAATTTGGATTTATAATTTTTAAATATTAGGATAAGGACATTAGGTGTAATATATCTTAAGTTTTAAATTTATTTTTTTACATATTTTTTTTAAAATTCTCAATGTCAATAAAAAATTTCAATTAAAGCTATCAAGTTCGATAAAATAATATGTCAGATTTCTAACTTCGCCTCCAGAGTGATGGTGTGACCAAACGGAGGTGCCATTCCCTACATATTAAATACTTCAGTATGGTTTAACCATTTTGTGATGAGAAAAAATAATTGAACCTACTATTCTAGACATATATAACATAAATAAATATGGGAAAAATTATATCACTCCTATATTCCAACAAAAATATTATATTCCAAAACCATGATATTAAAAGTTCAATAAACTCATTAATTCTAATAAGAACATCAAAGATTAAAAAAAAAAATTAAGTTTAGATATTAAATGCGCCTTCGACTTTGTTGGTTTAATATCTTAATATTTATTAGTTTGAACAAGTAGCCAGTTGTGTCATGCTTTTCACCATCGAGAAATATAGTGTGATGGATAAGATTAATTCTCTTATCTTAACCTCAAGATCTTGACTTCGTATCCCAAATGTATCTTTGTAGTGTTATTTTCTTAATACTATTCAACAATAACAAAAAAGAATTAGAGGGGAAATTATCCAAAACTAAGTGAACAAGGACAACAACGTGAAACACCATTTCTTCTCAACTTTTAAGAAATACAAGTGCATTATATATATATATATATATATATCACTACAAAAGGAACCCCAATTATCAACAAAAAAATTCGTTGGTAAATTGATCAAATTGGTTGGCAAATTGAGTTACCAACCAAATCCCAACGTATATTAATCCGTTGCTAAAAGGCTCGTCGGTAAATATTACCAACCGATTTTAATTTGTTGGTAAACTTACCAACCAAAAATCAGTTGATAAACACCCAAAGATGTTGTTACAAAATTTTGAAACATGGCCCTGAAATTTCCGTTGGTAAATTCACCAACTAATTTTTGGTGAGTATATCGTTAGTACCTTTACTAACAAATTGAAAAGGAGTTAGTAAATTTTTTTCTTTATTATTCGATTCCGTTGGCAATACAATTTTTTTCTTTATTATTCGATTCCGTTTTATAGTAACAAATGTTGATAGTAAACTTTTCAAGATACATTGGTAATTGGTTTTCAATTTTAGTAACATAAAATTTATGTTGGTAATTTACCAATAAATTTTAAATACTTTTTTTCTTTTTTTTTTGGTTTCCCATCCGGTGTTCGGTACCCACATTGGAGCCCGACTAAATCCGGATTCACGCCGGAAAAGTCCCCTGGTTTTCCATCCGGTGTCTGGTACCCACATTGGAGCCCGACTAAATCCGGATTCACGTCGGAAAGTCCCACATTGGGGGATAAAGCGCTCCCTAACAAAGACGACTCTGTACCCAAGGGGAATCGAACCCGAGACCTCTTGGTTAAGGATGAATGAGTACTTACCACTCCACCACAACCCTTGTTGGTAATAAATTTTAAATACGTTAGTATGATTATTTGTTTTTCTAATAAATTTACTAATTGATTGTTAGTTTGTTGGTAATATATCATTCAAGTTCAATGATACGTTACTAATTGATTGACAATATGTTCAAAATATTATTAACTGAATGATTATTCAATAGTAAAATATTTATTAATTTATTGCATTTAAAAATCTAAGAGCACGAATATAAATCCAAAAATATTAATATCAATCTTATAAATCATATTTGAATGAAACAAGCAAAATCTATGATAACAAGTTAAATTAATCTCAATATGACACATATCATTATATCATGATGTGTTTCTAAATGTATGTAGTGTACAAGTTGACAGTGTTAAGCAAAGTCAAATTTTGGCTAAAAGTTAAAAGTTAAAACGCCTAACGGTACAAATTGAATATGAAAACCTCAAAATCGAAACCAACCATCCTATTAGACGAAAAATGACCTTCCAGAGCTAACCGTGCTGACGAAATTCAAATTTGAGCATGTTTCCCAAAAAAATTGACCTAATTCAAATTTTAGCCAAAAGTTTAAAGTTAAAACGCTTAACGACACAAACTGAAAATAAAAGTCTCAAAACCCGAACCAACCATCCTATGAGACCAAAACTGAACTTATATGGCTAATCATTGTGACAAAATTTCAATTCGAGCACGATTACCAAAAATATTGACTAAAGTGAATTTTTGGCCAAAAGTTAAAAGTTAAAATGCCTAACGGCACAAACTAAAAACGGAAGCCTCAAAACCCGAACCCTCTATCTTATTACATAAATAATGACCTTCCGCATCTAACTGCACTGACGAAATTCTTATTTGAGCATGTTTATCAAATATATTGACCGAAGTTAAATTTTGGCCAAAATTTATAAGTTAAAACACCTAACGGCACACACTAAAATGAATGCCTCAAAATCCGAACCAACCATCCTAATAGATAAAAAATGACCTTTGGAGTTAATTACGCTGATGGAATTCTCATCTGAGCATGTTCACAAAAATATTGACCAAAGTCAAATTTTGGCCAAAATATAAGATTTAAAACACCTAACGGCACAAACAAAAAATGGAAGCCTCAAAACTTGAACCAACCTTCCTGTTAGATAAAAAATGACCTTTCGAAGCTAATGACACTGACAAAGTTCTAATATGAGCACGTTTACATAAACTATTGACCAAAGTCAAGTTTTGGCTAAAATTTAAATGTTAAAACGCCTAACGACACAAACTGAATATGAAAGCCTCAACACTAGACGTTGATTTACCAAAAAAATTAACTTCAATTGGTAAATTTACCAACTATTCAAATATAAGTTAGTAATTAATAATTTACCAATAAATTTTATCACAATTGGTAATAGTTACTATTCAACTAAACATTCATATGTAATATTACCAACTAATAATTAATATGTTGGTAAATTTTACCAATGGATTAATGATCGGTTGGTATATTACCAACTATTATAATGATGTTAGTAATTTACTAACTACAATCTTTATTCGTCAGCAAAATTTCCAACTAATTGGATAATGGTTGGCAAGTTTACCAACAAATTACATTTCGTTACTAATTTACCAATACATTTATATTTGGTTGGTAAATTTAGCAACACAATCTTGCCGTTGGTAAATTTAGCAACACAATCTTGCCGTTGGTAAATGTTTAGTTAGTTATTCATTGGTAATATGTTAATAAATTATATAAACAATTTTTTTGTCATATTTACCAACCGATATATACTTCGTTGGTAATATTACCAACAAAAGGTGTGCGTTAGTAATATTTCAGTTGGTAATCCATTGATAGAATGTTGCTAAATTTGGCGCCATTTTTTCCCGCCGTATTTACCAACTAAAATACTTAGTTAGTAAGATTTTGGTTGGTAATCTGTTAGAATTTCGTTGTTAAGTTTTAAAATATAATTCGGTTAGAAATATGTTGGTAATTTGTTAGTAGAATACTAACCAACTTAAGTTGTTAGTAAAATTTGTTGGCAATTTGGGTTTTTTTTGTAATGTATATATATATAAGAGGGAATAAGCACACACGTCTTGGTCGATGTGTGTGCTTTCTAAAAATATTCGCTAAGTTCGAGGATAATTTAGTCATTTTAGGTTTATTGTGGCAGTTTGTAAATTAGGACTCTCAAAATATCACATGTGTCACATATATTATTTAAAAAGTAGGTTTAAAATATTATAAAATAATTAATAACAAAATTATAAAATTAAAACAAATAAAATAATATATATTGGGAGAAGACTTGTCCGGGCTTTTGTATCTAGTATCTATAAATAAACTAAAAAATTTCCCATTTCTCCTCCAATGTGGGGCAAAGTTCTTTTATTAAGAAATCTTTGAAAATTTCAATTTTCCACCATTCCCTTAACCATTTTCATTTAATATAACCCCAATATCTACTATATATTTTTTTTCTTCCAAAGATAATATTATATCTAGATGGCTCCGACATATCAAGATATGGGATAACTGCCCTAAATACAAAAGAAAATGACACTTCAATTTATTACTACAAAAAAAATATATAATTGACTTAACAATGTTTTTTAATTTGCATAAAATAAAACGATAATGGAGGCAATTAGTGTTGGGTAACAAACCTATCCCACATCGGATGGAGAAGAAGAAATGTACCAATATATAAGTGCTCACCCAACTCCATTAGTATGAGGCCTTTTGGGATGTGCCCAAAAACAAATCCGTGAGGGCTTGACCCAAAACGGACAATACCATACTAATGTGGAGTTAGGGTGGTGGTACGCGCGGTCCCAACAATTAGTTGGAGAAATCATTTTCAACTTTTTTTAATGGAAGTAGATGTTGATGAAATACTTTTTATTTTTATAGTTAGGATTATGATAGATCAAGAAAGTATTTGATAATAGTGAAAAGGCAGACATTATTAACTATTGATGATGCACAAGCCCAACAATGACGATTCTCAAATACTAGCTCTTTAATTTTTTCTTGGAGTATTTTTTTTTTTTTTGTCTCCTATACGGTGTTTGGAGTTTACATTAGAGCCCTGATTAAATTCGTATCATGCACTACAATGTTCATTTGGGGTGACGCTCTCAACATGATTTTCTCCATACATAGAGTTTGAATTCGAGGCGTTTTGTTAAGGGTGGAGTAGTCTCACCATTGCACCACAATCCATGTTGGTACTTGGTGTTTGATAAATTATTAGAGAAATAATTAGTACTATTTATTTTAAGAATATTATAGTGATGATGATTAAAAGAATTAATGATGTACTAATTGTAACTTTGTAAATAGAAGAAAAGCAGCTTGATAAGTGTTTTTTCAAAAAGAAAAAAAAGAAGAAGAAGACTTTACCTAAAACCTTAAAAATTGATCTAAAAAGAAGATTCTTGAAACAAATTAAAGCAGAAATAGTGGGTAAAGAACATATCACATGTATTAGCATTAAAGATATGTGAAAACTCAAAAGTATTAGCAACATATCGTTATGATGTCGGAGAAGAATGAGGTGTACGTGTATTCAAATTTTATTTTTATTTTTATGAAATAAAAATATTATTTTTAATTGACCCTCAATTTTCTACTAGAATATGATTTGACTTCAAAACTCATCGTAGGTAATACTTTTGTATAATCCAATAACTAAGATTTTTTATAAGAAAATGAGATTTTAAAAAAACTATTAATGTTATTATTTTTATTCGCATAATAGAGTCAATCATAAAACATAATAGTAAATGTCCAACAGCATCCAACACAAATATTTGAATTATCACAAGTACATTAATAATATGCTTGAAATATTATTCCTTATTAAATCCTTCAAGAAGACTCAATTAAAAATTATCCAACCAATGTAACCAATTATTTTTTTAAAAAAAATATTCAATTCAATTCAATTCTAAAATTAGGTCGAATATGAGTAATTTCAAAATTTTGGGTCAATAATTATGTCGAATATGAATAATTTCAGGTCAAATTTGACGATAGCATAAAGACTTAGATTAAAAATATATTAAATATATCAAAATACTTTTTAATTCCGTGATTTTAAATATATCGTGTAAAAAGTTAGAATTCTTTAGTTTTTATTGTACATGACTTGTTTTCAAGGGTGTATATTAATGCTTATTTCCGGAGGTTTAGGCTATCGTCCCCTTCTGCTTGTTCTCTATATAAATCTTGGATGAAATAAAAGGCTTGCGCCATTGAAGGCGTAAAATTTACATAAAATAAAAAAATAATAATAATTAGAAGTTGCTAAAAAGAAAAATAAGTTGGACAAATTAAAACAGAGTAATATGCTAAAAGATTCCATGTTAAATACACAACTAAATGTTATGTACATTAAATCTTGATCCAATAATTAATGTAATCTATTTTGATCGGTTCGATTTTAACTTAATCCGTCCATTTATCACTCCTAACTCACAACCAAATTAGATTTCAGCAAAGTTTGACATACGCAAATTTAGTGTTGCAAGTGAGCTCCTTAATAATAATATTATAAATTGTATGCCATGGTAAAATATTTGATCTTATACATACCGTGTGAGTTTTCAATAAAAGGAATACAAATGAACATCATCGAGCACCGCACTTATCGGGTAGCGGTCATGACTCGTTCAGAAAACGAGCCTTAGCATCTGCAATGAAAACTTAGTGAGCGTTTGATCATATTTTATTGTGAAATTTAAAATAAAATAATTTATAGTCTCAAAATGAAAAAATAATATTTGAAAAATTAATTCAACTCCAAAAAAAAATAGTTAAAAAAATGTAACGACCCGTTTGGTCGTTTTGAGTACTAAAGCTTTTTATTGCATAAAAGACTCTTCCGATAGATTTTAAATGGGTATTTTGGACTATTCGTAACTACAATTATAGAACTAATGGGATAGTTTTAATAAATTAGTTTAGTTGGTGGTAAAAAAAAATAACATTAAAATTAATAGTGGACCACTTTTATCTCTTTTATAAGTAGCTTCATATAATAATTAGGGTTTACTAATTTGAGTGGTTAATTAAAAGAAAAGAGGGCTTGACGGTTGGGTACAAGCGGTAATGGAGAAGGTCGATTCAGGTAACCTAATTTACGCTTTCAATTGGTTTACATATAATTATCTCTTGGTGGCTGTATAATTAAAGCTTGGTGAATAGATAACAATTATAAACTATTTTTATAATTAAGATTGGATAATAGATAGTAGCGTTAGGTTGGGTTGGAGGTGAAACTGTTAGGCAAGAATTTATATTATTATTATTATTATAATGTTAGAGGTAAGAGAATTGAGGTGTTGCATTCATATATGTGTGTATATTATATTTTAATGGAAAGTAACTAACTAATTACGTGATTGTGGTTGATATATTTTGGACAGAAATAGTGGATTGACAATGTAACTAAGGGAATCTTTGTATAAGGAATTAATGATGCTATTGATTAGAATAATGATGAGTTAAGAAGGGATGAATTGCTAATCGGAAAAGTCATGCATATAATTTTGTCTTCGCTCCTCTTGTTGTTTCTGTTGGAAATTCCAAAATCCTCTTTAATTTGATTAGAATTACTAATGAATACAATCACCTTCAATTATCCATCATAAGCTATATGAGATGTTGTAGGTACGGCCTATGTGTTGGGTTGAAGTTTGATCGTAAGATATCATATAATAAATCAAGTTTTGATATATTGAGATACGTAATTATATATTAGGTGTATCAAATTATTTAAATTCCATTAAAGATATGCTAATGGGAGGAATTAAGACTTACCCATAGGTTTGAACGTTAGGAAATTGATTATAGAATTAGGTGAGTTTTTGGGTCTAGGCAAGACATAGAATAGTAAGAGTGTTTATAGACTCGTTAACTTACAAATTATGCATATATATTTGATAGATTGGAAAGGTTCGGAGGCATTGAAGAAAGAAAAAGTATTGGAGAAGTAACTTGCTTGACTTCAGTTTTTCGGTGGAGGTAGGTTATGGTTTATTTTATTTGATAGATAGACTCTTAATAGTGATTGATATGCATTGAATGATATTGTGAAGTTCTCTATGTACTTGATTGTGTGATTGTGTAGCTTGGTTGTGTGGTTTGTGATTGGTCTGAAATCCCGAGACCGTAGAATTTATAATCTTGAACCCTCTCTATCGAAGTGATGCCTTGAATAAAGAAGGCTTGATGAAATATTGTTAATGAATTGAAAAGTGGTGATAATAAATGATAAATTAATGATATTATTGGATCGGAGTGTCACGTTCCGACACGGTATAATTGGATCGGAGTGTCACGTTCCGACACGGTATTATTGGATCGGAGTGTCACGTTCCGACACGGTATAATTGGATCGGAGTATTACGTTCCAACACGGTAACATTAAAGGAAAAATATATTGAATTAACTTAATGTACTCAATCTCAAAGAACTCAATTTCCAAATTAGTTTGGTTTGCAGGCATGAGTCCTTATGTGTGATTTTGATATTGTTGACTGATTACGTACTTACTTTAGTGTTGTTGACACTGGTTCATGTGTTTGTTGCTTGCCACCTGCTAAGTGTCATAGTTGATTTTATATTATTATTCATTACATATTAGTTTCTATTTTGGGTTGGCCGATGATATCTACTCAGGATATGTTGCCCTGTACTGAGCCCTACTTGTGTTTTTCTTTGTTTTCATTTTGTGGAGTGCAACGAGTGTATCAGTGACTTCGACTCGCCCTCAGCTCTAGCCAGTCTCCAGCACATTAGGTTCCAGGGTGAGCTATTCATTCCAGCTCGTGTTGGATTCTCTTGGTCATGGCATGATGTCCTTAGTTTTCGGACATAAACTATTTTATTCATTTATTTTTGAGTCTTTAATACTCTTAGACTTTGTATTTGAAGATTAGATGTCCTTGATGTGATGACTTTCAGATTTTTAGGATAATAAGTGTTAGACTTTAGAGGTTTATTTGATTGGCTACTTTAATAAGTTTTGAGCTTCCACATTATTGTTGTTATTCGTAGTTAAATTATTGATATATGTTGGGGTTTGGATTCCTTGGTTCGCCCACTTAGGAGGTTAAGTGTGGGTTCCACTCACGACTCATTTTGGGTCGTGACACAATATTACGTATCTTATCAGATTTTGGTGCCTTCAGATACATCAAGATATATGTATCTCAGATACACGAGGTCAACTTTAGGTGTAATTTGTTCTAGATACATTATATCCAAATAGATTCGCATGTATCTAGGATACATAGCAAATCTCGCTCACCTTTATCCAATCTCGCTCACCATTCCCAGATACATGTGAATCACTCCAGATACATACATATACATGTATCTAGTTTGTATCTAGTGTGATTTGCATGTATCTAGGATACGTATGAATCACGTTTGCCTCCCTCTTCAATCTTGCTCGCCTATCTCCCTACTTTTGTGTATCTCCTAGCAAAAATACATGTATCTAAGAGTAAGATGCATAAGTAACTCTTTATTAGTGGTAAGATACGTAATATTTTGAAAGCATTACCAATAATAGTATATGATAGTGAAGTATGTCTAATTATGTAGTTGACTAACTCTTATTCTTTACAAGAATTAAAAATTATATAAATCTCATAGTGTTTAAAAGTTAATTACATTCTATTCTTATTTTTTTTCAAAATTACGAAGGTCCTTTAAAATTTTAGGATCTCGGATACATTAGAAAACCTGCGGATACATAGCTCACGGATCGCGAATGATACATTATTTAATGGGAGGGATGTATCCGAGAGAGGGGAGGGATACGTCCAAAAGGGGATAGAAATGTGTACGAGAGGGGATAGAGATGTATCCGAGATGAGAGGGATGTATCCGAGAGGGGATATAAATGTATCCTAGAGGAGATAGGGATGTATCCGCGAGGGGGGAAATGTATTCAAGAGGGGATAAAGATGTGTCCAAGAGGAGAGAGATGTATCTGAAATGGGATAAGGATGTATCCGAAAAGAGATTTTTGTAATTTTTAAAAATGGTATGAGATTTTAAAGAATGCACCGGGAATAATGAAAATTATGGGCCTAGTGTTCTTAAAATGAGTCTTGCTTTCTGGGTTGGGCTCAGCCCAAGTAATATTTTTAATTCAGCTGCTTAGCCTACTTGACTCTACTACAGTATTACAACAAACTTGTAAGATTAATTGGGATCCTCTATCTGTGATGTCATTTTATTCAGAGTCGATGATTTCTTTAGTGGTAATTGTATAGAGTGTTGATTATAAATTCACATATATATGTATTATTGCCGCTACATATATAATTTCTATAAAATATTTTATTTGTTATATTAGATGTAGAGTATCGATCAATATTGACTTCATCTGGATCCAATATTTTTGATGCAAAACATATGTAAATATTCATGAAATAGCAATACAAATAGTAGATATGAACTAGAGGTGAAAAATGAGCTGACCGAGTCAAATTTGAACAGGTTAAAACAAATCATAATCTACAAGCAAACTATCACTTACTTTAATCCCAAAAATATCACTCAAGGTTTTTCTTAGTTGGTTATTCACATTATCATTGTTAGGGTTCCTTTTAGATTTCTAATTTAGGTAAAGGAAGAAGAGAAAACTATAGATGAGAAAAATCAATGTCCTTTTCATATACTAGAAAAATAAAGAATTTTGACAAAAAAAAGTAAATCGATAAACGATAAAAAAAAGTGAAGAGTTTGAGGTATTGAAACCATGTAAAGATTCAAGCAATACTTAAGTGTAATGATAATTATATCTTGGAGAAAAATATTTAAAGAAAAACTAGATCATTTGAGACAATTTTGGCATTTTTCACTGAGCTATACTAAACTTTTTACTTAAATTATGACAGATTGTGCCAAAATGGTATGCCCTTTGGCAACACCCTTTAATTTTTCAAATATTTAAGTCCACCCAAATTAAATAACTACAAGATCACCATTAAATGATGAGATAAGTGATTAAGTGAAGCCTACAGAGCCATTGAATTAGAAAAGTACAAGGTAGTTAAAAGTCAAAACAACATAAACCAACTTATTTTGGACCAACCAAAATTCAGACTATATTAAAGTCATCCAAATAGCCATTGATCTACAAGCTGGCAAGACAATATTGTCCAATCACTTTGAGGGTTCGTTTGGTACAAAAATTAATAACGTAGGGATTAGTAACCTAATGATTAGTAATGCAGAGATTAGTAGTGCAAAGTTTATTTTTATCAAGTGTTTGGTTCATTGTTTTCCACCTTATCTTCTGTTTGGATTAAAACTCTATAAAAAGCTTCTTTTCAATTATACCCTTGAATTATTATGTAATTGGGTCAAGATAGATAATTGCCGGACAATATTACTTTTTTATGGCCTTCTAACTAGCTGTGAGAAGAACAATTTTGTTATGTTTGCTATTTTTTCACTTGAATTATTTGAGGATAAATAATTGTCATCTTAAAAAATTGACCACTCACAAAATGTCAATTTTCAATTTAAAAAAGATAAACCATCTACTTTTAAAATCGAAAAGACGGTGAACAATGGTAAAATTGAATAAACCATCTACATTTACACATAAAAATTGCAAGTTGTAATTTTAATATGTATGTAATTTTTTAAATTGTTCAAAATACAAATAATTAAAAAATCACACATACACACACACACACACACACACACACACACATATATATATATATATATATATATATATATATATATATATATTTGTCTTTTTAATTAGTAAATGTTAAACAACTCACATTTCAAATTTGTATTGGATTTATTTAGCAACAAACAACTCTCTCTAAATAATTTGTAAGCTAATTTATTTAAATAAGTTTTTTTCAAGAAACTACATTAATAAATTATTTATATGCCGCACAAAACTTTTTTAATACATTAACAATTTTTTGAATAATTAAAAGTCATTATAATTTTAAAAAATAATTATTCTAAACCGTATGGTATTTGATAAAGTTTTGAAGGGAAAATGTGTATTTTTTAGAGCACCATAAGTTGTTTTTCAAATGTTAATTTATTTTTTCTAAAAGGATTTTAAGAAAAATGCAATCTAAAAATTTAATCAAATATTAATTGTTGCTCAAAATACTTTTAAAATTTATTAGTGAACCAAAATTCTTTTTTTTTTTTGACAAACAAATTTGTGTTTTAATTGTGCCTAGCAAATGATAATCAGTGATATTTTGTGCTTTCATTTTAGAATTTCTTCTATTGAGATGGTTAGTGAAATGTGCTCATGTGAATAGTGTTAATTGTTCCTAGCAAAAGTTTTGTTTTTATTTAGGGTTAAGGACAAAGGTGCCATGCGCCTTACAAGGCGCAGACAGACTTGCGCCTTATAAGGCGAAGTGCATAGGGCCCTGCACCTTATTTACTTAATTTTAACACTGTGAAGTTTATTGATTAAATATTGCCTTTTTGATACCAAATTTAATTGTGTTGCCCTTTTAATATTTTTTGTCAATCTTTTTGCCCTTTTAACTTCGAACCCTAATAAATTGAGCGGTTTGAAACAAAGTCATTGAGCAACACTTGGTCAAGGAATTAGGTTGTACAGAGTATTCAATCACGTGATTTTGTTTTTGTGATGACGAGGAAACATATGGTACACATTCTCCATAAGTATAGCATAGTTGACAAGTATAAATGAATTATTTATTTTTTATATTGACAAATACAAAATTTGGAGATAGGGGCGAAGATAGGTAGGATATGTGTGTTGAACCACATTCGACTTCTTTACGTATTTATTTCGTATTTTGAACTTTTTCAGTGAAAATTTCAACTCTGCAACTAAATTTATTAGTTATATATGTATTAGTTATTTCACTTTTCATTCTACATAAAATAATACATGAATTCCCTAATAACTTATACATGTATTACTTACGCGGGTTTCTAAATTGTCAATCATTCGATATATTAATTTTATACATAAAAAATTATTTTTATCTAGCTACCAAACATCGTATAAATTATACATAAATTAATAGATGAATAACTTCAATTTTACCCAGCTACCAAACGACCTCTAAAAGATTTATCTGGCCTAATTATTGTTATAAGATACATAAATTTACCAATGAGTCTTTGGTTTAAAGTTTGATGTGTTGGTGTATCAAACTGAGACTACCTCTTGTTATAAGTATGTCATTCACATAAACCAACACTATAATAATATCAGAATCTTTATAACGCAGTTGATTGACTACTTGAACCATCCTCCAGTTAGATCTTGTATGAAAAATTAAAAATATTTTATCAAAAATCGAGCATTTAGAAATTCGTCTAAGTGTTCGAGAAATGAGGTAACGTCATGTCAGGCCCATCACATTTTAGATGACTTTTTTTTAGGAAAAATTACTTAAATACACAACACTTCTTTACCTATTCTCAATATTTCCCTACTCTTTTACTAAAATACAAAAATCCCTTATTTTCCCCCAATTCAACTTAACCGGATACTTTATTAGTTTAAGTATCCGTCCGTTATTAATTAAAGTATCCGCGCTGCTATATTATGCATCTGCCCGTAAATTAAGTATCCGTGCTGCTAACAACTTAATAATTTACGTATCTGCCCGTTATTAATTAAAGTATCCGCGCTTCTATATTATGCATCCACCCGTTAATTAAGTATCCGTGCTGCTAACAACTTAATAATTTAAGTATCCGCCCGTTATTAATTAAAGTATTCGCACTGCTATATTATGCATCCACCCGTTAATTAAGTATCCGTGCTGCTAACAACTTAATAATTTAAGTATCCGCCCGTTATTAATTAAAGTATCCGCGCTACTATATTAAGTATCCACACTGCTATATTATGTATCCGAAAAATACTAAAAAAGGGAGTTTTGGTAATTAATGAAAGAGTAGGGAAAGGAAGTAATTTATTTCTTATACTATGTCATTTGCCTAATTTTTACTTTTTTTTAAGAGAAAACACCTTAGGGCTTCTTCCAAACATCACTACAAGATAAATAGTTGTCATTTTTAGGTACGGGTTCAGTCAAACTCAATAACTTTTATTTAAATAATATATTTATATTAAAGAAATATATATAAAAAAAAAATTAGAACCTGATTGTTAACCCTTGAAGTCGTCTTTTATAAAAATTAAGAATTTATAAAGTTAAAATTATGACTTCTACTCAGAATATAAAATTAGAGTTTTTAGTTATTGGGAAAAGTTTATCGCAAGGTTATGAGAAGATTAGAGTAATGGAAAAAGGGTGGTGATGATGATTTTTTATTTATTTATTTTTAAAAAACCTTTGCTTTTTGCTTTTTCAGTGCATAATTAAGGATGTAATGATAAATCTTTTTTTTATATATTATTTTATTTTAATTAAGGGGGGAATAAATTCACTCCAAATTAATAAGGATAAGGTTAATAGGTAGCTATGAATTATACACTTTATTTTGTATTATGCTAGGTATAATTAATATATGGAAATTCATATATTTAATTAGCATGATTAAAGGTATAATGTCCTTAAAAAAATCCACATTAATTATATTTGTAAGATATTTTGGTAAATAAATACTTGTTTTTAGAAAATTATGCGATGCTTATTATTTTTAATACACGAAATTAAATATAGTAAGAAGTATAATCTCAGTATAGCTAATGTAAGCATTGCTAATATCAGCATAGCTAGTATACTATATTCAACATTATTCTTATACATTTCATTAAACGTGTGTTTGACCTAACTACATTCGAGAATGACTTTAAAATCCGAATTTGATGAGTTTAATATTTATATTTTATTTATTATTAAATCTGTTATATTTTTATAATTAAAAGTTAAAATTTTATAAATTCAATAATTTTTATACAAATATTCATATTTTTCATCGTAAATATTAAATTTAATTGAACCCGGAACTTATATTAGCCACCACTGAATATAGTCATATATCTTTAATGCATGTCACATCAAAAACTTATGTTTTCAAAGAATACAAATTTGAGAAACAACTCCAACGGTTCTTAACTAATTACGATTTTTTTAATTTATTATTACAAACTGGAATGAGTACAACACACATTAATACATTCATATAGGTAAATTTAAAACTTGAAACAGTCCACAATATCTTGACCTAATTAAAAATTAGAAATACTTCTATACAATACAATATTATTTATTTTACATGCTTAAGACAAGCCAACATTTTTAAGATTCATCACACAAAGAAAGTTAATAGATATCACGATCGGAATTGATGCATCGAGGTAGAGATTTTCGAACTTCGATGACCCTTTAAAATGATCCTTTAAATCTTGTGGAGGTGACCCTCTAAATCTCTAGTAATATCAATCATAAGACTAAGGAGAGTGATGGGTTCTGGTGTGTCTTCAGTTTTCTTTTCATACACAAATGTCCATGTGGCCCAATTGCCTTCAAAGGATGCACTTATAGTGAAGGAATTGTACAATTCCAACGTATCTCCCTCTAACACTTTCCAAGTAATTGATTTCTTCTCATCATCAACGGCTTCAATCAGTTGCTTAGTAACCTTAACTTTTCCATCTGTAATCATTTTAAAAAAAGTTACGAAAAAAGAAAGATGTTAATCCTATCTCAATTATCTAATTCATTCTAAAATATATTTCTTTCGTCTCAATTTATGTGATACTGTTTGGCTGAATTAGAAACTTATGGAAAAAAGATGGAAGAAAGATTTTAAAACTTGTGGTGTAAAATAACATTAAGCTACTAAAGTTTATCATCAATAACCATAAATTATATAACCAATAACATGTTTGGTCAATTTCTTAAAATTTGCTTATTGTGAACACTGTTTTTTTTTTTTTGTCAACAATATTTCAATGATAAATTACATGACTAAGAGCATGTTTGGCCCTGCAAATTTTCAAAAATTGATATTTTGAAAAGTGTTGTTTGTCAAAATTATTTTAAAAATATACTTTTAAAGAAAGTAACGGTCTGTGTATGGTTAATAAATTTTAAAAATATTTTTGTCAATATTGGAGCAGTATTTTGTGCTTGACCAATATTTCAGAAATATTTTTGTAGAAAAGCTAATATTTCTAGTTTTCGAAAAATAACTTCTGATATTACTCAAAATTAAATCACTTGTTTTTCCTTAAAAGTTTGGTCAAACACCTCAGCAACATCATATTTAGTGTAAAATCACAAATAAGATATGGAGAGGGTGGTATATACACAAACCCTATCTATCTTGTGAAGATATAGAGATTGTTTATGATAAATCACTCTTAGCTCAAGTAAAATATTTCAAAGCTTGAAAAAAAAATACAACAATGAAGAAGTCATGTAAAAATTATTGGGAAAAAGAACAATAACAACAACAAAAATTATGATAACTTAAGCAAAGAAAACCATATGTAATAATAAAATTTGAAGAATAAAATAATTTTACTAATATGAAAAGAAGGGGCATGTAAAATGTTCCAAACTATAATCATGCCCTTCCCACAGGAAAGTGAACAACACTTTAAGTCACATATTAATTTTCTATCCTAATTCTCAATTTTTTAAAATAAGTAATTTTTGAGAAAAATAAGAAGCATTTTTTATTTTCTAAAAGCTTGGCCAAACAGATTATAAAACTTGACAACGGGATATAATGTAGACATTATATCGTAATACAAGTATTAGTGACGATCTCTACGGTGTTCCACGACTATTCTTCAACTGAAAAAAGTTATTAAAAAAAACCCTTAAATAATCCATAAAATTTTTGTGTTATGAGTCTTACATGGGTATATTTCCAGCCAATTACTGAACCAGCTTTTAGATCTTCACCTTCATGAATATCAAAATGATGGACTTTATCTGAACTTATGTTGGATACATGATGAGAACTAGTTTGATAAAGGTCATGAAACAAGTGCCCTCCACACTTAACCTCCATTGAAGCAACCAACTTGCCATTTAAACCCATATTTTTTCTTTCGTATAGCAATGGATTTTAAGAAAGAATGTTTGGTGATGAGAAAATATTGAGAATTTGTAGCTTTATATAGACATTAATAGCTCTAGGGTGCTACTAAATAAACATGGACCACTATACATACCATGTTTTTGGTATGAATGAAGGATTGATTACTTAGGTTAGGTCATTTCAAGTATAATTAGGATATTTCCTTTGTTCTTATTTACAGGTCGTTCTTACTAAACATAGATGTCCTCTAATACTCCCGCTGTTTCTTTTATTTGTCATCCTTACCATAAATAGTTGGTTCATAATACTTGTCAGTTCATAAAATCAATGCATAAATTACAATATTCTTCCTATTATACCCTTAATAGTTTATTAGTCTTGAAATAGATAATTGATCAACCTAGAAAAATTAATAAGTAATAATTGTTCATTGTAATTACTTCTTACATTGATTAATTACTCTCATCTCTATAAAATCTGATTTTGAAAAAGAATTCTTAACAAACAAATTAAAAATAAAGATGGAGAAAAAAAAGCAAAAATAATCTTGAAAGTTGAAGCTTCAACAAATTTTATCAAGGAAAATGACACTTCAAAAGGTTTAACGGATGTAAAAATAGAAGACTCAACCAAAATATGTGAAGGTCAATTTGAGAAAAATCAAGATCCAAATAAAGGAGTTCTCGTCTAATTTCAATATAGATAACATCAGATTCAGCAGGAATATTTATATTTATTTGAAATATTGGAATTTGAATATTTTATGATGTTGTCATGTTTGCTTTAAGAATTTATAAAAAATTATTTTTACACTATGAGAAACTGTAACGACCCGAACCGTAGTTATTTAGGAAAAGATAAACGTCAGGAGAACTGGGCCCTTCATCCCGCCAGAGCGGGACAGATGCCGCTAGGGCGGCGACGCCCCAGCGAGACAAAGAGAGCTAGAGCGGGATGGTCGGGACAAAACTTAAATAATGTGAATTCTTCTTTTCTCATTTTTCCCAAAACACCAAAAAGAGGTGAGGATCACCCTAGAAACCCTCAAAAGGCTTCCCTAGGCTTGGGGGGAAGGAGAAAAAGTAGTGCAAGGTTGACGATAGCTTACGAATTTTTGGCCAAATCCACCATCTCGGGGTTCGAAAACCAGGATAAGAGCCATAATCCCGTGCAGCTGCTTGGCGCCCAGGTAGGCTAAGTTTATTTAATTGAGTAGCCTTAAAATCCGTGTTCACTATGTAGTATATTGTTAATTGACGGTAGAATTCATGCATAGGCATACGGGTACGAAAAAAGGGATCATTATATATATATACACACACACACTATCAGTTGTTCAGTAAGATGAACGTCGTAGAAGGGAACTTTGTCTTGTGGAATAGGTCTAGAGGATGTTTCGGCTTCTAGTTTGGTGTTGTGCAGACTTGTTATTGGTCCCATGTTATGTGTACCTGAATGAGAATAAAGAAATGTGAATCAAATTCAAGGGAACGACTAATTATGAATAATTACATGCCATGAACCTGTCACTTGATTGTATGATTTGAGTATTGTTCATTATGAATGTGATTGTGCTGACTGGATCGGGTGTGACGTTCCGACACATATATTGGATCAGATGTCAAGTTTCGACACATATATTGGATCGGGTGTCATGTTCTGAAATATATATTGGATCGGGTGTGGGTTCCATGAAAGAACCATTGGTGACTACTACGTTCATATCTACATGTCATGGATGTTGGGAATTAGTATGGTGCTCCTGAATGATAATTGAATTATGCATTTTGTATATGTGTGTTTTGCCATGTCGTGTTTACTTGTTATATATCTCGTTACTGAATGAACTGTGATTGGTCAGGCCCAATCGGGATGTGGTATGGTAAGTGGGGATTGAGGTTCCAAGTGTTACTATGTATTAATTTAGAGAGGATGTATGTGTTCTTAAAAGTGGAAAAGTGAAGAGGTGTTTGTGTCGTAAATGTTAGGTAGCTAGGTCTTACCTTGGAAGGAGATTCGTATTGAAACGGTTAGCGAGCCTTGATAGCACGTACTATAGGGTCAAGGGTTGAGTGGTGCTGTGGAGCAAATAAGGGTATGTTGTGAGAGGTTAATCGAATTGGTAGTGGTTGTATTTAGGGTCTCCTCTATGAGATAAAATGGCTAAGTCATGATCAAGAGTGGAGCGAGTAAGGGGTTAAAGCCAAGTATACTAGTGTGATTTAAGATGTTCGGGAATGGTAAAGGCAGGACGATAAAGATTGAAAGGTGTACAGTTTTATTGTATGTTTCCTGCTAGTCGATTTCCTTATATTATGTGGTGGGTATCGGGTTGACCGACGATTCCTACCAGTGCGTGTTGTTTGTACCGATACTATTTTTGCTACGTCTTTTTGGCATAGTCTGGTTGCACGGTCAGTGATGTTTCATAGGTGAAGACGAAGACAATCTCCAACAACTCTTATTTTTCCTTCCACGTGGTGGGAGTTGCATCATTTGTTATTATGTTACATGCCTTGTAAATCTTAGAAGCTCTTGTACCTATTTAGACTAGATTACTGGGGTGTTAATTACTTTACAAGTCTTAACTTGAATCGTGAAAAACTCTTCATTTTGTAAAAATCTCATGAAGGTTATTTTGTCTCCAGTTTTGTTAATCTTCCACATGTCTTTAACTATTTGGAAATCGACGGTTCTCCTACTTAGGTGTTAGAGTAGGTGCTCACACGCCCCGATGAATTGGGTCATGACAAATTGGTATCAGAGCATAGGTTACCGGTCTCCCAGTACAAGAGCAAATATGGAATAGACTCCTGCGGATTGGTTTTTTGATGTCCACACCTAATCTTCAGAAAGCTATGAAGCATTCTAGGAATTCGTTACATTTCTTCTCTCCTTTCAAGCGAGTTATCGCTTGTGGTATGAGTTGAGTCCAATTGATATCTCCCGATTCCAATTTGTATCTCAACAAAGTGAATTGGACGCTATAGTCACGACTGAAGGGACACAAGCAAGGTAAATTGGAACTGAGAAGGTCCCAATTGGTATCTGGCCTTAGGGGCAGTATAAATGCATGCATGGTCAGTAATGGTCATTTATGGAATGAACAAATCAATGATTTGGACTTGTCTGTGAGTTATAGCTTGAAATTGTGAATGTGTGCATATATTGTCTGAAATGACTGTTGGTGTGTAATGTATATTTATTGGGATACTATGATGTGATTTTGTGCACAATATTGTCTATCTAGATTTGGATGTGTGCAGTATACTTACCTAGATGTTGAAATTATGTGAGTTATGATATGCTTATGTGAAGAAGTGTAACTTTAGTTGTGCTTGAACTTATCATTGATAAACAGGGTAAGGGAAAAGAACAATTTGTGACTATAAGGAAACCCCGATTTCAGGATTAGTCGAGAACTGTGTAAAAAAGGGTCATTATTGCATAATAAAGGAATTTGGTGTTATGAAAGGTTACTTTGAGGTGTGTTGCAACTGATTATAAACCACATGATTAATAGGCATAATCTGGGGAGTTGCGTGTCTATTGGGTCGAGATTTTGGGAAGGGGTTCGGGGGTGTCTATCGCTGAGTTGACTCGGGAGGATCAAAGACTATCTTAGCTAAGAGAGGTTATCTTAGATATTTGTTATAACCTTAGGAGTCAATGAAAACTTTAAAAAATAGGAAAGACCCAAGAACATTATGTCCTAGAAATTGTTTTCGTTGGAGCCGCTGGTGCAGGATTATTCTCGCCAGGGCGAACCCGCCAGAGCGGAAATTCCCCTGCCAGAGCGGGACAGGGCGAGACAGAATCTCATCCCTACCTCCCTTGTTTTTCCCTAGTTCGTCTATAGACCCCGAACCGTGCATGGACTAAGTTCTGCAATCCGGTCAGTGCTCAATAATAAGAACAGTAAGTTATACCACCTATCATTTAAATATTGAATATGAAAATAGAAAAAACCAACATCCATGTGCTTACAAAAATGTAAGGAAATCAAAAGAGAAAATAAAATATTGTTCATTACATGCCCAAGAGGGGCAAAACCAAATTAAGATTCCTAGGAATGGGAAGTGTCGCTACCGGACTCTATGTCCTCCAGGCTTATCACACCAAACCATGCCTCGTTCAACCAAGAAAACTCTCGATAGTCTCTCGGCTCGAGTCGGGGGAGCTCCCTCTGGAGGGCAACAAAACAGAAGATGACCTTAATGGTCTTCCATATTTAGGTCATCAGACGATCTCGTTCTATACTCTTCCACCTCTCATGTCGCAACTGGTAGCGGAACATCTCAACCTCGAGGGCAGTGAAGGGTGGAACTGGAGTCGAGGCACTAGCATAAGAGCGTCTCAATCTTTTTCGGACGGCTGCCATGTCCTCCTCCACACGAGCGCCTGATAGTTGGGGATGGAACTGGGTAGATAGAGTGTCGTCACCCTCATCATCGTCCCCTTCTTCGTCATCCGCTTCAGCAACTGCTTGACTGCTATTGGCCCATTCCGTCTTCCTCATCTTACTCTCGGAAGTGGAAGCCTTCCTAATCTGTAACATCCGACAATTTGAAGTGGCTTAGAAGGAGCTTGAAATTTGGAAATAGTCATTTTTGGAAAAATGACAAATCTGGAAATTTAAGGGCATTTTGGTCCTTTCCCAAATAATTTATTTTGAGCTCATATTGTTGTATTAGGTGATCTTTGGATCATTTTTTTTTTGTCCCATTTTGAAGAGAAAGAGTTAGGGTTCTTGAGAGAAGAAGGAGAAGAAGAAGAAGAGAAGAAAGAGGAGAAAGGAGATCAACAAGTTCCGTCGTGGATTATCGTCAGGGGTGATCCCTATTAGGTATGTGAGTTTTCGTGTGGGTTATCCTTTCCCTCACACACACCAAGTTTATTCTATGGTTTGAGAAAGGATCGGAAATTGTTGTTGAATTATTGAAGTTGTTAGTTGTTGTTGATGTTGTTGGTAGAGTAGTTGAGGTTATTGTTCGTTGTGAGACATGATTGAGTCGTGTAATTAAGTTGAAACCTATTGTATGTTGAGGAAATTTTGATTCTAAGAGGTATGCCCCTTTTAAAGTTGATCCACCATCAATTCGCAGAAACTTCTGGGTTGTCGATACCATCTACGGACCTGACCTACGGATCATAGATCAATTGACGGTCCGTACTGGTCAACCGTCAATCGGATCAGGAGTTGGGTTTTTTTTTGGGGCTTCGATCTACGGTCCGTGACCTGACCTACGGACCGTAAGTCAGGACCGTAGGTCAACACTTAGTCATTTTCTTAAATGAATTCTGGGGAAGTTTCTGAAGCGATCTACGGACCTGCAGGACGGACCGTAAGTCCATCTACGGTCCGTCGATGGCGTCCGTAAGTCACACCTGTGTCACCAGAAATCTGAAGTTTCAGCCAAGTTTCCCCATTCCTTTTCTCACTTTCTCATGCAAGTTCCAAGTATTATACCTATGTTTTATAGTAGTTTCCGACACTCCTAAGTACGTCTAAGCGTTCAAGGATCCCTCCTCAACATGTGATCGAATACCTTAAATTCATAATTCCGATTCAAGGAAAGATAGTCAGAAGTCAAGTAAAAGAGTATAGAGTTTCAAGTCGAGTAAGAGTCTCAGTTCCAAGTTAAGTCATGAGTTTAAAGTTGAGTTCTTTTCTCAAAGTTATTAGGGAACTATGTATTCCTAAAGAAGTTTTAAATAAATGTTTTTACATTTAGACAAGGTTGGAAACTGAGTTTTCCAAAGGAGCCTTCGGGCTAGTTTTTGAGTAATTATCTCATATCAGCAGGAATAAATATGCTTTAAAAACATAAGAGCCAGTACATTTTTGGGAGTAGTATCGAGCACCGAATTGGGGGAGCGTTCAAAGAACCCACAGCCCCCATAGAACCATGTTAGCCGCCATGGGTAGAAAAGGATCATACTTTTTAGATGAATCCTTTTCAGATTAGACTAGTGGATCCATTAGGCAGTTCAGGTCTTATACTTTTGGCCGGGTATAAGATGCTTTGGCAGCGTGAGGTCAATCGCTGTATCATCACTATAGCTCTTATGTGATGGTTGTCGGTTAGAGAAACTCCCACAGCAGTTATTATATTTTCATATGCAGAGATTATTGTATTTTTATATACATCAGTTCATTGTATTTCTATATACATTTCAGGCTTATTGTATCTTTGTATACATGCAGAGTTTATAGCATGTTTTAAACAGTCTTTCTTTATATCGCACTTGTTTTAAAATTGCCTTATATTGAAAGAAGTCAGTCAGGTTGAGTTGAGTTGAGCCAGGTAAGCTATTCAGTTTCTTCCAGATTCCCTTCTAGCCTATGTTGCTTAGCTTTCCAGCTCGCATACTCGTACATTCCATGTACTGATGCCAGTTGGCCTGCATCGTTTGATGATGCAGATTCGGGTACCCCAGATCAGCATCCTGCACGTCGTTGATCCAGCTGAGCACTCCAGAGTCAGTGGTGAGCCTCCTTGCATTCCGAAGGACTCGATTATTTTGGTGTTCTTTGTTTTTATTGGGATGTTGCGGGGTCTGTCCTAACATCCATCTCAGTATTTTAGAGGCTTCATAGACAGACCGTCAGTTAGTTAGTTTTGAGTCTCTCATCTATGTATATATGTAAACATCCTATTTTGAGACCGAGGTGCCTTTATGGCCAGACTTGTATCAGTTAAGTTGTCTTATGATTCTTGCTTTGCATGAAGTTTTTGTTGAGTTAGGTTTCCGCTGAGTTAAGAAAGCCAGGCCAAGGGTTCGCTTGGGGCCAGCAATGGTCTCCGAGTGCCGGTCCCGCCCAGTGTGTAGGCTCGGGGCGTGACATAATCAAACTAGGGTGACAAACTTGGTATCAGAGCAAAGAGTTCAAGAGTCCTAGGGAGTCTATGAAGCCGTGTCTGTAGAGTCCTAGTTATCGGTGTGAAGCGCGCCACATCTATAATTAGGAGGCTACAACATTTAGGAAGATTTCTCACTTCTTTCACACTCATTTCATGCGTTAGAGTTGATCTCTAAAAAGTTTCTTTCTAATTCGTGCTTGCGCGTGTTTCAGATAGTCATGCCTCCACGAAGAGTTGGTAGAGGGCGTCTTCCTAGACGCTATGTTAATGAGCAAGAGTTACCTGATGCACCTGGAGTGCAAGATCAAGGGGAAGTTTCTAATGCCGAGTTCAGAGAGGCAATTAGAATTCTTAGTCAAGCAGTGACTAATCAAATTGGCCAGCAAAGGGGAGCTCGACAGGAAGGAGCTAACACTTCTAGGATTCGTGAGTTCTTGGGAATGAATCCTCCGAGTTTTATGGGTTCGAGCACTACTGAGGATCCAGAGGATTTCATTGAGGAGTTGAAGAAGATTTTTGATGTGATGCATGTGGCAGATACTGAGCGGGTTGAACTAGCTGCGTATCAGCTGAAGGATGTTGCTAGAACATGGTTTGACCAGTGGAAAGGGGGCAGAGTTGAGAATACACCACCTGCGAGTTGGGCCTGTTTTGAAGAAGCTTTCTTGGGGCATTTCTTTCCTCGAGAATTGAAAGAGGCTAAGGTACGTGAGTTCCTCACACTTAAGCAGGAGTCCTTGAGTGTTCATGAGTACAGTCTGAAGTTCACACAACTATCTCGCTATGCTCCGGAGATGGTTGCGGACATGAGAAATAGAATGAGCTTGTTTGTTGCGGGGCTGTCTCGGTTGTCAAGCAAGGAAGGTAGGGCTGCAATGCTTATCGGGGACATGGATATATCAAGGTTGATGGTTTATGTGCAGCAGGTTGAGGAAGAGAAGCTGAGGGACAGAGAAGAGTTCAGAAGCAAGAAAGCTAAGATCGGGAATGAGTCCGGGCAGCAGAGAGGAAATTCAAACCGTTCCTCCTTTCAGCAAAGACAACAGGGACCTGCTCCATCATTTGCTAGAGCACCTGCACCCAGATACAGAGGTGAATTTAATGTTCAAAATTCGAAGGACGTCAGGGCTAGACCAGCACAATCTTCGGGTAGTGTGGCGCAAAGGAGTAGTAAGCCTCCGGTCTACGCCAAATGTGGTAGGAACCACTCAGGTATTTGTCGAGAGGGCTCCCTTGGTTGTTTCAGGTGTGGTCAGAATGGACATTTCATGCGAGAGTGTCCAAAGAATAGGCAGGGTAATGGAGGCAATAAAGCACAGTCTTCTTCAGTTGTTCCACCAGACAGGACGGCACCCAGAGGAACTACTTCCAGTGCAGGTGGAGGAGCCAACTGCCTTTATGCTATCACCAGTCGCCATGAGCAAGAGAATTCTCCGAATGTTGTAACTGGTATGATCAAAGTCTTTGCTTTTGATGTGTATGCTTTGTTAGACCCAGGAGCGAGTTTATCTTTTGTAACTTCTTATGTTGCAAGTCAGTTTGAGGTTCTTCCTGAAAGACTTTGTGAACCCTTTTGTGTTTCTACACCTGTTGGGGAATCTATTTTAGCAGAAAGAGTCTATCGTGATTGTCCTGTTTCTATCAATCACAAGAGCACCAAGGCTGATTTGGTTGAGTTAGACATGGTAGATTTTGATGTCATTCTAGGTATGGATTGGCTTCATGCTTGTTATGCATCGATAGATTGTAGAACTCGAGCAGTCAAGTTTCAGTTTTCGAATGAGCCAGTCATAGAGTGGAGTAGCAGTTCATCAATGCTTAAGGGTCGTTTCATTTCGTACCTTAAGGCAAGAAAGCTAGTTTCGAAGGGTTGTATCTATCACTAAGTCCGAGTTCATGACTTTAGTGTTGAGATACCTCATTTCCAGTCAGTTCCTATAGTAAGAGAGTTTTCAGAAGTTTTTCCTGATGATCTACCCGGAATTCCTCCTGAGAGAGAAATAGATTTCGGCATAGATCTCATTCCAGATACTCGTCCTATCTCAATTCCGCCATATAGAATGGCACCAGCAGAGTTGAAAGAGTTGAAGGAGCAGTTGAAAGATCTCCTAGATAAGGGTTTCATTCGACCAAGTATCTCGCCTTGGGGCGCTCCGGTTTTGTTTGTGAGAAAGAAAGATGGTTCCCTTAGAATGTGTATAGACTACCGCTAGTTGAATAAGGTTACCATCAAGAACAAGTACCCTCTTCCGAGGATTGATGATCTTTTTGATCAGCTTCAGGGTGCCACTTGTTTTTCAAAGATTGACCTCCGATCAGGCTATCATCAGTTAAGGGTAAGGGAATGTGATATCCCAAAGACAGCTTTCAGAACCAGGTATGGTCACTATGAGTTTTTGGTCATGTCCTTTGGTTTGACCAATGCGCCGACAGCTTTTATGGATTTGATGAATAGAGTCTTCAAACCTTATTTAGATATGTTTGTTATTGTCTTTATTGATGATATACTAATCTATTCAAGGAATGAAAAAGATCATGCTAGTCATCTCAGAACAGTTCTTCAGACTTTGAAAGACAAGGAGTTGTATGCCAAGTTCTCTAAGTGTGAGTTTTGGTTTAAGTCTGTGGCGTTCCTAGGCCACATTGTGTCCGGTGATGGAATTAAAGTTGATACTCGGAAAATTGAGGCAGTACAGAATTGGCCTAGACCTACATCTCCAACGGAAATTAGGAGTTTCTTGGGATTAGCTGGCTATTATAGAACGTTTGTTGAAGGGTTCTCAGCTATTGCATCTCCTTTGACGAAGTTGACTCAGAAGGCAGTTGAATTTCAATGGTCTGAAGCTTGTGAGAAAAGCTTTCAGGAATTGAAAAAAAGATTGATTACTGCTCCAGTTTTGACGCTACCGGAAGGTACTCAAGGTTTTGTGGTGTATTGTGATGCATCTAGAATTGGTTTGGGTTGTGTCTTAATGCAGAATGGCAAAGTTATAGCTTATGCCTCCAGATAGTTGAAGGTTCATGAGAAGAACTACCCAACCCATGACTTAGAGCTAGCTGTTGTAGTATTTGCTTTTAAGATATGGCGTCATTACTTGTATGGTGTGCATGTCGACATATTCACTGATCACAAGAGCCTTCAATATGTGCTTACTCAGAAAGAGCTTAATCTCAGACAGCGGAGGTGGTTAGAGTTACTCAAGGATTATGACCTGAGCATTCTTTACCACCCAGGTAGGGCTAATGTTGTTGCTGATTCTTTGAGCAGGTTGTCTATGGGTAGCACCGCCCATATTGAAGAAGGAAGGAGAGAGTTAGCAAAAGATGTGCACAGACTGGCATGCCTGGGAGTCAGATTTGCAGATTCCGCAGAAGGAGGAATAGCGGTGACGAGCAGAGCCGAGTCATCACTAATGTCAGAAGTGAAAGAAAAGCAAGATCAAGACCCCATTTTGCTTGAGTTGAAGACAAATGTTCAGAAGCAAAGAGTATTAGCTTTTGAACAAGGGGGAGATGGTGTATTAAGATATCAAGGTAGAATATGTGTACCTATGGTAGATGGACTCCAAGAAAAGATTATGGAGGAAGCTCATAGCTCCCGATATTCCGTTCATCCAGGTTCCACCAAGATGTATCGTGATTTGCGTGAAGTTTATTGGTGGAATGGCATGAAAAAGGGCATTGCTGAGTTTGTTGCTAAGTGTCCAAATTGCCAACAAGTGAAAGTTGAACACCAAAGGCCCGGTGGTTTAGCCCAGAGGATAGAACTTCCAGAGTGTAAGTGGGAGATGATTAATATGGATTTCATCACAGGGTTGCCAAGATCTCGCAGACAACATGATTCTATTTGGGTGATTGTCGACAGAATGACAAAGTCAGCTCATTTTCTACCGGTAAAGACTACCAATGCAGCAGAAGATTATGCCAAGTTGTATGTTCAAGAGATAGTGAGACTTCATGGAGTCCCAATCTCCATTATTTCAGATAGAGGTGCACAGTTTACTGCCCAGTTCTGGAAATCTTTTCAGAAAGGCTTGGGTTCGAAAGTGAACTTAAGTACTGCCTTTCACCCTCAGACTGATGGGCAAGCAGAACGCACTATTCAGACCCTAGAGGATATGTTGAGGGCTTGTGTAATCGATTTCAAAGGTAGTTGGGATGATCACCTACCTCTAATTGAATTTGCCTACAACAACAGTTATCACTCTAGCATCCAGATGGCTCCATATGAAGCTCTTTATGGGAGAAGATGTAGATCTCCTATTGGATGGTTTGAGGTTGGTGAAGCACAGTTGATAGGACCAGATTTAGTTCACCAAGCTATGGAGAAAGTGAAAGTGATTCAAGAGAGGTTGAAAACGGCACAGAGTCGTCAGAAATCCTACTCTGATGTTAGGAGAAGGGCGTTAGAGTTTGAAGTAGATGATTGGGTATATTTGAAGGTTTCACCCATGAAAGGCGTTATGAGGTTTGGTAAGAAGGGGAAACTCAGTCCTCGGTATATTGGACCTTACCGCATAGCCAAGAGGATTGGCAATGTTGCTTATGAGTTGGAGTTACCACAGGAACTAGCAGCGGTTCATCCGGTATTTCACATCTCCAAGTTGAAGAAGTGCATAGGCGATCCTTCATTGATCCTACCGACTGAAAGTATAAAGATCAATGATAACTTATCTTATGAGTAGGTTCCTGTTCAAATCTTCGATCGTCAAGTTCGTAGGTTGAGAACGAAAGATGTAGCCTCAGTTAAGGTCCTTTGGAGGAACCAATTTGTTGAGGAAGCTACTTGGGAAGCCGAAGAAGACATGAAGAAGAGATATCCACATCTCTTTGAATCCGCAGATCAAGGTATTAATTTCCTTCTTAGTGCTCTTTAAACTATAATGAGCATGTTGTTGTTGTTGTTGCGTTTGCATGGTTGTTTGTTGGGTGTTGAGTTGGTGTTACACCCTTAGCCTTATAAGAGTAACCTCATTCGAGGACGAATGTTCCCAAGGGGGAGATATTGTAACATACGACAATTTGAAGTGGCTTAGAAGGAGCTTGAAATTTGGAAATAGTCATTTTTGGAGAAATGACAAATCTGGAAATTTAAGGGCATTTTGGTCCTTTCCCAAATAATTTATTTTGAGCTCATATTGTTGTATTAGGTGATCTTTGGATCATTTTTTTTTGTCCCATTTTGAAGAGAAAGAGTTAGGGTTCTTGAGAGAAGAAGGAGAAGAAGAAGAAGAGAAGAAAGAGGAGAAAGGAGATCAACAAGTTCCGTCATGGATTATCGTCAGGGGTGATCCTTATTAGGTATGTGAGTTTTCGTGTGGGTTATCCTTTCCCTCACACACACCAAGTTTATTCTATGGTTTGAGAAAGGATCAGAAATTGTTGTTGAATTATTGAAGTTGTTAGTTGTTGTTGATGTTGTTGGTAGAGTAGTTGAGGTTATTGTTCGTTGTGAGACATGATTGAGTCGTGTAATTAAGTTGAAACCTATTGTATGTTGAGGAAATTTTGATTCTAAGAGGTATGCCCCTTTTAAAGTTGATCCACCATCAATTCGCAGAAACTTCTGGGCTGTCGATACCATCTACGGACCTGACCTACGGACCGTAGATCGATTGACGGTCCGTACTGGTCAACCGTCAATCGGATCAGGAGTTGGGTTTTTTTTTGGGGCTTCGATCTACGGTCCGTGACCTGACCTATGGACCGTAAGTCAGGACCGTAGGTCAACACTTAGTCATTTTCTTAAATGAATTCTGGGGAAGTTTCTGAAGCGATCTACGGACCTGCAGGACGGACCGTAAGTCCATCTACGGTCCGTCGATGGCGTCCGTAAGTCACACCTGTGTCACCAGAAATCTGAAGTTTCAGCCAAGTTTCCCCATTCCTTTTCTCACTTTCTCATGCAAGTTCCAAGTATTATACCTATGTTTCATAGTAGTTTCCGACACTCCTAAGTACGTCTAAGCGTTCAAGGATCCCTCCTCAACATGTGATCGAATACCTTAAATTCATAATTCCGATTCAAGGAAAGATAGTCAGAAGTCAAGTAAAAGAGTATAGAGTTTCAAGTCGAGTAAGAGTCTCAGTTCCAAGTTAAGTCATGAGTTTAAAGTTGAGTTCTTTTCTCAAAGTTATTAGGGAACTATGTATTCCTAAAGAAGTTTTAAATAAATGTTTTTACATTTAGACAAGGTTGGAAACTGAGTTTTCCAAAGGAGCCTTCGGGCTAGTTTTTGAGTAATTATCTCATATCAGCAGGAATAAATATGCTTTAAAAACATAAGAGCCAGTACATTTTTGGGAGTAGTATCGAGCACCGAATTGGGGGAGCGTTCAAAGAACCCACAGCCCCCATAGAACCATGTTAGCCGCCATGGGTAGAAAAGGATCATACTTTTTAGATGAATCCTTTTCAGATTAGATTAGTGGATCCATTAGGCAGTTCAGGTCTTATACTTTTGGCCGGGTATAAGATGCTCTGGCAGCGTGAGGTCGATCGCTGTATCATCACTATAGCTCTTATGTGATGGTTGTCGGTTAGAGAAACTCCCACAGCAGTTATTATATTTTCATATGCAGAGATTATTGTATTTTTATATACATCAGTTCATTGTATTTCTATATACATTTCAGGCTTATTGTATCTTTGTATACATGCAGAGTTTATAGCATGTTTTAAACAGTCTTTCTTTATATCGCACTTGTTTTAAAATTGCCTTATATTGAAAGAAGTCAGTCAGGTTGAGTTGAGTTGAGCCAGGTAAGCTATTCAGTTTCTTCCAGATTCCCTTCTAGCCTATGTTGCTTAGCTTTCCAGCTCGCATACTCGTACATTCCATGTACTGATGCCAGTTGGCCTGCATCGTTTGATGATGCAGATTCAGGTACCCCAGATCAGCATCCTGCACGTCGTTGATCCAGCTGAGCACTCCAGAGTCAGTGGTGAGCCTCCTTGCATTCCGGAGGACTCGATTATTTTGGTGTTCTTTGTTTTTATTGGGATGTTGCGGGGTCTGTCCTAACATCCATCTCAGTATTTTAGAGGCTTCATAGACAGACCGTCAGTCAGTTAGTTTTGAGTCTCTCATCTATGTATATATGTAAACATCCTATTTTGAGACCGAGGTGCCTTTATGGCCAGACTTGTATCAGTTAAGTTGTCTTATGATTCTTGCTTTGCATGAAGTTTTTGTTGAGTTAGGTTTCCGCTGAGTTAAGAAAGCCAGGCCAAGGGTTCGCTTGGGGCCAGCAATGGTCTCCGAGTGCCGGTCCCGCCCAGGGTGTAGGCTCGGGGCGTGACATAATCAAACGAGGGTGACAAAGGGGATCCATAGAAAGTACCTCATCGGTGTCCAAGAGTGGCACCCCTGCCTGCTTGCACATTGTCGTTACCAGTCCAGGAAAGAAGAATGCCTTCTTGTTACCCCTGTAGAACACCTTCCACTCAGAAATGACCTGAGCACCCACATTTAGTTCGATCCCTGCATAGCACAAGTCACCAGGCCACTAGAGCTCGGGGAAAAGTCACGTCGGTGCGATTGCCTGACAGGCGGATCCTCCGAGAAACCAAGTGTAGACACCTCTTGGCATCCGGTGACCAGTGAGTACTGGTGATGCCCTCAGTAGTATCCAAGTAAACCCGGTCCCAACGCGTAGCCTCAACTATTATATCCTTCAACCAACCCAAATCCATCTCCCGCAGCTTGGCCTCGTACTCTGCATTAGGGGCCTTTGGCACCTCGAGCACCTCATTGATGAACTGAGTGCTTAGGGGGATGTCAACTCCTCGGATGCAGATGGTAGGGTGAGGATCATCCCATCGAACATTAGGGAGAATGACATAAAACTCCCTTACCCAGTCAAAGCGCGCAGTAGGGAAAGCCTCTGTTAGTGGACCCCAGACAAACTCCATTAGCCGGGCATGAAAGGCGGGGGCTTTCTCCGCTAAGCCCAACAAGTGAAAACTTCTCTCGCACAAGAACTTAGTGTTCCGGTGATCGTGGTGCCTCTCTCAACTTGAATCATCGGGAAACCAGACAAAAGACACGTTTTCTTTGTTAATTCCAACCATAGTAGACAAGCTCGCAAAATTATGAAAACGTACATGTAAGAACACCATGGAATTAGTGAATATCAGACTAAGGAAAAGAAAAATAATAATATTGAAGTGGCAATAAGGCCATTGTTCTACGAAATCCCATCACAACGGGATAGAGGCCGCTAGAGCGACCTTCATTTGGGGTGAACTCCAGGGCGCGACAATGGCGTTCCTTCGCCCCGAACTTTATTTTAAGTAGATATTTTCTCAGATCAGTGTATAGAGAGTACCCTAGAACCTAATTATGCAAGAATTCTAGCAAATACACCCCCAAATGATGCCCAAATTCGAGTTTTACTCCAACAAACTATTCAACTTCCCCCACCCATTTCGGCAACGTTTTGACCGTATTTTCCTGAAATCCTTACGCTCAGAATGTTGTGGAGACGTTGTGAACGTAAAGGAAATGTCCATGGTACATTTTTCTAGCAAATCAAGCAACCTATTTTCACATTTTCGAAAACTACCCTAAGGCCTTTCTAAGCAATCGTTTAGGGTCATGCAATGGTAGTTAAGTAACTAATGATGTAATTAGAGCGGTGAACAAGAATATTACCTTGAGATTGACGATCGGAGCAAAGCGATTAAGAGAGTTTTGGAGAATTTTGAATAAGAGTAGGAGGAAATGGGGAAACCATTTCCCTTTCCCCTACTAAACTGACCCCGATCGCCCGCCAAAGTGGGAGGACCCTCGCCACAGCGACCCCACTTCAACGATAATCCTGCCGCTCGGGCGGGATCAGGCCAAGTAAGTTGGGTGCATCTCCTTTCCTTGTGCGTTGCCTCATTTCCCAAGCCGATCCCTTGAGTAAAGACCCCTTCGTGCTAAAAGCCCTAAAACTACTATCCTTCATAGTTCTGTAACGGGCAGATTCATTAGTTTAAAAGTACCCTAAAAGGGGTTCGTGCTTATCCATTCGCTAGTGGTTCGGGCACAAACGAAGGGTAAATTGGTATATATTGTAACGACCCAAACTGTAGTTATTTAGGAAAGAAAAAACGTCAGGAGAAGTGAGCCCTTCATCCCGCCAGAGCAGAGCAGATGCCGCTTGGGAGACGGTGCCTCAGCGAGACAGGGAGTGCTAGAGCAGGATGGTCTGGGTTGAACTTAAATAACGCAAATTCTTATTTTCTTCTTTTTCCCAAAATACCAAAAAGAGGCGAGGATCACCCCAGAAACCCTCAAAAGGCTGCTCTAGGCTTGCGGAGGAATGAGAAAGAGATTTCTAGTGCAAGGTTGACGATAGCTAACAGATTTTCTACCAAATCCACCATCTCGAGGTTTGGAAACCAGGATTGGAGCCATATCTCGTGCAGCTGCTTGGTGCCCAAGTAGGCTAGGTTTATTTAACAAAGTAGCCTTAAATCTGTGTTCACTGTTTAGTATATTGTTAATTGACTGTAGAATTCATGCGTATGCCTACGGGTACGAAAAATGAATGATTATATATATATATATACACTATCAATTGTTGAGTAAAATGGACACAGTAGAAAGAAACCTTGTCATGTGGGATAGGTCTAGAGGATGTTTCAACTTCTAGTTTGGTGTTGTGCAAGCTTATTATTGGTCTCATGTTATGTGTCCTTGAATGAGAATAGAGAAACGTGAACCGAACTCAAGGGAATGACTAATTATGAATAATTACATGCCATGAACATGTCACTTGATCGTATGATTTGAGTATTGTTCATTATGGATGTGATTGTGATTGTGCTGATTTGATCGAGTGTCACGTTCTGACACATATATTGGATTGGGTGTCATGTTTCGACACATATATTGGATTTGGTGTCACGTTTCGATACATATATTGGATCGGGTGTCACGTTCCAACACACTAACAATTTGGGTGTGGTTCATGAGAGAACCATTGGTGACTACTATGTTCATATCTACTTGTCATGGATGTTGGGAATTAGTATGGTGTTGTTGAATGATAATTGAATTATGCATTATGTATTTGTGTGTTTTACCATGTCGTGTTTACTAGTTATATATCTCGTTACTGAATGAATTGTGAATGGTCAGGCCTAATGGGAATATGGTATGGTAAGTGGGGACTGAGGTTCCAAGTGTTACTATGTATTACTTTAGAGAGGATATCTGTGTTTTTAAAAGTGGAAAAGTGAGGAGGTGTTTGTGTTATAAATGTTAAGTAGCTAGGTCTTACCTGGGAAAGGGGTTCGTATTGAAACGGTTAGCGAGCCTTGATAACATGTACTATGGGGTCAAGGGTTAAGTGGTGATCTGGAACAAATAAATGTATATCGTGAGGGGTTGACCGAATTGGTAGTGGTTGTATTTGGGGTCTCATCTATGAGATAGAATGGCTAAGTCATGATCAAGAACGGAGCGAGTAAGGGGTTAGAGTCAAGTATACTAGTGCAATTTAAGGTGTTCGAGAATGGTAATGTCATGAGGATAAGGGTTGAAATGTGTATGGTTTTATTGCATGTTTCCTGCTAGTCGATTTCCTTATATTATGTGGTGGGTATTAGGTTGACCGATGATACCTACCAGTACGTGTGGTTTGTACTGATACTACTCTTGCTATGTCTTTTTGGCATAGTCTGGTTGCAGGGTCAGTGATGTTTCATTAGTGAAGACGAAGATAATCTCCAACAGTTCCTATTTTTCCTTCCATGTGGTGGAAGCTGTGTCATTTTTTATTATGTTACGTGCCTTGTAAATCTTAGAAGCTCTTGTACCTATTTAGACTAGATCCCTGAGGTGTTAATTACTTTACAAGTCTTAACTTGAATCGTGAAAGACTCTCTATTTTGTAAAAATCTCATGAAGGTTGTTTTGTCTCCAGCTTTCTTAATCTTCCGCATGTCTTTAACTGTTTTGGAATCGAGGGTTCTCCTACTTAGGTCTTAGAGTAGGTTCCCGCACGACCCAGTGGGTTGGATCGTGACAGAACAGTGGTCATGGTTAAAAAGAATACAAAATGAGAACTAATGATGATTTAGGGTTAATTTCGTGACTTATATTGCTTAGATGTACATCAGAGCTCAGCGATTCAAAATATTAAATCTATCGATTGATTGAGTATATCTTATTTATGTTCACTATGAAAAATCTAAAGAAAACTCTATTAATCCATATGCAATTAATCTTTACTTGCTATTAACATATTTTGTCATGCATGTGTTTCAACATGTTTCTTCCTCATTTATGTGGGAGATACTTAAAAATTTTGAGGTGTAAATGAGAAATAAGAAAAAAAAAACCTTTTCATATGCACCGAAAAGAGTATCATTTGAGTTGCACGTCTCTATTTTTTTTCTGGTTTTCCACTCGGTCTTCGGAATCCACATTGGAGCTCCGACTAAATTCGGATCGCACTCTGCAGGCCCATTTGGGGGTGGCGCTCCCAAGAGGATTTTCTCCATACCCAAGGCTCAAACTCGAGACCTCTGGTTAAGGGTGAAACACTCCCACCAGTGCACCACAACCCACTCTCGATCACTCTTTCATTGTTTATAAAGTAAGGGTCAATGTGATTTGCTACTTTTTGTTGAGTTTATTGAAACACTATTTGCACCAAAAATACTGTTTCGTTCTATCTAGAGATATATTAATTTATAACCTTGAATAATTACGAGGGGATTAAATTTTTTAAAAAATTCACTTTTTTAATTGAGCTCAAAATTTAATTAATTCAATATTTCTTCTGTTTTCAGTATATAATTCTAAACATATGACTAACACTTTCTCTATCTCAGCTTCTGTGATGGTGTTTAACTGAGCATAAAGTTTAAAATGAAAGAAAGACTTATGCCTATATCATCTCATTAAAAATAACATTGGAGTTTAAAGTGAAACGATTTCTCTCCGTTCTATTTTACTTGATCCACGTAGACATATGACACTCCTCTTAGAAAACTATTCATCGAAATTTCTTTTTATTAAATTATCTCTATTAAGTATGCTTTGAAACTTTAAATTTGACTACTATTATTTTTTATAATTACTTAATGATAAGATAAGATTGAAAGAAAAAAACTTTTTTGACGATTTGTCAGAATGGACAAGTAAAGTAAGACAAATCTATTTTTGATTTAAAAAAAAGGTTAAGAAAAATAGAAAATAAAAAATACATAATATAAAAACATATTAATTTTTAACTGATTATAAAATAAAAATATCACTTAAATTAAAACAGACACAAATAATAATTAATGAAATAGCCAAAATAATTCAAAAGTTAGGTGTAGACTTTGCCTTCATTTGATCACTTCAAAGGGGCTCATTGTACGTGGCCTATGAAGAAAACGAAGAACATTATAGTATGTAAAGTATACCCTACAATCTAAATCAATTAAAGTTTTGATAATAAATATTTTACATTTTTAAGAATATTTTTTTTACTTTATTTAAAAATTAATATTTGGTTATGAAAATTTTAAATTTAATTAGAAGTTATGTCTTAAATTTGGAAAATAACTTATTTGCAACTCGCTTTTCATTTAATCATATTTAAATATGAATATTATTTTAAATATTCTTTAGAATAAAGTTTAAATAAAATACAATTTGATCTTCAATTTCCAACTGTGCAAATTATAATAAAATAAAAAAATATTTAAAATCTAAATGAACACCTACTTAGTCATAGATAGTAAAAAATGGAGTTTGGACAACTCATTGGACATTCCTTCTCAGAATTTATGGTCACTCCTTAGACATTTGAAGTATAAAACAACTAAAGCAAACTAAAATGATTGGGGCCCTAACTTTTTTTGGGAGCCTCATTTTATATATATACTAGATATGGGACCCCGTGCCAGCACGGGGCCCAATATATGTTACTGTTTGTGTTTTAATTTATGTGGTACATATGAAATTTGAAGTTAATCAATTTTTTAGTATGTTTTTATATATTTTAAGTTGCTAATTATTTGTATTTAGAGTATGTTTTACGTAAATATATTAGAAATCACAATAATTAACAAGTTAATATAAAAAAAAACTTATAAAAAATTTATTGACTTTTGAAATTTCATTTGTATCACATAAATCAGGACCGAGTAATATATATGAAAATTACATAAAACGTACTATAACTCACAATAATTAGCAACTTAAAATATCTATATATCTATATTTCTCCCAATTTATGCGGTATAGATGAAATTTTGAAAGTTAACAAAAACTTTTTATATGTTTTGAAATATTTTAAGCTATTAATTATTATGATTTATAATACTTTTTACATAAAAAAAATTATTTATATAAAGTATAAAAGAAAAAATTTAGAAAAAGGAAACATAAATGTCAGCAGGAGTCCAATCTATGTTAATTTCTATGTTTTAATTATTGTAATACCGATTGAATTTGGAGAGCCAACTAAAAATTTTTAAAGGATTTTTTTTATAAATTTTAAGTTGTTAATTATTATAATTTATAATATTTTTATTAATTTTAAACCAATATATGTTTTTCTCTGTCTCAATTACATGAGACATATGGAATTCGGAGAGTCAACTAAAATTTTAAAATATGTTAAGTTGTTAATTATTATACCTTATAGTACTATTACGTGATTTTCAAATAAAATATGTATTTTTTAATTTCAATTTATATGTCATTGATATAATTACATATATTAAGTAATGAAGAATTAATGTGTAAATTCTGTGACACCTATGAATTTTGGAGTGTAAATCAAATTAGTTATATGATTTATAAAAAAAAAGCGGTTAATTATTACAATTTATAATATTTTTTATATATTTTTTAAATGTTATATATATATATATATATATATATATCTTTATGATATTGATATTAGTATTATAATAAATTAAATTTTATTATTTTAAATTTATGATCTCAATTGTCAGCCTATGCCACATTATAAAATGTTCCAAAGTAGATATCAGATTTACAAAAATGTCAATGCCAGCTAAAGTAATAAAATAACATCTAAGGGCATGAACCTATATATGTATATATAAAGCTGAATATTGACAATTTGATGTGGCATCTCTCTATGACCAGTATTTGTATTCATCTTTTTTTTCCTTTTTTTGACATTTTATCTTTGTTTTGTATTTTTTATTTGTATTTAAAAAAAAGTATTTATGTCATACTCGATTAATTATGCCCTTTATAACATCCATTACACTAATATAGATTTAAGTAAATGAAAATGGAAGATGAAAAGATAAAAACTATTCATTTTTTATAACTGTTTATAATTATTTAGCCTATAAAATAAAAACAAAATAGTTGAGCATTTGTAACAAATAAGAACAAATTTGTTCACTTTGGCTCTTCTTCTGACGATAATGATCAATATATGGTATCAACTTTTGTCGCTAAGATGTCCATCAAATTTCTAGGTCATGTGACTTTTTTAACAAAATAGAAAGAGAGAATATCTCATTATTCTTGTGAAGACATTGATGTAAAGAAAGAGATTATGTAACAAAAAATTCTTTTCAAAATAAAAGACTTTTTGAAAAAATGTTTATTCCTCCTACAAGGAGAGAAAATTCATTGTGGTTGAGAAATTTATAAGAAGCCTGATTTATTTGGAGAAAAAATCATTCTATTTATGGAATTCGTATCAATTTAGGAGGAGAACAAGCAAAAATTTATTTTGTGATTTGAAAAGAGAGAAATTTAGATATTATTTCTTTCAACCTCATTATTCTTCTAACTTCTTTCTTCTTTTATTTTGTCTTGATTTTTTGTATCTTTAATTAAAGTTTTTTTTTCTTATTTATCTTTAATTAAAGTTTATATATATTTTCTTAAAAAAGAATTTAAAAAGATGATCATATTTAGTTCCTTTCCTCATCAATGCTATTAATCTCATAATTAGTGTTATTTATATTATTTTCTTAATTACTTTTTTTTTTCTTTCATTTAATTATTTATTTGAAGAAATTAGTTATTATAACTTTATAAGAATTACACATGTATTTTTACATAATTGATTTGTTATTTTTAAAATTTTTGGATCATTCTTCATCTTAAAGTTTCTATCTATATGTAATAATAAAGCTAAAATAGAAAATGTGGGGTGACATCTTCTTAGCAATAGATACTTATTTATTCTAATCAATGTTTCTGACATTTTTTGTTATTTTTTCCTTAAAATAATTGTTGCCTCGATTTTTAGTTTTAGTTTTATTTTTTTAGCATTTTCTAATTTTAAAAGACTGAAAAATTTATATTGAAAATTTACAAAATATAAAAAATGATTTATTTAACTCCTATCATCATCAATATTATTATTAATTTGTTTTACTTCTTTTCTTAATCTTCATTTCATCATTAATGTAATTTATATCATTTTCTTTTATATATATATATATATATATATATATATATATATATATATATATATATATATATATATATTTGGGACATTTCTTAGAAGTTAGGATTACTATTTATTTAATTTTTAAAAATTTTGAATTCTTTTCTCATACTAAATACAACATGTTTTATTATAATTACATTTAATATATTAATCAATATGTTGTACGAATGAAAAGAAAATTATCATTTCACAAAAACAAAGGTTAAAATATAATTTATTATGATTAAGGAAAGATAAAATTATTATTCCAATATCCATAACCATATATAATACATTGAAAATTAATTGAAAAGCTATAAATGGAAAAGGAATCACCATTTAAGGAATCATTATTTTTAAATTTTTGGATCATTTATTCTTGTAAAAGTTTCTATCCATACGTAACAATAAAGTTAAAATAGAAAATGTAGTGACACCATTCTTACTAATAGATAGTTATTTTTTTTTTTTGACAATTTTGGTTATATTTTTCTTTAAAATAATTATTGCCTCGATTTTTTTTTTAACATTTATTTGTAATTTTAAAAGATTGGAAATTTTATGTTAAAAATTTTAATAATAGAAAAAATGATTTATTTAACTTTTATCATCATCAATACTACTAATTTTTTTGACATTGTTTCTTAATCTTCATCTCATCATTAATGTTATTTATATAATTTTGTTTAATCACTTTTTTTTTGTTTTTTAACTCTTTTATATATATAAAGTTGGATATGTAAATGATGATGTGACATTTCTTAGAAGTTAAGATTACTATTTATCTAATTTCTCCATTTTTTGAGTTCTTTTGTCATACTAAATACAATATGTTTTATTATAATTACATTCAATATAGTAAACAACATGTTCTAGGAATTAAAACAAAATTATCATTTCAGAAAAATAAATGTTAAATTATAATTTTATTATAATTAAGGAAAAATAAAGATATTAATTCAATATCCCATAACCACATTCAATACATTAGAAATTAATTGGATATAACTGTAAATGGAAAATGAATCACGATTTAAGGAAAATAAATGTTTGCAATACCATAATAATTAAGGAGAGAGTAAGATATTATTTTAATATCCTAATTCAGAACTTTTAATCTACTACTCAATTAAAAATAAACTGCATTTAATAACATGAAAAAGTTATTAGTTTAATATTTTTTCTCATTGTACTAATTCAATTCAATCAAACTTAATTTTAAAGATAAAATAACAACTTCATTTTAATTGTTGTCAATATATTTCAAAAAATTATCGTGAAAAGGCTTTTCTTGCACCTTATTTTAATTTTCATATACTATTATTATTTTTTCTGTCATTTTTCAATGAATTTTTATTTCGATTTAAAATTTAATGTTTATTCTTAAAACTATGATGGTACAAATTAAGGTGGAGTAGAATATAATAAATGAATCTTCTACTAAATAAGAAGATATAACAAAATTGAAAGGGTGAAGGTTTTTTTTTTGTAAATGGATAGGAAATTCTATTAAGGTATCATTACGTCATTATTCAATATATTTTTAATATAAATTTCATTTGTTGATGCATTTGTTTAGTACTCCCTCTGTCCCTAATTACTTGTTTACTTTTCCTTTTATAGTTGTCTCTAATTACTTGTCCATTTTGACAAATCAAGAAAGAATATTTTTTTACCTATTATACCCTCAATTAAATGACTAATTATTTTGAAAATTGCAGAACTTTTCATCTACTTCATAATTAATAGGGGTAAAATGATAAACTCACTATGTCATTAATTGATTTCTTAATAAATGTGTAAATTTAAAAGTGGACAAGTAATTAGGGACAGAGGGAGTATTACAGTCTTATTTGACATTATGAGATATTTCTTAGACATTTAAGGAGAATGGTAGACTGAAATATATATTATATATTAAAGGATGAACTTCATGCAATGGAAGAATTTGTTATTAGCAAATATATTTTAACTTATTTGATAAAAAATATATTCTTCCTCATTTAATAGATGTAAAATTTGTGAAGCTTTATTTTTTTTCACAATCTTCATATTATTAAGACAAATAATAATATTACGATTAAACAACAAAGTAAATATAAAATTAATCAAAAATATTTAATTTAAATGATCGTGCGAAGTGCGGCCAAGTTCTCTAATTTAAAACAAAAAAGTAAAATTTAAATGGGTCTACTATAGAATTCCTAGAAATCCAACTTGAAAAATTATGTTAAAAATGGAAAATAAAAAGTGAAATAAATTTAATTGAGAGTTATCCTTCGTCTGTCCCATTTTATGTGAGACTTTTTATTTTTTGAGAATCAAATAGTTTAAGTTTAACCATAAATTTGCGTATGATATCTTCATTTTTTAATTTTTTTTTTGAGAAATTAGATAAATAGTAATCTTAGCTTCTAAGAAATGTGACATCATCATTTACATATCCAACTTTTATATATATAAAAGAGTTAAAAAGAAAAAATAAGTGATTTAAGAAAATTATATAAATAACATTAATGATGAGATGAAGATTAAGAAAAAACGTCAAATAAATTAGTAGTATTGATGATGATAAAAGTTAAATAAATCGTTTTTTCTATTATTTAAATTTTTAACATAAAATTTCCAATGTTTTAAAATTAAAAATAAATGTTAAAAATAAAAATAAAAATGAGGCAATAATTATTTTATTAAAGAAAAATATGTGTAGAAAAAGTAGAAGTAGATGAAGTTACTTTAGTTCATCTTTTTGGTGGGCCTCAATGTATAATTTCTATAGCTTTTAGTCCAACTCTTTAGTGCAATGTTGGTCCTCCAAACTCTCATTTCTAAATAAGAAGTAAAATAAAATATAAAAGAGTTAAAAAAGAAAAAATAAGTGATTTAAGAAAATTATATAAATAACATTAATGATGAGATGAAGATTAAGAAAAAACGTCAAATAAATTAGTAGTATTGATGATGATAAAAGTTAAATAAATCATTTTTTCTATTATTTAAATTTTTAACATAAAATTTCCAATCTTTTAAAATAAAAAATAAATGTTAAAAATCTAATAAGGAGGCAAATGAGTAATAATAATAATTCTAATAAGGAGTAATGAGTAATAATAATAATTGCAATGTTAGTCCTTCTAGGTAATGAATAATAATAATAATTGCAATGTTAGTCCTTGGTGTTAGTCCTTCTATTAATGTACAATTCTTTTTGCACGTTGTACAACTAATTAATGCAGTCAAAAGTTAATGTACAAAATTGTATGCATGTTGTACAAGAGTATTAATGCAGTGTTGGTCCTTTCCAACTCTCACTTCTAAATAAGGATAATATATATATATATATATATATATATATATATATATATATATATATTTATTTATTTATTTATTTATTTATTTTATTTTTATTTTATTTTTATTTTTTTATTTATTATTTTTTTATTTTATTTTTTTTTTGGTTTCCCATCCGGTGTCCGGTACCACATTGATGCCCGACTAAATCCGAATTCGCGTCTGGAAGTCCTTAATTGAGGGGTAAAACGCTCCCTAACAAAGGCGACTCCGTACCCAAGGGAGCTCAAACCCAAGACCTCTTGATTAAGGATGAAGGAGTACTTACCACTCCACCATAATCCTTGTTGGTCATTATATATATATATATATATAATTTCACATATTGAATTTGAGGAGGGTACCTATATACATTTAAGGAAAATCCTATATATTATTAAATTTGAAGAAAAATTATTGGAGAAAGTACAATAATTTTTACCTTTTAATACGAGAATTGAGGAATAAAACAATTTTAAGTAATTGCGGCATTCTTCTTCTTTTTTATATGTGCATCTGTTATTATTTAGGGTATATATTTGTTTTATTCATTTTCTCTTACACTATTCTTATTCTCTTATATTTATTAAATATTTTGAAATCTGCCAAATGGCCAAACTTTCTGAATTTCGCAAAATCTAATGTTATCTGTTTATAAAAGATCAACTTTTTTCTGGTGTCTTTTAAAGATTTTGAGCATTGCAACAGGTCGTCATTATATTGAAGTAACACAACATTAGTTTGATATTAATGTATCAACTTATTAAAATTTTGAACAATCTAAATTTATATTATATTTTTTTAATTAAAAATTGTATTATTAATAATCTTACTTTATAACCTATAAATATGACAATAATCGTTCTTCAAAATGAAATTGTTATAACAAATCATTATAAAAAATTAATGTTCACATCTAAAAAAACTAAAATTTCAATAATATTTTACATGATGATCATTTTTTTCAAAAATAAAAATCTCTTTTTAAAATTTGGCTTTAGACTCTCGATTGTGTGGACAACTCATTGTACATTCCTTGGCAAAATACCCATTATTCCAATTGGACCACTCAAAGGGACATAGATATTGTATGTCTATGTCTCAATTTATTTAACGATGTTTGATTGAATACGATATTTATAAATGAATTATAAATTATTGTGTTAGTAAATTTCCTTGCGGGGAAACTTAACTGATTTTTCTCTATTCAATTAATTATAAATAAAAGGTCAGGCATATGGCATGAATAATACGAAATGAATTATAAATTATTGTGTTAGTAAATTTCCTTGCGGGAAAACTTAACTGATTTTTCTCTATTCATTTAATTATAAATAAAAGGTCAGGCACATGGCATGAGTAATACGGTAGACTGACAGAGCTTAAATTTCAATTCAAAATAAAGAAATAAAATTGCGTAAAAATTAAAAAGTGTAAATATAATATATACGTATTCATAAAAAAATATTTTTATCTAATTATCTAGTGTAACTTTTCATCAAAACAATGTCGATCGACGTTCTCAGGTATAGGTGGCTTGAGTTGACACATGGCATGAATCAATTATCGGATCAAATAAAAATATTGGATCATGTTTTATTGGAGGAGATTTCTTCCCCACTCGTAAGATATGAATATGCATAGGTTATTCATTAATAAATTAGTGGGACCCATATATACACAATTTTCATGAGAAAATAATGTTAAAAGAAATACTATCTCCGTCCATTTTTAATTATCATAGTTTCTTTTTTTTAGAGTTAAATGATAATAACTTTGATTAACATTTTGCGATATATTTTTTCATCATTTTGATATACAAAAAGTTTGAATTAATAGTACTTTTCGTATAGGTTTTGAATATTAAATTTTTTTGTTTAAAATATCGAATTAATGTAATCTAATTTAACTTTGAAAATTAGTCAAATTCACTTCCGAAAAGCACAACATGACAATTAAAAGTGGACAGAGGGAGTAATAGGAATATTATGGATCCGGCTTCCCTCCATTTTGTCAAGTACACCTCTAGATGAAAGACATGTGTCTTATTTAAAGTTTAAATGTCAAAATTATATTATTTAACAAATATCATAATCATAGTTAAGTCAACTAATTTTAGAAAACTACTTTCCAAAATTGGTAAGAATTACAATATATTCCATACAAAATTTGATATTTATTAATATCATTAATTTCATCTTATATTTTTATACTTAAATATTAAATTGTTTGATAGTTAAGGTGAAAATCAACTAAATAATTTTCTGTACAAGTAAACTTTATTCTTGAAATATTATATGTGAAACAAAAAACAAAAGTGAAGAATTATCAGTGTTGAAAAAAAAACCATAAAATAAAAGAACACGAAACAAAACTAAAAAATAAAAAGACAAAAGTTTTTTAAAATTAAACGATACCAAAATTATTCCAAGGAGAAAATGTGGCAATTGTACGTTTCAAGGAAAAACAAATATACGTTTTTTTAAAATATTCTTTTATCTTTTCTTTTTGTGTGAAAATAAATAAAATATTGTTTTAAATGCAAATATTTTGAAGATTATTATTTATCACAATTAATATAAACGTTTCATGTTCAACAATTTTAATATTTAAATATAAAAATTATAAGATGAAATTAATGATATTAATAAATATAAAATTGTGTATGGAATATATTGTATCTTTTACCAAATTTAGAAATTAATTTTTTAAAATTAATTTTTTAAAATTAATTGACTTAACTATGATTATGATATTTGTTAATATAATATAATCTTGACCTTTAAACTTTAAATATGACACATGTCTCATATCTAGAGGTGCACTTGACGAAATGGAGGGAAGGAGTAATGGAGGGGAGCCAAATCCGAATATTATATACGTAGATAATTTATATTCTCAGCTTATATTCTATCATTTTTCTTCTTCTTCTTTATTTTTTTTGAAAAAATAGAGTACACTATTCTTCCACACACATATCTTTCTTTATTTTCTTGAATTTTATACTCCTTACATTTCAAAATCCTATCTCTAAGTGGCAGGGAAAGAGGGAGGAGAGAGGCAAGTGAAATTGGAAGAGAGAAAAAGAAGATAGATACTAGAAAGTAAAATGTAGTTATAAAGAATTATTTTTAAAAATATAAATGGATAATATATAGTAAATATATATTACATATCATATAAAATTTCCTTCAAATAATTCTGAAAGGCTATTTGAGCTAAAATGTGATATCTTCATTCACAATCCTCCCTCTCACACAATGGGCCAACATGGCTAAGTAGATACTCCATCCGTTTCATTTTAATTATCGTTTTAATTTAAAATAAAATTCTTAAAATGATTATCGCTTTAAAATTTTAATAATAAAAATTGAAAATTACTCATTTTCAACTAGACTTTTAACAATTAAAAAGGTATGCATGATATTTAAAAGAAAAAAACGAGTCTACCTTTATTAAATAGGAAAATAATCAATAAATTATACTTAATATTTATTATTTTATTAATTAGCATGAAAAAAGCTAAAACAATAAATGGGACATAGGAAGTACTAGGAAAAGAAATTAATTATATCTACTTTCTTCATCTCGTTATTAATAGGGGGGGTCCTCTTTGTGAGGTGACAAAATTGCCACCTTCAAGTAGTTAAAATCAATGTCCTTTTTAAAGTTTAAATAAAATAAAATAATATATTAAATATATATCATGAAGCTTATATTTAATTAAAAAATATCCACTTTCTTCATCTCGTTATTAATAGGGGGTCCTCTTTGTGAGGTGACAAAATTGCCACCTTCAAGTAATTAAGATCAATGTCCTTTTTAAAGCTTATATAAAAGAAAATAATATATATATATATATATATATATATATATATCATGAAGCTTATATATAAATAAATATATAAACCATCAACATTAAATTGGTCCATCTTTAACGTTGCATTCTCCTCTTTTTATAGCTTACCCTAAATAAATATGAAAAGAAGTTTGATAGTATTGGAAGTAGTTATTATGTTGTGTTCACTTATCGAATGTTAATTAGTTCATTAGTTTATTAAATTCAAGATATATTAATTTAAATAAATATTATGGATTAATATAATAGATTATTTATTTAAGCCTAATAAATATGAATGTAATTAAGTATAAAGTAAAGAAATCTCAATAATTTGGGTGCTAATTACATTATATCCTGAAAGTTTTTTAAATTACCATAATTTTTGATTTTTAGAACTCGCAGATACATTGCTCCTTCACATGATACATAACAAACGATATGTAAGTTATGTATTAGATACTTAAATCTGATTGGTCAAACGGAAGCATGTTCTCATCATAACTCCACCATCCTACAACTATAAATAGGGGTCCTGATAATTTAGAAAAAAAAAACACCAGAATTCTAACAAGAAGCTATAGAAAGCTCGTGGATCCAGAGTCACAAATTTCTCTACAAGTTTAAGAATTCAAGCATTCAAGATCAAGACTACCAAATTCATGTATAAGCTCAAAAACCCTTGAATTCAAATACAAATCAAGATTAAGTACATCAATAAGAGGGGGTGTATTAGGGGTGTCCTGGCCAGGTTGGTTCGGGGTTTTCAAATATCAAACCAAACCATTTGTGTCGGATTTTTAAATTTATAAACCAAACCAAACCAATAAAACTTGGGTTTTTCAACCTCGGGTTTTTTCAGGCTGTTTCGGATTTTTCTGGTAAAGTATTCATACAAACATATAATTTATTTGTACTTCAATTATTTCTTTAGTCCTACCAAAATACAACTATCTAAGGTGTTTCTTAAAAAAATAACACAAAATATGATATGATTAATGACACTAAAATATCCAACAATAATAATAATAATGAAATCGCGTAAAACAAATATTGCAAATTAACAAGTCATAAGTAAAATGATCATAATTTAAAAGTACTAAATCATGCTAAAATAAGTTCAATAAGTATTAGTTACATGACTAAATATTAAAGGAAATTAAAATTAGATTATGTATTTTAATTATCTAAACCAATGTAAAACTAAAGAACAAATATTCAATATTATTGTCATTCTTAGTATTGAATTGATTTTATTTTTGCATTAGTATTAATTTGATTTTGATTTAAGCTTTATTGTAATTACCAACATCTGTGGACATCTTTATTGGACCATTCAGAATTCTAAGTTTCAATTTGAAATAATATATTAAAAAGATAAAAACAATGAAAAGTATAAGAATAATTTAAACATTATATCAAAGTAAATATTTTTATGTATAAAATTAAATTTTAAAATTATATATATAATGGCGGGCTGGTTTGGTCTCGGGTTGTTTATTTTTAGTTAAAACCAACCCAACCCAAATGTAGTCGGGTTTTTTTAAAATACCAAACCAAGTCAAATCAAACCACTAGTCGGATTTTTTTCGATTTGACTCGATTTGCGGTTTGGTTCGGTTTTCGATTCGGTTTTGTGCACCCCTAGGGTGTATATTGATAGCTAATTAATTATACGGAAAAGGGCCTAAAATACCATCGAAGTATTGGAAATGGTATACCCCTCATCCACCTATTGGCTCCAAAATACCCTTGTCATCCACCTATTGGCTCCAAAATACCATTGTCATCCACCTTTGGGTCCAAATTTGACCACCTTTTTAATGAATATTCATTTAAATTATTTAATTATTTTTTAAAATACGTAGCGCTCAACCATTGATTATTTTAATTAATTAATAAGTATAATTTATAAACCCCCTCATTACTAATTAAACTCGTCCCAATTAATACACTCATCCAAATCATAATTGTCCACCTATTAAACAAAACTCTTCGCCCTTCATTTCCAGCACCTGTTAATTATTGATTTTCCTTGTTGTGGACTGATTGAGGTCAATGTTGCATAAAGAAATTACCTTCTTATATCGCATTGTAACATTTGAGTTATAGTAATGTTTCCATGTGTGCAAATTTTGAAAATGTAGCACTTTGAGTTAGTACTGAATGGAAGTAGGAAATGACAATCAACAATTTTTCTTGTTTTACAACATTACATGTTGATGAATTCTGCAGTTTTGTGACAAATGATCGATTAAGAGTTTGAAATACAAGACAAGAGATTTGACTTAATTTTTTGTTCTAACAACCTAATCAGCCTTACTTTGATGAGGGAAATGAACATAAATATAAGTCAAATCTAATATAGCTAAAAATATATAGAGAAGAGACATATAATTGAGTAATTAAGCAATGATTCTATAGAGGTGTTGGGAACGAATTAAGGGTTAAAGGGTTATGTTTAATTGGTGGGTAATTATAATTTGGGGCGAGTGTATTAATTGAGACGAGTTTAATTAGTAATGAGGGGTTTTATAAATTATACTTATTAATTAATTAAAATAATCACTGGTTGAGAGCTATATTTAAAAATAAAATAATTTAAATGAATATTCGTTAAAAAAGTGGTCAAATTTGGACCCAAAGGTGGATGACAAGGGTATTTTGGAGCCAATAGGTGGATGAGGAGTAGTTTTGTACCATTTCCAATACTTTGAGGATATTTTAGGCCCTTTTCCGTTAATTATAATAATGTTTCAGGAAGACAAGTAGCTAATTACAATTTATTATTTATACTTTTTTATATTATAAACGGGAATGAGTACAAACACACATTGATACAATTTGGCACTCTATAGGTAAATTTGAAACTTGCATCAGTACATAAAATCTTGACCTAATTATAATTAGAAATACTTCCATACAATACTATTTATTTCACAAATTAGACAAACCAATAATTTTTATTATTCATCACACAGACAAAGTAAATAGATATATCATAATCGGAACAATGCATCGAGGTATTTCAAATGAGATTTCCAAACTTCGATGATCCTTTAATTATTGTGGAGATGACTTTCCAAATCTCTAGTGATATCGATCATAAGACTCAAGAGAGTAATAGGTTCTGGTGTGTCTTCAGTTTTCTTCTCGTACACTAGTGTCCACGTTGCCCAATTATCTTCAAAGGATGCAGTAATAGCGAAGGAATTGTACAATTCCAACGTATCTCCCTCTAACACTTTCCAAGTAATTATTTTTTTCTCATCGTCAACGGCTTCAATCAGTTGCTTAGTAACCTTAACTTTTCCATCTGTAATCATTTAAAAAAGAGTTACGAAAATAGAAATGTGTTAATCCTATCTCAATTGTCTAAAAGACATTTCTTCCGTCTCAATTTATATGATATTGTTTAATTGATTCAAATTTTTTTTTTTTTAAAAGAACAAGATAACTTTTCCTTTATGCAAATTATCTCAAGCTCACAAAGATTTGCTCAACTTTTTTCAGAATTGTATTTATCTTTAAAAATCTCAACAGATCTGTTAATGTTAGGATGACAAATAATCATGTGTTACTTGAATTATATAACTAATAACATGTTTGATCAAATTTTTAAAATTCGCTTATTTTAAAAAATATTTTTTTTTGTCAAAAGTATTCAAGGATAAACCATATTACTAATTGCCTAAATTTTTTAAATTACTTTATATGAAAAGTGCATTTTTTCAATTAGTATTTTACAAAAGTATTTTTTAAAAGTAATTGTGTTTGTTTAATCAGCTTAAAAAGAATTTTAATGTGGATCCTATTTATCCTGTTATTTTATAAAGAAAATATTAATTCGAGTGAAATCTCAACATCAAGTCAGGATGGCCGAGTGGTCTAAGGCGCCAGACTCAAGTTCTGGTCTTCGTAAGAGGGCGTGGGTTCAAATCCCACTTCTGACATTTATTTTAGTTTTTTTTTTGGGACACCCATTTTTATTTGAAATAATAAAGACAATACAATATAGCTATAGCAAAGAAAAAATTAACATGTAATAATAAAAATCTAAGAATAAAATGATAATACTATTATGAAAAGAAGGTGCACGCAGAGCCGACTCAAAAAGATTGGGGGCCTAAAGCGAAACTTAAGGGTGGGGCCTTAATATTTCATTTTTTTCATCACATATACTTTTATTTAAAGTGTACTTTTCTATCTTTTTAGATGTAAAATCATTAGTTACTGTTCTATAATCGATTTGTTTTAATAATTCCTTTTCAATTGATAATATAGCTAATCCATTCAATTTCTCTTGAGAAATTGTTTATCTTAAATAATATTTAATCAACTTTAGTTTCGAAAAACTTCTTTCGGCCGACGCAAGGTTAGAGGAACTGCTAACATTATTCTATAAGCAATATGTATATTTGGAAAAGAATCAAGTTTTTAATTTGATTGAGTATTTTTATTAGATCATTATCTTCTACTTGTATTATTTCTCTTAACACTGTTAACTCAAAAAATAAATCTAAACCATCAATAGCAGAATAATTATTATGTGTTAAGAAAGTTCAAGGTTAAGACAATGTTTTTCAAAATATTCTCATCGTCTAGTGATCTCAATTTACCACTAAATAAGAAACCAAAAATATTTCCATATGCTTCAATTGGTTCAAATCTATTTTGAAGTGAAAAAATAGTTTCATCTGCTACACATATATATTGTGATTTCGTTATCAATATTTTCGACGAATTGTTTCGTACTGAATTTAGATTCTATATTTGTTTCATATGCAATTTCCTGAATAGAAATCATATCACTAGCTCAGAATACATATAATTTTTTTTTTTTTTTTAAAATAACATTTATAAGTAATATTTTTAAAGATGGACCCCCCAAAAATATGAGGCCCCAAGCGATGACTTTAGTGGCCTAGAGATTAAGACTTCCCTGGGTGCAGGTAAGGTATTCTAAACTATCATTATGCCTCTCCCACAGGAAAGTAAATCAACACTTAAAATTACAGATTAACTTTCTATTCTAATTATGTTTAATATTCTAAAAGAATAATTACTTTTTGAAAAGAAAAGAAAAAAATATTTTGGGATAATTTCAGAGACTTCCCCTCAGGTTCGACTACATAACAATAACCTCCCTGGTGGTTTGAGAATTACATTCATCTCCCTTATTGTGATATTTTTGTAACGAAACTATTTTAAATGATTTATTCTCCATAATTTCCCGAAACTATCCTTATTAGCCGCATTTTATTAGAAATTTAGGTTCTTAAATATAAACACTTCTCAATTTTATTTCAAACTGAAAGATGATTATAAGGAATGAGAAGTGATTACTTGATACTAAGATATAATATCAAACTCCCTGGCATGTGTAGTTGTTAGCTAGGCCATATCTGCAAATTGCAGCAGTTGAAGTAACAAATTTTACCCTTTAAACTTTAAGTGAATATATATTTCCAAAATAAAAAATAAAAAATAAAAAAATAGAATAACAATCAAACTCTTAAATTTTGAGGTGGAGTTTACGTTAATTTGTGTTTGGAAAAGCTACAATAGCTTATGAATCAATATGAGGACATGAAATTTATATTTTAATCATTATTTCTTATTAGCAAAAGTGAAAGAAAAAAAAGAATGTTTTATGCAGGAATTACATTGATTTGCTACACACAAAGATGATTGTTGCTTGAAATTTTCTTCCGTTTTAAAAACTTTGAGAGGAGATTTATATTTTAAAAGTAGAATATAATTAAAGATGGCAAATAAGGATAATTTCGGGATATTACGGATAATTTATCATTTAAACTAGTTTCCTTACAAAAATATCAAAATAAGGGAGGCGAATGTAATATCCTAAATCACAAGAGAGATTAATATTATTAAGCCAAACCTGAGGGAATGTCTCTAAAATTATCCCAAACATTTTTTATTTTCTAAAAGCTGCCTCTCCCACGAGAAAGTAAATCTGCACTTAAAGTTATCAACTAAAGTTGTCGACTAATCTGTTATCTTAATTCTCACTATTCTAAAATATTTTCTTTTTGAAAAGAAAATAATAGAAGCATTTTTATTTCCTAAAAGCTTGGCCAAACAAATAATAAAGCTTGACCAAGGGGTATTACGTAGACCGTTTGTCCCAATACGAATAGTCAGGGGCGTACCTACCTTTACTCAAGGGGTGTCAAGCGACACCCCTTTGTCGGAAAATTACACTGTATATAGATGTCAAATTTTGATTTAGTAAATATATATGTAAGTATTGACACCTCTTGATTAAATGTTTAGTCTAGTGATTAAGGTGCTGTAAAACATCATTGAGGTCGTGAGTTCTAGTCATACAAGCCTCATACTTGCATTTTTTACAACTATTGACACCCCTGAATAATAATTTTGGATCCGCTACTGCGAATAGTAGTGGTTGCTTCTAAAGATCAAATCCATGACCTATAGGCTATAAGTCAGACAAAAACAAATTTATTATTTCTCCAAGAATCCTCTTTAACTAAAAAAAAAGTAAAAAAAATAATCTTAAATAATCGAGAAAAATATTGTGTTGGGAATTTTACCATGATTATATTTCCAGCCAATTACTGAACCAACTTTTAGATCTTGATCACCTTCGTGAATATTAAAATGGTGGACTTTATCAGGACTTATGTTAGATACATGATGAGCGTTAATCTGATAAAGATCATGAAACAAGTGTCCTCCACACTTAATCTCCATCGAAGCAACCAACTTGCCTTTGAAACCCATATTTCTTCTTTGATATATCAATGAATTGTAAGAAGAATGTTTGATGGTGAAAAAATATTCAGAAGTTGTAGCCTTTATATAGACATTATTAGCTCTGAAAATTGAGATGCTAGTAAAAAAACATGGGCCACTATATACATGCATATCATGTTTTTAGTATGAATGAAGGATTAGTCATTGTAGTTCATTACGAATATAATTAGGTATTATTAGTAATTAAATTAAGGCAGAATCGTTGACATATATCTAAAGTGGACACGATTTTTGACTTAGGCACTTCAATAATTTCAACTGAGCTCAAAAGGAATTTAACGAGTTGATTCTACATGAACTAACATAATTAAGGGGCATTTGTCATGATTTCTTTAACTTTCTTTTTTTTTTGGAGTTGAATTAATTTTTCAAATATTATTTTTTCATTTTGAAACTAAAAACTATTTTATTTTAAAATTTCACAATAAAATATGACTAAACGCTTACTAAGTTTTCATTGCAGATGTTAAGACTCGTTTTCTGAACGAGTCATGACCGCTACCCGATAAGTGCGGTGCTCGATGATGTTCATTTGTATTCCTTTTATTGAAAACTCACACCGTATGTATAAGATAAAATATTTTACCATGACATACAATTTATAATATTCATATTAAGGAGCTCACTTGCAACACTAAACTTAATTTGCGTATGTCAAACTTAGCTGAAATCTAATTTGGTCGTGACGTGACTCGTGAGTTAGGAGTGATAAATGGACGGATTAAGTTAAAATCGAACCGATCATTACATTAATTATTGGATCAAGATGTAATCTACATAACATTTAGTTGTGTATTTAACATGGAATCTTTTAGCATATTACTCTCTGTTTTAATTTGTCTAACTTATTTTTCCTTTTAGTTCATGTAAAAATGAACGTATTTTTTTTAGCAACTTCTAATTTTTTTAATTTTTTTTTTAATGTAAATTTTACGCCTTCAATGGAGCAAGCCTTTTATTTCATCCCAGATTGATTTATACAGAGAACAATTAGAAGGGGACAATAGCCTAAACCTCCGGAAATAAGTATTAATATACACCCTTGAAAACAAGTCATGTACAATAAAAACTAAAGAATTCTAACTTTTTACACGATATATTTAAAATCACGAAATTAAAAAACATTTTGATATATTTAATATATTTTTAATCTAAATCTTTATGCTAGGTTAAAGTCAGACGAATAAATCAAAACAAAAAAATATAACATTTCTCTTCATTGAGAGAATAAAGTAGGAATGATTTAAGTTAACCAGTTGAAAAATCTACAGTTTGTGTAGAGTAAAACCAAAGAAAAAAAAAGAGCAAAGGAATAATATTGGAGATCAAAGATGTTAGTTTGGTGCGACGAATCAAATTCTTTTATTAATTATGTAAGAAGATAAGTGTTAAAAGTAAATTAACACAAACTTTTACGTGGAAAACTTCTTGTTAAAGTAAATTAACACAAACTTTCCTCAACTCCTCACCATAGCAATTTAAGGTTATAATTTTATTTTTTTTGGTACACCTATGAAATTGTCTCCTACAATCTTCCCCATTGGGTCATTATTTTTCTTTTTAGTTTAATTCGATTAATGAGATTTTTAAAATAAGAGACCTCAAAAGATTTCTTATTTTTAATAAAATTACTTGTAGGTCATTATTTTTCTTCACATGGAGCCGCGACCCTCTCTCACTCATCAGTCTTCCACCACCACCACCCTCGTCATCAACTATTGGCACCGCCCCTGGCCCTACCTCCGGCAATCCGCAACAAGCCAATTTAAGGTGGTTATTTTGCTCTATTTTTTTTTAAACCTAATTTATATTAAAGTAACACTACAAGAAAACATGCTATTAGCTACGAATTTTAGCTAGAGAACTAATATTCGTAGCTAATCAATACATTAGTGTCGGATTTAGCTAGAAATGTCTTGTTTCCTAGTAAACTTTTTAGTCTGGAAATTTAGTCAAATAATACTAGGAATTAGCTATGAACAATCCCTAGCTAATACATTGCTTGGGACCTTTCCAAGCAAAATCTCTAGCTAAATTTTGGCGGAAAATCAAAATTGGCGCCAATTTTTTTGCAGGAAATCTAATTTTGGCGCAATTTTTCTCTCTTTAAGGATTTTCGGTTAACTAGGAAAATATTTCTTAGCTATTCCCTAGCTATGTTTTAGCTAGGAAAGATGCCTAGCCAAATTGATAGGTCGCTAGGAAAGTTTCTTGCAAATTCTATATTTAAGTTTTAGTAGGAATTGAGTCGTGTGTCCCATATATATTCTTTAAAATCTTTAGAACAATTATAATTCTATAAAAACATGTATGTAATAAATAGTAAAATTCAATAGTTATAAATAAATTTTTAAAAGTGGGACAAGAAATTAAATACAAAATGAAGGGCGTATTTTAATGTTTAAATGTATTTCTTTTAAGCAACTAACTCTAAACTTGAACGTAACTTTGGTTAATAGTAATAAACTTCTGATGAAGTCATAAATGACTAATTTGAGGCCAAATAAAAATACAAACTTTCAAAAATAAAAAAATCATATAAAAATAAATTAAAGAAGTCTGATATTGAGAAAGACAAAGAAATAACAATTGAAAAAATGCAACGTATCCAATTTTAAGACTAAAGTCATATAATAATATAGATAGAAGAATAAATACAAAATTAACGCATAATTTTCTTAGTTCTTATCTTTATCTTCTTCCTAACGAATCAAAATTCAAGACGACTTCATTTATCGAGTCAAACAAAAACATGAATCAAATAGTACAATAATGATATAAACGTTTGGATAGCGGGGTCATATGAGAAGTTGAATTTATATAAGATAAAATATTCCAAGGAATATCAAAAGATATCTTAAAATTTTAAATTAATTATTTAGAGGTTTATGAATATGAACATCATATATAAGAGTTATGAATGTTATATTTGAATTGGTAGTTAGATATATATGAATCATGAAGATAAATATTTAAAGCAAACAAAGGAGAAAAATAGTAAATAAAATAATAAAAAATATCATTACAAATAATATTTATGTGAAAAGTTTTAAATATATTAATAGTAAATAAGAAATATTTGAATCACTGTAACAATAGTACTTCAAATACAACTGTTGGTTTTTCCAAGGCATGACATACTAATTATTGCCTCTATCCACTTTTAATTGTCATCTTTTTATTTTTTTTGAGTCAAATTATAGAAATTTTGACTAACATTTTATTATGTATTTTTTCATCATATTGACATGCAAAAAATTGCAATTAATTACTTTTCGTATAATTATTGAATATCTAAATTTTTTATTTATAATATCGAATTAATTGTGTAAATTATGTAAAGTATAGTTAAATTGACTTTCGAAAAATGTAACATGACAAATAAAAGTGAGCGGAGGGAGTACATGATTAGGATTCCAAAGATACACGTTTCATAAGGTCAAATACTACCATTAAGTTATTTGAATTAATTAACTAAGAGAAGTGGAAAAGTCATATATAGTAAAAGGATTTATTCAGACACATGTTTTTATGTGTCAAATAAATGTAATATTATTTTCTTATAATTATTTTTATTTTTTAACTTTTGACTTCATAATTTCTTATGACCTTTAAAATTTACTTTTTTTAAAAAAAAAAATAAAAAAAAAATAAAAAAAAAAAAATAAAAAAATAAAAAAATAAAATAAAATATATATATATATAAAGAAGTAACGTACGGATTTTATAATATTTTAGTTTAGTGTAGGAATAAAATAATAATAATAACAATAATAATAATATAAAAAAAACGTACATCTAATTAAAATATTGTATAAACTTATAGCTAATTAATATATATATATATATATATATATTATTTTATTTATTTTATTTTATTAATTTTTTTAAAAAAAAGTGGTAGTAATACATTTGGAGTGGGCATATCCCTTTATATATATATAACAATAGTACTTCAAATACAGCTGTTGGTTTTTCCAAGGCATGACATACTAATTACTGCCTCTATCCATTTTTAATTGTCATCTTTTCAATTTTTTAAGTCAAACTATAGAAACTTTGACTAACATTTTATTATGTATTTTTTATCATATTGACATGCAAAAAATTGCAATTAATTACTTTTCGTATAGTTATTGAATATCTACATTTTTTATTTATAATATCGAATTAATTATGTAAATTATGAAAATTATAGTTAAATTGACTTTCGAAAAACGTAACATGACAAATAAAAGTGAGCGGAGGGAGTACATAATTAGGATTCCAAAAGATACACGTTTCATAAGGTCAAATACTACCATTAAGTTATTTGAATTAATTAACTAAGAGAAGTGGAAAAGTCATGTATAGTAAAAGGATTTATTCAGACACATGTTTTTCTGTGTCAAATAAATGTAATATTACTTTCTTATAATTATTTTTTTTTTTAAATTTTGACATCATAATTTCTTATGACCTTTAAAATTTACTTTTAAAAAAAAATAAAAAAATAATATATATATAAAAGAAGTAACGTACGAATTTTATAATATTTTAGTTTAGTGTAGGAACAAAATAATAATAATAATAATAATAATAATAATAATAATAATAATATAAAAGAAGTAACGTACAACTAATTATCTATCTATATATAAAAGGAGAAGAAAAAGTGACACGTGTCAGCACCACAAAATTTGTAGATATATTAAATAATAAATAACAAAACATTTTTAAAAAAACAGAAATTAAAAACAGTTTTTAAAAACTTGTTTACGTTAAAAACTGTTTTAACGTAATCTTTTTTTTTTTTTTTTAAAAATGAATATTTTTGTTCCTAATAAAATGCTAACTGCCTTTTTTAAAAATAAATTTAAAATTTTAAAAATATAAAAGTTAAAATTGAAACTAAAATTAAAATTATACATGATATATAAATAATGATGCTAAATTTAAGTGCAAGTAACAACAAAATACTTAAAAATTAAATTCCTTTAAAAAATGAGCAGTTTTTAAAAGATTTTTTTCCTTTTCTTTTAATAGATTATATTTCATACATAAAATAAAATAATTCAAAGACCAAAAATAGGAACTTTAAAAAATTTCTACGACATAACTTTTAACAATATTAAAATAAACTCAAATTCATTTGCCATTTATTTGAAAATAAAAAAAAATCATTCTGCACCATAATTACAAATACCAAAAAAATATAAACCGCCAATTTATTTGAAGAAAATAAAACCTCTACATATTAAATTTTACATAAAAAAATAAAATAGAACCATTTTTTTCTATATACAGAAACCTATTGATAATAGATCATCTCATCCACATCTATCTATATATATAAAGAAAAATGACATATGTATTATCACCACAATTAATCTTCAAATTTCAGTATTTAAAATCAAATTTAAAAAGAAATATGTTTTTTTTAAAAAAAAAACACATGCCAGTTTTTTTATACTGTTAGAATGAGATATAATTTTAATTTTCAAAAACACAACTGCATCATTTTGAGGAGCATAAATAGGATGTCTCTCTAACAAACAAACAAAAGGCAACAAAGAGCATTCTTCTCTTTCCAAACAGGAAAACTACCGGATTGTGATGAGACCAACAAAATAAAATAAAATAGGTATAGTCGATCTTTTTCTTCTTCTTTTTCTTAAATATATAAGCTTTTCTATTTCTTTCTTTTTCTTTAGGTTTTCTTATGAAATTGTTTTTTCTTAGATTAAAGATATGTAAAATTAATAATCTATATAATATTTGATTTTATCAATATAATTTTTATGCAAGCCAATGTCTAGGGATGCCGCAGAAAATGTGGCAAAAGAAATTTGCAATGAAACAGAAAGATTAAAGCCGTATTATTGAAATATGGTTCTTCCTTAATAGTATTTATTCTTATAAAGAGTTTCTACTATTTATTGATGTAAATTTGTTTCCGGATTTTAACTATATAATTTTATGTATATATTATTTATGATTGCTTTAAACAATAATACTTATGATTTTATTTCGACTTTTTAGATAATACAAGTTTAGACTATCAAAACGGGGATGCCTACAACGAGATGATTTGCGTTATACAAGATATTTCTGTAACTTTTAGGATTAAAATTTAGTAAAAATTAGGCAAATAACATAGTATAAGAAAGAAATTACTTCCTTTCCCTACTCTTTCATTAATTACCAAAAATCCCTTTTTTTAGTGTTTTTCGGATACATAATATAGCAGTGTGGATACTTAATATAGCAGCGCGGATACTTTAATTAATAACGGGCGGATACTTAAATTATTAAGTTGTTAGCAGCACGGACACTTTAATTAATAATGGGCGGATACTTAAATTATTAAGTTGTTAGCAGCACGGATACTTAATTAACGGGCGGATGCATAATATAGCAGCGCGGATACTTAACGGGCCGATACTTAAACTAATAAAGTATCCGGTTAAGTTGAATCGGGGGAAAATAAGGGATTTTTGTATTTTAGTAAAAGAGTAGGGAAATATTGAGAATAGGTAAAGAAGTGTTGTCTATTTAAGTAATTTTTCCTAAAATTTATATATGTCATCCAGAAAAAAACAGTATTTTTTAAAAATAATAACATTGTCTTTGAAAAAAAAAAGGTGTATTGGTAGTTAATTATTTCAAAATTAGTGGGATTAGTTTAAAATTTATGTATACGTGTAAACTTACACAACAGTAACTATTATAAAATTTCGAATCCTAAAAAAATATTTTAAAAAAACAAAAATACTTAAATTAAATTTCAAAATAGAAATGCTAATTTTTTTGGTTTTCAAGTTTAAAATAAAAAATTTTAACTTTGAAAATATAAAAATAAAAAACACACGGAAGTTCTGCATCTAAAATTTAGTTTTTGAGCCTAATTATTTTATAGAACTATCAAGCATTATCTAATTTTATGGAACTATCAAGTATTATCCTTTGAAATATCTTAATTTAAATTATTAAAACTAATTAGATATCCTCATATTATAAACCTACATATATAAGTTTCTTTTAAAATTCATCAATTAAATAATATTTAATATTTTGAAGTTTTATATCAATTTCTTTTTTGTTATTTGTATTTTAAAATTTTATATTATATTTTACACAAATTAATACAATAAATAATATTTTGAATCTTTTAAATTTGAATAAACATATATAAAATGTTTCAACATGTTATTTAGTCTTATGATATCAAATATTTCATATGGAAGGTTAGAATTGATAAATTATTAACATAATTTTTTTATTCAAACTACATAAAAAGAATAATTATATATATATATATATATATATATATATATATATATATATATATATATATATATATATATATATATACACACATACACAAGTGTACTAATGATATTAATTTAATATTGCTCAAATACACAAGTTAATAATTTGTATTATTATATTGTTATTACAATAAATTAAATATATTATTTAAGTACATTATACATTATACATTTTATTATTTATTTTTAATTATAAAATTATTACATTTTAAATTATCCACACAACGCGCGGGCACGTATACTAGTTAATATAATACAAGAAGTAAAAAACGTACATCTAATTAAAATATTGTATAAACTTACAGCTAATTAATATATATATATAAAGGGATAAGCCCACTCCAAATGTAATATTACCACTTTATATATATATATATATATATATATATACTAGACAAGTATGGCCCGTGCTTACATTTCACGGAGCTCACTTGTATGTATGCTCAAGTGTTATCACGGGCACAACGTCTTACATTTCAAGGAGCTCACTTGTATATATGCTCAAGTGTTATCACGGGCACAACGTCTTACATTTGAAGGAGCTCACTTGTATGTATGCTCAAGTGTTATCATGGGCACAACGTCTTACATTTTAAGGAGCTCACTTATATGTATGCTTCAAGTGCATAGCTGCGAAATTTTTTTAAAGAAGTCTAATGTATAGAGAATGAAGCGATAAAATCTTTTAGTTGACGGTAATGTGAAGTATCAATGTGAAATGTACAATGGTGAGATCTTAGACTCCCCAACTCAAGATGAAAAGGAATGGCAACATATATTAGGACATAATATTATTTTGATAGTATTTGACAAATTATCAAAGCACAAAAGGAATTGAACATTGCTCAAAATAGCCCGTGCACCGCAAAATTGCTCAAAATAGCCCGTGCACCACACGAGCCCAATACGGAGGACATTCCTGTCCACGTCATAATTACATCTCAATTAATTAAAATTTAAAAATTATGAGAAACGAAAATACTTCATACTGCAGATTTTGCAGATTTCACGTTCTGTTCTTTTATCTTTTATTCTTCTCAAAAGTGAATCATATCATAGTATACCTTAGCCCTCTTTCCAACTCATATTCATTCTTGTATGATTTTATTTGTCTATTTTGAGTTTGACAAAACTAAATTTAAAATCTCATCACTTTTACGCTAGTGAATGCATAGCATAAAATATTGCCCCTTTTCAAACTCACATTACATAGAAATTGATCGCATTGAATGGACCAACACGAGCAAGTAAAATTGATAATTTAGCCCCATGGGAGAAAAGACATACCACAAAAAGCTTAACACAAAGTTATCAAAGATCACGGATAAGTATAATAATCAAATATCCCTTACAGAAAATAGAATCATTTGGTCTTTACGAAAGTTTCAGTTTTATCAAAAACTTAAAAAAAAAATACAAAATCTACAACTATTAAGGATACATGTTGCATGGATTGTAATTTCCAGACTTAGTCAATATTTAAGATATGCACAAAGAGTTCTCGCCATAGGTTACTGGTTAAGCCAGTGGAATGGAATGAGATAAGAATCTCCAGAGATCTCCCTTCTCCACTTAAGCTTCTTGGCTGAATCAACTGTCACTTCTTTCTCCAGAAAGCTAGAGTATCAATCTTTCTTATTAACCACATTGTATCATAACCAATTCTCTTGATCCTTCTACACCTGCTCTCCCTTGTCTTGATGCTTCAAGATTTATTTCAATTTTGAAAATGCAAAACTAAGAGTGCAAATTGAATTAAAAAAAAGAGAGGATAGAATGAGTCACCAACCATGTATTAGAACCAAGAGATTAAAACTTAAAAACACCAGAGCTTTGTGCAACATCTTCACATGAGGAGAAAATGGTTACAAAATTTTTGTTACATTTCCAACTCCTCATGTTTCTATTGTTTATTGTCTTTACATGTCATAAGCTTAGCTTTTGTTTTAAAAAAAATGGCTTTATGATTCAAAAAAGGTGTGCACATAAGTTACTTGAATCGAAAATTAGACTTCAAAATTGAAATAAATCCTAAATCATCAAGACAAAAGCCTATGCCATGTGAGAGAATTCTAATTTTTGAAGTGCTACTGTTTCAATTCTTAAAAAGTGTTTTCTACAAGGGCAGGGAAAAAAAGGTGATGAATTCTGTGAGGAAAGAGAACATCCATAGTTATGACAAAATTCAGAACACAATATGTTGGGGCGCTAAATTATCAAAATTAAAATACTGATAATAAGAGGAGGAGCTTTTCAAATTATGCAAAGGTGGAATGTTTAATCAGAAAATAAAAATAAAAAGCCAAAAATAAAGGATAAACCTAAAGTAACCATGAAAGGCTAGACATATATGCGAACCGTAAGTTATCGAATCACTTGATCATAAGGAAATAAAGGTATCTCATAATTATATGACGCGCAAAATGGAATTGTCATTCCTTGTACTGGAAAAGAAAAAAAAACTTGAAATTTAAGCATCATAAAAAGACAAACGAACTTTGAATTGTTTAAAATTCACAAACACTACAAAACACCAAGCCAAAATATATGCATGTTTTAAGGCTGATCCTAGATTTGACATGGTAATAAGCAAGTTAACACTTTTTATAAGTCTTAGACAAATATGTAAGTCCCTGAGCTTGAAAGTGATTCATAAAGACATGATACCAAATATGATATAAGACAATGGCAATATAGTTGTCTTCTAAAAAAATACAGCCAATATAACTATTCCTACACTATTTCATTAAGTTGTTTTTTTCAAAAATAAAAAAATCAGAGAGGATTTTCACAAGAAAAAAAATCATCACAAAATTGCTAGACTCTAACCCATTGTAGACGTCATTGGCTTCTTGTGAGACTTCATATGTTAACCAACATTCAAATCTTTTTTCAATTTCATGTGTGTCATAACTAAAAAACAAAAGAACCTAGTTGCTTCTATACTATCAATTTCTCTATTATCCTGGCAATACCTACTTCTCTTGGAATTTTCAAATTAAAACCAACAAACTATTATCGGCTAAAGCTAAATGTTTCAATTATCACGCTTAACTGATAACAAAATGAGTTCGTATAAAAGAATGGATGCAACACTCTGGAGATACATAGAGGGCAAAAAATTAAGGAGATAAGATCATTCTGTCCATCACCATTGTCAAAAGAAGTTTAACAATCAAAGAGAGTATACACAAATTTTAAACAAAATTCGCAAGTTCTATTTCAACAGTAAATAGTCTTCAGATTAGTTTTTTTTTTCTTTCATTAAGGACTGTTAGGAGGAGGAAAATTTGAGATATATTACCTTGATCAGCCTCTGTGTTCATTGAGTCTAAACTGGTCGGTATCCCTTTCTGTAACTTGCAGTTAAAAGCTAGAGGTGTAAAACAAAGAGAGTTCGCCAATAAGACAATTAAGTTAGTTATTTATGCAAAGGTTGGGAGAAATGAAATCTTTAAAATCATAAGCGAAGCAAAAACATAAGCAAATAAAAAGAAATAGACGAGGAATGGCAAAAAGCTCAATACATGTTAACAAGAGAAGTGGTACCATTCACCAATGAGGCAATGTGACAAGACCAAGTCTATTGTACAATTTTAAACATTAAAGGAATTTAAAATGAATGCAGAAAATTCAAATTTTACTTAACAATGTAAACAAAATATAATTTCCATTTTTTAAACAAGTGGTGAACGTCAAATATCCTTCAATAGATAATTACATATGCATACTTTATTAAATCTCGCTACAAATAAAAAATGAAGATGAGAAGAATGATCAAACCACTTAAGTGTATAGGAACTGAATATGTTCAAACAAGTGATTGCACGCTTAGTCTCTTAGTGCGGTGGGTCAATGAAGTTGTTACAAAAAGAAAATACACTCCGGGCGCAATCATTTGTTCGAAAGGCAGAAGAATTGAATAGCAAAGAGAGAAGGTTCGGCAGGGAAGGAATGGAAAATTGTCAAAGATGATCTTGTTGACAGAACAATGGGCTGAATAGCGAGAATAATTCCTTGAGCCAGACTGGATTTCTAATGCCTCGACAAATTGATCAAGATAGATGACAACACTTTTCTCCCGTTTTTCTTACCAAGAGGGTAATCTTCTCTTATGACTTTCACCCTTGCCCGAAAATATAGAATGAAGCCCATGTCTGATCCATTCATTCTGCAAGTAGGGATCCAGAGTGTTGCCTCATCCTACATATCCAGTTGCTAGACACTTTATTGGTCTGACCATCCTCTCATTCTTTAATAGGTAGGGATAGGATTGTAGCTTAGAACAAAAGCAATACCTGACGTAATATTATTCTTATGAGAAATTTGAATGCTTGCGGAGTTGGAAGATATGACAGAACTCTCCACAGTGTTCTTCAATTGTCAGTGTCCAAGCCACCTTACACTAACCTCGACAATGCACCAACACAAGTATATGATAATTCTACCCAACAACCTTAAGCATATATTTTTTTTTTACCTATAGTGTTTTCTATAACTCCACTGGAATTGGGACCTTCAAAAAGGTATGTTATTCAATTGTGGGGACAAAAGGAATGAAGTGTTAACTTCTATAAACAAACACATACATATACCCAAAAGGATAACAACTACTACTAAATAGAATATTGAAATAGAAGAAGATAGATACACTTATTTCAGAGACTGAAGTTCAGTTTGTACAAAAGGAAATGGAAATGATAAAAATTGGAATAAATAAATAAATATAGTGAAAGAATGTTAAAAGCTTACCAAACCCGAGGATTACTGGTGATGGAATCTATCTTCTCTCTTTGAATATTTGTCAAACATCTCAACCATATCCCTTAAAATTTTCAAAAAATTTATCCTAATCTAGCTAGTGCATAGGCTTCCGAGCTCATCTTGATAGTAAATACCAAAAATTACCCAACTCGAGCATCATGGAGATTGGAGAAGAAGAGCACTATGCCTATTTCTTTGCTTGAGTCATCTTATTTAATATAGAAGTGAGGGGAAAGAGAGAGAAAGCTCTAGAAGGGAAAAGAAAGACAAAGTATGTGGTTTGCTAAAAAATCTAAGTAGGACGATTATACATTACCCTTGAAAATGAGCATATTTACAACCTTGTCATTGGTCGTCCCGCACTTCTAACTCTACCTATAGTTGTGTATCTATATAAATATGTTATGTCGGCCATATCAGACTCTTATATACTGAAATGAACAACAAGGGGAAAAAAAGAAAGAAAAACTGAAAAGCCATAGAACAATAGTGCAAAGTATATCAAAAAATCACATATTGACACACAGTAGTGTAATCCATTTTGTTTCAAATTTGTTTTTCTGATCAGCAGCTTCTACCAACAAAGTAGCTTCTCTGTCCTTAAAAAGGGAAGAAGTAGTATAGGTAAGTTTTAACAGTGTAATTGTTGAAAGTATTGCTCGACTTTAATTTAATTACTCCATTAGAAAGTGTTGAAGGTACAACTCAAGTCAATAATTAACTCCCTCATCTCACAAAGAAAATCAAGAAGTTAGATACAAACATATCCGTAAGTAGTGATAAACCGAAAAATCAATTACTTATAATAGCTATGAAATGATTTATTCAATTATGAAACTTTTAAAAACCTCAAACATACACATGATAAGTTCAACCATATAAAAAGAAAACGCTTGAAACTTATTATAATAATAGCATATGAACAGTGATAAATGTCTACATTTGTAGATGCCAATTTTTCACCAAATAGATAAAAACTTACCTCGCTTTGTATGCCTCAGGCACATGGTACTTGAGATGAAGTTTTGAATGCCAATATCTTACATGCATACTTGAGTTGTTTGATTCCAACTTCCAAGGCCAACTCAAGATCCTCATTGGTTGTCTTCTAACACACAAGAACCAAGGAAAAAAATATTTGATAAGTCAATATCAATGAAAAAAAAAATTATGGATAAACTCTTCCAAGAAATACATGACAACTTAAAAAAATTACCATAGAGACATTCAAAAGAAACAATTTAACAAAAGAAATATTGATTGATAGAAGACTTGAACAAGCTATTAACTTCAATTGCATTCTTCAATTTCTCTGGTTTGAGGATAAGCAATAATGAAAATCAAAAGGAAGAAAATTAATGTGGCAGAACAATAACAGTAGCAGACATGATAACCCATAAAATTGAAAATTTTGAACACTACCAAAAGAAGATTAGGAAAATATTGAGAGAGAAAACTAATCTGATTTTGAAGTACCGGATAAAAAATCAAAGAGAACATAGAAGAGAGAGTTGGGTAGAACAATAACCACAGTATCTATGAATTTAAGTTATGAAATTGAAAAATTTAATCTTGAGGAAAGAGCTGACCTAAGAAGGCACACCCAGATATGAAGATGAAGTTAATGTGTAGGCCTTGAATTTAAGTTTGGATGAAAGAAAATTTTGGACAATTAGGAGAAGTCTTCTGGAAATTCTCCATTGTTGGAAGTTGGAACAAAGAAATGAAACAATGGTGTTTTCTAGAAACGCCGAGAAAAAGCTATTATAGAGATTTGTCTTTGAACAGAATGACGGATTTGCCCTTGGATATAGTGGAAAATTACCAAAATAGCCTTGGTCGTCCGGTCGTCATCATGCTTCTATATAGTATATAGTAATATATATATATATTACTATATAAGAAGAGGGAATAAGTATTCACCACAAGTCAACATGTGTTCCAATAAGAAGAGAGAATAACCAATATATTTATAAAAAGAAATGACATATAAAATAAAATGGAGAGAGTATTGGTTTTTCAAAATGGAAAAGGACAAAACACATATAAAATTAAAAGACATATAAAAAAAAGTTGGTTTAACTCTCAAACATAAAAAGTAACATATGTTATTAAAAACTTTAATAAAAAGTACTATAATTTACAATAAATAATAACTTAAAATATCTACAAGACAACAAAAAAAAGACTAATTTTTGTACTGCTTGTGTCACATAAATTAGGATTGAGATGGTTTTAAAATTTTAATTTTGGTTATACATTATAAAATAGCCAAAAAATTGAATGATATAATTTTTTTAAAAATAACCGAATGAATCGTCCTATCGATAACCCTAATGTTACTTCTACTCTGTTTATTTTTACTTAAATTTAGAAAGATATGCTTCATTTCTACCCTCAATCTTATCGCTACATTTATTTGCTATTTAAAATTGAAATTAAAAAGACAAATGACAAATAAGTTTCTATATTAGCGCACTTATGAGCAAAATATATTATAACAATCTTTACTAATTTTATAACAATATATAAACTATACTCCCTCCGTCCCATATTAGATGGACACTTTCAACTTTACTCGGTGATTAAGAAATCATTAATACATTGGAAGACTTCACCATTTTGCCCTTTGTTTATATCAATGCACATTGAAATGAGTTACAAAAAATACACATACAATATAGGAATGGTCATATTAATTGTAGGGGTAAAATGAAAAAGAATTAATTAATTCTATCCTAATTTAATAAGTGCTCAAATAATATGAAAAAAATATTTTTAGTAAGATTCTCATCTAATATGGGACGGAGAGAGTAATAATATAACTTTATTAATGTTGGGGCCCGGACAACGCCCAAGCTTTCTTTACTAGTATATATATATATATATATATAAATATAGAAGAAGTAAAATGAAAATAAACCGAATTCAAATCCTGCAAAATAGAACAAATTAACTGAACAATTCTTCTTCAAATCCCGTAAACGAAGGATGCACTACTTCACGTCTCTTCATCATGCTCCCAAAATTCTAACTATTTATTCCAGTTTACAGAAGCTTGAAATCACAAATCGTTACTTACTTCTTCAGTTAAGGTAAGAAGTTCTCCTAAACCCAATTCATTTATATAAAGAGGTATTGTTGAAAAACTAGTTTTTCATATGTTTTTGTTAGATATGAGAAAGAAATTCATGCAGAATCAATATTTTTTCTTGAAGATACCCTGCTTTTCTTAAAGCTTGAGATTGAAACTTGTTATTTTGTTCATTAGAAAGAAGTTGGAATTATTTTGGGATTTTCTCTGTATGCTGCCAAATCGAAGACCAGCCAGTGAGAAAGTCAGAAGTTTGCCAGGTGCACCTCTGTTTATGTAATGCAATTTTTTTAATTGTGTTTTACATTTCCTTAAAGATCTGGTGCAAGCATCACCTTCTTCTCAAGGCGACTCTTTTAGCTTCACAAGTTGCTTTCTTGAACTTTTTCTTCAATTTTGGTGACCATTTTAGTTTTAGATGTTGTTTCATTGCAATTGGTGATAGTTTCATGTTCGGCTTTATGTAGTTACTAACCTGTTATAGTTTTTGTTTTCTCGAAATCCCTTCTGCTGTTTAGAGCATATCATATCTACAAAAAGTATATAGATGCTTGTGAGTTGATGAGTTTAATGTGCCTTAAACTTTTCGATGGAAATATGTTAAGGAAGGAAACAACTATAGGACTCGTCTTATTCGAGTATCTATGACAGACGCTTTGGCTGATGACTCGGATGACTCTAGTGCCTCCGCGAGTGACAATCTGCAATTTGTCCAAGCTGTTTCAGCCCACTGCTTCATTTTTTCACCTTCTGCTTTTCTATTTTGTTGCACGATAAGTGTCTCTGCATACCCACCTTATACTTCCAAGGGTGGAGCTTTGAGCACTTCAATTGCTCTTCTATGGAGTCCCTCTTGAATCAAAAGCAATTTTGTGGCTGATTTTGTGTTGGACTTTGGTGACTAAATAGTGTTAGTATGTATAATGCACGTGCTTCTATATTATTTTTTTCATCCATTATAGATATCGCATAATTTTTTTAGACTTGACTAACTGGAAGGGAAATTTATGTTTGTATTAGAAAAATACAATTTTTTTCTCTTAGTTAAATGGTGATATTGAACCCTTCTTAAATGAGATATTTGTGTATGGTCATTTCTGTTTAAATTTGAATTTCATTTACTTGATTACTAACTAATTAATAAATTATTAAGTACTAAAAGAAGTGTTTTATCATTGTTTGTTAGATAGGAAGCATGAGTTCCATTAGAGTTGATCACATGTGGATGTATAAGAGACTAGTGCCAAGTCGAACAACATTCACTTCTGAGTTTATAGAAGGTGTGTGTGGATTTATAGAGTTTGCATTAATGCAACCTGATTTTGTTTCTAATGGAAGTATAAGGTGCCCTTATTCAAAATGTAAAAACAGTAGTGGGTTTCTTGAACCTCATGATATTCGATCTCATTTATACAAGCATGGTTTCATGCCCAACTATCATCAATGAGAATCACATGGGGAGTCTTTTGTACCAATTTCTAGGCCTCAACCTAGTACCAGTAAAAGTGATGACATAGGTTCTAATAGAACACCAATAAATCCATATCGTACTATGGTCTTGGATGCATCTGGTCCTAGTTTCAACTTAGACAATGATGTATTTGATATGGATGTTGATGAAGAAGAACCTCCTAATCAAAATGCTCAAGAATTTTTTGAAATGTTGAAAGTTGCTGAAGAGCCATTGTTTGATGGATGTCGGACTCATTCTCCCCTGTCAGCAGTGTGCAGGTTGTTGAACATTAAGTATGAGTCTAACATGAGTGACAATTGCTATAATCAAATTTTGCTATTTTTGAAGGAGCTCTTACCTGAAGATGTAAAATTACTGTTGATTACTATAGGACTAAACAAATGGTTGCAAAACTTGGGCTATGATATGAAAAGATAGATGTATGTCAGACATGTTGTATCCTATATTACAAGGATAATCAAGACAGAAGAGATTGTCCAAAGTGTGGTAAACCGTGCTACAAGCCTAAGAGAAGACGTAGTGGAAGGCAAAAAGATGTTCCATACAAAGTACTCCGTTACTTTCCTATAACTCCGAGGTTGTAGAAATTATATACGTCAACAAAGACAGCTGAACATATGACATGGCACTGGAAATACCGTCAATAACCTGGGGTAATGAGTCATCCAAGTGATGGAGAGGCATGGAAGAAGTTTGATCAGTGTCATCCTAACTTTGCAAGCGAGCCTCGAAATATAAGACTTGGACTTGCAGCTGATGGATTTAGTCCTTATGGGAATATGGCCCATTCTTATTCTTGTTGGCCAATAATCATTACACCGTACAATCTGCCACTCGAAATGTGCATGAGTAGCCCTTATATGTTCATAAGTCTTTTCATTTCTGGTCCAAAGAGCCTTGGAAAGAATATAGATATATACTTAGAACCTCTTATTGATGAATTAAAGCAATTATGGGTTGATGGGGTTGAGACTTATGATTCTCATAAGAAACAGAATTTTCAAATGCGAGCTACACTTATGTGGACTATTAATGATTTCCCAGCTTATGGAATGTTGTCTGGTTGGAGCACACACGGTCTATTAGCATGCCCTTGTTGTATGGGTAAAACTAAAGTATTTTACTTAAAACATGGGAGAAAAGGTTCATTCTTTGATTGCCATCGTAAATTTTTGCCTATGGGTCATCCATTTCGACGGGATAGAAAGTCATTTTTAAAAGGAAGGGTTGAGAACTCTACTCCTCCTCATAGGTTGTTTGGTGAAGAAGTTTGGAACAAAGTTTGTACCTTTACCAAAAGTGTGTGATCATCACGTCTCCGGTAAGTTGCCAGGGTTTGGGGATCAACATGATTGGACAAAACAAAGCATTTTTTGGGAATTGCCATATTGGAGTACAAATATTATTCGGCATAATCTTGATGTGATGCATATTGAGAAAAATGTGTTTGATAATATATTCAACACAATAATGGATGTAACGGATAAAACAAAAGACAATTTAAATGCTAGAAGGGATGTGCGAAATGGTTGCAATCGTCCAGAGCTTGAATTGTTGGAGCATGAAAGAAAATTTTTGAAGCCAAAGGCAGCCTATTCATTGACAAAAGAACAAAGAAAGTTGATATGTGAATGATTGAAAAGCTTAAGGTTTTCCAGATGGTTATGCTTCAAATTTGTCTAGATGTGTAGACATGGAAGATTGTAAATTATCAAGGATGAAGAGTCATGATTGTCATGTATTTCTAGAAAGGTTGCTACCAATTGCATTTCGAGATCTTTTGCCAGAGCCAATTTGGAATGCCTTAACAGAGATAAGTTTATTTTTTAAAGGTTTATGCGCAAATGTGTTAAAAGTAGAAGATCTCCAGAAGCTTGAGAAAAGCATAAAGGTTACAATTTGCAAGCTAGAGAAAATATTTCCTCCTGGTTTATTTGATCCTATGGAACATTTGCCAATTCATTTACCATATGAAGCAATAGCTGGAGGTCCAGTCCATTTTCGATGGATGTAACCTTTTGAGCAGTAAAAGTCTAAACTATATCATTGATTAGATAATTAATTTAATTACCTAACATCACACTAACTATATATGTACCAATGTAGAGAAATACACACTTTAAAGAAGATGGTGAAAAATAGATATCGTGTCGAGGGATCAATATGTGAAGCTTATATCATTAAAGAAATTTCAACATTCAGTTCTCATTATTTCCAGCCTAATGTGCAACCTAGGCTCAACAAAGTTACTCGAAATGATAATGGAGGTGAAGTTGATGCACCAGATGGTTGTCTATCCATCTTTTTGCATCCTGGACGTCCGAGTGGGGAGATGAATGGTCGATTTTGTCTGATAAGAAGTGGGATGCGGCAAGAATATATGTTTTGTTGAATTGTGAGGAGATTCAACAATTCATCTCGTAAGTTTATAGATTTTACCTATATAATATATATGTCCTGCATGAATGGATAATTTAAAAATAATAAATTCTTACTTCTATAGTATCTTTGAAGCTGAATTGAAAATAAATTCAGAAAATATCAGTCTCGAGGAAATTGATAAAGAGACGAATATTAGATTTGCCAACTGGTTCGAAGCTTATGTGAGTAAAATACTATAGTATGAAAAAGTTCCTATTTTTATTTATCTACATCAAGTTATAATTTATACATAACTATATAGATCATAGGTCTATTTTGTGTATTTTTAAGTTCTCAATCCAGCTAACAACATAAGTGATGAGTGGTTAAGAGACTTGGCTTTTGGTCTTTATAAGTGGGTGCAAACTTGGCCTCAATATTTTACAAATGGCTATAGGTTCCACACACTTAGTCATGGCTCTAAAAAATCAACTATGAATAGTGGTGTGTGCATAAAAGGGACAACTTGGAATGACTATGAAAGTGACTATTATGGATTGCTTGGTGAGGTGATACAACTCGAATATTCCAATCCAACAAAGAAAAGAACAACTCTTGTCTTGTTCAAATGTGATTGGTTTGATCCAACAATGGGTCGAGGGTGTAAGGTTCATAATCAGTATGGGCTGATTGATATCAATCATAAAAAAAGGTTCTCGAGCTATGCTTATGAACCTTTTATTTTGGCTGAACAAGCGCAACAAGTTTATTTTGCAGAATATCCTAGTAAAAAGAAAGATAGTATTGACTGGTGGGCAGTGTGTAAAATAAAAGCTAGAAATCAAATTGATTCTCCAAATATCCCATACCAAGAAGATGACAATTTACCCCCTATAATCCCAAATATCACTGATGATCTTGATAGCTTACGTCATGAAAACGGTGAATTGGAAATGCATGAAGTTGAAAATGAGACTGATGAAATTGATCAAGAGCATGATATTAATGCTATTGAAAGTGATGAAGAGATAGAAGAATCTGATTTTGAACTCTCTGAAGATGAAGGAGATGAACAAAGTGACGAAAACTTTGAAACTGATGAGAGTGAAAGATAATGACTTTTTACTGTAATTTCTTTTCTAGAGTGTTTTCTTTTATTACTATTGCTACTATTTTCTGTTGCTTGATGTCATTTCTGAAAACCTAAGTATTTTTTTTTCGAAGTTGATTCATCAATCTGTTAAAATGGTTATTTAGCACTCTTTTAAATGCTTTTATTTTCTAGCGATGCCATCTACTAAGTGACTTTGTTGAGTGAAGGTTCTTGATGCTGCCTAGCAGCCATCAATTAAAGTTTTATCATATGTTTTAGTAGAGTATTTGATCTCATATTCAATTAGTCATATATATGTACTTTTCCCTAAACTAGTTGAGTTAGTGAAATTACCTTAGTATATTTCCAGTAATTTATTATCGTTTTAGATATGTAATTTATGGAAGGAGTAGAGGAAGAGCTGCAATTTTTAGTGATATGCATATGAAGAAGTGTGGATGAAATGTAGTCTCCATAGTAGCAAATGTTTGCAGAATACTGTAGTAGAGTCTTAACCTCACCATTTTTATGTGTCAAGAATTTTGATGTAACACTTCGACTGTGCAGGACTATAGTTCTTTTTTATTGAGTAAAAACAAACTCTACCCTTGCTGCAACAACATATACTACGTAATATCATTGCAGAAGTACATTTTTTTAATTCATCGTCTAAATGGGTGAATCGATCTATCTTGTTTGCTTTTGTTATATTAGTGAACATTGAGTGCAAATGAGCTTCATTATTTTCTCTACATTAATCATTTTTATAGCATGAAATGTTGACAAATTTTAAGTGACTTCTTGAGTATTATTCTATAGTTCTTGTTAGATTTTGATCAGGAAATATGACAAAGGGAAGAGGCATCAAACGTAGTTGGGGAGGCCATGGGGGCATAACTAACAAAGGAGGAGAAAACAACAAGCAGCCACCAGACACTTCTCAGAAGGATGTTAGTGAATCATCAATTCCCACATCTCAGCAAGTTGGTTTAAACCAGTGTATTGTCTCATCACATGAAACCAGTGTACATACATCTCAAGAAGCCAATGCTCAACAAATAACTACTCCTGAAAATGTTGGTGGTCAACAAGAAGCTCCTACTTCTCTAGATGTTGGACGACAAGAAACACCTTTTTCTCAGAATGTTGGTGCTCAACAAGAAACTCCAACTCAAGATGTTTCTCCTGAACAAACACTCGAATCTTTTGAAAGTAGTAATCCACAGGACAGACAAGATACACTTGGTGGCATAAAATCCTTGAGAGTAAATGGAGATACGTAAGTAATACAAAATTATAGAAGTAATGGCTAAATATGTTTTCATTTAATAATCTTCTCATAATGTATTGTATTAATGATTTTGTAGATTCTGCCCACATGAGGCTGTTCGAGATATGGTGTTAGCCTTTAAAAAAAGCTTCTCTGGACCATGGCATTGTTGGAGCAAAGTTCCAGAGCATGTACGAGACAAATGGTTTAATGATTTTGAGGTATCTATACCTGAACAAGAATTTGCATATTTAACTTAAGCATTAGATTTTTCGCATTAGCAAATTCTAAAAATAAAAAAAGTATGCATGCACACGTGTGAGAAGACACTAATCGATACATGAATCTCGTAGTATACTTGTTAGTGGGAAAATTACTTTGTCTTTAAAGGAGATTCCTCCATTTGGCCTGATATTGTCTTTTTGTGTGGAGTTGGAGGATGATTTCTCAAGCTTAATGTTTTTTTTCTTTCTAGTGTTGTTGAAGTCATCTAGCATTTTCAGTAATGCTATTCATAGAATGTACTGATGTTTCAGTACTATCTCTTTGATAATTATCAGACTCTTCCATATCACTTTCTAGAATTTTGACATAAACGGTAAGTTTCTTTTATATTGTGCTTTCCTTTTCAGCTAACTGCTTCAGATCAATGAGTAGTGTGTTATGATTGAATCAAATTTTACATTCGAAAATCATTCTCACATGCCAACAAGTTTTTTTAAGAGTCTTTATTATGCATATATCTTATCTCTTTATGTAGAAGTCGTGTAGCCATTTGGATTATTTTTTTTGAAGGATACAACCCATAGAAGCTTAGCAACTTTGTTACACACTTGGAAATCAATTATATAAAAGCCTCCTACACTTCTCGGTTTACACAATGTCTCCTAAGTTTCCATAGCCGACCTTCTTGATAACTAGTTATTTTCTTAACTAGATGGTGCGTCTCAACTTGAAAAACAGTACTAAATTGATTATTTAATTTATATTTGCAGAAAAACTTGTTCGAAAAACTTTTAACCGGGTGGATAGTGAAAGATTGAGTGACAGTTTGGGAAAAGCAAAGAGGACATTTTTAAGAAGAAAGAAAATACCAAAGTGGATTGCTCAAGTTCACTGGGACAGTTTGATGCAATATTGAAACTCTGACGGTTTTAAGAAAATATCAGCAATCAACTCAAAGAATAGAATGTCATCTAATAACGGAGAAGGTCCTTCCTTACATACTGGAGGATCAGTTGAATTTCTGAGTATAGAAGAAGACATGTAAGTAATTCTTTATTTTTGTTTAGTATTAATTAGTATTGGTCTTATGTTATTCTCTGATTTATGTTGATAATTAACAATATATTTAATGGTTGTAGAAGGAACTAACTGGTAAAGAGCTTCAGAACGATGAATTATTTCTAATGACTCACAAAACCAAAAACGAAAAGAAGTGGATATGTGGAAAGTCAGAAAGGATGTAGGTATGCTTTTATCTCATTTCATTAGTGATATTTATTCTGAAAGTTATTTTTGTTTAAATTTAAATCCATGTGAATTGTTTTCTAAGAAGAAAAAAATAATTGCTCTGTTAATGAGAAATTTTCTTGTTGTTTAATTCTTGGGCATAACGCAAGGTAAGTGAGTTCACATTTGAAAGAACTTTTAAGTATATTTGGTTGTTAGTTGTGGTGTTAAGTGCACTTGTTTGAGGGTGGACTATTTCACCAAAAAAATGATTTCACATTTGAAATAACTTCAAGTATCTCACTGTTGAAACATATCATTATCCATGCCATCATTTTACTGGGAAATCCCAATTCTATAAGTATTTGTTCGAGAAACACCCATTCAACCTCTTCCGGCAAACCTTGTGTTACATTCATTTTCACTAAGACTCTGGTGTAGGATACCCTTTTTTGTTTAGCAGTACACACATCCGCAAAGAGTTGTTTCTCTAGTTGACTAGAAATTATACTAAGAGTTTATGCACCCCAATAGTTAAGGGTCAGTGAACAGGACTTCATCTCTATCGTTTTGGTTTTGGAATTTAACTATGTAGCAGCCTGCATCGTGGTAATATAACTCAGGTACATAAGCAAAATTTTAGTACCCATCAATATAATTGCTCATGTAGGAGAAATCAGGTGCTTCACAACATATACATCACTAGAGCATTATTCCATTCATCGGTCAGTTTCGTTATTTCTAATGCCTATAATACAATTAATGGTCATCCATCAATTATATTTGGTGGGTTATAAGTTAAAGGCATACCAGTGGTGGAAGTACAGTTCGACATGAACAGGTTGTTCCAAACTTCTTCCCATCTGTATATTTCTTATTGAGCTCATTGTATTTTGTTTCTGTCTGACTCTCATTCCACCTTAAGGTTTGAATAAGGAACCTATATGGTTTCAATAGAGTATTTAGAAAAGATGTCTTGTATTAGTTCAATACTAGTAGACAATCATTCCAAGAACCCATCAAGCTTTTATAAAATTGAAGTATCTCTTTCTCAATTTCATCATGTTTTAGGAGCTGTCTATTATCAAGGCTGGTTAAAATAAAAATATTATCCATGTTGGCTCTAGTTTTCACACATATAAGGAACTACTTCTTGTTGTTGTCTCCTGTTACTTCAAGCCAGTGAGCCTTATATTTCTGTTTCAACACCTTCTCCTGGAGATAAAACCATTTTTTATGTTCAACTACAACTTCTTTTTCTATGTCAAATACAATGTTGGCTACACTAGTCCCCACATGCTGAGTGATCTGTTTTTTGATGGATTCTAACTTCTCTCTTGCTTCAGTGACTCTATTGCCAAAGCTCCCCATTTCCTATGTCAATAACCTCTACAGAGGTTCTTTACACAATTTCATTTTTTTCAATATATATCTCCTCTTACATTTTGTTTCCAAATGGTTGTAATAATGTTTGAATAGCTCTCATGTTTAGTCAGTATGTTCAGAAATCTGAAAGGCTTGTGGGGTTCACTATCTGCACTATAGTGCTCAATAAGAATCGGCGAGTAATCAAAAAAACTATTCTTCTTGAATTGAGCTGTCAGGTTCTGTGTTGTATCATCCAATAATCATTACAAAGTGCCTTGTCAATTCTACTCCATATGTTACAATTTGTCCAAGTATACCTTATTCCAATAGATTTCATATCCGTAAAGATTTAATACATTTATTACTGTTGAGAGTCTTTTGTTTCAGATTCACTGACCTGTTGGCCCCTAATTCATTCAAAATCTAGTAGGGGAGAATAGAAATATCCACAAATACACCAAGGTTCAGTGATGATAGAACCTATTCTAAGTAATTTCTGCCATAAGCTTCTCCTCCTTTGCTCTCTACAATTTTTGGCATAGATCACTGTTAGCAGACAATAAAAATTGGAACACTTACTTGCTACCTTTATATGTGTAAAATGATCGTGTACTTCTTCCATCAGAATAGTCATTTCACCAGACATTCTTAAAATCCAGATTCTCTTATTTTCGGCTAATGAGTAGTTATAGATGCATAAATTGATCATGATAATACAAATTGATCATTGTTTGAAGGGGCTATTCATTCCCATTACGTTCCAGATTAACCAGTTCATTAAAGAGAGAGGTGTACCCTCCCATCAGGAGGTTTCTAAGTCTATCTTCTTGCTTCATTTCCCTTAGTAAAGTCAACATTTATCAAGCAATTTTTTCTATGAATTTAGCTAGTATACATCGTAGCAAACTGTTTGCTACGGAAAGGGCCTAGCAGAGATATCTTAGCTAAAATAGCTAGGAATGACATACTTTGCTAGCTAAAAATTAGCTAAGAGCTTATTAGCTTTGAAGGTCTGCTAGGGTCATTTTCCTAGCTAAATTGACATTAGCTAGGGATTTTATCACTTTTGCTAGGATTTGCGTCTGTAGCTAAACACCTGTTTTCTTGTAGTGTATAAGCTCGAACTATCGTCAAATTTGACCTGAAATTATTCATATTCGACATAATTACTGACCCAAAAATTTGAAATTACTCATATTCGACCTAATTTTAGAATTGAATATTGTTTTTAAAAAAATAATTGGTTACATTGGTTGGATAATTTTTAATTGAGTCTTCTTGAAGGATTTAATAAGGAATAATATTTCAAGAATATTATTAATGTACTTGTGATAATCTAAATATTTGTGTTGGATGCTGTTGGACATTTACTATTATGTTTTATGATTGACTCTATTATGCGAATAAAAATAATAACATTAATATTTTTTTTTAAATCTCATTTTCTTAAAAAAAATCTTAGTTATTGGATTATACAAAAGTATTACCTACGATGAGTTTTGAAGTCAAATCATGTTCTGAAAAATTGAGGGTCAATCAAAAATAATATTTTTATTTCATAAAAATAAAAATAAAATTTACATACACGTACACCTCATTCTTCTCCGACATCATAACGATATGTTGCTATACTTTTGAGTTTTCACATATCTTTAATGCTAATACATGTGATAATTTGTTTCAAGAATCTTCTTTTTTAGATCAATTTTTAAGCTTTTAGGTAAAGTCTTCTTCTTCCTTTTTTTCTTTTTGAAAAAACACTTATCAAGCTGCTTTTCTTCTATTTACAAAGTTACTATTAGTACTTCATTAATTCTTTTAATCATCATCACTATAACATTCTTAAGATTTTCTTCTTTTTAATAAAGGTTGAAAACTTGAGTGTATTTGTCACGCCCCGAGCCTACACCCTGGGCGGGACCGGCACTCGGAGACCATTGCTGGCCCCAAGCGAACCCTTGGCCTGGCTTTCTTAACTCAGCGGAAACCTAACTCAACAGAATAACTCAAAGCAATGCAATATTTCAAAAAACAACTTAACTTATAAAATATGGCCCTAAGGCAACCCGAATCTCAAAATAGGATATTTACATAAATACGTAGTCAAGAGACTCAAAACTAGCTGACTGACTGTCTGGGATACCTGAATCTGCATCATGAAACGATGCAGGCCAACTGGCATCAGTACATGAAATGTACGAGTATGCAAGCTGGAAACTAAGCAACAACGGCTAGAAGGAGAAATCTGGAAGAAACTGAATAGCTTACCTGTCTCAACTCAACTCAACCTGACTGACTTCTTTCAATATAAGACAATTTAGGACAAGTGCGATATAAAGAAAGACTGTTTAAAACATGCTATAAACTCTGTGTGTATACAAAGATGCAATAAGCCTGAAATGTATATAGAAATACAATAATCTGATGTATATAAAAATACAATAATCTCTGAGTATGAAAATACAATAACTGCTGTGGGAGTTTCTCTAACCGACAACCATCACATAAGAGCTATAGTGATGATACAGCGATCGACCTCACGCTGCCAAAGCATCTTATACCCGGCCAAAGGTATAAGACCTGAACTACCTAATGGATCCACTAGTCTAATCTGAAAAGGATTCATCTAGAAAGCATGATCCTTTTCTACCTATGGTGGCTAACATGGTTCTATGGGGGCTGTGGGTTCTTTGGAACGCTCCCCCAATTCGGTGCTCGATACTACTCCCAAAAATGTACTGGCTCTTATGTTTTTAAAACATATTTATTCCTGCTGATATGAGATAATTACTCAAAAACTAGCTCGAAGGCCCCTTTGGAAATCTCAGTTTCCAACCTTGTTCAATTGTAAAAATATTTCTTTAAAACTTCTTTGGGAATACATAGTTCCCTAATAACTTTGAGACTGAACTCAACTTTAAACTCTTGACTTAACTTGACTGCTAACTTCACTTGACTTGGAACCATCTTTCCTTGAATCGAAATTATGAATTCAAGGTGTTCGATCACATGTTATGGAGGGATTCTTGAACTCTTAGACGCACTATGGAGTGTCGGAAACAACCATAAAACATAGGTAATAATACTTTGGAACTTGCTTGAGAAAGTGAGAAAAGGAATGGGGAACTTGGCTGAGACTTTAGATTTCTGGTGACACAGGTGGCATCTACGGAAGCCATCGACGGACCGTAGATGAACCTACGGTCCGTACTGTAGGTCCGTAGATCGCGTCAGAGATTTTTCCCCAGAATTCATTTAAGAAAAAGACTAAGTGTTGACCTACGGTCCTGACTTACGGTCCGTGGATCGAGCTACGGACCGTAGGTCGGACCCGTAGATCGACGCCCCAAAAACCAACTTCTGTCTTGATCGACGGTTGACCAGTACGGACCGTCGATTGATCTACGGTCCGTAGGTCACGCCCGTAGATGGGGATCGACAGCCCAGATATTTGCTGCGAAAAGATGTGAATCAACCTCCAATGGTCATAACTCTTAGAATCATAATTCCCTCAACATACAATAGGTTTCAACTACACAATCCACAACATCAACAACAACTAACAACTTCACCAACTTTAACAACTTCAACAACTTTAACAACTTCAACAACTATTCCAATCTTTTCTCAATCATATAATAAACTAGGTGTGTGTGGGGGAAAGGATCAACCCACACGAAAAACTCACATACCTTAGATAGGGATCACCCTCGACGAAAGTCCACACGATCTTGACTAAGCTCCTCTTTCTTCTTTTCTTCTTCTTCTCCTTCTCCTTCTCCTCTTCTTCACTCTCAAAAGCCCTAACTCTTTCTATTTCAAAAAGGGACAAAAATGATCCAAAGATCATTCTAATACAACAATATGAGCTCAAAATAAATAATTTGTGAAAGGACCAAAATGCCCTTAAATTTCCGGATGGATTTCCCTTCCAACTGCCCAGCTTCTACAGGGCATAACTCCCTCATACGAACTCGGAATTGAGAAAACTCAGTGGCGTTGGAAAGATTGTTCCAAGGGCTTCGCAACCATAACTGGAACTACTCCTAACTCATCATGAGCTAGGAGTTACGACTACTCAAAGTTGGCCAAAAACTCATTGATTTCCACACTTAACCAAATTTCCAAATTTCAAGCTCCTTCTAAGCCACTTCAAATTGTCGGATGTTACAATATCTCCCCCTTGGGAACATTCGTCCTCGAATGAGGTTACTCTTATAAGGCTAAGGGTGTAACATCGACTCAACACCCAACAAACAACCATGCAAACGTAACAACAACAACGACATGCTCATCATAATTTAAAGAGCACTAAGAAGGGAATTAATACCTTGATCTGCGGATTCAAAGAGATATGGATATCTCTTCTTCATGTCTTCTTCGGCTTCCCAAGTAGCGTCCTCAACAATTTGGTTCCTCCAAAGGACCTTAACTGAGGCTACATCTTTCGTTCTCAACCTACGGACTTGACGATCCAAGATTTGAACAGGAACCTCCTCATAAGATAAGTTATCCTTGATCTTGATACTTTCAGTCGGCAGGATCAATGAAGGATCGCCTATGCACTTCTTCAACATGGAGATGTGAAATACCGGATGAACCGCTGCTAGTTCCTATGGTAACTTCAACTCATAAGCAACATTGCCAACCCTCTTAGCTATGCGGTAAGGTCCAATGTACCGAGGACTAAGTTTCCCCTTCTTACCAAACCTCATAACGCCTTTCATGGGTGAAACCTTCAAATATACCCAATCATCTACTTCAAACTCTAATGCCCTTCTCCTAACATCAGTGTAGGATTTCTGACGACTCTGTGCCGTTTTCAGCTTCTCTTGAATCACTTTCACTTTCTCCATAGCTTGGTGAACTAAATCTGGTCCTATCAACTGGGCTTCACCCACCTCAAACCATCCGATAGGAGATCTACATCTTCTCCCATAAAGAGCTTCATACGGAGCCATCTGGATGCTAGAGTGATAACTGTTGTTGTAGGCAAATTCAATTAGAGGTAGGTGATCATCCCAACTACCTTTGAAATCGATTACACAAGCCCTCAACATATCCTCTAAGGTCTGAATAGTGCGTTCTGCTTGCCCATCAGTCTGAGGATGAAAGGCAGTACTTAAGTTCACCTTTGAACCCAAGCCCTTCTGAAAAGATTTCCAGAACTGTGCAGTAAACTGTGCACCTCTATCTGAAATAATGGAGATTGGGACTCCATGAAGTCTCACTATCTCTTGAACATACAACTTGGCATAATCTTCTGCTGTATTGGTAGTCTTTACCGGTAGAAAATGAGCTGACTTTGTCATTCGGTCGACAATTACCCAAATGGAATCATGCTGTCTACGAGACCTTGGCAACCCTGTGATGAAATCCATATTGATCATCTCCCACTTCCACTCTGGAAGTTCTATACTCTGAGCCAAACCACCGGGCCTTTGGTGTTCAACTTTCACTTGTTGGCAATTTGGACATTTAGCAACAAACTCAGCAATGCCCTTCTTCATGCCATTCCACCAATAAACTTCTCGCAAATCACGATACATCTTGGTGGAACCTGGATGAACGGAATATCGGGAGCTATGAGCTTCCTCCATAATCTTTTCTTGGAGTCCATCTATCATAGGTACACATATTCTACCTTGATATCTTAATTCACCATCTCCCCCTTGTTCAAAAGCTAATACTCTTTGCTTCTAAACATTTGCCTTCAACTCAAGCAAAATGGGATCTTGATCTTGCTTCTTTTTCACTTCTGACATTAATGATGACTCGGCCCTGCTCGTCACCACTATTCCTCCTTCTGCGGAATCTGTAAAGCTGACTCCCAGGCATGACAGTCTGTGCACATCTTTTGCTAACCCTCTCCTTCCTTCTTCAATATGGGCGGTGCTACCCATAGACAACCTGCTCAAAGAATCAGCAACAACATTTGCCCTACCTGGGTGGTAAAGAATGCTCAGGTCATAATCCTTGAGTAACTCTAACCACCTCCGCTGTCTGAGATTAAGCTCTTTCTGAGTAAGCACATATTGAAGGCTCTTGTGATCAGTGAAAATGTCGACATGCACACCATACAAGTAATGACGCCATATCTTCAAAGCAAATACTACAGCAGCTAGCTCTAAGTCATGGGTTGGGTAGTTCTTCTCATGAACCTTCAATGTCTGGAGGCATAAGCTATAACTTTGCCATTCTGCATTAAGACACAACCCAAAGCAACTCTAGACGCATCACAATACACCACAAAACCTTGAGTACCTTCTGGTAGCGTTAAAACTGGAGCTGTAATCAATCTCTTTTTCAATTCCTGAAAGCTTTTCTCACAAGCTTCAGACCATTGAAATTTCACTGTCTTCTGAGTCAACTTTGTCAAAGGAGATGCAATACTCGAGAACCCTCGACAAACCTTCTATAATAGCCAGCTAATCCCAAGAAACTCCTAATTTCAGTTGGAGATGTGGGTCTAGGCCAATTCTGCACTGCCTCAATTTTCGAGTATCAGCTTTAATTCCATCACCGGACACAATGTGGCCTAGGAACGCCACAGACTTGAGCCAAAACTCACATTTAGAGAACTTGGCATGCAACTCCTTCTCTTCAAAGTCTGAAGAACTGTTCTGAGATGACTAGCATGATCTTCTTCATTCCTTGAATAGATTAGTATATCATCAATAAAGACAATAACAAACATATCTAAATAAGGTTTGAAGACTCTATTCATCAAATCCATGAAAGCTGCCGGTGCATTGGTCAAACCAAAGGACATGACCAAAAACTCATAATGACCATACCTGGTCCTGAAAGCTGTCTTTGGGATATCACATTCCCTTACCCTTAACTGATGATAGCCTGATCGGAGGTCAATCTTTGAAAAACAAGTGGCACCCTGAAGCTGATCAAAAAAATCATCAATCCTCGGAAGAGGGTACTTGTTCTTGATGGTAACCTTATTCAACTGGCGGTAGTCTATACACATTCTAAGGGAACCATCTTTCTTTCTCACAAACAAAACCGGAGCACCCCAAGGTGAGACACTCGGTCGAATGAAACCCTTTTCTAGGAGATCTTTCAACTGCTCCTTCAACTCTTTCAACTCTGCTGGTGCCATTCTATATGGCGGAATAGAGATATGACGAGTATCTAGAATGAGATCTATGCCGAAATCTATTTCTCTCTCAGGAGGAATTCCGGGTAGATCATCAGGAAAAACTTCTGGAAACTCTCTTACTATAGGAACTGACTGGAAATGAGGTATCTCAACACTAGAGTCATGAACTCGGACTAAGTGATAGATACAACCCTTCGAAACTAACTTTCTTGCCTTAAGGTACGAAATAAAACGACCCTTAGGCACTGCTGAACTGCTACTCCACTCTATGACTGGCTCATTCGGAAACTGAAACTTGACGGTTCGAGTTCTACAGTCTAATGATGCATAACAGGCATGAAGCCAATCCATACCTAGAATGACATCAAAATCTACCATATCTAACTCAACCAAATCAACCTTGGTGTTCTTGTGACTGATGGAAACAGGACAATCACGATAGACTCTTTCCGCTAGAATAGACTCCCCAACAGGTGTAGAAACACAAAAGGGTTCACAAAGTCTTTCAGGAAGAACCTCAAACTGGTTTGCAACATAAGGAGTTACAAACGATAAACTTGCTCCTGGGTCTAGCAAAGCATACACATTAAAAGCAAAGACTTTGATCATACCAGTGACAACATTCGGAGAAATCTCTTGCTCATGGCGACTGGTGATAGCATAAAGGCGGTTCGCTCCTCCACCTACACTAGAAGTAGCTCCTCTAGGTGCCGTCCTGTCTGGAGGAACAACTGAAGAAGACTGTGCTTTATTGCCTCCATTACCCTGCCTATTCTTTGGACACTCTCGTATGAAATGCCCATTCTGCCCACACTTGAAACAACCAAGGGAGCCCTCTCGACAAATACCTGATTGGTTCCTACCACATTTGGCGCAGACCGGAGGCTTACTACTCCCTTGCGCCACACTACCCGAAGATTGTGCTGGCCTAGCCCTGAAGTCCTTCGAATTCTGAACATTAAATTCACCTGTGTATCTGGGTGCAGGTGCTCTAGCAATTGATGGACAGGTCCCTTCTGCCTTTGCTGAAAGGAGGAACAGTTTGAATTACCTCTCTGCTGCCCGGACTCGTTCCCGATCCTAGCTTTCTTGCTTCTGAACTCTTCTCTGTCCCTCAACTTCTCTCCCTCAACCTGTTGCACATAAACCATCAACCTTGATATATCCATGTCCCCGATAAGCATTGCTGCCCTACCTTCCTTGCTCGACAATCGAGACAGCCCAACAACAAACAAACTCATTCTATTTCTCATGTCCGCAACCATCTCCGGAGCATAGCGGGATAGTTGTGTAAACTTCAGACTGTACTCATGAACACTCAAGGACTCCTGCTTAAGTGTGAGGAACTCACGTACCTTAGCCTCTTCCAATTCTCGAGGAAAGAAATGCCCCAAGAAAGCTTCTTCAAAACAGGCCCAACTCGCAGGTGGTGTATTCTCAACTCTGCCCCCTTTCCACTGGTCAAACCATGTTCTAGCAACATCCTTCAGCTGATACGCAGCTAGTTCAACCCGCTCAGTATCTGCCACATGCATCACATCAAAAATCTTCTTCAACTCCTCGATGAAATCCTCTGGATCCTCAGTAGTACTCGAACCCATGAAACTCGGAGGATTCATTCCCAAGAACTCACGAATCCTAGAAGTGTTAGCTCCCTCCTGTCGAGCTCCCCTTTGCTGACCAATCTGATTAGCTACAGCTTGACTCAACATTCTAATTGCCTCTCTGAACTCGGCATTAGAAACTTCCCCATGATCTTGCACTCTAGGTGCATCCGGTAGCTCTTGCTCATTAACATAGCGTCTGGGAAGACGCCCTCTGCCAACTCTTCGTGGAGGCATGACTATTTGAAACACGCGCAAGCACGGATTAGAGAGAAACTTTTTAGAGATCAACTCTAACGCACGAAATAAGTGTGAAAGAAATGAGAAATCTTCCTAAATGTTGCAGCCTCCCAATTATAGATGTGGCGCGCTTCACACCGATAACTAGGACTCTACAGACACGGCTTCATAGACTCCCTAGGACTCTTGAACTCTTTGCTCTGATACCAAGTTTGTCACGCCCCGAGCCTACACCCTGGGCGGGACCGGCACTCGGAGACCATTGCTGGCCCCAAGCGAACCCTTGGCCTGGCTTTCTTAACTCAGCGGAAACCTAACTCAACAGAATAACTCAAAGCAATGCAATATTTCAAAAAACAACTTAACTTATAAAATATGGCCCTAAGGCAACCCGAATCTCAAAATAGGATATTTACATAAATACGTAGTCAAGAGACTCAAAACTAGCTGACTGACTGTCTGTCTATGAAGCCTCTAAAAATACTGAGATGGATGTTGGGACAGACCCCGCAACATCCTAATAAAATCAAAACTAAGAACACTCAATAATTGAGCCATCCGGAATGCAAGGAGGCTCACCACTGACTCTGGAGTGCTCAGCTGGATCAACGACGTGCAGACTGCTGATCTGGGATACCTGAATCTGCATCATGAAACGATGCAGGCCAACTGGCATCAGTACATGAAATGTACGAGTATGCAAGCTGGAAACTAAGCAACAACGGCTAGAAGGAGAAATCTGGAAGAAACTGAATAGCTTACCTGTCTCAACTCAACTCAACCTGACTGACTTCTTTCAATATAAGACAATTTAGGACAAGTGCGATATAAAGAAAGACTGTTTAAAACATGCTATAAACTCTGTGTGTATACAAAGATGCAATAAGCCTGAAATGTATATAGAAATACAATAATCTGATGTATATAAAAATACAATAATCTCTGAGTATGAAAATACAATAACTGCTGTGGGAGTTTCTCTAACCGACAACCATCACATAAGAGCTATAGTGATGATACAGCGATCGACCTCACGCTGCCAAAGCATCTTATACCCGGCCAAAGGTATAAGACCTGAACTACCTAATGGATCCACTAGTCTAATCTGAAAAGGATTCATCTAGAAAGCATGATCCTTTTCTACCCATGGTGGCTAACATGGTTCTATGGGGGCGGTGGGTTCTTTGGAACGCTCCCCCAATTCGGTGCTCGATACTACTCCCAAAAATGTATTGGCTCTTATGTTTTTAAAACATATTTATTCCTGCTGATATGAGATAATTACTCAAAAACTAGCTCGAAGGCCCCTTTGGAAATCTCAGTTTCCAACCTTGTTCAATTGTAAAAACATTTCTTTAAAACTTCTTTGGGAATACATAGTTCCCTAATAACTTTGAGACTGAACTCAACTTTAAACTCTTGATTTAACTTGACTGCTAACTTCACTTGACTTGGAACCATCTTTCCTTGAATCGGAATTATGAATTCAAGGTGTTCGATCACATGTTATGGAGGGATTCTTGAACTCTTAGACGCACTATGGAGTGTCGGAAACAACCATAAAACATAGGTAATAATACTTTGGAACTTGCTTGAGAAAGTGAGAAAAGGAATGGGGAACTTGGCTGAGACTTTAGATTTCTGGTGACACAGGCGGCATCTACGGAAGCCATCGACGGACCGTAGATGAACCTACGGTCCGTACTGTAGGTCCGTAGATCGCGTCAGAGATTTTTCCCCAGAATTCATTTAAGAAAAAGACTAAGTGTTGACCTACGGTCCTGACTTACGGTCCGTGGATCGAGCTACGGACCGTAGGTCGGACCCGTAGATCGACGCCCCAAAAACCAACTTCTGTCTTGATCGACGGTTGACCAGTACGGACCGTCGATTGATCTACGGTCCGTAGGTCACGCCCGTAGATGGGGATCGACAGCCCAGATATTTGCTGCGAAAAGATGTGAATCAACCTCCCATGGTCATAACTCTTAGAATCATAATTCCCTCAACATACAATAGGTTTCAACTACACAATCCACAACATCAACAACAACTAACAACTTCACCAACTTTAACAACTTCAACAACTTTAACAACTTCAACAACTATTCCAATCTTTTCTCAATCATATAATAAACTAGGTGTGTGTGGGGGAAAGGATCAACCCACACGAAAAACTCACATACCTTAGATAGGGATCACCCCCGACGAAAGTCCACACGATCTTGACTAAGCTCCTCTTTCTTCTTTTCTTCTTCTTCTCCTTCTCCTCTTCTTCACTCTCAAAAGCCCTAACTCTTTCTATTTCAAAAAGGGACAAAAATGATCCAAAGATCATTCTAATACAACAATATGAGCTCAAAATAAATAATTTGTGAAAGGACCAAAATGCCCTTAAATTTCCGGATGGATTTCCCTTCCAACTGCCCAGCTTCTACAGGGCATAACTCCCTCATACGAACTCGGAATTGAGAAAACTCAGTGGCGTTGGAAAGATTGTTCCAAGGGCTTCGCAACCATAACTGGAACTACTCCTAACTCATCCTGAGCTAGGAGTTACGACTACTCAAAGTTGGCCAAAAACTCATTGATTTCCACACTTAACCAAATTTCCAAATTTCAAGCTCCTTCTAAGCCACTTCAAATTGTCGGATGTTACAGTATTAGTTTGGGTGAAACTAGTGTATATATATATATGTTCAGTATTTCTATTTATTTTTGACATTTTATTTTTGTTTTCTGTTTTATTTTTGTTTTTAAAAATTGAAAGTGTTTAAATGTATTATCTAATTAATTACCTCCCTTTAAAACATTTATTAAATTAATATACATTTGAGTAAATGGGAGATGAAAGACCAAAAGCTTTTTATTTTCCACAACTATTTATATTTGCCTATAAAATAAAAAGATTTGAGTATTTGTAGTCAACAACAATAAACTCCTTAACTTTGCCTCCTCCTCCTCCTCCTCTTCATCATCATTCATCATTATCATGTTAATCAATTTCTGAATTTAAGATACATATGATACGCTCAAAAAAAAAAAACTGAATATACCTTAATTATACATGAAATATATACTACTATACATGAAGTATACACTGACTATACAATCTTGATTAATTCAGAATCACCACTAGATTGTCTTAAAATTTAGATATGAAATTCTCTAGATATTTCAAGTCTTTTAATATATATGCATTTGAAACGATTCACGTTTTCGGTACGTCGATTCTTTTTAAAATATAAATAAATAGGAGAAGACAAAAAGGAATGACGAAGCAGAAGATGATAATTTTCTCAAAATCACTTCAAAACAGTCTCAAAATTTAGATATGAAATTCTCTTGATATTTTAAATCTTTTGATATATAATTTGTTCGAAATAATTTACGTTTTCAATACATCAATTTTAAAATAAAATAAAATAGGAGAAGACAAAGACGAAGAAGGAGGAGGATGAAGAGGATGAAAGGAAAAATGAGGAAGAAGAAGCTATTAATGACGAAATTGAAAGGGAAAAAAAAATATTTGACCAATTTCAACAATTTTAAAAATTGGGACAATTTTTTCTTTAATAAAGCAAAAGGCCAAATAGCCACTTTGCATAATTTACCGATGAATTAATAATAAGTGGAAGGGGAATTACCAAGAGAGAACTAAGAACTCCGCCTGTTCCAATTTACTAATATTTTTTACTTTTTCTGATTTAAACTTCTTAAATCTTATCATATATTTTGATATAGAATCTTTTGAATTTTCAAAATAAGATTTATATATTTACTCGTTAAAAGTAATACTATAAAATAAAATAAGAAACTATCTAATAACACAAACATTCCTACAATATTTACTATTTCTCCCTATAATTTAAAATAATTACATTTTATCTTACTATTTTAATAATTTCATATCAGATGTCAAGTCAGATACATGAAAATCACACTAGATACACATTATATACATGTATCTCGTGTGATTCGCATGTATCTGGGACACCAGATACACGAGCAAGATATGAGGGACGTGAGTGAGATGGGAGGGAGACGAGCGAAATTTGTTTATCTATCTCAGATACATGTTAATTCAATATGATACAATGTATATAAAACAAATTACACTTGATTTTGACCTCATGTATCCCGAGATACATGTATTTGGACGTATCCAGATGCACCACAATCTAGCATGATTCGTAATATTGTAAATTAGCGTGTATCTAAGTAATTTGCTACTAAACTAATGGGATTTATGTAAGTTACTCCTCGAAAGAAAAGTAAAAGTTTTTTTTTATCAAACTTAAACTACCTTTCGTTCTTTGTAAGGAGGGGTGACCAATGTTCTTGAGTTGGTTGTTAAAATCTGTCACAAGTTTCGTTATTTCCAAAATAATTTTTTTTTCAATCAAAATAAGCCAAGTATGATTAATTATTCTATATTTTCCAAAACTATAACATAATTGTTCAATTGAGTTCAAACCAAATCGATTGAAAAGACCTTTTAATGATCTTTCGACAAACATGAAATTAAATTTAAATTCTATTATTTTTTATAGAGTGTGTTATCGTTATTTGTTTTTATTTCTACGTTAGAATATCGTGTACATCTATTTTATTTCCATTCTATGTTACGTGTAATATTATAATTCAATGTTTTGTCCATTTGTTCCTCTTTATATGAGATATCTAATTCAATATTCTATCGATCCAGCTTTGTTTTCATTTCTATTTCTATGTTATATCTTATTCAATGTTGAGTCCATTTATTTCTATTTCTATTTTATATTTAATTTACTGTTGTGCCATCTCTGTTTTTATTTCTATATTATATATATAATTAAATTTTGTGTCCATCTATTTTTATTTCTATGTTATATCTAATTTAGTGTTGCGTCTATTTATATCCATTTATGCTTATTCTTCTCCATGAAATATGAGTGAATGTGTCGTCTTGTCCAATTCATGATCATAAGTTTGTACACTAGTTGATTCATACTTATGTATCGATTTGATTTTATTTCATGTGTCATTTTAAAATAACAAATTTTAAGTCTTTATTCATTTAATTTTTTTTTAATGTATAGTATAATAATTAATATATAATAGAGTCACGTAAAATCTAACCGACAGAGTAAAGGTCACTCCGCTACTTAATGTTCACATATAGCACGTACTACATATGTAATTTGTTATACCAAACCCAATGGTTTTCAACAATATTAATATTTCTTCCGTATCAATTTCTGTGACAATGGACAAACAAAGTTTTTAGGGAAAAAAGTCTGAAATATATTTGAACTTTGACTTAAATTGTTGTAACAATCCCAAACTTTGGGCATGACCTATTACCCCCTGCACTATTTAAAAGTGTATTTTAAAGATATATATGTGTTCACGTGGGCAAGTTACTATTTATAATGATGCAATATTTATGATGTCCACGTGGACACTTATATATCTTTAAAATACACTATTAAATAGTGCAGGGGTTAATAGGTCATGCCCAAAGTTTGAGATTGTTACATCAATTTCAGTCAATGTTCAAATATATTTTGAATCGTTTTCCCAAGTTTTTAATAAAAATGAAGATTTATAAAATTTGTGATTTAACATAATTTTTGAATATTTACATGACTGTGAATTATTTTATTAAGGATAAAAAAGTATTAAAAGTAAAGTTATACCTATCGTAAATCGTAATCAGAACATCCATATGAACCTTGACACGCACGACCCACCATTTCCGTATATAGAGAATTGTCCAGTTTTAGAGAAAATTGTGTATTATAGCAAATTATTAATTTAAAATAAATTTTATAGCTATAGTTTCATTTAATTTCAATTCGCAACAAACTTCTTGACATTCGCCTCTCACCCCTTTCTCTGGAATCTCGCTCGCTACTCTCCTCTTTTTCAGTCATCTCTCCCTCGCATACATTTGTGTTTATGTTTGTATAAAGCGAGAGAGACTGTATATATAAATACAAATACACATTTCTCCGTCCTATACACTTATAATTAACAAATACAAATCTTCTCCTGCCTAGTTTTCTTTTGTCTTTCTCACACTCTCTCTCTCTCTCTTTATACAAACACAAATTATACAAAATACAATGTATAATTTGTGTTTTATAAAGCGAGAGAGAGATTTGATATACAAATACAAATATTTTAACTCGATTCAATTGTATAAAAAATTAAATTTTATGCAGATATATAAATACAATCAATGATACATATACATAGTAGTTACATATATACAATTATCTAACCGATATACATATACAATTCACCTCTCTCCACTCTCTACCCTCTCTCGCTCGCTTCTCTCTTCTCTCTCCCAATCTCGCTCACCACTCTAATTTAACACAGAGAACATATACATATACAAATGCATTTTTCATAGACACGGACAAATTAATGCCCGATTGATACAAATCTCCGTGATTTATACAAATCAGATACTCCATAGCAAACATAAATTGGTTATGGAACTCAAATAGCAGTTATAGAGCGCTAATATGATTTTTATCTTTGATGTTTCTAAAATTTACTTGTTTTATGATTATCCATAAGATTTACTAATTTTCAAAATAAAAATAAATAAATCACCACTATAACATATTTGTTCAATTGAGTTCAAACCAAATTGATTGAAAATACCCTTTAGTGATCTTTCGACGAGCATGCAATTTAATTCAATTTAATTTCTATTATTTTGTATAGAGTGTGTTATCTTTATTCGTTTTAATTTCTATGCTAGTCTAATTAATATCATGTCCAGCTATTTATATTTACTGTAATTCAATGTTGTGTCCATTTGTTCCTCTTTATATGAGATATCTAATTCAATATTTTATCGATCCAGCTTTGATTCTATTTCTATGTTATATCTAATTCAATATCGTGTTCATCTATTTCTATTTCTATGTTATATCTTATTCAATGTTGAGTGCATTTGTTTCTATTTCTATTTTATATCTAGTTTACTGTTGTGCCCATCTGTGTTTATATATATATATATATAGAGAGAGAGAGAGAGAAATATATATTGTGTACATCTATTTCTATTTCTATGTCATGTCTAATGTCTAGTTCATGGTGTGTCCATCTGTTTCTATTTCTATGTGATATCTAATTCAATGTTGTTTCATTTGTTTTTATAAATATAATCTATGTGTTGTCACATTCTTTCCTTTTCATACATTTAAAATAGATTAAAATTTTCTAATTAATTGAAAACTCTCATAATTTAGTATGTTTATTTTACTTATGATAATTCACTCTGATAAGAATGACATGTTATGTTTGATATCACAAGATGTTAATGATATTCCTGATATGCATATTACACATATTTGGCCAATGTAACGCCCTTCATGGTCATTTTGTGATTTCTGCCTCTCTTTTTTTTAGTTTGATCCTCTTCATAATTTTTGTTAATTGTTTATGATTTATGAGAATGAGTGACACAATCTCAGAGAAGATTGGATGCGTTTCGAGGATGCTACTCCATACCTTGCACGCTCTCCTTATTCGACATATGAACAAGTAGCCTCAAATTAGCAAATATGTGTACGCAATTCTAACCACCATTATAAAGTACCCCGAACTTTCCAAATTTCCAATCATCACCTACAACATTTAATATGTCATCCCGATCCACACCAAAAACCACCCCATCGTTTAAACACGCCAACTCGGTCCCTTAGGGACCAACATATAACCATCATGACATGAAGAAGTATACTCGGTCCTCTTATGGAACCAACCACACACAAGCTATGATAGAGTTTTTCCCTGATTTTCTTAACATAATTGAGTTTTACTTTTCACCGGAAGGAAAGTCAAAGTATTACCATAATTGGTTTTACTTTTCCCTAATGGAAACTATAATTCTCTTCCATATTTGGTCATTCTTTTCTTAGAGGAAATGTTTGAAACTCTATCATTAAATTGAAGATCATCTTCTCATACAAGACCACAAGAGTATCCACAGTGTAGTCATTAAAGAATTTTGTTTAAGAGAGATTTCTCTCAACAATTTTAATGTTTTTCTTTTTAATAGTTTTCATTGAACAAATCATATAATACTAGTATATTTCTTTTAGTATAGTTTTTTTCACCTGACTTATTTGAAACATGGTTTACAATTATAAGCTTTCGAATGACGTCATGATAACTTTCGAATCCAACAAACTATACATGTACCATCATGGTACCCGATCCAATAAATATACATATATGTGCCGGCATGGCACCCGATCCAATATATATATATATATATATATATATATATATATATATATATATATTAACACTAACACAACCATAATTAATCACGATCACACATGCACATTCATGTAACATATTTATTGCATGTTATTAACAACCTCTTTCATTTCATTTTATATCCTTCCAATCCCCAAATCATATATCATGCATGCATCACTAACGATATAGTTAACAAGCACATATACCTAAAGATAGGAAAAATAGCCAACCATTACCTATCCGAGAGAATTCCTTCCCGAATGTTCCCTGATCGCAGTCCGATTTACCACAATTATCTTTCCCATAATGACACCTAACAACTATCATAAAGCCAACAATAACTAATCAGGTCATTTATCAGTCTAACCATAACTAACCATACATTCAACCATCTAGACTCCGTGTCCGAAGGACTAAGCATGAAATATCCCAAAAATTTATCAAACATAACATGGATAATACATGTCTAACTATTCAGTTAAGAAAATCTAGCCTACCTGCATGGGCAGACCTAGGTGGAGCCTAGGGGGTTACCCGAACCCCTTGTCAAAAAATTACACTATGTATATTACGTCAAATTCTGATTTTATGTGTATCTATATTAAAATGAACCCTCTAAAAACAAAGTATAGGCTTGGCTCAGTGGATAAGTCGTTCAAAAATTGCACCTATGTCATGGTTCAAATCCTATGGGCAACACTTTTTCCCTCTTTATAATGCTTTCAAAAATGGAACTTTTGGACTTAGACCTTCTTCTTCTTTTTCATTATTTTTGAGTAAATTTTAGGTTTAGCAAACATAAAAATCATATTTGTATGCTGTAGCTATAGTTGTATAATTGCGTTCCATAACAAACTTTATGTTTGCTATGGGGCATCAGATTTGTATAAATCGCTGGCAGTCTCTTATTTGTATAAATCGCGTGCAACCTCTCATTTGTATAAATCGTTGGCAGCCTCTCGTTTGTATAAATCGCTAGTAGCCTCTCAATTCAATTTTATGTGTTTGTATATGTGCATAAAATTTGAATTTGTATACAATTGAATCGAAATAAAACGTTTGTATATCAGATCTCTCTCTCTCTCTCTCTCTCTATACAACACACATTATATATTGTCTAATATGTGTTTGTATAAAGCGAAAAAGAGAGAAAGGCAAAAGAGAACTGGGCAGGGGAAGATTTGTATTTATATAATTATAGGTGTATAGGCCGAAAATATATGTATTTGTATTTGTATATACAATTTTATCTCGCTTTATACAAACACAAACACATTTTATACATTTGTATTTGTATAAAGTGAGAGATGCAAGGGAGAGACAGGCAAGCGAAAAAGGGAGAGTGGCGAGCGAGAAAGCTGGGGAGAGAGGCGAATGACAACTGTTTGCTACGGGTTACAATTAAATCAAACTGTGGTTATAACATTTAATTTCAATTAATAGTTTGCCATTTTATACAATTTTCCCATTATTTTTTCCTTTTATTCCATTTCTTCTTTTTAATTTGTTTTTGTTTAAATGTATTAGACACATTATATTTGATTTTTAGTTTTTATTCTTTTTATATCTATTATTCATTTTGTTTCAATGGAACTCTTTTCTTCATATACTAACTTGAATAATTCTTTAAAAATGATAAATTATTTTATATTGTTAATTCTATTTTAGAGAAATAGAAACTAAACTTATTTGATTTATTTGTTATTTGTCTTTTTACAAATTATAGTTGACATAGTAAATTGAACTATATGAACTAAAAAAATTGACGATGCTATTTATTTGTCTTCTAAATCTTCTGATATGCATTATAATATTAGTAACTCTATTCTTACACACTTTCAGAGAATCTTAACGGTTTTCATAGAAACATGTGATTGAATGAATATTAATTTAAATTTTTTAAAAAGTGAAAAATAAAGTAAAACATTACAAAATAAAAGTATAAAAAACACAAGAAATTTTTAAAAAGCTCGATGGACCATGATAAAAGTAGAAATAAATGCTTAATAAGGTATGATAAAGTAATTTAAATTTAGCATGATAAGGTAAATATCTTTCTTCCCCATCTTGCTCCCTTTTTCAACATTTTGTTTTCATGTGTTTTAGGAATTAACTTATGTAATTCAGTCGATCCACTAAAATTATTCTTATCAATATATCTTTGTCCCCGATATCTTTGATTAGTTTAGTCTTTACTTTTATGAACCAATGAAATATCTATGGTTCTTGTACAAAGAGCATGACGACGAGTTACTATGCTCATTGCGCATTGCATTACCACCTGAACTTCTTTTTTATACCTTGAACCTATGAGCAAAAATTCTGAGTCCGCCACTACCTACCTAGGTGTCAAGCAACTGTTGAAAGACTATAGATGCAGCTCCTTGCTCCTTGGGGAGAATCTTGATGAACATTGGCAGGGAAGCATTGGGTCTTACCCTTCCTTGTGCATCCCTCTCCTCCATTGTCCTCGAGCATAAAGTGGCCTAGCTAGGAGAACTTTTATAATAACCCTTGCATATTTTGTCTAAGAAAAATGGGAAGAAAAATAAAAGACAATATTTTTTTTAGGGTTTGATTCTGTCAGCCTCGTTATAGTGGCCCTGCAGGCGCTATAGAGATGCCGCCATAGCGGAAGGCATCCCTCTATGGTGGGTTGACGTTAGCCTGGATCAGTTCAAATTTAATAATTCTGCCATGTGCCCCAAATTTTATTTTGCACCGAAGTTCAAGAATTTTTTAAGACTCCACACGAAGTGCATTTAAATAAAGACGGATCGGATCATTACAAAAATAATTAAAAAAGAAATTTTGTGAGGTTGATTTTTGACATTCTTAGTAGTGATTACTAGATGAAAACCTAATTAAACACAAATGATTAGAGTTGTGAAAAAGGGTCAACCCAATCCTACCCGATCCAAGCCTCGCAGGCCAAGGAATTTGAAGGGCAAGGGCGGGCTAGCTCTTCATTTGGAAGGACCTGAAAATACTCAACTCAACCCAACCCTGGAAGGGCCGAGGGTTGGAGTGGGCTAGCTCTTTTTTTTTTCTTTTCAAACATAAAATTCTATAACATCAAGAAAATGAGAAGATTTTAACTAGTGTGATGCATCCAAGATACGCGAGCGAGATAAGAGAGTGGCAAGCAAGATGGGAGGGAGACGAGGGCGCAAGATTTGTCTATGTATCCTAGATACATGCGAACCCATTTGGGTAGAATGTATGTAGAACAAATTATCTTAATTTTGAGTCCATGTATCCTGAAATACATGTATCTAGACATACTAAAATCTGGTAAGATTCATAATACTATAACATAACATGCATTTAAGTAATTAGCTCATATATTAGTGAGATTGTTGTAAGTTACCGTTAAATAAATAGTTGGCCCATGGATTGACCCCGGCCCGGCCCCGATCAAGCCTCAAGGGCCAATGACTTATATGGATTGGGCTTATAAGCCCTAATTTTAAATGCGCTTGAAAAATCCTATCCCTACCCTACCTCAATAATGAGTTGGGTTGGCCGACCCCATGGCCTAAGCCCATTTTTGACGGCTCTACAAATGATTAACATTATTAATAATATGTGATACATATATGTGGTGGATAATATTTTCTACTAGCTAGCTTCTCACAACAAATTAAAATCTATATAAAGGTTACAAGTTATAAACTTTTTCTCACCACTTTCTTTCCAAAACTTATTGTAATTGAAGAAAATATGGGTCTGAAAGGCAAATTAATTGCTTCAGTGGAGGTGAAGTGTGGAGGACACCCGATTCATGATTTTTTTTCACATCCATACCCATCATATACCTAATATAAGTCCTAGTATTATCAACCATTTTGAGATACACGAAGGTGAAACTGTAAAAGTTGGTTCGATTGTTAGTTGGAATTATAATGAAGGTAACACACATTTTTCTATTCTCTCTCCTTCAATAAGATTTACATACATCAAGTATTGTTCTTTTTCGATCCTAAGATTTTAGATTTGTGTCATCAAGGAAACAAAAAGTACGGAAGCAAAAGATATTACTATTATTAATAATATAATTGAAATTATATTCTAGGAAGACAATCCAATATTCAAGAGCATTAGATTATCTTGTACGTATAGTCGAATCTAATCTACCTTATATGATGACGATCCATTTGTTTTTTTGCTACTCAACTTTTGTTCATATGAATATTCGAAATTTAATTTCTGACTAATTCAAATTCGAGCTGCGTGAATCCACACCATCATCTAGAGCTGCTAGAGGACGACTCAAATTGGGTCTTTTTTTTTTCTTTCGATTATAGGAGAAAATAGTAAAATTGTCCATCGAGGAGGTGTGCTTGGTATATGTGGAAAGTGTTTTTCTAAAAAATATTTTTTTTTAAAAATAAGTAAGTCTTTTACTTATTTTTTAAAATATTTGTTAAGTACATAAAAAATTATTATCCCAAAAATATTTATATGTGATCTAGCATAACAATATGAGGTGGAATAAGGTAATGAACAAGATTTGTGGGGTTGGATGGTTAGGTGAGCAAGTGGAGACGATGAAATTAGAATGTCATCTGAAACTTGTCTTTCTATTATCATTAGAGAAGTCATTTTTATTTTTATTTTCTAAACAAAATATTTTGAAAAAATCAAAAAAATATTTTCCTCTCTACCGAACACAGGAATAAAATTTAAATATGATTTTCTTAAATTTGTCAATGCTTTGATAGAGCAATTGCAATATCCCATTCATGTAAAAATTGTTTGTTTTCATGAGGAGTTAAACAGTCAAACAAGGAGTAACACCTATTATATTTTGTTTGTTTTAATAATTACAGCTGGACAAAAGAAGTTTATTAAGCAAGTAATTGAAGCCATCGACCCTGACATGAAATCAATCACTTGGAAAGTGATTGAAGGAGATGTGTTAGAGTTGTACAATTCCTTTACTGTTATCCTATCTTGTGAACACGAGTGGACAACATGGACAATTGAATACGAAAAGAAAACTGAAGATATTTCAGAGCCCCTCATTCAATTGGGTCTTCTCCTTGACTTAACCAAGGATATAGAGAGTCACCTTCTCAAGAAATAGAAGAAATATATCAATGTGTGTATGTGTTTGTGTTTGTGTTTGTGTGATGAATAATTGAGGATGTTGGCTAGCTCTAGCTAGCGTGTGGAATAAAGAATATTGTGTAAAGAATATATTATATATGTCTATTTCTTTCTATGATATGTATGTATTTTCAATGGTCAATATATGTATAATATCATGCATTTTGTTATAATAACTCAAGCTCTCGTTTATTATTTTAAAGCTCTAAATTATGTTTTGAGACCTTACATTAGTTAGGAATATCATTTGGAACTTATTAGCATGATTTGAACTGGAATCAAAGGGATAAGTGGAGTTTTGACATCAATATGGTTCTGGTGTGGTGGTGAGATTGTTTTACCCTTAATCAAAGGTCTCAGGTTCGAGCACATGAGTCTTGTAGCGTGCAATCCGAATTTAGTCAAAATTATATTGTGGACGACTCCAAACACCAGATGGGAAACCGTAAAAAAAAAATAGTTCGCATTAAAGGGTCCTAATTATTGTTTATTGATCACTATGTTGTTGGAGGTTTGCTTGTGAGATGAAATTAATACGCTAGCAAGTAGGGATGTGAATGAATCGAATCAAACTAAATAATAGATTTAATTTTTTTTATTTTTTTTATAGATTTTTATATAAATCCATATTTATGTCAAATAATTTGGAGAGGTTCTTAATTTTATAAAAATTATCGAACAATATCGAATTATTTATTTATGAAAATTATATTTTATATATTAAATCTAAAATTATAACAAAATATTATTGCTTTTTTTTGCCTTGGAATTATGGAAACACCTATTATGCTCAAAAGTCTCTATCCTCGTACCTTTTGTGTTATTTCTAATGAAACCAAATTAGTTTCAATATCTTGAATAGCAAATCATTTTCGTCATTGGCCCCCAAGGCCTAGCTCAAGTGGCAAAAGGTGGAGGATTTGTGGCTTAGGTCGCAGGTTCAATCCCCACACCATGCAAAGCGAAATCCGGTATTTAAGTGGAGAAGGGTAGAGGGGCAGCCCCATTATCCACCGAGTTTAGAAGGCTGTGATTGGTCCAAAGGGCGGGTCACAGACAAATTTCTCGGTTATAAAAAAAAAAAAAATCATTTTCGTCATTGAATAGCAAATCATTTTAAACAGTTTCAATATATTCTTTAAAAAAGTTCTAAACATTTTCGTCAACTAAATATATGACAAAATTAGTAAATTGATAGGAGCTTCATCCATATTCTTTGAATATAACATTATTTATTTCACATGCTAGCTAGAACTAGCCGATATTATTAAAGATTCATCACACAAGCACAAACACGCACACATACATATACAATCGTTGAATTTTATAGATTTTTTATTTCTTAAAAAGGTGCCCATCTATCTCTTTGATCACATCAATCCATTCACCAAATACAGTGAGGGGCTCTGGTATATCTTTTTTTTTTTTCTCGTACACGAATGTCAATGTAGTCCACTCATGTTCACTAGTAGTGATGATTTTGAAGGAATTATATAAGTCTAGCAAATCTCCTTCAATCACTTTCCAAGTGATTGATTTGTTATGAGGATCGATGGACTCTATCACTTCCTTAGCAAATTTTTCTTTTCCATCTATAATTATTAAAACCAAAAAATATAAGAGATGTTATTCCTAAATTAAATATTAAAATCCTTTAAAAGATCTAATCATTCGTCAAATTATATCCAACTATTTTGTTTTTTCTTCATTTTTCATTTTCATTTTTCACATTTTGGAGAATGTGGGAATTAGTAGGACATGTTATAAGAATATATTGTGTTTTGTACTAAGGAATAAATTTCATGTAAAGATTTTTCCCGCAAAGCTTTAGAAAAATGTTCTTTGGTGTTCGATTAGTGAATGAAAAAAAATGTTTTCTGGTGTTTGATTAGTAAGTGAAAGACATATATTGGAAAATCATATATTATATAGGGGTCGTTTGGTTGGGAACAAGTTATCTCAAGATAAGTTATCATGGGGTTAGCTATCCTGGGATAACTTATCTCACCATGTATATGGGATAACTTTTCCCATCGCTATGGCATAAATGGTGGGATAAGTTATCCCAAACATGGTAACCAAACAAGATGTAAAACTTTTTTATTCCATCACTATTATTTTTAATCCCTCACACCAAACGACCCCTAATATTATTAAAAATCATAGAGTGTTTTGATTTGATAAAACTTTTGAATATTAAAGATTAATAAGTCTAAAAGTGTTAGATGGAGAAAGTAAAATAAAGTTACCAAGTTAAAATACAATTTGATTTAAAGAATTAACTTCCACCCACAAGTAAGAAAAAGTTGCTCTTTTCTTTTTTGATGTAAAATATTTTACTGGAATACATTTATGGGTAACCAAACACCGTCAAACATTTTTTTTCACAAACATTATTTTCTTGGAAAAGACTTTAGGAAATGATCCTAAATATAGAAATTTGATGCAAGCAAATATTATCATGAGAGAGAGGAGAGAAGTATGTCTTACCCTCGTTATATTTCCAGCTAATAATTGAACCAACCTTAATGATTTCACCTCCATGAATCTGGAAATGGTTGACCTTACTAGGGCATATGTTGGGTATATGATGAGTATTGGAGTGAAGAGTATCATGAATCAAATGTCCTCCACACTTTGCCTCTATTGAAGCAATCAACTTACCTTTTACGCCCATAATTTCTTTTCCCCAAAATAATAAGCTGTGAAAAGAAATTGGTGATGAAGTGGTTAGAACTTGTAGATTTATATGGAATTTAATTAGCTGAAAAAACTTTATAGACCACATATTTATTGCCACATGTTATGTAGTGTTAGTTCATTTTGTTTATAGTTGGGTTTTGGTTTAATTATAAATTTGACTTTCACAATGAAATTTTATGTGCTATGGCAAGGCACCGAGGGGCTAGGTGGTCCGGATCGGAGTACGCACTACAAGAAAAGTGTGAATTACATGGAGATTTTCTTGGTGATTATTATGAAAATTTGCAGGAAAATAAGTTTCTTGCGGATTTTCATACTAATTGTAACATCTTGCATTTTGAAATAGCTATGAAGGAGCTTATAATTGGAAATAGTCATTTTTGGAAAGAATTCAAAATCTGGAAAATTTAGTTAAGTATGGAAAAAGGTGAGTTTTTCGTCAATTTCAAATGGTCATAATTCCTAGCACGGGATGAGTTAGATGTAATTCCAGTTATTTTTTTGGAAAGATTTTGGAAGGATCTTTCCAACGCCGCCGAGTTTGCTCGATTCCGAGTTCGTATGAGTGAGTTATTCCCTTTGGAAGTTGGGTTGTTGGCATAGGGAAGTTCACCCGAATTTTTTAAGGGTATTTTGATCTTTTCCCTAACCATTTCTTTATTAAGGGTCTAGACTAATTTTAAATCAGTTTTCCCTTTTAAAAGTGAGAGTTAGGGCTTTTGAGAGAAAAGGAGAAAGAGAAGAAGAAGCAAGGTTCGTCAAGATCGTCGTGGTTTTCGTCGGGGGTGATCCCTAATAAGGTATGTGAGATCATAGTGTTGGGTTGGTTTATTCCCCCACACGCCAAACTCGTTTTAATTCCGAGAAAAGATTGGTTGTGGTTGTTGAATTCTTGTGGTTGTGTTGTTGAAGTTCTTGTTGGTTTGATACGTGTTTCCGGGTGTGATTTCGAGTTGAAGTTATTGTATATTAAGATTTTTAAGGATTCTAAGTGTTTGGGGAAATAACCTTTGATGTTAAGAGGGTTTAGAGTTGGAGAAACTAAGTAGAAAAGTTGGATTTTCTGGGTAAAAGGCTGGGGCGTCACGCCATCTAGCACGTCCCAAAAGGGACTCTGAAGTTCCCCCCTTGGGGCGGCGCGCTATGCAGTGCGCCCAGCAGCCCCTCTGAAACTTGAGGGCTGGCGCCCCACGCCTCTCAGAGCGTCAAGGACGCCAATTCTCCTCATTCCTTCCCCACTTTTTCATACATGTTCCTTGGTAATGTACCTATGTTTTATAGTTGTTTTCAACACTCTAAGGTACATCTAAACCTCACGAACTCATCCATAAACATGAGATCATTACCCTTGAATCCGTAATCCAATTCTAGGAAAGTTAGGATCGAAGTCAAGTGAAGTTAGAGTCAAGTCTAGAAGTTAAGAAGCAAGTCAAAGCAAGTTTCTTAAAGTTTTTCAAGAGTCTTTATTGAACGTTTTAACTTCGTTTTAAGGCTCAAGTTTCAAGTTAAGCCAAGAGTATAGAATTCAGTTCATTTCTCAAAAGTGATTAGGGAACTAAGTATTCCCAAAGAAGTTTATAAATGTTTTTACATTTGAGTAAGAAAGGAACTATGTTTTCCTAGAGAGCCTTTGGGCTAAGCTTTGAGCAATTATCTCAAACTAAAGAAAGATGTGTTTAAAACACTTATGAGCTAAAGTATATTTTTGGGAGTAGTATTGAGCATCGGATTGGGGACACGAGTTCATATTAACTCAACTCTCCATAAGAACCATGTAGCCAAACATGGGATTTAATGGGTCATACTTTTTAGATGATCACGTAAGTTAAGCTAGTGGATCCACTAAGTTAAGTAAGGTCCTATATCACGGCAAGGTATAGGATGGTACTTGGGCAACGTGAGGTAAAACGTTTTATCATCACTAGGGCTCATAGTGGTGGTTGTCGGTTAAAGAATCTCCCACTAAAGTTATATTACTTTTATATAAGTAAAGTTGAGTTTGTTATTGCTTTAATCATTAACGAACTAAGTTGTTTACACTGTTTTACAAGCTTTATATATTGCATGTGTCTTATTGCTTTATATTGAGTTCAGTTATTCATGAGTTGAATAGAGCCAAGGTAAGTGTTCTCTTGTACTCTTTTCAAGCTTAAGTTGTTGTTTAGCTTTCCAGCTCGCATACTCATACATTCAATGTACTGATGCCAGTTGGCCTGCATCTTATGATGATGCAGACGCAGGTAACCAGGATCAGCATCCAGCACTCCGTTGATCCAGCTGAGCAATCTAGAGTTAGTGGTGAGCCTCCTTGCCTTCCAGAGGACTCTGTTATTTTGTGTTCCTAGTTTTGTTTTATTAGGATGTTGCGGGGTCTGTCCCAACATCCATCTCAGTGCTATAGAGGCTTCATAGACCGTCGGTCAGTTAGTATTGAGTCTCTCATCTATGTATATATATAAATATTCTATTTTGAGACGCGAGTTGCCTTTTTGGCCAGTTTTCATCAGTTAGGTGGTTTTATGACCTTTCATTGCATTGAGTTATTCTGTTGAGTTAAGTTTCCGCTGAGTTAAGAAAGCCAGGCCAAGGTTCGCTTGGGGGCCAGCAATGGTCTTCGAGTGCCAGCCACGTCCAGGGTGTAGGCTCGGGGCGTGACACTAATCCCCAGAAAAATCCCCATGTAATTCACACTTTTTTTGTAGTGAGTAATGACCGAACATGATGCTTGTTTGGTAGACTTATTAGTTAAGAAATAAAGTTATGCCTTTGCCATCAACTATAACTTTTGGCGTAATAGTAGGGATTTGAACTTAACAAGTGATATCAGAGCTAAAGTCGTAGGTGCCATTCCCAAGAGCAACATTCTGCATAACGTAGGGGTTGGGAAGGAGATTGTTGGATATAGCTTTTTGACATGACAGTAAACGCTTAATTAACAAACAACACGGTACTCATGTAATGTTTCATTTCTTGTGAATTTACTTTTAACTGTGAAATGGCCATTTTATCCTTCCTCTTAGCTTTACCACACTTAGTTTGCATTGCGGAAATGATTGGTGTGGTCCCCGATGTGATCAGGTGTGTTTTTGGTGATTTTGTCCCTTTTGAGTCGAGAATTTTTTATATGATTGACTTTGATCAACATTATGAGTTCTGAGTGTCGTATGGGGATTTCTTCAGTTTATTGAGTCTAGAATGTCGAGTTTGTTCTATTAATGTGATCGGTTAGAGTTCCGAGACCTTAGGTTGTGTTTGGATATTAATTAAGTAAAATGTTGAACTTTTGGCCTAAATGGGTTTCAAGGGATATTTCGGTCATAACCATATTTTTTTTGAAATCCGACAATTTCATTGGTTCCAACACATGTTTTATGATGCATTTGCACTATTGGTTCGTGTTTATAGGATTCTGAATGAGTTTTAAGGGTCAAAAAGATGTTTTCAAGGTTGCTGGTGCATACTTTTAGTGACAAAACAAATAGAATTTTAGTGACGAAAATTGGGTTTTAGTGACGAAATTGCTGAGTTAAATATATATTCGAACTCATTTTGTACTTTTAACATTTAGGGAGATAGAAAAATCCATTTGATGTGATTTTTGATGCGTTTTTCTTTCATAATCATTGGGTACGTATTTTTAACCCTATTTTACTCTTTCCCCAAGACTATCCCTTTCATATTTCATGTTTCTATCCATTAAGTTGAGATTAGGGGTTTGCAAAAATCGAACCGACCGATAAATCGAACCAAAAACACTGTTATTGATTTATTGGGTTAACATCGTTTAATGGATTTATAAAAGAAAATTATTGGGTTATCTGTTCGGATTTGATTTTTAATATTAGGTTATTAGGTAAATCGATAATCCATTAAGACTAATAATTTATCACTTTTACTTGTGCATAAATATTATATATTAATTTCAATACCTTACTAGTTATTGTCTTTGTCCTTTAGTCTTCAATCACACTTCACAATGGCTTTGAGTTCACAGTGTCTAAATCTAAACTAAGAATCATAATCCTCTTAATTTTTCTTTGTGTTACACATGTAAGTTCTTTTCAGGTTAATTACTATTGTTTCTATTTTATGATCATTTATAAAGTTACATTATGGTGTTATCGTGTCAAATTTATTAGAGAAGTCATATATTTGTTTTATAAGTATTTTCATATTGGCTAAATCGAAAATCGAACCGTTAAGGACCAAAACTGATAAATTGAAAACCAATAAAAATATCTTATTAGTTTGATTATTGGTTTAATATATTTAAAAATCGAAAACCGATAAATCGAACAGATAATACATAAAATTGAACCGACCGATGCATACCTCTAGTTGAGATTTTAAACCCTAAAGTATAGAAATAAAAAAAAAATTGATTTGAAGGTCGATTTAGAGTGAGTTTTCATTGATTTTCGAGATTTAAGGTCATTGTAATATGGGTAAACTAATTTTGACAAAGTTTTTTATATACAATTATCTAACTGATATACATAGACAATTCACGTCTCTCATCTCTTTCTTAATCTCGGTCGCCACTGTAGCCTAACACAAAGAACATATACATATACAAACACAATTTTCATAGACACAGACGCTCGATTTATACAAATCGTCGTGATTTATACCAATAAGATGATTCATATATTTTTTATGTTTGCTATTCCTAAAATTTACTTTATTATGTTTGTTATTCCTAAAATCAGCTCAAATAGCAAAACTGTAGCTATAGAACGCCAATATATTTTTTATGTTTGCTATTCCTAAAAAATTTTTTTTTTATACGTGGTCTAATAAGCATTTTTTCTAGGTATCTTTTTTATTTTTTGGGTTAAAAGGGCTTTTTATTTATAACACAACTAGATCAACATTACATAGGGGTTATTTCCCCCCTCTGCTTCAACATGATCATGCATAATAGTGGCTTCTAGAGATGCAGATGGATGAGACATATTCAGTAGTTCATCCTCATCCTCAGCTAGACTGGAATTTAAAATACTAAGGTTACCAAGTTTTGCTAGATAATTACAGTACAAAATTTGTTGTGGCTAGTCATACACAATACTCCCTCTGTCCCTAATTACTTGTCCACTTTTGAATTGACACACTTATTAAGAAATCAATTAATGACATAGCGAGTTTATCATTTTACCCTTATTAATTATGAATTGGATGAAAAGTTCTGCATTTTTCAAAGTAATTAGTCATTTAATTGAGGGTGTAATAGGTAAAAAATAATTTTTTATTTCTTGATTTGTTAAAATGGACGACAAGTAATTAGGGACAGAGGGAGTATATTTTTTTTCTAGTAGTATATCCTCCAAAAGAGTCATTGTTTAAGCAGTCCTCAGCCCATGGTGGAGGTTCCATCAAAAGCATCACTTCATTTGTTTAGTGACAATGCCCCAACTGAGGTAGTGGAGTTTTTTCTTAATAGAAGTCGACCCCCAAAGGAAGTCACGTTGAGATTTGTCTATGGCTTTAAGAGTAGAATTTGGCATGTATTGGAAAAATTGATTTTCGATTTAGAGTGATTAATGGACTGTCCAGAAAGAGAACAAAATCTTTTAAGGGTATGACCAATGATAACACTTTTATGCTGAACTCTAGACATAAGAGTAAGGTCATCAGCATAAAAAAGACAACATTTTGATAGGTTTCCAGACCCAAGTTGACTTGGTGGTTAATGTGTACAGACAACATTTACATACAAAGGATAAAAATATAAGGGGACATCGGATCGCCTTGACGGATACCCCTAGAGATGCAACTCATAATGAGAGACCTAATGTTATTAGGAAATTTGAAGAACTTAAGGGTTTCATGGATAAAAGATCATTCTAACTTATCCCTTTCCTCTTGGAGTTCTTAAGGTACTGAATTACTTCCTGATCGAATGATAATAGCATTATCCAACGGCCTCCTACCTTTAAGGAAACTTCTTTGGCAAGGGCCAATGAGAGCCTCTAAAATGGGTTTCATACGATTTGCAATAGTTTTTGTAATAATTTTATAGATAGTGTTGCACAAACCGATAGGCCTAAAGTACTTAAGATGATTTGCATTAGGAATTTTAGGAAAAAGATAAAGATAGGTGGTGTTAAAATTAAGAGGCATAGCAGCATTTTCAAAGATTGAATGACACGTTTCTAGAATAAGGCTCCTACCAAACCTATGGTTAGCATAGGATATGATTTTCTTAAAATGCCTAACCCTAAACTAGGTTAAGCATTTATTTCACAAACTATCAAATCTCAATTTTCAAAGTTTGGCAGCGTATTTATTGAGAAATAAATTTATGCATGTGACATTATTATTTATTTATTACGGAGAAGGGTCTAAAATGCCCTTCAAGTATTTGAATTGGTACAAAAATTACCTTTCATCCACCTATCGGCCCTAAAATACCCCTGACGTCCACCTTTTGGCTCAAAAACACCCTTATGTCTAACAGATCATACCTAATAGGTGAATGGAGGGTAATATTGACTTAATTTTGAATTTCATAGAAAATTTAAAATTATAAAAGGTTAGACATCTACTCTCTACACTCCTCCCTCCCCGGCCCTTCACTTCCTATCTCTTCCAAAAAAAATTCTATTTTGATCTTGTCCACCATTTTAGTTTTTTTAAAAAAAAATTATGACAAACAAGAGAGAAAAAAAAGGAGAAAATAATGATGCATTCATATAGAAATAATTAGTTCAATAAAAGATGACTTAATTGAGCAAATATGTACAAATATTATATTTTTCTTTTGTGTGCAACCAAAATTAAAAATAAAAGAATTAAAATAATCATTTCTCTTATCCCTACCCGCATCCCATCATGAAATTAATACTCCCTCTGTCCCAATTTAAGTGACACATTTCGCTTTTCGAGAGTCAAACAGTTTAAGTTTGACCGAGAATTTGCTCATGAAATTTTCAAATTTTTTAAAATGAAATTTATATATTTGTAAACTACACAAAAAGTATTATAAGTCTCAATAATTGATAATACAAAATATTTAAAAGATATAGGAAAAATTTACGGTCAAAGATAGACATGTTTGAATCTCGATATCCGAAATGTGTCACATAAATTGGGACAGAGGGAGTACTAATTAAAAAAATATAAATATGTGAGTTCATTTCAAGTTTGAGTCCTAGATATCCTAATTAAGAATAAGAGACTAAATAAAGGAATAAAAGAGAAAATGAACAAGACATTTGGATAGTTGAGAAATTTTTTTTATATTAATGAAAATAATTTTTTTTTTTTAGATGGACAATCAGTCAGGGTAAGTGTGGATTTTAGTTGGATCTCCATTTATGAGTTAGGTTACGTTATAATAAATTGGGGTTGATTTAAAATAGGTCAATAGGAAGATATCATGAAATTAATTATTTTTCAATATTATTTTCAGTGTATTGGGTCAAAATATGAATCATAAGTGTTTTTTATAGAAAAAATAATTTTTTGAAATATCATTTTTATTATTTATTTGAGAAGGGTTTAAATTTGGACCAATCACATAAAGCAATATAATATATTTTCAAAGATATTTGATATGTGTATATTATATCATATTAAAGTAGAAAGTGGGGTAAGTGGGTAAATAATTTGGGCGACAGGTCCATTAATGATAAATAGTTTGGGTTAATTAGGTCCAATTTGGGTTAAAAGGGGAATTTTCGTATATAACCACTCAAAATAACTTAATTAGGTTTTATAGCTATAGTTTGCTAATTATGATTCACAACTACATTTGTATAATTTGCAGATACGTTTATACAATTCACGTGTATTTATATAATTGAGTAATACAAATTTTGAAATTATACAAATATGATAAAACTCGATATAACGAATTTATACAAACATAAACATCTGAACTTTAAACAGTCATACAAATTACATTAATAAATGATATTATACAAAATCCGACACTACACGTTTATACAAACTTAAAAAAGTTGTACAAAAAGATTGAATGTATATGGTGATAAAACTGTAAAACCAAAGGGAATCACCGTCATATACAAATACAAATCAAACGAAGAATTGTTAGTAGCGAATTATACAAACGTGGCGAATTATACAAACATGACTAATTATACAAACTCGAACCCATCCCACGTAATTAACAATTAATGTTAGTCGTGAGTGGTAATTATAGCAAATTGTAGCTATGGTGACGAATTAAGTAGTATAAGTTTGCTTAACCACATAATTTTTCCTAAATAATTTCACAACTAGGTCTATTTTATGTAGTTTTTCCAATTAATAACAACACAATAATTATATATTTAGTGTAATTTAATAAAAATAATAAAAAATAATATTTTTAATTTTCTGATCCTTCAATTAAGAACCAACTATTTGTAAATTGTAAACTTCAATCTTAAAAAATGAATAGTTATAAAAGCATTTTCATCAAATTGTTTAATTAGCATCGCTACGTAAAATTCTGAAATTCAAATTTATAACTAACTAAAATCTAATTTTACACAACATGAATTAACATTAATTTTCGATTCCCACTAATAATATTTGATACATATATGTGGTGTATAGTATTTATACCAATTAACTAGTTTCCAAGTCTAATTAATATCTATATAAAGACTTTAAGGTCTGAACATTTCCTCACCACTTTCTTTTCACATCTTATTGCTATACAGTAGAAGAAATATGGGTTTGAAGGGAAAGTTAATTGCTTCACAGGAGGTGAAATGTGGAGGACACTCGGTTCATGATATGTTTCACACCAATACTCATCATATACGCAACATAAGTCCATTGATTAATCATTTTGAAATTCATGAAGGTAAAATTCTAAAAGTTGGTGAGGTTGTTAGCTGGAAATATATCGAAGGTAACACATTTTTTCACTTTCTCTCTATCTCTCACTATGATTTGCTTGTATCAATTATTTATATAGGTATATATTTCATATTATTTTGTGAATATTTAGATCTCTTATGAGGAATTAAACATTTAAATGAGTAATATCATCTATTGTATTAATGATTATAGATGGGAAAGAAAAAATTCTTAAGGAAGTGATTGAAGCCATAGATCATCATGACAAGTCGATAACTTGGAAAGTAATTGGAGGAGATGTGTTAGAGTTGTACAATTCATTCACTATTATCACATCCAATGAACATGAATGGACTACATCAACACTTGTCTATGAGAAGAAAAATGAAGATACTGCAGAGCCCCTCGCTCTCTTGGGTGTTTTTCTAGATGTGATCAAACATTTAGAGGATCATCTTCTGAAATAAAAAATGTATTATGTTGCTGCTTGTATGATGACTATTTTATAGTATTGGCTAGTTTTAACTACCCTGTAAAATAAATAATGTTATGTTTGACGAGTATATATTATGTATGTGTGCCTACTTCTATAAATGCATTCATAACTTAATAAATATTAATTATTAGTATGGTATTCTCATTCTTTTCCGACTCTTTTATTTTTTGTTTCTGTAATTAATGGTAATACAGGGTCTAACGGAGATTCCTTATGAGTGTTGATTTAGGTTGTATAAGGTATGGAAAAAAATTATTGATTTTTTAAAATATATATTTAATCAAAATCATGTTTAGGATAAATATATATTTTACTATATAATCGAAAAATTATACAATCTATTCAAATTATATAGTAAAATTCAGTATAAATATAATATATTATTAAACAATATGCAGTAACAATAACCATCCAAACAAGCTGTTAATTTCTAAAACACATGATTATTTTTATTTCTATAGAAAATACATTATTCAACTAATTTAAAAACTCTATATATTTTTTGTGTTTCTATATCAATTTATAATATTGGTTCGATTTTTTCACCATACACTTACGGTATGATTTCTAGCTAGGTACATGTTAGACGTTACTATTTTTTGTAAATAAACAATATAATGCAGTAACTAAGTTTTTACTAAATTTATGTATATAAAGCTGCTAAGTATAAGAAAACTATATCAAGGGGAATAATATTTATTTATTTAAGTATATCTAAATTCTAATTATTATTTGTCTTAACGCATCAAAACAGTGGACATATAGTATAGGAAATACCTAAAGTAAATATTATTGGAAAAGGTACATAAATTTCACTAGTTTAGAATCTAATTATTTAGATACATTTTAGTTTGCAATATTACGTATTTTATTATATTTTTGTGCATCCAAATACATTCAGATATGTCCAGATATACATGTATCTCAGGATACATGAAGTCAAATTTCTTCTAGATACATTGGTCAAGTGGATTCGCATGTATTTGGGATACATAACAAATCTCGCTCACCACTCTCGCATGTATCTGGTAACTTAAATACATGTGTATCACGCCACATACATACAAATACATGTATCAAGTGTGATTCACATGTATCTGGGATACATCACGTCGCTCGCCTCTCTCCCTATTTTAGTTATCTGGTAGCAAAAATACATGTATCTAAGTGTATCTTCCTCAATATATGGTTGAAAACTCTTAATTAGTGGTAACATACGCAATATTTTGAAAGAAAATGTAACAATAGTAAATATGGTAGTAAAGTGTATGTAATTATTCAGTTTTTCCAATATTATTTATACGGAACTCTAAAATTTGGAAATGTACGATTCAAATTTAATTAAAGCTTTAATATAAATACAAAATATCGAGTAAAAAATAAAATAAAAAAACTATACTTTTCTTTATATATTGTTTCCTTTCAAGTTTTCTCCGAGAGAGCCCAAAATCTCCTTTTTTTTCTTGTTTATCTTTTCTCACTGTGTATACTTATATTTTTATTTTTCTCTTTTTTTTTTTATATCTCTTAAGAGTTTAAAATTTGATTATAATATAATATCTAAAAATATATTTGCAAAAATTATATCATGCATTAAAATTATTGTAATAAATATATTGGAGTTTCAAAAAAAAATTAACTTTCTTGAATCACATTTTTATTATTTTATTTATTTCATAGGTATATATTGGTCTTTTAAGTATATTATTATTAGTATAGAATTTAAATATGACAACTCGAAAGGATGAATTTGATTAGTGAAAGACTTAATTCTTTTCTAAATGATTATATTGTTTTTATAAAATAATGTTTACAGTAGCATCAACCTACCAAAAAGTTTTTAAAATTAACGTTGGATAAAATCTTAATTTAGATTATCAATATTTAAAGAGTGATTAAATTACATTTGACTATACTATCAATGTATCGAAAAAAGTTATTACAATTTTTAAAGAAAATTTAAGGCCAACAAAGTTATTGAGCAGTCCCTATTTAGGTCTTTTCTACCTTTTAGATCCGCTCCTGCTCTGAATTATTTAATAACTTAAAATTTAATAAGTTTTTCCTTGTAATTTTGAAAGTTTGTTCATGGGACAAGTAGAGGTGAAAATTAAATAGTCTAGGGAGGTAATAGGTCTTCATGAAAATTTAGTATCGCAATAGCAAATTCGATTAAGTTGGGGTATTTTTTAGACCCTTATCCCGTAATATTACTATACTATCCTTTGACTTTATTAAATTTAATGATTTGAAAAATGTGTTAGATAATAAATAATATTTAATATTAAGGATTAAATAGAAATAAAAGGTAAATTATCTCTTGATTTTCTAAATTGAAAAAATATTGTTGGACACTTTATTTATATAATGGACAACTATATTGAACAGAGAACGTAATTAATACTTTCTTAATTTAATAAAATGCACAAATGATATATGACAATTATTTTTAGTATGGGACAGGGGACGGGGGAGTATTTATTAAAACCTTATTTAATGAAAGTTAATTTTAAGCCACCAACTTAAATCTCAGCCACTCTTAACTCTTATTTAAGCATATATGGATCTATATGATAGGATTTCCTAAAATGCCTAAAAAAAGGTTAAGCATTTATTGCACCACCTATCCAATCAAATCTCACTCTTTCCAAAGTTTGGTAGTGTATTATTGAAAAATTATATTTTATATCCTTCCCGTCCTTATTAATTTGGTGTTATTATATAATTAGTACTCTCCGTTCATTTTTACTTGTAATTTATTTTTAAAATAAATTTTCATTTTTATTTGTCACTTTTGATATTCAAGTAAAGACAATAATTTTTTTATGTTTATTCTCAGCATTAAATATTTATTATCCAAATCATTTTCTAAGATATCATTTAATAGGAGATAGTTTGGTAATATATATATATATATATATATATATCATTAATTATTTTTTAATGAATGTGTCAAGTCAAATCGTGACAAGTAAAAGTAAAAAAAGGGAATAAGATATTTTATTTTAATTTTTCAAATTTATTCTTATTTACACATATCTAAGAAGCAAGGATTGGTTAATTAATTTCAAACTAGGTAGCTTTTAACAACTAATTTAAATCTATATAAAGACTATAAGGTCCAAATATTTTATCACCACTTTCTTTTCACGTCTCTAATTGCTATACCTACCAAAAAGAAATATGGGTTTGAAGGGCAAGTTGGTTACTTCAGTAGAGGTAAAGTGTGAAGGACACTCGATTCATGATATGTATCATACTAACACTTATCATATATGCAACATAAGTCCATTGGTCAACCATGTTGAGATTCACGAAGGTGAAATCTTTAAAGTTGGTGTGGTTATTAGCTGGAAATATATTGAAGGTAACATACACTTTTACGCTTTCAATCTCTCACACTCTCTCTCTCTCATTATGCATGATTTGCTTTCATCAATTTTCTATATAGATGTATTTCGTATAATGGAAATCATTTTTTAAGAAAATTATTTTTCGCGAAAAAGTTATTGGACGTTGTTTGATTAATTACCATAAATATATTCCAAATAAAATGTTTTGTATCATATTTGAGAAAGTAATTTATTTCACTTGTGGGTGAAAGTTATTTCTTTAATTAAAATATTTTAATTTTTTACTTTATTTTACTCGCTCTAACTAAAACTTAAATATTACTAATTATTAGCACTAAAAATTTCCATTAAATTAAAGAACCCTATGATCAGTCCAAGCTTCTCAAGCCTAAGATAGATCTTAGGAAAATGAAAAATGAGGGAAAACAAAATAAATAAGATGATGGTATTATTTTGTGGATATTTAGATCATTTATAAGGAATTAAACGTTTGAGTTTGTGGTAACATTTATTTTATTTCATTTTAATGATTATAGATGGGAAAGAAAAGTTGCTTAAGGAAGTGATTGAAGCCATCGATCATCATGACAAGTCAATCACCTGGAAAGTGATCGGAGGAGATGTGTTAGAATTGTATAATTCCTTCACTATTATCACATCCAATGAACATGAATGGGCTACAACAACACTTATTTACGAGAAGAAGAATGAAGATACTCCAGAACCCCTCGCTCTCTTAGGTGCTTTCATAGAGCTGACCAAACATGTAGAGGATCACCTTCTCATGAAATAAAATAACAACAACAACAACAACAACAACAATAATAATAATAATAATAATAATAATAATAATATATATATATATATATATATAGTGTGTGTGTGTTGCTGATATTTGAAAATATTGGCTAGTTCTAGCTATCCTCTGAAATAAATAATATTGTTTGAAAGATATATATTATGTATGTGAGCCTCCATCTATGAATGCAATTATAACTACAATAAATATGTATTAATATGGTATTCTCATTCTTTTTTGCATCTTCTTTTTTTCTTTTTTTGTTTCCCTAATGGTAATGCGGGGACTAATGGAGATTCCTTATGAGTATTGATTTAAGGTTGTGTAAGGTATGCAAGAAATATATTGATTTTATTTAATTCAATATTTAGTTAATCAAATATTTAGAATATTAATTTTTTAAGAGAACCCATTTTCTTAAGTTAATCGAAAAATGACTTTAATTTTCTAATCTTATGGAGAAATCAATTTTCAGTCGGCGCCAGCCGCCAGACCCTCATATTTGTGATGTAACATCGGAAAATTATACCATCTATTCTAACAATAGATTCATTCAAACAATATAGTACAATTCAATATTATATTATATAAATATAATATATTATGAAATAATACGTAATAACAATAATTATCCAAAAAAGCTGTTAATTTTAAAAAACACGTGATTTTTTTATTTCTATAGAAAATACATTATTCAACTAATTTACAAACTCTATATAATTTTTTGTATTTCTACATCAATTATAATATTGGTTCGATTTTCTCACCACACACTTGCGGTAATAGGATTTCTAGGTACATGACGTTACTATTTTTTGTAAATAAATCATAGTGTGGTAATGAAAAAAAAACAAAAACAAAATAGAAAAAGCAACTCAAAATTTTAAAACAATATAATGCACTAAATTAAGCTTACTAAATTATGTTTATAAAGCTGCTAAGTATAAGAAAAGTATATCAAGGTGAATAATATTTCTTTATTTAAGTATTATCTAAGTTCTAAATATTATTTGTCTTAAAAAGTGGACATATATTATAGGAAATACCTCAAGTAAATACTATTGGGAAACTTACATAAATTCCACTAGTTTATGATCTAATTATTTAGATATACTCTAATTTGCAATATTTCGTATTTTATCATATTTTTGTGCGTCCGGATACATTCAATTACATTCAGATATACATGTATTTCAGTATACATCGGGTCGAATTTGTTCTAGATACATTGTAGTCAAGTAGATTCGCATGTATCTAGGATACATAACAAATCTCGGTCGCCTCTTTTCCATTTCGCTTGCCACTCTCGCATGTATATGGTAACTCATATACATGTGATCCACGCCACATACATACAGATAATGTATCTAGTGTGATTCACATGTATCTTGGATACATCATCTCACTCGCCTCTCTCCCTATTTTAATTATCTGGTAGAAAAAATACATATATCTAAGTGTATCTTCCTCAATATATGGTGAAAAACTCTTAATTAGTAGTAACATACGTAATATTTTGAAAGAAAATGTAATAATAGTAAATATGGTAGTGAAGTGTATAATTATGTAGTTTTTCCAATATTATTTATACAGAACTCTAAAGTTGAGAGTGTCTCTCTCAAACAGTCCGATCCAAATTTTATCAAAAACTTTAATATGAACACAAAACACCGAGTAAAAAAACATTATAAAATTGATAAGGAAGGAAAATAACCAGTAACTTGGCAACATTCATTATATCTTAACTACATATAGCAACCATTAGAAATACATCCATAGAAAGATAGGTCATAGCTATCGAGTAACTTATGTAACGTGTTTTTCAAACACAATATTATTTATTGAATGATTTCATATGCTAGCTAGAACTAGTCAATATTGTAATTTTTCATCACACGCACAAACACACATATTTTTATAGGGTATAGTCCACTGAGGTTCAAAAGATGAGATGATAGTAAAGGAGTTGTATAACTCCAACAGATCTCCTTCAATCACTTTAATTGATTTTTTCTTAGTATCGACCGCTTCAATAACTTCCTTAAGAATCTTCAATTTTCCATCTATAATCATTAGAATAAGAAAATAGAAGAGTTGTTAGCTCTTAATTCACCTGTCCAATTCCTCATTAATAAAAAAAATGGGGAAAAGGGAAAAATATACCCTTGAACTATCGTAAATGGTATGCAGATATATTGTGTCATACTTTTGGGATATTGATGCCCCTGCCGTCCAAAAACTAGAACATAAATACCCTTTATACTCACGGACATACACGTGTCATAATCTTATCCATCGACCCAACATTTATTAAATATCAGATCGACGGATAAGATTGTGCCACGTGTCCATATTTAGTCTTCCGTTAGAGTGAAGAGTATATATGTTCTAGTTTTTGAACAGTAGGGGTACCAATGTCCCAAAAGTATGACGGAGGGTATCTGCATACTATTTACGTTAATTTGGGGGTATATTTGTCCTTTTTCCCAATAAAAAATAAAGCATTCCAGAAAATAATTATACCTTCATCGTGTCTATTTTGTTTTTCCTAATTTTCTCCAAAAATTATCTGATGTTCATTTTTTATTACCAAATAATTAATAACTTGTTAAAAAATAATTCATGCCCCACATGCATGTGGAAGGAGTTATTTTTCTTTTTTGGGAAAATGATAAATAACCACCGAACTATCGTATATGGTATGCAGATACCTTCCGTCATACTTTTGGGACATTGGTGCCCATGCCGTCCAAAAACTAGAGCATATATGTCATTCACTCTAACGGAAGACTAAATAGGGACACGTGTCACAATCTTATCTGATCCCTCGATCCGATATTTAATAAATGTCGGGTCGGTGGATAAGATTATGACACGTGCATTTCTGTTAGTATAACGGGTATTTATGATCTAGTTTTTGGATGGCAGGGGCATCAATGTCCCAAATGTATAACGAAGGGTATCTGCATACCATTTATAATAGTTCGGGGGCATATTTATCATTTTTCCCTTCTTTTTTCTGATACAAAATATTTTGTGGTAATCAAACACCGTCAAAAAACTTTTTCTTAAAAAAACTATTTTATTACTTTTGAAAAAGACCAAACACACATATAAGTAAAAAAATTCGCACGTATTTTCATACATACATACAATATGAGAGAGAGTGAAGAAAGTTGTGTTACCAGCGTAATATTTCCAGCTTACTATCGAATCAATTTTTATGATTCCACCTTGATGAATTTCAAAATAATTGGCATGATACAACAAGTGATTACACTCTCTTTAAACGGGTGAAAAGTTACAAAAACGCCACATCAGACTTTTTATTTATTTATTTTTTCATTCAATTTTTAATTACCAGCAGCTACTATAATACCCTTTTTCTTCCTATTTAACTTCTCCTCCATTAAAACTGACCTCAAAACAAGATTACAGATGAGCAAAATATGGCAGCAAATGAAGCCCTAGAAAATTTCAAATTGAAATTTAATCCTTAAGACTAACGCGAACAAAACCCTAACAAAATAAAGAAAAGCAGATCCTTTACCAATACTTTAATCAATGTTTTAAGCTTAAAACCCTTTGATTTCCATGGAAATCAAAGGGTTATGTTGTGAGATTGGAGAAAGCTTTTGGTAGGAAGAGAGGGGAGATAGGTTGAAAATTTTTGGTTGGGAAGAGAGACAAAACCCTCTTTTTAAAATTTATTTTATGTTAATTTTTTTAATTAAAGAAATACCAGAATTATATATATAAGCTACATTAGTTTAAGTTTTTCACGTGTAGCGCGTGAATGACACATTATTGTGTAAGAAATGGGAGAGTGTAGTTAAGCTTAGCTCGCCAAGTATAGGGGTGTTTTTAAGCTATCAATTGTTCAGGGATGATACAAATAATTCGCACAAAGTTGAGGGGTGTTTTTAATGCTTATCTCTATTAAAATAATGTGTTCAATCATTCTAATTTTTTTTATTTACAAAAATACCTCCGCAAATATGGTGGAAAGTATGTAAAAGGTTTTGAGGGAAACTTGTGTCTTTATAACCATTCTAATGCATGCTTTAAAGATCGTTGCATTACTAATATCATGAATTTCTATCTATAAATTATACATACCTTAATACTAAATAGAGTGTATAACTAAATGCAAGTAGTATTTATACATAGGTTGAAAAAGTACATTAAAGAAGATACTCATAATACACAAAATGACATTATCATTATATCAATAATAAAAAATATGATTTATAGCAAAAAATACTTTTGAAACAATAACAATCAAAATTAACGCTCGAAGCATACATTTTTATGTCAAGGGCTTATGCCCTATGGAACTCGCCTTTACTTAACACTTCAAAATATTTTTGGTATACCCTGCCCTGGGACTCACTCAGAATTCTAAATTCCATGACCATTGATTTTAATGTTTATGTTCTTTCATTTAGGAATTTGTTCTTCTCTAGGGAGCTTTCTTATCAGGAAGCATATTTTTCAACATTATGAATTTGAAATTTTGTATGGTTGAAAAATTTGACCAAGAAGTGTTAGGCTTAAACGGATGAATTATAAAGATGAAGCATATTTATTATGTAAAAGTTGATGTTGCATTTATAGAATTCTATTCCGATGTTTCATAATAGATCAAAATTCTAAATATTTTTTGCAAGAATAAAGGTTTCTTTTGAAAGCGGGTAAATATAATTTTCGATTTCTCTTTTCTTGTTTAAAATACCAATTTAACTATTCTACATGTGAAAGGTAACATTAATGTGTCCGCTAACAGAATGATCCTATAAAGGAAATTTGAATTTAGTGGGTCTCAATACTAAGATCAAACATCGTTGTGAGGAAAAAAAAACATAAACACAATTATCTGTAATACAATTTAACCTCGTTATGGTGATTTGCGGTAGTGTTTGTCTAAAAATTCCATGTTTTCTATAGTGAGTTATTGTTATATATGTATACTGACATTTCACATTTAGATCTTAATATGTATTATAACAAAAGAATGCATTATTTGTCAATTAACCAAAAAAAAAAAAAAAGTTAAGAAGACAAACACAAAATCAAGCCCAATCCATCCAAGAATAACTGGCCCATTTGTTAACTCATTTCAACCCAGTTCAATTCATTAAAAAATGATTTAATATGTAGCCCAGACTGACTCATAAATTTTTTTGTCTATATATTTATAAAAAATATTTTTTTTAGTTAATATGTCATATGTAGCCGTAATATAGAGAGAGAAAAATCGGTACTAAAATGTTATAACTGAACAAATAAAACAATTAAAACTTAATAAAAATTGAATGAGTTGAGTTATGACCTGCATTTTGTCTAGTCACATAGACGGGTTAATAATCGTCCCATTAATAAATTCAATTCATTTTGACCTGTCTAAATTCAGTCCAACCAATCCATATGACACCTTACCAATATCATTTTCTTGTGAAGTTGTCCATAATTGATATGCACCACTTTGATACAAAAAATTTTAGATACGTAAAATTTGATATGTACATGACATTGATGATGATTATCATAAATATGTTAACAAATTATTTTAATGTGTGTCAATGTAGCCCTTGTGGCCATTGGTCTCTCATTCCCGCACACATCATTTATATCTATCTTTATGATTTAGGGTGTGTTTGGTATGAAGGAAAATGTTTTCCATGGAAAATGTTTTCCTAGAAAACAAGTTGATTTTTGACTTATTTTCTCATGTTTGGTTGGTCAGTAGAAAATATTTTCCGGAAAAGATTTTTAGTGTTTGATTTATGAATGATTTTTTTTTTTTGAGAAATATCTTTTATTTTTACTAGGGTAGAAAATAATTTTTGAAATTGAAAATATTTTTTAAAAACAAAATTAAATTTTTTTGGGGGTGGGGTGGTAGGGGTGGGTTGACGGTAGGGGTGAAAAATTGAAATTTTGAAGTTGAAAATATTTTTTAAAAATAAACTTAAATTTTTTTTGGGGGGATGGGGGCTGGTAGGGGGTGGGTGAGGGGGTCAAGGGTTGAGGTGAAAAAATAAAATTTTGAAGTTGAAAATATTTTTTAAAAACAAACTTAATTTTTTTTTTTGGGGGTGGTGGGGGGGGGGGGGGTGCGGGGGTGCTAGTAGGGGGTAAGTGGCATGGGGGGCTGGGTAGGGGTGAAAAAAATGAAATTTTGAAATTGAAAATATTTTTGAAAAACAAACTTAAAATTATTTTTGGGGTGGTGGTGGTGGAGGGGGGCTCGTAGGGGGGTGGGTGGGTGGGGGTCAAGGGTAGGGGTGAAAATGAAATTTTGAAATTGAAAATATTTTTTAAAAACAAACTTAATTTTTTTTTTTTTGGGGGGGGGGGGGGGGGGGGGCTGGTAGGGGGTGGGTGGGTGGGGGGTCGAGGGTAGGGGTGAAAAAATGAAATTTTGAAATTGAAAATATTTTTAAAAACAAACTTAAATTTTTTTTGGGAGTGGGGGGTGGGGGGCTGGTAGGGGGGCTGGGTAGGAGGTGGGGGGGGGGGGTCAAGGGTAGGGTGAAAAAATGAAATTTTGAAGTTGAAATTTTTTTTTTCAGGGGAGGCGGGGTGGTAGGGGTGGGGTGGGTGGGGGGCTGGGTAGGTGGTGCGTGAGGGGGGGGATCGAGTGTAGGGGTAAAAAAATAAAATTTTGAAGTTGAAAATATTTTTTAAAAACAAACTCAATTTTTTTTTTTTGGGGGGGGGGGGGTTGGTTGGGGGCTGGTTTGAGGGTAGGGATAAAATAAATTGATTTTTTCAACAAAAAAGTAATTGTAGTTTGAAGTTAGAAGAGAGTTTTGGAAAATGTTTTCCTTAAGTTTTGAAGGGAAGTCATTTTCCTTAAATTTGAGGAAAATGAGTTGATTTGGAAAACATTTTCCAAAACATTTAACCCAACCAAACATGAGAAAATTGGAAAACATTTTCCGAAAAATGTTTTCCTTCATACCAAACGCACCCTTAATTTTCAATGATGCTAAATAAGGGAAGTGATCTTGGGTCTTATTATATTTTACTAACTATAATAAGCGATTTCATATTATAATTCTACAATCTAAGAAATTAACTTTAGTATCTCAACTGAACACTAAGTATTTTACTCTCAACGAAAATAAACTCTCTAGTTGTACAATTCTCACAACCACACCAATAATCAACAATAATAAGATTTAAAAAATTAGAAAAATGACACCCCTAATACGTAGACAAAAATACAAGTTCCATTAATAATATATCAAAGCTTAATATCTCCTCCCATTTCCCAAACAACGCCCCAACCCCTACCCCTTTGCTACTCCACTCCTTGACTACCCCCACCACCCCATCTTCCCACTCCTATCCCGCCATCATAATGTTTTCCTGAATTATATTAAAGTTATAATTTTATTTATTTATTATCAAATATTTAAAAAAAATAAAAAATTACTTATTTTCTAAGAAAATATTTTTCTTATCAAACACATCCTAAATAAATTTGGGCGACTATTGATCAATTTTGCATAATAAACTTTTGGCTTAAATCATCTGCGACCCCTTAAAATTATCCACATAATTCATTTAGACACCTCAACTAAGGCTTGTACCTATTGAACACTCTAACCTTAAGAAATTTTTACCTATTTGACATAAACTGACAAACAGTTGAAAAATAAAAATGCGTGTATCTCAAACGTTAATACAAAATCGATTTACCAATAAAATGATGGCACGTGGTATTGTATTCAAATTTTTTTAAAAGCTCTATTTAAATAATCCAAAAAGTATTTTAAAAAATTAAAAAAGTTTTTTTAATTAACACCCCCCCCCCCCCTTTCCCTTCTTCTTCTTCGATAGACCCAATTCTAGTTTCCCCTTCCACCGGAGCTGGTGTCGGCACCGACGACTCCAGCAAACCATCGCTCTAACTCTTTCTTCTCTTTCGTTGGCGTCGGCAGTACAAAATACACTATTTCTATCCATTCAAGCTAAATACTCATTCTCTTTCATTTCGATAGCATGAATATCTTTTACTCATTGCCTTCATCTTCTATCAATTAGTAACTATTTATTAGAATTGAAAAAAAAATAACAAGCTTTTTCCCAAAAAAATCAATTCATATTTTTTCATGTAATAAATTGAGCTTCATCGAAATTTTGAGACGTAAATTAACATAAAAAAGGAAAATAAGAAGAAGAATGGCAGAGGGTGAGAGAAAGAGAGAGGTGTAGGGGGTGGGGTGTGCGCATGTGTGTAAGAAAAATGATGAAAATGGTGGAATAATAGATGCAGGGATGGGGAAGAAGATGACTGCTCCTTTTTTTTTGTTAATTAATTTTTTTCTTTTTTATTAATTCAGTTGCATAAGTTAAGGGGAAAAAAAAGAAAAAATATTATTTTTTGATAACTTAACGCGCTCAAAGAAAGTGAAGCACACGTTTTTTGCCATGTCAGCATTTTGTATCTAATAGGAATGACTTTTGAACAAATAAGGTGTTCAATTGGCACAGGGATAAGTTGAAGTGTCTAAGTAAATTATGCGGACAACTTTAGGTGGCCGGAGATGACTTAAGCCTAAACTTTTTGTGAGTGTTAATTCCCATCTTAGAACTAGAGAAACGAAAAATAAATAAATATATAAATATATGCCGGAAAGGAATTAGATAGCACATTTACAAATACAATTTGCATATGCTATTATAGTTCATTTCATACTCGAAAAGATACATAATATATCGTACAATACATCCGATATATTCTTTATTTTTAACACAACATTACTAATTTTGACACGCTAGCTAGAATTAGCCAATATTACAAAATATAGTATATATTTGTAACACAAACACACATATATATATATAGATATTCATAAATTCACACGCGTGTACACGTAGACATACACAAATACGTAACGATAAGAACTATCAGATACCAGATTGATCTTGTATTATTTGAGAAGATGACCCTCCATTTCCTTGATCAAATTAAGGAGGAAACCAAATGGAACAAGAGGTTCTGGGGTGTCTTCAGTTTTTTTCTCATATATAAATGAACATGTAGTCCACTCATGTTCACATGCTGTGATAATAGTAAGAGAATCATACAACTCTAGCAGATCTCCTCCAATTACCTTCCAAGTGATCGATTTCTCCTCAGGATCAATTGCCTCAATCACTTCCTTAACAATTTTATCCTTTTCAGATCCGTCTATAAACATTAAACAAAATAAAATATCAAAGTCATTTCCTCATAAAAAGATATCAATATTCAAGAAAGCTTAAATACCTGCAAGAAAATATTTTTTGCTCATAAGTGAATGAAGGTTTTTTCCCTTTTGGTGTAAAAATATTTTACAAAAAATATATTTTATTGTTACTACCAAATAACATCAAATAATTTGTTTTTGAAATACATTTTCTTGGTAAATGAATTCATATATGCCAAATATACCTAATTATAGAAATTATATTGATGCAAGGGAATCATAGTATGTTACCGTCATTATATGTCCAACTAACTATCGAGCCAATCTTTATGCTTTCACCTTCATGATCCATCTCAAAATGATTAATCTTGGTTATGTTGGGTACATTTCGAGGATTGACGTGCAAAATATCATGAATCAAGTGTCCTCCACACTTAACCTCTATCGAACCAATCAACTTGCCTTTCAGACCCATTTTTTTTCTTCGATATAGCAAAAAAATGAAAAATAGATGGTGATAAATTGGCTAAATTTCTATTCTTTATATAGAGTAATAATTCAATTATGTGTGCATGTGAAAGCTATGATGTATAACTATTTAAAACGTGATTACAACATATCATAAAGGTTGGGACAAGAAGTTGGTGAGAATTAAATGTTCGGATGTACTTAGTAGCTCCCGTCTCATATTAATTGTTTATTTTACTAAAAAAAATAGTTATTTCAAATTATTTATTAATTTAAATAATTATGATTCTGTTTATTTTACTAAAAAAAATAGTTATTTCAAATTATTTATTAATTTAAATAATTAAGATAGAATCATGTTAAAATATTTATCCTTATAATTATTTATTTTTGAATTGTAAATAAATTTGTAAAATTCCAAAAAAAACATTGGAGTTAATTCTCAAAACAACACCAATGTTTTTTAAAGACTATAATATCACTCAGTTATTAGAACTATTTTTCTCAAAATATACTAAATATCACCAAAACGAAAACATCCTTTTCTATTAATTGGTATATATACCATATTAAATTAAACTCTGATGTTTAAAAATTAATTTATTTAACTCATCAAACTCATATTATAACTCGATTCAGTCGATATAATGTGTTTACTACGTAAAAGTTTACTTAACACTCGTGTTTATACCAATCATAATAATTTAATTTAATTAAGTCATCGACTAAGGTGAAAAAAAATACATTAATTGATTATTTACAGTTTAGTGATAAGATTATGAGAGCAACCGACACCTCTAGTCAAAGTGTCAAACAATGTGATCTTCATTTTTTTTCTGGTGAAAAATAACTTCAATCATTAAAATGAGGAAAATAGTTTTAAATTATTTAAAATAATAAGATGATCAAATCCCCTATTAATTTTTTGGATTACTATCTTACCTCTGTTTTGGTTATATATTTTTCAATGAATATTTAGAAAATTTTCATATTTGAATGCACTTATATACAAATTCAAAACTGAAAAGTAAGTTGAAAACAAGTTAGGTGCATTTCATTATGATATTCTATTCTAAGCTGTTTTTTTTCAAATTTAAAATATAACTTTAAGTTGAATTTAATTTTTAATGATCAAACACGATTTTCATCTAAAGTAAGAGAATATTTCAAAAAAGTGAATATTATTTTTAATTTTATGATGAATCAACTCATAAGTAAAAATTGAGAAGATATGAATTATGATAGTGGATTTTTTTAATGTACGATAAATAGGAAAAAGGTGAAAAAAAAAGAATATGATCCCCAACTAAGATAGATATTTAGGTTAAAATATTTATATGACTTTAGGAATAGTCAATATAAATTTTAATCTTTACGTTATTATAATATTCTTATATTTTAAATCTTTTTTTATTATCTTTATTTTACAATTTCGTGTAAATTTTAATTTAATCATTACTTTTTGAATTATTTTTGTTCTTAGATGACAATATTACATGGATTGGATGAGTTTGATGAATCTTTACAATTTTTTTACTTTTACATATTATATTTAAATCTTTTTAAATTATCTTTGTTTTATAATTTCATCTGTAAAGTTTAATCTAATCAATACTTTCTGAATTATTTATTCTTAGATGTCAATATTATTTGGATTGAGTTAAATAGTTTGAAGAGTTAAGTAATTTTATTAACTAAAAAAATAAAATTTAGTGTGACATGACATGCCAATTAGGAGAGAATAATTTTTTTTGTGTTTAATAAATATATAATTCAAGGAAAATAACAATAGTAGTCCTAAATGAAATAAATATGTGCAAAAAGCAAACTCAAAATATTTCTTAAGTGGTCGATTAGTAAAATAATCTTTCTTATTTATGTTTTCTCAAGAAATATGTAAAAAATAAAGTGTACAACTAATTTGAAACAGTAGGAGTATTTGTTTTACCCATAGATTCTAATTAGCTATGCAGAGCTTGTACAAAATATTATCCTCTACATATTTGTATCACATGTTTTTGATGTGGTTTGAATAGACAAGATTGAATTGGATATATATGTATTATTATACGATATTGGTTAATGCTCTCCACCTATTGATTGCAGACTTGATTATTAATATATCGATAGGTTCAATACGGATTGAAATAGGAATTGATTCAAGAGGAACCAATAAAAAAAAGATTCTATGTAAACTCATTTTGAGTGTATTTGGGTTTACTCTATTTAATTTAATTTATATGATATAGTTTAAAAAAGAGATTAAAGTCTTAAATTTATAATGTTAAATATATCATAATATTTGTAGGGTATAAAATTTATTATTACGGATAATAGGAAACTAAAAAGTTAATTATGGCAAATATGTGTTATATATTTAATATACATAATTATAGTTTAAAAGAATTATGATTCTTAGTTATACTTAGGATTTTATAACAAATTTCTCTTCTTTCTCAATCAATGGCTCCCCCCCCCCCCACACATATCTCCTTCGTCACCCCTTTTTTTCGTCCCCTCCCTTTTTAGCTCTCTCTTGTATAGAAACACAATCAACAACAAAGGAAGTAAGGGTCTAGATGAGATATAAGCGATACAAATTAGGTGAGAAACGGTAGATAGATCTTTTCTTCCTCTACTCCTCTTTGATTTAATACTCAGACTCCCAATATCAATGTCTGGATGAGGGAGGAATATAATATTGTATAAATCATATTTTAAAAGAGTATACAACATATGATACAAATGTATAACAAAGATAAAATACAGTTGAATATATTGATGCAAATTTATAGCTAGTTGCATATACTCAAATACATGGATACAAAGTGAATACACTAGATATAATTATGTTTTAATACAATTATATTTGTTGATATAAGTGGTATTCGTTGATATAAGTTGTATTCGTTGATACTTGATACACTTGCTACAAAATTAATATCCAAGGAACAAATACACTTGACATTTATTGATACAATTTGATATAATTGTGTTCATTAACACAAATTATATTTGTTAATACTTGACTTGTATTTATTGATGCAAATCAATTGTATAGTATAAATTGATAAAACCTGATGGAACATGCTATTTGGAGGAAAGGAGTGAACAATGAGAGAGAGAGAGAGAAAGAGCAAATGGCATATTTTTCCTTTGTATATTATTATTTTTTAATATTAATTTTTTTTATGTGCATGTCATCATATTTTTGTAATAGTTATGACGTGTCATTAAAAAATAATGTGGAATTTTCACGTCTAGTTAGTTATATTATACGCCTATTGATTGGATGAGCAACAAAGTCAAGTACGAAGATCTTTCAGGTCATTCCGCTTTTATGATATAAAAGTTTTTATTTTACTTTTTTGTTATGCATAAGTCATTTAAATTTAAGGGTTATCACGCAAAAATATTTTTCTATTTTATAATACATAAATGACATCTAATTTTAAATTTATCACATCAAAATAAACTTTTAAATTTTTTATCACATAGAGTCATTTAATTTTGCCTAACTTAACAAAAAAAAGTATCACCAAAAAAAATTGTATTTAACACCATTTATATGACATGACACTTCAGAATAAGTTAATTACATTGAGAAAATCCAAAAATCTGCCTTAATATTTTGCTTAATAATACTTATGTTTCTTGTGGTTTATGATATACATATACTAGCTTTGTTTTGATTCTTTGTAATAATTTTAACTTATTATCGTTAATTAGTTTTTAAAAAGTAATTTAACTATTTTGACCTTACTAATATGCGTACTTTTAAAAAAAAAAAGTAAATTTCATATATACGTTTGTAATTAACAAAAGATTTTTTCTTACAGAATCAAAGAAACCAATGGCAAACATGATTTTGAAGAAGGTCTCTGAATTAATTCATTACATTTAATATTGTTTTATTGAGCTAATTAGCTATTTTAGAGTGTCATATCATATTTTTGGTACAAAATATAAAAACATCAAGAGAAATATACATTTTAGTAAACTTAGACAAAATTAAATATTTTCATGCGACATATATAATTTAGATAAAAATGACTTTTACGCGGTAAACATAAAGTTAAATGACTTTTATCCGGTACTCCCTCAGTTCCTATTTATATGTCACCATTTTAGATTTTACATTCCTTAAGAAATTAGGTTGGTTTACCATTCTACCCTTATTTAGTGTTCTCTTGTAGAGTTGTAGTCAAATTTTCAATAAATAAACATAAATTAATTTATTTTGATTAATTAAATTAACAAGTGAACATTAATTAATCATTTGGTTTTTTCTATGTTGGTCAAATTCATACTTTCAAAGTTAATAACACTCAAGGGTAAAATAGGAAGAATAGTGCTATTTATGTAATGGTTTTGTGAAATGACAAGTACTCTCCTCCGTTTACTTATATTTGTCATGTTGCGCTTTTCAAAAGTCAATTTAACTAATTTTTAAAGTTAAATTAGATTACATTATTCGATATTTTAAACAGAAAATTTAGATATTCAAAAACTATAAAAAAAGTACTACAAATTACAATTTTTTACATATTAATATGATGAAAAAATACATCGTAAAATGTTAGTCAAAATTCTTATCGTTTGACTCTAAAAAAGAAATCCATGACAATTAAAAGTGGACGGGGGAGTATCGAACATTTATTTTTAGTAAGGACGACATGTAAATAAAAATGGGGAGTATAAAATAGAAAAATAATCTTTGTCTAATAACCTTAAAATTAAATGACTTTTATATGTAGTCAAAAAAGGTCTCTTGACTCATTCGGGATGGCCTTGTTGGTTTAGAGGTGGTCATCCACACGAATGACTCGAGATAGATCCCCCCTCAATGTCTTCCGAGTTGAGCATGTCGCACTAGTGCGGTTTACATCCCTTAATTATGTGATTTGTAAGCTATTACACTGTGGAGGGTTTACCCGTGCGCATAAAATGCTCATCCGTAGGACAGAGCCTGTGACAGAGATTATAGCGACTGTGTATTATGACGGAGTTTTTTTAAAAAAAAGTTTTTTATGATAAACACAAATTGAATTACTATGGTCCATGTTGGTCCATGTTGACATTTATTTAGTATAAAAATAGAAAAATAATTTGTGTGATAACCCCTAAAATTAAATGACTTTTATGTAACCAATAAAAAAACAATCTTTTGTGTGATAAACGTCAAATTGAATGACTATGGTCCATGTTGAATTGATTGCTAACTTCTTTTTTTTCAGTATTAATTTCTTGAATTCAATTTATTGTTGTACAATCTTCAACTGTTGTGATACAATGAACACGTTTATGTTTTTCACTTTTCCTAATAGGAAAATAGACATGTTGTGGTACCTATCGTTTCAATTTATTTGTGAATTTAATTTGATATAAAATTTAAGTAAATATGATTTTTGAATTTTCTAATTTTAAATGAAAGATATGTTGAATGTACTAAAATATTATTTGATTTTGTATTTTTAAATACGTGAAAAAAATTGGAATTAAGAAATTATATATATATATATATATATAAATAATTATTCTTTTTAATTTTTTTCTTTTTTAAATGAGACAAACAAATTGAATAGATAGATTTTAATAAGATTGAAAGCCACATTCTTGCCTAATTTAAAAGCAAGAATTTCAGTAAAAAAAAATTTTGGGTCAATTTAAAGTGTCAAATACATTTGTTTAATCTTTTCCAGAAATATACACAGATAACTATTTAATTTTTTAGCCTCATTAAAAAAAGTTGTACAAAGATACATATTATTTTATTCTGGTAAATAACTGAAAAAAGAAAGTTTTTATGCTTTTACAAAGAACTAAAAAGATTAAGGTGCAAATCATTAAAAATGATAGGATAAGTCACACAAGAGCGCATAAATTAGAGGTGCAAATCGCAAATTACTCTAATTCTTAGGATTTCTCCTCCTCTTCCCATTGTTGGTAGTTGCTGCTACTTACGTGTATTTTCAAAAACTGAAAACTAGTGTGGCCTCACGTACGTATAGGGGCGGAGCTACCCTTATCCGTCCTTTCATCAGAAAATTATGTTGTATAGACAGATCAAATTTTATTGGTATATCTATATTCAATATTATAAATATCAATTTTTATAAAGATACATTTTAAGTATCTTTGAACTAATCTTATAGTATAAAACATTTTTTTACATTATTGGTGCATTATATTAACTATTGTCACGACCCGAAAATGGATGTGATGGCACTCGTCTTATCCCACCAAGACAAGTTAGCTTAAAACTCAATCATTACAATAAAATGCGGAAATTTTATAATCAACTCAAAAATACCCCCAAAATCTGATTGTCACGTGTACAAGCCTCTAAAGTATTACAATTGATTCAAAAGAAAACACAAGTCTAAAATGACATTGTTTCTAGAATAGAACAAGATCATAAATAGGAGTAAGAAGGTCGCTGAAATGACAAACATCTACCTCACAAACCTCCACGAGAAGCCTTGGAAAAGAAGAGAATGACAAGTACCACAAAAATCCAGGCACGTAACCTACAAAAATTTGTAGAAGCAAGGGGTGAGTACCAAACCACACGGTACTCAACAAGTAAACCTCTAAACATGAGCTAAGGGGATAGAATACGAGTAGTACTCCTTACACCCCAACCGAACCTTCACAACTACAATCTGTATACAACCAGCCCAACCTAACAGTTCACAATTTACAAGCACATAGCTCAACACAACACTCTAACGATTTCATATCCTCAACAACAACAGTTTCATATCCTCAACAACAACACTCTAACAATTGCATATCTTCAACAACAAGTTCAATATTCATCAGTTACAAGTTCCACGGAAAGGCACTCACAAGATCAGCAACACACAAGATCAAGTTCACCAATCATAAAGAAATGCAATGCAATGTCAAGTATAGTGATGCATGTCTGACCTAATGATACACACCCGTTGTCTCTCAGTCCGGGACCCATGGGGGACTTATTTGTCCATGTATCCATCGCGGCGCGCGATACGACCCTCGATAATAGTAACCATCGCAGCGCGCGATACGTCCCTCGAAATATAGTATCCATCACGGCTCACGATACGTCTCTCGAAATGGTGCATCCTCTTTAATTTCTTATTCTTTCTCAATTCACATAACACTTATCACAGCCATGTCTCAGAACAATGCAAATGACATATTCACACAAATAATTAAGAGATGACCAATTTAATAACATTACACAATTCACATCAACACAATCATGATACAACATTCACAATGATTCAACAAGCCTTTCAAACCATTCTCAACACATCACATATAAACAATTAATCACATTGCCTTTTATTACCCCTTTTCATCATTAGAATTAATCAATGTGGACAAGTCAACCCATCACCAAGTCTCGTTACCCCCAAACACATATTACAAGGAAATACACGAATTCCATACACTTAACAAGGGTTTAGAAAATCACTTGCCTCAAATAGTCGAACAATCACTCAATGACTTGAGCCTTTCTCTTTTGTTGGACTTTCAAATAAATACAATCATTTCAAATAAATAATCACAATAAGCTTCCAAAACTAACAACATTCATATTACTATAGGTCTAATCTAGACCCAAAAACATCGCTCAAATCTACAATCAAATACCAATATTATTAAAACTTGATTTATGAGCTAAAAGAACCCTAAAATTACGTGAAGCAGTTTTCCCTCTGTTGATCCGTGTTCACGCCGCACGCAGGTTAGTTTTCTGCTCCTCCTCTTTTTCTTTTCTTTTTTTCTAAATTAACTATGTATTAACAATAATAATTTCTTACTAACCTATTTTAATATTTTAGGCTTGTCCCATTATTTTTAACAATAAACAAATCACCCGCAAATTAATTAATTATAGTTAAATGACTATTCAAAATTATCAAAAATGACCTTTCTGTAATGACCCTAAAGGTCATTTTTGGAAATTTTCATAAATGACCGTTTTACCCCTCCCGATAGTTGCCCCGAGTCCTAATTATTGTATTTTCGAAGTTGATTTGAAGGAAAATTGATGAAAAGTTGAGTTTTTGGAAAGTTAAGTTTTTAAGAGTTAAAGTTTGGTTAAAAGTGCTATTTCGAGTCATTTTGAGTTTCGAGACTCGAATCGGATTTCCGTCAATTCCAGCAGTTTTAAAATGTCGAAACGGGTCTATGAGAATTTACGGAGTCGAATTTGGAGTTAAAACGAAGATTTGAGGTCCTAAGTTGCAAAAATTGTGAAATTTTGATCAAGAGTTGACTTTGGTCAACAAACGAGGTTCCGGTGCTCGAAATGGAATTCCGAGGGCACCGTTGGATTCAGGGGGTGATTCTAAGTCTAGAATGAGTCTTGGTTGAATTTTTAGTGGCCCCGAGTGCGTTTCGAGTTTTTGAGCCTAAAGTTAGTTTCTTGACGCCTTATCGGATACTGGGTCAAGGAGACCTCAAATTCAAATTTCGATGATTTCATTGAGTCCGAAATGTCATTTTCAAGCTAGTAGCATATTTGGTTTGTGTTCGGGAAGTGCCAAATGAGTTTTGGGTGAGCTTTTAAGCTTCTTGGATGCTTTGACACTATTTCAGCAAATTGTGGCAACTAAAGGGTTCATTATTCGTTTTAAAGGTCGAAAAATTATTCCGAAAGTTCTGAAATTTTGAGCATGAATTATAGGACTTATCTGCAAATTTTGGGTGCATTTTCGCTAACCCGAGATTGTACTTTTATCGCAAATAAAAAATAATTGTTTACCGAGTAGAATGATATTTGACTGGGCAACGAGCATGAAATTGAACTCCGATTGAACGAGCAGGTCCGTATCATTATTTAAGACATTTACAAAAAAAGAATCGGGTCATTTCACTATCGTATGAGGAAATTACGGCATTTTTAGTGAAAGATTAACTGCTGTTTTTCTGGTGCATAACAACCATGTACTGTTATAAAAATCTCAGACTGTGTTCATTTGGTATTTTGAGCATATCGGGGGTTCTAGAGATCGAAATGGAGTGATTCTTATGGGTTTCTTCTTGAATTAATATGAGGGTTAGTATTCAATCTTCAATTCGACATTTTCTCATAATTTCTTTATCTGGTTTTTTTTCCTATTCGTAAATCTCTTGGGAAAAATTGAGGTTTTATCGATTTGGACTCCTTTTTTGATGAAAAAGGTATATTTACAATCCTTATGTTATGGGTAAACTGATTTAAACATAAAATTATTGATTCATCGATTATTTTCATCATATTAACCGCATACAATTTAGACTTTCCCGGTAAAGTTAAAGTTTGATAAATTGAGAATTTCAAGGTCGATCTTAACTCCGTTTTTGATGAAATTTCATATTTGAACTTATCTAAGCATGGGTAAGATGTTTTTCAAGAGATATTTCATTTTCGAGTCAGGGTTTCAGATCCGAATATTTTAGGCTTCTTCAAGAACGTGAATTTTCCTTCAAATTGAGTTTGTGAATTGATTTCAACTCCGTTATCAAATTGGTTTTCACCATTAGCTTCCAAATACTTTAAGGATCATTTTACATAAAAAATTTCCAGATTTGGGTATCATTTTCCGGTATGAGACTTTTGGACCGTTTTGCCATTTTCCCCTAAATTTCTTGATTTTGGTGTCATTGGACTCGAATTGTGATTGTGAATAATTATTTGAATAGATTATCGTGATCCGGATTATACTCGGAAAGGAAATGCTCAAGTCAAGTAACTTTTGGAGTTCGTTTTAAGGCAAGTGGCTTCCAAACTTTGTAAAACTCTTAGACTACGCATGACTACTTTCCTAATTGTGTTGGGGGTGTAATGGGGATTGAGGATGGGTTTTATTTGTTGATTGAAATTGTTGTAAATGAAAGATGGGGAATAAAACGAGCTAAATGTGTTATATGTGACTTGAATTTGTTGAATAAGTCATGTGATAACTGATATTGAGGGGATAGAAGAGCATGAGTAGGCTATGATTGATACAGACATTGATGTTGAGACATGTGATGTGTAATATTATGATGTGGTCGTGAGATGATTGTGATTGATGACATGTGCATATTCATTGTTCATCACATGTGTGAACTATCTGTTGCATGAGTTCTGAGACACTGATATGAGGATGGATGGATATGAGACACAGTTGAGACTAACTCCGGCTAGATATATATGAGATGGACTAGCTCCGGCTAGCGATTTGGATGCCGATGGGATCTGGTTCCGACGGTGATACATGGTCCATATGTGGCCCCCATGGGTTCTGATTTGAGTATTCAGCGCGGACTAATTACGTCAACAGATGTTTATCGTAGGACATACATGCATCACGACTACATGACATCATTATTGCATTTTGCATCGCATTTGCCTTATCTTTGTCTGTGATGTGTGGATTGTATCAGTTTACCCTTCTTATGTGGAATTTGATCTACTTGCTCTTATTTGTTGATCTGAGGTTGATGAGGATATACTGTTGGTTCTGGCTGTTGAATATGATCTGTTTAGTATAGGTTGGTTGGTTGGTTTGCTGCTAGATTGAAGTTTCGATGGTTCGGTTGGGATTGAAAGGAGTTGTTTGTAGCTGCTAGTTTTGCTTAGTTTAGAGTTACTTGCGAGTACCTGTGGTTTTCGGTACTCACCCTTGCTTCTACACAATTGTGTAGGTTGACAACTCTCTCTCAGATTTGGCTTAGTAGTTTCTTTAGCAGATTGAGTTTCGGGACATACTCGAGAGGTAGCGGTTCATTCCAGACGTGCCCTTGAGTTATCTTTACTTTCAGTTTTGTTCTATTCGAGAACTATACTCTGAGACTTGTATATTTTTATTCGAATTTTGTATTTAGAGGTTTGTACATGTGACAACCAAATTCTGGGTAGTGTTGAGTCTTAATTAAAGTCTTCCGCTTATTTATTATCTTTTATTCTCGTATTTCTACTTCTCTATCATTGTCGTTGGGTTAGGCTGACGTGTCCGGTGGAAAATGGACACGTGCCATCACATCCGGATTTGGGGTGTGACACTTTCGAATCCGGGTCATTATCACTATACTCCTTAGGTGTACATAAGTAATCTTATAAATTGGATCAAATCTAAGAATAATTTAAATTGGATTTTCGAACCCCCACAGAATTGTAAAGAAGGTACTACTAGAGGCTCATGATTCCATTTTCAAAGTAACCCTCTTCCCCTCGCAATGTTACACATCTTATGTCAATAAGTTATTTGTTATTTCGGGGTAGTCTTCCCACGTCTTTTGTCCTTTCCCACCTTCTATCCTTTGCGATTTGTTTTCTTTTCTCCTTTTATCCATTTTTTTCCTCTTAATTTCCTTTTCTTTTTCTTTTTTTTTGTTAGTTTTATCTTCTTCTCTTTTTTTCTCTTTCTCAATATTAGTTTGTGGTCTTTTTTTTTTTTTTTTTTTAAATAATAAAGTTCTAAATAGTGTTTAAAAATAAAAATATTAGGGAATTATTATTAGACTAATAATATGGAAAAGATAAAATATTAGACTATCATAAGTAATTTTACATAATGTTGAAGTCACTAATTCATTGCTTAGAATCTAAATTAATAGAAAATAAATTTTATAAGAAAATATTCTTTTGCAAACGAAAATAAAATTTATATCTAAACGGTGACTCTACTTTTTATTATTTCCTTTATATATAAAATTTGGTAAAAATAATATAATAAAAATTGAATTAAGATTAAACTCTATTTATTATAAAAAAAATTCATAATTGTATTTTCCTTCTGAAAAATTACAGAAATCACATACTTTTAAGGTAAAATTACAATCTACCCCTTAAAAGTTTATAATTACAGAAATCCCTCAAACGGATACAATAATATAAGCGCTGATACATTAATTTGATGCGCGTGATACATTAATCGTTAAGTAAGATACATTATATTTTATACATGATACACTAATCTGATGTACATTTTATACATGATAGATATACTAATATGATGCGCAAGATACAATAATATAAGCGTTGATACATTAATCTGATGCGCGAGATACACTAATCTGATGCGCGAAAATGAGGGATTTTGGAAATTTGTAAAACTTATAGGGGATAATGGTAATAAGTAAACTAAAAGGTGGGATTTCTGTAATTTTTCCATGAATGAATATGTCCATTAATCATGTTATCTTGTCAATATATAGTATAGGAAAAGGGGCTGATGTACTTCTCAACTTTGTCATTTAAAGCTGATATATCTTCATTATGAAAGTGACTCATATATACCCTTACCATTATACAAATGACTCACATATTCCCCTATCGTTACAAAAGGAGTTCACGTATACCTTTCATCTAATGGAAGTGAAAAAACTACTTTTATTTTATTTTTTTTGACTTTATATTTTTTTTAAAAATTAATGTAGGGGTATATATGATCCTTCAAGCAAAGTTCAAGGTATATATTAATCTTTTTCATGCATAAATTATTTTTTGACTTCTTTGATTATCATTATTTGAGTTTCTTATTTTTTTTTTTCTTTCATTCTTTAGTGTAAATAAAAAAAATTAAAACTCTTTTTTTGCGGCCCTATTGTAATTTTTAGTTTTTATATTTGTAAAAAAAAATTGGGGCATCTATAATAATTTTTTAAAGAAAATTAGTGAAACATAAATAAATTTTACCATCAAAATAATAAATTTAAATTACTCGTTGAAACAAAAAAAAAGCGTATGTGTGAGAAGGATCAGATATACCCCACATGGATTATATTTTTTTCAAAAAATTAATTAAATAATTAAATTAAAATTATTATTTTTTGATTTCAGTCAGAGGAAAAGGGTATATGTGAGTCATTTGAATAACTGTAGGGGTATATATGAGTCACTTTCATAACAAGGGATATATCGACTCTAAATAACAAAATTGGAGGATATCAGACCCTTTTTCCTATAATATATATGATGTGAGCATTATACAAGACTAATGAGGTTTTTTTTTTTAATAAGTGAATAAGTCATCTATGATACTATACCAACTTATGTTGCATACAATGGGGGTGTCATTGAGTACTGAGAAATGTTATTTTAAGAAATGAATTATTTTTTATGAAACCATATTTGTATATGATATATATCACATAGATATCATAGAGGACTGAGCTCATTTTTAAAGAATGAATCAGTCTTTTATGACATTTTGTATATCTCATATGATCAATCATTCATGATCATTACCTTGTCAGTGTATTCTATATTAATCAATACTACAGAAGGAACATTTTATAAATGTTATTCCCAATCTTAGAACTATAGAAAAACAAAATAATTGACAGAAAAACAATGGGAATAATTTCTTTTAAATATAATATTGTTTTTGTTATAGATTTTTTTATAGATAAATTTCAAACTTGCAACTATTCATAATATCTTACATTTATCAAACATTGGAAATACAATCCCTAGAAGGAGAGGGAGTGCATATATATGTAATATATACATTCTTCAAACATAAAGTAATTTATTTCACACAATAGCTAACTAGTTGGAACTAGCTAGCTAATATAACACAAACACACAAATATATGTATGTGTGTAAACATACACATATGCTTTTTATTCATATGTATAACTATGGCTCCATTGTATGGAATTGATGTTCTATTACTTGAGGAGGTGACCCTCTATATCTTTTGTTAAACCAATGACAAAACCCAATAGACCAAGAGGCTCTGGGGTTTCTTCAGTTTTCTTCTCATACAGAAATGTCCATGTAGTCCATTGCTGGTCACTTGATATAATAACAGTAAAAGAATCGTACAACTCTAACAGTTCTCCACCAATTAGTTTCAAAGTGATTGATTTAGTTTGAGGATCAACGGCTTCAATAACTTGCTTTGCAATCTTATCATTTCCATCTACAATCATTGAAGTCGAAAACATAAGAGATATTTATTAGGCTACTCCATCTTTTAAACCCTCATAAAAGATGTTTACAATCACAATTACATATATTTAGCTCATTTCTTTAGCTTTTTCTTTGATTTTCATAATTTTCTCCAATGAAATCTGTAAAATATTTGTACAATATCTTACGATATTTGATTGGTAAGTGAAAATATTTTATGAAAAGTATATACCCCACTAAAGTTGAATCATATTTCAGAAATTAGAGTTTTATGAAAAAAAAATTATCATCAAAGATTAATAATGTCAAAATATTAGCTACAGAAAGCAAAGACGACATTAATTCAGAATTCATCAAATAACCTTTTTATGAAAAACACTATATATCTTGGAAGTTGACTTTCTCCTAAAATCAAACACACCTAAACGTAAAAAAATTGATTCATATGTAGAGAGAGGAGAGAGTGTGCATATATTACCATCGTTATATTTTCAGCTAACAACTGAACCAACCTTTATAGTTTCACCTTCATGAAATCCAAAACTTAGTATCTTGCTAGGGATTATGTTGGGTATAGTATGAGGTTTGGTGTGAAAAAGGTCACGAATTAAGTGTCCTCCAATCTCCATAGTGCACTTCTATTGAAGCAATTAACTTACCTTTCACACCCATATATATTTTATTTTTTTTGGGTATACTAAAAATGCTTTTACAAAGAAATTAAAGTGATGATAAAATAATTAAAAATCGTAGTCTTTATATAGATTTTATTTAGATGTACAAAAAGTTATATTAAGACATATCATGGAAAATTAGAGCTAGGCTGTTAGCCTATTATGGAGAAAATGCCAAAAATGGTCCATTATATTAGGTTGTAGCCTGGTAGGTTTGGAATAGTCTCATAACTATTATTTGAGTAGTCTTGGTGTTTTAAATTTGTCAAAAATAAATATTTTCGTCACCAGATATTAATTAAACTTAATTATTAAAGTTAATAAAAATAAAATATATTTAACAAAAACTCACATTTGAAAGTACAGATTTTGTAGTTTATGTTATTTTTGACATATTTCAAGAGTTTGATACAGTTTTTTGAGGCGTAACTTCGTAAGTTTAGTGATTTTTGTCAAATTTATTTTTATGTCTTGTGTAATTATTATGTTGCAGTTTCTGGAATTTCAACAGAAAATTTTGATTTTTTCAATTAATTTTTTTGCATAGTACTTTTGAATAAATTTAAGGGAAAAGAGTTTGATATGCCTTTCAACTTTGTCATTTAGAACTGATATAAAGTGGATCATACATACCCTTACTGTTATATAATTGCCTCACAAATACCTTTTTCTTCTAACGGAAGTGAAAAATTAATTTTAATTTTATTTTTTAAAACAATATATAATCCATATGGGGTATATTTGATTCTCCTCACCCGTTTTTTTTTTTTTACTTTTTTGTTTTAAGGACTAATTTAAATTTATTATTTTGATGGTCAAATTTATTTATATTTCACTAATTTTCTTGTAAAATTTATTATAGATCCTCCTCACACGTATTATTCTTTTCATTTCAATTTGTTTTCTTTTCTACTTTTCTCCTATTTTCCCTCTTAAAGTCCTTTTCTCTTAGTTGGCTCCGTTAATTTTTTTGTTTTCTTTTCTCTTTTTGTTGCTTCTCTCTTTCTTTTAATTTAACTTTTTGGGGTTTAGTTTATCTTCTTCTGATTTTAACAACAACGTCAGTTGATATCTCAAAAAATTATTTAACTTTGAAAATTTAGTTATTAAATTTTATTTTGTATAAATAAAATTACTTCATTTAGATATCTATATCAGTTAAATCGTTTAACTAAATTTATTGTTAAAATAACATCTTACATAACAAATAAATAATTTTTTATGTCATATAAACATGAATTCCACAAATTAAAAAAAAATAAAAAGACTAATTGAGAAGTTTTAAGGGGCAAACTTAATTAGTGAACCAAATATTATGATACATGTTGAGTATTTTTCCTTAGTTTCCTATCATAATTGCGTTTTTCTTCTTCTTCTTTTTTTAAAGGAAACACAAAGTCTCCATATTTGGATAAATTTTTTTCTTATAGGAAAAAAAGTTTATGAATCTATAAATAGATGTCTTTCTAACTTATAAGTAGCATTCACAATGTACGTACGTAGTTCTAACAGAATTTAATGACTTTACTAGATAAATTTTCAAAGTTTGAATGATCTTTTGAGATATTAACTCCAACGACATCCACAATCATAAACAATAAAAGTTATAATTTGTCAATTATATACTCATCAACACAACACGTAGGCATAAACTTATACACATATGTATCAATATGATCCATAGACATCATCAACATATAGACATCAAATAGGTAATCCCCTAATTATCAAATCTTTCTATTTTATTATGCACTTCTCGACCACAAAAACAATTTTGACACGCAATTAGTAGGTCTCCATCTCAAAGTTAATATATTATCACTTTGTATGACTCTTCGTTGTTATAGGGGACTCATTTGTATTTATTAAGATTAAAATATGTGAATTTGAATAGCCTTCAAAATAATTAAGATATTGTCTTTAAATTTGAACACTGAATAATTAATTTTTACTTATTTTTTTTATATCTGAATATGCATAGTTAATTATTGGTAAACATAATACATATATAAATTTTTTTTAAAAGCAAATAAATATTGAAAGTTATTATTTGATAAGAAAAAGTTAAACAACTATATTCGCTAATAATGATGAAAATGATTTGTAATGGTAATGTTTGATGCTAGTAGCTAGTAATAATAGTGGTGGTGATGCTGGAGGTGATTGGTGTTGTAGTGACTTATGTGATGTCAACCATTGTTAGTATAGTGGTGGATTGTGATGTATGGTGAAGTTTGTTAATGTTAGTGGTTGACGATATTTATGAGGGTGGCTGAAGAATGTTTGATGGTAGTTGACATCGATGCTAACTGCTAGTTATGATTATGGAAGTAGCGACAGTGATAATGACGATAGTGGTAGTGAATATAATTATAATGATGAAGATGGTAAATGTGGTATAGCGGATGACAATATTGGTTGGCACTAATGATAGTTGTGATAATATAGGTGGTTGACAATAGTAATGGTGTTTGACAATGATAGTGAAGATAGCAGTGAATATACCTATGTGTTGGTGACAAAAGTATTGCTAGTAGAAGCATGGAGGGAGTCTTGTGGGGATTGGGAGTTCACTGTATTGGGGATTTAGGGTTGTTGTTTGTGAAGAAAAGGGTTTATATAATGATTCAAAATGTCATTTTTGGAAATTTTTATAAAATTATCATTTTATCTCTATCGATAGTTGCTCCGAGTCATTGATCAGTTCATGAAGTTCGTTTTGCAATTTGATTAAAAAGTAATGATTTTTGAAAGTTTCGAGTTTTTGCATGAGTTAAGTCCTTAAGAGTGATTTGTGGTAACAATCAAAGTTTTGAGTCTTGGAATGGAGTACTGTCAGTTCCAGTAACTCCGAAATACAGAATTTGGTCTAGGAGTGTTATCGTTTTCTGATTTGAAGGTGTTTCGTGGATTTGATGTCATAAGTTGGAAGTTTAAGTGATTTTAGACCTTGGGCTGAATTTAAATAACATTTGGAGTTAGAATACTCGAATTGGATTTCCGACGATCCCCTTAGATACAGAGGATGATTTTAGGTGTAGGTGAGGCCTTGGTTGATTTTTTGGAAGTTCCGTGTGCAGTTTGATATTTTTGAGCCTTAAATTAGTTAATTGCGACTTTCACAAATTTCGGATCAAGAAGACCTCAAATTCATGTTTTGATGGTTCCATTGAGTCCAAAATGTTGAGCTTAGTCAGATTGCATATTTGATTTGTGCATGCGGTATTTCAAACGAATTCCAAGGATCTTTTCATGGAAATTTGAATGCTTTGTGATTGTTGAACCTGTGTCTGGCCAACCCATCACGTTCGAAGAGATGGGGATCATGTTTGCGAACCTGTGTAGTTGCTTGTCATCTCAGCGGATCCTCTTGCTCCTTATTTATGATCTTGTTATATTTTAGAAACAATGTCATTTGAGACTTGTATTTTCTTTCAATTCTGTTATAACACTTTAGAGGTTTGTACACGTAACAATTAAGTATTATGAGTTTATTTAAGTTGGCTATGTTCTCTGGATTATCTTATTGTGTTAGAATTTCATTTCTGCCTTACTTCCGCATTATTAGTTGTTATTTGAGTTTTAAGCTGACTTTTCTTGGTGGGATAAGACAAATGTCATTACGTTCATTTTGGATCATTACAGTCTGGGGATTGAGTTATTGTTGGACCGAGAAGGTCAATGGTGATGCTCATCTCAGCTTCTCCGCCGATAAGTTACCGTTGGGATCTCAGAGAATATTCTAGAGAGAAGGAAGAAAAGAGAGTGAAACTATTTAGGAATTCACTTGAGAAACAGAATGAGAATAACAGGCTTTTACATATAATATATTGTTTTTTATTATAGGTAAATTGCAAACTTGCAATTATTCATAATATATATATCTTACATATATCGAACTTTGGAAATACATCCCTAGAAGGAGAGGAAGTACATATGTAATACATTCTTCAAACATAAATACAATATATTTCACATACTAGCTAGCTAGCCAATATAACACAAACACACATATATCTATGTGTATAAACATACACATATATGTTTTATTTATTCATATAAATAACTATGGCTCCATTGAATGAAAATTGGTGTTCCATTACTTGATAAACTGACTCTCTATATCTTTTGTCACATCAATGGCAAAACCCAACAGACCAAGAGGCTCTGGGGTTTCTTCAGTTTTTTTCTCGTACAGAAATGTCCATGTAGTCCATTAAGGGTCACATGATGTAATAATAGTGAAGGAATTATAGAACTCTAACAGTTCTCCGCCAATTACTTTCCAAGTAATTGATTTAGTTTGAGGATCAATAGCTTCAATCACTTGCTTTACAATCTTAGGTTTTCCATCTACAATCAATGAAGTCGAAAATATATGAGATGTTAATTATAGGCTACTCTTATCTTTCAAACCCTCGTAATTAAAAAGATATAAAACATTCATAATTACATATTTTTAGCTCATTTCTTTAGGTTTTACTCTGGTTTTCATTTTCTCCAATGAAATCTATAAAGTATTTGTACACTGTCTTATGGTATTTGATTGATGAGTGAAAATATTCAATGGAAAGTATATATCAAAGTTGAATCATATTTCAGAAAATTAGTGTTATAGTAAGAAAAAACAAATTATTATTTAGATTACTAATGTCGAAATATTAGCAATTTAATGGGTGAAACGTTTATGTTTTCATATTTGAACCCATTTCACAGCTCGAGCAAACATGAGTTTTAATATAATTATGCATATTTTTATATTGCGTATAATAACATTATTCGTTGGATATTGACTTTCTCCTAAAATCAAACACAGCTATACGTAAAAAGTTGATTCATATGTAAAGAGGGGGGAAAATATGTATATATTACCGTTATTATATTTCCAGCAAACAACTGAACCAACCTCTACGGCTTCACCTTCCTGAAACTCAAAACTTAGTATTTTGCTAGGGGTTATGTTGGGTATTTGTTGAGTTCTGGTGTGAAGAATATCATGAATCGAGTGTCCTCCGCATTTCACTTCTATTGAAGCAATCAACTTACCTTTTATGCCCATATTTTCTTTCTAGATATAGCAAAAAACTTTTGCAGAGAAAGTTATGATAAAATGATTAGAAATCGTAGGCATTATATAGATTTCAAGTAGCTGTATGAAAAGTTATTATAACGCTACCATTATGGAGAAAATGTCAAAAATGGCCCATTTTGGAATAGTCTCATAAGTATTACTCTATCCCTAATTACTTATCTATTTTTCTTTTTTTAGTTGTCCCTAATTATTTGTCCATTTTGACAAATCAAGAAAGGACAATTTTTTTAACCTATTATACCCTCAATTAAGTAATTTGAAACGGGTAAAACTTCTTGAAAATCTCAAGTTTTTAATTAATCCACTTCATAATTCATAGGGATACAATGGTAAACTTACTATGTTAATAATTATTTTCTTAATAAGTATGTCAATTCAAAAGTAAACAAGTAATTAGGGACAGAGAGAGTATTTGAGTAGTCTTTGATCATTTAAGTTAGTAAAACATAAGTATTTTCGTCCTTAGATATATATCAAATCCTAATTACAAGTTTAATAAAAATAAAAAATATTTAAAGAAAACTCACATTTGAAAGTATAGATATCACAATTCAATCCTTCGAGCCGGGTGGGCACCAATTCTACCACATATATAGGAGAACCCTCAACCTAAAGCTTAATCATAACATGCGGAAGTGAACAAAACATCCTACTAATATGTTGAAAACCCCTTAACTTGATTTAAAACCAATTTTATTTGCAAGAAAAACACACTAACACTATCCAAGGTACTAGTCTAAACATGTACAAAAGCTTCTAAGAAGATACAATTTATAAAGGAAATAAGACACATCTCCCACCATAAGGGAAGGTTAGTAGAAGTTGTCGGAGATCACCATCATCTTCACCTATGGAACATCACTGAATCCTACTACTAGACTATGACAAGTGGCATAGCAAGAGCAATATCAGTACAAACAATACATACTAGTAGAGATTATCGGTCGATCCGAACCTACCATATAATATAAGTAGACATTCAAAAGGAAACATGCAATATGAAAGTTACACAGCCCTAAGTCTTCATTCACATGTTTTTACCGTCCTAGGTATGATGCCCATAAACTAGTACACTTTGATCCCAGCCTCCTACCACATTTCACTGCCAACTCGATCATTAAACATTCAACCCTTAAAATTGTCACTCTTAAGGTTTCCAGGCCGACCCTTTAGGTCACCATCATATCATATCATAGCATAACCCCTCTATCACATAGATATTCCCAAATACTAGACTACCACTAACTTTGTTAATGAACCTACTACACTTCCTCAAGTTCTCATGCAAAGACTGACTCAATCACCTTAGTCATAAGCCATGCAATCTCCAAAAATTCACAAGATTTAATGCAGTAAAAATGAGTCTAGCTACTCAGTTAAAGAAAATCTAACATATCCATTGCTCCCTTGCCCCGGGTGCCTTTAGAGGTTTTTTAGAGCTACTCTCATTTATTCTCTCCCTTCCAAAAGTGGGAGGAAAATAAAAGAAGTCATATAACTAGGGTATGATTTCCTGTCAGCCCCCTATAGCGGTGCCACCATATAGCGGGAGGCTTTCTGCTACGGCGGGCTGACGTCAGCCCGGTCAATTTTAAAGTAAATCAATTTCATCGTGTGCTCAAATTTTTAAATTTGAAACCTTGTTTTCAGGACTTTGAAATTTCACACAGCCCTTGAGTAACGACGAATCGGATAGTTACAATAGACTTTGTAGTTTATGTTATTTTTGATGTATTTCAAGAGTTTGGTGTAATTTTTGAGGTATAAGTTCAGTTATGTTTTATCAATTTTTTTGGTCTTGAATAGTTATTACGTTGAAGTTTCTGGAGTTTCGACGAAAACTTTTGATATTTTTGGTTAATACTTTTTTTTCATGGTATTTTGAATAAATTTAATAATGACTTTTGTAAATATTCGATGAATTTTGTTTCTCTTAATTATGTTTTTCGGGTTAGTTTATCTTCTTCTTTTTTTAATAACATGAGTTGATATAGAAAGGTTATCCAACTTTAAAAATTTATCCGGTAAAATTATTTAACTTTTTATTTTGTATTAATAAAATCACTCAACTTAGCATTTGCATCAATTAAATTATTTAACTAAATTTATCATTAAAAAATATATTTCATGACAAATAAATTATTTTTTATGTCAAGTAAATATAAATCCTAGAAATAAATAAAATTTTAAAAACTCATTAAAAAGTTTAAGAGGCAAACTTGATTAGTGAACCAGATATTATGATATTATTGTACAATATTATATCTTGATTTAGTAAATAAAAAGAAATTCGTTATTGGTGAAACAAATATTATGATATTACTGTGTATTTCATATTCTAAGAACTCTTAATAATTTAAAAAGTCTAGTGCTTTTAAACCAAAACTTACATATTTATATATGTTCGGGATTTTTCCTGAATTTCTTATCATAATTGTGTTTTTTTTTTTCCTAAAAGGAAAACACAAAGTCTCCATATTTGGCTAATCTTTTTCTTGTAGGAAAAAACTTATGAATCTATAAATGGAGGCTCATTCCTTCTAACTTTGTATCATTCACATTAATGTAGTCTTAGGGACTAATTTGAGAGTTTTGTATAGGTGGAGAAACGTACACTTGTGTGGACCTCTTTTTATTCTGAGTGAATTGTATGAGGTTATTTCTCTCAATATTATTTACTTTTTATATGGTGGATTGCTCATCTCCTCTCGTGGATGTAGGTCGGTTGATCGAACCACATTAGATGTTTATGTCTCTTTTGATATATTTATCGTTTTTCTTCTTACTCACAATCTTTTAAGGTTCGCTTTATTAGCTTTCGCATGACACCTAATTATTTTGATCCTAATAATACAATTAGTTAAGTATACGTGGTTTGCACGTCTCGCATCCATCAGTACCCATCAAAATCCACAACTTTCATTATATTATAGTTCAAATATATTTCGAAGTCTATTAATTGTCTATGAATCAACATCAGAAATAAGACCAGAACCAACTGGATGACCACATATTTAGAGTTTGTTATGTAAGATATATTTTTATTAAATTTATTTGAGTGATTTTATTGATATATAGGTTTAAGTTAAGTGATTTTATTCATATAAAGTAAAATTTAATAACCTTGCTATATAAATTTTCGAAGTTAAATAATCTTTTGAGATATTAACTCCAACAACATCCGCAATCATAAGCAAGTAGCTCAGGCAACTCCACAACATTAATTACATAATAAGTGTATTAAATGAGGTCTTAGGCCTAACTCACACCCCAAAAGCTAGCTCAAAGGGAGGAGGATTGCCCAAACCTTATAAGGAGTCCACCCATCTCATTAACCACCGATGTGGGACTTTTGTCATTCTTTAACACCCCACCTCATGCCCAGTGCTTAGCATCTGGTGCGTGGGCAATTTTGATTTTGGGGGTCCCAACATCGGGTGAGACGAACCCTGCTCTGATACCATGTTAAATGAGGTCTTAGGCCTAACTCACACCCCAAAAGCTAGCTCAAAGGGAGGAGGATTGCCCAAGACCTAATTTAACAAAGTGTAAGATATATACTCATCAACACAACTAGAAAGTATTTGCATATAACATAGCTCTAAATTCATAAACTTATATGCAGGTATCAATATGATCCGTAGGCATAACTACTTAATTATCTTTCTATTTTATTATGCATTTCTCGACCACATAAACAATATTCTAGACACGCAATTAGTAGGTGTCCTTCTCAAAGTTAATATATTATGACTTTGTATGATTCTTCATTGTCATATGGTTCCGTTTTCTGGACGAGAGAACTATTGAAAACACTTCTGAATTTGACGTGAATTATTAGTTTTATCTTTAAATTATTTAAATAGTAAAAGTGTGTAATAAGTCATTATGATCGTTTAAGTGTGTAACTGACTTTTCGGAACAAATTCAAAGGAAAATCTATGTCTTTTCCGTGCTAGTTATGATGATGGAGGTGACGACAATGATAATGACTGTCTTGGTGGTAGTGAATATAATTATATTGATGGAGGAGGTAAATATGGTAGTAGATGATAGTATTGGTTGGCACCAATGGTGGTTGCGATAACATAGGTGGTTGACGACAATAATGGTGATTGATTGATAGTGATGATAGCAGACGTGGATATAACTATAATGGTTGAGGTGGTAGATATGCTAGTGATTGGCAGTCATAGTAATTGTGATTGCAGAGGTGATTGGTGGTGATGATAAATGATTTTGGATAGAGCGTGGTGATGAAAATCAATTATCTATACAAAAACACCTTTTAATGATATTAAGACTTTATTCAAAATTGTAATTATTAAAACCTTTTCAGATCAAATGAGCGCTTAAATCATAATGAAATTAAAACAAATATTTAATTTGGTTTGATTTTAAATTTTGAAAAATCACAATATTTGATATTACTAAAATCCAATCAAAGAAAAACCAAAATCAAATCAATTATAAAGCACAAAAAATCTAATCTAAACATTTCAAGGAGTTGGTTTTTCTTTAAAAAAATATAGATAGATATTAGATATAGATAGTGATTACTTAATTTTTTCTATTTAATTGTATACATTTTTCGATCACAAAAAAAATGTTGACACATAATTATGTGTCTTCTCAAAGTTAACATATTATGACTTTGTATGACTCTTCATTGTTATATGGGTTCCGTTTTCTCAATCAACCATGTGTGTCTGTTGTGTCGACTACTCCGACATTATTTATTTTTATTAAGATTAAAATATTTGAATTTGAAGGTATATTTGAATAATTATAATATTGTTTTTAAATTTAATAAATATAAATAAATAATAAATCTTCTTTTACTTTAGCACACTTAAGATGGAAATTTTATTTTTAAGCTAAACAAAATGAAAGTTTTATTTTTAAACACATACAACACCATCATGAGAATGCACAAATAAAAATATTTAAGTTAAATAAGATGAAAGTTTTATTTTTAAGAATGAATAACTTAAGTTTGCAAAGAAAATCTTTTAAAAAAAAACTATATAAAGTGAACGGTATTTTTGTAAGAATAACTTGTTCTTAAAATTTATGCAATGCATATTATTTTGAATACAACAAAATCAAACAATCAATAAGAAATAATTTCAAATGACTTATTTCATCATAATTAATCCCAGCATAACTTATCTCATCATAATTAATCCCATCATAACTTGTATTCAGACCAAATGATCCTTAAGGGTTTTAGATTAAAATAGAATAAATTAGAGTAACTGAAATGCAAGTTCAGCATGTAACGTATGAAATAGAGGTGGAAGTCTAGATCGATGCACAAGTCATATCCAAGAGATAAAGTTCCAAGTATCATGAGTCTATAATCCAAAAAAATGAAGAGATTGACAATGATGTCAGAGTTCGTATTGAAGCGGGAGGAATGAAACGGTAGATTTGCATCTAAGATGTTGTGTTATAGTTTCCAAGACACTTAAACATAAGTTTATAGATTGATGGTTAAACTTGCTTTAATGTATAGAGGAGAGTATTGGCCAATTCATTTTACTTTTAAATAAATACCAAATTAACAATTTTATAAGAAATGTAACATAAGTAGCTACTTAAAAGTCTTAGATATTCACAAAAATCACAAGTCAATTTTTAAATTTACCAAATATAAAGGTGGAAAAGGATTACACAAAACACAGTTGATAGGCTATTGATAAAATACTACATTTTATAAATGTTATTCCCCATCTTATAACTAATTAAAGAAATCTAACAAAATATAATTGACAGAAAAACAATGAGGATAACATGCTTTTAAATATAACATTGTTTTTATTAATAGAGTACTTAAAGGTAAATTTCAAACTTGCAATTATTCATAATATCTTACATATATTAAACATTGGGAATACAATCCCTAGAAGGAGAGGGAGTACATATGTAATACATTCTTCAAACATAATGCAACTTATTTCACACACTAGCTAACTAGTTAGAACTAGCTAGCTAGCTAATATAACACAAACACACACATATATGATATATGTATGTGTGTAAACACACACATATGTTTTTCATATGTATCACTTGAGAAGGTGACTCTCAATATCTTTTGTCAGACCAATGAGAAAACCCAATAGAACAAGAGGTTCTGAAGTTTCTTCAGTTTTCTTCTCGTACAGAAATGTCCATGTAGTCCGGTGCTGATCACTTGACGTAATAACAATGAAGGACTCATACAACTCTAACACATCTCCACCAATCACTTTCCAAGTGATTGATTTACTTCCAGGATCAATGGCTTCAATCACATGCTTTATAATCTATCTTTTCCATCTATACGATTAATGAAGTCAAAAAATAAGAGATAGTTAATAGGCTACTCCATCTTTTAAACCCTCATAAAATATATAAACATTCACAATTACATACTTTTAGCTCATTTCTTTAGGTTTTTCTTTTATTTTCGTTTTCTCCAATGAAATCTGTAATATATTTGTACAATGTCTTACGATATTTGATTTGTGAGTAAAAATATTTTATGGAAAGTATATATTAAAGTTGAATCATATTTCAGAACATAATAAGGAGTGTTATGGTAAAAAAAATTATTATCAAAGATTAATAATGTTGAAATATTAGCTAGAGCAAACAAAAGACACTAGTTCAAAATTTAAGGGTGTGTTTGGTTTGAAGGAAAATGTTTTTCTCGAAAACAAGTGGATTTCTGACTTATTTTCTCATGTTTGGTTGGTGAGTAGAAAATATTTTTCAAAATATATTTTTTGGTGTTTGATTTGTGAATGAAAAACATTTTAAAGAAACTATCTTTTATTTTTAACTAGAGAGTATAAAATAATTTTTGACCCAAAAACCAACCTCAATAATCGATCAAGGATATGAACCCTACACGCGAACTAGGACAACAACCCCGAGACAGATCTGAAATCCGACCCTGAGATCTGAACCAAGACTTGATCCCCACTTTTGACCCGAGACCCGACATTTGAATTGAGACTGGATATCCGATCCAGGACCTGACCCCTACCTCCGAACTTGAACACAATCTATTAATTCAGATTTTGACTTCGACACTCGAATCGAGAACCAACTTCTAAATCAGGATCCGACCCCGACAACCAAGACCTGATCCCCACTTTGTTTTTTTTAAAAAGAGATTTTTTTTAAAGTTTAATTATTATTTATTTTTTGACTGGGGGGGGGGGGGGGTTCGGGGTACGGGGTGAGGCAAGAAAAAAAATTGTAATTTGAGGTTGGAGGACATTTTTGAAAAATATTTTCCTTAATTTTTGAAGGGAAGTCATTTTTCTTAAATTTAAGAAAAATAAATTGATTTAGAAAATATTTTTCAAAATATTTAATCCAACCAAACATGTGAAAATTAACAAGCATTACCCTAAATTTGACGGATGCAACATTTATGTTGCAAACATGGGTTAAGAAGTTGATTACTCATTACAATTTTAGTGATTTTGCACATTTTTATTTCCCGTTGAACCTTATAGAGTACATAAACTTTGGGAGCAAGTAATATGATGTTAAAAATTAAGATACTTATATAGAAATGACTTTCCTCAATCATCAAATAACCTTTTTATGAAAAATACCATTAAAAATCGCCTTTCTCCTAAAATTAAACACACCTAAACTTATAAAAATTGGTCCATATATAGAGAGAGGGGAAGTGTATATATTACCATCGTTATATTTCCAGCTAACAACTGAACCAACCTTTATGATTTCACCTTTAAGAAACTCAAAACTTAGTATCTTGCTAGGGGTTATGTTGGGTATAAGATGAGGTTTGGTGTGAAAATGGTCATGAATTAAGTGTCCTCCACAATTCACTTCTATTGAAGCAGTCAACTTACCTTTCATGCCTATTTTTTTTTTAGATATACTAAAATATTTTACAAAGAAAGTGATGATAAAATAATTAGAAATCGTAGCCTTTATATAGATTTCACTTAATTGGACAGATAGTTATTATAAACATTATAAGACATAATCCAAGACATATCATGGAAAATTAGAGGTAGGCTGTTATCCTATAAAATCCAAATGGGGTATATTTGATCCTCTTCACATCTATTTTTTAAATTATTTTTCTTTTAACGACTAATTTTAATTTACTATTTTGGTGGCCAAATTTATCCATGTTTCATTAATTTTCTTGTAAAATTTATTATTTTACCCTTTTTTTTTTCAAATACAAAAACTATTTGACAATATAACGGAAAAATAGTTCTAAATTATAATATAGCCATAAAAAAATAGTTTTAATTTTTTTTCTTTACATTAAAAATGAAAGAAAAAAATAAAATAAGAATAAGAAAATCAAATAATGATAATCAAAGAAGTCAAAAAATAATTTATATATGGAAAGTTAAAATATATCTTGAACTTTGCTAGGAGGATCATATATACCCCTACATAATTATTATTTTTAAAATTTAGAGTAAAAAATATAAATTTAAAACTAATTTTTTCACTTCTGTTTGATGAAGGGTATATGTGAGCTCATTTTGTAACGGTAGGGGCATATGTTAGTCATTTGTATAACAGTAAGAATATATATGAGTCAATTTCATAACGAGGGGCATATTAACTCTAAATAGCCAAATTCAAAGGTAATCAGAGTTTGGTAAATATTTGATAAAGATCAAATAGTGTTATTTCCCTTGAATTGAATTGATTTGTCTTCACCCTAAATATGGAGAAAATTTTGTGGAAGCGTCACACCTGAATAAATTTTATAGTGCATAATTCAAATTTAGTCGAGTTCGCTTCAATATGAATTTCAAACAGGGATTGAGAAAAAAAATTGATCTGCCTCACTTTGTCCTGTCCCATCCATCTTCTTTTCATTGCGATTTATTTTCTTTTCTCCTTTTCTCCTATTTTTCCTCTTTAATTTCCTTTTCTCTTAGTTGGCTCCGTTATTTTTTTTGTTTTCTTTTCTCTTTTTGTCGCTTGCTTCTTTTAATTTATTCTTTTGATTTTAACAACAATATACGTTAATATCTCAAAAGGCCAATTAATTTTAAGAATTTAGTTATTAAATTTTATTTTGTATCAATAAAATTATTCAATTTAAATATTTATATCAATTAAATTATTTAACTAAATTTATTATTCAAAAAACATCTTACCTGACAAATAATTTTTTTTTTATATCATGTAACATGAATTCCACAAATAAATAAAAATTTTAAACTCATTAAAAATTTTCAGGGGCAACTTAATTAGTGAACCAAATATTATGATATTATTGTACAATATTATGTCTTATATTTAGTAAATAAAATAAAAAATATTTTTGTTAGTGAAACAAATATTATGATATATATATCATATCCTAAGGACTCTTAATAATTTAAAACGTTTAATGCTTTTAAAAAAAAACTATTAAATTTATATAATTAATTTATTGTGCTGTTGCACGTAAGTCTTGCATCAATTAGATAACCACACATTTTAGAGTTGTAATGTAAGATATTTTTTTAATAAATTTATTTGAGTGATTCACTATAACAAAAACAACTTTTAGCGGCAATAAATAGACACATTAATAAAGAGTGTTAAAGTCTTTATCGGCATTAGTTAAGTGTTATTAGATACAATGTCGTTAAAGAGTGCTAATTGCCGCTAAAAAAATATAGTATAGCGGCAATTGAGCTATTGCCGTTAATTAATTGCCGCTAAAGAACATTTTTGATGGAGTGATTATATTATATAAAGACATTGGTGCCCATGCCGTCCAAAAACTAAAGCATATATGTCATTCACTCTAACGGAAGACTAAATAGAGACACGTATCACAATCTTATCCCTTGATCCGATATTTAATAAATGTCGGGTCGGTGGATTCTTTTATGACATGTGTATTTCCGTTAGTATAAAGGGTATATATGCTCTAGTTTTTGGATGGCAGGGGCACCAATGTCGCCCAAAAATATAACGGAGGGTATCTGCATACCATTTATAATAGTTCGGGGGCATATTTCTCATTTTTCCCTTCTTTTTTCTGATGCAAAATATTTTGTGGTAATCAAACACCGTCAAAAAACTTTTTCTTAAAAAAACTATTTTATTACTTTTGAAAAAGACCAAACACACATATAAGTAAAAGAACACGCACGTATTTTCATACATACATACAATATGAGAGAGAGAGTGAAAGAAAGGTGTGTTACCAGCGTAATATTTCCAGCTTACTATCGAATCAATTTTTATGATTCCACCTTGATGAATTTCAAAATGATTGACCTTACTAGGACTAATGTTGGGTATATGATGAGTATTAGAGTGAAAAAGAACATAAATCAAATGTCCATCACACTTCACTTCTACTGAAGCAGCCAACTTGCCTTTCACACTCATTTTTTTTCTTTTCGATGTAGCAAAATTAATGTTGTGGAAAGAAAATGGTGAGAAAATGTTTGGAAGTTGTCCTTATATAGGTTTTAATTGTGTGAAAAACCTACTAGATATATTATCCACAAAAAATATAGGATCGTTATGTGGGGTGTATAAGATAGCGTGTGACTCTGATGTATTAGTTATGTTTATATTGGTTATGCTAATATTATTTCTTATGCAGTGTTTGTTCTGGTATATCAAAAAGAGAGAAGTATTAAAACATCCACGAACTTGGCGCGGATTATTGGTTTCATCTCTGAACTATTGATAGACTTAAAAACACCCTATACTTGACGAACTAAGCTTAAATACACCCCTCCCGGGCCACATGATACAACAAGTGATTACACTCTCTTTAAACGGGTGAAAATTTACAAAAAGCCACATCAGACTTTTTATTTATTTATTTTTTCAGTCAATTTTTAATTACCAGCAGCTACTATAATACCCTTTTTCTTCCTATTTAACTTCTCCTCCATTAAAACTGACCTCAAAACAAGATTTAAGATGAGCAAAATATGGCAGCAAAGGAAGCCCTAGAAAATTTCAAATTGAAATGTAATCCTTAAGACTAAAGCGAACAAAATCCTAACAAAATAAAGAAAAGCAGATCCTTACCAATACTTTAATCAATGTTTTAAGCTTAAAACCCTTTGATTTCCATGGAAATCAAAGGGTTATGTTGTGAGATTGTAGCGCGTGAATGACACATTATTGTGTATGAAATGGGAGAGTGTAGTTAAGCTTAGCTCGCCAAGTATATGGGTGTTTTTAAGCTATCAATTGTTCAGGGATGATACAAATAATTCGCACAAAGTTGAGGGGTGTTTTTAATGCTTATCTCTATTAAAATAATGTGTTCAATCATTCTAATTTTTTTTATTTACAAAAATACCTCCGCAAATATGGTGGAAAGTATGTAAAAGGTTTTGAGGGAAACTTGTGTCTTTATAACCATTCTAATGCATGCTTTAAAGATCGTTGCATTACTAATATCATGAATTTCTATCTATAAATTATACATACCTTAATACTAAATAGAGTGTATAACTAAATGCAAGTAGTATTTATACATAGGTTGAAAAAGTACATTAAAGAAGATACTCATAATACACAAAATGACATTATCATTATATCAATAATAAAAAATATGATTTATAGCAAAAAATACTTTTGAAACAATAACAATCAAAATTAACGCTTGAAGCATACATTTTTATGTCAGGGGCTTATGCCCTATGGAACTCGCCTTTACTTAACACTTCAAGATATTTTTGGTATACCCCGCCCTGGGACTCACTCAGAATTCTAAATTCCATGACCATTGATTTTAATGTTTATGTTCTTTCATTTAGGAATTTGTTCTTCTCTAGGGAGCTTTCTTATCAGGAAGCATATTTTTCAACATTATGAATTTGAAATTTTGTATGGTTGAAAAATTTGACCAAGAAGTGTTAGGCTTAAACGGATGAATTATAAAGATGAAGCATATTTATTATGTAAAAGTTGATGTTGCATTTATAGAATTCTATTCCGATGTTTCATAATAGATCAAAATTCTAAATATTTTTTGCAAGAATAAAGGTTTCTTTTGAAAGCGGGTAAATATAATTTTCGATTTCTCTTTTCTTGTTTAAAATACCAATGTAACTATTCTACATGTGAAAGGTAACATTAATGTGTCCGCTAACAGAATGATCCTATAAAGGAAATTTGAATTTAGTCGGTCTCAATACTAAGATCAAACATCGTTGTGAGGAAAAAAAACATAAACACAATTATCTGTAATACAATTTAACCTCGTTATGGTGATTTGCGGTAGTGTTTGTCTAAAAATTCCATGTTTTCTATAGTGAGTTATTGTTATATATGTATACTGACATTTCACATTTAGATCTTAATATGTATTATAACAAAAGAATGCATTATTTGTCAATTAACCAAAAAAAAAAAAAAAGTTAAGAAGACAAACACAAAATCTAGCCCAATCCATCCAAGAATAACTGGCCCATTTGTTAACTCATTTCAACCCAGTTCAATTCATTAAAAAATGATTTAATATGTAGCCCAGACTGACTCATAAATTTTTTTGTCTATATATTTATAAAAAATATTTTTTTTAGTTAATATGTCATATGTAGCCGTAATATAGAGAGAATAAAAATCGGTACTAAAATGTTAAAATTAAACAAATAAAACAATTAAAACTTAATAAAAATTGAATGAGTTGAGTTATGACCCGCATTTTGTCTAGTCACATAGACGGGTTAATAATCGTCCCATTAATAAATTCAATTCATTTTGACCTGTCTAAATTCAGTCCAACCAATCCATATGACACCTTACCAATATCATTTTCTTGTGAAGTTGTCCATAATTGATAGGCACCACTTTGATACAAAAAATTTTAGATACGTAAAATTTGATATGTACATGACATTGATGATGATTATCATAAATATGTTAACAAATTATTTTAATGTGTGTCAATGTAGCCCTTGTGGCCATTGGTCTCTCATTCCCGCACACATCATTTATATCTATCTTTATGATTTAATTTTCAATGATGCTAAATAAGGGAAGTGATCTTGGGTCTTATTATATTTTACTAACTATAATAAGCGATTTCATATTATAACTCTACAATCTAAGAAATTAACTTTAGTATCTCAACTGAACACTAAGTATTTTACTCTCAACAAAATAAACTCTCTGGTTGTACAATTCTCACAACCACACCAATAATCAACAATAATAAGATTTAAAAAATTAGAAAAATGACACCCCTAATACGTAGACAAAAATACAAGTTCCATTAATAATATATCAAAGCTTATTATCTCCTCCCATTCCCAAACAACGCCCCAACCCCTACCCCTTTGCTACTCCACTCCTTGACTACCTCCACCACCCCATCTTCCCACTCCTATCCCGCCATCATAATGTTTTCCTGAATTATATTAAAGTTATAATTTTATTTATTTATTATCAAATATTTAAAAAAATAAAAAATTACTTATTTTCTAAGAAAATATTTTCCTTATCAAACACATCCTAAATAAATTTGGGCGACTATTGATCAATTTTGCATAATAAACTTTTGGCTTAAATCATCTGCGACCCCTTAAAATTGTCCACATAATTCATTTAGACACCTCAACTAAGGCTTGTACCTATTGAACACTCTAACCTTAAGAAATTTTTACCTATTTTACATAAACTGACAAACAGTTGAAAAATAAAAATGCGTGTATCTCAAACGTTAATACAAAATCGATTTACCAATAAAATGATGGCACGTGGTATTGTATTCAAATTTTTTTAAAAGCTCTATTTAAATAATCCAAAAAGTATTTTAAAAAATTAAAAAAGTTTTTTTTTAATTAACAGCCCCCCCCCCCCCCCCCTTTCCCTTCTTCTTCTTCGATAGACCCAATTCTAGTTTCCCCTTCCACCGGAGCTGGTGTCGGCACCAACGACTCCAGCAAACCATCGCTCTAACTCTTTCTTCTCTTTCGTTGGCGTCGGCAGTACAAAATACACTATTTCTATCCATTCAAGCTATATACTCATTCTCTTTCATTTCGATAGCATGAATATCTTTTACTCATTGCCTTCATCTTCTATCCATTAGTAACTATTTATTAGAATTGAAAAAAAAAAATAACAAACTTTTTCCCAAAAAAATCAATTCATATTTTTTCATGTAATAAATTGAGCTTCATCGAAATTTTGAGACGTAAATTAACATAAAAAAGGAAAATAAGAAGAAGAATGGCAGAGGGTGAGAGAAAGAGAGAGGAGTAGGGGGTGGGGTGTGCGCATGTGTGTAAGAAAAATGATGAAAATGGTGGAATAATAGATGCAGGGATGGGGAAGAAGATGACTGCTCCTTTTTTTTTGTTAATTAATTTTTTTCTTTTTTATTAATTCAGTTGCATAAGTTAAGGGGAAAAAAAAGAAAAAATATTATTTTTTGATAACTTAACGCGCTCAAAGAAAGTGAAGCACACGTTTTTTGCCATGTCAGCATTTTGTATCTAATAGGAATGACTTTTGAACAAATAAGGTGTTCAATTGGCACAGGGATAAGTTGAAGTGTCTAAGTAAATTATGCGGACAACTTTAGGTGGCCGGAGATGACTTAAGCCTAAACTTTTTGTGAGTGTTAATTCCCATCTTAGAACTAGAGAAACGAAAAATAAATAAATATATAAATATATGCCGGAAAGGAATTAGATAGCACATTTACAAATACAATTTGCATATGCTATTATAGTTCATTTCATACTCGAAAAGATACATAATATATCGTACAATACATCCGATATATTCTTTATTTTTAACACAACATTACTAATTTTGACACGCTAGCTAGAATTAGCCAATATTACAAAATATAGTATATATTTGTAACACAAACACACATATATATATATAGATATTCATAAATTCACACGCGTGTACACGTAGACATACACAAATACGTAACGATAAGAACTATCAGATACCAGATTGATCTTGTATTATTTGAGAAGATGACCCTCCATTTCCTTGATCAAATTAAGGAGGAAACCAAATGGAACAAGAGGTTCTGGGGTGTCTTCAGTTTTTTTCTCATATATAAATGAACATGTAGTCCACTCATGTTCACATGCTGTGATAATAGTAAGAGAATCATACAACTCTAGCAGATCTCCTCCAATTACCTTCCAAGTGATCGATTTCTCCTCAGGATCAATTGCCTCAATCACTTCCTTAACAATTTTATCCTTTTCAGATCCGTCTATAAACATTAAACAAAATAAAATATCAAAGTCATTTCCTCATAAAAAGATATCAATATTCAAGAAAGCTTAAATACCTGCAAGAAAATATTTTTTGCTCATAAGTGAATGAAGGTTTTTTCCCTTTTGGTGTAAAAATATTTTACAAAAAATATATTTTATTGTTACTACCAAATAACATCAAATAATTTATTTTTGAAATACATTTTCTTGGTAAATGAATTCATATATGCCAAATATACCTAATTATAGAAATTATATTGATGCAAGGGAATCATAGTATGTTACCGTCATTATATGTCCAACTAACTATCGAGCCAATCTTTATGCTTTCACCTTCATGATCCATCTCAAAATGATTAATCTTGGTTATGTTGGGTACATTTCGAGGATTGACGTGCAAAATATCATGAATCAAGTGTCCTCCACACTTAACCTCTATCGAACCAATCAACTTGCCTTTCAGACCCATTTTTTTTCTTCGATATAGCAAAAAAATGAAAAATAGATGGTGATAAATTGGCTAAATTTCTATTCTTTATATAGAGTAATAATTCAATTATGTGTGCATGTGAAAGCTATGATGTATAACTATTTAAAACGTGATTACAACATATCATAAAGGTTGGGACAAGAAGTTGGTGAGAATTAAATGTTCGGATGTACTTATAGCTCCCGTCTCATATTAATTGTTTATTTTACTAAAAAAAATAGTTATTTCAAATTATTTATTAATTTAAATAATTATGATTCTGTTTATTTTACTAAAAAAAATAGTTATTTCAAATTATTTATTAATTTAAATAATTAAGATAGAATCATGTTAAAATATTTATCCTTATAATTATTTATTTTTGAATTGTAAATAAATTTGTAAAATTCCAAAAAAAACATTGGAGTTAATTCTCAAAACAGCACCAATGTTTTTTAAAGACTATAATATCACTCAGTTATTAGAACTATTTTTCTCAAAATATACTAAATATCACCAAAACGAAAACATCCTTTTCTATTAATTGGTATATATACCATATTAAATTAAACTCTGATGTTTAAAAATTAATTTATTTAACTCATCAAACTAATATTATAACTCGATTCAGTCGATATAATGTGTTTACTACGTAAAAGTTTACTTAACACTCGTGTTTATACCAATCATAATAATTTAATTTAATTAAGTCATCGACTAAGGTGAAAAAAATACATTAATTGATTATTTACAGTTTAGTGATAAGATTATGAGAGCAACCGACACCTCTAGTCAAAGTGTCAAACAATGTGATCTTCATTTTTTTTCTGGTGAAAAATAACTTCAATCATTAAAATGAGGAAAATATTTTTAAATTATTTAAAATTATAAGATGATCAAATCCCCTATTAATTTTTTGGATTACTATCTTACCTCTGTTTTGGTTATATATTTTTCAATGAATATTTAGAAAATTTTCATATTTGAATGCACTTATATACAAATTCAAAACTGAAAAGTAAGTTGAAAACAAGTTAGGTGCATTTCATTATGATATTCTATTCTAAGCTGTTTTTTTTTCAAATTTAAAATATAACTTTAAGTTGAATTTAATTTTTAATGATCAAACACGATTTTCATATAAAGTAAGAGAATATTTCAAAAAAGTGAATATTATTTTTAATTTTATGATGAATCAACTCATAAGTAAAAATTGAGAAGATATGAATTATGATAGTGGATTTTTTTAATGTACGATAAATAGGAAAAAGGTGAAAAAAAAAGAATATGATCCCCAACTAAGATAGATATTTAGGTTAAAATATTTATATGACTTTAGGAATAGTCAATATAAATTTTAATCTTTACCTTATTATAATATTCTTATATTTTAAATCTTTTTTTATTATCTTTATTTTACAATTTCGTGTAAATTTTAATTTAATCATTACTTTTTGAATTATTTTTGTTCTTAGATGACAATATTACATGGATTGGATGAGTTTGATGAATCTTTACAATTTTTTTACTTTTACATATTATATTTAAATCTTTTTAAATTATCTTTGTTTTATAATTTCATCTGTAAAGTTTAATCTAATCAATACTTTCTGAATTATTTATTCTTAGATGTCAATATTATTTGGATTGAGTTAAATAGTTTGAAGAGTTAAGTAATTTTATTAACTAAAAAAATAAAATTTAGTGTGACATGACATGCCAATTAGGAGAGAATAATTTTTTTTGTGTTTAATAAATATATAATTCAAGGAAAATAACAATAGTAGTCCTAAATGAAATAAATATGTGCAAAAAGCAAACTCAAAAAATTTCTTAAGTGGTCGATTAGTAAAATAATCTTTCTTATTTATGTTTTCCAAGAAATATGTAAAAAATAAAGTGTACAACTAATTTGAAACAGTAGGAGTATTTGTTTTACCCATAGATTCTAATTAGCTATGAAGAGCTTGTACAAAATACTATCCTCTACATATTTGTATCACATGTTTTTGATGTGGTTTGAATAGACAAGATTGAATTGGATATATATGTATTATTATACGATATTGGTTAATGCTCTCCACCTATTGATTGCAGACTTGATTATTAATATATCGATAGGTTCAATACGGATTGAAATAGGAATTGATTCAAGAGGAGCCAATAAAAAAAAGATTCTATGTTAACTCATTTTGAGTGTATTTGGGTTTACTTTATTTAATTTAATTTATATGATATAGTTTTAAAAAGAGATTAAAGTCTTAAATTTATAATGTTAAATATATCATAATATTTGTAGGGTATAAAATTTATTATTACGGATAATAGGAAACTAAAAAGTTAATTATGGCAAATATGTGTTATATATTTAATATACATAATTATAGTTTAAAAGAATTATGATTCTTAGTTATACTTAGGATTTTATAACAAATTTCTCTTCTTTCTCAATCAATGGATCCCCTCCCCCCCCCCCCCCCCCCACATATCTCCTTCGTCACCCCTTTTTTTCGTCCCCTCCCTTTTTAGCTCTCTCTTGTATAGAAACACAATCAACAACAAAGGAAGTAAGGGTCTAGATGAGATATAAGCGATACAAATTAGCTGAGAAATGGTAGATAGATCTTTTCTTCCTCTACTCCTCTTTGATTTAATACTCAGACTCCCAATATCAATGTTTGGATGAGGGAGGAATATAATATTGTATAAATCATATTTTAAAAGAGTATACAACATATGATACAAATGTATAACAAAGATAAAATACAATTGAATATATTGATGCAAATTTATAGCTAGTTGCATATACTCAAATACATGGATACAAAGTGAATACACTAGATATAATTATGTTTTAAGACAATTATATTTGTTGATATAAGTGGTATTCGTTGATATAAGTTGTATTCGTTGATACTTGATACACTTGCTACAAAATTAATACCCAAGGAACAAATACACTTGACATTTATTGATACAATTTGATATAATTGTGTTCATTAACACAAATTATATTTGTTAATACTTGACTTGTATTTATTGATGCAAATCAATTGTATAGTATAAATTGATAAAACCTGATGGAACATGCTATTTGGAGGAAAGGAGTGAACAATGAGAGAGAGAGAGAAAGAGCAAATGGCATATTTTTCCTTTGTATATCATTATTTTTTAATATTAATTTTTTTTATGTGCATGTCATCATATTTTTGTAATAGTTATGACGTGTCATTAAAAAATAATGTGGAATTTTCACGTCTAGTTAGTTATATTATACGCCTATTGATTGGATGAGCAACAAAGTCAAGTACGAAGATCTTTCAGGTCATTCCGCTTTTATGATATAAAAGTTTTTATTTTACTTTTTTATTATGCATAAGTCATTTAAATTTAAGGGTTATCACGCAAAAATATTTTTCTATTTTATAATACATAAATTACATCTAATTTTAAATTTATCACATCAAAATAAACTTTTAAATTTTTTATCACATAGAGTCATTTAATTTTGCCTAACTTAACAAAAAAAAGTATCACCAAAAAAAATTGTATTTAACACCATTTATATGACATGACACTTCAGAATAAGTTAATTACATTGAGAAAATCCAAAAATCTGCCTTAATATTTTGCTTAATAATACTTATGTTTCTTGTGGTTTATGATATACATATACTAGCTTTGTTTTGATTCTTTGTAATAATTTTAACTTATTATCGTTAATTAGTTTTTAAAAAGTAATTTAACTATTTTGACCTTACTAATATGCGTACTTTTAAAAAAAAAAAGTAAATTTCATATATACGTTTGTAATTAACAAAAGATTTTTTCTTACAGAATCAAAGAAACCAATGGCAAACATGATTTTGAAGAAGGTCTCTGAATTAATTCATTACATTTAATATTGTTTTATTGAGCTAATTAGCTATTTTAGAGTGTCATATCATATTTTTGGTACAAAATATAAAAACATCAAGAGAAATATACATTTTAGTAAACTTAGACAAAATTAAATATTTTCATGCGACATATATAATTTAGATAAAAATGACTTTTACGCGGTAAACATAAAGTTAAATGACTTTTATCCGGTACTCCCTCAGTTCCTATTTATATGTCACCATTTTAGATTTTACATTCCTTAAGAAATTAGGTTGGTTTACCATTCTACCCTTATTTAGTGTTCTCTTGTAGAGTTGTAGTCAAATTTTCAATAAATAAACATAAATTAATTTATTTTGATTAATTAAATTAACAAGTGAACATTAATTAATCATTTGGTTTTTTCTATGTTGGTCAAATTCATACTTTCAAAGTTAATAACACTCAAGGGTAAAATAGGAAGAATAGTGCTATTTATGTAATGGTTTTGTGAAATGACAAGTACTCTCCTCCGTTTACTTATATTTGTCATGTTGCGCTTTTCAAAAGTCAATTTAACTAATTTTTAAAGTTAAATTAGATTACATTATTCGATATTTTAAACAGAAAATTTAGATATTCAAAAACTATAAAAAAAGTACTACAAATTACAATTTTTTACATATTAATATGATGAAAAAATACATCGTAAAATGTTAGTCAAAATTCTTATCGTTTGACTCTAAAAAAGAAATCCATGACAATTAAAAGTGGACGGGGGAGTATCGAACATTTATTTTTAGTAAGGACGACATGTAAATAAAAATGGGGAGTATAAAATAGAAAAATAATCTTTGTCTAATAACCTTAAAATTAAATGACTTTTATATGTAGTCAAAAAAGGTCTCTTGACTCATTCGGGATGGCCCTGTTGGTTTAGAGGTGGTCATCCACACGAATGACTCGAGATAGATCCCCCCTCAATGTCTTCCGAGTTGAGCATGTCGCACTAGTGCGGTTTACATCCCTTAATTATGTGATTTGTAAGCTATTACACTGTGGAGGGTTTACCCGTGCGCATAAAATGCTCATCCGTAGGACAGAGCCTGTGACAGAGATTATAGCGACTGTGTATTATGACGGAGTTTTTTAAAAAAAAAGTTTTTTATGATAAACACAAATTGAATTACTATGGTCCATGTTGGTCCATGTTGACATTTATTTAGTATAAAAATAGAAAAATAATTTGTGTGATAACCCCTAAGATTAAATGACTTTTATGTAACCAATAAAAAAACAATCTTTTGTGTGATAAACGTCAAATTAAATGACTATGGTCCATGTTGAATTGATTGCTAACTTCTTTTTTTTCAGTATTAATTTCTTGAATTCAATTTATTGTTGTACAATCTTCAACTGTTGTGATACAATGAACACGTTTATGTTTTTCACTTTTCCTAATAGGAAAATAGACATGTTGTGGTACCTATCGTTTCAATTTATTTGTGAATTTAATTTGATATAAAATTTAAGTAAATATGATTTTTGAATTTTCTAATTTTAAATGAAAGATATGTTGAATGTACTAAAATATTATTTGATTTTGTATTTTTAAATACGTGAAAAAAATTGGAATTAAGAAATTATATATATATATATATATATATATATATATATATATATATATATAAAGAATTATTCTTTTTAATTTTTTTTTCTTTTTTAAATGAGACAAACAAATTGAATAGATAGATTTTAATAAGATTGAAAGCCACATTCTTGCCTAATTTAAAAGCAAGAATTTCAGTAAAAAAATTTTTTGGGTCAATTTAAAGTGTCAAATACATTTGTTTAATCTTTTCCAGAAATATACACAGATAACTATTTAATTTTTTAGCCTCATTAAAAAAAGTTGTACAAAGATACATATTATTTTATTCTGGTAAATAACTGAAAAAAGAAAGTTTTTATGCTTTTACAAAGAACTAAAAAGATTAAGGTGCAAATCATTAAAAATGATAGGATAAGTCACACAAGAGCGCATAAATTAGAGGTGCAAATCGCAAATTACTCTAATTCTTAGGATTTCTCCTCCTCTTCCCATTGTTGGTAGTTGCTGCTACTTACGTGTATTTTCAAAAACTGAAAACTAGTGTGGCCTCACGTACGTATAGGGGCGGAGCTACCCTTATCCGTCCTTTCATCAGAAAATTATGTTGTATAGATAGATCAAATTTTATTGGTATATCTATATTCAATATTATAAATCTCAATTTTTATAAAGATACATTTTAAGTATCTTTGAACTAATCTTATAGTATAAAACATTTTTTTACATTATTGGTGCATTATATAAACTATTGTCACGACCCGAAAATGGATGTGATGACACTCGTCTTATCCCACCAAGACAAGTTAGCTTAAAACTCAATCATTACAATAAAATGCGGAAATTTTATAATCAACTCAAAAATACCCCCAAAATCTGATTGTCACGTGTACAAGCCTCTAAAGTATTACAATTGATTCAAAAGAAAACACAAGTCTAAAATGACATTGTTTCTAGAATAGAACAAGATCATAAATAGGAGTAAGAAGGTCGCTGAAATGACAAACATCTACCTCACAAACCTCCACGAGAAGCCTTGGAAAAGAAGAGAATGACAAGTACCACAAAAATCCAGGCACGTAACCTACAAAAATTTGTAGAAGCAAGGGGTGAGTACCAAACCACACGGTACTCAACAAGTAAACCTCTAAACATGAGCTAAGGGGATAGAATACGAGTAGTACTCCTTACACCCCAACCGAACCTTCACAACTACAATCTGTATACAACCAGCCCAACCTAACAGTTCACAATTTACAAGCACATAGCTTAACACAACACTCTAACAATTTCATATTCTCAACAACAACAGTTTCATATCCTCAACAACAACACTCTAACAATTGCATATCTTCAACAACAAGTTCAATATTCATCAGTTACAAGTTCCACGGAAAGGCACTCACAAGATCAGCAACACACAAGATCAAGTTCACCAATCATAAAGAAGTGCAATGCAATGTCAAGTATAGTGATGCATGTCTGACCTAATGATACACACCCGCTGTCTCTCAGTCCGGGACCCATGGGGGACTTATCTGTCCATGCATCCATCGCGGCGTGCGATACGACCCTCGATAATAGTAACCATCGCAGCGCGCGATACGTCCCTCGAAATATAGTATCCATCACGGCTCACGATACGTCTCTCGAAATGGTGCATCCTCTTTAATTTCTTATTCTTTCTCAATTCACATAACACTTATCACAGCCATGTCTCAGAACAATGCAAATGACATATTCACACAAATAATTAAGAGATGACCAATTTAATAACATTACACAATTCACATCAACACAATCATGATACAACATTCACAATGATTCAACAAGCCTTTCAAACCATTCTCAACACATCACATATAAACAATTAATCACATTGCCTTTTATTACCCCTTTTCATCATTAGAATTAATCAATGTGGACAAGTCAACCCATCACCAAGTCTCGTTACCCCCAAACACATATTACAAGGAAATACACGAATTCCATACACTTAACAAGGGTTTAGAAAATCACTTGCCTCAAATAGTCGAACAATCACTCAATGACTTGAGCCTTTCTCTTTTGTTGGACTTTCAAATAAATACAATCATTTCAAATAAATAATCACAATAAGCTTCCAAAACTAACAACATTCATATTACTATAGGTCTAATCTAGACCCAAAAACATCGCTCAAATCTACAATCAAATACCAATATTATTAAAACTTGATTTATGAGCTTAAAGAACCCTAAAATTACGTGAAGCAGTTTACCCTCTGTTGATCCGTGTTCACGCCGCACGCAGGTTAGTTTTCTGCTCCTCCTCTTTTTCTTTTCTTTTTTTCTAAATTAACTATGTATTAACAATAATAATTTCTTACTAACCTATTTTAATATTTTAGGCTTGGCCCATTATTTTTAACAATAAACAAATCACCCGCAAATTAATTAATTATAGTTAAATGACTATTCAAAATTATCAAAAATGACCTTTCTGTAATGACCCTAAAGGTCATTTTTGGAAATTTTCATAAATGACCGTTTTACCCCTCCCGATAGTTGCCCCAAGTCCTAATTGTTGTATTTTCGAAGTTGGTTTGAAAGAAAATTGATGAAAAGTTGAGTTTTTGGAAAGTTAAGTTTTTAAGAGTTAAAGTTTGGTTAAAAGTGCTATTTCGAGTCATTTGGAGTTTCGAGACTCGAATCGGATTTTCGTCAATTCCAGCAGTTTTAAAATGTCGAAACGGGTCTATGAGAATTTACGGAGTCAAATTTGGAGTTAAAACGAAGATTTGAGGTCCTAAGTTGCAAAAATTGTGAAATTTTGATCAAGAGTTGACTTTGGTCAACAAACGAGGTTCCGGTGCTCGAAATGGAATTCCGAGGGCACCGTTGGATTCAGGGGGTGATTCTAAGTCTAGAATGAGTCTTGGTTGAATTTTTAGAGGCCCCGAGTGCGTTTCGAGTTTTTGAGCCTAAAGTTAGTTTCTTGACGCCTTATCGGATACTGGGTCAAGGAGACCTCGAATTCAAATTCCGACGATTTCATTGAGTCCGAAATGTCTTTTTCAAGCTAGTAGCATATTTGGTTTGTGTTCGGGAAGTGTCAAATGAGTTTTGGGTGAGCTTTTAAGCTTCTTGGATGCTTTGACACTATTTCAGCAAATTGTGGCAACTAAAGGGTTCATTATTCATTTTAAAGGTCGAAAAATTATTCCGAAAGTTCTGAAATTTTGAGCATGAATTATAGGACTTATCTGCAAATTTTGGGTGCATTTTCGCTAACCCGAGATTGTACTTTTATCGCAAATAAAAAATAATTGTTTACCGAGTAGAAATGATATTTGACTGGGCAACGAGCATGAAATTGAACTCCGATTGAACGAGCAGGTCCGTATCATTATTTAAGACATTTACAAAAAAAGAATCGGTTAATTTCACTATCGTATGAGGAAATTACGGCATTTTTAGTGAAAGATTAACTGCTGTTTTTCTGGTGCATAACAGCCATGTACTGTTATAAAAATCTCAGACTGTGTTCATTTGGTATTTTGAGCATATCGGGAGTTCTAGAGATCGAAATGGAGTGATTCTTATGGGTTTCTTCTTGAATTAATATGAGGGTTAGTATTCAATCTTCAATTTGACATTTTCTCATAATTTCTTTATCTGGTTTTTTTTCCTATCCGTAAATCTCTTAGGAAAAATTGGGGTTTTATCGATTTGGACTCCCTTTTTGATGAAAAAGGTATATTTACAATCCTTATGTTATGGGTAAACTGATTTTAACATAAAATTATTGATTCATCGATTATTTTCATCATATTAACCGTGTACAATTTAGACTTTCCCGGTAAAGTTAAAGTTTGATAAATTGAGAATTTCAAGGTCGATCTTAACTCCGTTTTTTATGAAATTTCATATTTGAACTTATCTAAGCATGAGTAAGATGTTTTTCAAGAGATATTTCATTTTCGAGTCAGGGTTTCAGATCCGAATATTTTAGGCTTCTTCAAGAACGTGAATTTTCCTTCAAATTGAGTTTGTGAATTGATTTCAACTCCGTTTTCAAATTGGTTTTCACTATTAGCTTCCAAATACTTTAAGGATCATTTTACATAAAAAAAATTCCAGATTTGGGTATCGTTTTCCGGTATGAGACTTTTGGACCGTTTTGCCATTTTCCCCTAAATTTCTTGATTTTGGTGTCATTGGACTCGAATTGTGATTGTGAATAATTGTTTGAATAGATTATCGTGATCCGGATTATACTCGGAAAGGAAATGTTCAAGTCAAGTAACTTTTGGAGTTCGTTTTAAGGCAAGTGGCTTCCAAACTTTGTAAAACTCTTAGACTACGCATGACTACTTTCCTAATTGTGTTGGGGGAGTAATGGGGATTGAGGATGGGTTTTATTTTTTGATTGAAATTGTTGTAAATGAAAGATGGGGAATAAAACGAGTTAAATGTGTTATATGTGACTTGAATTTGTTGAATAAGTCATGTGGTAACTGATATTGAGGGGATAGAAGAGCATGAGTAGGCTATGATTGATACAGACATTGATGTTGAGACATGTGATGTGTAATACTATGATGTGGTCTTGAGATGATTGTGATTGATAACATGTGCATATTCATTATTCATCACATGTGTGAACTATCTGTTGCATGAGTTCTGAGACACTGATATGAGGATGGATGGATATGAGACACAGTTGAGACTAACTCCGGCTAGAGATATATGAGATGGACTAGCTCCGGCTAGCGATTTGGATGCCGATGGGATCTGGTTCCGACGGTGATACATGGTCCATGTGTGGCCCCCATGGGTTCTGATTTGAGTATTCAGCGCTGACTGATTACGTCAACAGATGTGTATCGTAGGACAGACATGCATCACGACTACATGACATCATTATTGCATTTTGCATCGCATTTGCCTTATCTTTGTCTGTGATGTGTGGATTGTATCGGTTTACCCTTCTTATGTGGAATTTGATCTACTTGCTCTTATTTGTTGATCTGAGGTTGATGAGGATATACTGTTGGTTCTGGCTGTTGAATATGATCTGTTTAGTATAGGTTGGTTGGTTTGCTGCTAGATTGAAGTTTCGGTGGTTCGGCTGGGATTGAAAGGAGTTATTTGTAGCTGCTAGTTTTGCTTAGTTTAGAGTTACTTGCGAGTACCTGTGGTTTTCGGTACTCACCCTTGCTTCTACACAATTGTGTAGGTTGACAACTCTCTCTCAGATTTGGCTTAGTAGTTTCTTTAGCAGATTGAGTTTCGGGACATACTCGAGAGGTAGCGGTTCATTCCAGACGTGCCCTTGAGTTATCTTTACTTTCAGTTTTGTTCTATTCGAGAACTATACTCTGAGACTTGTATATTTTTATTCGAATTCTGTATTTAGAGGTTTGTACATGTGACAACCAAATTCTGGGTAGTGTTGAGTCTTAATTAAAGTCTTCCGCTTATTTATTATCTTTTATTCTCGTATTTCTACTTCTCTATCATTGTGGTTGGGTTAGGCTGACGTGTCCGGTGGAAAATGGACACGTGCCATCACATCTGGATTTGGGGTGTGACACTTTCGGATCCGGGTCATTATAACTATACTCCTTAGGTGTACATAAGTAATCTTATAAATTGGATCAAATCTAAGAATAATTTAAATTGGATTTTCGAACCCCCACAGAATTGTAAAGAAGGTACTACTAGAGGCTCATGATTCCATTTTCAAAGTAACCCTCTTCCCCTCCCAATGTTACACATCTTATGTCAATAAGTTATTTGTTATTTCGGGGTAGTCTTCCCACGTCTTTTGTCCTTTCCCACCTTCTATCCTTTGCGATTTGTTTTCTTTTCTCCTTTTATCCATTTTTTTCCTCTTAATTTCCTTTTCTTTTTCTTTTTTTTTGTTAGTTTTATCTTCTTCTCTTTTTTTCTCTTTCTCAATATTAGTTTGTGGTCTTTTTTTTTTTTTTTTTTTTTAAATAATAAAGTTCTAAATAGTGTTTAAAAATAAAAATATTAGGGAATTATTATTAGACTAATAATATGGAAAAGATAAAATATTAGACTATCATAAGTAATTTTACATAATGTTGAAGTCACTAATTCATTGCTTAGAATCTAAATTAATAGAAAATAAATTTTATAAGAAAATATTCTTTTGCAAACGAAAATAAAATTTATATCTAAACGGTGACTCTACTTTTTATTATTTCCTTTATATATAAAATTTGGTAAAAATAATATAATAAAAATTGAATTAAGATTAAATTCTATTTATTATAAAAAAATTTCTTAAAATAACATTTCTCAGTACTCAATGACACCCCCATTGTATGCAACATAAATTGCTATAGTATCATAGATGACTTATTCACTTATTAAAAAAAAAAACCTCATTAGTCCTGTATAATGCTCACATCATATATATTATAGGAAAAGGGTCTGATATCCTCCAATTTTGTTATTTAGAGTCGATATATCCCTTGTTATGAAAGTGACTCATATATACCCCTACAGTTATTCAAATGACTCACATATACCCTTTTCCTCTGACTGAAATCAAAAAATAATAATTTTAATCTAATTATTTAATTAATTTTTTGAAAAAAATATAATCCATGTGGGGTATATCTGATCCTTCTCACACATACGCTTTTTTTTTGTTTCAACGAGTAATTTAAATTTATTATTTTGATGGTAAAATTTATTTATGTTTCACTAATTTTCTTTAAAAAATTATTATAGATGCCCCAATTTTTTTTTACAAATATAAAAACTAAAAATTACAATAGGGCCGCAAAAAAAGAGTTTTAATTTTTTTTATTTACACTAAAGAATGAAAGAAAAAAAAAAATAAGAAACTCAAATAATGATAATCAAAGAAGTCAAAAAATAATTTATGCATGAAAAAGATTAATATATACCTTGAACTTTGCTTGAAGGATCATATATACCCCTACATTAATTTTTAAAAAATATATAAAGTCAAAAAAAATAAAATAAAAGTAGTTTTTTCACTTCCATTAGATGAAAGGTATACGTGAACTCCTTTTGTAACGATAGGGGAATATGTGAGTCATTTGTATAATGGTAAGGGTATATATGAGTCACTTTCATAATGAAGATATATCAGCTTTAAATGACAAAGTTGAGAAGTACATCAGCCCCTTTTCCTATACTATATATTGACAAGATAACATGATTAATGGACATATTCATTCATGGAAAAATTATAGAAATCCCACCTTTTAGTTTACTTATTACCATTATCCCCTATAAGTTTTACAAATTTCCAAAATCCCTCATTTTCGCGCATCAGATTAGTGTATCTCGCGCATCAGATTAATGTATCAACGCTTATATTATTGTATCTTGCGCATCATATTAGTATATCTATCATGTATAAAATGTACATCAGATTAGTGTATCATGTATAAAATATAATGTATCTTACTTAACGATTAATGTATCACGCGCATCAAATTAATGTATCAGCGCTTATATTATTGTATCCGTTTGAGGGATTTCTGTAATTATAAACTTTTAAGGGGTAGATTGTAATTTTACCTTAAAAGTATGTGATTTCTGTAATTTTTCAGAAGGAAAATACAATTATGAAATGAATTATTTTTTATGAAACCATATTTGTATATGATATATATCACATAGATATCATAGAGGACTGAGCTCATTTTTAAAGAATGAATCAGTCTTTTATGACATTTTGTATATATCATATGATCAATCATTCATGATCATTACCTTGTCATTGTATTCTATATTAATCAATACTACAGAAGGGACATTTTATAAATGTTATGCCCAATCTTAGAACTATAGAAAAACAAAATAATTGACAGAAAAACAATGGGAATAATTTCTTTGAAATATATATTGTTTTTGTTATAGATTTTTTTATAGATAAATTTCAAACTTGCAACTATTCATAATATCTTACATTTATCAAACATTGGAAATACAATCCCTAGAAGGAGAGGGAGTGCATATATATGTATTATATACATTCTTCAAACATAAAGTAATTTATTTCACACAATAGCTAACTAGTTGGAACTAGCTAGCTAATATAACACAAACACACAAATATATGTATGTGTGTAAACATACACATATGCTTTTTATTCATATGTATAACTATGGCTCCATTGTATGGAATTGATGTTCTATTACTTGAGGAGGTGACCATATCTTTTGTTAAACCAATGACAAAACCCAATAGACCAAGAGGCTCTGGGGTTTCTTCAGTTTTCTTCTCATACAGAAATGTCCATGTAGTCCATTGCTGGTCACTTGATATAATAACAGTAAAAGAATCGTACAACTCTAACAGTTCTCCACCAATTAGTTTCAAAGTGATTGATTTAGTTTGAGGATCAACGGCTTCAATAACTTGCTTTGCAATCTTATCATTTCCATCTACAATCATTGAAGTCGAAAACATAAGAGATATTTATTAGGCTACTCCATCTTTTAAACCCTCATAAAAGATGTTTACAATCACAATTACATATATTTAGCTCATTTCTTTAGCTTTTTCTTTGATTTTCATAATTTTCTCCAATGAAATCTGTAAAATATTTGTACAATATCTTACGATATTTGATTGGTAAGTGAAAATATTTTATGAAAAGTATATACCCCACTAAAGTTGAATCATATTTCAGAAATTAGAGTTTTATGAAAAAAAAAATTATCATAAAAGATTAATAATGTCAAATTATTAGCTACAGAAAGCAAAGACGACATTAATTCAGAATTCATCAAATAACCTTTTTGTGAAAAACACTATATATCTTGGAAGTTGACTTTCTCCTAAAATCAAACACACCTAAACGTAAAAAAATTGATTCATATGTAGAGAGAGGAGAGAGTGTGCATATATTACCATAGTTATATTTTCAGCTAACAACTGAACCAACCTTTATAGTTTCACCTTCATGAAATCCAAAACTTAGTATCTTGCTAGGGATTATGTTGGGTATAGTATGAGGTTTGGTGTGAAAAAGGTCACGAATTAAGTGTCCTCCAATCTCCATAGTGCACTTCTATTGAAGCAATTAACTTACCTTTCACACCCATATATATATATTTTTTTTTTGGGTATACTAAAAATGCTTTTACAAAGAAATTAAAGTGATGATAAAATAATTAAAAATCGTAGTCTTTATATAGATTTTATTTAGATGTACAAAAAGTTATATTAAGACATATCATGGAAAATTAGAGCTAGGCTGTTAGCCTATTATGGAGAAAATGCCAAAAATGGTCCATTATATTAGGTTGTAGCCTGGTAGGTTTGGAATAGTCTCATAACTATTATTTGAGTAGTCTTGGTGTTTTAAATTTGTCAAAAATAAATATTTTCGTCACCAGATATTAATTAAACTTAATTATTAAAGTTAATAAAAATAAAATATATTTAACAAAAACTCACATTTGAAAGTACAGATTTTATAGTTTATGTTATTTTTGACATATTTCAAGAGTTTGATACAGTTTTTTGAGGCGTAACTTCGTAAGTTTGGTGATTTTTGTCAAATTTATTTTTATGTCTTGTGTAATTATTATGTTGCAGTTTCTGGAATTTCAACAGAAAATTTTTATTTTTTCAATTAATTTTTTTCATAGTACTTTTGAATAAATTTAAGGGAAAAGAGTTTGATATACCTTTCAACTTTGTTATTTAGAACTGATATAAATTGGATCATACATACTCTTACTGTTATATAATTGGCTCACAAATACCTTTTTCTTCTAACGGAAGTGAAAAATTAATTTTAATTTTATTTTTTAAAACAATATATAATCCATATGGGGTATATTTGATCCTCCTCACACGTTTTTTTTTTTTTACTTTTTTGTTTTAAGGACTAATTTAAATTTATTATTTGGATGGTCAAATTTATTTATATTTCACTAATTTTCTTGTAAAATTTATCATAGATCCTCCTCACACGTATTATTCTTTTCATTTCAATTTGTTTTCTTTTCTACTTTTCTCCTATTTTCCCTCTTAATGTCCTTTTCTCTTAGTTGGCTCCGTTAATTTTTTTGTTTTCTTTTCTCTTTTTGTTGCTTCTCTCTTTCTTTTAATTTAACTTTTTGGGGTTTAGTTTATCTTCTTCTGATTTTAACAACAACGTCAGTTGATATCTCAAAAAATTATTTAACTTTGAAAATTTAGTTATTAAATTTTATTTTGTATAAATAAAATTACTTCATTTAGATATTTATATCAGTTAAATCATTTAACTAAACTTATTGTTAAAATAACATCTTACATAACAAATAAATAATTTTTTATGCCATATAAACATGAATTCCACAAATTAAAAAAAATTTAAAAAACTAATTGAGAAGTTTTAAGGGGCAAACTTAATTAGTGAACCAAATATTATGATACATGTTGAGTATTTTTCCTTAGTTTCCTATCATAATTGCGTTTTTCTTCTTCCTTTTTTTTAAAGGAAACACAAAGTCTCCACATTTGGATAAAAAATTTTCTTATAGGAAAAAAAGTTTATGAATCTATAAATAGAGGTCTTTCTAACTTATAAGTAGCATTCACAATGTACGTACGTAGTTCTAACAGAATTTAATGACTTTACTAGATAAATTTTCAAAGTTTGAATGATCTTTCGAGATATTAACTCCAACGACATCCACAATCATAAACAATAAAAGTTATAATTTGTAAATTATATACTCATCAACACAACACGTAGGCATAAACTTATACACATATGTATCAATATGATCCATAGACATCATCAACAAATAGACATTAAATAGGTAATCCCCTAATTATCAAATCTTTCTATTTTATTATGCACTTCTCGACCACAAAAACAATTTTGACACGCAATTAGTAGGTCTCCATCTCAAAGTTAATATATTATCACTTTGTATGACTCTTCGTTGTTATAGGGGACTCATTTGTATTTATTAAGATTAAAATATGTGAATTTGAATAGCCTTCAAAATAATTAAGATATTGTCTTTAAATTTGAACACTGAATAATTAATTTTTACTTATTTTTTTATATCTGAATATGCATAGTTAATTATTGGTAAACATAATACATATATAATTTTTTTTAAAAAGCAAATAAATATTGAAAGTTATTATTTGATAAGAAAAAGTTAAACAACTATATTCGCTAATAATGATGGAAATGATTTGTAATGGTAATGTTTGATGCTAGTAGCTAGTAATAATAGTGGTGATGATGTTGGAGGTGATTGGTGTTATAGTGACTTATGTGATGTCAACGATTGTTAGTATAGTGGTGGATTGTGATGTATGGTGAAGTTTGGTAATGTTAGTGGTTGACGATATTTATGAGGGTGGCTGAAGAATGTTTGATGGTAGTTGACATCGATGCTAACTGCTAGTTATGATTATGGAAGTAGCGACAGTGATAATGACGATTGTGGTAGTGAATGTAATTATAATGATGAAGATGGTAAATGTGGTATAGCGGATGACAATATTGGTTGGCACTAATGATAGTTGTGATAATATAGGTGGTTGACAATAGTAATGGTGTTTGACAATGATAGTGATGATAGCAGTGAATATACCTGTGTTGGTGACAGAAGTATTGCTAGTAGAAGCATGGAGGGAGTCTTGTGGGGATTGGGAGTTCACTGTATTGGGGATTTAGGGTTGTTGTTTGTGAAGAAAAGGGTTTATATAATGATTCAAAATGTCATTTTTGGAAATTTTTATAAAATTATCATTTTATCTCTATCGATAGTTGCTCCGAGTCATTGATCAGTTCATGAAGTTCGTTTTGCAATTTGATTAAAAAGTAATGATTTTTGAAAGTTTCGAGTTTTTGCATGAGTTAAGTCCTTAAGAGTGATTTGTGGTAACAATCAAAGTTTTGAGTCTTGGAATGGAGTACTGTCAGTTCCATTAACTCCGAAATACAGAATTTGGTCTAGGAGTGTTATCGTTTTCTGATTTGGAGGTGTTTCGTGGATTTGATGTCATAAGTTGGAAGTTTAAGTGATTTTAGACCTTGGGCTGAATTTAAATAACATTTGGAGTTAGAATGCTCGAATTGGATTTCCGACGATCCCCTTAGATACAGAGGATGATTTTAGGTATAGGTGAGGCCTTGGTTGATTTTTTGGAAGTTCCGTGTGCAGTTTGATATTTTTGAGCCTTAAATTAGTTAATTGCGACTTTCACAAATTTCGGATCAAGAAGACCTCAAATTCATGTTTTGATGGTTCCATTGAGTCCAAAATGTTGAGCTTAGTCAGATTGCATATTTGATTTGTGCATGCGGTATTTCAAACGAATTCCAAGGATCTTTTCATGGAAATTTGAATGCTTTGTGATTGTTGAACCTGTGTCTGGCCAACCCATCACGTTCGAAGAGATGGGGATCATGTTTGCGAACCTGTGTAGTTGCTTGTCATCTCAGCGGATCTTCTTGCTCCTTATTTATGATCTTGTTATATTCTAGAAACAATGTCATTTGAGACTTGTATTTTCTTTCAATTATGTTATAACACTTTAGAGGTTTGTACACGTAACAATTAAGTATTATGAGTTTATTTAAGTTGGCTATGTTCTCTGGATTATCTTATTGTGTTAGAATTTCATTTCTGCCTTACTTCCGCATTATTAGTTGTTATTTGAGTTTTAAGCTGACTTTTCTTGGTGGGATAAGACAAATGTCATTACGTTCATTTTGGATCATTACAGTCTGGGGATTGAGTTATTGTTGGACCGAGAAGGTCAATGGTGATGCTCATCTCAGCTTCTCCGCCGATAAGTTACCGTTGGGATCTCAGAGAATATTCTAGAGAGAAGGAAGAAAAGAGAGTGAAACTATTTAGGAATTCACTTGAGAAACAGAATGAGAATAACAGGCTTTTACATATAATATATTGTTTTTTATTATAGGTAAATTGCAAACTTGCAATTATTCATAATATATATATCTTACATATATCGAACTTTGGAAATACATCCCTAGAAGGAGAGGAAGTACATATGTAATACATTCTTCAAACATAAATACAATATATTTCACATACTAGCTAGCTAGCCAATATAACACAAACACACATATATCTATGTGTATAAACATACACATATATGTTTTATTTATTCATATAAATAACTATGGCTCCATTGAATGAAAATTGGTGTTCCATTACTTGATAAACTGACTCTCTATATCTTTTGTCACATCAATGGCAAAACCCAACAGACCAAGAGGCTCTGGGGTTTCTTCAGTTTTTTCTCGTACAGAAATGTCCATGTAGTCCATTGAGGGTCACATGATGTAATAATAGTGAAGGAATTATAGAACTCTAACAGTTCTCCGCCAATTACTTTCCAAGTAATTGATTTAGTTTGAGGATCAATAGCTTCAATCACTTGCTTTACAATCTTAGGTTTTCCATCTACAATCAATGAAGTCGAAAATATATGAGATGTTAATTATAGGCTACTCTTATCTTTCAAACCCTCGTAATTAAAAAGATATAAAACATTCATCATTACATATTTTTAGCTCATTTCTTTAGGTTTTACTCTGGTTTTCATTTTCTCCAATGAAATCTATAAAGTATTTGTAAACTGTATTATGGTATTTGATTGATGAGTGAAAATATTCTATGGAAAGTATATATCAAAGTTGAATCATATTTCAGAAAATTAGTGTTATAGTAAGAAAAAACAAATTATTATTTAGATTACTAATGTCGAAATATTAGTAATTTAATGGGTGAAACGTTTATGTTTTCATATTTGAACCCATTTCACAACTTGAGCAAACATGAGTTTAATATAATTATGCATATTTTTATATTGCGTATAATAACATTATTCGTTGGATATTGACTTTCTCCTTAAATCAAACACAGCTATACGTAAAAAATTGATTCATATGTAAAGAGGGGGGGAAATATGTATATATTACCGTCATTATATTTCCAGCAAACAACTGAACCAACCTCTACGGCTTCACCTTCCTGAAACTCAAAACTTAGTATTTTGCTAGGGGTTATGTTGGGTATTTGTTGAGTTCTGGTGTGAAGAATATCATGAATCGAGTGTCCTCCGCATTTCACTTCTATTGAAGCAATCAACTTACCTTTTATGCCCATATTTTCTTTCTAGATTTAGCAAAAAACTTTTGCAGAGAAAGTTATGATAAAATGATTAAAAATTGTAATGACCTTAAAGGTCATTTTTGGAAATTTTCATAAAATGACTGTTTTACCCTTCCCGATAGTTGCCCCGAATCCTAATTGTTGTATTTTCGAAGTTGGTTTGAAGGAAAATTGATGAAAAGTTGAGTTTTTAAGAGTTAAAGTTTGGTTAAAAGTGCTATTTCGAGTCATTTGGAGTTTCGAGACTCGAATCGGATTTCCGTCGATTCCAGCAGTTTTAGAATGCCGAAACGGGTCTATGAAAATTTACGGAGTCGAATTTGGAGTTAAAACGAAGATTTGAGGTCCTAAGTTGCAAAAATTGTGAAATTTTGATCAAGAGTTGACTTTGGTCAACAAACAAGGTTCCGGTGCTCGAAATGGAATTCCGAGGGCACCGTTGGATTCAGGGGGTGATTCTAAGTCTAGAATGAGTCTTGGTTGAATTTTTAGAGGCCCCGAGTGTGTTTCGAGTTTTTGAGCCTAAAGTTAGTTTCTTGACGCCTTATCGGATACCGGGTCAAGGAGACCTCGAATTCAAATTCCGACGATTTCATTGAGTCCAAATGTCATTTTCAAGCTAGTAGCATATTTGGTTTGTGTTCGGGAAGTGTCAAATGAGTTTTGGGTGAGCTTTTAAGCTTCTTAGATGCTTTGACACTATTTCAGCAAATTGTGGCAACTAAAGGGTTCATTATTAGTTTTAAAGGTCAAAAAATTATTCCGAAGGTTCTGAAATTTTGAGCATGAATTATAGGACTTATCTGCAAATTTTGGTGCATTTTCGCTAACCCGAGATTGGACTTTTATCGCAAATAAGAAATAATTGTTTACCGAGTAGAAATGATATTTGATTGGGCAACGAGCATGAAATTGAGCTCCGATTGAACGAGCAGGTCCGTATCATTATTTAAGACATTTACAAAAAAAGAATCGGGTCATTTCACTATCGTATGAGGAAATTACGGCCTTTTTAGTGAAAGATTAACTGCTGTTTTTCTGGTGCATAACAGCCATGTATTGTTATAAAAATCTCAGACTGTGTTCATTTGGTATTTTGAGCATATCGGGAGTTCTAGAGATCGGAATGGAGTGATTCTTACGAGTTTATTCTTGAATTAATATGAGGGTTAGTATTCAATCTTCAATTCGACATTTTCTCATAATTTCTTTATCTGGTTTTTTTTTCCTATCCGTAAATCTCTTGGGAAAAATTGGGGTTTCATCGATTTGGACTCCCTTTTTGATGAAAAAGGTATATTTACGATTCTTATGTTATGGGTAAACTGATTTTAACATAAAATTATTGATTCATCGATTATTTTCATCATATTAACTGCGTACAATTTGGACTTTCTCGGTAAAGTTAAAGTTTGAAAAATTTCAAGGTCGATCTTAACTCCGTTTTTTATGAAATTTCATATTTGAACTTATCTAAGCATGGATAAGATGTTTTTTCAAGAGATATTTCATTTTCGAGTCGGGGTTTCGGATCCGAATATTTTAGGCTTCTTCAAGAACGTGAATTTTCCTTCAAATTGAGTTTGTGAATTGATTTCAACTCCGTTTTCAAATTGGTTTTCACCCTTAGCTTCCAAATACTTTAAGGATCATTTTACATCAAAAATTTCCAGATTTGGGTATCGTTTTCCGGTATGAGACTTTTGGACCGTTTTGCCCTTTTTCCCTAAAGTTCTTGATTTTGGTGTCATTGGACTCGAATTGTGATTGTGATTAATTGTTTGAATAGATTATCGTGATCCGGATTATACTCGGAAGGGAAAGGCTCAAGTCAAGTAACTTTTGGAGTTCGTTTTAAGGCAAGTGGCTTCCAAACTTTGTAAAACTCTTAGACTACGCATGACTACTTTCCTAATTGTGTTGGGGGAGTAATGGGGATTGAGGATGAGTTTTATTTGTTGATTGAAATTGTTGTAAATGAAAGATGAGGAATAAAACGAGCTAAATGTGTTATATGTAACTTGAATTTGTTGAATAAGTCATGTGATAACTGATATTGAGGGGATAGAAGAGCATGAGTAGGCTATGATTGATACAGACTTTGTGATTGAGACAAGTGATGTGTAATGCTATGATGTGGTCGTGATATGGTTGTGATTGAGACAGGTGATGTATAATACTATGATGTGGTCGTGATATGGTTGTGATTGAGACAGGTGATGTATAATACTATGATGTGGTCGTGATATGGTTGTGATTGAGACAGATGATGTGTAATGCTACAATGTGATCGTGATATGATTGTGATTGATGACATGTGCATATTTATTATTTATCCCATGTGTGAACTATCTATTGCATGAGTTCTGAGACATTGATATGAGGATGGATGAATATGAGACACAGTTGAGACTAGCTCCGGCTAGAGATATATGAGATGGACTAGCTCCGGCTAGCGATTTGGATGCCGATGGGATCCGGTTCCGGCGGTGATACATGGTTCATGTGTGGCCCCCATGTGTTCTGATTTGAGTATTCAGCGCGGACTGATTACGTTAACAGATGTGTATCATAGGACAAACATGAATCAGGACTACATGACATCATTATTGCATTTTGCATCACATTTGCCTTATTTTTGTCTGTGATGTGTAGATTGTATCGGTTTACCCTTCTTATGTGGAATTTGATCTACTTGCTTTTATTTGTTGATCTGAGGTTGATGAGGATATATTGTTGGTTCTGGCTGTTGAATATGATCTGTTTAGTATAGGTTGGTTGGTTTGCTGCTAGATTGAAGTTTCGGTGGTTCGGTTGGGATTGAAAGGAGTTGTTTGTAGCTACTAGTTTTGCTTAGTTTAGAGTTACTTGCGAGTACCTGTGGTTTTTGGTACTCACCCTTGCTTCTACACAATTGTGTAGGTTGACAGCTCTCTCTCAAATTCGGCTTAGTAGTTTCTTTAGCAGATTGAGCTTCGGGACATACTCGAGAGGTAGCGGTTCAATCCAGACGTGCCCTTGAGTTATCTTTACTTTCAGTTTTGTTCTAATCGAGAACTATACTCTGAGACTTGTATATTTTTATTCGAATTCTGTATTTAGAGGTTTGTACATGTGACAACCAAATTCTGGGTAGTGTTGAGTCTTAATTAAAGTCTTCCGCTTATTTATTATCTTTTATTCTCGTATTTCTACTTCTCTATCGTTGTGGTTGGGTTAGGCTGACGTGTCCGGTGAAAAATGGACACGCACCATCACATCCGGATTTAGGGTGTGACAAAAATCGTAGGCATTATATAGATTTCAAGTGGCTGTATGAAAAGTTACTATAACGCTATTAGCCCATTATGGAGAAAATGCCAAAAATGGCCCATTTTGGAATAGTCTCATAAGTATTACTCTATCCCTAATTACTTATCTATTTTTCCTTTTTTAGTTGTCCCTAATTATTTGTCTATTTTGACAAATCAAGAAAGAACAATTTTTTTACCTATTATACACTCAATTAATTACTTTGAAAAGGGTAAAACTTCTTGAAAATCTCAAGTTTTTAATTAATCCATTTCATAATTCATAGGGGTAAAATGGTAAACTTACTATGTCAATAATTATTTTCTTAATAAGTATGTCAATTCAAAAGTAGACAAGTAACTAGGGATAGAGAGAGTATTTGAGTAGTCTTTGATCATTTAAGTTAGTCAAACATAAGTATTTTCGTCCTTAGATATATATCAAATCCTAATTACAAGTTTAATAAAAATAAAAAATATTTAAAGAAAACTCACATTTGAAAGTATAGATATCACAATTCAATCCTTCGAGCCGGGTGGGCACCAATTCTACCACATATATAGGAGAACCCTCAACCTAAAGCTTAATCATAACATGCGGAAGTGAACAAAACATCCTACTAATATGTTGAAAACCCCTTAACTTGATTTAAAACCAATTTTATTTGCAAGAAAAACACACTAACACTATCCAAGGTACTAGTCTAAACATGTACAAAAGCTTCTAAGAAGATACAATTTATAAAGGAAATAAGACACATCTCCCACCATAAGGGAAGGTTAGTAGAAGTTGTCGGAGATCACCATCATCTTCACCTATGGAACATCACTGAATCCTACTACTAGACTATGACAAGTGGCATAGCAAGAGCAATATCAGTACAAACAATACATACTAGTAGAGATTATCGGTCGATCCGAACCTACCATATAATATAAGTAGACATTCAAAAGGAAACATGCAATATGAAAGTTACACAGCCCTAAGTCTTCATTCACATGTTTTTACCGTCCTAGGTATGATGCCCATAAACTAGTACACTTTGATCCCAGCCTCCTACCACATTTCACTGCCAACTCGATCATTAAACATTCAACCCTTAAAATTGTCACTCTTAAGGTTTCCAGGCCGACCCTTTAGGTCACCATCATATCATATCATAGCATAACCCCTCTATCACATAGATATTCCCAAATACTAGACTACCACTAACTTTGTTAATGAACCTACTACACTTCCTCAAGTTCTCATGCAAAGACTGACTCAATCACCTTAGTCATAAGCCATGCAATCTCCAAAAATTCACAAGATTTAATGCAGTAAAAATGAGTCTAGCTACTCAGTTAAAGAAAATCTAACCTATCCATTGCTCCCTTGCCCCGGGTGCCTTTAGAGGTTTTTTAGAGCTACTCTCATTTATTCTCTCCCTTCCAAAAGTGGGAGGAAAATAAAAGAAGTCATATAACTAGGGTATGATTTCCTGTCAGCCCCCTATAGCGGTGCGACCATATAGCGGGAGGCTTTCTGCTACGGCGGGCTGACGTCAGCCCGGTCAATTTTAAAGTAAATCAATTTCATCGTGTGCTCAAATTTTTAAATTTGAAACCTTGTTTTCAGGATTTTGAAATTTCACACAGCCCTTGAGTAACGAAGAATCGGATAGTTACAATAGACTTTGTAGTTTATGTTATTTTTGATGTATTTCAAGAGTTTGGTGTAATTTTTGAGGTATAAGTTCAGTTATGTTCTATCAATTTTTTTGGTCTTGAATAGTTATTACGTTGAAGTTTCTGGAGTTTCGACGAAAACTTTTGATATTTTTGGTTAATACTTTTTTTTCATGGTATTGTGAATAAATTTAATAATGACTTTTGTAAATATTCGATGAATTTTGTTTCTCTTAATTATGTTTTTCGGGTTAGTTTATTTTCTTCTTTTTTTAATAACAACATGAGTTGATATAGAAAGGTTATCCAACTTTAAAAATTTATCCAGTAAAATTATTTAACTTTTTATTTTGTATTAATAAAATCACTCAACTTAGCATTTGCATCAATTAAATTATTTAACTAAATTTATCATTAAAAAATATATTTCATGACAAATAAATTATTTTTTATGTCAGGTAAATATAAATCCTAGAAATAAATAAAATTTTAAAAACTCATTAAAAAGTTTAAGAGGCAAACTTGATTAGTGAACCAGATATTATGATATTATTGTACAATATTATATCTTGATTTAGTAAATAAAAAGAAATTCGTTATTGGTGAAACAAATATTATGATATTACTGTGTATTTCATATTCTAAGAACTCTTAATAATTTAAAAAGTCTAGTGCTTTTAAACCAAAACTTACATATTTATATATGTTCGGGATTTTTCCTGAGTTTCTTATCATAATTGTGTTTTTTTTTTTCCTAAAAGGAAAACACAAAGTCTTCATATTTGGCTAATCTTTTTCTTGTAGGAAAAAACTTATGAATCTATAAATGGAGGCTCATTCCTTCTAACTTTGTATCATTCACATTAATGTAGTCTTAGGGACTAATTTGAGAGTTTTGTATAGGTGGAGAAACGTACACTTGTGTGGACCTCTTTTTATTCTGAGTGAATTGTATGAGGTTATTTCTCTCGATATTATTTACTTTTTATATGGTGGATTGCTCATCTCCTCTCGTGGATGTAGGTCGGTTGATCGAACCACATTAGATGTTTATGTCTCTTTTGATATATTTATCGTTTTTCTTCTTACTCACAATCTTTTAAGGTTCGCTTTATTAGCTTTCGCATGACACCTAATTATTTTGATCCTAATAATACAATTAGTTAAGTATACGTGGTTTGCACGTCTCGCATCCGCAATCATAAGCAAGTAGCTCAGGCAACTCCACAACATTAATTACATAATAAGTGTAAGATATATACTCATCAACACAACTAGAAAGTATTTGCATATAACATGGCTCTAAATTCATAAACTTATATGCAGGTATCAATATGATCCGTAGGCATAACTACTTAATTATCTTTCTATTTTATTATGCATTTCTCGACCACATAAACAATATTCTAGACACGCAATTAGTAGGTGTCCTTCTCAAAGTTAATATATTATGACTTTGTATGATTCTTCATTGTCATATGGTTCCGTTTTCTGGACGAGAGAACTATTGAAAACACTTCTGAATTTGACGTGAATTATTAGTTTTATCTTTAAATTATTTAAATAGTAAAAGTGTGTAATAAGTCATTATGATCGTTTAAGTGTGTAACTGACTTTTCGGAACAAATTCAAAGGAAAATCTATGTCTTTTCCGTGCTAGTTATGATGATGGAGGTGACGACAATGATAATGACTGTCTTGGTGGCAGTGGATATAATTATATTGATGGAGGAGGTAAATATGGTAGTAGATGATAGTATTGGTTGGCACCAATGGTGGTTGCGATAACATAGGTGGTTGACGACAATAATGGTGATTGATTGATAGTGATGATAGCAGACGTGGATATAACTATAATGGTTGAGGTGGTAGATATGCTAGTGATTGACAGTCATGGTAGTTGTGATTGCAGAGGAGATTGGTGGTGATGATAAATGATTTTGGATAGAGCGTGGTGATGAAAATCAATTATCTACACAAAAACACCTTTTAATGATATTAAGACTTTATTCAAAATTGTAATTATTAAAACCTTTTCAGATCAAATGAGCGCTTAAATCATAATGAAATTAAAATAAATATTTAATTTGGTTTGATTTTAAATTTTGAAAAATCACAATATTTGATATTACTAAAATCCAATCAAAGAAAAACCAAAATCAAATCAATAATATAGCACAAAAAATCTAATCTAAACATTTCAAGGAGTTGGTTTTTCTTTAAAAAAATACAGATAGATATAGATAGTGATTACTTAATTTTTTCTATTTAATTGTATACATTTTTCGATCACAAAAACAATGTTGACACATAATTATGTGTCTTCTCAAAGTTAACATATTATGACTTTGTATGACTCTTCATTGTTATATGGGTTCCGTTTTCTCAATCAACCATGTGTGTCTGTTGTGTCGACTACTCCGACTTTATTTATTTTTATTAAGATTAAAATACTTGAATTTGAAGTATATTTGAATAATTATAATATTGTTTTTAAATTTAATATATATAAATAAATAATAAATCTTCTTTTACTTTAGCACACTTAAGATGGAAATTTTATTTTTAAGCTAAACAAAACGAAAGTTTTATTTTTAAACACATACAACACCATCATGAGAATGCACAAATAAAAATATTTAAGTTAAATAAGATGAAAGTTTTATTTTTAAGAATGAATAACTTAAGTTTGCAAAGAAAATCTTTTGAAAAAAAACTATATAAAGTGAACGGTATTTTTGTAAGAATAACTTGTTCTTAAAATTTATGCAATGCATATTATTTTGAATACAACAAATCAAACAGTCAATAAGAAATAATTTCAAATAACTTATTTCATCATAATTAATCACAGCATAACTTATCTCATCATAATTAATTTAGCATAATTAATCCCATCATAACTTGTATTCAGACCAAATGATCCTTAAGGGTTTTAGATTAAACTAGAATAAATTAGAGTAACTGAAATGCAAGTTCAGCATGTAACATATGAAATAGAGGTGGAAGTCTAGATCGATGCACAAGTCATATCCAAGAGATAAAGTTCCAAGTATCATGAGTCTATAATTCAAAAAATAAAGAGATTGACAATGATGTCAGACTTCGTATTGAAGCGGGATGAATGAAATGGTAGCTTTGCATCTAAGATGTTGTGTTATAGTTTCCAAGACTTAAACATAAGTCTATAGATTGATGGTTAAACTTACTTTAATGTATAGAGGAGAGTATTGGCCAATACATTTTACTTTTAAATAAATACCAAATTAACAATTTTATAAGAAATGTAACATAAGTAGCTGCTTAAAAGTCTTAGATATTCACAAAAATCACAAGTCAATTTTTAAATTTACCAAATATAAAGGTGGAAAAGGATTACACAAAACACGGTTTGATAGGCTATTGATAAAATACTACATTTTATAAATGTTATTCCCCATCTTATAACTAATTAAAGAAGTCTAACAAAATATAATTGACAGAAAAACAATGAGGATAACATGCTTTTAAATATAACATTGTTTTTATTAATAGAGTACTTAAAGGTAAATTTCAAACTTGCAATTATTCATAATATCTTACATATATCAAACATTGGGAATACAATCCCTAGAAGGAGAGGGAGTACATATGTAATACATTCTTCAAACATAATGCAACTTATTTCACACACTAGCTAACTAGTTAGAACTAGCTAGCTAGCTAATATAACACAAACACACACATATATGATATATGTATGTGTGTAAACACACACATGTTTTTCATATGTATCACTCGAGAAGGTGACTCTCAATATCTTTTGTCAGATCAATGAGAAAACCCAATAGAACAACAGGTTCTGGAGTTTCTTCAGTTTTCTTCTCGTATAGAAATGTCCATGTAGTCCGATGCTGATCACTTGACGTAATAACAGTGAAGGAATCATACAACTCTAACACATCTCCACCAATCACTTTCCAAGTGATTGATTTACTTTCAGGATCAATGGCTTCAATCACATGCTTTATAATCTTATCTTGTCCATCTATACGATTAATGAAGTCAAAAACATAAGAGATAGTTAATAGGCTACTCCATCTTTTAAACCCTCATAAAATATATAAACATTCACAATTACATACTTTTAGCTTATTTCTTTAGGTTTTTCTTTTATTTTCTTTTTCTCCAATGAAATCTGTAATATATTTGTACAATGTCTTACGATATTTGATTGGTGAGTAAAAATATTTTATGGAAAGTATATATTAAAGTTGAATCATATTTCAGAACATAATTAGGAGTGTTATGGTAAAAAAAATTATTATCAAAGATTAATAATGTTGAAATATTAGCTAGAGCAAACAAAAGACACTAGTTCAGAATTTAAGGGTGTGTTTGGTTCGAAGGAAAATGTTTTTCTCGAAAACAAGTGGATTTCTAACTTATTTTCTCATGTTTGGTTGGTGAGTAGAAAATATTTTTCAAAATATATTTTTTGGTGTTTGGTTTGTGAATGAAAAACATTTTTAAGAAACTATCTTTTATTTTTAACTAGAGAGTATACAATAATTTTTTACCGGAAAACCAACCTCAATAATCGATCTAGGATATGAACTCGACACACGAACTAGGACACACAACCCCGACGACAGATCTGAAATCCTACCCTAAGATCTGAACCAAGACTTGATCCCCACTTTTGACCCGAGACCCGACATTTGAATTGAGACTGGATATCCGATCCAGGACCTGACCCCTACCCCCGAACTTGAACACGATCTATTAATTCAGATTTTGACTTTGACACTCGATTCGAGACTCAACTTCTAAATCAGGATCCGACCCCGACAACCAAGACCTGATCCCCACTTTGTTTTTAAAAAAAGAGAAATATTTAAAGTTTAATTATTATTTATTTTTTGAATGGGGGGTGGGGGTTCGGGGTACGGGGTGAGGTAAGAAAAAATTGTAATTTGAGGTTGGAGGACAGTTTTGAAAAATATTTTCCTTAATTTTTGAAGGGAGGTCATTTTTCTTAAATTTAAGAAAAATAAATTGATTTAGAAAATATTTTTCAAAACATTTAATCCAACCAAACACGTGAAAATTAACAAGCATTACTCTAAATTTGACGGATGCAACATTTATGTTGCAAACATGGGTTAAGAAGTTGATTACTCATTACAATTTTAGTGATTTTGCACATTTTTATTTCCCGTTGAACCTTATAGAGTACATAAACTTTGGGATCAAGTAATATGATGTTAAAAATTAAGATACTTATATAGAAATGGACTTTCCTCAATCATCAAATAGCCTTTTTATGAAAAATACCATTGAAAATCAGCTTTCTCCTAAAATTAAACACACCTAAACTTATAAAAAATTGGTCCATATATAGAGAGAGGGGAAGTGTATATATTACCATCGTTATATTTCCAGCTAACAACTGAACCAACCTTTATGGTTTCACCTTTAAGAAACTCAAAACTTAGTATCTTGCAAGGGGTTATGTTGGGTATAAGATGAGATTTGGTGTGAAAATTGTAATGACCCTAAAGGCCATTTTTGGAAATTTTCATAAAATGACCGTTTTACCCCTCCCGATAGTTGCCCCGAGTCCTAATTCTTGTATTTTCGAAGTTTGTTTGAAGGAAAATTGATGAAAAGTTGAGTTTTTGGAAAGTTGAGTTTTTAAGAGTTAAAGTTTGGTTAAAAGTACTATTTCGAGTCATTTGGAGTTTCGAGACTCGAATTAGATTTCTGTCGATTCCAGCAGTTTTAGAATGTCAAAACAGATCTATTAGAATTTACGGAGTCGAATTTGGAGTTAAAACGAAGAATTGAGGGCCTAAGTTGCAAAAATTGTGAAATTTTGATCAAGAGTTGACTTTGGTCAACAAACGAGGTTCCGATGCTCGAAATGGAATTCCGAGGGCACCGTTGGATTCAGGGGGTGATTCTAAGTCTAGAATGAGTCTTGGTTGAATTTTTAGAGTCCCCGAGTGCGTTTCGAGCTTTTGAGCCTAAAGTTAGTTTCTTGACGCCTTATCGGATGCCGGGTCAAGGAGACCTCGAATTCAAATTCCGACGATTTCATTGAGTCCGAAATGTCATTTTCAAGCTAGTAGCATATTTGGTTTGTGTTCGGGAAGTGCCAAATGAGTTTTGGGTGAGCTTTTAAGCTTCTTGGATGTTTTGACACTATTTCAGCAAATTATGGCAACTAAAGGGTTCATTATTAGTTTTAAAGGTCAAAAATTTATTCCGAGGGTTCTGAAATTTTGAGCATGAATTATAGGACTTATCTGCAAATTTTGGTGCATTTTCGCTAACCCGAGATTGGACTTTTATCGCAAATAAGAAATAATTGTTTACCGAGTAGAAATGATATTTGACTGGGCAAATGAGCATGAAATTGAGCTCCGATTAAACGAGCAGGTCCGTATCATTATTTAAGACATTTGCAAAAAAAGAATCGGGTCATTTCACTATCGTATGAGGAAATTAAGGCCTTTCTAGTGAAACATTAACTGCTGTTTTTCTGGTGCATAACAGTCATGTACTGTTATAAAAATCTCAGACTGTGTTCATTTGGTATTTTAAACATATCGGGAGTTCTAGAGATCGGAATGGAGTGATTCTTACGGGTTTCTTCTTGAATTAATATGAGGGTTAGTATTCAATCTTCAATTCGACATTTTCTCATAATTTGTTTATCTGGGTTTTTTTTCTATCCGTAAACCTCTTGGGAAACATTGGGGTTTTATCGATTTGGACTCCCTTTTTGATGAAAAAGGTATATTTACGATTCTTATGTTATGGGTAAACTGATTTTAACATAAAATTATTGATTCATCGATTATTTTCATCATATTAACCGCGTACAATTTGGACTTTCCTGGTAACGTTAAAGTTTGATAAATTGAGAATTTCAAGGTCGATCTTAACTCCGTTTTTGATGAAATTTCATATTTGAACTTATCTAAGCATGGGTAAGATGTTTTTCAAGAGATATTTCATTTTTGAGTCGGAGTTTCGGATCCGAATATTTTAGGCTTCTTCAAGAACGTGAATTTTCCTTCAAATTGAGTTTGTGAATTGATTTCAACTCCGTTTTCAAATTGGTTTTCACCCTTAGCTTCCAAATACTTTAAGGATCATTTTACATAAAAAATTTCCAGATTTGGGTATCGTTTTCCGGTATGAGACTTTTGGACCGTTTTGCCCTTTTTCCCTAAATTTCTTGATTTTGGTGTCATTGGACTCGAATTGTGATTGTGAATAATTGTTTGGATAGATTACCGTGATCCGGATTCTACTCGGAAAGGAAAGGCTCAAGTCAAGTAACTTTTGGAGTTCGTTTTAAGGCAAGTGGCTTCCAAACTTTGTAAAACTCTTAGACTACGCATGACTACTTTCCTAATTGTGTTGGGAGTAATGGGTATTGAGGATGAGTTTTATTTGTTGATTGAAATTGTTGTAAATGAAAGATGGGGAATAAAACGAGCTAAATATGTTATATGTGACTTGAATTTGTTGAATAAGTCATGTGATAACTGATATTGAGGGGATAGAAGAGCATGAGTAGGCTATGATTGATACAGACATTGATGTTGAGACAGATGATGTGTAATACTATGATGTGGTCGTGATATGGTTGTCATTGAGACAGGTGATGTGTAATACTATGATGTGGTCGTGATATGGTTGTGATTGAGACAGGTGATGTGTAACACTATGATGTGGTCGTGATATGGTTGTGATTGCGACAAATGATGTATAATACTATGATGTGATCGTGATATGATTGTGATTGATGACATGTGCATATTCATTATTCATCCCTGTGTGAACTATCTGTTGCATGAGTTCTGAGACACTAATATGAAGATTGATGGATATGAGACACAGTTGAGACTAGCTCCGGCTAGAGATATATGAGATGGACTTGTTCTGGCTAGCGATTTGGATGCCGATGGGATCTGGTTCCGGCGGTGATACATGTTCCATGTGTGGCCCCCATGGGTTCTGATTTGAGTATTCAGCGCGGACTGATTACGTCAACAGATGTGTATCGTAGGACAGACATGCATCACGATTACATGACATCATTATTGCATTTTGCATCGCATTTGCCTTATCTTTGTCTGTGATGTGTGGATTGTATCGATTTACCCTTCTTATGTGGAATTTGATCTACCTGCTCTTATTTGTTGATCTGAGGTTGATAAGGATATACTGTTGGTTCTGGCTGTTGAATATGATCTGTTTAGTATAGGTTGGTTGGTTTGCTGCTAGATTGAAGTTTCGGTGGTTCGGTTGGGATTGAAAGGAGTTGTTTGTAGCTGCTAGTTTTGCTTAGTTTAGAGTTACTTGCGAGTACCTGTGGTTTTTGGTACTCACCCTTGCTTCAACACAATTGTGTAGGTTGACAGCTCTCTCAGATTCGGCTTAGTATTTTCTTTAGCAGATTGAGCTTCGGGACATACTCGAGAGGTAGCGGTTCAATCCAGACGTGCCCTTGAGTTATCTTTACTTCCAGTTTTGTTCTATTCGAGAACTATACTCTTAGACTGGTATATTTTTAGTCGAATTCTGTATTTAGAGGTTTGTACATGTGACAACCAAATTCTGGGTAGTGTTGAGTCTTAATTAAAGTCTTCCGCTTATTTATTTTCTTTTATTCTCATATTTCTACTTCTCTATCGTTGTGGTTGGGTTAGGCTGACGTGTCCGGTGGGAAATAGACACGTGCCAGCACATCCGAATTTGGGGTGTGACAAAATGGTATCAGAGCCCAGGTTCATAGGTCTCACGTGTACAAGCCAAGTCTAAGTAGCGTCTCGAGGATCGGTACGGAGACGTCTGTACTTATCTTCGAGAGGCTATGGTGACTTTTAGGAAATATCTTTATCAATTGATTCTCTATCGTGCGTCTTTGGTCTGATCTAATTCTTATCACTTCACTCTGTTCTCTCTCTCATTGTAATGACTCGTGGTTGGTCCTGCGTGGGTTCGAGTTTAGGTGTCATCGCGTGATTTTAGTGTTAGATCTGGTTTTGATGCGGGGTGATAGGCTTGTGGAAAGGAAGTGTGATCAGACATGGAATTCTCTTCGAGACGAGTGAGTAAGGTTGTGGCCAAGGGATGTGTTTTGAGTTTATGGTATTGAAAGATGAATATTTATTAAGAGACTTCAAGAACGTCTTAGTTCTCCAGTCATTTATTCAACAACGAGAATAGTGCATGTGTGACTTATACGACGGAAGTGGCTAGACAATGAATAATGATGTAAGTAAGAGAATGACTATGTTGAGAGTGTTGCGACTTTGGAAACTACAGTTTGTGAAGTTCGTCATAAGGGAATGGATTGCGTAGTATATTATGATGATGAAGTTGCACCAACCAAAATCAGAAGTTCTACGGTGGTTTTATAGTGTGGGTGTATATCATTACAGGGTCATTGTACGGCGACTACGATGGTACTCGTGTTATCTTGGTTAGGGTTATGGGCTATGTTGTTTCTGTCATCGATCGGGCTTACGAAATTGTGCATATCATTTTCGGCCGGAGACTGAAGTGTTTTGGTAATGTTTTGCAACTATTTAATGAGTGTAAATGAACATGTTGTTTGAGTACGACCTTCTCAATGGATCTGATGTCTTCTAGTGGTAGATTTAGCGGTTGTTCATGATGTGGTACTAGTGATATATGGAAGCGGAGAAATCTGAGTTGTCAGTTGTTTCACCTAATCGGGTCAAAAGGTTGATGTTGCATTCTCGATTGAAAAATCAAATGGTTGCTACTATGAACGCTTGAGTTAAGCATCAATTATAAGGAATGTTATAGTGGTGGATTAAGTGAATCGATCCTGTCTTGTTTCTAGGACGAGGTACGACTCTTGGGTGGTCATGATTATATTGGGAACTAATGACTTCATGATGAATCAAAAGAAATGGGCAACAATAAGCCATGGATGAAGAAAGTTTTAACAAGTATACTCGTGTAAAGGCAATTAAGGATTTTAGCGAGAAGGTACGATTAAAAAGGAATCGGGTTGGTTTTGTCAAGATGTGGGTTGGCAAGGTAAGAGATGATTGGTTGTATCAACTTTTTAGCCATTGGAAGGACTTTTGCATGGTTTGAGTTGTAGCAGTTAAATACTTGTGATTGTAGAAGAGTTCGATGAAGTTTCATTTGAGAAGTTTGACTTAAGGTAAAAGGTAATATGCGGTGGATGTTTGGCCAAGAAACTATAATGATAAATGATTTACGGGAAGAACAAGAGTCTTGCGCGATGGATATAAGTTAAGAGATGTGAAGGAATAAGACATCACGTGTGGATCCTTAGTTTGAAGTTGAGGATTGTGTAAATTTCTGCTTTTATGTTAGATATGACAATGCAAGGTAGACTGGTTCACCATAAATGTATGATGTGTTATCAGCTACTTTCTGAACACTTGGTATTGGTATTGGTGGTAAACGTTGATGTATGAGGAATTCTGCAGTTTTTGAATTGGTTTGAATTGTTCAGCTTATGGTAGGTGGCTTACGAGTGTCCAACCGGAAGGACTTATAGCTCTACATGGTTATTGAGGATTTTGAACTGGGTTGATAACTCTATTTATGGAATTATCCAGACTGTTGTAACGCGTTACATAGACCTTGATGGTAAATAGAGGTTGTGTGCTCATAGTATACAGAATTATTGGAGTGACCAAGAACTGCTTCAAGTTTCGGCATGAGATATATGATGGTTTGAATAATAGTTGAAGCTGGGTAAGTAAAGATCGCGTGTAATCGATATTGGTCGTGATTCAATAGTTTCATCTCAATGAAAAGGTACTATGACATTTAGAACTTGGATTATTAGCGATTGGGTGAGACCCATATCGATCGTGGAATGCTTCAATGGAAGGAGGAAGGACCATAATTCAAAATTTTGGAAGCAACGATGTGTTTCTAAGAATGACTGGATACTAGTGGCCGTCTGAGGGTAAAGTAACTGGCCGGTGTGACTTTGATGTTCTGGTAGTATTGATATTGTTGGCTTTAATGGATTATTGTAAAGAGTATGCGAAAATGGATAAATTGAGTATGTCTATGATTGTTATGAGGCCGGACTAGCTATTGTGAAGTCAGACGAATGGGAAGGTGTGTTATGGACATTGTGGAAGGGATATCTTGGGTTGTTCAATTTCAGTTTTGTATATTCTTATGTGACCACCTACCTCATTTCAGACATGGTTTGGATTATGATTCTCTATCTATGTTCAGACGTGTTTTTACTTTTGTGGGTGGATGCCTAGTGGTGAATCGGATGGACCGATTCATGCTCTCTTGGCAGAATAGAATACTTGTGTGGGTGGGCCGATTCAGAGATAGTGGGTTCGATGTGGTATTGGGGTGGTGGAAGGTTTTCGGAAGTTCTACAAGCGTCATCTTGCTTTTGGAAAGGTATAGAGAGGCTACCGTATGTGGCTACAGTTTTTGGCTATTTTGGTATTTATCTTGCCCCTGTATGCATGGTTCAGCTACGTGTGGTTCGATGCTTAGTGGCCCGTGGCCTAGTTCTTCCTTGCTGGAATTGTCTACAATTACGGATCCTACTTCAGTGTTTTGGTGGCATCCTTAGAGGTTTTATATGCTTGGATGGGTCGATCATCAGTTGGATACTTGATCATTTCTATCTGTGGGTTAGATAAGCGTGATTATTCCAAGATGGGTGCTCGATGAATATGCATCAGATTAGTATGACTCAGACTTGTGGAAATGTGGTAATGAGAATGGATTTTTTCTAGAGTCGGTGATGGTTCGTGTGTTGTGAGAGCTTGGTGACTGGTTTAGGTTCATCCTTGATTTTTCTGTGGTTATTGATTCCAAATTTCTCTCTGGTTACATGATTAGGGGTTTGTCATGGTAAATATGTTGTGGTTTTGAGATCTTAGATTCAGATTCAGTCTTTGAGTTAGTCGGTGGTTTAAATAACCCTTTGAGGGTTAAGTTGTCAAGATTGATTTGGGAATCCTTTTATGGATTTTTGGGATAAGGTTTAAGAATGGGTTCGTTTGGAGTAGTAATTATTGAGTTCGGAAATTTCACCTCGGGGTGATAGCGTCGAGTATTTTTGCCTTCTTCTACTTTATGTTCGAGGACGAACATGATTTTAGTGGTGAATAATGTAATGACCCTAAAGGTCATTTTTGGAAATTTTCATAAAATGACCGTTTTACCCCTCCCGATAGTTGCCCCGAGTCCTAATTGTTGTATTTTCGAAGTTGGTTTGAAGAAAAATTGATGAAAAGTTGAGTTTTTGAAAAGTTGAGTTTTTAAGAGTTAAAGTTTGGTTAAAAGTGCTATTTCGAGTTATTTGGAGTTTGAGACTCGAATAGATTTCCGTCGATTCCAGCAGTTTTAGAATGTCGAAACGGGTCTATGAGAATTTACGGAGTCGAATTTGGAGTTAAAACGAAGATTTGAGGTCCTAAGTTGCAAAAATTGTGAAATTTTGATCAAGAGTTGACTTTGGTCAACAAACGAGGTTCCGTGCTCGAAATGGAATTCGAGGCACCGTTGGATTCAAGGGGTGATTCTAAGTCTAGAATGAGTCTTGGTTGAATTTTTAGAGTCCCCGAGTGCGTTTCGAGTTTTTGAGCCTAAAGTTAGTTTCTTGACGCCTTATCGGATACCGGGTCAAGGAGACCTCGAATTCAAATTCCGACGATTTCATTGAGTCCGAAATGTCATTTTCAAGCTAGTAGCATATTTGGTTTGTGTTCGGGAAGTGCCAAATGAGTTTTGGGTGAGCTTTTAAGCTTCTTGGATGCTTTGACACTATTTCAGCAAATTGTGGCAACTAAAGGGTTCATTATTAGTTTTAAAGGTCGAAAAATTATTCGAAGGTTCTGAAATTTTGAGCATGAATTATAGGACTTATCTGCAAATTTTGGTGCATTTTCGCTAACCCGAGATTGGACTTTTATCTCAAATAAGAAATAATTGTTTACCGAGTAGAAATGATATTTGACTGGGCAAACGAGCATGAAATTGAGCTCCGATTGAACGAGCAGGTCCGTATCATTATTTAAGACATTTACAAAAAGAATCGGTCATTTCACTATCGTATGAGGAAATTACGGCCTTTTTAGTGAAAGATTAACTGCTGTTTTTCTGGTGCATAACAGTCATGTACTGTTATAAAAATCTCAGACTGTGTTCATTTGGTATTTTGAACATATCGGGAGTTCTAGAGATCGGAATGGAGTGATTCTTACGGGTTTCTTCTTGAATTAATATGAGGGTTAGTATTCAATCTTCAATTCGACATTTTCTCATAATTTCTTTATCTGTTTTTTTTTTCCTATCCGTAAATCTCTTGGGAAAAATTGGGGTTTTATCGATTTGGACTCCCTTTTTGATGAAAAAGGTATATTTACGATCCTTATGTTATGGGTAAACTGATTTAACATAAAATTATTGATTCATCGATTATTTTCATCATATTAACCGCGTACAATTTGGACTTTCCCGGTAAAGTTAAAGTTTGATAAATGAGAATTTCAAGGTCGATCTTAACTCCGTTTTTGATGAAATTTCATATTTGAACTTATCTAAGCATGGTAAGATGTTTTTCAAGAGATATTTCATTTTCGAGTCGGGGTTTCGGATCCGAATATTTTAGGCTTCTTCAAGAACGTGAATTTTCCTTCAAATTGAGTTTGTGAATTGATTTCAACTCCGTTTTCAAATTGTTTTCACCATTAGCTTCCAAATACTTTAAGGATCATTTTACATCAAAAATTTCCAGATTTGGGTATCGTTTTCCGGTATGAGACTTTTGGACCGTTTTGCCCTTTTTCCCTAAATTTCTTGATTTTGGTGTCATTGGACTCGAATTGTGATTGTGAATAATTGTTTGAATAGATTATCGTGATCCGAATTTACTCGGAAAGGAAAGCTCAAGTCAAGTAACTTTTGGAGTTCGTTTTAAGGCAAGTGCTTCCAAACTTTGTAAAACTCTTAGACTACGCATGACTACTTTCCTAATTGTGTTGGGGAGTAATGGGGATTGAGGATGAGTTTTATTTGTTGATTGAAATTGTTGTAAATGAAGATGGGGAATAAAACGAGCTAAATATGTTATATGTGACTTGAATTTGTTGAATAAGTCATGTGATAACTGATATTGAGGGGATAGAAGAGCATGAGTAGGCTATGATTGATACAGACATTGTGTTGAGACAGATGATGTGTAATACTAGATGTGTCGTGATATGGTTGTGATTGAGACAGGTGATGTGTAATACTATGATGTGGTCGTGATATGGTTGTGATTGAGACAGGTGATGTGTAACACTATGATGTGGTCGTGATATGGTTGTGATTGAGACAATAATGTGTAATACTATGATGTGATCGTGATATGATTGTGATTGATGACATGTGCATATTCATTATTCATTCATGTGTGAACTATCTGTTGCATGAGTTCGAGACACTAATATGAAGATGAATGGATATGAGACACAGTTGAGACTAGCTCCGGTAGAGATATATGAGATGGACTAGCTTCGGCTAGCGATTTGGATGCCGATGGGATCTGGTTCCGGCGGTGATACATGTCCATGTGTGGCCCCCATGGGTTCTGATTTGAGTATTCAGCGCGGACTGATTACGTCAACAGATGTGTATCGTAGGACAACATGCATCACGACTACATGACATCATTATTGCATTTTGCATCGCATTTGCCTTATCTTTGTCTGTGATGTGTGGATTGTATCGGTTTACCCTTCTTATGTGGAATTTGATCTACCTGCTCTTATTTGTTGATCTGAGGTTGATAAGGATATACTGTTGGTTCTGGCTGTTGAATATGATCTGTTTAGTATAGGTTGGTTGGTTTGCTGCTAGATTGAAGTTTCGGTGGTTCGGTTGGGATTGAAAGGAGTTGTTTGTAGCTGCTAGTTTTGCTTAGTTTAGAGTTACTTGCGAGTACCTGTGGTTTTGGTACTCACCCTTGCTTCTACACAATTGTGTAGGTTGACAGCTCTCTCAGATTCGGCTTAGTATTTTTCTTTAGCAGATTGAGCTTCGGGACATACTCGAGAGGTAGCGGTTCAATCCAGACGTGCCCTTGAGTTATCTTTACTTCAGTTTTGTTCTATTCGAGAACTATACTCTAGACTTGTATATTTTTATCGAATTCTGTATTTAGAGGTTTGTACATGTGACAACCAAATTCTGGGTAGTGTTGAGTCTTAATTAAAGTCTTCCGCTTATTTATTTCTTTTATTCTCATATTTCTACTTCTCTATCGTTGTGGTTGGGTTAGGCTGACGTGTCCGGTGGGAAATAGGACACGTGCCAGCACATCCGAATTTGGGGTGTGACAAAAATGGTCATGAATTAAGTGTCCTCCACAATTCACTTCTATTGAAGCAGTCAACTTACCTTTCACGCCCATTTTTTTTTAGATATACTAAAATATTTTACAAAGAAAGTGATGATAAAATAATTAGAAATCGTAGCCTTTATATAGATTTCACTTAATTGGACAAATAGTTATTATAAACATTATAAGACATAATCCAAGACATATCATGGAAAATTAGAGGTAGGCTGTTAGCCTATAAAATCCATATGGGGTATATTTGATCCTCCTCACACCTATTTTTTTAATTATTTTTCTTTTAACGACTAATTTTAATTTATTATTTTGGTGGTCAAATTTATCCATGTTTCATTAATTTTCTTGTAAAATTTATTATTTTACCTCATTTTTTTTCCAAATACAAAAACTATTTGACAATATAACGGAAAAATAGTTCTAAATTATAATATAGCCATAAAAAATTAGTTTTAATTTTTTTTTCTTTACATTAAAAATGAAAGAAAAAAATAAAATAAGAATAAGAAAATCAAATAATAATAATCAAAGAAGTCAAAAAACAATTTATATATGGAAAATTAAAATATATCTTGAACTTTGCTAGGAGGATCATATATACCCCTACTTAATTATTATTTTTAAAATTTACAGTCAAAAATATAAATTTAAAACTAATTTTTTCACTTTCGTTTGATGAAGGGTATATGTGAGCTCATTTTGCAACGGTAGGGGTATATGTTAGTCATTTGTATAACTGTAAGAGTATATATGAGTCAATTTCATAATGAGAGGCATATTAGCTGTAAATAGCCATATTCAAAGGTAATCAGAGCTTGGTAAATATTTGATAACGATCAAATAGTGTTATTTCCCTTGAATTGAATTAATTTGTCTTCACCCTGAATATGGAAAAAAATTTGTGGAAGTATCACACCTGAATGAGTTTTGTAGTGCGTAATTCAAATTTAGTCGAGTTCGCTTCAATATGAATTTCAAACAGGGAGTGAGAAAAAAAAAATTGATCTGCCTCACTTTGTCCTGTCCCATCCATCTTCTTTTCATTGCGATTTGTTTTCTTTTCTCCTGTTCTCCTATTTTTCCTCTTTAATTTCCTTTTCTCTTAGTTGGCTCCGTTAATTTTTTTGTTTTCTTTTCTCTTTTTGTCGCTTGCTTCTTTTAATTTATTCTTTTGATTTTAACAACAACATACGTTAATATCTCAAAAGGCCAGTTAATTTTAAGAATTTAGTTATTAAATTTTATTTTATATCAATAAAATTACTCAATTTAAATATTTATATGAATTAAATTATTTAACTAAATTTATTATTCAAAAAACATCTTACCTGACAAATAATTTTTTTTTATATCATGTAACATGAATTCCACAAATAAATAAAATTTTAAAAACTCATTAAAAAGTTTCAGGGGCAACTTAATTAGTGAACCAAATATTATGATATTATTGTACAATATTATGTCTTATATTTAGTAAATAAAATAAAAAATATTTTTTGTTAGTGAAACAAATATTATGATATATATATCATATCCTAAGGACTCTTAATAATTTAAAAACGTTTAATGCTTTTAAAACAAAACTATTAAATTTATATAATTAATTTATTGTGCTGTTGCACGTATGTCTTGTACAATATTATGTCTTATATTTAGTAAATAAAATAAAAAATAGTTTTGTTAGTGAAACAAATATTATGATATATATATCATATCCTAAGGACTCTTAATAATTTAAAACGTTTAATGCTTTTAAAACAAAACTATTAAATTTATATAATTAATTTATTGTGTTGTTGCACGTATGTCTTGCATCAATTAGATTACCACACATTTTAGAGTTGTCATGTAAGATATTTTTTAAATAAATTTATTTGAGTGATTCACAATAACAAAAACAACTTTTAGCGGCAATAAATAAACACATTAATAAAGAGTGTTAAAGTCTTTACCGGCAATAGTTAAGTGTTATTAGATACAATGTCGCTAAAGGTTTTAGGGACATATACAAAGAGTGTTAATTGCCGCTAAAAAACTATAGTATAGCGGCAATTGAGCTATTGCCGTTAATTAATTGCCGCTGAAGAACATTTTTGATGTAGTGATATATTATATAAAGACATTGGTGCCCATGCCGTCCAAAAACTAGAGCATATATGTCATTCACTCTAACAGAAGACTAAATAGGGACACGTGTCACAATCTTATCCCTTGATCCGATATTTAATAAATGTCGGGTCGGTGGATAAGATTATGACATGTGTATTTCTGTTAGTATAAAGGGTATATATACTCTAGTTTTTTGATGGCAGGGGCACCAATGTCGCTCAAAAGTATAACGGAGGGTATCTGCATACCATTTCTAATAGTTCGGGGGGCATATTTCTCATTTTTCCCTTCTTTTTTCTGATCTAAAATATTTTGTGGTAATCAAACACCGTCGAAAAACTTTTTCCTAAAAAAACTATTTTATTACTTTTGAAAAAGACCAAACACACATATAAGTAAAAAAATACGCACGTATTTTCATACATACATACAATATGAGAGAGAGTGAAGAAAGTTGTGTTACCAGCGTAATATTTCCAGCTTACTATCGAACCAATTTTTATGATTCCACTTTGATGAATTTCAAAATGATTGACCTTTACTAGGACTAATATTGGGTACATGATGAATATTAGAGTGAAAAAGATCATAAATTAAATGTCCATCACATTTCACTTCTACTGAAGCAGTCAACTTGCCTTTCACACTCATATTTTTTTCTGTTCGATGTAGCAAAATTAATGTTGTTGAAAGAATGTGGTGAGAAAATGTTTGGAAGTTGTCCTTATATAGGTTTTAATTGTGTGAAAAACCTACTTGAGATATTATACACAAAACATATAGGATCGTTATGTGGGGTGTATAAGATAGCGTGTGAATATGATATATTAGTTATGTTTATATTGGTTATGCTAATATTATTTCTTATGCAGTGTTTGTTCTGGTATATCAAAAAGAGAGAAGTATTAAAACACCCACGAACTTGGCGCGGATTATTGGTTTCATCTCTGAACTATTGATAGACTTAAAAACACCCTATATTTGACGAACTAAGCTTAAATACACCCCTCCCGGGCCACATGATACAACAAGTGATTACACTCTCCTTAAACGGGTGAAAAGTTACAAAACGCCACATCAGACTTTTTATTTATTTATTTTTTCATTCAATTTTTAATTACCAGCAGCTACTATAATACCCTTTTTCTTCCTATTTAACTTCTCCTCCATTAAAACTGACCTCAAAACAAGATTTAAGATGAGCAAAATATGGCAGCAAATGAAGCCCTAGAAAATTTCAAATTGAAATTTAATCCTTAAGACTAACGCGAACAAAACCCTAACAAAATAAAGAAAAGCAGATCCTTACCAATACTTTAATCAATGTTTTAAGCTTAAAACCCTTTGATTTCCATGGAAATCAAAGGGTTATGTTGTGAGATTGGAGAAAGCTTTTGGTAGGAAGAGAGGGGAGACAAAACCCCTCTTTATAAAATTTATTTTATGTTAATATTTTTTAATTAAAGAAATAACAAAATCCCTCTATTTTTATTTTTAGGAATTATATATATATGCCACATTAGTTTAAAATTTTCACGTGTAGCGCGTGAATGACACATTATTGTGTATGAAATGGGATAGTGTAGTTAAGCTTAGCTCGCCAAGTATAGGGGTGTTTTTGAGCTATCAATTGTTCAGGGATGATACCAATAATTCGCGCAAAGTTGAGGGTGTTTTTAATACTTATCTCTATGAAAATAATGTGTTCAATCATTCTAATTTTTTTTATTTACAAAAATACCTCCGCAAATATGGTGGAAAGTATGTAAAAGGTTTTGAGGGACACTTGTGTCTTTAACCATGCTAATACATGCTTTAAAATTCATTGCATTACTAATATCATGAATTTCTATCTATAAATTATACATACCTTAATACTAAATAGAGTGTATAACTAAATGCAAAGTAGTATTTATACATAAGTTGAAAAGTGCATTAAAGAAGATACTCATAATACACAAAATCATTACACCAATAATAAAAAATATAATTTATAGCAAAAAATACTTTTGAAATAATAACAATCAAAATTAATGCTCGAAGCATACATTTTTATGTCAGGGGCTTATGCCCTATGGAACTCGCCTTTACTTTACACTTCAAATTTTTTTTGATATACCCCGCCCTGGGACTCATTCAGAATTCTAAATTCCATGACCATTGATTTTAATTTTTATGTTCTTTCATTTAGGAATTTGTTCTTCTCTAGGGAGCTTTCTTATCAGGAAGCATATTTTTCAAGATTATGAATTTGAAATTTTGTATGGTTGAAAAATTTGACCAACAAGTGTTAGGCTTAAACAGATGAATTATAAAGATGAAGCATATTTATTATGTAAAAGTTGATGTTGCATTTATAGAATTCTATTCCGATGTCTCATAATGGATCAAAATTCTAAATATTCTTTGCAAGAATAAAGGTTCCCTTTGAAAGCGGGTAAATATAATTTTCGATTTCCCTTTCCATGTTTAAAATACCAATTTAACTACTCTACATGTGAAAGGTAACATTAATGTGTCTGCTAACAGAAATGATCCTATAAAGAAAATTTGAATTTAGTCGGTCCCAATACTAAGATCAAACATCATTGTGAGGAAAAAAAACACAAACACAATTATCTGTAATACAGTTTAACCTCGTTATGGTGATTTGCAGTAGTGTTTGTCTAAAAATTTCATATTTTCTATAGTGAGTTATTGTTATATATGTATACTGACATTTTACATTTAGATCTTAATATGTATTATAACAAAAGAATGCATTATTTGTTAATCAATTTAACCAAAAAAATAAAGAAAAGTTAAGAAGACAAACACAAAATCAAGCCCAATCCATCCAAGAATAACTGGCCCATTTGTTAACTCATTTCAATTCAGTTCAATTCATTAAAAAATGATTTAATATGTAGCCCAGACTGACTCATAAATTTTTTTGTCTATATATTTATATAAAATATTTTTTTAGTTAATATGTCATATGTAGCCGTAATACAGAGAGAGAAAAATCGGTACTAAAATGTTATAACTGAACAAATAAAATAATTAAAACTTAATTGAATGAGTTGAGTTATGACCCGCATTTTGCCTAGTCACATAGACGGGTCAATAATCATCCCATTAATAAATTCAACTCATTTTGACCTGTCTAAATTCAGTCCAACCAATCCATATGACACTTACCAATATCATTTTCTTGTGAAGTTGTCCATAATTGATAGGCACCACTTTGATACAAAAAATTTTAGATACGAAAAATTTGATCTGTACATGACATTAATGATAATTATCATAAATATTTTAACAAATTATTTTAATGTGTGTCAGTGTAGCCCTTGTGGCCATTGGTCACTCATTCCCGCACACATCATTTATATCTATCTTTATGATTTAATTTTCAATGATGCTAAATAAGGGAAGTGATCTTGGGTCTTATTATATTTTACCTACTATAATAAGCGATTTCATATTATAACTCTACAATCTAAGAAATTAACTTTAGTCTCTCAACTCAACACTAAGTATTTTACTCTCAACGAAAATAAACTCTCTAGTTGTACAATTCTCACAACCTCACCAATACTCAACAATAATAAGATTTAAAAAATTAAAAAAATGACTCCCCTAATACGTAGACAAAAATACAAGTTCCATTAATATTATATCAAAGCTTATTATCTCCTTCCAATCCCAAACAAAGCCCCAACCCCTACCCCTTTGCTACTCCACTCCTTGACTACCCCCACCACCCCATCTTCCCACTCCTATCCCGCCATCGTAATGTTTTCCGGAATTATATTAAAGTTATATTTTTATTTATTTATTATCAATATTAAAAAAACAAAAAAAACTTACTTATTCTCTAAGAAAATATTTTCCTTATCAAACACATCCTAAATAAATTTGGGCGACTATTAGGGGTGTGTATCGGTCGGTTCGGTTTGGTTCGGTTATAAGTATTATTGGTTCGGTTTATCAGTTTTCGGTTTTTAAATATGCTAAATCGATAACCAAACCAATAAGATATTTGTTATCGGTTTTCAGTTTATCGGTTTTAGGTCTTTAACGGTTCGGTTTCGGTTTAACCAATAAGAAAATGCTTTCAAAATAAATATATGGACTTATCCAATAATTTGACGCGATACGCATACATCGAAATAATCATTCCAAACGGGACAACAAGGACCAACTTGTTGTATTTTGGTCATCACAACAAAGACTTGGTTAATTTTCGATCACCATAATATATATAAAATGAGGTCCCCTTTATGCAATAAAGAGAATCAAATAAAACCAAATCATAGGCAAAAGTCAAAACAGTAGCAAATGAGGCCATGCTTATGGTAACTAAATGAAGTTCTTACGTTATTTAAAAAAAAAAACCACACACACACAATTTGAATTCCTGACGTTAATCAAATTGCAGATATTTACAATCGTGCAAAAGCTAATATTAGGCAATTATAAACTAACTAAAGTAAATAAGTAATACTAAAAAGTAAAACCTAAAGGTTAAATAACTAAAAGTAGAGAGGAGAGTTAATTGTTAAGTAGTGTTAATTATTGCGTAGGGTTTTATATTTTTAGTCTAATATACTACTAATTATATTAATATTTTTTTAATATATTATATATATGTATAACTAAAAATTAAAATAGTAAATTATTATATTCTTAATGGGTTATCGGTTAACCCAATATTCCAATATTAAAAACCAATAACGAACCGATAATCCAATAATTGTTTTTGTAAAACCATTAAATAACCGTTATCCCAATAACCCAATAACAATGAACCAATAACACTTTTTTCGGTTCGGTTTATCGGTCGGTTCGGTTTTTGCACACCCCTAGCAACTATTGATCAATTTTGCATAATAAACTTTTTGTGAGTGTTAATTCCCATCTTAGAACTAGAGAAACGAAAAATAAATAAATAAATAAATAAATATATAAATATATGCCGAAAAGGAATTAGATAGCACATTTACAAATACAATTTGCATATGCTATTATAGTTCATTTCATACTCGAAAAGATACATAATATATCGTACAATACATCCGATATATTCTTTATTTTTAACACAACATTACTAATTTTGACACGCTAGCTAGAATTAGCCAATATTACAAAATATAGTATATATTTGTAACACAAACTCACACACACACACACACACACACAATATATATATATATATATATATATATATATATATATATATATATATACTTACTATTATCACAACATGTGAACATGAGTGGACTACATGTTCATTTATATATGAGAAAAAAACTGAAGACACCCCAGAACCTCTTGTTCCATTTGGTTTCCTCCTTAATTTGATCAAGGAAATGGAGGGTCATCTTCTCAAATAATACAAGATCAATCTGGTATCTGATAGTTTTTATCGTTACGTATTTGTGTATGTCTACGTGTACACGCGTGTGAATTTATATATATATATATATATATATATATATATATATATATATATATATACTTACTATTATCACAGCATGTGAACATGAGTGGACTACATGTTCATTTATATATGAGAAAAAAACTGAAGACACCCCAGAACCTCTTGTTCCATTTGGTTTCCTCCTTAATTTGATCAAGGAAATGGAGGGTCATCTTCTCAAATAATACAAGATCAATCTGGTATCTGATAGTTTTTATCGTTACGTATTTGTGTATGTCTACGTGTACACGAGAAGATGACCCTCCATTTCCTTGATCAAATTAAGGAGGAAACCAAATGGAACAAGAGGTTCTGGGGTGTCTTCAGTTTTTTTCTCATATATAAATGAACATGTAGTCCACTCATGTTCACATGCTGTGATAATAGTAAGTATATATATATATATATATATATATATATAAATCCACATGCGTGTACACGTAGACATACACAAATACGTAACGATAAAAACTATCAGATACCAGATTGATCTTGTATTATTTGAGAAGATGACCCTCCATTTCCTTGATCAAATTAAGGAGGAAACCAAATGGAACAAGAGGTTCTGGGGTGTCTTCAGTTTTTTTCTCATATATAAATGAACATGTAGTCCACTCATGTTCACATGTTGTGATAATAGTAAGAGAATCATACAACTCTAGCAGATCTCCTCCAATTACCTTCCAAGTGATCGATTTCTCCTCAGGATCAATTGCCTCAATCACTTCCTTAACAATTTTATCTTTTTCGAATCCGTCTATAAACATTAAACAAAATAAAATATCAAAGTGATTTCCTCATAAAAAGGTATCAATATTCAAGAAAGCTTAAATACCTGCAAGAGAATATTTTTTGCTCATAAGTGAATGAAGTCTTTTTCCCTTTTGGTGCAAAAATATTTTACAAAAAATATATTTTATTGTTACTACCAAATAACATCAAATAATTTATTTTTGAAATACATTTTCTTGGTAAATGAATTCATATATGCCAAATATACCTAATTATAGAAATTATATTGATGCAAGGGAATCATAGTATGTCACCGTCGTTATATGTCCAACTAACTATCGAGCCAATCTTTATGCTTTCACCTTCATGATCCATCTCAAAATGATTAATCTTGATTACGTTGGGTACATTTCAAGGATTGGCGTGCAAAATATCATGAATTAAGTGTCCTCCACACTTAACCTCTATCGAACCAATCAACTTGCCTTTCAGACCCATTTTTTTTCTTCGATATAGCAAAAAAATGAAAAATAGATGATGATAAATTGGCTAAATTTCTATTCTTTATATAGAGTAATAATTCAATTATGTGTGCATGTAAAAGCTATGATGTATAACTATTTAAAACGAGTTTACAACATATCATAAAGGTTGGGACAAGAAGTTGGTGAGAATTAAATGTTCGGATGTACTTAGTAGCTCCCGTCTCATATTAATTGTTTATTTTACTAAAAAAAATAGTTATTTCAAATTATTTATTAATTTAAATAATTAAGATAGAATCATGTTAAAATATTTATCCTTATAATTATTTATTTTTGAATTGTAACAAATTTGTAAAATTCCAAAAAAACATTGGAGTTAATTCTCAAAACATCACCAATGTTTTTTAAAGACTATAATATCACTCAGTTATTAGTACTATTTTTCTCAAAATATACTAAATATCACCAAAACGAAAGCATCCTTTTCTATTAATTGGTATATATACCATATTAAATTAAACTCTTATGTTTAAAAATTAATTTATTTAACTCATCAAACTCATATTATAACTCGATTCAGTCGATATAATGTGTTTACTAGGTAAAAGTTTACTTAACACTCGTGTTTATACCAATCATAATAATTTAATTTAATTAAGTCATCGACTAAGGTGAAAAAAATACATTAATGTGAGCAACCGACACCTCTAGTCAAAGTGTCAAACAATGTGATCATTTTTTTTCTGGTGAAAAAGAACTTCAATCATTAAAATGAGGAAAATAGTTTTAAATTATTTAAAATTATAAGATGATCAAATTCCCCTATTAATTTTTTGGATTACTATCTTATCTCTGTTTTGGTTATATATTTTTCAATGAATATTTAGAAAAATTTCATAGTTGAATGTACTTAAATATTAATTCAAAACTGAAAGGTAAGTTGAAAACAAGTTAGGTGCATTTCATTATGATATTCTATTCTAATCATTGAATATTCTATTCTAAAGCTGTTTTTTTCAAATTTAAAATATAACTTTAAGTTGAATTTAATTTTTAATGATCAAACACGATTTTCATATAAAGTAAGAGAATATTTCAAAAAAGTGAATATTATTTTTAATTTTATGATGAATCAACTCCTAAGTAAAAAATGAGAAGATATGAATTATGATAGTAGATTTTTTTAATGTACGATAAATAGGAAAAAGGTGAAAAAAGAAGAAGAATATGATCCCCAACTAAGATAGATATTTAGGTTAAAATATTTATATGACTTTAGGAATAGTCAATATAAATTTTAATCTTTACGTTATTATAATATTCTTATATTTTAAATCTTTTTTTATTATCTTTATTTTACAATTTCGTGTAAAGTTTAATTTAATCATTACTTTTTGAATTATTTTTGTTCTTAGATGACAATATTACATCGATTGGATGAGTTTGATTAATCTTTACAATTTTTTTATTTTTACATTTTATATTTAAATCTTTTTAAATTATCTTTGTTTTATAATTTCATCTGTAAAGTTTAATCTAATCAATACTTTCTGAATTATTTATTCTTATATGTCAATATTATGTGGATTGAGTTAAATAGTTTGAAGAGTTAAGTAATTTTATTAACTAAAAAAATAAAATTTAGTGTGACATGACATGCCAATTAGGAGAGAATAAATTTTTTTGTGTTTAATAAATATATAATTCGAGGAAAATAACAATAGTAGTCCTAAATGAAATAAATATGTGCAAAGCAAACTCAAAAAATTTCTTAAGTGGTCGATTAGTAAAATAATCCTTCTTATTTATGTTTCTCAAGAAATATGTAAAAAATAAAGTGTACAACTAATTTGAAACAGTAGGAGTATTTGCTTTACCCATAGATTCTAATTAGCTATGAAGAGCTTGTACATAATATTATCCTCTACCCGGAGACCATTTCTGGCCCCAAGCGAATCCTTGGCCTGACTTTCTTATCTCAGCGAAAACCTAACCCAACAGAATAACTCAATGCAAATGCAAGGTTACAAAACAACTTAACTTATAAAATCTGGCCACAAAGACAACTCAAATCTCAAAATAGAATATTTACATATATACATAGATGAGAGACTCAAAACTAACTGACTAACTATCTATGAAGCCTCTAAAATACTGAGAGGGGTGTTGGGACAGACCCCGCAACACCCTAATAAAACAAAACTAAGAACACAAAATAATTGAGTCCTCCGGAATGCAAGGAGGCTCACCACTGACTCTGGAGTGCTCAGTTGGATCAACGACGTACTGGATGCTGATCCGGGGTACCTGCGTCTGCATCATAAGACGATGCAGGCCAACTGGCATCAGTACATGGAATGTACGAGTATGCGAGCTGGAAAGCTAAACAACCACTTAAGCTTGAAAAGAGTAAAAAAGAACTCTTACCTTGGCTCTGTACGACTCATGAATAACTGAACTGAATATATAAAGCAATAAGACACATGCAATATATAAGGCTTGTAAAACAGTATAAACAACTTAGCTTGTTAATGATAAAACAATAACAACTCAACTTTACTTATATAAAAGTAATATAACTTATGTGGGAGGTTCTTTAACCGACAACCACCACTATGAGCCATAGTGATGATACAACGTTTTACCTCACGTTGCCCAAAGACCATCCTATACCTTGCCGTGATATAGGACCTTACTATTGCTTAGTGGATCCACTAGCTTAATCTCACGTAATCATCTAAAAAGAAAGATACGTCAAGTCCCATGTTGGTGCATGGTTCTTATGGAGAGTTGAGTTAATGTGAACTCGTGTCCCCAATTCGGTGCTCAATACTACTCCCAAAATACTTTATCTCATAAATGCTTTAAATACATCTTTCTTTAATTGATATAATTACTCAAAACTTAGCCCAAAGGCTCTTTTGGAAAACATGGTTCCTCTCTTACTCAAATGTAAAAACATTTATAAACTCCTTTGGGAATACTTAGATCCCTAATAGCCTTTTGAGAAAAGAACTCAATATTAAACTCTTGACTTAACTTGAAACTTGAGACTCTTACTCAACTTGAAACATGAGACTCTTACTTAGCTTGAAGATCTATACTCTTTTACTTGACTTGAAACTTTATACCCTTTTACTTGACTTGAAACTTGAGTCTTGAAATGAAGTTAAAACGTTCACTAAAGACTCTTGAACAACTTTAAAAAAAAACTTGCTTTGACTTACTTAACTTCTAAGCTTGGCTCTAACTTCACTTGACTTGGAAACTAACTCTCCTTGAATCGGATTATGAATTCAAGGTGTTTGATCACATGTTATGGATGAGTTTGGAATGTTAAGATGTACCTTAAAGTATTGGAAACAACTATAAAACATATGTACTTTACCAAGGAACATGTATGAAATAGCGGGAAATGAAAGGTAAAGGGAAGGATTGGCGTCCTTGGTGCTCTAAGAGGCATGGGGCGCCAGCCCTCAAACTTCAGAGGGACTGTTGGGCGTTCTGCCAGGCTCCAACCCTCAACTTCAAGGGGGCATGCTGGGCACTTTGCCAGGCGCGCCAGCCCTCAATTTCAATGGTTTCAGCCCCAATCACTTAGAAACATAAAACCCCTCAACATACAATAGATTCAACTCAAGAACACAACCGGAAACATATCCCTCATCAACAAGAACTTCAACAACACAACCAACAACTCCAACAACCAAAATAAATATTTTCTTGGAATTAAAAACGAGTTGGCGTGTGGGGGTATGAACCAACCAACACTATGAACTTACATACAATAGATTCAACTCAAAAGCACAACCAAATCATGTCCCAAATCAACAAGGGACTTCAACAACACAATTTACAATATCAATAACACAACCAACAACTCCAAACAACACAACCAATCTTTTCTCAATAATAAAACGAGTTTGGTGTGTGGGGGAAAGAATCAACCCATCACTATGAACTCACATACCTAGTAGGGATCACCCCCGACGATATCCACGACGGAATCTTGCTTGATCTCCTCTTTCTTCTCTTCTTCTCCTCTTCTCCTCTTCTTCTCCTCTTCACTCAAAAGCCCTAACTCTCACTCTCACTCTTACTCTTTTAAAATGAGACAAAACTGATCTAAAATCAGTCCAACACTTTAATATAACCAAAATAATTTATTAGGGAAAAGACCAAAATACCCTTAAAAATTTCCCGACGGAAAATCCCTGCCAACTTCCCAACTTCCAAAGGGCATAACTCACTCATACGAACTCGGAATCGAGCAAACTCAGTGGCGTTGGAAAGGTCATTCCAAACATATCTGGAAATACACCTAACTCATCCTGATCCAGGAGTTATGACTGTTTGAAGTTGACCAAAAACTCATTTTTTTCCACACTTAACCAAATTTTCCATAATCTGAATTTAGCCAAATTTCCAGATTTTGAACTTAGCCAAATTTCCAAATTCTGAATTTTTCCAAAAATGACTACTTCCAATTTCAAGCTTCTTAATATTTATTTTAAATTGTCGGATGTTACAATATCTCCCCCTTGGGAACATTCGTCCTTGAATGAGGTTACTCTTACAAGGCTAAGGGTGTAACATCAATTCAAACACCCAACAAGCAATCATGCAACAACAACAACAACAACAACATGCCCACTATAATTTAAAGAGCACTAAGAAGGAAATTAATACCTTGATATGCGGATTCAAAAAGATATGGATATCTCTTCTTCATGTCTTCTTGGCTTCCCAAGTAGCTTCCTCAACAAATTGGTTCCTCCAAAGGACCTTGACTGAGGCTACCTCCTTTGTCCTCAACCTACGAACTTGCCGATCTAAAATCTGAACAAGAATCTCCTCATAAGTTAAGTTATCCTTGATCCTAATACTTTCAGTTGGCAGGATCAATGAAGGATCGCCTATGCACTTCTTCAACATGGAGATGTGAAATATCGGATGGACCGTTGCTAGCTCCTGTGGTAGCTCCAACTCATAAGCTACATTGCCAACCCTCTTGACTATATGATAAGGTCCAATATATCGGGGACTAAGTTTCCCCTTCTTACCAAACCTCATAACCCCCTTCATGGGTGAAACTTTCAAATATACCCAATCATCTACTTCAAACTCTAACGCCCTTCTTCTAACATCAATGTAGGATTTCTGGCCACTCTGTGCCGTTTTCAACCTCTCTTGAATCACTTTCACCTTCTCCATAGCTTGGTGAACTAAATCTAGTCCTATCAACCCTGCTTCGCCAACTTCAAACCATCCAATAGGAGATCTACATCTTCTCCCATAAAGAGCTTCGAAATGAGCCATCTGGATGCTAGAATGATAACTGTTGTTGTAGGCAAACTCAATGAGAGGTAGGTGATCATCCCAATTACCTTTGAAATCGATCACACAAGCCCTTAACATATCTTCTAAAGTCTGAATAGTACGTTCTGCTTGCCCATTAGTCTGAGGATGAAAAACAGTACTTAAGTTCACCTTCGAACCCAAGCCTTTCTGAAAAGATTTCCAGAACTCTGCAGTAAACTGTGCACCTCTATCTGAAATGATGGAGATTAGGACTCGATGAAGTCTCACTATCTCTTGAATATATAACTTGGCAAAATCTTCTGCTGAAAGGGTAGTCTTTACCGGTAGAAAATGAGCTGACTTTGTCATTCTGTCGACAATTACCCAAATAGAATCATGCTGTCTGCGAGACCTTGGCAACCCTGTGATGAAATCCATATTGATCACCTCCCACTTCCATACCGGAAGTTCTATTCTCTGAGCCAAACCACCGGGCCTTTGGTGCTCGACTTTCACTTGTTGGCAATTTGGACACTTAGAAACAAACTCTGCAATGCCTTTCTTCATGCCATTTCACCAATAAACTTCTCACAAATCACGATACATCTTGGTGGAACCCGGATGAATGGAATATCTGGAGCTATAATCAATCTCTTTTTCAATTCCTGAAATCTTTTCTCACAAGCTTCAGACCATTGAAATTTCACTGTCTTCTGAGTCAACCTTGTCAAAGGAGATGCAATAGATGAGAACCCCTCTACAAATCTTCTATAGTAGCCGACTAAACCCAAGAAACTCCTAATTTCAGTTGGAGATGTGGGTCTAGGCCAATTCTGCACTGCCTCAATTTTCTGAGTATCAACTTTAATTCCGTCACCGGACACAATGTGGCCTAGGAACGCCACAGACTTGAGCCAAAACTCACACTTAGAGAACTTGGCATACAACTCCTTGTCTTTCAAAGTCTGAAGAACTGTTCTGAGATGACTAGCATGATCTTCTTCATTCCTTGAATAGACGATAACAAACGTATCTAAATAAGGTTTGAAGACTATATTCATCAAATCCATAAAAGCTGCCGGCGCATTGGTTAAACCAAAGGACATGACCAAAAACTCATAATGACCATACCTGGTTCTGAAAGCTGTCTTTGGGATATCATATTCCCTTACCCTTAACTGATGATAGCCTAATCGGAGGTCAATCTTTAAAAAACAAGTGGCACCCAAATCATCAATGCTCGGAAGAGGGTACTTGTTCTTGATGGTAACCTTATTCAACTGGCGGTAGTCTATACACATTCTAAGGGAACCATCTTTCTTTCTCACAAACAAGACCGGAGCGCCCCAAGGCGAGACACTTGGTCGAATGAAACCCTTATCTAGGAGATCTTTCAACTACTCTTTCAACTCTTTCAACTCTGCTGGTGCCATTCTATATGGCGGAATAGAGATAGGACGAGTATCTGGAATGAGATCTATGCCAAACTCTATTTCTCTCTCAGGAGGAATTCTGGGTAGATCATCAGGAAAAACTTCTGGAAACTCTTTTACTGTAGAAACTGACTGAAAAGGAGGCATCTCAACACTAGAGTCATGAACTCGGACTAAGTGATAGATGCAACCCTTCGAAACTAATTTTCTCGCCTTAAGGTACAAAATAAAACGACCCTTAGGCACTGCGAAACTGCTACTCCACTCTAAGACTGGCTCGCTCGGAAACTGAAACTTAACCACTCGAGTTCTACAATCTATCGATGCATAACAAGCATGAAGCCAATCCATACCTAGAATGACATCGAAATCTATCATGTCTAACTCAACCAAATCAACCCTGGTGCTCTTGTGACCGATGAAAACAGGACAATCACGATAGACTCTTTCTGCTAGAATAGATTCCCCAACAGGTGTAGAAACACAAAAGGGTTCACAAAGTCTTTTAGGAAGAACCTCAAACTTATTTGCAACATAAGGAGTTACAAAAGATAAACTTGCTCCTGGATCTAGCAAAGCATACACATCAAAAGCGAAGACCTTGATCATACCAGCGACAACATTTGGAGAATTCTCATGCTCCTGGCGACTGGTGATTGCATAAAGGCAATTTTCTCCTCCGCCTGTACTAGCAGTAGCTCCTCTAGGTGCCGTCCTGTCTGGGGGAGCAACTGAAGAAGATTGGGCCCTACTGCCCAGACTTTCACTACCTTGCTTATTCTTCGGGCACTCCTTCATGAAGTGACCCTCTTGCCCACACTTAAAACAACCTGACTGGCCATCACGACATTTACCCGGGTGGGTTCTACCACACCTAGCACATGTAGGAAATAAACTGCCTCCTTGTGCCACACTACCTGAGGACTGTGCTAGTCTAGCCTTGAAGTCCTTCAAATTCTGGCCATTAAATTCCCCACTGTATCTGGGTGCAGGTGCTCTAGCAGATGATGGAGCAGATCCCTTTTGCCTTTGCTGAAAGGAGGAACGGTTTGAATTACCTCTCTGCTGCCCGGACTCGTTCCCGGTCTTAACTCTGTTATTTCTGAACTCTTCTCTGTCTATCAGCTTCTCTTCCTCAACCTGCTGCACATAAACCATCAACCTTGATATGTCCATGTCCCCGATAAGCATTGCAGCCCTACCTTTCTTGCTCGACAACCGAGACAGCCCAGCAACAAACAAGCTCATTCTATTCCTCATGTCCGCAACCATCTCCGGAGCATAGCGGGATAATTGTGTGAACTTCAAACTGTACTCATGAACACTCAAGGACTCCTGCTTAAGTGTGAGGAACTCACGTACCTTGGCCTCTCTCAATTCTCGAGGAAAGAAATGCCCCAAGAAAGCTTCCTCAAAACAGGCCCAACTCGCAAGTGGTGCATTCTCAACTCTGCCCCCTCTCCACTGGTCGAACCAAGTTCTAGCAACATCCTTCAATTGATACGCAGCTAGCTCAACCCGCTCAATATCTGCCATATGCATCACATAAAAAATCTTCTTCAACTCCTCAATAAAGTTCTCTGGATCCTCAGTAGTACTCGAACCCATAAAACTCGAAGGATTCATCCCCAAGAACTCACGAATCCTTGAAGTGTTAGCTCCTTCATGTTGAGCTCCTCTTTGCTGACCAATTTGAGTAGTTACAGCTTGACTCAGAATTCTAATTACCTCTCTGAACTCGGCATTGGAAACTTCCCCTTGATCTTGCACTCCCGGGGCATAAGGTAACTCTTGCTCATCAACATAACGTCTAGGAAGACGCCCTCTGCCAACTCTTCGTGGAGGCATGAATATTTGAAACACGCGCATGCATGAATTAGAAAGAAACTCTTTAGAGATAAACTCTAACGCACGAGTTGAGTGTGAAAGAAGTGAGAAATCTTCCTAAATGTTGTAGCCTCCCAATTATAGATGTGGCGCGCTTTACACCGATAACTAGGACTCTACAGACACGGCTTCATAGACTCCCTAGAACTCTTGAACTCTGGGCTTTGATACCAAGTTTGTCACGCCCCGAGCCTACACCCTGGGCGGGATTGGCACCCGGAGACCATTTCTGGCCCCAAGCGAACCCTTGGCCTGACTTTCTTAACTCAGCGGAAACCTAACCCAACAGAATAACTCAATGCAAATGCAAGGTTACAAAACAACTTAACATATATAATCTGGCCACAAAGACAACTCAAATCTCAAAATAGAATATTTACATATATACATAGATGAGAGACTCAAAACTAACTGACTAACTGAAGCCTCTAAAATACTGAGAGGGGTGTTGGGACAGACCTCGCAACACCCTAATAAAACAAAACTAAGAACACAAAATAATTGAGTCCTTCGGAATGCAAGGAGGCTCACCACTGACTCTGAGTGCTCAGTTAGATCAACGGCGTACTGGATGCTGATCTGCGTCTGCATCATAAGACGATGCAGGCTAACTGACATCAGTACATGGAATGTACGAGTATGCGAGCTGGAAAGCTAAACAACCACTTAAGCTTGAAAAGAGTAAAAATGAACTCTTACCTTGGCTCTGTACGACTAATGAATAACTGAACTGAATATATAAAGCAATAAGACACATGCAATATATAAGGCTTGTAAAACAGTATAAACAACTTAGCTTGTTAATGATAAAACAATAACAACTCAACTTTACTTATATAAAAGTAATATAACTCATGTGGGAGGTTCTTTAACCGACAACCACTACTATAAGCCATAGTGATGATACAACGTTTTACCTCGCGTTGCCCAAAGACCATCATATACCTTGCCGTGATATAGGACCTTACTATTGCTTAGTGGATCCACTAGCTTAATCTCACGTAATCATCTAAAAAGAATGATACGTCAAGTCCCATGTTGACGCATGGTTCTTATGGAGAGTTGAGTTAATGTGAACTCGTGTCCCCAATTCGGTGCTCAATACTACTCCCAAAATACATTGGCTCATAAATGCTTTAAATACATCTTTCTTTAATTGAGATAATTACTCAAAACTTAGCCCAAAGGCTCTTTTGGAAAACATGGTTCCCCTCTTACTCAAATGTAAAAACATTTATAAACTCCTTTGGGAATACTTAGTTCCCTAATAGCCTTTTGAGAAAAGAACTCAACTTTAAACTCTTGACTTAACTTGAAACTTGAAACTCTTACTTAGCTTGAAGATCTATACTCTTTTACTTGACTTGAAACTCTATACCCTTTTACTTGACTTGAAACTTGAGTCTTGAAATGAAGTTAAAACGTTCACTAAAGACTCTTGAACAACTTTAAAAAAAAACTTGCTTTGACTTACTTAACTTCTAAGCTTGGCTCTAACTTCACTTGACTTGGAATCTAACTCTCCTTGAATCGGATTATGAATTCAAGGTGTTTGATCACATGTTATGGATGAGTTTGGAATGTTAAGATGTACCTTAAAGTATTGGAAACAACTATAAAACATATGTACTTTACCAAGGAACATGTATGAAATAGCGGGAAATGAAAGGTAAAGAGAAGGATTGGCATCCTTGGCGCTCTAAGAGGCGCGGGGCGCCAGCCCTCAAACTTCAGAGGGACTGCTGGGTGTTCTGCCAGGCTCCAGCCCTCAACTTCAAAGGGGCCTGCTGGCACTCTGCCAGGCGCGCCAGCCCTCAACTTCAATGGTTTCAACTCCAATCACTTAGAAACATAAAACCCCTCAACATACAATAGATTCAACTCAAGAACGTAACCGGAAACATATCCCTCATCAACAAGAACTTCAACAACACAACCAACAACTCCAACAACCAAAATAAATATTTTCTTGGAATTAAAAACAAGTTGGCGTGTGAGGGTATGAACCAACCAACACTATGAACTTACATACAATAGATTCAACTCAAAAACACAACCAAATCATGTCCCAAATCAACAAGGGACTTCAATAACATAATTTACAATATCAACAACACAACCAACAACTCCAAACAACATAACCAATCTTTTCTCAATAATAAAACGAGTTTGGTGTGTGGGGGAAAGAATCAACCCATCACTATGAACTCACATACCTAGTAGGGATCACCCCCGACGATATCCACGACGGAATCTTGCTTGATCTCCTCTTTCTTCTCTTCTTCTCCTCTTCTCCTCTTCTTCTCCTCTTTACTCAAAAGCCCTAACTCTCACTCTCACTCTTACTCTTTTAAAATGAGACAAAACTGATCTAAAATCAGTCCAACACTTTAATATAACCAAAATAATTTATTAGGGAAAAGACCAAAATACCCTTAAAAATTTCCCGACGGAAATCCCTGCCAAATTCCCAACTTCCAAATGGCATAACTCACTCATACAAACTCGGAATCGAGCAAACTCAGTGGCGTTGGAAAGGTCATTCCAAGGGCTTTCCAAACATATCTGGAAATACACTTAACTCATCCTGAGCCAGGAGTTATGACTATTTGAAGTTGACGAAAAACTCATTTTTTTCCGCACTTAACCAAATTTTCCAGATTCTGAATTTAGCCAAATTTCCAAATTCTGAATTTTTCCAAAAATGAATACTTCCAATTTCAAGTTTCTTCATATTCATTTTAAATTGTCGGATGTTACGATTTATGTATTGGTTTTGTGAAATGACAAGTACTCCCCTCGGCTACTTATATTTGTCATGTTGCGCTTTTCAAAAGTCAATTTAATTAATTTTCAAAGTTAGATTACATTATTCGATATTTTAAACAGAAAATTTAGATATTCAAAAACTATAAGAAAAGTACTACAAATTACAATTTTTTACAAATTAATATGATGAAAAAACAGATCGTAAAATGTTAGTCAAAATTATTATCGTTTGACTCTAAAAAAGAAAATCATGACAATTAAAAGTGGACGGGGAGTATCGAACATTTATTTTTAGTAAGGACGACATGTAAATAAAAACGGGGAGTATGAAATAGAAAAATAATCTTTGTCTAATAACCCTTAAAATTAAATGACTTTTATATGTAGTCACAAAAGGTCTCTTGATTCATTCGGGATGGCCCAGTTGGTTTAGAGGTGGTCATCCACACGGATGTCTCGAGATAGATCCCCCCTCAATGTCTTCCGAGTTGAGCATGTCGCACTAGTGCGGTTTACATCCCTTAATTCTGTGATTCGTAAGCTATTACACTGTGGAGGATTTACCCGTGCACATAAAATGCTCATCCGTAGGACAGAGCATATGACAGAGATTATAGCGACTGCGTATTATGACGGAGTTTTTTTTTAAAATTTTTTTTTTATGATAAACACAAATTGAATTACTATGGTCCATGTTGGTCCATGTTGACTTTTATTCAGTATAAAAATAGAAAAATAATTTGTGTGATAACCCCTAAAATTAAATGACTTTTATGTAACCAATAAAAAACAATCTTTTGTGTGATAAACGTCAAATTGAATGACTATGGTCCATGTTGAATTAATTGCTAACTTCTTCTTTTTTCAGTATTAATTTCTTGAATTCAATTTATTGTTGTACAATCTTCAACTATTGTGATACAATGAACACGTTTATGTTTTTCACTTATCCTAATAGGAAAATAGACATGTTGTGGTACCTAGTAATTCTTTCCTTTCAATTTATTTGTGAATTTAATTTGATATAAAATTTAAGTAAATATGATTTTTGAATTTTCTAATTTTAAATGAAAGATATGTTGAATGTACTAAAATATTATTTGATTTTGTATTTTTAAATATGTGAAAAAATTGGAATTAAGAAATTATATATATAAAAAAAGAATTATTCTTTTAAATTTTTTTTTTTTAAAATGAGACAAACAAATCGAATAGATAGATTTTAATAAGCTTGAAAGCCACATTCTTGACTAATTTAAAAGCAAGAATTTCAGTAAAAAAAAATTTTGGGTCAATTTAAAGTGTCATATACTGTCACACCCCAAATCCGGATGTGATGGCACGTGTCCATTTCCCACCGGACACGTCAGCCTAACCTAACCACAACGATAGAGAAGTAGAAATACGAGAATAAAAGATAATAAATAAGCGGAAGACTTTAATTAAGACTCAACACTACCCAAAATTTGGTTGTCACATGTACAAACCTCTAAATACAGAATTCAAATAAAAATATACAAGTCTCAGAGTATAGTTCTCGAATAGAACAAAACTGAAAGTAAAGATAACTCAAGGGCACGTCTGAAATGAACCGCTACCTCTCGAGTATGTCTCGAAGCTCAATTTGCTAAAGAAAATACTAAGCCGAATCTGAGAGAGCTGTCAACCTACACAATTGTGTAAAAGCAAGGGTGAGTACCGAAAACCACAGGTACTCGCAAGTAACTCTAAACTAAGCAAAACTAGCAGCTACAAACAACTCCTTTCAAACCCAACCGAACCACCGAAACTTCAATCTAGCAGCAAACCAACCAACCTATACTAAACAGATCATATTCAACAGTCAGAACCAATAGTATATTCTCATCAACCTCAAATCAACAAATAAGAGCAAGTAGATCAAATTCCACATAAGAAGGGTAAACCGATACAATCCACACATCACAGACAAAGATAAGGCAAATGCGATGCAAAATGCAATAATGATGTCATGTAGTCGTGATGCATGTCTGTCCTACGATACACATCTGTTGACGTAATCAGTCCGTGCTGAATACTCAAATCAAAACCCATGGGGGTCACATATGGACCATGTATCACCGCCGGAACCAGATCCCATCGGCATCCGAATCACTAGTCTCAACTGTGTCTCATATCCATCCATCCTCATATCAGTGTCTCAGAACTCATGCAACAGATAGTTCACACATGGGATGAATAATGAATATGCACATGTCATCAATCACAATCATATCACGATCACATCATAGTATTACACATCATCTGTCTCAATCACAACCATATCACGACTGCATCATAGTATTACATATCACCTGTCTCAATCACAACCATATCACGACCACATCATAGTATTACACACCACTTGTCTCAATCACAACCATATCACGACCACATCATAGTATTACACATCACCTATCCTAATCACAACCATATCACGACCACATCATAGTATTACACATCATCCGTCTTAACATCAATGTTTGTGTCAATCATAGCCTACTCATGCTCTTTTATCCTCTCAATATCAGTTAGCACATGACTTATTCAACAAATTCAAGTCACATATAACACATTTAGCTCGTTTTATTCCCTTTCATTTACAACAATTTCAATCAACAAATAAAACTCATCCTCAATCCCCATTACTCCCCAACACAATTAGGAAAGTAGTCATGCGTAGTCTAAGAATTTTACAAAGTTTGGAAGCCACTTGCCTTAAAACGAACTCCAAAAGTTACTTGACTTGAGCCTTTCCTTTCCGAGTAGAATCCGGATCACGATAATCTATTCAAACAATTATTCACAATCACAATTCGAGTCCAATGACACCAAAATCAAGAAATTTAGGGAAAAAGGGCAAAACGGTCCAAAAGTCTCATACCGGAAAATGATACCCAAATCTAGAAATTTTTGATGTAAAATGATCCTTAAAGTATTTGGAAGCTAATGGTGAAAACCAATTTGAAAACGGAGTTGAAATCAATTCACAAATTCAATTTGAAGGAAAATTCACGTTCTTGAAGAAACCTAAAATATTCGGATCCGAAACCCCGACTCGAAAATGAAATATCTCTTGAAAAACATCTTACCCATGCTTAGATAAGTTCAAATATGAAATTTCATCAAAAACGGAGTTAAGATCGACCTTGAAATTCTCAATTTATCAAACTTTAACTTTACCGGGAAAGTCCAAATTGTACGCGGTTAATATGATGAAAATAATCGATGAATCAATAATTTTATGTTAAAATCAGTTTACCCATAACATAAGGATCGTAAATATACCTTTTTCATCAAAAAGGGAGTCCAAATCAATAAAACCCCAATTTTTCCCAAGAGGTTTACGGATAGGAAAAAAAACCAGATAAAGAAATTATGAGAAATGTCGAATTGAAGATTGAATAATAACCCTCATATTAATTCAAGAAGAAACCCGTAAGAATCACTCCATTCTGATCTCTAGAACTCCCGATATGCTCAAAATACCAAATGAACACAGTCTGATATTTTTATAACAGTACATGGCCGTTATGCACCAGAAAAACAGCAATTAATCTTTCACTAAAAAGACCGTAATTTCCTCATACGATATTGAAATGAACCGATTCTTTTTTTGTAAATGTCTTAAATAATGATACGGACATGCTCGTTCAATCGGAGCTCAATTTCATGCTCGTTTGCCCAATCAAATATCATTTCTACTCGGTAAACAATTATTTCTTATTTGTGATAAAAGTCCAATCTCGGGCTAGCGAAAATGCACCCAAAATTTGCAGATAAGTCCTATAATTCATGCTCAAAATTTCAGAACCTTCGGAATAATTTTTCGACCTTTAAAACTAGTAATGAACCCTTTAGTTGCCACAATTTGCTGAAATAGTGTCAAAGCATCCAAGAAGCTTAAAAGCTCACCCAAAACTCATTTGGCACTTCCTGAACACAAACCAAATATGCTACTAGCTTGAAAATGACATTTCGGACTCAATGAAATCGTCGGAATTTGAATTCGAGGTCTCCTTGACCCGGTATCCGATAAGGCGTCAAGAAACTAACTTTAGGCTCAAAAACTCGAAATGCACTCGGGGACTCTAAAAATTCAACCAAGACTCATTCTAGACTTAGAATCACCCCCTGAATCCAACGGTGCCCTCGAAATTCCATTTCGAGCACCGAAACCTCGTTTGTTGACCAAAGTCAACTCTTGATCAAAATTTCACAATTTTTGCAACTTAGGACCTCAAATCTTCGTTTTAACTCCAAATTTGACTCCGTAAATTCTCATAGACCCGTTTCGACATTCTAAAACTGCTGGAATCGACGGAAATTCGATTCGAGTCTCGAAACTCCAAATGACTTGAAATAGCACTTTTAACCAAACTTTAACTCTTAAAAACTCAACTTTCCAAAAACTCAACTTTTCATCAATTTTCCTTCAAACCAACTTCGAAAATACAACAATTAGGACTCGGGGCAACTATTGGAAGGGGTAAAATGGTCATTTTATGAAAATTTCCAAAAATGACCTTTAGGGTCATTACATATACATTTGTTTAATCTTTTCCAGAAATATACACAGATAACTATTTAATTTTTTACCCACGTTAAAAAAAGTTGTACAAAGATACATATTATTTTATTCTGGTAAATAACTGAAAAAAGAAACTTTTTATGCTTTTACAAAGAACTAAAAAGATTAAGGTGCAAATCATTAAAAATGATAGGATAAGTCACAAAAGAGCGCATAAATTAGAGGTGCAAATCGCAAATTACTCTAATTCTTAGGATTTCTCCTCTTCTTCCCATTGTTGGTAGTTGCTGCTACTTACGTGTATTTTCAAAAACTGAAAACTAGTGTGGCCTCACGTACGTATTGGGGCGGAGCTACCCTATCCGTCCTTTCATCAGAAAATTATGTTGTATAGATAGATCAAATTTTATTGATATATCTATATTCAATATTATAAATCTCAATTTTTATAAAGATACATTTTAAGTATCTTTGAACTAATCTTATAGTATAAAACATTTTTTTTACATTATTGGTGCATTATATAAACTATACTCCTTAGGTGTACATAAAGTAAATCTTATAAATTGGATCAAATCTAAGAATCATTTAAATTGGATTTTCGAACCCCCATAGAATTGTAAAGAAGGTACTACTAGAGGCTCATGATTCCATCTTCAAAGTAACCCTCTTCCCCTCCCAATGTGCGTACACATCTTATGTCAATAAGTATAAATCAATAATATACTTCATATTAAGGAACCTTTGTTAGTCTTAATTCCCACATTACAACTAGAGAAACCCCAAAAATGGGTAAATTTAGAATGAGAATTGTACATTGATAAATATATCCCCTTTGTTATGGGTAAATTTAGAACTTGCAAATTTCAGAATATCTTACATATATTGATCATTATTATTAGAAAATAGAAATACATTCACAGAAGGAGAGTGGCATATATAATATATGTTTTTCATACACAACATTATTTATTTCACATGCTAGCAAGAACTAGCCGATATTGCCAAATATTTATCACACAAACAAACACATAAGTGGGTATAAAATCATGCATATATATATATATATATATATATATATATATATTGCATGTGTTTAAACCCACCAAATAACATAGATGATCTATTTCTTGAGAAGGTGACCCTCGATATCTTTGGTCAGATCAAGGGCAAAACCCAAAAGAACAAGTGGTTCTGGGGTTTCTTCAGTTTTCTTCTCGTACACAAATGTCCATGTAGTCCATTGCTTGTCGCAAGATGAAATAATGGTGAAAGAATTGTACAGGTCTAACAAATCTCCTCCAATTACTTTCCAAGTGATTGATTTCTTCTGAAGATCAACGGCATCAATCACTTGCTTAGCAATCTTATCTTTCCCATCTATAGTAAAAAAATAATTAAAAATACAAGAGATGTTACTCCGAATTAATGAACAACACAATCCCTCATAAAAGATTTAGTACATTCACAATAATATATTCATCTTATATCATATGTTTTTCATTTTCATTTCTCAAAAAAAGATCTACAATTCACAAAAATTGAACAGTCTACTTTTTTTTTTTCAAACCATTGGACATTGAGAAAAATATGGGAATTAGTAATGAAAATAGAGAGAGACAAAGTAGGAAAATGTAGGGAAAAATTATGCAAGAAATAATAAATACATATAAAGAGAGACAAAGTAAGGAAATGTATGTTACCGTCATTATACTTCCAGCTAACTACCGAACCAACTTTTATAGATCCACCTTCATGAATCTCAAAATGATTGATCTTACCACGACATATGTTGGGTATATGATGAGTATTAGTATGAAAAAGATCATGAATCAAGTGTCCTCCACATTTCACCTCGACAGAACCAATCAACTTGCCTTTTACACCCATATTTTTTCTTAAGTAAAGCTAAATTTTGTAGAAAGGAGGTGATGAGAAAATGTTTACAAGTTATAGTGTTTATATAGATTTTAATGTCTTGTGAAAACTTAGTAGAAAACATTATCCACGACATATATATATATGTTTCTCGTGGGGTTCGATAATTAGGGTTAGTTCATTTCTTGTATAATTAGGTTTTATATATTACTAATTTAAATAGAGAGGATATTGACAACACTTTTGAATTTGGAGCAAATTATTAATTTTCTTTTCGAACTATTGACATCCTTAAAAATATCACTCTATTTGACCAACTAAACATAGATACACACTCGATCTGCCACATGACATAGCAAGTTGTCTCAAACTCTTGTAGGAGCATTAGACTCTTAATAAAAATTCGAGTGAATTGTACGATTAAATCACCCCTAAACTTGACGAGAATTTAAGGGTGTATTTCACTCATGTTTCGGTGTATTTAAGTTTAGTTAGTCAAGTTATAAAGGAGTGTTTTTAAGATTGTCAATAATTTAGGAATAAAATTAATAATTCGCGTCAAGTTTAGGAATATATTTCTCTCATTAAATTATGATGTAGATAAGCTAATAATTGAGGTATATTCATTTTATGAACAATAATTTTACTATTATAAGAAGACAATTGTATGTTATTACAATTGTGTTAAAAAGTCATCTTTATCAAGCAAGTCAATAATATAACAGGAAATATAATGTACATCAAAAATTAAAAAAATTGGATGATGGTGATTTTGTCTCCTATATTTGCTACAATTTTATTTTATTTTAATTTTATTTTGCAGTAAACGTACACATATACAAGATTTTGTTATAGGATCATATGCAATATGTTTGTGCTAAATCTAGGAAAATAATTGTTTTATCCAGTGATGAGATTGCTTCACATTTAATTGAGAAGGTGACCCTCTATATCTCGTCAGGTATAAAACCCAATAGAACAAGAGGTTCTGGAACTTCTTATTCAGTTTTCTTTTCGTACATAAATGTCCATGTAGTGCATTGGTAGTCACATGATATGATAGCAGTGAAGAAATTGTACAACTCTAACCGATCTCTACCAATTACTTTTCAAGTGATCATTGATTTAGTTTGAGGATCAATGGCTTCAATTACTTGCTTTCAAATATAATCTTGTCTTTTCCATCTACAATCATTGAAGTCGAAAATATAAGAGATCATGTAAATAGGCTACTTAATCTATCAAAACCAGATAAAAATATAAAGAATCACAATTACATTATTTTAGCTCATTTCTTTAATTAGGTTTTTCATTTTCTCCAATGAAATATGTAAAATATGTGTATGATGTCTTACGATATTAGCTAAAGCAAGCAAAGACAGATTCAAGATTTAAATTTGATGAGTGCAGTATTTATATATTTACAACTGAACCCATTTCACTTGAGCAAATATGAGTTTAGAACTTGATTAGTCCATACAATTCTAGTGATTTTTCATATAATTTTTATGTTGCGTATAATAATATCACCCATTGAAACTTATAGAGTACATAAACTTTTGGAAGCAAGTAATATGATCTTAAAAGTTAAACACACATAAACGTAAAAAAATTGATTCATATGTAGAGAGAGGGGAAGTATGTATATATTATCGTCGTTATATTTCCTGTTAACAACTGTATCAACCTTTATGGTTTCACCTTCAAGAAACTCAAAACTTAGTATCTTGCTAGGACTTATATTGGGTATATGAGGAGTTTTGATATGAAAAATGCCATGAATCGAGTGTCCTCCGCACTTCAATTCTATTGAAGCAATTAACTTACCTTTCACATTCATATTCTTTTTTAGGTATAATAAAAAACTTTTGCAAAGATAATGGTCATAAAATAATTAAAAATTGTAGTTTTTATATAGATTTAATTAGTTTTACAAAAAAATTATTATAAATATTATAAGACATGATCCAGGACATATCATGGAAAATTAGAGCTAGGTTGTTTGCCAATTATGGAGAAAATGCCAAAATGGTTCATTATCTTTGGTGTTAGGTTTTGAATAGTCTCATAAGTGAAGGATTACTTGGATAGTCTTGGTTCTCGATATGGAAAATTCTTTGATAGGGAGCATTTTCTCTTAATGAAATTTTACGCGGCACAAATTTATAATAATTGGGCTCTAATATGAATACGGAATACTGAATGAAAATAAAAAAATATATTGATCTGTCTCACTTTGTCCTTTCCCACCTTCTTTTCGTTTCGATTTGTTTTATTTTCTCCTTTACTTATTTTTTTCCTCTTAATATCCGTTAGTCTTAGTTGGCTCCGTTAATATTTTTGTTTTCTCTACTCTTTTTATCGCTCGTTTCTCCTTAAAAAAAATTGTCTAGTTTATCGTCTTTTCTTTTTGTCTCTTTCTCTATATTAGTCTATTGTCTCTTTTTTTTAATTCTTTCTAAAAAAAATAAACTTTTTTACATTTATTTTCCTTTTGAATGAATGGATGAACTTGTCTATTAAAGTGTGTGCGCGTGTGTGCGTATGTCCACACGCGTTTGCGTGCATGCGTGTATGCGTGTGTGTGCGAGCATCATTGAGGACTGATGAGTTTTTTTTTATATATATGAATGAACTAGCCATCTATAATATCAAATCACTTTATGATATAAACCGTATGAGTGTCATACAAACTCAAAAGATCAAATACAAAAGTCATTCATCTGGTATATATTCATTAATCTCAAAAAGACATAGGGAGGTTATATGCAGATTATAGGTGTACTAGTGGATTATATTAGGGCAATTAATAACATATATACCATAGAGTGAAGATCAGATTAAGAATAGTGAGCGGTAATTCAAAATATTTTTCAATCGTGATAGAGTTCCATTACATATCAACATTTAACTTATTCATTTTTTTCTTAGTGATAGACAAATCAATGTGTCATATTCAAGGAATGTGTCGTATTGTATGTTATTAAAAAAAATGAGATAGTATTAATTGTTAAGTCGCGTGGTAAAGTTAACAATAGGCTAAAAGTTTAGAAACATACTTCAGAATTTAAGGTTTTAGGTTACACTTGACTAAGTGAGCATACCTAGAGTGCAGGGTTTAAAGATATAACATATGAAGTGGGGGTAGAAGTAAAAATCGATACACAAGTCAAATTCAAGAAAATTTCAAGTTTATTGGATATATAATCCAAGAAAATGAAGAAATTAACAATGATTTCACACATTGAAGCAGTGTGGGTATTTTGGAGTCTCGCGTCCAGAGCACTGTGTGATAACAATGTGTCTCCAAGAAAAAAGGTAAATTTATAGACTTGTGATTAGACCTATTTTGTTATATGGAGTAGAGTAATGACCAGTCAGATAATGAGAAAGATAAAGATAGTGAAGATGAGGAAAATCAAAATGAATATATGAACACACTAAGAAAAATAAGATTAGGAATGAACTTATATAGGACAAGGTGAAAATGACCTTTGTGACAGACAAGATGATAGAAGAATGATGACATTGTCCATGTATATGAAGAAGAGGAGTGTGAATGCACCAATAAGAAGTTGTAAGAGGCTAACTATAGAAAGTTTTTGAGAGGCTGATTATATAGTGTTTTATGACTAGTCTTGGAGTTTATTAGATACATAAGAGATGACACATATTCAACATATTGAAGACATTATCCTAGATAAAAATGTATTCACATTTAGGATATTGATAGAAGGATATAGAGTAGAAAGACAAGTATTGTCGAATTTTTTACCCGATTATATTACCTGCATGAAATGTGATTAGATTCCACTAAATTGAATTAAGGATCCATTTGGATTGACTTTATTTTTTTTGGCTTTAAACAAGTGTTTATAAGTACTTTTTGACTTACTCAAACACTTCAAAACTACTTATAAGCTATTTGATTTTAAAACACCTAAAATAAGTCAATCCAAACGGGCACTAGTCTTCCCACGTCTTTTGTCCTTTCCCACCTTCTATCCTTTGCGATTTGTTTTCTTTTCTCCTTTTATCCATTTTTTTCCTCTTAATTTCCTTTTCATTTAGTTGGCTCCGTTTTTTATTTTTTGGTTTTCTTTCCTCTTCTTTATTTTATTTCTTTTAATTTTCCTTTTTTTTTGTTAGTTTTATCTTCTTCTCTTTTTTTCACTTTCTCAATATTAGTTTGTGGTCTTTTTTTTTTCAAAAAAATAAAATAAAGTTCTAAATAGTGTATAAAAATAAAAATATTAGGGAATTATTATTAGACTAATAATATGGAAAAGATAAAATATTAGACTATCATAAGTAATTTTACATAATGTTGAAGTCACTAATTCATTGCTTAGAATCTAAATTAATAGAAACTAAATTTTATAAGAAAATATTCTTTTGCAAACGAAAATAAAATTTATTTCTAAACGGTGACTCTACTTTTTATTATTTCCTTTATATATAAAATTTGGTAAAAATAATATAATAAAAATTGAATTAAGATTAAACTCTATTTATTATTTAAAAAAATCATAATTGTATTTTCCTTCTGAAAAATTACAGAAATCACATACTTTTAAGGCAAAATTACAATCTACCCCTTAAAAGTTTATAATTATAGAAATCCCTCAAACGGATACAATAATATAAGCGCTGATACATTAATCTGATGCGCATGATACATTAATCGTTAAGTAAGATACATTACATTTTATACATGATACACTAATCTGATGCTCGAAAATGAGGGATTTTGGAAATTTGTAAAACTTATAGGGGATAATGGTAATAAGTTAACTAAAAGATGGGTTTTCTGTAATTTTTCCATGAATGAATATGTCCATTAATCATGTTATCTTGTCAATATATAGTATAGGAAAAGGGTCTGATGTACTTCACAACTTTGTCATTTAAAGTTGATATATCCTCGTTATGAAAGTGACTCATATATACCCTTACTATTATACAAATGACTCACATATTCCCCTATCGTTATAAAAGGAGTTCATGTATACCTTTCATCTAATGGAAGTGAAAAAACTACTTTAATTTTTTATTTTTTTGACTTTATATATATTTTTTAAATTAATGTAGGGGTATATATGATCCTTCAAGCAAAGTTCAAGGTATATATTAATCTTTTTCATACATAAATTATTTTTTGACTTCTTTGATTATCATTATTTGAGTTTCTTATTTATTTTTTTCTTTCATTCTTTAGTGTAAATAAAAAAAATTAAAACTCTTTTTTTGCGGCCCTATTGTAATTTTTAGTTTTTATATTTTTTAAAAAAATTGGGGCATCTATAATAATTTTTTAAAGAAAATTAGTGAAACTTAAATAAATTTTACCATCAAAATAATAAATTTAAATTACTCGTTGAAACAAAAAAGTAAAAAAAAAAAACGTATGTGTGAGAAGGATCAGATATACCCCACATGGATTATATTTTTTTAAAAGATTAATTAAATAATTAAATTAAAATTATTTTTTTTTCATTTTAGTCAGAGGAAAAGGGTATATGTGAGTCATTTGTATAACTGTAGGGGTATATATGAGTCACTTTCATAACAAAGAATATATCGGCTCTAAATAACAAAATTGGAGGATATCAGACCCTTTTTCCTATAATATATATGATGTGAGCATTATAAAGGACTGATGAGGTTTTTTTTTTTTTTAATAAGTGAATAAGTCATCTATGATACTATATCAACTTATGTTGCATACAATGGGGGTGTCATTGAGTACTGAGAAATGTTATTTTAAGAAATGAATTATTTTTTATGATACCTTATTTGTATATGATATATATCATATAGATATCATAGAGGACTGAGCTCATTTTTAAAGAATGAATCAGTCTTTTATGACATTTTGTATATATCATATGATCAATCATCCATGATCAATACCTTGTCAGTGTATTCTATATTAATCAATACTACAGAAGGAACATTTTATAAATGTTATTCCCAATCTTAGAACTAAAGAAAAACAAAATAATTGACAGCAAAACAATGAGAATAATTGCTTTTAAATATAATATTGTTTTTGTTATAGATTTTTTTATAGATAAATTTCAAACTTGCAACTATTCATAATATCTTACATATATCAAACATTGGAAATACAATCCCTAGAAGGAGAGGGAGTGCATATATATGTAATTTATACATTCTTCAAACATAAAGTAATTTATTTCACACAATAGCTAACTAGTTGGAACTAGCTAGCTAATTTAACACAAACACACAAATATATGTATGTGTGTAAACATACACATGCTTTTTATTCATATGTATAACTATGGCTCCATTGTATGGAATTGATGTTCTATTAATTGAGAAGGTGACCCTCTAAATCTTTTGTTAAATCAATAACAAAACCCAATAGACCAAGAGGCTCTGGGGTTTCTTCAGCTTTCTTCTCATACAGAAATGTCCATGTATTCCATTGTTGGTCACTTGATATAATAACAGTAAAAGAATTGTACAATTCTAATAGATCTCCACCAATTATTTTCCAAGTGATTGTTTTTAGTTTGAGGATCAACGACTTCAATAACTTGCTTTGCAATCTTATCATTTCCATCTACAATCATTGAAGTCGAAAACATAAGAGATATTTGATAGGCTACTCCATCTTTTAAACCCTCATAAAAGATGTTTACAATCACAATTACATATATTTAGCTCATTTCTTTAGCTTTTTCTTTGATTTTCATAATTTTCTCCAATGAAATCTATAAAATATTTGTACAATATCTTACGATATTTGATTGGTAAGTGAAAATATTTTATGAAAAGTATATACCTCTAAAGTTGAATCATATTTCAGAAAATTAAAGTTTTATGGGGAAAAAATGTCATCAAAGATTAATAATGTCGAAATATTAGCTAGAGAAAGTAAAAACATTAATTCAAAATTTAAATCTGACGGGTGCAATATTTATGCTTTCACAACTGAACCTATTTCACTTCAGCAAACATGGGAGATCATCGATCTCATATCAAATCCCATATATCGAATCTTTTATTTTTTTTTTCAAGAAATACTAAATATCTAAGTTTAGAACTTGATTAATCATTACAATTTTAGTGATTTTGTACATTTTTATATTGCGTATAATAATAGTACCCGTTGAAACTTATAGAGTACATAAACTTTGGGAGCAAGTAATATGATCTTAAAATGTATACTCTATGGTAGCTAAACATCATTAAATAACCTTTTTATGAAAAACATTTTCTTGGAAATTGACTTTCTCCTAAAATCAAACACACCTAAACGTAAAAAAATTGATTCATATGTAGAGAGAGGAGAGAGTGTGCATATATTATCATCGTTATATTTCCAGCTAACAACTGAACCAACCTTTATAGTTTCACCTTCATGAAATCCAAAACTTAGTATCTTGCTAGGGATTATGTTGGGTATAATATGAGGTTTGGTGTGAAAAAGGTCATGAATTAAGTGTCCTCCACAGTGCACTTCTATTGAAGCAATTAACTTAATTACCTTTCACATGCACCCATTTTTTTTTTTTGGGTATACTAAAAAAACTTTTACAAAGAAATTAAAGTGATGATAAAATAATTAAAAATCGTAGTCTTTATATAATTTAGATGTACACGAGGTTATATTAAGACATATCATGGAAAATTAGAGGTAGGCTGTTTGCCTATTATGGAGAAAATGCCAAAAATGGTCCATTATATTAGGTTGTAGGTTTGGAATAGTCTCATAACTATTCTTTGAGTAGTCTTGGTTTTTTAAATTCGTCAAAAAAAATTATTTTCGTCATTAGATATTAATTAAACTTTAATTATTAAAGTTAATAAAAATAAAATATATTTAACAAAATCTCACATTTGAAAGTACAGATTTTGTAGTTTATGTTATTTTTGATATATTTCAAGAGTTTGATACAGTTTTTTGAGGCGTAACTTCGTAAGTTTAGTGATTTTTGTCAAAAAAAATTTTATGTCTTGTGTAATTATTATGTTGCAGTTTCTGGAATTTCAACAGAAACTTTTGATATTTTCAATTAATTTTTTTCATAATACTTTTGAATAAATTTAAGGGAAAAGGATTTGATATACCTTTCAACTTTGTCATTTAGAACTGATATAAAGTGGATCATACATACCCCTACTGTTATGTAATTGACTAACAAATATCTTTTTCTTCTAACGGAAGTGAAAAGTTAATTTTAATTTTATTTTTTAAAACAATATATAATCCATATGGGGTATATTTGATCCTCCTCACACGTATTTTTTTTTGACTTTTTTATTTTAAGGACTAATTTAAATTTATTATTTTGATGGTCAAATTTATTTATATTTCACTAATTTTCTTGTAAAATTTATTATAGATCCTCCTTACACGTATTATTCTTTTCATTTCAATTTGTTTTCTTTTCTACTTTTCTCCTATTTTTCCTCTTAATTTCCTTTTCTCTTAGTTGGCTCCGTTAATTCTTTTGTCTTCTTCTCTCTTTTTGTTGCTTCTTTCTTTCTTTTAATTTAATTTTTTGGGGTTTAGTTTATCTTCTTCTGATTTTAACAAAATAACGGCAGTTGATATCTCAAAAGATCATTCAATTTTAAAAATTTAGTTATTAAATTTTATTTTGTATCCATAAAATTACTTCATTTAGATATTTATATCAGTTAAATCATTTAACTAAATTTATTGTTAAAATAACATCTTACATAACAAATAAATAATTTTTTATGTCATGTAAACATGAATTCCACAAATAAAATAAAAAATAAAAAGACTAATTGAGAAGTTTTAAGGGGCAAACTTAATTAGTGAACCAAATATTATGATACATGTTGAGTATTTTTCCTTAGTTTCCTATCATAATTGCGTTTTTCTTCTTCTTTTTTTTAAAGGAAACACAAAGTCTCCATATTTGGATAAAAAAAATTCTTATAGGAAAAAAAGTTTATGAATCTATAAATAGAGGTCTTTCTAACTTATAAGTAGCATTCACAATGTACGTACGTAGTTTTAACATAATTTAATGACTTTACTAAATAAATTTTCAAAGTTTGAATGATCTTTTGAGATAGATATTAACTCCAGCGACATTCACAATCATAAACAATAAAAGTTATAATTTGTAAATTATATACTCATCAACACAACACGTAGGCATAAACTTATACACATATGTATCAATATGATCCATAGACGTCATCAACATATAGACATCAAATAGGTAATCCCCTAATTATCAAATCTTTCTATTTTATTATGCACTTCTCGACCACAAAAACAATTTTGACACGCAATTAGTAAGTCTCCATCTTTAATGACTTTACTAAATAAATTTTCAAAGTTTGAATGATCTTTTGAGATAGATATTAACTCCAGCGACATTCACAATCATAAACAATAAAAGTTATAATTTGTAAATTATATACTCATCAACACAACACGTAGGCATAAACTTATACACATATGTATCAATATGATCCATAGACGTCATCAACATATAGACATCAAATAGGTAATCCCCTAATTATCAAATCTTTCTATTTTATTATGCACTTCTCGACCACAAAAACAATTTTGACACGCAATTAGTAAGTCTCCATCTCAAAGTTAACATATTATCATTTTGTATGACTCTTCATTGTTATAGGGGACTCATTTGTATTTATTAAGATTAAAATATGTGAATTTGAATAGCCTTCGAAATAATTAAGATATTGTCTTTAAATTTGAATACTGAATAATTAATTTTTATTTATTTTTTTTTATCTGAATATGCATAGTTAATTATGGGTAAAAAACATAAATATACAATATGGGGAAAGTTTAATATTAAATTAATAATATTAATAAAACACGAAAAATCCAATCTTTGTCATATATTGGTAATTAAAACGCTAAGTTTATAATTAAAAAGAAGTATGTGCATATTCTGTTAATAAAAGTCTTAAATTGTATATTCTTGTAATTTTCACTTTTTAAATTATTTAAGTAGTAAAAGTGTGTAATAAATCATTATGCTAGTTTAAGTGTGTAATTGACTTTTCGAAACAAATTCAGAGGAAAATCTATGCTTTTTCCCGTGCTAGTTATGCTGATGGAGGTAACGACAATGATAATGATTGTCATGGTGATAATGAATATAATTATATTGATGGAGGAGGTAAATAAGGTAGCAGATGACAATATTGATTGGCACCAATGGTGGTTGCGATAACATAGGTGGTTGACGATAATAATGGTAATTGATTGATAGTGATGATAGCAGTGGATATAACTATAATGGTTGAGGTGGTAGTGATTGACAGTCATAGTAGTTGTGATTGCAGAGGTGATTGGTGATGATGATAAATGATTTTGGATAGAGTATGGTGATGAAAATTAATTATCTAACAAAAGCACATTTTAATAATATTAAGACCGTATTCAAAATTGTAATTATTAAAACCTTTTCAGATCAAATGAGCGCTTAAATCATAATGAAATTAAAATAAATATTTAATTTGATTTGATTTTAAATTTTGAAAAATCACAATATTTGATATTAATAAAATCCAATCAAAGAAAAACCAAAATCAAATCATATTATGACTTTGTATGACTCTTCATTGTTATATGGGTTCCGTTTTCTCAATCAACCATGTGTGTCTGTTGTGTCGACTACTACCACTTTATTTATTTTTATTAAGATTAAAATATTTGAATTTGAAGGTATATTTGAATAATTATGATATTGTTTTTAAATTTAATAAATATAAATAAATAATAAATCTTCTTTTACTTTAGCAAACTTAAGATGGAAGTTCTATTTTTAAGCTAAATAAAATGAAAGTTTTTTTTTTAAACACATACAACACCATCATGAGAATGCACAAATAAAAATATTTAAGTTAAATAAGATGAAAGTTTTATTTTTAAGAATGAATAACTTTAAGTTTGCAAAGAAAATCTTTTTTTTAAAAACTATATAAAGTGAACGGTATTTTTGTAAGAATAACTTGTTTTTAAAATTTATGCAATGCATATTATTTTGAATACAACAAATCAAACAGTCAATAAGAAATAATCTCAAATAACTTATTTCATTATAATTAATCCCAACATAACTTATCACATCATAACTTATCTCATCATAATTAATTCAACATAATTAATACCATCATAACTTATATTCAGACCAAATGATCCTTAAGGGTTTTAGATTAAACTAGAATAAATTAGAGTAACTGAAATGCAAGTTTAGCAAGTAACGTATGAAATAGAGGTGGAAGTCTAGATCGATGCACAAGTCATATCCAAGATATAAAGTTCCAAGTATCATGAGTCTATAATCCAAAAAATGAAGAGATTGACAATGATGTCAGAGTTCGTATTAAAGCGGGATGGATGAAACGGTAGATTTGCATCTAAGATGTTGTGTTATAACAATGTGTTTCCAAGACTTAAACATAAGTCTATAGATTGATGGTTAAACTTACTTTAATGTATTGAGGAGAGTATTGGCCAATTCATTTTACTTTTAAATAAATCTCAAATTAACAATTTTATATGAAATGTAACATAAGTAGCTGCTTATAAGTCTTAGATATTCACAAAAATCAAAAGTCAAATTTTAAATTTACCAAATATAAAGGTGGAAAAGGATTACACAAAACACAGTTTGATAGGCTATTGATAAAATACTACATTTTATAAATGTTATTCCCCATCTTATAACTAATTAAAGAAATATAACAAAATATAATTGACAGAAAAACAATGAGGATAACATGCTTTTAACTATAACATTGTTTTTATTAATAGAGTACTTAAAGGTAAATTTCAAACTTGCAATTATTCATAATATCTTACATATATTAAACATTGGGAATACAATCCCTAGAAGGAGAGGGAGTACATATGTAATACATTCTTCAAACATATTGCAACTTATTTCACACACTAGCTAACTAGCTAGAACTAGCTAGCTAATATAACACAAACACACACATATATGATATATGTATGTGTGTAAACAGACACATATTTTTTTCATATGTATCACTTGAGAAGGTGACTCTCAATGTCTTTTGTCAGGCCAATGAGAAAACCCAATAGAACAAGAGGTTCTGGAGTTTCTTCAGTTTTCTTCTCGTATAGAAATGTCCATGTAGCCCAGTGCTGATCACATGACGTAATAACAGTGAAGGAATCATACAACTCTAACACATCTCCACCAATCACTTTCCAAGTGATTGATTTACTTTCAGGATCAAAGGCTTCAATCACATGCTTTATAATCTTATCTTTTCCATCTATACGATTAATGAAGTAAAAAACATAAGAGATAGTTAATAGGCTACTCCATCTTTTAAACCCTCATAAAAATATATAAACATTCACAATTACATACTTTTATCTCATTTCTTTAGGTTTTTCTTTTATTTTCGTTTTCTCCAATGAAATCTGTAAAATATTTGTACAATGTGTTACGATATTAGATTGGCGAGTAAAAATATTTTATGGAAAGTATTTATTAAAGTTGAATCATATTTCAGAACATAATTCGAGTGTTATGGTAAAAAAAATTATTATCAAAGATTAATAATGTTGAAATATTAGCTAGAGCAAACAAAAGACACTAGTTCAGAATTTAAGGTGTGTTTGGTTCGAAGGAAAATGTTTTCCTGGAAAATAAGTGAATTTTTCACTTATTTTCTCACGTTTGGTTGGTGAGTAGAAAATATTTTTCAAAATATATTTTTTGGTGTTTATGAAAATATTTTAAAGAAACTATCTTTTATTTTTAACTAGAGAGTATAAAATAATTTTTGACCCAAAAACCAACCTCGATAATCGATCTAGGATATGAACCCAACACGCGAACTAGGACACACAACCCTGACGACAGATCTGAAATCCGACCCTGAAATTTGAACCAAGACTTGATCCCCACTTTTGACCCGAGACCCGACATTTGAATTGAGACTGTATATCCGATCCAGGACCTGACCCCTACACCCGAACTTGAACACGATCTATCAATCCAGATTTTGACTTTGACACTCGAATCGAGACCCGACTTCTAAATCAGGATCTGACCCCGACAACCAAGACCTGATCCCCACTTTGTTTTTAAAAAAAAGAGATTTAAAAAAAAAAAACATTACCCTAAATTTAACGGATACAACATTTATGTTTTCACAACTGAACCCATTTCACTTGAGCAAACATGGGTTAATAAATTGATTACTCAATACAATTTTAGTGATTTTGCACATTTTTATTTCCCGTTGAACCTTATAGAGTACATAAACTTTGGGGGCAAGTAATATGATGTTAAAAATTAAGATACTTATATAGAAATCACTTTCCTCAATCATCAAATAACCTTTTATGAAAAACATCGTTGAAAATCGACTTTCTCCTAAAATCAAACACAACTAAACGTAAAAAAAAATGGTCCATATATAGAGAGAGGGCGAAGTGTGTATATTACCATCGTTATATTTTCAGCTAACAACTGAACCAACCTTTATGGTTTCGCCTTTAAGAAACTCAAAACTTTGTATCTTGCTAGGGGTTATGTTGGGTATAAGATGAGGTTTGGTGTGAAAATGATCATGAATTAAGTGTCCTCCACAATTCACTTCTATTGAAGCAGTCAACTTACCTTTCACTCCCATTTTTTTTAGATGTACTAAAATATTTTACAAAGAAAGTGATGACAAAATAATTAGAAATCGTAGCCTTTATATAGATTTCACTTAATTGGACAAATAGTTATTATAAACATTATAGTTATTACATTGCAGTTTTGGGAATTTTGACGGAAACTTTTGATTTTTTCAGTAATTTTTTTCATAGCACTTTTGAATAAATTTAAGGGAAAGGGCTTGATATACCTATCAACACTGCCATTTAGAGTTGATATACCCCTCATATGAAAGTGACACATATATACCCTATTGTTATATAAATGACTCACAAATACCATTTTCCTCCAGTGGGAGTGAAAAAATAATTTTAATTTAATTTTTAAATTATATTACCCTTATATATAAGCCAACAACATATGGGATTAACACTGCAATATTTAGTTGTACAAAATGTTATCTGAATTGTACTCCTAACCCTTATATATAAGCCAATTACTATATAAGAAGAGGGAACAACCAAGCACCACAACCAATATATTTATAAAAAGAAATGACATGTAAAATGAAATAGAGAGAGTATTAGTTTTTGAAAATGGAAAAGGACAAAACACATATGAAATTAAAAGACATATAAAAATAAGTTGGTTTAACTCTCAAACATAAAAAGTAACATATGTTATTAAAAACTTTAATAAAAAGTACTATAATTTACAATAAATAATAACTTAAAATATCTACAAGACAACAAAAAAAGACTAATTTTTGTACTGCTTCTGTCACATAAACTAGGATTGGGATGATTTTAAAATTTTAATTTTGGTTATACATTATAAAATAGCCGAAAAATTGAATGATATAATTTTAAAAAAAATAACCGAATGAATCGTTCTATCGATAACCCTAATGTTACTTCTACTCTGTTTATTTTTACTTAAATTTAGAAAGATATGCTTCATTTCTACCCTCAATCTTATCGCTACATTTATTTGCTATTTAAAATTGAAATTAAAAAGACAAATGACAAATAAGTTTCTATATTAGCTCACTTATGAGCAAAATATATTATAACAATCTTTACTAATTTTATAACAATACATAAACTATACTCCCTCCGTTCCATATTAGATGGGCACTTTCAACTTTACACGGTGATTAAGAAATCATTAATACATTGGAAGACTTCACCATTTTGCCCTTTGTTTATATCAATGCACATTGAAATGAGTTACAAAAAATACACATACAATATAGGAATGGTCATATTAATTGTAGGGGTAAAATGGAAAAGAATTAATTAATTCTATCCTAATTTAATAAGTGCTCAAATAATATGAAAAATATATTTTTAGTAAGATTCTCATCTAATATGGGACGGAGAGAGTAACAATATAACCTTATTAATGTTGGGCCTGGGCAGCGCGCGGGCTTTCTTTACTAGTATATATATAAAATTCATATGGGGTATATTTGATCCTCCTCACACATATTTTTTTTTAAATTATTTTTCTTTCAACGACTAATTTAAATTTATTATTTTGGTGGTTAAATTTATTTATGTTTCATTAATTTTCTTGTAAAATTTATTATTTTTCCCTTTTTTTTTCCAAATACAAAAACTATTTGACAATATAGCGGTAAATAGTTTTAAATTATAATATAGCCATTAAAAAATAGTTTTAAATTTTTTTCTTTACACTAAAGAATGAAAGAAAAAAATAAAATAAGAATAAGAAAATCAAATAATGATAATCAAAGAAGTCAAAAAATAATTTATTTATGGAAAAAATTAAAATATACCTTGAACTTTGCTAGAAGGATCATATATACCCCTACATGATTTTTTTATAAAAAAAATTATAGTCAAAAATATAAATTTAAAACTAATATTTTTCACTTTCGTTTGATGAAGGCTAGATGTGAGCTCCTTTTATAACGATATGGATATATGTGAGTCATTTGTACAACGGTAAGAGTATATATGAGTACTCAATTTCAAAACAAGGGATATATCAGCTCTAATTAACAAAATTTAAAGGTAATCAGAGCTTGGTAATAAAGATCAAATAGTGTCATTTCCCTTGAATTGAATTGATTTGATTTGTCTTCGCCCTGAATATGGAGAAAAATTTGTGAAAGAGTCACACTTGAATGAGCTTTATAATACGTGATTCGGATTTAGTCGAGACTTCAATATGAATTTCAAACACGGAGTGAGAAATTTTTTTGATCTGCCTCACTTTGTCCTGTCCCATCTTCTTTTCATTGCAATTTGTTTTCTTTTCTCCTTTTCTCCTATTTTTCCTCTTTAATTTCCTTTTCTCTTTGTTGGCTCCGTTAATTTTTTTGTTTTATTCTCTCTTTTTGTCGCTTGCTTCTTTTAATTTATTCTTCTGATTTTAACAGCAACATCCGTTAATATCTCAAAAGGTCAGTCAATTTTAAAAATTAGTCAATTTTATATTAATAAAATTACTCAATTTAAATATTTATATCTATTAAATTATTTAATTGAATTTATTATTTAAAAAACATCTTACCTGACAAATAAATTATTTTTTATATCACGTAAATATGAATTCCACGAATAAATAAAATTTTAAAAAACTCATTACAAAGTTGAAGGGGCAACTTAATTAGTGAACCAAATATTATGATATTATTGTACAATATTATGTCTTATATTAAGTAAATTAAAAAAAACCTTTGTTAGTGAAACAAATATGATGATATTACTATATATTTCATATCCTAAGGACTCTTAATAATTTAAAATGTTTAATGATTTTAAAACAAAACTATTAAATTTATATAACTAATTTAGTGTGCTTTGAACGTACGTCTCGCAATAATCAGATGACCACATATTTTACAGTTTGTCACGGAAGATATATTTTTAATAAATTTATTCGAGTGATTTTATTGATATAAAGGTTTAAGTTAAGTGATTTTGTTGATATAAAGTTAAATTTAATGACTTTGCTAAATATATTTTTAAAGTTAAGTGATCTTTTGAGATATTAACTCCAACGACATTCGTAATCATAAGCAAGTAACTCAGACAACTCCACAACATTAATTACATAATAATTGTAAGATATATACTCATCAACACAACTCGAACGAATCAATATCTACTTGCATATATCATTAGTCAAAAAAACAAAAAAAATAGTATGTATTAATATGATTCATAGGCTACATCAAAATATAGACATCAAATAGGGAATCCCGTAATTACTTAACTCTTTCTATTTTATTATGCATTTTTCGACCACAAATACAATCTTGACATACAATTAGCCAATTTGGTGTCCTTCTCAAGGTTAACATATTATGACTTTGTATGGCTCTTCATTGTCATGTGGACCTTATTTGTATTTATTAAGATTAAGACATGTAAATATAAATATATATTTAATTAATTAAAAATTGTCTTCAGATTTGTACACGAAATAATTTATGTATTTTATTTTTCAATATTTGAATATGCATAACTAATTATTGGTAAACGTAATACATATATAATTAAAACGAAAAAAAAGTAATTAAATATTAAAAATACACAAATTTAATTAAATAAAATTATATTTGATAAGAAAAATGAAACACATATATTCGCTAACGATGGTGGAGATGGTTTCTAATGGCAATGTTTGGTGTTAGTAGCTAGTAATAATGGTGACGGTGATGCTGGAGGTAATTGGTGTTGTAGTGGTTGATGTGATGGCAATGGTTGTTTAGTAGTGGTGGATTGTGATATATGGTGAAGTTTGTTGATGTTAGTAGTTGACTATTGATGAGGGTGGCTGAAGAATGCTTGGTGGTTGATGATCTGATGGTGGTAGTTGACATTGGTGCTAGTTATGATGATGAAGATGGCGACGGTGATAATGACGATTATCATAATGATGGAGGTGGTAGATGTAGTGGCGAATGACAATATTGGTTGGCACCAATGGTGATTGTGATAACATAGGTGGTTGACGATAGTAATGGTAATTGACAATGATAGTGATGATAGCAATGGATATAACTATAATGATTGAGATGTAGATATGATAGTGATTGGCAATGTTAATAGTTGTGATTGTAGAGGTGATTGGTGGTTAGTAATAGTGACGGTGGTGGTAATGATGGCAAGGTGGTTACTAGTGGCAACTTGTAATTGTGCATGTTTATTGGTGGCGACAGATGATTGTGGATGGAGAGTGGTGGTGAAAATCAATTATCTACACAAAATACATTTTATTGATATTAAAACTTTATTCAAGATCGTAATGATTAAGACATTTTCTGATCAAGTAACTACTTAAATCTTAAAGAAAGCACCTGCACTCAATGACCTAAAGTATGAACCATTCAAATCTATTAAGTGCAGTGTATACCTAGATTTTATTTGGTTTTAAATTTTAAAAATCGACAATATTTAATTTTACCAAAATCTAATCAAAGAAAAATCAAAACCAAATCTATAATAAAGCACAAAAAATCTAATTAACATTTCAAGGAGTTTTGTGTTTCTTTAAACAAAAATATAAATAGATATAGAGTGATTGTAATACATGGTAAGATATAGACATCAAATATAGAATTCCGTGATTACTTAATTCTTTCTATTTTATTATATGCATTTCTCGATCACAAAATAATCTTGATACACAATTAATTACTCTCTCTATTCCTAATTGCTTGTCAACTTTTAAATTGACACACTTATTAAGAAAATAATGATTGACATAGTGAGTTTACCATTTTTCTCCTATTAATTATGAAGTGGATGAATTAAAACTTAAGATTTTCAAAAAGTTCTACCTTTTTCAAAGCAATTAATTGAGGGTATAATAGGTAAAAAAAAATTGTTCTTTCTTGATTTGTCAAAATAGACAAGTAATTATAGACAGAAGCAGTAGGTATCATTCTCAAAGTTAACATATTATGACTTTGTATGACTCTTTATGATTGGCATATGGGTTCCTTTTTCTCAATGAATCTTTTGTATCGACTAATAAGACCTTATTTATTTTCATTAAGATAAAGATATTTGAATTTAAAGGAATTTGAATAATTAAAATATTATCTTCAAAATTAATTATTTTTTATTAAGCATAATTTATTTATGAAAGAAGTATTGAAAATATCCTTAAATTTGATACAAATTATTAGTTTCATTCTTAAGCTATTGACAGTCTTTAAAGCATTCTTCTACTTGACTAACTAAGCTTAAATACACATCTGGTCAAATTTAGGGGTGTTTTCAACACTTCTCTCAACTTCTTAATAAAAGTCTTACGTTCCTACAAGAATTTAATACTATTTGCTATATGATGTGACAGATCAGAGTATATTTAAGTTCAGTTAGTTAAGTAAATAAATATTTATAAATATAGAGAAGTCCAGAAACATGAACATGGACCAAAATCCAACCCATCTAAAATTAGAAATAAAAAAGAAATATCGAAAGCCAAAAAACGAAAATGTTACACTATTCGGTACTCTCAAAGAAATTAATTGACGTCTTTTCTTTTTGTTTTCTTTTCTCTTTTTGTCGTTTGTTTCATTAATTTCCTCTCCTTTTTCTGACTTTTATCTCTTTCTCTATTTTTGTCTTTTCTCTTATTTTTTTATTTTTTAAAAATATCAAATAAATTTTTTTAGAGGATTAAGAATATATTTGAAAAAAGTCTATAATAATAAATAATTGAGAGAAAAAATTGAAGTTACTAGTTTATTTATTAAAATCTTAATAAATAATGAATATATTTTATAAAAGATAAATTCTTTTGTGAATAAAAACAAAACTTATTTCTAAAATATGACTCTATTTTTGTTTTTTTTTTTTACAAAGAAAACTAGCAAAAAGTTAATATGTTAAAATTATATATATAAAAAAATTAAGCTTAAACTCTGTTTTTGGTATTTTTATTTAAAAATTTTGTTCTTTTGATTTAATGAACCCGTTGTTTAATTATGATACACTGTCAGTATATGATATATACCATGTGGGAATCATTTTGGGAGTTTTATTTTTTGAAGGAATGGATCAGTCATCTATGATATCATATTAATTTATGATTTATACCATGTGAGTATCATAGAAGACAGCGATACTTTTTAAAGAAATGAACCAATTTTCTCTGATATACTCTATTTGTATACGATTTATATCATATGAGTATCATAGAGGACTGGGATCTTTTCTTTGAAGGGTTAAATCAAGTCATCCATGATATCTTATCAATATATAATAGATCATGTATACAGTCATTCATGATGTCTTATTGGTATATGATACATATACCATTTCTATATCATTGAGGATTGAAGGATTGAGTTGGTTATCTAGGGGTTTAGTGGTTAACATCTTAACTCGTAATGGTTTCTATGGATCTAGAATTAAAACTCTTTACTTTGGAGGAGGTGTTGTACGTGTATGTTGCATTAAGGATTAACCCTTTTGTTGTTACTATTTGCCTTGGTAATAGAATATAGATGTGGCATATTCAAGAGGATGTGTTGTCCGTGTATGTTATTCTCAAATAATATAATGTTGATCAACGAAATGAGTGGTAGAGTTAATGAATTGTTGGAAGTTTGAAGACACACCTTAAAATCTAAAGGTTCATGTTAATTAAGTAGGACTAATAAAGATACATGAAGTACAAGTTTAGTGATTCAAAGCATGAAATGGAGGTGAAAATGAAAGATCAATATACAAGTCATACACAAAAAATAAAGTTTTAAGTATTTTGGTTCTATAATCTAAGGTAACAGGCAGATGACGATGAGGACATACATTATATTGGAGCAAGGTGGATGAAATAGAGGCTCGCCTGTGTGATAATTAAGAATGTATCACCAAAGCTTAAAGATAAGTCTACATATATATATATATATATATAGTAATGGTTAATTAGACCTACTTTATGCACACATTCAGAAGATGAAGGAAGCGGGGATGAGGATACTCATTTGGATGTGTGGGCATACTAGGAGACATAAGATTAAGAACAAGTTTATACAGGACAATGTGGTATTGACATTTGTGGTGGACAAGATAATGGAAGCGAGATTGAGATGGTCCGGATATATGACGAAGAGGTGTGTGAATACATTAGTAAAAAGATGTGAGAGGTTGACTATAGAATGTTTTAGAAGAGGTAAAGGTAGGACAAAGAATAACTAGGTTGAGGTGACTAGACAAAATATGACACATTTTCAACTTGCTTATCAGAACACTAGATAGGAAGGTACAGAGAGACTAATGATATTGATAGAAGAATAAAAGGTATATATAGACAAGTGTTATCGTACTTTTATGTGAGAGAGGTAGGGGTCAGTCTCCTCTTCAGATTTATTGCATAAATTATATATCATGTCTAGCTAGTGAGTCTCAAGTACTAAAGACTTCCCACAATGGTTCTAAAGATAACTTCACCATAAATGAGATTTGGCCAAATACTCTAAATAAAACATTAAACAAATAGAGGTAAGTGAGTTGAAATAATTGAATCTATTTGTGATTGTTCTGAGTTGATATAAGGCAATGTGAATTCATCAAAAATCACAAGTCTTGGAACATACATTCTTCTGGTTGGAAGATGGTATGATCTAAAATTTTGTTCTTCCATTTAAATAGGGGAAAAACCAACATCCAAATATTTTTAGGATACATTTTTCGATGGATAAAAATAGATATCGATGGATGACCGTTGAAAATTTCATATTATTTTTACATATATTGAACATTGGAAATACATATGCAATATAATCTTCAAACACAATGTTATTTATTTCACACGATAGCTAGATAGATAGAACTAGCTAGCCAATATCACACAAAGACACATCTATATATGTGTGCGCAAACATACATATATATATTTTGCATATGTATTAATATGGAAATGAGTCATTGAATAGCATTGATGTTTAATTACTTGAGAAGGTGACCTTCTATTTCTTTTGTCACATGAAGAACATAAGCCAGGGGAACGAGAGGCGCTGGTATATCTTCAGTTTTCTTCTCATACATAAATGTCCGTGTAGTCCATTCATGGTCACATGATGTTATAATAGTGAAGGAATTGTACAACTCTAATAGATCTCCACCAATCGCTTTCCAAGTGATTGTTTTAGTTTCATGATCGACGGCTTCAATCACTTGCTTTGAAGTTTTATCTTTTCCATCTACAATCAATAAAGTCAAAAATATAAGAGATAATAATAGGGTAATCAGTTCGAAAATGATTCATATGTAGAGAGAGGAAAGTGTGTATATGTTACGTCATTATATGTCCAGTTAACAATTGAACCAATTTTTAGGGTTTCGCCTTCATGAATTTCAAAAAAATTTACCTTGTTGGGGCTTATGTTGGATATAGGATGAGTTTTGGCATGAAAAATCTCAAGAACCGAGTGTCCTCCACACTTCACCTCTACTGAAACAACTTTCTTGCATTTTACACCCATATTTCTTTTTAGATATATTATAACAAAAAGCTTTGAAAGGAAGTGGTGCTAAAATGATTAGAAATTGTAATCTTATATAGATTTCAATTAGGTGCACCAAAAGTTATTATATAAATATTATAAAACATGATCCACGACATATCATGAAAGTTTAGCGTTAGGTTGTTAGCCCATTACTGAGAAAATATTTATATCGATCTTATTTTTTATAGTAGGTTTAAAATAAAGAATCTCTTAAGCATTATTTGGGGAGTTTTGATGTTTTAAATTTGTCAAAAGTGAGAATTATTGTCTTCGTCAAATATTTATTAAGCTTTAATTATTACCACATTCAGATCTTTTCTTCGATTAAGCAAAAAGTTTTGATAAGAAAGTGGCAATAAAATTGTTAGAAACTATAGTCTAAAAATATTGACATCAAGGTTGTCTAGGGACTCTTTCTCACGTCATAAAATATATATTTTTTCTTAGCCAACCAAGGTTTTTTAATTCCAGAAATAATATGCCAATATTTGAAAATAAGAGTTTGAATAATTGTATTTGGTCATAAAGTACAAATTATAATTGTTTTTTTATTTTCTGTTGGTAATTTAAAGTGTAAAAAGTTGATACACCTTTTAATTATTTTTTAAAATTCTTAAAAAATCTACATGATTAAACATATTTTTCAGAATTCAACTTAAAAAAAAAAAAAATTAAAAATCATAATCAAACACCTCCTACGTATATACTTATAAAACATGATCCACGAGGGGCACAACATATCATGGAAGATTAGTGTTAGCTGTCTTTCAACATGAAACTTCAACCCATCAACTTATAATAAAAAATAAAAAAACTTATAATTTAAAAACAAAATATGTTGAAGATAAGGTTTACAACTCACAAGAAATTAAATTTAAAATAGTGAAATGTTTCAAACAATAAAAACCTAGAGAAATAAAAAAGAAAGAAATATGGCATAAATTAATTTATCTTAGTCTTAAGTGATTTTGTGAAGGATAGATTAATTAAATAAAATACGTAAGTATTTTTTGGGTCATCCATGTGGATTGATCCAACCTGATCCGACCCATAATTTTACTAAGAAAAAATGGATTGAGATTACATCTTATCTCAATTTCAAAAATAGAGGGAACATATACCAAGTAACTGCTTAATCTCTCTTTACAAATAGTGATAAACAGAAACCTCAAAAATAGATCGCTAAAAAGAGACCTCATGAGGTCGATATTCCACTTAAATCTATACTTTCCCCTATTAATATCAACACAAAGAGACATTTAGCTTGTAGCAATATAACTTTGATTCTTTGAAATTCAAAGTCGGACATGGAGTAATTCTTTAACAAGACTATCAATATTCTGCCACGTGGCAGCCGATAACGGTAGCAGCAACCCAACATGGCAGCTACAGTGTCTTACGCACACGGAGGAATTCCAATTTCTTTAGGCTTCGATTTTGGATTCCTAATCTGCTTTGGACTCAATTATTTTATTTAGGGTTTATTATATCTATAAATAGTCCATAGAAATAATTATGGGAGGTATCAAGAGTAAGGAGGAGACACCTTTTGAAGGGAAAGTCGTCAATACTTTTGAGGGTTCTTTTCTTCTTCTTGTTTTCTTAGACATTAGTAGCTAAAACTCTTGTTCTGGGGCTGTAGCTACGGATTCAATGTTGATTATTTGAGGCTTTATGAATTGATTTTCGGTTGTCAATCCAAATTACTTCTATATTCTTGTTTTACTATTTTATGCTTGCGCACCATAAAATAAATCTAGTGTCTAATCTTAAAATCAAACGAGGAGGGATTAGATAGACCAAGAATATAGAGAGCTCGGTCCACCCATAAGATTGAGGTGATTAGTGTTCAGGAGTGACGCCCAGACGAACACCTTGCTTGGTTACGAAATAGGATGAAATATAAAAGCTCAACAGTTAGTTTATCTATCCCCGCTTAACGATGTAGTTAGATGGCTAATTGGGGTAGGCGGCGAGAGGCGAACCACCCGGACCATACTATCAACCCTATAAACCAGTAATTTGACAACTGAAGTGAATTCTAAGCTAAAAGTATGATACATAAAATCCAATACATGTTGTAGCCCTGAGATTTTCCAACTATTGTAAGTAATTTTATTATTTTGTTCTTGCATTCTTCTCTTTTGGTTCTCTTAACTAAATAAATTAGATCAGTATAATTTAGTAAAAATAGTTAAGTGACATGTCCTTTGGGTTCGATAATCTGGTTCTTTTAAGAGCCACTATATTACTTGCGCGACCGCGTACACTTGCGTGTGAAATTGGGAGCAACAATGGCCCTGGCAGCGTAAGGAAAAACGATGTATCATCACGATAGCTCTTAAGTGATGGTTGTCAGTTAGAGAAACTCTCATAGCAGTATTTTGTATTTTAATATACATCAGAAATATTTGTATTTTCATATACAAACAGAGTTCATATTGTTTTTTTTGCATACATACAGAGTTATTATTGTATTTCTAAATACACAGAGTTGAAAACCATGTTTTAAAGCTTTTCTTTATACTGCATTTATTTACACTGTTTTATATTAAAATCAGTTAAGTTGAGTTGAGTTGAGTTGAGCCAGGTAAGTTCTTCAGTTCCTTTCAAGCTTATGTGTTGTTTTAGATTTCCCATCGCATACTCGTACATTCAATGTATTGATGCCAGTTGGCCTGCATCTTATTATGATGCAGACACAGGTAACCAGGATCAACATGCAGCGCCTCGTTGATCCAGTTGAGCACTCAAAGTCAGTTGGTGAGCTTCCTAGCTTTTCAGATGATCCTTTTTATTGCTTTAAGTATTTTAGTTCATTAGGATGTCGTGAGTCTTGTCTTGACGTCCATCTCAGTTGTCTAGAGGCTTCATAGACAGAGCTAGTGATGTTAGTTCATGAATCTTTACTTTCCCTTTCAGTTAAGTTGAGACTTGAGTTGCCACTTTGGCAGTGAATGTTATTTATTACATTCTAAGTTATTTATTGAGCAGTTCAGTTTGTTTTTTTAAAGTATATTTATCTTGAGTAAAGTCTTCTGTTGAGTAAGTAAGCCAGACAATTTATCTTGAGTAAAGTCTTCTGTTGAGTAAGTAAGCCAGACAAAGGGTTCGTTTGGGGCCAACAATGGTTCTCGAGTGCCAGTCCAGCCCAGGGTGTAGGCTCGGGGCTTGACAAGTACAAGTTTAGTGATTCAAATCATGAAATGAAGGTGAAAAGGAAGATCAATATATAAGCCATACACACACAAAAAAAGTTTCAAGTATCTTGGTTGTATAATCTAAGGTAACATGAAGATGACAATGTGGACATACATCATATTAGAGCAAGGTGGGTGAAATAGAGGCTCACCTCCAGGGTACTCTGTGATAATTAAGAATGTGTTACCGAAGCTTAAAGATAAGTCTATATATAGAGTGATGGTTAATTAGACCTACTTTATGCACACATTCAGAAGATGAAGGAAGCGGGGATGAAGATACTCATTTGGATGTGTGGGCATACTAGGAGACATAAGATCAAGAACAAGTTTATAAAGGACAATGTGGTATTGACATTTGTTGTGGACAAGATAATGGAAGCGAGATTGAGATGGTCCGGATATATGACAAAGAGGTGTGTGAATAAATTAGTAAGAAGATGTGAGAGACCGGCTGTAGAAGGTTTAAGAAGAAGTAGAGGCAGGCCAAAGAAGAACTAGGTTGAGGTGACTAGACAAAATATGACATATGACACATCTTCAACTTGCTTGTCATAACACTAGATAGGAAGGTACAGAGACTGATGATACAAGGATAAAAGGTATAGACAAGTGTTATCGTACTTTTATGTGGGAAAGGCAGGGTCAGTCTCCTCTTCAGATTTATTGCATAAAATATATATCATGTGTAGCTAGTGAGTCTCAAGTACTAAAGACTTCCCACAATGGTTCTAAAGATAACATCACCATAAATGATATTTGGCCAAAAACTCTAAATAAAACACTAAACAAATTGAGGTAAGTGAGTTGAAATAATTGAATCTATTTGTGATTGTTCTGAGTTGACATAAGGCAATGTGAATTCATCAAAAATCACGTCTTGGAACATACATTCTTCTGGTTGAAATATGGTATGATCTATAACCAATAAACACAAGGATATACAAGTTTTTGGTAAAAAATGAATCAAAATGTAAATTTAGAAAGTATTTATAGGTAAAAAATGAATCAAAATATATATTTATTTATTTTTAAAAAAAAAACTTGGGAGTTTAAAATAATTTTGGGAAGTTTGGAGGTGTTTTGGGCTCCATTTTCCAGATATTTTAGTTGGAAAAATAACCATTAGCCTGCTATCGATCTACTACTAGGCCGGTCTACCAAGCTCCCGTGCCTAGACGGCTCAGCCACCAACCCAACCCATGAATCGGGTCAAAGTAGCCGACCCATTCCTAGCCGTGCCGGGACATTACTGGGTCATGCTTATCGGGCTGATATCGAGTTGACCCAGTCCACTTGACTGAATTAACACATGATGTAATAGAAGGGGTCGAAACCAAAGTGTAATTTAAGATTTGAAATTTATGTTAGTGCCCATCTTAAAACTAGAGAAACCTAAAAAGGAGTTGACTACAAAAGAATGAGAATATAATTAAAGCACACTATTAAATATATCATTTTTGTAATAGGTAAGTTTTACTAATATTTTACATATATTGAACATTAAAAATACATCTCTAGAACGAGAGGAACATATGTAATATATTCTTCAAACACAATATTATTTATTTCACACATTAGCTAGCAAGACAGAACTAGCTAGTCAATATCACACAAAGACACACATATATATTTGTGTGTAAACATACATATATATTTTGCATATGTATAAATAGGGCTATGAGCCATTGAGTAGCATTGATTTTTATTACTTGAGAAGGTCACCCTCGATATCTTTTGTCACGTGAAGGACAAAGCCCAAGAGAACAAGAGGCTCTGGTATGTCTTCAGTTTTCTTCTCGTACACAAATGTCCATGTAGTCCATTGGTGGTCACATGATGTGATAATAGTGAAGAAATTGTACAACTCTAACAGATCCCCACCAATCACTTTCCAAGTGATTGATTTAGTTTGAGGATCGACAGCTTCAATCACTTGCTTTGAAGTCTTATCTTTTCCATCTATAATCAATAAAATAAAAAATATAAGAGATGGTAATAAGCTACTTCATGTTGAACATTCACAATTACATATTTTTAGCTCGTTTTATAGGTTTTTCTTTGTTTTTCATTTTCTCCAATAAAATCTGTAAAATGTTTGTATAACGTCTCACAATATTTGATTGGTGATGAGAAAATATTTTAAGAAAAGTACAAGTTAAGGTTAAATCATTTCTTCAGAAAATTGGAGGGTGTTATGATAAATATTTTTATTACTAAAGATTAATAATGTCAAAATAGTTGGAGCAAACAAAAATAGACCATTAATAATTTGAATTTGATTGGTTCAACGTTGATATTTATACCACTAATGTTCATTACACTTTTGCAAAATGTAGGTTCAGAACTTGATTACTCTTTTAATAATATTTTTTTCGATTTTGCACATAGCTATATTGCGTATAATAATATTACCCGTTGAAACTTATAAGTATATAAACTCTTGGGAGGAAATAATATGATCTTAAAAATTAATACACTTATATGAAAAAATGACTTTTCCCTTTTTAGAGTAAATGTTTACAGTATGGTAACTAAACCTTAAATAACTGTTTTATGAAAAATATTCAATTGGAAATGAACTTTCTCAGTACCATCAAACACACCTAAATATATAAAAAGAAAATTGATTCATAAGTAGAAAAAGGAATAATGTGTATATATTACCGTCATTATATTTCCAGTTAACGACTGAACCAACTTTTACAGTTTCACCTTCATGAATCTCAAAACTTTGAATCTCGCTAGGGCATATGTTGGATATGTGATGAGTTTTGGTGTGAAAAATATCATGAACCAAATGTCCTCCACACTTCACTTCTACTGAAGCAATCAACTTGCCTTTCACACCCATATTTTTTTTTTTTTTTTTAAGTATAACAAAAGATATATTTTGAAAAGAAAGTGGTGATAAAATGATAACAAGTTATAGTGTTTATATAGATTTCAATTAGCTGCACCAAAAGTTATTATAAATATTACCGAACATGATCCACGACATATCATGGAAATTTGGTGTTAGATAGTTAACCCATTGTGGAGAAAATGACAAAAAAGTATTTTAATTTATTTCGGAAAACTTACAGAAATTTTACTAGTTTAAGAGTAAATATTTAGATACACTTTAGTTTGTTAGATCATGAATCTTATTAGATTTTGATACGTCCAAATATATCTATCTTGGGATACATTGGTTTAGAATTAGATGCAAATGGTTTTAGAGATATTGTATCCAATTGGATTCACATGTATCTGAGATACATAACAATCTTGCTTGCCTCTCGCTCAACACTTTCCTATGTATCTGGTATCTCACATACATGCGAATCACACTAGATATATAAAAATACATGTATATCTAGTGTGATTCCCATGTATTTGGGATATATACATGACTATCTCGCTTGTCTTCCTCCCCATCTCGCTCGCCTCTCTTCCTATTTTAGTATATCTGGTAGCAAAAATGCATGTATTTAGGTGTATCTTCCTCAATATATGATACTTGATAGAAAACTCTTATGAGTGGTAAAATTAAAATACCTAATTATTTGAAAATATAGATAAAAAAATTAGTATATATGATATGGATATATGTCTAATAAGATAATTTTTCCTTTTAATTTTTTTATAGTAGATTTAAAAGAGTCTCTCTATTGCTTGAGCAGTTTTGATCATTTAAGTTTATCAAAAATGAGAATTGACTTCGTCAGAATTTATTAATGTAATGAGAAAAAATAATTTAATGGAACTCATTTAGAAATACAAAGTTTGTAATTTATGTTATTTTGGTCTTTTTTTTTTTTTTATGTTTGATATTTTGATTGAAGTATTTGATGTTTTTGGTTAATTGTTTTTCCACAGTTCTAGCAAGTTTGGTAACTATTTGATGAAGTCCAATCATATTTAATTTTGACAAAGTTAAATCCAAAATTGCTCAATTAATTTAAAAAACTATTTTAAACCTACTATTAATTTTGTCAATTTCTCGTCCATTTTAAGTATATGTCTTGCTAAGTTAATATTGTCCTTCACAATGAAACTTCAACCACAACTTTTTTTAATAAAATTACTGAAGATAATTATACGTATCAAATTTAATTTTACAGATAAGCAAAATTAATCAGTTGATGTTTATAGTAAAATAAGTATTAATAATTTTTCTTATGATAAATGATTAAAACACCCTCAATTTTATCACCGCAATTATAAATTTAAGAGTATTTTGTAAGAAAAGGGATGAAGAAAAAATATAGATTGGAGAGTAGGTACGAATTTTTTTTGTCTTTAAAAAGGTATTTTTGAGAATTACAAAAAAAATAAAAAATATTAAAGATAAAATTGTGAAACTCTTGATTTAACTAACAATGCTTATAAATTGAAAAATCATAAATTGGAGTTAATCAACTTATGACTTTCATTTCAAAAAAGAAAACGTTTTTCTCACGTCTAGAAATAGTATATCAACAAACATCTTTTTTTCCTATTAAATCAAAGTCTTTCGTATTTTCAGAAATAATATGTCAATAAATATCCTCTTTTTCTAGCCAATTAAAGTTTTTCTCAATTCTATAAATAGTATCCCAACAAACATCTTCTTCTTTTTTTCTATCCAACAAAAGTCTTTCATATTTTCAGAAATAATACATTTTTTCCTAACCTACCAAAGCCTTTTTTGACTTCTAGAAATAATATGCCAACAAATACCTTCTCTCTCTCTCTCTCTCTCTCTCTCTTTTCTAGCCAAATCAATACCTCATTCATGTTAAAAGTAAAGTTGTAATCTCTTTATATTTGAAAAAAAATAGTTTTTGTTTTTAAAATAAAAAATAATATCATGTGTTTGATCATAAATATAAATTAGAGTTATTTTTTACTTTTTGTGAGCAATATGGATTGAAATTTTTTTAAAATACTCTTTTATTGTTTTTTTATTTACTTTTTTAAAATCCAAAAATCCAACTTTTATAATTTTCAGAGTTCAATTCTTTAAAAAAGTCATAGACAAAATATATTACTTATAAAATATGATCCACGTATATCACGATATATCATGGAAGATAAAAATTAGATCTTGTCAAGTTAGTAGGGTCCTTTACAATGAAACTTCAATCACTCAACTTATTATTATTTTTAATGTATAAAATAAGGTTTACAAATCACAAGGAATTCATATTATGTAACTGAAATAGTGAAATCTTTCAAAGGATAAAAATTCTAGCAAAAAATGATAGCAAAAGGGCATAAGTAGTCTTATTAATCCTCTATTTTTTTAACAAAAAAGTCTTAATCCTCTATTGCATAAATTAATTTATCTTAACTAAAGTGATTTTGTGAAGGATAGAATAAGGGTAAAAAATTCTAAGTATAATTATATAAAATATTCTCTTGGTTTAGGAGATAATTCAAAATATCTTTCATACAAATAATGGTCGCAATGTGGTCTTAAATGCTTATGACAGAATATATTGACAATTTGTTATAGTTGTTTTGAAATTTGATTGCTCTAAAATTTATTGAATTTTATCGCTGAAAATTGGTAGTATATATATATATATAAACATTTAGTTCTTGAAACTTACTAGCTTGATTCATTTTATGGAGGACAAACTGATGAGGAGAACGAGTCAAACAGGATTCAAAGGCTTTCAAAATGCAAGCGGAAAATAAAGAACTTTCTACACTAAATTTTAAGTTCACATAGTACGCACATTTTTGGAATTTGATGTGGCATTACAACCCAAAAGACATTTTTTTTTTTGCTTAAGAACGAAAGGATTTTATTTATTTAATATAAGGTTTATCCATTCCCGCATTCAATGTATATATAGGTTTATGACAATGACACCATTTTGTCTACAATTATTAGAGGTATTGGAATATATATTCATGCATGTTACATATATTTACACAGCGTAGCTCAATAATTCATTTAGAAAGACAAAATGTTCTATCTATTCCCTCAATATTACTGTTGTTTCTCTCTAAATATATTATTGTTTTTTTTAAACTTAAATTAATAACAATCTTATATATTCAAGGTAGACAAAGATAGAGATATGAATTTATATATGGAACGACGATGCATTATTCGTGTAACAAGTCAAGCTCTTAGTCTTAATAAAGCCAAGCACTAAATTAATATTGTCACGACCCAAAAATGGACGTGATGGCACTCGTCTTAACCCACCAAGACAAGTCAGCCTAAAACTCAACCATTACAATAAAATGCGGAAATTTTTATAATAAACTCAAATATACCCCCAAAATCTGGTTATCACGTGTACAAGCCTCTAAAGTATTACAATTGAATCAAAAGAAAAATACAAGTCTCATATGACATTGTTTCTAGAGTAGAACAAGATCATAAACAGGAGTAAGAAGGATCGTTGAGAAGACAACCAACTACCTCACAAATCTCCCAGAGGCCTCGGAAAAGAAGAGAATAACAAGTACCACAAAAATCCAGGCTCGTAACCTACAAAAATTTGTAGAAGCAAGGGGTGAGTACCAAACCACACGGTACTCAGCAAGTAAACCTTTAAACACGAGTTAAGGAGATAAAATACAAGTACTCCTTACACCCCAACTGAACCTTCACAACTACAATCTGTATAAAACCAGCCCAACCTAACAGTTCACAATTTACAAAGCACCTAGCTCAACACAACACTCTAACAATTTACCATATCCTCAACAACAACAATAGTTTCATATCCTCAACAACAACACTAACAATTGCATACCTTCAACAACAACCTCAATATTCATCAGTCACAAGTTCCATAGAAAGGCACTCACAAGATCAGCAACATACAAGATCAAGTTCACCAATAATAAAGAAGTGCAATGCAATGAAATGTAATGTCAAGTATAGTGATACATGTCTGACCTAGTGATACACATCCGCTGTCTCTCAGTCCGGGACCCATGAGAGACATATCTGTCCATGCATCCATCGCGGCGCGCGATACGACCCTCGATAATAGTAACCATCGCGGCGCGCGATACGTCCCTCGAAATATAGTATCCGTCGCGGCGCGCGACACGTCCCTCGAAATATAGTATCCATCGCGGCGCGCGATACGTCCCTCGAAATGGTACATCCTCTTTATTTTCTTATTCTTTCTCAATGAACATAACACTTGTCACAACCATGTCTCAGAGCAATGCAAATGACATGTTCACACAAATAATGAGGAGATGACCATTTTCATAACATTGCACAATTCACAACAAGACAATCAGGATACAACATCAACAATAATTCAACAAGCCTTTCAAACAATTCTCAACACATCACACAAACAATGGATCACATTGCCTTTTATTACCCCTTTTTCATCATTAGAATTAATTAATGTGGACAAGTCAACCCATCACTAAGCCTCATTACCCTAAACACATATTACAAGGAAATACATGAATTCCATACACTTAACAAGGGTTTAGAAATCCACTTGCCTGAATCAAATAAGAATTTACTCCGAGACTTGAGCCTTCCCCTTTCATTGAACTTCCAACTCAAAGCAATCTATTCACATTGATAATCACAATAAGATTTTGAAACTAAGAACACCCACATTACTTTCTGTCTAGACTAGACCCAAAAATTCGCTCAAATCTATAATCAAATTTCTAATCTTGATGCCAAACGTCAATTAACATGTCAACTCTTTCAATTTTCTCCAAATTTCAAGTCCAGGGTTAAGTTTCAATTTCTCCGAATATCATAAATCTAATGATATTCATACAATACTATTTAACTAGATATATCAATACAACAAAACGTACATAATACTATCATAGCTATAAAAAAGATCCAACAATTTTTAAACCACGAGAAATAATATTAAAACCATTAAAATCTGCATAATATCACTTAAAACTTGTCTGAAGTTATCCCTCCCAATGATTGGCTAATCACTGCCAATCATTGGCTATCATAAGCCTCATAATCATTAGCATATTATTATCCCTCCATTGGTTAGATGCTCTTAGGTTTTATTTCTTTTTCTATTATTAATATTTTTTCAACCCAACCTTAAATTGCCGTATACATATTTGAACATGTAAATTTGCTAGCAGTTCAAATTATTTTCCTACCCCACTAAATAATATAGTATAATTGATTTCATACACCATTATCAATCAAAGTTGTGAACAAATCTTTACCTGAATTTGAACCTTTCGGTTTAACGTCGGCCGCCTTTTTGTTCTCACTGCACCACGGTTCTTTCTTTCCCGGAAATTTCTTTTATCCCTTATTAAATAACTTCTGATTTACAAATATTTAACCCTTTCTACTTAAATTCAGTTTTTATACATGGGCCAAGTTAAATAGGGTATTAAATTATGAACTTGGCCCATTAAACCACCAACTAAATAAATTAATTATTTAATAATTATCAGTAAATTAAATACATGTAGTTATCGAATAGTTCAAATTTTCCAAACCAGCTTCACCGACTTAATCAGAAATGACTCAGGATAACTATCGGGAGGAATAAAATAGTAATTTCTAAAAATGACCTTTTGGGTCATTACATTATCCACCACTAAAAATCATGTTCGTCCTCGAACATAAAGAAGAAGAAAGAAGGAAAACCGACATTACCAAAAGCCTGAGGTATAATTTCTAGAGTCAATATTTATCTTTCCAAGTGAGCACATCCTTAAGACCATTCCATCAAGAGCAACTACTAAGAATCGAACTTTTGAATCAAACTTTGGATGATCTATAAATCAAGAGTGATTATCAAGCCACAAACCAATTGATGAACTCAATCTGAACTCAACCCCATTGGACCTTAACACAACCGTCATGATGAATCTTTTATCCTATAACCAAAATAACCTTCTAAATCAATACTGACTGCAACCAGAAGTGAGCCTGAATTAACCTCCAGACACTCATAATGCACAATTAATCACACATCATATCAAGATTCCTTTCTCACAGTACAATCTTTCCATGAACTTAAGTTATAAAATGTGATCTTTAGACATTGAGTACTAATCAAGGGAGAATCAAACTTATCTAACCCAAAGAAGAACTAATCATCATACTCGAGTTGAACGTCCGTGCACTCCTTTATCAAGTTTTATCCAATAGTTTTTAACTAATCTGATGATCCTGTGACACTATATATTACCATAACCAGAGCAAAACGGGTGAAATCACGTATCTCTGAACCCAATTCTCAACCCCTCTAAAGATACATCATTGGCCATTATAATTAGAGTAAATATCATTGCTCTCTCCTCCTATAACTTTATGCAACAACGTTACTCACCAAATAGTAGCAAGCCACAACCTTAGGTACTCATTAGTCTTCCTTACAATACAAAAAAAAATCGTTTAACCAACAATCCTTATTATATAGTTGCATCTCAATCACAGTCCATCACGAACTCTTATTACCATCATTCTTAGTTAGCTCCTGTCATCACCACGAAGTCAACCTTTTCATCAATATGACACATTAAACCCAGTTATACCTATCAAATTCAAAGGACTAACCCACTTTTATATGCAATTTTTACTAAAATTTCCAATTACCTTCACACAAGTATACTCTTTGAGACTATCTTTCTCATAAGCTTGTCATCCTAATGTTGATCCACTTTCAAGGAGCTTACGGTGAAATCAACACTCATCTAAAATCCTCAAGATACGTTTCACAACCTAAACACATCAATATCATACCAAAGATCCACCACTAAAAGCTTTCTTACAAATAATGCTTAACCCAAGCGTCCGTAGTAACAAACTAGTTAGTTTCTCAAATATGAATGCAACATCAAATCTTATTATATGAGCATGTGATACAATTGATAACTCATTAAGTTGTTAGTATTCACATTTACAATCGACATATCCGTTTCCATATACCACTAGCAGCACATCGTGAAAGTCTGTTAAATCCACCACTAGAATACAACATACCCCTCGAAAAGATTGTACTCAAATAGCTTACATATTTCTGCCCATAAAGTAACTACAATACACTATTAAATTCAGTCGGACTCTCATCCAAAGTGATTCATTCGCAGATCGGGTCAATAGTTGGAGTAACAGACTATATAATTCTTACCAAGTAAGGATTGATACCATTATAGTAGTCGTATCATGGCCTTCTTTGATATACACTCAATATATGAAGTCATAGTAAAGGTTCTGACCTCAACTGTAACACCCCGTATTCAAAACAGACCAAAAAAAATGTAGATTTTGAGAAGTTGCAGGTGCGACCCACGGTTGCCATCCACGGACCGTAGGTCAGACCACGGTCCGTGCTGGTGGTCCGTGGTTCGCCACTGCAACCCCTCCCCAGCAAGCTCAGAAAATTGGTTAAGTCTCGACTCACGGACAGACCCACGGTCCGTAGATCAGACCACGGTCCGTGGATCAAGACCTCCTTACCCAGCCTCTGACATGAACTACGGTTGACCAGCACGGACCGTCGTTCGATCCACGGTCCGTAGGTCTAACCGTAGATCGAAGGATAGCAGCCAGTTAGCTGAAAATTCTGATGGGTCAACTTCAGATGGTCATAACTTTTAGCACAAAATGAATTATGTGTCCCATGACCTATGGTTAGATAGATAATTGAATTACCTTTCCAACGCCACCGAGTTTGCTAAATTCCGACCTCCGAGTAAAAAGTTATGCCCGTTTTAGTGAAGACCTGTCGGGCAGACTCGAACTACGGACCCAATCTACGGACCGTAGATTGACCTACGGCCCGTAGGTCCAAACCGTCGGTCACTCCGACAGCAGTTAATTCAGGGGTCTTTTGGTCTTTTCCTATTTCTTTTAACCCCTAAGATACGTCGTTTAGACCCTAAATCATGAGGTTTTAATTAGTTTAAGCCTAGAAACATAACTAGAACTTACCTAAGTCAAATCATTAATCAAACTTAGAAGAATTAGAAGCAAGAGAGGAGAAAAAGGTCAAGAACCCTAGTTCAAGAACGCAGCGAGGTTTCTTCAGTTCCAGCCCCGAAATCGAAAGATTTCTCCGTGGAATTCGTCACCAGGTATGTGGGATTTCACTAGTGGGTTCCTTTCGCCCATTAGGTCCCTAGAATTCAGTCAGATTCTTGATTCCATGATTATGAACAGACTTAGGGTTTCTTGAATTTGAACAGATCATCATGAATTAGTTATTTAAATGTTCCAAATCAGATTATCATGTTATTGCTCAGTTTATCGCATGAATTTCAGAACCCTAGCTATGTATTTCTTTAGTTCTTGAATTACACATGCTAGGTCAGATATTTCAGTATTCAGTTTTACATGTCTCAGTTTATGAATGCATCATTATCAGATTAATTGTTGCATTCTCAGTTTGCATGTTCAGTTCGAGCTATCCAGTATTTACAGAAATTCAGTCATAACCAGTTAACTACTTAATTCATTGGGAGTAGCATAATACCGAGTTGGACTAGGGTTTCAGCGTACCCATATAGTCCCAGAACTACGAGCCACGTAGGTGTAAGTCCCCTCTGTGGGCAACATCAGTTTAGTGATCACGCCAGTATGCCTCTATACCTCTGGCAGGGTATAGTGGGTCCTCTCGATGGGGTGTATACATCGGACTCCACATTTAGCTCATGTGGTTTTATGTCGGTTATTAGTAGCTCCCACAGTTCAGTCAGACTCTATTGCATTGACCATATTTCAGTACAGTCAGTATTCAGTCTCAGCATGTTATAAATTTGGTCATTGCATTCAGTTAGCTCAGTATTCAGTATTTCAGTATCTATATCATGTTCAGATTATTTCATTGCTTTATTGCTTTGTTCAGTTATATGTTCTTTCAGCTTTACTCCATCCTGCATGCTCAGTACCTTTCAAGTACTGACGCATACGTGCGCTACATCTTCTCGTGATGTAGGTTCAGGTTCTCAGCATCCAGATCACGCTTAGATCGATTCCCGATCTTCAGTTCAGCAGAATCAGTTGGTGAGTCCTCATTCTTCGGGGACAATAGTCATGAGTTTCTTTTCAGTGTTTTAGTCTTTTAGTTTCAGTTTTGCTAGATCTAGTTGGGGCATGTCCCAACATTTCTAGTCAGTTTAAAGGCTTATTTCAGACATAGTTAGATTCAGCTTAGTGTTTTGAGTTTGATATTTCTTTTGTATTAAACTCTCAGATTTCATATATTCAGTTACAGTATATGGGTATTCCCCATCTTTTCAGATGTATTTATGATTTAGCTTCCGCACAGTTTCTATTATTCAGATTGTATTTAGTATGCTCATAATCATGCCAGCAGGGTTAGCTTGGGATCACTTGTGGTCCTAGGTCCCGTGTCCGCGTCTTGGGGGTAGCTTGGGGCGTGACATCAACTAATGCAACATCAGTTTTCATTAATTGCTAAGCAACCCATACATGTTATCACAACTTTACTAATTATAGTTTCCAAAGTTACATGTTCATTACCTATCCATCCTTTTAATCATTCCACTTCCATTATCAAACTAATCAAGATATTGCATATACCACACAAGTACTATTCCCTTTATTGGGGGTAACTAACCAAAAATAAACACATTCATAAAATTCCTCAAACTATTGTTCAACCTCATCATTCGAATATCCTCAAACTATTTCGTCAAGTCATCACCTAACTCAATCTATTCGAGTCGTTGAACATTTTAAATCTGACAACATATCCTTTCTACAAGTCTATCACTTCCACATTTGTAACAAATCTAACATCCAAGACAAATACAACACACCAAATACTCACATCAGGAACTACGCACGAGTCATCATATAAATGAGAGTGAATGGAGTGAAGAAATGATAATCAAAATTGGACCAAGTACGCACGATATAGATCCAAGAAGTGAAGATTTTTCCTAAAAGTCACTATAGCCTCTTGAAGATAAGTACAGACGTCTCCGTACCAATCCTCGAGACTCTACTTAGACTCGACTTGTACACACGTGAGACCTATGAACCTGGGGCTTTGATACCATTTTGTCAAGACCCAAAAATGGACGTGATGGCACTTGTCTTAACCCACCAAGACAAGTCAGCCTAAAACTCAACCATTACAATAAAATGCGGAAATTTTTATAATAAACTCAAATATACCCCAAAAATCTGATTGTCACGTGTACAAGCCTCTAAAGTATTACAATTGAATCAAAAGAAAAATACAAGTCTCATATGACATTGTTTCTAGAGTAGAACAAGATCATAAACAGGAGTAAGAAGGATAGTTGAGAAGACAACCAACTACCTCACAAATCTCCCAGAGGCCTCGGAAGAGAAGAGAATAACAAGTACCACAAAAATCCAGGCTCGTAACCTACAAAAATTTGTAGAAGCAAGGAGTGAGTACCAAACCACACGGTACTCAGCAAGTAAACCTTTAAACACGAGTTAAGGAGATAAAATACAAGTACTCCTTACACCCCAACTGAACCTTCACAACTACAATCTGTATAAAACCAGCCCAACCTAACAGTTCACAATTTACAAAGCACCTAGCTCAACACAACACTCTAACAATTTACCATATCCTCAACAACAACAATAGTTTCATATCCTCAACAACAACACTAACAATTGCATACCTTCAACAACAACCTCAATATTCATCAGTCACAAGTTCCATAGAAAGGCACTCACAAGATCAGCAACATACAAGATCAAGTTCACCAATAATAAAGAAGTGTAATGCAATGAAATGTAATGTCAAGTATAGTGATGCATGTCTGACCTAGTGATACACACCCGCTGTCTCTCAGTCCGGGACCCATGGGGGACATATCTGTCCATGCATCCATCGCAGCGCGCGATACGTCCCTCGAAATATAGTATCCGTCGCGGCGCGCGACACGTTTCTCGAAATATAGTATCCGTCGCGGCGCGCTATACGTTTCTCGAAATATAGTATCCACAGCGGCGCGCTATACGTCCCTCGAAATGGTACATCCTCTTTATTTTCTTATTCTTTCTCAATGAACATAACACTTGTCACAACCATGTCTCAGAGCAATGTAAATGACATGTTCACACAAATAATGAGGAGATGACCATTTTCATAACATTGCACAATTCACAACAAGACAATCAGGATACAACATCAACAATAATTCAACAAGCCTTTCAAACAATTCTCAACACATCACACAAACAATGGATCACATTGCCTTTTATTACCCCTTTTTCATCATTAGAATTAATTAATGTGGACAAGTCAACCCATCACTAAGCCTCATTACCCTAAACACATATTACAAGGAAATACATGAATTCCATACACTTAACAAGGGTTTAGAAATCCACTTGCCTGAATCAAATAAGAATTTACTCCGAGACTTGAGCCTTCCCCTTTCATTGAACTTCCAACTCAAAGCAATCTATTCACATTGATAATCACGCTTAGATCGATTCCCGATCTTCAGTTCAGCAGAATCAGTTGGTGAGTCCTCATTCTTCGGGGACAATAGTCATGAGTTTCTTTTCAGTGTTTTAGTCTTTTAGTTTCAGTTTTGCTAGATCTAGTTGGGGCATGTCCCAACATTTCTAGCCAGTTTAGAGGCTTATTTCAGACATAGTTAGATTCAGCTTAGTGTTTTGAGTTTGATATTTCTTTTGTATTAAACTCTCAGATTTCATATATTCAGTTACAGTATATGGGTATTCCCCATCTTTTCAGATGTATTTATGATTTAGCTTCCGCACAGTTTCTATTATTCAGATTGTATTTAGTATGCTCATAATCATGCCAGCAGGGTTAGCTTGGGATCACTTGTGGTCCTAGGTCCCGTGTCCGCGTCTTGGGGGTAGCTTGGGGCGTGACAAACTTGGTATCAGAGCATTAGGTTTAAGTGTCCTAGGATGTCTGAAAAGCCGCACTAGGTAGAGTCCTTTTCATGGGTGTGTAGTGCGCACCACATCTAATGAGAGGGAGGCTACAAAGTGTTTTAGGAAATCTTCATCTTCTTGTTACTCTTATCGTGCGTAAGGTATGATCTAATTCCATTCTAACTCGACGTTCTACGTTTCAGTGATCATGCCTCCTCGTAGAGCTTATGCTAGGAATGCGAATGCCAGGAACGCAAACGCAGCTCCTCCAGTTCGAGATCAGGAAGTCTCAAATGCTGAATTCAGAAATGCCATTCAGATGTTGGCTCAGAGTGTCGCTAACCAGAACAATCAACGGGTTCAAGCTCCTGTGAATGCAAATGGTGGATCAGCAGCAGCAAGGGTCCGTGACTTTGTTAGGATGAATCCTCCAGAGTTCTTAGGATCGCAGACTGGTGAAGATCCTCAGAATTTCTTGGATGAGATCAAGAAGATCTTTGAGGTGATGCAGGTCACTGGGAATGATCGGGTTGAGTTAGCATCTTACCAACTTAAGGATGTAGCTCATATCTGGTATACTCAGTGGAGGGAGAACAGGGGTACAGATGCCATTCCTATTACTTGGGAATGTTTCAGCGAAACCTTTCTAGACAGGTTTTTCCCCATAGAGTTGAGAGAAGCAAGGGCCCAGGAATTTATGAACTTAAGGCAGGGTAACATGACTGTCCAAGAGTATGGGCTCAAGTTTAACCAACTCTCCAGGTATGCTCCTCACATGGTTGCTGATTCCAGGGCTCAGATGAATAAGTTTCTCTATGGAGTGTCAGACTTAGTGAAAACAGAGTGCAGGAATGCTATGTTGTTGGGAGACATGAACATCTCTAGGCTCATGACTCATGCTCAGCAGGTTGAGGGTGATAAGCTTAGGGAACAGGCTAAGGAGACTAAGAAAGCAAGAACAGGTAACTACGAGTATTCCCACCAGAAATCGGGTGGTGGAAACCGCTCGCATTTTCAGCAGAAGTCTTCTACTCCAGCCCCTTCATCAGCTAGTGTTCCATCCCTCAGGTTCCGTAATGATCAGAAAGGTAGGGCATCAGGCTCTAAGTCTCAAGGTAGTGTTTCAGGCACCAAAACTTACCCAACTTGCCCGAAATGTAGTAAGAACCATCCGGGCGAGTGCCTTGCAGGTAAGGAAGGATGTTTTGGGTGTGGTCAGTCTGGTCATAGATTGAAGGACTGTCCTTCTAGACAGGGTCAAGGAGGAAATAATGGTAGAGCTCAGTCTACAACTTCAGCAGCACCAGCAGGTCGCCCGACTCAGCAGGGTAACTCTTCTAGTACTGGTGGTGGACAGCGCCAAAACAGGCTTTATGCTCTTCAGGCTCGTCAAGATCAGGAAGATTCTCCTGATGTAGTCACTGGTACGTTACGAGTCTTTGATCTTGATGATTATGCTTTATTAGATCCAGGGGCTACTCTTTCTTTTGTAACTCCATATATAGCAGTCCAATTCAGTGTTAGCCCAGAAATTCTCTCAGAACCTTTCTCAGTCTCTACTCCAGTCGGTGACCCAGTTATAGCTAGACGGGTATACAGAAATTGCCCTGTCACAGTCTCTCAGAAGTCACCTCAGCAGATCTTGTAGAGTTAGAAATGGTAGACTTCGATGTCATTCTAGGCATGGATTGGTTACATTCTTGTTATGCCTCAGTCGATTGTAGAACTAGGATTGTTCGTTTTCAGTTTCCAAACGAACCAATCCTAGAATGGAAGGGTAGTAGCTTAGCGCCTATGGGTCGATTCATTTCTTACCTTAAGGCCAGAAAGATGATCTCTAAGGGTTATCTCTATCATCTAGTTCGGGTTAAGGATTCTAGTTCTGAAACCCCAACTCTTGAGTCAGTTCCAGTGGTTAATGAGTTTCCAGAAGTGTTCCCAGAAGATCTTCCTGGAGTTCCTCCCGAAAGGGAAATCGACTTTGGAATTGATCTCCTTCCAGATACCCAGCCTATCTCTATCCCTCCTTACAGAATGGCTCCAGCTGAGCTTAAGGAATTGAAAGAGCAGTTGAAAGACCTTCTAGATAAGGGCTTCATCAGACCTAGTATTTCGCCATGGGGTGCACCAGTGTTGTTCGTGAAGAAGAAAGATGGTTCTCTCAGAATGTGCATTGACTATAGGCAGTTGAACAAGGTCACAATCAAGAATAAGTATCCTATCCCAGGATTGATGACTTGTTTGACCAACTTCAGGGTGCTAGTCATTTCTCAAAGATAGACCTCAGATCAGGTTATCATCAGCTTAGAGTCAGAGATAGTGACATTCCGAAGACAGCCTTCAGAACTCGGTATGGTCATTATGAATTTGTAGTTATGTCATTTGGACTAACCAATGCTCCTGCAGCTTTCATGGATTTGATGAACAGAGTGTTCAAGCAGTACTTAGACTTGTTCGTTATCGTCTTTATTGATGATATCCTCATTTACTCTAAGAATGAGGAAGAACATGCGAGTCATTTGAGAGTTGTTCTGCAAACTCTCAAAGATCGTCAGTTGTTTGCAAAATTTAGTAAGTGTGAGGTTTGGTTACAATCAGTTGCTTTCCTTGGGCATATTGTGTCTAGTGAAGGAATTCGAGTAGATTCCCAGAAGATAGAAGCAGTGAAACAATGGCCCAGACCTACCTCTGCTACAGATATCAGAAGTTTCTTGGGTCTAGCGGGCTATTACGGAAGGTTTGTGGAAGGATTTTCATCCATAGCCTCTCCATTGACTAAGTTAACTCAGAAAAAGGTTAAGTTCCAATGGTCAGATAATTGTGAGAAAAGCTTTGCAGAACTGAAAACTAGGTTGACTACAGCTCCTGTCTTGACTCTACCAGAGGGTTCAGATGGTTATGTGATCTATTGTGATGCATCCAGAGTCGGCCTAGGTTGTGTGTTGATGCAGCGAGGTAAGGTTATAGCTTATGCTTCTAGACAACTTAAGGTACATGAGAAGAATTATCCAACTCATGACCTCGAGCTAGCAGCAGTGGTGTTTGCACTTAAGATTTGGAGACATTACTTGTATGGTGTTCATGTAGATGTGTTCACAGACCATAAGAGTCTCCAGTATGTATTCACCCAGAAAGAGTTGAATCTTCGCCAGAGAAGATGGCTAGAGTTCCTCAAAGATTATGATATGAGTGTGCATTACCATCCTGGTAAGGCAAATGTAGTAGCAGATGCCCTTAGCAGACTATCCATGGGTAGTGTAGCACATGTTGATGAAGAAAGAAAAGATCTAGCAAAGGATGTTCATAGACTTGCTCGCCTAGGAGTTCGTCTTTTGAGCATATCAGATGGTGGTGTAACAGTTCAGAATGGGGCAGAATCTTCTTTGGTAGTAGAGGTTAAGGAAAATCAAGACAGTGATCCAATCTTGCTTGAACTTAAAGGTGCAGTCCACAATCAGAGAGTGGAGGTTTTCTCCCAAGGGGGAGATGGTGTACTTCGCTATCAAGGTAGATTGTGTGTTCCTGATGTGGGTGAATTGAGACAGCATATTCTCGCAGAAGCCCACAATTCCAGATATTCTATTCATCCAGGCGCCACTAAGATGTATCGCGATCTGCGGGAAGTCTATTGGTGGAATGGTATGAAAAGAGATATAGCAGACTTTGTGGCTAAGTGCCCCAATTGCCAGCAAGTAAAGGTAGAACATCAGAAACCAGGAGGTATGACTCAAGAGATTGACATTCCTACTTGGAAGTGGGAAGTGATCAACATGGACTTCATCACAGGTTTACCTCGTACTCGCAGACAACATGACTCCATTTGGGTGATTGTTGATAGGGTTACTAAGTCTTCTCGCTTTTTGGCGGTCAAGACTACAGATTCAGCGGGAGGATTACGCCAAGCTTTACATTAATGAGATTGTGAGGTTGCATGGAGTTCTTTTGTCTATCATCTCAGATAGAGGTCCTCAGTTTACATCTCATTTCTGGAAGTCATTTCAGAAAGGTCTTGGTACTCAGGTTAATCTTAGCACAGCATTTCATCCGCAGACGGATGGTCAGGCAGAGCGTACCATTCAGACCTTAGAGGACATGTTGAGAGCTTGTGTGATCGACTTCAAGGGTAGTTGGGATGATCACCTTCCTCTTATTGAGTTCGCCTACAACAATAGTTACCATTCCAGCATTCAGATGGCCCCTTACGAGGCATTATATGGGCGTAGATGTAGATCTCCAGTTGGTTGGTTTGAAGTAAGTGAAGCAGCCTTGATAGGACCAGATTCGGTCTTTGATGCTATGGAGAAAGTGCAACTCATTAGAGATAGACTTAAGACTGCTCAGAGTCGCCAGAAGTCTTATGCAGATGTGAGAAGAAGGGAACTAGAGTTCCAAGTTGATGATTGGGTTTTCCTAAAAGTGTCACCTATGAAAGGGGTGATGAGATTTGGCAAGAAAGGAAAGCTCAGTCCCAGATATGTAGGCCCTTACCGGATCTTGAAAAGGATTGGTAAAGTGGCTTATGAGTTAGAGTTGTCAGCAGATTTAGCAGCAGTGCATCCAGTCTTTCACATTTCTCTTTTGAAGAAATGTGTGGGTGATCCAGCATCCATAGTGCCATTAGAGAGTGTGGCCGTGAAAGATAGTCTTTCTTATGAGGATGTACCAGTTGAGATTCTCGATCGTCAGGTTAGAAGGTTGAGAAATAAAGAAGTCGCTTCAGTCAAGGTTTTGTGGAGGAGTCAGTCAGTAGAGGGAGCTACTTGGGAAGCAGAAGCAGCCATGAAGTCCAAGTATCCTCACCTCTTTCCTTCCGATCCCATTCCAGCTTGAGGTAATAGTTCCTCTTCAGTTTTTCAGTCATTCATGCGAAAATTCAGTCTTAGAATCATGTTCCTTCAGTTTGTACTTGCATTTTCAGCGAATTTGCATGTCCTTGGAACTCAGTTCAGTCAGAAATTCAGTTCTCAGTGTTCAGTGGAAGGGATTGCAGCCCTCTCCCTCCATTTCAGCTAGTTTAGCCTTCATTCGAGGACGAATGGTCCCAAGGGGGAGATAATGTAACACCCCGTATTCAAAACAGACCAAAAAAAATGCAGATTTTGAGAAGTTGCAGGTGCGACCCACGGTTGCCATCCACGGACCGTAGGTCAGACCACGGTCCGTGCTGGTGGTCCGTGGTTCGCCACTGCAACCCCTCCCCAGCAAGCTCAGAAAATTGGTTAAGTCTCGACTCACGGACAGACCCACGGTCCGTAGATCAGACCACGGTCCGTGGATCAAGACCTCCTTACCCAGCCTCTGACATGAACTACGGTTGACCAGCACGGACCGTCGTTCGATCCACGGTCCGTAGGTCTAACCGTAGATCGAAGGATAGCAGCCAGTTAGCTGAAAATTCTGATGGGTCAACTTCAGATGGTCATAACTTTTAGCACAAAATGAATTATGTGTCCCATGACCTATGGTTAGATAGATAATTGAATTACCTTTCCAACGCCACCGAGTTTGCTAAATTCCGACCTCCGAGTAAAAAGTTATGCCCGTTTTAGTGAAGACCTGTCGGGCAGACTCGAACTACGGACCCAATCTACGGACCGTAGATTGACCTACGGCCCGTAGGTCCAAACCGTCGGTCACTCCGACAGCAGTTAATTCAGGGGTCTTTTGGTCTTTTCCTATTTCTTTTAACCCCTAAGATACGTCGTTTAGACCCTAAATCATGAGGTTTTAATTAGTTTAAGCCTAGAAACATAACTAGAACTTACCTAAGTCAAATCATTAATCAAACTTAGAAGAATTAGAAGCAAGAGAGGAGAAAAAGGTCAAGAACCCTAGTTCAAGAACGCAGCGAGGTTTCTTCAGTTCCAGCCCCGAAATCGAAAGATTTCTCCGTGGAATTCGTCACCAGGTATGTGGGATTTCACTAGTGGGTTCCTTTCGCCCATTAGGTCCCTAGAATTCAGTCAGATTCTTGATTCCATGATTATGAACAGACTTAGGGTTTCTTGAATTTGAACAGATCATCATGAATTAGTTATTTAAATGTTCCAAATCAGATTATCATGTTATTGCTCAGTTTATCGCATGAATTTCAGAACCCTAGCTATGTATTTCTTTAGTTCTTGAATTACACATGCTAGGTCAGATATTTCAGTATTCAGTTTTACATGTCTCAGTTTATGAATGCATCATTATCAGATTAATTGTTGCATTCTCAGTTTGCATGTTCAGTTCGAGCTATCCAGTATTTACAGAAATTCAGTCATAACCAGTTAACTACTTAATTCATTGGGAGTAGCATAATACCGAGTTGGACTAGGGTTTCAGCGTACCCATATAGTCCCAGAAATACGAGCCACGTAGGTGTAAGTCCCCTCTGTGGGCAACATCAGTTTAGTGATCACGCCAGTATGCCTCTATACCTCTGGCAGGGTATAGTGGGTCCTCTCGATGGGGCGTATACATCGGACTCCACATTTAGCTCATGTGGTTTTATGTCGGTTATTAGTAGCTCCCACAGTTCAGTCAGACTCTATTGCATTGACCATATTTCAGTACAGTCAGTATTCAGTCTCAGCATGTTATAAATTTGGTCATTGCATTCAGTTAGCTCAGTATTCAGTATTTCAGTATCTATATCATGTTCAGATTATTTCATTGCTTTATTGCTTTGTTCAGTTATATGTTCTTTCAGCTTTACTCCATCCTGCATGCTCAGTACCTTTCAAGTACTGACGCATACGTGCGCTACATCTTCTCGTGATGTAGGTTCAGGTTCTCAGCATCCAGATCACGCTTAGATCGATTCCCGATCTTCAGTTCAGCAGAATCAGTTGGTGAGTCCTCATTCTTCGGGGACAATAGTCATGAGTTTCTTTTCAGTGTTTTAGTCTTTTAGTTTCAGTTTTGCTAGATCTAGTTGGGGCATGTCCCAACATTTCTAGTCAGTTTAAAGGCTTATTTCAGACATAGTTAGATTCAGCTTAGTGTTTTGAGTTTGATATTTCTTTTGTATTAAACTCTCAGATTTCATATATTCAGTTACAGTATATGGGTATTCCCCATCTTTTCAGATGTATTTATGATTTAGCTTCCGCACAGTTTCTATTATTCAGATTGTATTTAGTATGCTCATAATCATGCCAGCAGGGTTAGCTTGGGATCACTTGTGGTCCTAGGTCCCGTGTCCGCGTCTTGGGGGTAGCTTGGGGCGTGACATCAACTAATGCAACATCAGTTTTCATTAATTGCTAAGCAACCCATACATGTTATCACAACTTTACTAATTATAGTTTCCAAAGTTACATGTTCATTACCTATCCATCCTTTTAATCATTCCACTTCCATTATCAAACTAATCAAGATATTGCATATACCACACAAGTACTATTCCCTTTATTGGGGGTAACTAACCAAAAATAAACACATTCATAAAATTCCTCAAACTATTGTTCAACCTCATCATTCGAATATCCTCAAACTATTTCGTCAAGTCATCACCTAACTCAATCTATTCGAGTCGTTGAACATTTTAAATCTGACAACATATCCTTTCTACAAGTCTATCACTTCCACATTTGTAACAAATCTAACATCCAAGACAAATACAACACACCAAATACTCACATCAGGAACTACGCACGAGTCATCATATAAATGAGAGTGAATGGAGTGAAGAAATGATAATCAAAATTGGACCAAGTACGCACGATATAGATCCAAGAAGTGAAGATTTTTCCTAAAAGTCACTATAGCCTCTTGAAGATAAGTACAGACGTCTCCGTACCAATCCTCGAGACTCTACTTAGACTCGACTTGTACACACGTGAGACCTATGAACCTGGGGCTTTGATACCATTTTGTCAAGACCCAAAAATGGACGTGATGGCACTTGTCTTAACCCACCAAGACAAGTCAGCCTAAAACTCAACCATTACAATAAAATGCGGAAATTTTTATAATAAACTCAAATATACCCCAAAAATCTGATTGTCACGTGTACAAGCCTCTAAAGTATTACAATTGAATCAAAAGAAAAATACAAGTCTCATATGACATTGTTTCTAGAGTAGAACAAGATCATAAACAGGAGTAAGAAGGATAGTTGAGAAGACAACCAACTACCTCACAAATCTCCCAGAGGCCTCGGAAGAGAAGAGAATAACAAGTACCACAAAAATCCAGGCTCGTAACCTACAAAAATTTGTAGAAGCAAGGGGTGAGTACCAAACCACACGGTACTCAGCAAGTAAACCTTTAAACACGAGTTAAGGAGATAAAATACAAGTACTCCTTACACCCCAACTGAACCTTCACAACTACAATCTGTATAAAACCAGCCCAACCTAACAGTTCACAATTTACAAAGCACCTAGCTCAACACAACACTCTAACAATTTACCATATCCTCAACAACAACAATAGTTTCATATCCTCAACAACAACACTAACAATTGCATACCTTCAACAACAACCTCAATATTCATCAGTCACAAGTTCCATAGAAAGGCACTCACAAGATCAGCAACATACAAGATCAAGTTCACCAATAATAAAGAAGTGTAATGCAATGAAATGTAATGTCAAGTATAGTGATGCATGTCTGACCTAGTGATACACACCCGCTGTCTCTCAGTCCGGGACCCATGGGGGACATATCTGTCCATGCATCCATCGCAGCGCGCGATACGTCCCTCGAAATATAGTATCCGTCGCGGCGCGCGACACGTTTCTCGAAATATAGTATCCGTCGCGGCGCGCTATACGTTTCTCGAAATATAGTATCCACAGCGGCGCGCTATACGTCCCTCGAAATGGTACATCCTCTTTATTTTCTTATTCTTTCTCAATGAACATAACACTTGTCACAACCATGTCTCAGAGCAATGCAAATGACATGTTCACACAAATAATGAGGAGATGACCATTTTCATAACATTGCACAATTCACAACAAGACAATCAGGATACAACATCAACAATAATTCAACAAGCCTTTCAAACAATTCTCAACACATCACACAAACAATGGATCACATTGCCTTTTATTACCCCTTTTTCATCATTAGAATTAATTAATGTGGACAAGTCAACCCATCACTAAGCCTCATTACCCTAAACACATATTACAAGGAAATACATGAATTCCATACACTTAACAAGGGTTTAGAAATCCACTTGCCTGAATCAAATAAGAATTTACTCCGAGACTTGAGCCTTCCCCTTTCATTGAACTTCCAACTCAAAGCAATCTATTCACATTGATAATCACAATAAGATTTTGAAACTAAGAACACCCACATTACTTTCTGTCTAGACTAGACCCAAAAATTCGCTCAAATCTATAATCAAATTTCTAATCTTGATGCCAAACGTCAATTAACATGTCAACTCTTTCAATTTTCTCCAAATTTCAAGTCCATGGTTAAGTTTCAATTTCTCCGAATATAATAAATCTAATGATATTCATACAATACTATTTAACTAGATATATCAATACAACAAAACGTACATAATACTATCATAGCTATAAAGAAGATCCAACAATTTTTAAACCACGAGAAATAATATTAAAACCATTAAAATCTACATAATATCACTTAAAACTTATCTGAAGTTATCCCTCCCAATGATTGGCTAATCACTGCCAATCATTGGCTATCATAAGCCTCATAATCATTAGCATATTATTATCCCTCCATTGGTTAGATGCTCTTAGGTTTTTTTCTATTATTATGATTTTTTCAACCCAACCTTAAATTGCCGAATACATATTTGAACATGTAAATTTGCTAGCAGTTCAAATTATTTTCCTACCCCACTAAACAATATAGTATAATTGATTTCATACACAATTATTAATCAAAGTTGTGAACAAATCTTTACCTGAATTTGAACCTTTCGGTTTAACGTCGGCCGCCTTTTTGTTCTCACTGCACCACGGTTCTTTCTTTCACGGAAATTTCTTTTATCCCTTATTAAATAACTTCTGATTTACAAATGTTTAACCCTTTCTACTTAAATTCAGTTTTTATACATGGGCCAAGTTAAATAGGGTATTAAATTATGAACTTGGCCCATTAAACCACCAACTAAATAAATTAATTATTTAATAATTATCAGTAAATTAAATACATGTAGTTATCGAATAGTTCAAATTTTCCAAACCAGCTTCACCGACTTAATCAGAAATGACTCAGGATAACTATCGGGAGGAATAAAATAGTAATTTCTAAAAATGACCTTTTGGGTCATTACAAATATTCCATTTTCATGTCAATGTCAATATACGTAATACCATTACTCAAAGTCAAAAAAAGACAACGTAGGTGGTTGGTCCACCAGCTAAAGAACCTCCCAATTTTACATAGTATCAAGGGGAAAAGGTAAAAAGTGTCACTCAGTTATTTAAAATATTCTACGACCTTATTGTCATGAGTGGCACCCACATTAATCACCTGGTGGGAGAACAATCTATCCATCCAAAGTTAATCCAACACACAATGTCTCAAGTCATGAAAATAAATAGTAAGAAAATAGTTTAAAACAATTAAAGAATTGAGTTTGTATAAACTCAGTCGTTAGTCCAAAATATTACGAAAAGAAGACCTCTAGAAACTGAAAATCGTAGTAGCAAAACTCTATTTAGTAAATAATGAGGATGCAACCCTGAAAGCTAGGAAACATAAACTAATAATCTAAAGTTTGTGTCTGAAAAGATAGGCAAGAAGATGTAGAAGAATCTATGGCAGTCTGGAAGAGTAGCTCACCTTGGATTCGAAGTCAAACATCCTTTAACTGAGGTCTCATATCAGCCCCTGAAAGATGTTATGTACTCAACAAAAAAAAAAAAACAGGTGCAATATCAATACACAACCAGAGTGTACTGGTAGGATCACTCTGTCAGTTCCAAATCATGAATGTAAGCAAATAACCACAACATAGTAAACATTAGCCAACACATATAACAACAATCACAATCACATAGACTCACAGTCACAATAACATGAATTAACCAATACCTAGAACATGTCCCACATGATTACAATTACAAGAACCCCACCCTATCGTGGAACCACAAATACACATACCTGGTCCTCTCAAGAAACCCACACACAAATTGTTAGTGTATCGGCATGGTATTCGAGTCAACTAGAATTAATATTCTTACAAGGTATGGTATTGAGCCAACCATTATTATTCATATATCGGTGTGGTACCTGAGCCAACCAGCAATCCCAAACAATCATAAACAATCACAATCACAATCACAATGAACAATAACACTTAAAACCATAAGTAAAGTAAAAAGGTTCACTGCATGAGATTATCAACATGATGATATTTCATATGTTTTTCTATGTCTTGCCCAACATGCATTACACAAGTGATACTATAAAGTGGTAGACATGTGTACATCCATAAACTTGAAAACATACAACTATATACCTATTTCAAATTAAGCCTCAATGCTCTAAAGAATCCGAGCCTTCCCTTTTCTCGATGCCATGGCTTGTTCTTGGTCTAAAGCAATAAATAAAAATAACAATCAATCAAAAATGGCCGAAATATATCCAACTTATACCCAAATCCAGCTCGGGCCAATTCATGATCATTTTACCAGACCCTAGGCTTTTTCCCACCACTAAATCAAATCAAAATCCTCCCCCAAGAGAAATACCCTAGATTCTAAATTTCAAGATCGGGGAGTAATGAACTTACCTTTACCGATGAATTTGATGAAAAATTGGGTAGAAATTGCCCTAATTTTCTCCTCTCAAACTCAAAAACATTAATGCATAAAATAAAAGGTTTTGAGACTTTTTTTGCGTAAAATCCTGACTTACCCCGCTATAGCAATTGTCACCCCGCCATAGCGCATGCACTCTCCCATTATAGTGGCCTACCGCCCGCTATAGCGGATTAATAACTTTAGAGACTCAAAAATTCCTAAAAAGTCCATTTTTCGACATACCTTTCTCCCTTATATCTCTTTCATGCCAAGTTTGATTCTAGGAGTTTTACTCACCCAAAATCAATTTTGTAATAATGTCCTACGGGTTCTTAGTTATAAATCAAGCCTAGACATTTTGCCTCATCCATTCTCGGATGGCCCTAGACTTCGCCTCGCTCGAATTTCGTCTGAACTGGTCTAGCCTAGAATTTTTAGGTCTCTAATGAAAAGTTTTCTTGCCCGATTTCATTCACCATTGACCTAGTCATAACGATCAAAATAAGTCGTTACAACAAATACCAGTTTATCCCATCACTCGTTCCCAGGTGATCAAACAAGAAAAACTAGGTTAAAATAGAAAAAAGTATAGTACATGAATCATCGAACAAGTGAAGGTACTTGCCTCGCACGTCTCTCGCGGTCTCCGAAGTAGATGATGTTTCCATATGACCTTTACTGATCTGATTTATTTTATCCAAACTTACGGACATACCGATCAAGAATCACAATCGATTTCTCTTCATACTACAAGTCCTTGTCCAACACTATTAAATCTCACTTGATGATATAATATTTATCCCTATGGTATATCTTTAGCATAGACACATGAAACATCAAATGAACTCCAGTCAAGTTGGGAGGTAGTGCTAACCTGTAATCCATTAGCCCCCACACGGTCAAGAATCTCAAATGGACCAATATAGTGAGGGATAAGCTTGTCCCTCTTACTAAACCGCATCACTCCTTGAATGGGTGACACATTAAACAATTCTTGTTCCCCAACCTGAAAGGTTATGTCTCTTACCATGTGGTCCACATACTGCCTACTATAGGCTGTCAATAACTTAGCTTGATTTCCCATCACCATTTCCTAGGCTTTCCTAACCAAATCAACACCCAAAGGTTCCACATCACTAGCCTCAAACCACCCTATGAACAATCTGCATTCCCTTTCATACAGTGCCTCAAATTGTGTCATATTAATATTGCATTGATAACTATTTCGGTAAGAGAACTCACATAACGGTATGCAGATACCTTCCGTTATACTTTTGGGACATTGGTGCCCCTGCAATCCAAAAACTAGCGCATATATATCCTTTATACTAACGGACATACATGTGTAATAATCTTATCCACCGACCCGACATTTTTTAAATATCGAATTGACGGATAAGATTGTGTCACGTGTCCCTATTTAGTCTTCCGTTACAGTGAAGGGCACATATACTTTAGTTTTTGGACGGTAGGGGCACCAATGTCCCAAAAGTATAACGGAAGGTATCTGCATACCATTTACGATAGTTCAGGGGTATATTTGTCCTTTTCCCTAAGTAATATTATGTTTGATATTTATTATATGGTAAGTTATTTATTTATGAAATTAATTTTGTATTTTATTTTGTAATTTAAAATGTTGCATACCTAATATACTCTATGTTTTTATTTGTTTATTTTTATTTGTCATTTATACTAAAAATAGATGTTTGTTTTTACTTGTCATTCTTCGTATATCAAGAGTAAAATATATTTATTCACATTTTACTCTTAATATTAATTACTCATTTCTCAAGACATAAGATTATACCTCAATCAATATAAGTGTTATAATTAATATCATTTCTTAAAAAAAGTGTAAAATTTAAAGTGAACAAATAAAAGTGAAAAAGAGAAAGTATAAGTTATAAGAAAATTGTGTATTATAATTACTTGATTGACTCGAACACATTCTTGCTAGCTCTCAACTATGCATTAATTGAGCCTTCCAATCTCAAAAGAAAGAAAACTATTTATTAATTTGTTAGAACTATATATATTGAAATATAATATAGAAAAGTTGATTCTTATTTTAAAATAATAAAAGTTGTGTTGAAAGGAATCTTATGGACCAAATGACTTGCCAATAGCAAATGTACTAGTAGAACATAATATAAAATAGTTGGGCAATTAATATGTTTTGGGTTGCACTGTCCATAATAAACATTGACTATATATATGCATGTTGGCTTGCCCTATATTATGTACTTGAAAAATATTTTAAAATGAGGAGCATTAATATTTGAATGACAAATATGAAAAACACTATGCTAGTTCTAGGAATAGTCAATCCAAGTATCACTTCCCAATACAATAATTAAAGTTTGGACAATCTCACTCACAGCCCCCACTTTTATTTAAAAGAAAAAAACCACTTTATTTATGTCTTGATTAACATACTAACCTATCCATATTAATCTCCTTGCCTAATAACAGTGGTTTACTATTAACTTGGCATTCCTTAAAAAATAATAAATAATAGACGTAATATTATTATTTTATCTTTTAACTTTATTAAGTTTAATATTTCGAAAAATGTGTTAGATGATAAATAGAGTAGTATTTATTAGCAAATATTGTTGGACAACAATATTTCGGTTGACTTCCAAATCTTTACAATCTATTTAAATAAATAACCATAGTAAGATTTTGGAACTAACAATACCTATGTTACCAGACCCAAAAACTCACCCAAATTTATAATTAAGTTCTTAGTCTTGATGCCAATTAGCATGTCAACTATCATATTTTCCAAGTTTCAAGTCTAGCTTTAAATTTCAATTTCTCCAAGATCATAAATCTAATGGTCTTCATGTAATACAATATACCTAATATGTAGTTACATAAACCAATTTACCAAAACTTAAATCACCATGTAATGACTATAAGAAAATACAAAATCTAAACCAAATTCGTCATCTGTAACTTGGAGCACGAAAAGAAGGACAAACCTTACTACTAAGAACTCAACACCATCAGCACGTTGGAATCCAAAATTACTACCAATGATTAAGCTATCATTACCTTAATTAGTGACCTTAAAAATCAACTTCCACCACTACAATTTGTCCCATAAACTTTTAAACACAAAATTGCATTAAATTTCAACTTTCATTCCTTTTCACCAATAATATACAACTAATAATGGAACAAAGTCTAGGTTGGAAAACAAATATTTCTCAATTTATAAAAATAAACCTAAAAATCGATAACCTTAACAATGGAACTACACAGAAAGCAATTATGCAAGTCTTACTTTGCCAACGATAAATTTTTCCTAACTGACAATTATTTCACCACTAACTTGTCAACAAAAAAACCTTAAGAACCCACGTTGTGTTAACAACTAACAACAGCAAATTGAAATATTCAATGTTGCTTCTACACCCATCTATAAAATCTCTATCCTCCAAGTAACACATACCATACAATATTATTAAAGAATGCCCACCCAATACACAACATGCATAAAACTAAATTGGAACTTAATTAAGCTTTACCTGCAGTTTGAGGTATGACCAAATAATATTAACCCTCTTCCTTTAATTATTATTATTATTACATGGGTCAAGTGATATAGGCTAATAATCAAATTATGAATTTGACCCATTAACCACCAATTAAAATAAATTATTTAAGATTACTCATAATTAATTACCACAGTTAAATGAATAGTTTAAAATTCTCAAACCAACTTCACGGACTGATTAGAAATAATTCAGGAAAACTATCGGGAGGGATAAAATGGTAATTTTATGGAATTTCTAAAAAAAACATTTTTCGGGTCATTACAGTGCTATATCCATTTTTAAACCTGAAAAAATATGGGTTAACAACAATCATAAGCAGGCAGCCAAGAAACAATCACTGAATTGAAAATCAAACTTTTTCAAAAAAAATAAATCACAAACCAACCGAATAAATCGAAAAATCAAAAAAATAATTAATTCAATCGATTTTTTCCATATTTTGAACATTGAAAATACATCCCTAGAAGGAAAGTAACATACTCCCTCCGTCTCATTCTATGTGTCACTTTTCGGATTTCGAGATTCAATCAAGTATAACTTTGACCGTACGTTTTTCATAGATTTTTTAAACATTTTGAATTATTAATTATTGTGACTTATAGTACTTTTTAGTTTACAAATATATAAATTTCATTTCAAAAAAATTGAAGATTTCATGCGTAAATTTCAAACTTAAACTATTTGACTCTCGAAAAATGAAAAGTGCCACATAGAGACAGAAGGAGTAAGAAATATATTCTTTAAACAAAATGTTATTTATTTCACACACTATAGCTAGCTAGATAGAACTAGCTAGCCAGTATCACACACAAAAACACACATACATATATATATATATATATATATATACATACTTTGCATATGTATAAATATGGCTATGAGCCATTGAATAGCATCGATGTTTTATTACTTAAGGAGGTGATTCTCGATTTCTTTTGTCACATGAAGGACATAAGCCAGGAGAACGAGAGGCTCTGGTGTGTCTTCAGTTTTCTTCTCGTACAAAAACGTCCATGTAGTCCAATGATGGTCACATGATGTGATAATAGTGAAGGAATCGTACAACTCTAATAGATCTCCACCAATCACTTTCCAAGTGATTGTTTTAGTTTCATGATCGACGGCTTCAATCACTTGCTTTGACATCTTATCTTTTCCATCTACAATCAATAAAATCGAAAATATAAGAGATAAAAGACAGAAGTTACCCGTTAAAACTTATAAAGTACATAAGCTTTTGGAGCAAGTAAATATGACCATCAAAAACTTTTTTACTAAAAATATCCAATTGGAAATGGACTTTCACAATATAAGACACACCTAAATGTAAAAAATTCATTCATATGTAGAGAGAGGGGAAATGTGTATATTTTACCATCGCTATATGTCCATTCAACAATTGAACCAACATCTACAGTGTCACGCCCCAAGCTACCCCCAAGACGCGGACACGGGACCTAGGACCACAAGTGATCCCAAGCTAACCCTGCTGACATGATCATGAGCATACTAAAGATAATAAACTGATGCGGAAACTAATTCATAAATAAATCTGAAAAGATGGGGAATACCCATATACTATAACTGAATATATCAAATCTGAGAGTTTAATACAAAAAAAATATCAAACTCAAAACACTAAGCTGAATCTAACTATGTCTGAAATAAGCCTCTAAACTGACTAGAAATGTTGGGACATGCCCCAACTAGATCTAGCAAAACTGAAACTAAAAGACTAAAACACTGAAAAGAAACTCATGACTATTGTCCCCGAAGAATGAGGACTCACCAACTGATTCTGCTGAACTGAAGATCGGGAATCGATCTAAGCGTGATCTGGATGCTGAGAACCTGAACCTACATCACGAGAAGATGTAGCGCACGTATGCGTCAGTACTTGAAAGGTACTGAGCATGCAGGATGGAGTAAAGCTGAAAGAACATATAACTGAACAAAGCAATAAAGCAATGAAATAATCTGAACATGATATAGATACTGAAATACTGAATACTGAGCTAACTGAATGCAATGACCAAATTTATAACATGCTGAGACTGAATACTGACTGTACTGAAATATGGTCAATGCAATAGAGTCTGACTGAACTGTGGGAGCTACTAATAACCGACATAAAACCACATGAGCTAAATGTGGAGTCCGATGTATACGCCCCATCGAGAGGACCCACTATACCCTGCCAGAGGTATAGAGGCATACTGGCGTGATCACTAAACTGATGTTGCCCACAGAGGGGACTTACACCTACGTGGCTCGTAGTTCTGGGACTATATGGGTACGCTGAAACCCTAGTCCAACTCGGTATTATGCTACTCCCAATGAATTAAGTAGTTAACTGGTTATGACTGAATTTCTGTAAATACTGGATAGCTCGAACTGAACATGCAAACTGAGAATGCAACAATTAATCTGATAATGATGCATTCATAAACTGAGACATGTAAAACTGAATACTGAAATATCTGACCTAGCATGTGTAATTCAAGAACTAAAGAAATACATAGCTAGGGTTCTGAAATTCATGCGATAAACTGAGCAATAACATGATAATCTGATTTGGAACATTTAAATAACTAATTCATGATGATCTGTTCAAATTCAAGAAACCCTAAGTCTGTTCATAATCATGGAATCAAGAATCTGACTGAATTCTAGGGACCTAATGGGCGAAAGGAACCCACTAGTGAAATCCCACATACCTGGTGACGAATTTCACGGAGAAATCTTTCGATTTCGGGGCTGGAACTGAAGGAACCTTGCTGCGTTCTTGAACTAGGGTTCTTGACCTTTTTCTCCTCTCTAGCTTCTAATTTTCTAAGTTTTGATTTAATGAATTGACTTAGGTAAGTTCTAGTTATGTTTCTAGGTTTAAACTAATTAAAACCTCATGATTTAGGGTCTAAACGACGTATCTTAGGGGTTAAACGAAATAGGAAAAGACCAAAGGACCCCTGAATTAACTGCTGTCGGAGTGATCTACGGAATGGACCTACGGGCCGTAGGTCAATCTACGGTCCGTAGATTGGGTCCGTAGTTCGAGTCTGCCCGACAGGGCTTCACTAAAACAAGCATAACTTTTTACTCGGAGGTCGGAATTTAGCAAACTCGGTGGAGTTGGAAAGATAATTCAATTATCTATCTAACCATAGGTTATGGGACACATAATTCATTTTGTGCTAAGAGTTATGACCATCTGAAGTTGACCCATCAGAATTTTCAGCTAACTGGCTGCTATCCTTCGATCTACGGTCAGACCTACGGACCGTGGATCGAACGACGGTCCGTGCTGGTCAACCGTAGTTCATGTCAGAGGCTGGGTAAAGGAGGTCTTGATCCACGGACACAGACCACGGACCGTGGTCTGATCTACGGACCATGGGTCTGTCTGTGAGTCGAGACTTAACCAATTTTCTGAGCTGGCTGGGGAGGGGTTGCAGTGGCGAACCACGGACCACCAGCACGGACCGTGGTCTGACCTACGGTCCGTAGATGGCAACCGTGGGTTGCACCTGCAACTTCTCAAAATCTGCATTTTTTGGTCTGTTTCGGATACGGGGTGTTACATACAGTTTCACCTTCATGAATCTCAAAATTTTTGACCTTGCTAGGGCTTATGTTGGATATATGATGAGTTTTGGCATGAAAAATATCGTGAACCAAATGTCCTCCACACTTCACCTCTACTGAAGAAATCAACTTACCCTTCAGACCCATATTTTTTTTGGCTTAACAAAAAGTTTTGAAAGAAAGTGGTGATAAAATTATTAGAAATGGTAGTCCTTATATAGATTTCAATTAGCTACACCAAATGTTATTATATAAATATTATAAAACATGATCCACGACATATCATAGAAGTTTAGGTTAGGTTTAAAAGAGTCTCTTAAGCATTATTTGGGCAGTTTTGATGTTTTATATTTGTCAAAAGTTAGAATTGTCTTCCTCAAATATTTATCAAGCTTTAATTATTAAGTTTAATGGGAAAAAAGCTATTTAATGAAACTCACATTTCAAGTAATCAGTTCGAAAATGATTCATATCTAGAGAGAGGAAAATATGTATATGTTATCGTCATTATATGTCCAGTTAACAATTGAACCAATTTTCGATTTAGCAAAAAGTTTTGATAATTGAGAAAGTGGTAATAAAATAGTTAGAAACTATAGTCTAAAAATATTGACATCAATGCAAGGTTGTCTAGTGACTCTGTCTCACGTCATAAATAATAATATGCCAACAAATACCCCCTTTTAAGTCGATCAAAGTTTTTCTAACGTCTAGAAATGATATGCCAACAAATATTTTTTTTCCTAGCCAGCCAAAGTTTTTATTTCCAGAAATAATATGCCAATATTGTTTTCTAAATGACCTCAATTCCTATTAAAATAAAATTGTGTTCTCTTTCAATTGGTTGTACCGAAATCTATTATAAATGGATGTTGGATTATGTTTTATGGTAACAAATATTTTATTATTTTTAAAGTAAAATATAATATTTGAAAATAAAAGTTGTATAATTGTATTTGTTTCATAAATTCAAATTAGAATTTTTTTTTTTTATCTTCTGTCGGTAATTTAAAGTGTAAAAAGTTAATACAACTTTTAATTATTTTTTTAAGTTCTTAAAAATTCTAATTTTAAAATTTTATGATTAAACATATTTCTTAGAGTTCAACTTTTAAAAAATAATCATAATCAAACATCTCCTACATATATACTTATAAAACATGATCCACGAGAGGCACAACATATCATGGAAGATTAGTGTTAGTTGTCCATCAACATGAAACTTCAACCACTCAACTTATAATAAAAAATAAAAAAAATAAAAAACTTATAATTTTTTTAAAAAAATATGTTGAAGATAAGGTTTACAACTCAAAAGAAATTAAATTTAAAATAGTGAAATGTTTCAAAGAATAAAAAACTAGAGAAATAAAAAAGAAAGAAATATGGCATAAGTCAATTTATCTGAATCTTAAGTTAATTTTGTGAAGGAGATTAATTAAATAAAATACGTAAGTATTTTTTGGGTCATCCATGTGGATTGATACGACCCATAATTTTACTAAGAAAAAATGGATTGAGATTACATCTTATCTCAATCTCAAAAAAAGAGGGAACATATACCAAGTAACTGCTTAATCTCTCTTTACAAATAGTGATAAACAGAGACCTCCAAAATAGGTCGCTAAAAAGAGACCTCATGAGGTCGATATTCCACTTAAATCTATACTTTTCCCTATTAATATCAACACAAAGAGACATTTAGCTTGTAGTAATATAACTTTGATTCTTTGAAATTCAAAGTCAGACATAGAGTAATTCTTTAACAAGACTATCAATATTCTGTCATTATTAACAGGTACACAGTCTTGTTCATGTTAAGAAATTCTATCAAAATATTCTCTTGATTTTGAAGATAATTTAGAATATCTCTTTAAGCCAATAAAAGTGGTGATGTAGTACTTAAATTAAACATGTCAAAGGTCTGTTTGGCACCTTTGGGCATGTCTTGACATCTCTATCAGAACCGTTTGTTTTCTTACTACCACTACTATCTTCGAGATACAAATTTTAACACTTATACTTACTTTTCTTATTTTATCCATCGTGCAAATTAAATTTTAAAAAATAAAAATAATTAAATATTTAAGAAGTAATATACTAAATAAATAAGTGATGGAACGATGATGTACCAAAGTTGAAAACTTTTATTTTATGTTGTTAATTGCAAGAATAATAAGAGATTGCTAGAGAAATTAAGACTTAAAGAGAAAATTGAGAGATAATAAGGACATTAATGTTGTAGAAAAAATGATGAAATTTAGAAAGTATTTATAGATAAAAAATGAATGAAAATGTATTTTATTTTATTTTAACTTTGGAGTTTAAAATATTTTTAGGAAGTTTGGAGGTGTTTAGGGCTCCACTTTCCAGATTTTTTAGTTGGCCCAATGGCTATTTTTGCAAAGTAGAAACCAAAGTGTAATTAAAGGTTTAAAATTTATAGCCCGTCTTAAAACTAGAGAAACCTAAAAAGGAATTGACTACAAAAGAATGAGAATATAAGTAAAGCACACTATTAAATATATCATTTTTGTTATAGGTAAATTTTAATAATATTTTACATATATTAAACATTAAAAATACATCTCTAGAACGAGAGGAACATATGTAATATATTCTTCAAACACAATATTATTTATTTCACACACTAGCTAGCTAGATAGAACTAGCTAGTCAATATCACACAAAGACACACATATATATTTGTGTGTAAACATACATATATATATTTTGCATATGTATAAATAGGGCTATGAGCCATTTAGTAGCATTGATGTTTTATTACTTGAGAAGGTGACCCTCAATATCTTTTGTCAGGGGAAGGACAAAACCCAAGAGAACAAGAGGCTCTGGTATGTCTTCAGTTTTCTTCTCATACAGAAATGTCCATGTAGTCCATTGGTGGTCACATGATGTGATAATAGTAAAGGAATTGTACAACTCTAACAGATCTCCACCAATCACTTTCCAAGTGATTGTTTTAGTTTGAGGATCGACAGCTTCAATCACTTGCTTTGAAATCTTATCTTTTCCATCTATAATCAATAAAATAAAAAATATAAGAGATGATAATAAATAACTTCAAGTTGAACATTCACAATTACATATTTTTAGCTCGATCGTTTTATAGGTTTTTCTTTGTTTTTCATTTTCTCCAATGAAATCTGTAAAATGTTTGTATAATGTCTCACAATATTTGATTGATGATGAGAAAATATTTTATGAAAAGTACAAGCTAAAGTTAAATCATTTCTTCAGAAAATTGGAAGGTGTTCTGATAAATATTTTTATTACTAAAGATTAATAATGTCAAAATATTTGGAGCAAACAAAAACAGATCATTAATGATTTAAATTTGATTGGTTCAACGTTTATATTTATACAACTAATACTCGTTACACTTTGCAAATGTGGGTTCAGAACTTGATTACTCTTTTAATAATATTTTTTTCGATTTTGCACATATCTATATTGCGTATAATGACGAGAGGGAGTTGCTCGGATGGTAAGCACCTCTCATTTCCAACCCGAAGATTGCGAGTTCGAGTCACCAAGGGAACAAAACGGATGGGAGCTCCGGTAAAAAAATAATAATATTGCTTATAATAATATTACCCGTTGAAACTTATAAGTACATAAATTTTGGGAACAAATAATATGATCTTAAAAATTAAGACACTTATATGAAAAAATGACTTTCCCCTCAAATGAAAGAAGTTATTTTCCCATTTTAGAGTAAAATGTTTACCTTATGGTAACTAAACACCATTAAAAAACTTTTTTATGAAAAATATTCAATTGGAAATGAACTTTCTCAGTACCATCAAACACACCTAAATATATAAAAAGAAAAATGATTCATAAGTAGAAAAAGGAATAATGTGTATATATTACCGTCATTATATTTCCAGTTAACGACTGAACCAACTTTTACAGTTTCACCTTCATGAATTTCAAAACTTTGGATCTTGCTAGGGCATATGTTGGATATGTGATGAGTTTTGGTGTGAAAAATATCATGAACCAAGTGTCCTCCACACTTCACTTCTACTGAAGCAATCAACTTGCCTTTCACACCCATATTTATTTATTTTTTAAGTATAACAAAAGATTTTGAAAAGAAAGTGGTGATAAAATGATTACAAGTTAATTGTGTTTATATAGATTTCAATTAGCTGCAGCAAAGGTTATTATAAATATTACAGAACATGATTCACGACATATCATGGAAGTTTGGTGTTAGATTGTTAACCCATTGAGGAGAAAATGACAAAAAAAAAGTATTTTATTTTGGAAAATTTATCAAAATTTCATTAGTTTAGGAGTAATTAATTTAGATACACTTTAGTTTGTTAGATTACAAATCTTATCAGATTTTGGTACGTCCAAATATATCTATGTTGGGATACATTGGTTTAGAATTAGATGTAAATGGTTCTAGATATGCTGTATCCAATTGGATTCGCATGTTTCTGAGATACATAACAAATCTCGTTTGCCTCTCTGTCATCTCGCTCACTACTTTCTATGTATCGGTATCCCACATACATGTGAATCACACCAGATATATAAAAATACATGATATATACATGACTATCTCGCTTGCCTCCCTCCCCTTCTCGCTCGCCTCTCTCCTTATTTTAGTATATATGGTAGCAAAAATGCATGTATTTAGGTGTATCTTCCTCAATATTTATGATACTTGATAGGAAACTCTTAATGAGTGGTAAAATTAAAATACATAATTATTTGAAAATATAGATAAAAAAATTAGTGTATCTAGTAGCAAAAATGTATGTATCTAGGTGTATCTTCCTCAATATATGATACTTGGTAGGACTCTCTTAATGAGTGGTAAAATTAAAATACCTAATTGTTTGAAAATATAGATTAAAAAAAAGGGAAAATTACATGGTTAAGCAATTTATACTACTTAATTACTCATCATAGCTATAGTTTGCTATAATTACCACTCGCGACTACCATTATACATTAATTACGTGGGCTGACTTCAAGTTTGTATAATTAGTCACGTTTGTATATGTATAATTCGCCACATTTGTATAATTCGTAGCTGACAATTCTTTGTGTGATTTGTATCTGTATACGACTGTTTGTATTTGTATATGACGAGGATTTCCTTTGGATTTTCAGTTTTGTCATCACATACATTCAATCTTTTTTTGTATAACTTTTTAAAGTTTGTATAAACGTGTAGTTTTTGGATTTTGTATAATATAATTTATATAATATATTTTTGTATAATTGTTTAAAGTTCATACGTTTTTGTTTGAATCAATTCGTTATTTCGAGTTTTATTATATTTGTATAATTTCAGATTTTATATTTCCCAATTATACAAAAACACGTGAATTATACAAACGTACCTGCGAATTATACAAACAAGATGTGCATTATACAAATTATTGTCCTCTCTCGCTCGCCTCTCTCCTCCCTCCCCCAATCGCTCGCCTCTCTCTTCCCTCTCCCAATCTCGCTCGCTTCTCTCCTCCCTTTCCGAATCTCTCTCGCCATAATATACAAGTACATATGTATAATATACAATTATCTAACCGAAATACATATACAAAATAATATAGGCCAATAAATATCCTTTTTTTATTCTATCCAACAAAAGTCTTTCATATTTTCAATAATAATATGCCAATAAATACATTTTTTTCCTAACCTACCAAAGACTTTTTTTACTTCTAGAAATAATATGCCAAAAAATACCTTCTCTCTCTCTCTCTCTTTCTAGCCAAATCGAAGTCTTTTGATAGCATTTACCTCATTCATGTTAAAAGTAAAGTTGTGGTCTCTTTCCAATGAAAAAAAATAGTTTTATTTTTAAAATAAAAAATAATATCATATGTTTGGCCATAAATATAAATTAGAGTTATTTTTTTACTTTTTGTGAGAAATATGGATTAAAAAAAAAAAATACTTTTTGTTGTTTTTTTTTAAAAAAAAAAAAATCTAAAAATCCAATTTTTAAAATTTTATGCCCAAACATATTTTCTGAGTTCGATTCTTAAAAAAGAATCATAGACAAACGCCGAAAAATATATTACTTATAAAACATGATCCACAAGTATCACGATATATCATGGAAAATACAATTAGATCTTGTCAAGTTAATAGGGTCCTTTACAATGAAACTTCAACCACACAACTTATTTTTATTTTTTTGATGTATAAAATAAGGTCTACAAATCACAAGGAATTCATATTATGTAACTGAAATAGTGAAATCCTTCAAAGGATAAAAATTCTAGCAAAAACTGAAAGGAAAAGGGCATAAGTAGTCTTATTAATCCTCTATTTTGTTTAAAAAAAAGTCTTAATCCTCTATTGCATAAGTTAATTTATCTTAACTAAAGTGATTTTGTGAAGGATAGAATAATGGTAAAAAATCTGAGTATAATTACATAAAATATTCTCTTGGTTTAGGAGATAATTCAAAATATCTTTCATACAAATAATGGTGGCAATGTGGTGCTTAAAAGCTTACGACAGAATATCTTGACAATTTGTTATAGTTGTTTTGAAAATTCGATTTCTCTAAAATTTGAATTGAATTTTATCGCTGAAAATTAGTAGTCTATATCATATATATATATAAACATTTAGTACTTGGAACTTACTAGCTTGATTCATTTTATGGAGGGCAAACTGATGAGGAGAATGAGTCAAACAGGATTCAAAGGCTTTTAGACCATCAAGTTTTTGAAATTGAAGTATGTTGGACACCTAATTATGTGAACTGCACATCAAAATGCGAGCAAAAAATAAAGGAATTAGATATATTCGTAAAGGAATTAGATCCAAAACTTACAATGCATGACATGAACTTGACATATTCCCGCATTCAATGTATATATAGGTTTATGACAATGACACCATTTTGTCTACAATTATTAGAGGTATTGTAATATATATTCATGCATGTTACATATATTTACACAGCTTTGCTCAATAATTCATTTAGAAAGACAAAATGTTCTATTTATTCCCTCACTATTACTGTTGTTTCTCTCTAAATAAATTATTGTTTTTTTTAAAACTTAAATTAATAACAATCTTATATATTCAAGGTAGACAAAGATAGAGATATGAATTTATATATGGAACGACGATGCATTATTCGTGTAACAAGTCAAGCTCTTAGTCTTAATAAAGCCAAGCACTAAATTAATATTCCATTTTCATGTCAATGTCAATATAGGTAATACCATTACTCAAAGTCAAAAAGAGACAACGCAGGTGGTTGGTCCACCAGCTAAAGAACCTCCCAATTTAACATAGTATCAAGGGGAAAAGGTAAAAAATATCACTCAGTTATTTAAAATATTCTACGACCTTATTGTCGTGAGTTGGTACCCACATTAATCACCTGGTGGGAGAACAATCTATCCATCCAAAGTTAATCCAACACACAATGTCTCAACTCATGAAAATAAATAGTAAGAAAATAGTTTAAAACAATTAAAGAATTAAGTTTGTATAAACTCAGTCGTTAGTCCAAAATATTACGAAAAGAAGATCTCTAGAAACTGAAAATCGTAGTAGCAAAACTCTATTTAGTAAATAATGAGGATGCAACCCTGAAAGCTAGGAAACATAAACTAATAATCTAAAGTTTGTGTCTGAAAAGATAGGCAAGAAGATGTAGAAGAATCTATGGCAGTCTGGAAGAGTAGCTCACCTTGGATTCGAAGTCAAACATCCTTTAACTGAGGTCTCATATCAGCCCCTGAAAGATGTTATGTACTCAACAAAAAAAAAAAACAGGTGCAATATCAATACACAACCAGAGTGTACTGGTAGGATCACTCTGTCAGTTCCAAATCATGAATGTAAGCAAATAACCACAACATAGTAAACATTAGCCAACACATATAACAACAATCACAATCACATAGACTCACAGTCACAATAACATGAATTAACCAATACCTAGAACATGTCCCACATGATTACAATTACAAGAACCCCACCCTATCGTGGAACCACAAATACACATACCTGGTCCTCTCAAGAAACCCACACACAAATTGTTAGTGTATCGGCATGGTATTCGAGTCAACTAGAATTAATATTCTTACAAGGTATGGTATTGAGCCAACCATTATTATTCATATATCGGTGTGGTACCTGAGCCAACCAGCAATCCCAAACAATCATAAACAATCACAATCACAATCACAATGAACAATAACACTTAAAACCATAAGTAAAGTAAAAAGGTTCACTGCATGAGATTATCAACATGATGATATTTCATATGTTTTTCTATGTCTTGCCCAACATGCATTACACAAGTGATACTATAAAGTGGTAGACATGTGTACATCCATAAACTTGAAAACATACAACTATATACCTATTTCAAATTAAGCCTCAATGCTCTAAAGAATCCGAGCCTTCCCTTTTCTCGGTGCCATGGCTTGTTCTTGGTCTAAAGCAATAAATAAAAATAACAATCAATCAAAAATGGCCGAAATATATCCAACTTATACCCAAATCCAGCTCGGGCCAATTCATGATCATTTTACCAGACCCTAGGCTTTTTCCCACCACTAAATCAAATCAAAATCCTCCCCCAAGAGAAATACCCTAGATTCTAAATTTCAAGGTCGGGGAGTAATGAACTTACCTTTACCGATGAATTTGATGAAAAATTGGGTAGAAATTGCCCTAATTTTCTCCTCTCAAACTCAAAAACATTAATGCATAAAATAAAAGGTTTTGAGACTTTTTTTGCGTAAAATCCTGACTTACCCCGCTATAGCAATTGTCACCCCGCCATAGCGCATGCACTCTCCCATTATAGTGGCCTACCGCCCGCTATAGCGGATTAATAACTTTAGAGACTCAAAAATTCCTAAAAAGTCCATTTTTCGACATACCTTTCTCCCTTATATCTCTTTCATGCCAAGTTTGATTCTAGGAGTTTTACTCACCCAAAATCAATTTTGTAATAATGTCCTACGGGTTCTTAGTTATAAATCAAGCCTAGACATTTTGCCTCATCCATTCTCGGATGGCCCTAGACTTCGCCTCGCTCGAATTTCGTCTGAACTGGTCTAGCCTAGAATTTTTAGGTCTCTAATGAAAAGTTTTCTTGCCCGATTTCATTCACCATTGACCTAGTCATAACGATCAAAATAAGTCGTTACAACAAATACCAGTTTATCCCATCACTCGTTCCCAGGTGATCAAACAAGAAAAACTAGGTTAAAATAGAAAAAAGTATAGTACATGAATCATCGAACAAGTGAAGGTACTTGCCTCGCACGTCTCTCGCGGTCTCCGAAGTAGATGATGTTTCCATGTGACCTTTACTGATCTGATTTCTTTTATCCAAACTTACGGACATACCGATCAAGAATCACAATCGATTTCTCTTCATACTACAAGTCCTTGTCCAACACTATTAAATCTCACTTGATGATATAATCTTTATCCCTATGGTATATCTTTAGCATAGACATATGAAACATCAAATGAACTCCAGTCAAGTTGGGAGGTAGTGCTAACCTGTAATCCATTAGCCCCCACACGGTCAAGAATCTCAAATGGACCAATATAGTGAGGGCTAAGCTTGTCCCTCTTACTAAAACGCATCACTCCTTGAATGGGTGACACATTAAACAATTATTGTTCCCCAACCTGAAAGGTTATGTCTCTTACCATGTGGTCCGCATACTGCCTACTATAGGCTGTCAATAACTTAGCTTGATTTCCCATCACCATTTCCTAGGCTTTCCTAACCAAATCAACACCCAAAGGTTCCACATCACTAGCCTCAAATCACCCTATGAACAATCTGCATTCCCTTTCATACAGTGCCTCAAATTGTGTCATATTAATATTGCATTGATAACTATTTCGGTAAGAGAACTCACATAACGGTATGCAGATACCTTCCGTTATACTTTTGGGACATTGGTGCCCCTGCAATCCAAAAACTAGCGCATATATATCCTTTATACTAACGGACATACATGTGTAATAATCTTATCCACCGACCCGACATTTTTTAAATATCGAATTGACGGATAAGATTGTGTCACGTGTCCCTATTTAGTCTTCCGTTACAGTGAAGGGCACATATACTTTAGTTTTTGGACGGTAGGGGCACCAATGTCCCAAAAGTATAACGGAAGGTATCTGCATACCATTTACGATAGTTCAGGGGTATATTTGTCCTTTTCCCTAAGTAATATTATGTTTGATATTTATTATATGGTAAGTTATTTATTTATGAAATTAATTTTGTATTTTATTTTGTAATTTAAAATGTTGCATACCTAATATACTCTATGTTTTTATTTGTTTATTTTTATTTGTCATTTATACTAAAAATAGATGTTTGTTTTTACTTGTCATTCTTCGTATATCAAGAGTAAAATATATTTATTCACATTTTACTCTTAATATTAATTACTCATTTCTCAAGACATAAGATTATACCTCAATCAATATAAGTGTTATAATTAATATCATTTCTTAAAAAAAGTGTAAAATTTAAAGTGAACAAATAAAAGTGAAAAAGAGAAAGTATAAGTTATAAGAAAATTGTGTATTATAATTACTTGATTGACTCGAACACATTCTTGCTAGCTCTCAACTATGCATTAATTGAGCCTTCCAATCTCAAAAGAAAGAAAACTATTTATTAATTTGTTAGAACTATATATATTGAAATATAATATAGAAAAGTTGATTCTTATTTTAAAATAATAAAAGTTGTGTTGAAAGGAATCTTATGGACCAAATGACTTGCCAATAGGAAATGTACTAGTAGAACATAATATAAAATAGTTGGGCAATTAATATGTTTTGGGTTGCACTGTCCATAATAAACATTGACTATATATATGCATGTTGGCTTGCCCTATAATATGTACTTAAAAAATAATTTTAAAATGAGGAGCATTAATATTTGAATGACAAATATGAAAAACACTATGCTAGTTCTAGGAATAGTCAATCCAAGTATCACTTCCCAATACAATAATTAAAGTTTGGACAATCTCACTAACAACCCCCACTTTTATTTAAAAAAAGGAAAAAAAACACTTTGTTTATGTCTTGATTAACATTCTAACCTATCTATATTAATCTCCTGGCCTAATAATAGTGGTTTACTATTAATTTGGTATCCCTTAAAAAAATAAAAATAATAGATGTAATATTATTAATTTATTCTTTAACTTTATTAAATTTAATATTTCAAAAAATGTGTTAAATGATAAATAGAGTAGTATTAGCAAGGGTAAAATAGACACAAAAGGTTAAGTATCTCTTAATTTTTTTAATTTAACAAATATTGCTGGACAACTACTTTTAGTATAGTGGACAACTGTTGTTGGACAACTTTATCTAATATATACCTTATTAATTCTTACTACTAAGAACTCAACACCATCAGCACGTTGGAATCCAAAATTACTACCAATGATTAAGCCATCATTACCTTAATTAGTGACCTTAAAAATCATCTTCCACCACTACAATTTGTCCCATAAACTTTTAAACACAAAATTGCATTAAATTTCAACTTTCATTCCTTTTCACCAATAATATACAACTAATAATGGAACAAAGTCTAGGTTGGAAAACAAATATTTCTCAATTTATAAAAATAAACCTAATAATCGATAACCTTAACAATGGAACTACACAGAAAGCAATTATGCAAGTCTTACTTTGCCAATGATAAATTTTTCCTAACTGACAATTATTTCACCACTAACTTGTCAACAAAAAACCTTAAGGACCCACGTTGTGTTAACAACTAACAACAGCAAATTGAAATATTCAATTTTGCTTCTACACCCATCTATAAAATCTCTATCCTCCAAGTAACACATACCATACAATATTATTAAAGAATGCCCACCCAATACACAACATGTATAAAACTAAATTGGAACTTAATTAAGTTTTACCTGCAGTTTGAGGTATGACCAAATAATATTAACCCTCTTCCTTTAATTATTATTATTTTTACATGGGTCAAGTGATATAGGCTAATAATTAAATTATGAATTTGACCCATTAACCATCAATTAAAATAAATTATTTAAGATTACTCATAAATTAATTACCATAATTAAATGAATAGTTTAAAATTCTCAAACCAACTTCAGCGACTGTTTAGAAATAATTCAAAAAAAGATAAAATGGTAATTTTATGGAATTTCTAAAAAAAACATTTTTCGGGTCATTACAGTGCTATATCCATTTTTAAACCTAAAAAAATATGGGTTAACAACAATCATAAGCAAGAAGCCTAGAACAATCACTGAATTGAAAATCAAACTTTTTCAAAAAAAATATTAATCGCAAACCAACCAAATAAATCGAAAAATCAAAAAAACAATTAATTCAATCGATTTTTTCCATATTTTGAACATTGAAAATACATCCCTAGAAGGAAAGGAACATACTCCCTCTGTCTCATTCTATGTGTCACTTTTCGAATTTCGAAATTCAATCAAGTCTAACTTTGACCGTAAGTTTTTCATAGATTTTTTAAACATTTTGAATTATTAATTATTGTGACTTATAGTACTTTTTAGTTTACAAATATATAAATTTCATTTCAAAAAAATTGAAGATTTCATGCGTAAATTTCAAACTTAAACTGTTTGACTCTCGAAAAATGAAAAGTGCCACATAAATTGAGAAGGAAGGAGTAAGAAATATATTCTTGAAACAAAATGTTTTTTATTTCACACACTATAGCTAGCTAGCCAGTATCACACATAAAAACACACATATATGTGTGTAAACATACATATATATATACTTTGCATATGTATAAATATGGCTATGAGCCATTGAATAGCATCGATGTTTTATTACTTAAGAAGGTGATTCTCGATTTCTTTTGTCACATGAAGGACATAAGCCAGGAGAACGAGAGGCTCTGGTGTGTCTTCAGTTTTCTTCTTGTACAAAAATGTCCATGTAGTCCAATGATGGTCACATGATGTGATAATAGTGAAGGAATCGTACAGCTCTAATAGATCTCCACCAATCACTTTCCAAGTGATTGTTTTAGTTTCATGATCGACGGCTTCAATCACTTGCTTTGACATCTTATCTTTTCCATCTACAATCAATAAAATCGAAAATATAAGAGATAAAAGACAAAAGTTACCCATTAAAACTTATAAAGTACATAAGCTTTTGAAGCAAGTAATATGACCATCAAAAAAATTTTTACTAAAAATATCCAATTGGAAATGGACTTTCACAATATAAGACACACCTAAATGTAAAAAAATCATTCATATGTAGAGAGAGGGGAAATGTGTATATTTTACCATCATTATATGTCCATTCAACAATTGAACCAACATCTACAGTTTCACCTTCATGAATCTCAAAACTTTTGACCTTACTAGGGCTTATGTTGCATATATGATGAGTTTTGGCATGAAAAATATCGTGAACCAAATGTCCTCCACACTTCACCTCTACTGAAGAAATCAACTTACCCTTCAGACCCATATTTTTTTTGGCTTAACAAAAAGTTTTGAAAGAAAGTGGTGATAAAATTATTAGAAATGGTAGTCCTTATATAGATTTCAATTAGCTACACCAAATGTTATTATATAAATATTATAAAACATGATCCACGACATATCATAGAAGTTTAGGTTGGGTTGTTAGCCATTACTGAAAAAATGATTTTAAAAAATAGTATCTTTTTTTTTTTATTTTTATAGTAGGTTTAAAAGAGTCTCTTAAGCATTATTTGGGCAGTTTTGATGTTTTAAATTTGTCAAAAGTTAGAATTGTCTTCCTCAAATATTTATCAAGCTTTAATTATTAAGTTTAATGGGAAAAAGCTATTTAATGAAACTCACATTTCAAGTAATCAATTCGAAAATGATTCATATCTAGAGAGAGGAAAATATGTATATTTTACCGTCATTATATGTCCAGTTAACAATTGAACCAATCTTCGATTTAGCAAAAAGTTTTGATAATTAAGATAGTGGTAATAAAATAGTTAGAAACTATAGTCTAAAAATATTGACATCAATGCAAGGTTGTTTAGTGACTCTGTCTCACGTCATAAATAATAATATGCCAACAAATACCCCGTTTTTAGTCGATCAAAGTTTTTCTAACGTCTAGAAATGATATGCCAACAAATATTTTTTTTTCCTAGCCAGCCAAAGTTTTTAATTCCAGAAATAATATGCCAATATTGTTTTCTAAATGACCTCAATTCCTATTAAAATAAAATTGTGTTCTCTTTCAATTGGTTGTACCGAAAGCTATTATAAATGGATGTTGGATTATGTTTTATGGTAACAATTTTTTTATTATTTTTAAAGTAAAATATAATATTTGAAAATAAGAGTTGTATAATTGTATTTGTGTCGTAAATTCAAATTAGAATTGTTTTTTTTTATCTTCTGTCGGTAATTTAAAGTGTAAAAAGTTAATACACCTTTTAATTATTTTTTTAAGTTCTTAAAAAATTCTAATTTAAAATTTTATGATTAAACATAATTTTTAGAGTTCAACTTTAAAAAAATAAATCATAATCAAACGTCTCCTATGTATATACTTATAAAACATGATCCACGAGGGGAACAACATATCATGGAAGATTAGTGTTAGCTGTCCTTCAACATGAAACTTCAACCCCTCAACTTATAATAAAAAATAAAAAATAAAAAAACTTATAATTTAAAAAATATATATGTTGAAGATAAGGTTTACAACTTACAAGAAATTAAATTTAAAATAGTGAAATGTTTCAAAGAATAAAAACCTAGAAAAATAAAAAAGAAAGAAATATGGCATAAATTAATTTATCTTAATCTCAAGTGATTTTGTGAAGGATAGATTACTTAAATTAATATATAAGTTTTTTTGGGTCATGGATCATAGGTCATCCACGTGGATTGATCCAACCAGATTCGACCCAATAATTTTTTCTAATACTAGATAATGTTGCCCGTTCTATGCACGGGCCCAATAATATAAATGGTATGTTTTGGGGTTAATAACCGAGTTTTTGAAGCGATTGTTTGCGTGGATAAAAGAATTAGTTTTTTTATCACAAACATGTACTTTCTTTGACGCTATTTAAGGCATAATAAGGCTATCCGCATACAACATTTTGTAAATATTTTATGTTGTCAATTATCATGATTTATAGTATTTTTACGATAGATTCACTTCAAGAATCAGTGGAATTTTTTGTATTATTTTCAAAACATATTTTATGTTGTCAATTATCATGATTTATAGTATTTTTAAGCAATTTTTAAATATATATAAAAAATAAGACAAATAAATTAAAATGGACCCAATATATGTTATTTTTGTTGTCTCAATTTATGTGACACAAATGAAATTTGGAGAGTCATCCAAATTTTCATTTAAAAAAAAAAATGTTTTAAGTTATTAATTATTGTGATTTATAAAAATTTTATGTAACTTTGAAATAACGTACATTATTGGTCACTTTGTCCTAATTTATGTGATATTGATAAAATTACAAAATTAACCCTTTTAAAATGTCTTTCAGATATTTTAAGTTGTTAATTATTATTATTTATAATACTTTTTTGGTAATTTTAAAATGATATGTGTTATATTTTCTATCCCAATATATGTGAGCCTGATAGAATTCTGAGGGTCAACCTATTTTATTATATAGCTTTTAAATATTTTAAATTGGTAATTGTTGTAATTTTTAATGCTTTTTAAGTCATTTGTAAATGATATATTGGGACTTTTTTTTCTGTCCCAATATATGTGAGCCTGATAGAATTCTGAGAGTCAACCTATTTTATTATATAGCTTTTAAATATTTTAAATTGGTAATTATTGTAATTTTTAATGCTTTTTAAGTCATTTGTAAATGATATATTGGGACTTTTCCATTTGTCACACACACACACACACACACCACACACACACACACACACACATATATATATATATATATATATATATATATATATATATATATATATATATTCTACTATATTATAAAAGCTTTTAAAAGTCCCACAAGTATAATATATAATATTGAAGATCGGAAAAAGTCCAATTTTGAATATTATATATTATATTTGGGTATAAACTCTCTTTTATAATATAGTTATTACTATATATTAGAAGAGTCTAGGTTTACTACCATTGTTCCAATAAAATCATTACAAATGTCCATTATTTACTATATAAAATATATAAGTGGGCCCCACCATAATAATAATAATAATAATTATTATTATTATTATTATTATTATTATTATATATGTATTATTATTATTATTTTATTATTATATGTGTTTTTCAGAAAACGTGGGTAATTTTTTCTATGAGGAGTATTTTTTATTTTTTGAAAGAAAAAACAGATTTTTTATTTAGTCCCCCCGCTCCCCCAAACCCAAAAAAAAAGGAATAACACAATCTATACTTTTTAGAATTGTTTTCAAAGGACGTGGGTTGTCATTATTTTTTTAAAAACTTTTTTTTAATCAATTTTTAATTATCTATATTTAATTATTTTAAAAAAAACTCAAAATTCAAGAATGTAACTATTCATTTTAACGTTGTTATCTTCTAAAATAGTAACTTCTTTTCTTTATTTAAAAACAAATTATTATATTTGATTAGTTGATAATTTAAAATTTAAAAATTAGCAATTAATTGTGAAGAGTCTAGGATTTACTACCATTGTTCCAATAAAATCATTACAAATGTCCAATATTTACTATATAAAATATATAAGTGGGCCCCACCACAATAATAATAATAATAATAATTATTATTATTATTATTATTATATTATTATTATATATTATTATTATTATTATTATTATTATTATTATTATTATTATTATTATTATTATTATTATTATTATTATTAAATGTGTTTTTCAAAAAACGTGGGTAGTTTTTTCTATGAGGAGTATTTTTTATTTTTTGAAAGAAAAAACAGATTTTTTATTTAGTCCCCCCCCCGCCTCACCCACCCAAAAAAAAAGGAACAACACACTCTATACTTTTTAGAATTGTTTTCAAAGGACGTGGGTTGTCATTATTTTTTAAAAAACTTTTTTTTTAATCAATTTTTAATTATCTATATTTAATTATTTTTTAAAAAACTCAAAATTCAAGAATGTAACTATTCATTTTAACGTTGTTATCTTCTAAAATAGTAACTTCTTTTCTTTATTTAAAAACAAATTATTATATTTGATTAGTTGATAATTTAAAATTTAAAAATTAGCAATTAATTGTGGCACTGACACGTAGGCGCTGTCACCTCTCCTATATTAGAAGAGTCTAGGATTTACTACCATTGTTCCAATAAAATCATTACAAATGTCCAATACTTGCTATATAAAATATATATGTGGCCCCCACCACCTTCCACTTAAATACTACATATTATATATTATTAATTACTATACTATAAATCACTACTAATATCCAATATATTTATCAAACTATATAAATGGGCCCCATCACCTTCCACTTAAATACTACATATTATATATTAATTACTATACTATAAATGACTTAAAAACTCCATATTATCTATTAGAATAATTAACAATTATTTGACACTTTAAATTCTATCAATGCCATATAAATTAGGATAAAAAACCTAACATATAATATTTAAATATATTTAAAACTAATAACTAATACTATACATTACAATAATTAACAGCTTAATTATTTAAAACTTATATAAAAAATTTAATTGACTCTCAAAATTCTATTGGTACCACATAAAATGGATTATATAATAAACATATATTGTTTGAAATTGACGAAAAAGAAACAATAAATTACAATAATTAATAAAAAAATAGTCCACTCCAAAAAATCTATCAATTAACAACATACATTGTTTGAAATTGACGAAAAAGAAACTATAAATTACAATATTTAACAAAATAAATCTCTCGACTCCAACAAATCTATCAATTAATGTCACATGAATTGGGACATGGCAAATAACATATATTATTAAAAAATTAGGTTCAAAATGTACTATAAAATACAATAATTAACAACTTAATATATTAAAGAGACATATAAAAAAGGGTTAATATTTGAAATTCTGCATCTGCCACATACATTAGAACAAAGACAATAATAAATATTATTTTCAAAATTATGTTAAAAAAAAAGTACTACAAATCACAATAGCTAACAATTTAAAATATTTTTAAAATCATATAAAAATTTCAATAACTTCTCAAATTCCATAATATGACATAAATTAAAAAAAAAGTGTTATAAATCATAATAAATAGTGCAATATTTAAACTACTTTAAAAGCATTATAAATTGTAATAAATAATACAACAATTTAAATCACTTAAAATTTAACGACTTAAATTTTATCTTAAAATGTATTAAAATTTTGGTTAATTGTCAAAACTTTACACGTGCCACATAAATTGGGACATGGACAACCACACATATTTTCTTTTAAAAATTACATTAAAAGTATTCTATCAATTAACAATATATATTGTTTGAAATTGACGAAAAAGAAACTATAAATTACAATAATTAACAAAATAAATCTCTCGACTCCAACAAATCTATCACTATATTATAGAAGAGTCTAGGAATGACTACCAATGGTCCAATAAGATCACTACTAATGTCCAATATATTTATAAAATATATAAATGGGCCCCATCACCTTCCACTTAAATACTACATATTATATATTATTAATTACTATACTATAAATCACAACTAATATCCAATATATTTATCAAACTATATAAGTGGGCCCCACCACCTTCCACTTAAATACTACATATTATATATTAATTACTATACTATAAATGACTTAAATACTCCATATTATCTATTAGAATAATTAACAATTATTTGACACTTTAAATTCTATCAATGCCATATAAATTAGGATAAAAAACCTAACATATAATATTTAAATATATTTAAAAATAATATAAGTAATATTATACATTACAATAATTAACAGCTTAATTATTTAAAACTTATATAAAAAATTTAATTGACTCTCTAAATTCTATTGGTACCACATAAAATGGATTATATAATAAACATATATTGTTTGAAATTGACGAAAAAGAAACAATAAATTACAATAATTAGTAAAAAAAATAGTTCACTCCAAAAAATCTATCAATTAACAACATATATTGTTTGAATTGATGAAAAAGAAACTATAAATTATAATAATTAACAAAATAAATCTCTCGACTCCAACAAATCTATCAATTAATGCCACATAAATTGGGACATGGCAAATAACATATACTATTAAAAATTAGGTTCAAAATGTACTAAAAAATACAATAATTAACAACTTAATATATTAAAGAGACATATAAAAAAGGGTTAATATTTGAAATTCTGCATCTGCCACATAAATTAGAAGAAATAGAGTAATAAATATTATTTTCAAAATTATGTTAAAAAAAAAAGGGTACTGCAAATCACAATAGCTAACAATTTAAAATATTTTTAAAATCATATAAAAATTTCAATAACTTCTCAAATTCCATAATATAACACTTAAATACTACATATTATATATTAATTACTATACTATAAATGACTTAAATACTCCATATTATCTATTAGAATAATTAACAATTATTTGACACTTTAAATTCTATCAATGCCCTATAAATTAGGATAAAAAACCTAACATATAATATTTAAATATATTTAAAAATAATATAAGTAATACTATACATTACAATAATTAACAACTTAATTATTTAAAACTTATATAAAAAATTTAATTGACTCTCTAAATTCTATTGGTACCACATAAAATGGATTATATGATAAACATATATTGTTTGAAATTGACGAAAAAGAAACAATAAATTACAATAATTAATAAGAAAAATAGTCGACGAAATTGATGAAAAACAAATTATAAATTACAATAATGAACAAAATAAATCTCTCGACTCCAACAAATCTATCAATTAATGCCACATAAATTGGGACATGGCAAATAACATATATTATTAAAAAATTAGGTTCAAAATGTACTATAAAATACAATAATTAACAACTTAATATATTAAAGAGACATATAAAAAAGGGTTAATATTTGAAATTCTGCATCTGCCACATAAATTAGAAGAAATAGAGTAATAAATATTATTTTAAAAATTATGTTAAAAAAAAGTACTACAAATCACAATAGCTAACAATTTAAAATATTTTTAAAATCATATAAAAATTTCAATAACTTCTCAAATTCCATAATATGACATAAATTTTTAAAAAAAGTGTTATAAATCATAATAAATAGTACAATATTTCAACTACTTTAAAAGTATTATAAATTGTAATAAATAATACAACAATTTAAATTACTTAAAATTTAACGACTTAAAAATATTTTTAAAAATGTATTAAAATTTTGGTTAATTGTCAAAACTTTACATGTGCCACATAAATTGGGACATGGACAATCACACATTTTTTTTTAAAAAAAAATTACATTAAAAGTATTCTATCAATTAACAACATATATTGTTTGAAATTGACGGAAAAAAAACTATAAATTACAATAATTAACAAAATAAATCTCTCGACTCCAACAAATCTATCAATTAATGCCACATAAATTGGGACATGACAAATAACATATATTATTAAAAAATTAGGTTAAAAATGTACTATAAAATACAATAATTAACAACTTAATATATTAAAGAGACATATAAAAAATGGTTAATATTTGAAATTGTGCGTGTGCCACATAAATTAGAACAAACAAAGTAATAAATATTATTTTAAAAATTATGTTAAAAAAAAGTACTACAAATCACAATAGCTAAAAATTTAAAATATTTTTAAAATCATATAAAAATTTCAATAATTTCTCAAATTTCATAATATGACATAAATTAAAATTAAAAAATAATATATATTGGGCCCCGTGCTGGCACGGGGTCCTATATCTAGTAGTAGAATATAGAAACGCCATAAATGAATGACCAAGGGCAAATCTGTCAATTTGCTCAAAGATAAAAGAAATAATTAGCTTTTCCTCAGCTTTTCCAGAAGACTCCATCGTTTCATTTCTTTTTCCCCAACAATGGAGAATTTCCAGAAGACTCCTTCCAAGTGCCCATAATTTTCTTTCATCCAAACTTAAATTCAAGGTAACTTCATCTTCATATATTTGCCGTAAACTTAAATTCCAAGAATGGAGCATTCTTAGGTCACCTTTTGCCTCAATATTTTCCCTAATCAAGATTAAAAATTTCAATTTCTAAACTTAAATTCATAGCTACTGTGGTTATCGTACTACCCAACTCTCTTCTATGTTCTCTTTGATTTTTCATCTGGTACTGCAAAATCAAATTAGCTTTTTCTCTCAATGTTTCCCTAATCTTCTTCGAGTGATGTTCAGAATTTCCAATTTTATTGGTTAAACTCGCGTCTTCTACTGTTATTGTTCTGCCTTAACGCTTTCTTTGATGTTCTGCCACATTAATTTTCTTCCGTTCAATTTTCATCATCTCTTTTTCTCGAACCAGAGAAATTGAAGAATGCAATTGAAAATTAATAGCTTCTTCAAGCCTTCTATCAATCATCATTTACTTACAACTTCTTTCTTTTATTATTGTTTCTTTTGAATGTCTCTATGGTAGATTCTTTTATTACTTCTTTTTTTTTTTTTTTTTGGAAGAGTTTATCCGTAATATTTATCAAATTTTTTTCGTTTGTCCTTGTGTGTTAGAAGACAACAAGAGGATCTTGAGTTGTCCTTGGAATCAAGCAACTCAAATATGCATGTAAGATATTGGCTTTTAAAACTTCATCTCAAGTTACAAAAATGTGTAAGTTTTTGTAGACACTTATCATGGTCTCTTCATATGCTATATAATAAGTTGGGATTCAAGCTTTTCCTTTTTATATCGTTGAGCTTATCATGTGTATGTTTGAGGTTTTTAAAAGTTTCATAACTGAATAAACCATTTTCTAGCAATTAAAAGTAATTGATTTGTCACTTGTCAGTTTATCACTACTTATTGATATGTAAGTATCTAACTTCTTGATTTCTTTGTTAGATGAGGGAGTTAATTATTTACTTGAGTGATACCTCCAAATCCTTTTTAATGGAGTAACTATATTTAAATTGAGCAATACTTTCTGCAGTTGCACTAATGAAATTTACATCTACTATTACTTCCCTTTTTAATGAAAGAGGAGCTGCTTTGTTGGTGGAAACTGCAGATTAGACAAACAAAATGGATTACACTACTGTGCGTCAATATGTAATTTTTCGATATACTGTGAACTATTGTCTATGGCTTTTCAGTTTTTCTTTCTTTTTCCCTTGTTGTCCATTCCAGTGTATAAGAGTTTGATATGGCAGAAATAACATATTTGTATAGGTACACTGCTAGAGTTAGAGCTAAAGCATACAAAAGAAACATTGTAATAGCTTGAAATTAACTTATTCATTTCAAAATTTCTCCAGATATCAAATACTTAAATTATCAATTTCAAAATTAGAAGACAACAAGAGGATTTTGTTATATCTAGATACTACAACATGTACACCTGAGAAGAATGCTTAAATTATCAATTTTAGAGCAACTTGATAGCTGTTACACTTCTAATTTGTAACTTTTGTAATCATAGATTGAATGGATAACTGAAAATGGTGGACTTTTATGTGAATAACATGAATAAAATACTGATGTAAATACTTAAATTTAACGTGGTAATCCAACTTCCATGGAATCATTTCCTTACAGATAGCTATTCGAATAAGAAAACAATTAGTTGATAGTCTCTTCAACCTCAGCTTATCAGCAACCAAAAGAAAAATAATAATTAAAAAGCATAGATAAAGATAGTTTATTAAAAAAAAAAAGTTGAACCCTTTTCTCTCTGATTCACTTTTTAGAGGATTATGAATAATTTTTTTGGTGCCCAAAACAGCATAAAATATCTATCTTTTTCTGTTCTTCTGCGGTCATATCATCTGGCCCTCTTTCATTCTCCAAGATCCAGGTTTACCCCGGTGAGTGTTGGTTGGATTTTTGAAGTTCTAGCTTAATATTTATGGGTGTAGATATATGTGTTGTATAGATGTAAATCTCTATTCCTGCATTGATAAATTGGAAGAAATTTTGGTGCATTGATGCGAGAGAAGAGCAGACAGTTGACAGAGATGTCAGAGGTTTTTTGCGAGGAGTGTGTGACAGACCCACTTGAGTTTAGTTCCAACAAGAACATGTTAGATGCTGTATTTGATAGTGTCGACCTTCTTCAAAAAAGGAAAGAGTTCACAACGTAGGACGACAGTAATGTGGACAAGCCTTGATGCCATTTAGTTCATTAACCTTCTTCACAGGTTGGTTATTTTCTGCTTTCTTTATTGTTCCTCTTCCTCGTGATTTCAATTCTTCTCTTATCATTGGTCTTATACTTCTCAACACTTCCCCTCATGCTAGGAAGTGAGAAGATATTGAACACTCCTAGCTTGAAACTGAGATGTTGAAGTTTCATTTTTGTGAACCCTTTAGTGAGTAGATGAGCTGGTTGATCTTGTGTAAGAATGTACTTTTTAGACACTAGAGCTTGTGTGATCTTTTCTCTTACAAATGACAATCAATCTCAATGTGTTTGGTTCTCTCATGATATTGCAAGTTTTATAGCAGCCTTAGCTGCTATCAGTATATATGTTGATAGGTAATGAAATCTACATTGTTTTATTACAAAATTGTCTTCAGCTTCTATACATATACATATAAATGTTTTGGAATAGTTTAAATTCATTTCTGTTTTACAATCCCCTATAAAAGCCTTAGCTGTTTTTGTTATTGATGGGTAAAAAATTAGAGGTTGCTTCATTTGTTAGTATTGTGTGCAAGTGTAACTAATTCATAAATATGGTCTACTGATGTACACTTTGCTTACCCTAATTCTTCTCTTTTACTTTTCTTATGATTGTATATATAGATAATAATAGAGCTTCAACTGCATTGGTGTGTAGAAAGTCCATCATATAAAATTGATATGCGGCATGATATCTAACTACTTAATGATGAGACTTGACCATATAGTGTTCCAAGATATTTAATACTACATATACACATCTACATGTTGTTCTGGGGCGGTCGTGACAATTTCCTACAAAAGATTAGGATATGTTTGTGGTGAAGGCTTTGTTTCTTAGTCAGCTATATATATCGAGGGAGTTTGTGACTTTAATATCTCCATTTAAAGCTTAATCTAATTTTCATATCAACATGTGAACACATCTAATTCAAGATGGAGAATTAAGGATGAGAAAGGCTGGATTAAAGTCTTTTAATGGGCACACTTATTATGGTACTATTTGTTTTATTTCAAGGGCATTAAGAGAAAGGTGAGGTAAAAAGATTATTTTCTTTTTACCTTTTTATTGTTTTAGGATATGATTCTTATATCTATTGATTTTATTGATATTAATATTTAAAAACAACTTGGTTGCTCTGATCGGGTGAATTCTTTGGACATCTGCAACAACAACAACCTCAATTGCTCCTCAATCCTAGATTAGGCTGCTAGCATATATCTTAAATGATTTTATTACTAACTACTTATGAGATGTCTCTTAGTGTTGGCATTAATTTGATTATATTAAAGCATTGATGTTGTAGCGCACTTCAAATATGGACACCAGAATTGAAGTTCACTGCTATCTCTCTCTGTAATTCCTAGCGCTGTCGTTAATGGACGGGTCAATTTTTCTATATTGTCGCAATATGCGGAAATATGAGGTAAGATCCATGTTCGACATCTCTGTTTCATGTCATTTGTTCAACTTCTTTAGGGTAATTTGTCTGCCTTCACACACTTGCTCCTAGAGGCAAATATTTACATGAGCTATTTCTCTTTCTTCCGATGACATAGCTTCTATCTTTGAAATTTCTCCAATCATTGGTCTTCCCATGCAGTGTTAAACAATTGAGGTGAGTATCTCCTCTCTGCTATTTCATTTCATTTGTTTTTCTTGAAGAGTTTTTTCTTTTGTCTTTTGTGTCGGTCAGTTCTGCTGCGCGCCTTCATTGCTCTAATCAGATTCAGAATTGAGTACGATAAAATATAGAAAATTTAATATAAAACTCAATTAATAATTATTGACCTCTTCACAGGAAAGGAATAAAACATTAATTAAGTGGTATTGAATTTCTGACGGATTTTGCAGTAGTGACATTAGTACTGGAGAAAGTGATAGGAAATTTGTATCAAAATTCTTGTTCTTTGTTTTAATTAATAGGTTCGGTCTCTTGCAATCATCGATTTTCTAATCTCTATTATATGTAAGACAGCAAAGACATGTATTATGTATCGATCATTGTTTATGACATGCTCAACTGACTTGATTACTTGAAGTTTCGTATCATTGAAATATATGATTTGCTAATCTCTATTATCTGTAAGACAGCAAAGACATGTATTATGTATCGATTTTCTTTTTCTCATGTCTGGTACATACTCTATGATATATATCTCTTTTTAGATATTGATCAGTTCATAGATATGTCGATGTGATTACTGTGATAGTATCCCAGGAACCAAGCTTGTCATTATTAAACCTCTATTTGAAAGTATGACTTGCAATAAATGAAGTAATCAAATAGTTTATATAGCTTTCTTACTCTTAATGCTTTGAATATTGTTTTGAGAAATGGATTTTGGGCCTAACTCAACTCCAAAAGCTAGCTCTCGAGGGAGATAGCACAATTCCATATAAGGAGACCACTCATCTCTTTTTCTATTCGATGTGGGACTCTTCAAACTCCCATCTCACGTCCAATATTTAATATGGGGCCCAACATTAACAAGAGCCCTACTTTGATATCATATAAAATTAGGTTTTGGGCTTATGAGAATCTCATTAATGGTTAATGTGAGACTTTCTTCATTCTTCAATATAATGAATAGATCTGAGGTAATATTTCCATAACAAAAAATAATGTATTTTCAAATGGAGCAGCATTAGAGTTCTTGTACTTCTTGAAAACATGTTGGTACACAAACGAACCTTACATTTGGGATGAGACATTGTACAAAAACTGAAGTGAAATCTTTAGCTTTAAGAAAGGAAATTATGTTCAATAGATGAAGATGGACATAAGACTTGGAAAACTGCATTATATAAACATAAAAATGCTTAACGTTTTCAAGTATTTTTAGACAATAAAGAGTGATAATCAAAAGAATGAAAAATTTATATGTTTTAAAATACTTTGCAGGAAAATTGAGACATGGTTAAACCAACAAATCATGTCAATTCTGGAGATGGTCCTGACTACAATATTGAAGTCATGGATGTTTATGATATTGTGTTGAGCAGATTAAATTTAAATTATGCAGGTGTAATAAAATCTGGTAGGCTCAACCTCACAAAACAACAATGACCTTACCCTATTTTTGATTCACTTCCTTCATAAGCCAATTAAATAGTTGGTAACCTATATAGGATGAAAATGTACACCACGGAGAATCAAATTTATTGCATAGACGACTCTGGTATGATGTTAAGCGATTGCATAGTCTCATCCACTTCAACTTTAGTTATGTCACCCTTAGTTCTTTTAATTCTAATTAACAGTATGGATTGACTTGAAAAATATAGGTTTTAAGTAAAAAATAGAAAATCAAATTTAAATGATTTTTAAGTCAAAAAATAAAAAGTAGGGGGAGATCAACTTTTGGTTTTTGACTTATTTTAAGTCATTTTTAGCTTATTTTAAGTCATTTTTGACATTGCCAAAAACTTCCTAACTTATTTTAAATCATTTAAAGTTATTTTTTATATTTGTCAAACACTTCCAGAAATCAAAAACTGATTTAAAAGTAGGTTTGACCAACTTTTAAGTCAATCCAAACAGCCTCTAAGTTTTAAACCTAATGTTCGAAAAATGAAGGTTGTTTTTTCATTAAATTAAAAACAAGAGAAACTTATTGAAATAAAATTATCATGTTGGGCCCGTGCTATGCACGGGCAAAACTCATCTAGTTTACTTAGAAAACTAGATTGAGATTATCAACACAGAGATATTTAGCTTGTGGCAATATAACTTTATTCTTTAAAATTTAAAGTCGGACTTGGAGTAATTCTTTAACAAGATTCGATTAATATTCATGTTAAGAAATTCTATCAAAATATTCTCTTGATTTTGAAGATAATTTAAAATATCTCTTTAAGCCAGTAAAAGTGGTGATGTAGTACTTAAATTAAACATGTCAAAGGTCTGTTTGGCACCTTTGGGCATGTCTTGACATCTCTATCAGAACCGTTTGTTTTCTTACTACCACTACTATCTTCGAGATACAAATTTTAACACTTATACTTACTTTTCTTATTTTATCCATCGTGCAAATTAAATTTTAAAAAATAAAAATAATTAAATATTTAAGAAGTAATATACTAAATAAATAAGTGATGGAACGATGATATACCAAAGTTGAAAACTTTTATTTTATGTTGTTAATTGCAAGAATAATAAGAGATTGCTAGAGAAATTAAGACTTAAAGAGAAAATTGAGAGATAATAAGGAGATTAATGTTGTAGAAAAAATGATGAAATTTAGAAAGTATTTATAGATAAAAAATGAATGAAAATGTATTTTATTTTATTTTAACTTTGGAGTTTAAAATATTTTTAGGAAGTTTGGAGGTGTTTTGGGCTCCACTTTCCAGATTTTTTAGTTGGCCCAACGGCTATTTTTGCAAAGTAGAAACCAAAGTGTAATTAAGGTTTAAAATTTATAGCCCGTCTTAAAACTAGAGAAACCTAAAAAGGAATTGACTACAAAAGAATGAGAATATAAGTAAAGCACACTATTAAATATATCATTTTTGTTATAGGTAAATTTTAATAATATTTTACATATATTAAACATTAAAAATACATCTCTAGAACGAGAGGAACATATGTAATATATTCTTCAAACACAATATTATTTATTTCACACACTAGCTAGCTAGATAGAACTAGCTAGTCAATATCACACAAAGACACACATATATATTTGTGTGTAAACATACATATATATATATATTTTGCATATGTATAAATAGGGCTATGAGCCATTTAGTAGCATTGATGTTTAATTACTTGAGAAGGTGAACCTCAATATCTTTTGTCACGTGAAGGACAAAACCCAAGAGAACGAGAGGCTCTGGTATGTCCTCAGTTTTCTTCTCATACAGAAATGTCCATGTAGTCCATTGGTGGTCACATGATGTGATAATAGTAAAGGAATTGTACAACTCTAACAGATCTCCACCAATCACTTTCCAAGTGATTGTTTTAGTTTGAGGATCGACAGCTTCAATCACTTGCTTTGAAATCTTATCTTTTCCATCTTTAATCAATAAAATAAAAAATATAAGAGATGATAATAAGCAACTTCAAGTTGAACATTCACAATTACATATTTTTAGCTCGATCGTTTTATAGGTTTTTCTTTGTTTTTCATTTTCTCCAATGAAATCTGTAAAATGTTTGTATAACGTCTCACAATATTTGATTGATGATGAGAAAATATTTTATGAAAAGTACAAGCTAAAGTTAAATCATTTCTTCAAAAAATTGGAAGGTGTTCTGATAAATATTTTTATTACTAAAGATTAATAATGTCAAAATATTTGGAGCAAACAAAAACAGATCATTAATGATTTAAATTTGATTGGTTCAACGTTTATATTTATACAACTAATACTCGTTACACTTTCACAAATGTGGGTTCAGAACTTGATTACTCTTTTAATAATATTTTTTTTGATTTTGCACATATCTATATTGCGTATAATGACGAGAGGGAGTTGCTCGGATGGTAAGCACCTCTCATTTCCAACTCGAAGATTGTGAGTTCAAGTCACCAAGGGAGCAAAACGGATGGGAGCTCCGGTAAACAAAAAAAAATATTGCGTATAATAATATTACCCGTTGAAACTTACAAGTACATAAACTTTTGGGAACAAATAATATGATCTTAAAAATTAAGACACTTATATGAAAAAATGACTTTCCCCTCAAATGAAAGAAGTTATTTTCCCTTTTTAGAGTAAAATGTTTACCCTATGGTAACTAAACACCATTAAAAAACTTTTTTATGAAAAATATTCAATTGGAAATGAACTTTCTCAGTACCATCAAACACACCTAAATATATAAAAAGAAAAATGATTCATAAGTAGAAAAAGGAATAATGTGTATATATTACCGTCATTATATTTCCAGTTAACGACTGAACCAATTTTTACAGTTTCACCTTCATGAATTTCAAAACTTTGGATCTTGCTAGGGCATATGTTGGATATGTGATGAGTTTTGGTGTGAAAAATATCATGAACCAAGTGTCCTCCACACTTCACTTCTACTGAAGCAATCAACTTGCCTTTCACACCCATATTTATTTATTTTTTAAGTATAACAAAAGATTTTGAAAAGAAAGTGGTGATAAAATGATTACAAGTTAATAGTATTTATATAGATTTCAATTAGCTGCAGCAAAGGTTATTATAAATATTACAGAACATGATTCACGACATATCATGGAAGTTTGGTGTTAGATTGTTAACCCATTGAGGAGAAAATGACAGAAAAAAAAAAAAAGTATTTTATTTTGGAAAACTTATTGCAATTTCACTAGTTTAGGAGTAATTAATTTAGATACACTTTAGTTTGTTAGATCACGAATCTTATCAGAGTTTGGTACGTCCAAATATATCTATCTTGGGATACATTGGTTTAGAATTAGATGTAAATGGTTCTAGATATACTGTATCCAATTGGATTCGCATGTTTCTGAGATACATAACAAATCTCGTTTGCCTCTCTCTCACCTCGCTCACTACTTTCTATGTATCGGTATCCCACATACATGTGAATCACACCAGATATATAAAAATACATGATATATACATGACTATCTCGCTTGCCTCCCTCCCCTTCTCGCTCGCCTTTCTCCTTATTTTAGTATATATGGTAGCAAAAATGCATGTATTTAGGTGTATCTTCCTCAATATATGATACTTGATAGGAAACTCTTAATGAGTGGTAAAATTAAAATACATAATTATTTGAAAATATAGATAAAAAAATTAGTGTATCTAGTAGCAAAAATGTATGTATCTAGGTGTATCTTCCTCAATATATGATACTTGGTAGGACTCTCTTAATGAGTGGTAAAATTAAAATACCTAATTATTTGAAAATATAGATTAAAAAAATGGGAAAATTGCATGGTTAAGCAATTTATACTACTTAATTACTCATCATAGCTATAGTTTGCTATAATTACCACTCGCGACTACCATTATACATTAATTACGTGGGCTGACTTCGAGTTTGTATAATTAGTCAAGTTTGTATATGTATAATTCGCCACATTTGTATAATTCGTAGCTGACAATTCTTTGTGTGATTTGTATCTGTATACGATTGTTTGTATTTGTATATGACGATGATTTCCTTTGGTTTTTCAGTTTTGTCATCACATACATTCAATCTTTTTTTGTATAACTTTTTAAAGTTTGTATAAACGTGTAGTTTTTGGATTTTTTATAATATAATTTATATAATATAATTTGTATAATATATTTTTTGTATAATTGTTTAAAGTTCATACGTTTTTGTTTGAATCAATTCGTTATTTCGAGTTTTATTATATTTGTATAATTTCAGACTTTATATTTCCCAATTATACAAACGTACCTGCGAATTATACAAACAAGATGTGCATTATACAAATTATTGTCCTCTCTCGCTCGCCTCTCTCCTCCCTCCCCCAATCGCTCGCCTCTCTCTTCCATCTCCCAATCTCGCTCGCTTCTCTCCTCCCTTTCCCAATCTCTCTCGCCATAATATACAAGTACATATGTATAATATATAATCATCTAATCGAAATACATATACAAAATAATATAGGCCAATAAATACCCTTTTTTTATTCTATCCAACAAAAATCTTTCATATTTTCAATAATAATATGCCAATAAATACATTTTTTTCCTAACCTACCAAAGACTTTTTTTACTTCTAGAAATAATATGCCAACAAATACCTTCTCTCTCTCTCTCTCTCTCTCTCTCTCTCTCTCTCTTCTTCTAGCCAAATCGAAGTCTTTTGATAGCATTTACCTCATTCATGTTAAAAGTAAAGTTGTGGTCTCTTTCCAATGAAAAAAAATAGTTTTATTTTTAAAATAAAAAATAATATCATATGTTTGGCCATAAATATAAATTAGAGTTATTTTTTTACTTTTTGTGAGATATATGGATTAAAAAAAATTAAATACTTTTTTGTTGTTTTTTAGTTTTTTTTTAAAAAAAAATCTAAAAATCCAATTTTAAAATTTTTATGCCCAAACATATTTTCTGAGTTCGATTCTTAAAAAAGAATCATAGACAAACGCCGAAGAATATATTACTTATAAAACATGATCCACGAGTATCACGATATATCATGGAAAATACAATTAGATCTTGTCAAGTTAATAGGGTCCTTTACAATGAAACTTCAACCACACAACTTATTTTTATTTTTTTTATGTATAAAATAAGGTTTACAAATCACAAGGAATTCATATTATGTAACTGAAATAGTGAAATCTTTCAAAGGATAAAAATTCTAGCAAAAACTGAAAGGAAAAGGGCATAAGTAGTCTTATTAATCCTCTATTTTTTTAACAAAAAAGTCTTAATCCTCTATTGCATAAATTAATGTATCTTAACCAAAGTGATTTTGTGAAGGATAGAATAAGGGTAAAAAATCTAAGTATAATTACATAAAATATTCTCTTGGTTTACGAGATAATTCAAAATATCTTTCATACAAATAATTGTGGCAATGTGGTCTTAAATGCTTATGACAAAATATCTTGACAATTTGTTATAGTTGTTTTGAAATTCAATTTCTCTAAAATTTATTGAATTTTATCGCTGAAAATTGGCAGTCTATATATATATATAAACATTTAGTTCTTGGAACTTACTAGCTTGATTCATTTTATGGAGGACAAACTGATGAGGAGAACGAGTCAAACAGGATTCAAAGGCTTTCAGATTGTCAAGTTTTTGAAATTGAAGTATGTTGAACACCTAATTATGCGAACCGCACATCAAAATGCAAGCGGAAAATAAAGAACTTTATACACTAAATTTTAAGTTCACATAATACGCACATTTTTGGAATTTGATGTGGCATTATAACCCAAAAGACATTTTTTTTTTGCTTTAAGAACGGAAGGATTTTATTTATTTAATATAAGGTTTATCCATTCCAGCATTCAATGTATATATAGGTTAATGACAATGACACCATTTTGTCTACAATTATTAGAGGTATTGGAATATATATTCATGCATGTTACATATATTTAAACAGCTTAGCTCAATAATTCATTTAGAAAGACAAAATGTTCTATTTATTCCCTCAATATTACTGTTGTTTCTCTCTAAATAAATTATTGTTTTTTTTAAACTTAAATTAATAACAATCTTATATATTCAAGGTAGACAAAGATAGAGATATAAATTTATATATGCAACGTACGATGCATTATTCGTGTAACAAGTCAAGCTCTTACTAAAGCCAAGCACCTAAATTAATATTCCATTTTCATGTCAATGTCAATATACCTAATACCATTACTCAAAGTCAAAAATACAACGCAGGTAATTGGTCCACCAGCTAAAGAACCTCCCAATTTAACATAGTATCAAGGGGAAAAGGTAAAAAATATCACTCAATTATTTTAAATATTCTACTACCTTATCGTCATGAGTGGCACTCACATTAACCACCTGGTGGGAGAACAATCTATCAATCCAAAGTTAATCCAACACACCATGTCGCAAGTCATGAAATTAAATAGAAAGAAAATAGTTTAAAACAATTAAAGAATTGAGTGTGTATAAACTTAGTCGTTAGTCCAAAATATTGCGGAAATAAAACCTCTAGAAACTGAAAGTCGTAGTAGCAAAACTCTATTTAGTCAATAATGAGGATGCAACCCCGAAAGTTTGGAAACATAAACTAATAATCTAGAGTTTGTGTCTGAAAAGATAGGCAAGAAGATGTAGAGGAATCCATGGCAGTCTGGAAGAGTAGCTCACCTTGGATTCGAAGTCAAACATCCCTTAACTGAGGTATCATATCAACCCCTGAAAGATATTCTGTACTCAACAAAAAAAAAAAAAAACAGGTGCAATATCAGTACACAACCAGAGTGTACTGGTAGGATCACTCTGTCAGTTCCAAATCATGAATGTAAACAAATAACCACAACACAATAAACACAAGCCAACACATATAACAACAATCACAATTACATAGACTCACAGTCACAATAACATGAATTAACCTATACCTAGAACATGTCCCGCATGATTACAATTACAAGAACCCCACCCTATCGTGGAACCACAAATACACATATATGGTCCTCTCAAGGAACACACAAACTGTTAGTATATTGGCATGGTACCCAAGTCAACTAGAATTAATATTCTTACGAGGTATGGTATAGAGCCAACCATTATTATTCATGTATCGGTGTGGTATCCGAGCCAACCAGCAATCACAAACAATCATACGCAATTACAATCACAATGAACAATAACACTTGAAACCATAATTAAAATAAATAAGTTCACTGTATAAGATTATCAACATGATGATATTTCATATGTTTTTCTATGGCTTGCTCAACATGCATTACACAAGTGATACTATATAGTGGTAGACATGTGTACATCCATAAACTGGAAAACATATAACTATATACCTATTTCAAATTATTAATGATAAAATTGTGAAACTCTTGATTTAACTAACCGTGCTTATAAATTGAAAAATCATAAATTGGAGTTAATCTTAAAAGAAAAAAAACTTATGACTTCAAATTGATTTTGATGTATAAACACTTGATTAATTATAAATACTTTAGGTGTTATAACTACCACATGTGTAAATCAGTCAAAAAAATGTAAAAGACACATTAATCAACTTATAAATTTAGTCAACAACCTCTAATTAATATTTGGATTGTCACGTATGACTTAGTTTTTATTTTCTCTTTTATTTCTGCAATTAGTTTATTAATTGGACTTAGCATTGTATATAATTCGCCTATAAGGTCTGATAGGTGTCATCATAGCCTAAATTTTTTGAATCGTGGCAGAACAAATATGTATTAGCATCATTATATTTTCAACTAACAATTGAATCAACATTTATAATTTCACATAATCTCAAAATGTTGAATCATAGTAGGGCTTATGTTAGATATATGTCATGAATATTGGTGTAAAAAATATCATGAACTAAATATCCCCTATCATGAATATTGGTGTGAAAAATATCATAAACTAAATGTCTTCTACACTTCACACAATCAACACCTTTTTAACACCCATTTTTTCTTCTTCAATATAGCAAAAGGTTTTGTTAAGAAAGTGGTAATAAAATAGTTAGAAGTTGCAGTATATATATATAATTTTCAGAAATAATATGGATTTCTATTTATTTTTTCTCACGTCCAAAATAATATTATGCCAATAAATACCCTCTTTTTTATTCATTAATAATATGCCAATAAATACATTTTTTTTCCTAGCCTACAAAAGCCTTTTATTTACTTCTAGAAATAATATGCCCACAAATACCTTCTCTCTTTATTTTCTAACCTCATTCATGTTAAAAGTAAACTTATGGTCACTTTCCATTTGAAAAAAAATAGTTTTGTATTTTTAAAATAAAAAATAATATCATGTGTTTGGCCATAAATATAAATTAGAGTTATTTTTTACTTTTTGTGAGCAATTTGGATTGAAAATTTTTAAGATACTTTTTTGTTGTTTTTTAATCTTTTTTAAAAAAATCTAAACATCCAACTTTTAAAATTTTATGTCAAAACATATTTTCCGGAGTTAGAATTCTTAAAAAAGAATCATAGATAAACGCCTAAAAATATATTACTTATAAAACATGCAGATCCACGAGTATCACCATATATCATGGAAGATTTAATGTGGTCTTTACAATATTGAAACTTCAACCACTCAACTTAGTTTTTTTTAATGTATAAAATAAGGAGTACAACTCACAAGGAATTCATATTATGTAACTGAAATAGTGAAATCTTTCAAAGGATAAAAATTCTAGCAAAAAATGAAAGAAAAAGGGCATAAGTAGCCTTATTAATCCTCTATTTTTTTAACAAAAAAGTCTTAATCCTCTATTGCATAAATTAATTTATCTTAACCAAAGTGATTTTGTGAAGGATAGAATAAGGGTAAAAAATCTAAGTATAATTACATAAAATATTCTCTTGGTTTACGAGATAATTCAAAATATCTTTCATACAAATAATTGTGGCAATGTGGTCTTAAATGCTTATGACAGAATATCTTGACAATTTGTTATAATTGTTTTGAAATTCGATTTCTCTAAAATTTATTGAATTTTATCTCTAAAACATTTAGTTCTTGGAACTTACTAGCTTGATTCATTTTATGGAGGACAAACTGATGAGGAGAACGAGTCAAACAGGATTCAAAGGCTTTCAGATTGTCAAGTTTTTGAAATTGAATTATGTTGAACACCTAATTATGCGAACCGCACATCAAAATGCAAGTGGAAAATAAAGAACTTTATACACTAAATTTTAAGTTCACATAGTACGCACATTTTTGGAATTCGATGTGGCATTATAACCCAAAAGACTTTTTTTTTGCTTAAGAACAGAAAGATTTTATTTATTTAACATAAGGTTTATCCATTACAAAAAAGGAATTGATCTAATCGATGTAGTTCCAGTAGAATCTCTTTCGAGAGTTTTTAATATAAAGAAAGGAGATGCATCAAAAACGCTAAGCTGGTTTATATTCATATTTGGATCCTTTGTTGTCCTTCCGTAATCTGCTAGTAGGTCCGCCACTGAGTTAGCCTCCCTCTGAATGTGTTGTAGAGATGCCTCCTCCATCTGCTGGATTAGGGACCTGCAATTAATCAGTGTAAATATGTGAGTAAATAAGATTATTTCCTTTTAAGATATTAAGTAATACATGAGAGTCAGTTTCCACCAGCAACTGTTTTATTTTATTTTTCCTTTGCTAGGTTCAAACCATGGAGCAATGCCAATAATTCTGCATGAAGGGCATTTCAAAAGACATATTTGTAAAACTGACGATGCATGACATGAACTTGACATATTTCCCACCAAGGGCGGCTCTTGCATACAAAAATTTTGAGTCATATGAATGGGGGGCCTCAAATTATAACCAAGAATAAATTTTTTGTTAATTTTTTTACATAAAATTATATTATTTTGTTTTTCTTAACCCCATTCAAATAGAAAAAATCAATTATTTTTCGCTAACACTCATATTATTTATTTGTTTGAAATCTTTTCTTTTTTTTTCAAATCTTTGATAAGGTAGAGTAATAGACCGTCAAAAATATGAATCAATAGTCGAAAAGTGTTGAACAACGTAAATTGCAATTTTTTTTATTTCTTCTTAAATTTTCAAGCAATACAACAAACATAGTAAGTAGGATATACCAAGTTATCAACTTCTTGAATCAAATTCTATGATTTTAACTCTTATTTTTATTTAAAGTTTGTCAACTTATTACTAAGAATTATGTTAACAATTCATATAGTAATAGCCCCAGTAAAAGAGTATTTTCTAATGTTGAATTGATAAAATCTTACCTAAAACTAATAATAATAAAAAAGATTTTTGAAGAAATCATATATAAAGAAATTTTAAGCAAAAATTTACATCTAAAAAGTTAGAAAAATAATTTTTAAATAAATACATATGAAGTTTATTTAGATTTTAGGCTTCTAATTGAAATCTAAAAGTTAGAAAAATAATTTTTAAATAAATATATACATGAAGTTTATTTAGATTTTAAGCCTCTAATTGATATTTCGCTTTAGGCCTCTAATTACTTTGAGCCGACCCTGATTCCCACATTCAATGTATATATAGGTTTATAACAATGACAACATTTTGTCTACAATTATTAGAGGTATTGGAATATATATTCATGCATGTTATATATATTTACACAACTTTGCTCAATAATTCATTTAGAAAGACAAAATGTTCTATTTATTCCCTCAATATTACTGTTGTTTCTCTCTAAATAAATTATTGTTTTTTTTAATCTTAAATTAATAACAATCTTATATATTCAAGGTAGACAAAGATAGAGATATAAATTTATGTATGCAACGTACGATGCATTATTCGTGTAATAAGTCAAGCTCTTAATAAAGCCAAGCATCTAAATTAATATTCCATTTTCATGTCAATGTCAATATACGAAATACCATTACTCAAAGTCAAAAATACAACGCAGGTAATTGGTCCACTAGCTAAAGAACCTCCCAATTTAACATAGTATCAAGGGGAAAAGGTAAGAAATATCACTCAATTATTTAAAATATTATGCTACCTTATCGTCGTGAGTGACACCCACATTAACCACCTGGTGGGAGAACAATCTATCAATCCAACACACCATGTCTCAAGTCTTGAAAATAAATAGTAAGAAAATAGTTTAAAACAATTAAAGAATTGAGTGTGTATAAACTCAGTCGTTAATCCAAAATATTGCGGAAATAAAACCTCTAGAAACAAAAAGTGGTAGTAGCAAAACTCTATTTAGTCAATAATGAGGATGCAACCCCGAAAGCTAGGAAACATAAACTAATAATCTAGAGTTTGTGTCTGAAAAGATAGGCAAGAAGATGTATAGGAATCCATGGCAGTCTGGAAGAGTAGCTCACCTTGGATTCGAAGTCAAACATCCCTTAACTGAGGTATCATATCAACCCCTGAAAGATATTCTGTACTCAACAAAAAAAAAATAGGTGCAATATCAGTACACAACCAAAGTGTATTGGTAGGATCACTCTGTCAATTCCAAATCATGAATGTAAACAAATAACCACAACACAATAAACACAAGCCAACACATATAACAACAATCACAATCACATAGACTCACAATCACAATAACATGAATTAACCAATACCTAGAACATGTCCCACATGATTTCAATTACAAGAACCCCACCCTATCGTGGAACCACAAATACACATACATGGTCCTCTCAAGGAACACACAAACTGTTAGTCTATCGGCATGGTACCCGAGTCAACTAGAATTAATATTCTTACGAGGTATGGTATAGAGCCAACCATTATTATTCATGTATCGGCGTGGTACCCGAGCCAACCAGCAATCACAAACAATCATACGCAATGACAATCACAATGAACAATAACACTTGAAATCATAATTAAAGTAAATAAGTTCACTTTATAAGATTATCAACATAATGACATTTCATATGTTTTTCTATGGCTTGCTCAACATGCATTACACAAGTGATACTATAAAGTGGTAGAGATGTGTACATCCATAAACAGGAAAACATATAACTATATACCTATTTCAAATTATTAATGATAAAATTGTGAAACTCTTGATTTAACTAACCGTGCTTATAAATTGAAAAATCATAAATTGGAATTAATCTTAAAAGAAAAAAAAAAACTTATGACTTGAAATTGATTTTGATGTATAAACACTTGATTATTTATAAATACTTTAGGTGTTTTAACTACCACATATGTAAATCAGTCAAAAAAAATGTAAAAGACACATTAGTCAACTTATAAATTTAGTCAACAACCTCTAATTAATATTTGGAATTGTCACGTATGACTTAGTTTTTATTTTCTCTTTTATTTCTGCAATTAATTTATTAATTGGACTTAGCATTGTATATAATTCGCCTATAAGGTCTCATAGGTGTCATCATAACCTAAAATATTTGAATCGTGACAGAACAAATATGTATTAGCGTCATTATATTTTCAACTAACAATTGAACCAACATTTATAATTTCACATAATCTCAAAATGTTGAATCATAGTAGGGCTTATGTTAGATATATATGTCATGAATATTGGTGTAAAAAATATCATGAACTAAATATCCCCTATCATGAATATTGGTATGAAAAATATCATAAACTAAATATCTTCTACACTTCACTTCTACTGAAACAATCAACACCTTTTTCACACCCATTTTTTCTTCTTCAATATAGCAAAAGGTTTTGATAAGAAAGTGCTAATAAAATATTTAGAAGTTGTATTATATATATATAATTTTCAGAAATAATATGGATTTCTATTTATTTTTTCTCACGTCCAAAATAATATATGCCAACAAATACCCTCTTTTTTATTCATTAATAATATGCCAATAATTACATTTTTTTTCCTAACCTACCAAAGCCTTTTTTTACTTCTAGAAATAGCCCACAAATACCTTCTCTCTTTTTTTTCTAACCTCATTCATGTTAAAAGTAAACTTATGGTCACTTTCCATTTGAAAAAAAATAGTTTTTATTTTTAAAATAAAAAATAATATCATGTGTTTGGCCATAAATATAAATTAGAGTTATTTCTTACTTTTTGTGAGCAATTTGGATTGAAAATTTTTAAGATACTTTTTTGTTGTTTTTTAATCTTTTTTAAAAAAATTTAAAAATTCAACTTTTAAAATTTTTATGTCAAAACATATTTTCCGGAGTTAGAATTCTTAAAAAAGAATCATTGATAAAAGCCTAAACATATATTACTTATAAAACATACAGATCCACGAGTATCACCATATATCATGGAAGATTTATTGGGGTCCTTTACAATATTGAAACTTCAACCACTCAACTTAGTTTTTTTTAATGTATAAAATAAGGTGTTCAACTCAGAAGGAATTCATATTATGTAACTGAAATAGTGAAATCTTCAAAGGATAAAAATTCTAGCAAAAAATGAAAGAAAAAGGGCATAAGTAGTCTTATTAATCCTCTATTTTTTTTTTAACAAAAGAGTCTTAATCCTCTATTGCATAAATTAATTTATCTTAACCAAAGTGATTTTGTGAAGGATGGAATAAGGGTAAAAAATCTAAGTATAATTACATAAAATATTCTCTTGATTTACGAGATAATTCAAAATATCTTTCATACAAATAATGGTGGCAATGGTGCTTAAAAGCTTATGACAGAATATCTTGACAATTTGTTATAGTTGTTTTGAAAATTCGATTTCTCTAAAATTTAAATTGAATTTTATCGCTGGTATGTATATATATGATGGAGTGCAAACTGATGAGGAAGATGAGTCAAACAGGACTTGAGGCTTTTAGATTGTCAAGCTTTTGATATTGAAGTATGTTCGACACCTAATTACACGAACCTCACATCAAAATGTGAGCAGAAATTAAAGAACTTTATGTACTAAATTTTAAGTTTACATAGTACGCACGTGTAATGACCCGAAAGGTCATTTTGGTAATTTTTTGTGGAAATGACTATTTTGCCCTTTCGGTAGTTGCCCCGAGTCCCATGTTTTGTGGTTGTAAAGTTGGTTTGAGGAAAGGTTGGTAAAAAGTTGAGTTTTTGAGAAGTTGAGTTTTTACGAGTTAAAGTTGGTTAAAAAGTGCTTTTTCGAGTCATTTAGAGTTTCGGGACTCGGATCGGATTTCCGTCGATTCCGGCAGTTTTAGAATGTCGAAACGGGTCTGTGTGAAGTTACGGAGTTGAATTTGGAGTTGAAACGAAGAATTGAGGTCCTAAGTTGCTATAGTAGTGAAATTTTGATAAAGAGTTGACTTTGGTCAACATATGAGGTTCCGAGACTCAGATTGAAATTCCGAGAGTACCGTTGGTTTCGGGAGGCGATTCTAAGTCTAGAATGAGTCTTGGTTGAATTTTTAGACGCTCCGTTTGAGTTTCGAATTTTTTTTGGTGTTAAACTAGTTTCTTGGCATCTTATTGAATTTCGGGTCAAGGAGTCCTCGAATTCAAATTCTGACGGTTCCATTGAGTCCGGAACATCGAATTTAGTGGGGGTACATATTTAGTTTGTGTGCACGAGATTCCGAACGAATCCCGAGGGTCCAACGGGGACTTAAACTTTGGTGTTATTGCTGTGTTTCAGCTGCAACAGCAGCCCTTTTTTAAGTCAAAAATCAGTAGCTATTTTCCCATAACTTGAAAATACCCATTTCTCCATTTTTAGACTTTGAGAGCTCGAAAATAGGCGATTTCAAGTGGTTTTTCGCAAGGAATTCATTGGGTAAGTTATTTCCAACTTATATCTTTGATTTTCATCGATTATTTATGGATTTTAACATCAAAATTTGAAATTTCAAGTGTAAAATTTGGGGGTTTTTGCCTAATCCGAATTTAATAGAAAATTTGAGTTTGTGAACTCATTTCAACTCCTTCTTCGAAACGGTTTTCACTATTGGATTCTAAATTTCTTGAGGAACATTTTTCACTAAAAATTTCCAGATTTCGAGAATATTTTCCGGAACGAGATTTTTGACCATTTTACCCTTTTTCTCCAAATTTCACGATATTGGTGTTGTTAGATTCGTATTGATTGTGGGATTCCATTTATGAATAGATTGTGGTGATTTGGAGCGTGCTCGGAAGGGTAAAACTCAAATTTGAGTTACTAGTTGAAGCGTTTTGAGGCAAGTGACTTCTAAACTTTGTTAAACTCTTAGACTATACATGACTACTTTCCTAATTGTGTTGGGGAGTAATGGTGATTGAGGATGAGTTTTATTTGTTGATTGAAATTGTTGTAAATGAAAGATGGGGAATAAAACGAGCTAAATGTGTTATATGTGACTTGAATTTGTTGAATAAGTCATGTGATAAATGATATTGAGGCGATAGAAGAGCATGAGTAGGCTATGATTGATACAGACATTGATGTTGAGACAGATGATGTGTAATACTATGATGTGGTCGTGATATGGTTGTGATTGAGACAGATGATGTGTAATACTATGATGTGGTCGTGATATGGTTGTGATTGAGACAGATGATGTGTAATACTATGATGTGGTAGTGATATGGTTGTGATTGAGACAAATGATGTGTAATACTATGATGTGGTCGTCATATGGTTGTGATTGAGACAGATGATGTGTAATACTATGATGTGGTCGTCATATGGTTGTGATTGAGACAGACGATGTGTAATACTATGATGTGGTCGTCATATGGTTGTGATTGAGACAGATGATGTGTAATACTATGATGTGATCGTGATATGATTGTGATTGATGACATGTGCATATTCATTATTCATCTCATGTGTGAACTATCTGTTGCATGAGTTCTGAGACACTGATATGAGGATGGATGGATATGAGACACAGTTGAGACTAGCTCCGGCTAGAGATATATGAGATGGACTAGTTCCGGCTAGCGATTTGGATGCCGATGGGATCTGGTTTCGGCAGTGATGCATGGTCCATGTGTGGCCCCCATGGGTTCTGATTTGAGTATTCAGCGCGGTCTGATTACGTCAACAGATGTGTATCTTAGGATAGACATGCATCACGACTACATGACATCATTATTGCATTTGCATCGCATTTGACTTCATCTTTGTTTGTGGTGTGTGGATTTTACCTATTTGCCCCTCTTCATGTGATATATGATCTATTTGCTCTTAAATGAGGATATGAGGTTGATGTTGAGACACTGTTGGATATATCTGTTGATTATGAATTGTGTAGTATAGGTTGTTGGTTCGCTGTTAGAATGAAGTTTCGGTGGTTCGGTTGGGATTGAAAGGAGTTGTTTGTACCTGCTAGTTTAGCTTAGTTTAGTGTTACTTGCGAGTACCTGTTGCTTTTGGTACTCACCCTTGCTTCTACACAGTTGTGTAGGTTGACAGCTCTATCAGATCCGGCTTATTACTCATATTCAGATTAGAGTTCCAGACTTACTTGAGAGGTAGCGGTTCATTCCAGACGTGCCCTCAAGTTATCTATATTTACTGTTCTGTTCTATTCTAGAACTTTACTATGAGACTTGTATATTTTATTTAGATTCCGTATTAGAGGTTTGTACATGTGACAACCAATTCTGGGGTTATGTTGAGTTTATTTAAAGACTTCCGCTTATCTTTCTATCTTATTCTTGTTTTATTAATTCCGTATCGTCGGGTTTTTGGGTGTTAGGCTGACGTGTCCGGTGGGGTTTGGGCACGTGCCATCACATCCGGTTTTGGGGTGTGTCAGCACGTTTTTTAAATTTGATTTGCCATTATAACCCAAAAGTGTTATAATTATTATCATTTCTTAAGAAAAGTGTAAAATTTAAAGTGAACAAATAAAAGTGAAAAAGAAAAAGTATAAGTTATAAGAAAATTGTGTATTATAATTACTTGATTGACTCGAACACATTCTTGCTAGCTCTCAACTATGCATTAATTGAGCCTTCCAATCTCAAAAGAAAGAAAACTATTTATTAATTTGTTAGAACTATATATATTGAAATATAATATAGAAAAGTTGATTCTTATTTTAAAATAATAAAAGTTGTGTTGAAAGGAATCTTATGGACCAAATGACTTGCCAATAGCAAATGTACTAGTAGAACATAATATAAAATAGTTGGGCAATTAATATGTTTTGGGTTGCAGTGTCCATAATAAACATTGACTATATATATGCATGTTGGCTTGCCCTATATTATGTACTTGAAATTTTTTTTTAAATGAGGAGCATTAATATTTGAATGACAAATATGAAAAACACTATGCTAGTTCTAGGAATAGTCAATCCAAGTATCACTTCCCAATACAATAATTAAAGTTTGGACAATCTCACTAACAACCCCCACTTTTATTTAAAAGAAAAAAAGAACTTTGTTTATGTCTTGATTAACATACTAACCTATCCATATTAATCTCCCTGCCTAATAACAGTGGTTTACTATTTACTTGACATTCCTTAAAAAATAATAAATAATAGACGTAATATTACTATTTTATTCATTAACTTTATTAAATTTAATATTTCGAAAAATGTGTTAGATGATAAATAGAGTAGTATTTATTAGCAAATATTGTTGGACAACAATATTTCGGTTGACTTCCAAATCATTACAATCTATTTAAATAAATAACCATAATAAGATTTTGGAACTAACAATACCTATGTTACCAGACCCAAAAACTCACCCAAATTTATAATTAAGTTCTTAGTCTTGTTGCCAATTAACATGTCAACTATCATATTTTCCAAGTTTCAAGTCTAGCGTTAAGTTTCAATTTCTCCAATATCATAAATCTAATGGTCTTCATGTAATACAATATACCTTATATTTAGTTACATAAACCAATTTACCAAAACTTAAATCACCATGTAGTGACTATAAGAAAATACAAAATCTAAATCAAATTCGTCATCTGTAACTTGGAGCACGAAAAGAATGACAAACCTTACAACTAAGAACTCAACACCATCAGCACGTTGGAATCCAAAATTACTACCAATGATTAAGCCATCATTAACTTAATTAGTGACCTTAAAAATCAACTTCCACCACTACAATTTGTCCCATAAACTTTTAAACACAAAATTGCATTAAATTTCAACTTTCATTCCTTTTCACCAATAATATACAACTAATAATGGAACAAAGTCTAGGTTGGAAAACAAATATTTCTCAATTTATAAAAATAAACCTAAAAATCGATAACCTTAACAATGGAACTACACAGAAAGCAATTATGCAAGTCTTACTTTTGCCAATCGAGATTCAATCAAGTCTAACTTTGACCGTAAGGTTTTCATAGATTTTTTAAACATTTTGAATTATTAATTATTGTGACTTATAGTACTTTTTAGTTTACAAATATATAAATTTCATTTCAAAACAATTGAAGATTTCATGCGTATATTTCAAACTTAAACTGTTTGACTCTCGAAAAATGAAAAGTGTCAGATAAATTGAGACAGAAGGAGTACTAAGAAATATATTCTTTAAACAAAATGTTATTTATTTCACACACTATAGCTAGCTAGATAGAACTAGCTAGCCAGTATCACACACAAAAACACACATATATTTGTGTAAACATACACACACACACACACATATATATATATACTTTGCATATGCATAAATATGGCTATGAGCCATTGAATAGCATCGATATTTTATTACTTAAGAAGGTGATTCTCGATTTCTTTTGTCACATAAAGGACATAAGCCAGGAGAACGAGAGGCTCTGGTGTGTCTTCATTTTTCTTCTCGTACAAAAACGTCCATGTAGTCCAATGATGGTCACATGATGTGATAATAGTGAAGGAATCGTACAACTCTAATAGATCTCCACCAATCACTTTCCAAGTGATTGTTTTAGTTTCATGATCGACGGCTTCAATCACTTGCTTTGACATCTTATCTTTTCCATCTACAATCAATAAAATCGAAAATATAAGAGATAAAAGACAGAAGTTACCCGTTAAAACTTATAAAGTACATAAGCTTTTGGAGCAAGTAATATGACCATCAAAAACTTTTTTACTAAAAATATCCAATTGGAAATGGACTTTCACAATATAAGACACCTAAATGTAAAAAATTCATTCATATGTAGAGAGAGGGGAAATGTGTATATTTTACCATCGTTATATGTCCATTCAACAATTGAACCAACATCTACAGTTTCACCTTCATGAATCTCAAAACTTTTAACCTTGCTAGGGCTTATGTTGGATATATGATGAGTTTTGGCATGAAAAATATCATGAACCAAATGTCCTCCACACTTCACCTCTACTGAAGAAATCAACTTACCCTTCAGACCCATATTTTTTTTGGCTTAACAAAAAGTTTTGAAAGAAAGTGGTGATAAAATTATTAGAAATGGTAGTCCTTATATAGATTTCAATTAGCTACACCAATCAAATGTTATTATATAAATATTATAAAACATGATTCACGACATATCATAGAAGTTTAGGTTGGGTTGTTAGCCATTACTGAAAAAATGATTTTAAAAAATAGTATCCTTTTTTTTATTATTATTATTTTTATAGTAGGTTTAAAAGAGTCTCTTAAGCATTATTTGGGCAGTTTTGATGTTTTAAATTTGTCAAAAGTTAGAATTGTCTTCCTCAAATATTTATCAAGCTTTAATTATTAAGTTTAATGGGAAAAAGCTATTTAATGAAACTCACATTTAGAACTATATATTTTATAATTTAATCTATTTAAAGAGTTTGGTGCAATTTTTCAAAGGTAAATTGAGTTCAATTATTTTTTGTCTATTTTTTTTAATGTCTGATGTAATTTTTATCTTGTGGTTTCTAGAACTTCGGTGGGAATTTTTTATGTTTTTGGTTAATTCGTTTTCCATAGTACTCGTGAGTTTGGTAATTATTTCATGAAGATCAAACGTATTTATTTAATTTTTGACAAATTTAAAAGATCAAAATTGCTTAGTTAATACTTAAGGAACTATTTTTAATCAACAAAAAAAAATAAGAAATTATTTTGGTAACTTTCTCAGCCAATTTATGTATATTTCTAACAAATCTAATCCTTCATAGTGAAACTCTAACCACTCAACTTATTTCTTTTTAAAAAAAATATACTTAAGGCTTGGAGCTGCATGTCCAAATCTGCTAATTTTCTATTTTGTAAAGCTTTTTGGTAAATAAAATCAATACGAAAAAAAAGTATCAAGAATAAAATTAAAAAACGTCTGGTTAAACTAACAAGTGCTTAAACGCTATGAAATTATGAGCTGAGGTTAACCAATTTATGACTTGTGATTTATTTTGACTTATAAATACTTGACTAGTTATGACTATATACTTTAGCCTTTAGTTGTTTTAACACACATTTAAAAAAGTCAAAATTGATTATAAGCCACATTGACCAGCTTATAAATTTAGTCAATAACCTCTATCTAATATTACAAATTGTCAATTATATATGACATATTGTTGGTTTTCTCTATACCTTCACATTAATTTATTAATTGAACTTAGCCTTGTATAATGTTCGCTATGAGATTCGGATAGATATAATTACGATTTAGAATTTTTAAATCATGATAAGAAAAATGTGTATTAGTATAGTTATATTTTTCAACTTACAATTGAATTAATATTTACGATCTCACCTTTGTAATCTCAAAACCATGGACCATAATAAGGCTTATATTGGATATATAGTGAGTTTTGTAGTCTAAAATATAGATCTATAGACCTTTCTAACATCCAAAATGATATGCCAATAAATATTTATTTTTTTTAGGTCAACCAAAGTTTTCTCGATGTTGAGAAATAGTATGCCAATAGACTTTTTTTTTTCTTTGCAAACTTGAAATACAATTGTGTTCTCTTTCAATTAGTTGTACCAAAAGCAACTATAAGTGAATATCTCATCATGTATTCATTATAAAAAATTTAAAAAGTTAAACATTTGAAAATTAGAAGTTATGTTCGGTCATGAATATAAATTTGGATTTTTATTGACTTTTATAAGTAATTTAGAATGGAAAAATAATTAAAAACTTTTTGTTATTTTTAAAATTCTCGAAAATTCTGAAATTCAACTTCAAGTTAGATTTCGAAATTTTATGATCAAATATATTTTTTGGAGTTCAAGGTCAAAAAAAACTATGATCAACATCTCCCAATATATTACTTGTAAAATATGATCCACGAGGACTACGACATATACTATAACAAAATCAGCTTTTAATGGCAATTAATGTACAATAATAAAAAATGCTAAAGTCATTATCCACATCAGGTAATTGTCATTGGATTCAATATTATTATAGATTTTAGGGACATTTACAAATAGTATTAATTGCGTCTAAAATAAATATATTATTGAGCAGTTAATCTATTATCTATTGTTCATTAATTTTCATTAAAAATCATTTTTGATGATATCACAGAATATTAGTGTGAGCTGAAGCTCATTAATTTTATATATATTAGAACAGACAGTTTCAAAGGCTGCTTATTGGTTATTCAATTGGCAAGTGGGGATATTTTTGTCATTCCAACTTCTCAAAGTGATAAGTATTGCATAGAAAAAATTGTACTATCAGCTTTATTATTTGGATCTTCTTAACATCTTTAGAAAAAACTACACTTTTTTACTAAATTACATATTATGTCTTCTATCATTGAAGTATAGTGGGGTCTATTTAATTTTACAATTGACACCTATACAATGATAGCTTTATTGAGTTTCTATATATTTCCATTTTTATTCTCTACATATTAAATTGTTTAAATTTAATATAGTTAATAATTTAATAAAATTTTATTATTTATCTTTTATATTCAAAACAAATTATTTTTTAATATTATATATATCATTAAATAGCTATATAAGATTATTAATAGTCATATTTATATTTTTAAAGTATAATTAATAAAATTATTATTTTTTAAATAAACTTCTAATGAATAATTTATTAAGAAAAACGTCAAATTAATTTAAATTTTTTTTTTTTTTTTTTACTTATATAGAAGAGACAGTTTTCAAGTTTTGAGCAGTTTCAACATGACTGCTTTTTCCATTTTTATAAAAGAATAAGGGTCTTTTGGTCATTTACACTACCAAACTGATCAATAAAGGCTGCATACGTGTCTTAATACTGCATTGGAAGAGGCACGTAGCAATGCTGCCAAACTCATGTGTATTTAGGACATTCTATGAGAGTTGATGCTCTGTCTCTCTTCTTCTTTATTTTGCAAAGCAAAAAAAATCAAGTTAAAACATTTCCTCATTTCAAAAGAAAAAAAAAATTATTTTCTAGAGGAAACTGTCACGCCCCTATTTTTTTCCTCACGAAATTTAAATGTATGTTTTGAAAGAAAGAGTTTTTCCAATTAAAGTGACATTTTGAAAAGGGATTATTTTATTATTCAAAGTCGCCACTTGGAATTGGTTTTGGTGTTCCAAGTCACCTTGTTATTTAAATCCCTAATCAAAAGGAAATTTGACTCTTTATTTTTATTGGTTTGCAAACTAAAAATTTGGGTAAGGAATTCTGTTGACCAAGGGGAAGGTGTTAGGCACCCCTCGAGTCCCGTGGTTCTAGCACGGTCGCTTTATTGACTATATATATGACTTAAATTAATTTTTTGAATATTGTATTATTAGCTTAATAAAAATGCTATTTACCCTCATTTTTTGATTTATTTTTAAACCTATTTAAGACTATTTTATTTTATTAATATCTATTTAAAATAGTCTCTTTTTTTTCGATGTGTATCCATTAATTTGAAACTTGAAACACTAGTATTTTTTATTTTTTTAATATTATTATGTGTAGAAATATGTATAGGTATCTAATAGTAAGGAATTAGAATTTATGTAGGAAAGAGAACTTTAGAGTTTGAGTAATTTTAAGATTGTATCTTTTCAAAGTTAGATTTTAAAATAGGAGATAAAATTTTATGTGATTTATGATTAGTTTTAGCAAGAAGTTCTAAAGAGATTAGGACTATTTTTTTTAGGAAGATTTTCCTTTTATTTTTAATTTCTTTTTCTTTTCTTTTTTACTTTTTCCTTTTCTTTTTTGTTTGTCCGTCTTTTTTCTTTACTTTTTTTTTTCGTTTTGTTTTATTAATTTTATATTATTTTATTTCATTATGTTTCTCTCTTCGTAATTTATTTATTTTTAATTTTTTGTTCTTTTTAAGTTTTTTGTTCTGTTTCTTTCTACTTTTTTTTTATTATTCTTTATTTATTTATTTATTTATTTTATTTTTTTGTCATTCTGTTTGTCTTCTTCTTACTTTTTTTTTTTTTTTTTTGTTATGTTTTTGTTTTCTCTCTTTTTAATCCTTTTTATTTCATTTTTTTTAACTCACGTTATTGCTCTTCTTTTTATTTATTTATTTTAAATTTTCTTCTTTTCTTTTGATACTTTCTCAAAAACAAAATTATTAGTTTTGCTCTTTATTTTTTTATTGTTTTTATTATTATTATTATTATTATTATTTATTATCATTATTCTTAATGCTGAATTTCTAAATGAGATTTATTTCTCCTCTTAATTAACAATTCCACTTAAAGTAATAGTTTTCCTATGCTTATTATCAAGATAAACTATTTTTATCAAAATAAAAATAAAAGGACTAAAACATATTCTAGATAGCTTTTCTGAATCATTAATTAATTAAGTTTTTTATTTATTTATATCAAAAGCTAATAGGTCTACAAATAATTTCAACAAAATTTCTTAAGTGAAAACTAGGCTCCAAGAAATATTATCTATTCAAAATTAAATATCATGAAACCAATTTTAATATCAATTGCATCTAAAAAAAAAAAGCATAAGACAATAATAAAAAATGTATGCTACATCTTTTATTTTTATTTTTATATTATTCTTTTTTAACAAGAAACGTCTTCGACTACGTTTTTCTAAGCATCCGTAAATTCTCAAAATAATTCACAACATACATCACAAACTAATACTACATAATAATAACATGTGATTCGAAGAACTTCATATTATTGGAATCAAATTTTCATACAAGTATTCTATTTAAATCATGCGAGAATTTAGAGTTACCTCGCTGAGAAAATTGATACCACAAAAACAACCGCTACGATCTACTGATTTCCAAAGTTAATGGCTAATATTAACTTTAAAGAGCCACGAATCCGTAACCTTGAGCAACAAAAAAAACCTCGAACACTGACTTAATTCTCAAAATAAAGCTCACTTTTGTTATATTTTTCTCTCTGTGATTTTTTCTCTCTCGTTTCTTTTTCTGTGTATCTGTATTTCTGTCCGTCCCTTTTCTTTTTCTGAACATGTGTTTTTATAATAGCTTTGGGTGTGAGTCTGGTGCTAATTAAAAGGAATGTGATGGAGTGGGAATATGATTTAATTTAAAATTTAGTTGAGAATTGAGATAAAGGAAGAAAAATAAAAATAAAAAATTAACAAAACAACAAATAATAATAATAAATAAATAAATAAAAAATAACACACAAAAAAAAAGTGGGAAACGTGTATAAAAAAAAATTCATAAAAGATCGTGCAAAGAGAGAGAAAAAAAAAAAAAACTTAATGGGGGGAGGATTTTTAGGAAAAAATAGTTATGGAAGTTTGAAGGTAATTAGGATAAAGGGTAAGGTAATTTGAAATTTTAAGGACTCTTCTTTTTTTATTTTTTTTAATCTAATTTTCATAATATATACGATTTTTATTTTTTTTAGACTAGTTAAAAGTTGAAAGATTAAAATAAATACATTAAATTCACAAGCTTTCTTTATTAAACTTTAACCATAAAGTGAGCTTATAATTTGTTGTATTCAGTTTATTTATTTTTTCATTTATTTTAAATAATATTTAAGTATTAAAATTGGGTGTAAAATCTTTATGTTTTGGTCAAAATTAGGTGTTCACAGTATGCCCCTCTTTCTTGGAAACATGAAGAGTTTTCATGCAAAGACGTGAACACTGTGACTAATTTTTTTTGACCGAGGCATTTATCCAAAAATGTGAAAATAAGTAAAAGAGGAGAGGTTTGACTGCGCCCTAACTTTGGACAAACTATCTACCCTGAGTTAATAATCATGTGTAGTTCATATATAGGAAGGGACGGGAGAATAATTTTAGGTAGTCGAGTGAGGTTGTCGAGGTTCCGGTTCGTAGCTCCAACTGTTACATTAAAAGGAAAAATACAATAGGAGAGAAAGGAAAGATACAAGATCATATCTATTCCACTAGTACTGAGTCTTCATTTTGAATCTTCGGTTATCGCTTCACCCTCTTTGGGTAGGTACATCGAATCCGAACTTTGATCTTGATATTTGAATTTAAGATCTGAAACTTATGATTTGACTTGAGTCGTTGACGCTCTTCCGCATGATATTCTTGAATACTTATTTTCTTGAGAAGATGATTCATGATATGTTGAGCCGTTACATGGGTTGAAAGCGACTCTAAATGTCATTGACATCTGACATTCTTCATTTCTCTAATCAAAACGAGGATTTTATTCTTGAACTTCAAATTGGTATACTATGTAGAAACCTGCACGCCATAAAACAAAACAAACAAACGAAACAAAATTTTTGCCCCAGTATGCACTAGGAAAATTTTGTGAGTTATTTGTCACGACCCAAAAATGGACGTGATGGCACTCGTCTCATCCCACCAAGACAAGTCAACCTAAAACTCAACAATTATAATAAAATGCGGAAACTTTTATAATAAACTCAAAAATACCCCCAAAATCTGGTTGTCACGTGTACAAGTCTCTAAAGTATTACAATTGATTCAAAAGAAAAAAATATAAGTCTCAAATGACATTGTTTCTCGAATAGAACAAGATCATTAATAGGAGTAAGAAGGTCCGCTGAAATGACAAACATCTACCTCACAAACTCCCACAAGAAACCTCAGACAAGGATAAGAGAAAATATCACGAAGGTCCAGGCTAATAACCTACAAAAAAAATTGTAGAAGCAAGGGGTGAGTACCAAACCACACGGTACTCAGTAAGTAAACCTCTAAACACAAGTTAAGGGAATAAAATACGGGTACTCCTTACACCCCAACCGAACCTCCACAACTACAACCTGCATAAAATCAGCCCAACCTAACAGTTCACCATTTACAAGAACATATCTCAACAACCACATTCTAACAATCATATATTCTCAACAACAAACTCAATATTCATCAATTACAACCTCCACAAAAAATCACTCACAATATCAGCAACACACGAGATCAAGTTCATCAAATAGAGATAATCAAATATCAAGTACTTTCCAACCACCAATAAAATACATAATCATCAAGAATGAAGGATGTCATGGGATGCAATGCAATATGACACCATGAAATGATATGCCTCAAAATACCAAGTACTCTCTCAACCGTATATACATGATACTCCTCGGAAATACATCGAAAGTTCATGACCCATGGGGGACTCGCGAGGTCCATATACCGACACGGACGATATCCACGTGTCTGTGCGGACAATCTCAACGCACTATCATAAATCAATCAAATTTCGCACAGACGATCTCCACGTGCCCAAAAGTATAATCTTAACTCACCATCCCCAGCACAGACGATCTCCACGTGCCCAAAAGTATAATCTTAACTCACCATCCCCAGCACAGACGATCTCCACATGCCCAACTTATACTCAATCTCATGTCAATGCATGTGCACCATATAATTTCAAATAAAGGGATGATGCATCTCAATCAAATATCAATATGATATGTAATCACCTCAGCTATCACCAGTATACGGGTTCAATAAAGAACACAATCACACATAATAAATCAAGTCAACAATATATCAGCTAATGCCCATATGCTTTGGCATTCTCGGATTTACAATCCGCATTCTATAGTAATAAACTTTCCCTTTATAACACCGATACTCGCACCAATGCCCGTCACCAATAATTCTCAACACATCACACACAAACAATTAATCGCATTGCCTTTTAATACTCCTTTTTCATTATTAGAATTAATCAATGTGGACAAGTCAACCCATCACCAAGTCTCATTACCCCCAAACATATATTACAAGGAAATACACGAATTTCATACACTTAACAAGGGTTTAGAAATTCACTTACCTCAATTAATCAACAATTCACTCTGGGAGTTGAGTCTTCCCCTTTCTTTTGGCTTCCAAATGAATGCAATCTATTCAAACAAATGTTCACAATAAGATTTCAAAACTAACAACACTCATATGTGTCTAGCCTTGACCCAAAAACTCACTCAATCTATAACAAGTCTAGGGTTAAGTCATAACTTCTCCAAACACTATAACTCTAATAGTTTTCATATAATATAATACACCCAATATTTAATTACATATATCAATATATCAAACTTGAATCATAATTTGATAACTATAAGAAAATTGTGAAACCAAAAATTAATGTCATAACCACTAAACTTAACTACAACATACGACATAAAATTCAAAACCAAAACCATCAGTTGATTATCATAATTAATAAAAAATCATGTGGCCATCATTATGTAATGATTGGCCACTGATGTATTCCTTTCCAATTCCAAACATACGTACATAAAGTAGTAGAAGTTAATTGACAACAATCAAACTTTCAACTCGTTTCACATTCAATTATAATAATAATAATAAATTAATAACAGTAACGAGGCAATATGCACAAACTTGCCTATATTATTCAAAAGTTTATCAAAAATCTAGTCTCAAGTGATTAACACATCATTAGATCATTAGCTTCATTAACTGATATCACCATTACATAATTCTTAAATATAATATACTTACCATTATTTCTGGCCGAAATTTCCAACAACAATAACTAAAATTTAGACTTTCTCTCAAAGACATAGTTATACTAATGTATACTATCTATCCTAGAATTACTACAAATAATAAAAGTTGAACTTGAGGTTTACCTCAAGCACGAAACAATTTTCTTGCGGCACCAAACTGCCGCCATGTTGAATCCGTAGGTTAATTATTGCCAGACTCCTTTCTTATTCTTTTTACTAAATAAAATAATATTTATTAAAAGTAATAAACCCTAGTAACTTATTTTAATATTTCTGACTTGTCCTATTATTATTAATAATAAATAAATTACCCTCAAGTTAATTAACTATTGTTAAATGACTATTCAAAATTATCAAAAATGACCTTCCGGGTTCGGGTCATTACATTATTGATGAAAGCTATAAAAGTTTATACTAGGCATAGTAATAATATACTTTTATAAATAAAATAAAGGGAGATTTGTGCCCAATATAACCAGAGGTTATTACGCCTTGTGAAGTCATAAAAAATAAGATAGGGGTTATTGTGCCCTACACGCAACCAGGAGTTATTGTGCCCTGTGAAGACATAAAAAATAAAATAGGGCTTATTGTGCCCCAAAATGCAACCAGGGGTTATTGTGCCTTGTGAAGACATGAATAATAAAATAGGGGTTATTGTGCCTTATATGCAACCAGGGGTTATTGTGCCCTATGAAAACATGAAAAAAATAAAATAGGGGTTATTGTGCTCTATATGCAACCAGGGATTATTGTATCCTGTGAAGACATGAAAAATAAAATAGGGATTATTGTGCCCTATATGCAACCAGGGGTTATTGTGCCCTATATGCAACTAGGGATTATTGTACCCTGTGAAGACATGAAAAATAAAATAGGGGTTGTTGTGCCCTATATGCAACCAGGGGTTATTGTGCCTTGTGAAGACATGAAAAATAAAAATACGGGTTATTGTGCCCTAGATGCAACCAGAGATTATTGTACCCTGTGAAAACATGAAAAATAAAATAGGGGTTATTGTGCCCTATATGCAATAAGGGGTTATTGTGCCCTGTGAAGACATGAAAAATAAAAATAGGGGTTATTGTGCCCTATATGCAACCAGGGATTATTGTGCCCTGTGAAGACATGAAAAATAAAATAGGAGTTATTGTGCCCTATATGCAACCAGAGATTATTGAGCCATGTAAAGACATGAAAAAATAAGATAGGGCTATTGTGCCCTATATGCAACCAGGGATTATTGTGCCCTGTGAAGACATGAAAAAATAAAAATAGGGGTTATTGTGCCCTATATGCAACCAGGAATTATTGTGTCCTGTGAAGACATGAAAAATAAAAATAGGTATATATATGTTATTTTTTACTTATATCATTATTATTATTATTATTATTATTATTATTATTATTATTATACTTAAGATCATTTATTTTATTTTTATTTTTGTACATTTTCCAAACATAAAAGAAACAAACAAAAAATAAAAATAAAATAAAATGCCCCAGATTTTATTAAGAAAAATAATCTTTTTTTTATTGTTATCATTATTATTGTAGTGCATATTGTAGGAGAGACAGGGATTCAAGAACTTACCTCGTGGCGTTTGACTCTCGCGAATTACTTGCACGATTTTTCTTTGTACCCATTTTGAAACAAAGAATATTTTGTTAGTTTTTCTAAATGGTGGTTGATTTGTGACTTCGAATATCTTGTGGAGTTTGACTTTGAATCTGTGTTGGTTGATGTTGACACCCAATTTTGACCCTCCCCAATAGTAATTGATCTTCGAGCTTCTTAATTTTTCAAACGATTTAGAATAATTAGCTCTATATAATTCAAAATAGTTTCAAGGTTATTTTAAATAATTTCAGTCGATTTTTATAGTACTTTGAATGATAAATATATTTCATGTAATTTTATATATAATTAGTATATTTTATAGATACTCGAAAATCGTCCCACAAAAAAAAAGATGTTATTTTAAATATTTTACAAAATTAGTCTAGTTCAAGTTATGGTTATAATTTTAAATCATTGGTTTGCAATTAAATTAATTATTCTATTTCGTTAAAATTTAGAAGCTCATTAATTAATTAATATTAATCCATCTCACTTAGGATTTAGCCGAATTTGTTAATTTAACTCAATTCGGCTATTTCTTAAACTCCAAGATCTAACCCATCTTTAACTTCACCTTAAAACCATTTTAAGACCAAAGTTTGGGCCACTTTTCAGCAGCCCAATACTATTTCCAGTTTGCACGTACAACAGCACCAACAGGCCCATCTCCCTTAATTCCCAGCCCAAATTTAATAAATAAATAAAAACAGCCCACTACCAATACATACTAACAATACACAATACATTCAACAACTCCAAACAACATACAACCCAGTCGATCCACTTCCTTTTCCAACAACATTCCCACCGACCCAATACATTATTTGAGCAGCCCACCAGATTATGACCCAACCCGGCCCATTCTTCTATTCTAAAAAAGAACTCAATAATCCTTTAACAGAAGCTCTCAGAACGTCCACAATGTTCACAGACAGAGCATCGACTTAGGTGCGTACAATACTCTGCAATTTTGTTTTCTCCTTCCCGTCACTTTTAGCTTGCAGCAGGCACGCGTCCTACTCCTTTCCTCTTCCGGAATGAGGCTTTTTTTTTTTAGAGAAAAGATGTTTCCCTAAATTGGGGAAATAATTTATGGTGTTTGAATTTGAAATGGTCCCTTGTCCTTACTCGAAAATCACCCGAATTCCCCCCAAAAAAATCTTCCCTAATTTTCCTTCTATATAAACACTTATTCTATTGAAAGGGGGGAGGGGGATTATTTTTTTTAGGGGAAAATTCTGGACAAAAAGAAAGAAAGTGGGAGAGAGCTTAGATTAAGCAGTCAAAAATAGCAAAAGGGTGGAGAGAACTTCGGTGAAAAGAACGCTGGAATTTATTTAGGAAAAGAACAGTTCACTAAATCTAGAAAACAAAAATAGCTATAGAAAATATATACGGTATACGGTCAAAACAGAGAAGAAAGAGTTTTCGATAATAGTTCATATTCTCGCTCATTCACTTGAATCCGTGGAAATCTCAGCTTGGTGGTGGGAGCTCGTTGCTTTCAGTTCGATTTACTCATTTCGCCGCCCGAAAAAAGGTAATATCTCTTCCCTCACTCATATTCGATTTTGGTGTTATGTGTTGAACCTATTTTTGGTTGGGTTCCTTTAGCTTTATTTCGTTTTCTTCTTCATTTTGACTCCAATATTCTTGATTAAAAAATCTGTTCGGATTGAATATGAGTTTTACGGCCTTTTTCACTGTTGAGACTCCACTTGTGAAACATCTTGAACATTGGCATATCCTAGCTTTCTGTTGAAACTGGTTAATTGAGTCAGCTTAGCGTGTTCTATCATGGTGGTATACTCTTGTTGTTGTGCGTAATCTTATCTATGGCTTATCTCCCTGCGTTTCCTTTTCTAAAAAAAAAATAAATAAATAAATAAAAATAAAGTAGAATTATTAAGTTGGTATGGTGTAATTTCTTGTATGGTGATGTAGTTTCTTGGTTTAACTGGGGCCTACTATTGGTGCCACATGTCCTTTTGAGAGAAGTAGCATAGTCAAATGAAGTATTATAATTTGAATTAGCTGCTAAAATATCACTTGCTAGAAGATACCTTTATATTTAATATACTCATTTTGAGTGAGTTGGCATTGATTTTCTGTTGAAACTCTCTGTAGCAGAGCTTTAATTATTAGTAAAAAAAAATAAAATTGTTGCATTCAGTCTTTGTAGCTACTTGGCTCATGTCTTAGATTTTATGTCTTCCTCGGAGATTCACTTTCTTTCGTTCTTTAGCATATAATATTCATTGATGCTCTACGCTTAACTGACTGTAAATAAATGTATACATTGGGAGTGGGTGAATTCATTTTCTCAGAATTGGTTGCTGATCTAATCACCTATGTTGTTTATTTTATTATTATTGTATGGTGCCAATTTGATATCATTGTATATTGGTCCATTTCGTTCCTAATGACAATTTATCTACATGCTCAAGTTATTTGCTTGGTTTCAGTTATTTGGAAGCATGTTAGATGTTAGTAATATTTCCTTGCATTTTGTTGTCCACATGTTTGATTCCTCCTTAAGCTTTTATCTCTTCTGTGTTACATGTTAAAGATCAGTTGTTACCAAAGTATTACTTGTTGCCAATTATTTTCACTCTAATTTTTATCTTTCTTTCTTGCATGTGAAATTTATCCTAGCTCACTATGAGCATATCCCTCCCTTTGCATTTCGGAGAGCCATAAAGGCTTAATTTATCCTCTTCTGAGTCAGCCAGTGTTAAGAATCGACGAACAGGTCTCTGAGTTGGAAGAATACGGAGCATATCTGGAAAGTTGAAGGGATTGGACCATAAAGCCCATCTTTTATTTTTAAGAAGTTATATTTTGTTAATTTGGGCCTAATCCCTTGTCGTCTTACTCTTATTATTATTATTTTTGTTAGAAGTTTAGGACAGGTACAGGTGACTCAAATGGGCCAAAGGCCCAAAATGAAATGGGCCCAAGTATTGGTCCAGGCGGACAGAAAAACCAAACTTGGGCTTGAGTCTCTTTCCCTCTTTACCTTATTATGTTTGTGTGGTCGTTAATATTTGCCGCTTAATCTTAAGGTTTTAAAATTTCAAATCCCCAAAAGACACCCATTCTGAATCAATTACTTAACCAAATTATTCACCTCTTACTCGACTTAATAAATAAGTATTTTTACAAAATATTTCTCTTAAATAATAGGTCAATATTTCCCTTTTCACTTTTTAAAACGATTCTAACTATAAAAATTGGTCAATTCAAATTAAGTTAAACTACTTTAGTCAAATAAATTAATTATCGGATAACCGCATTAGCGGATATTCTAGGTGCCTTAAAAACCTTCCTAGAATATTAATAGGAACCCCGAACCCCCTTAATAGTTTTCAATAGATTTACTGTTTTAGTCTTTTGAAAACAATAGTTTTTCTTGATTTTTCTTAAAAATTAAGTGGCGACTCTTAAAATCAGTTTTAAATTATATTCCAAATTAAACAGTTGAAAGAATCATCACATTGACAATCGCGCGAATAGCTTGAAGACGCTTTAGAGACAGTCCTTATTTTCCCTTGAAACACTTCTTATGAACATTTTGACCCATTTCCATTTTGTGCACGTTGTGGGGTTCATCCTTGCCAGAGCAACTTTCTTGCTTTACCCATTTTCGCATGGTATCGATTTTTTGATATATATATATTTTTTCGATTGGTTCACAGCCCTAGTCAATGTTGTGCATGCCCCCAACATTCAACTGAAAATACCGTAGTCAATTTCGCTACTTTAATTTGATTTTCTCACTTGACGCGAGTTTATGCTGAATGAGACTCAAAGAATATCGAACACAAGTACAAATGACACAAATGAAAGGGTTATGAAAGAAAAGTTATGTCTCTAGAAGGAGGAAATAAGTAAATGTTTAAAAGGAATGAAAAGAATCTTATCTGAAAGTACGTGACCACTTTAATGAATCATGACATGCATTTGGACTGAACGTTTGATCCTTCTAAGTTGTCCGAATCTCATGAAACAATGTTGTACCTTTCAGTCTATAGCCTGACTTCTATTTTGATTGTGTGCTCATGCCAAGACGGAATGTCATCATTTGATCAATGGTGCCCTTCATGGTTTTCCACCAATAAGGCATTCTTATCTCTTTCTCTCAACTTACTATCGTCTTATGGTGCCCGTGAGGGTTTTTCACTCATAAGACTCTTTCATTTATTTTTCTGTTATTTTTTTTGTGACACACCGTAGGTCATAATGTCATGTCTCAGCCCTTGGAGAATTGAAGAACATGATTATTGTTTTATTCAGTGATTAGACCGAACCCCAATGAAGGGTTGCCTACATATCCTCTTAGGAATCAGGTCGAACGTAGTTCAATAAAACTTTTTTTTTTATTCTTATTCTTTTTATTCTTTTTTTTTTGCACCAAACAAGTGGTGTTTGAAATATAGGAGGATACATTTTTATCCTCTCATCTTGAGAATGTCAATCACGAGAGTGTCATAACAAAAGTGTTAAACGTAGTATCTTTTGATCAAATCTGCGTTAACAATTGTGTCGATCGTCTTTTCCTCCATTCTACTAGTTGCAAAGCTCCTTTTGATATCACTTGTTTAATAACATAAGGGCCTTGCCAATTTGGGGCAAACTTTCCTTTGGCCTCGTCTTGATGGGGAAGGATGTGTTTCACAACAAGTTGACTGACTTCAAAATTTCTTGGGCGTACCTTCTTGTTATAAGCTCGAGTCATCCTCTGCTGATATAATTGACCAAAGCAAATTGATGTCAACTATTTTTCGTCTATCAGTGCTAATTGTTCTAACCTTGATTTAACCCATTTCGTGTCCTCAATTTCTGCTTCGACAATGATTCGAAGAGAAGGGATTTCAACTTTTGCAGGTATGACGGCCTCAGTTCCGTAAACCAATAAGTAAGGAGTTGCACCGATTGACGTACGAATAGTCGTGCAGTATCCCAAGAGAGCAGATGATAGTTTTTCATGCCACTATCTAGATCCTTGCACCATTCTCCTAAGAATCTTCTTGATGTTTTTATTTGCCGCTTCAACAACCCCATTTGCTTTGGGTCGATAAGGGGTTGAATGATGATGAACAATTTTAAATTGCTCACAAACTTCATTCATCAGGTGGCTGTTGAGATTCGTTGCATTGTCTGTAATAATGATTTTTGGTATGCCGAAACGACATATGATGTTTGAATGAACAAAGTCCACCATTGCTTTCTTAGTGACTGATTTGAATCTAACAGCTTCCACCCATTTGGTAAATTAGTCGATGGCAACTAAAATAAACTGATGCCCATTAGATGCTTTCGGCTCAATCGGCCCAATAACGTCCATTCCCCAAGCCACAAAAGGCCACGGAGCAGACATAGGGTGCAACTCTAAAGGGGGTGAGTGAATCAAGTCGCTATGAATTTGGCACTGATGGCACCTGCGTACAAATCGGAAGCAATCTCACTCCATGGTCAACCAATAGTACCCTGCTAGGATAATTTTTTTTTCTAGAACATAACCATTCATGTGAGGGCCACAAACCCCTGATTGCACCTCATTCATAATTGTTTCTGCTTCTTGAATATTCACACATCGTAATAGATTCAAATTTGGAGTCTTTTTATATAAGATATCACCACTCAAGAAGAAACCATTGGCGAGTCGCCTAATAGTTCTTTTTTTATCTCTATCATCATGTATTGAATATTCTTTAGCTTTTAAAAACCGTTTAATGTCGTGATACCAGGGCTCACCGTCTGGCTCTACTTCAATTATATTGCAATAACCATGTTGATCCCTAACTTGGATTTCCAACGGGTCAGTATAGGTATTACCCGGGTATGGAAGCATCGAGGCTAGGCTGGCCAAAGCATCAACTAACTCATTGTGAAACCTGGGAATGTACCTGAATTCAATGGACTTGAACCTTTTGATGAGGTTTTCTAAACATTGTTTGTACGGCATGAGTTTAATGTCTTGAGTCTCCCATTCGCCTCGAGCTTGTCGAATAAGCAAATCGGAATCCCCCAAAAGGCCAAAACCACCAACTCATGCACATTCAGATTGATTGCCATATTCAAATCCATGATGCAAGCTTCGTATTCTGTTGTGTTTTTGGTAGAAAAGAATCAAAGTGGTCCTGTGGCAGGATAATGGCATTCGTTTGGTGAGATAAGAACTACCCCAATTCCTACTCCATTTTTGTTGACAGCCCCATCAAAATATAATTTCCACATGTGACCATCATCAGGAATTTCTTCCTCAATAGGATTTCTTTATCAGGGAAGTATGTCCTCAGGGGCTCGTATTCGTCATCGATCGGATTCTTTGCCAAATGATCGGCCAACGATTGTGCTTTCATGGCGGTGCGAGTGACATAAATAATATCAAATTCCGTAAGCAAAATCTGCCATTTTGCCAACCTGCCTGTTAGCATGAATTTTTGAAAAATATATTTCAAAGGATCCATTCGAGATATAAGATAGGTCGTGTAGGACAAAAGATAGTGTTTCAATTTTTCGGCAACCCAAGTCAAAGTGCAACAAGTCTTTTCTAACAGAGTGTACTTTGCCTCATAGCTTGCGAACTTTTTGCTCAAATAATAAACGGCTTGTTCCTTTTTTCCCGTAATGTCATGTTATCCTAAAACGCAACCAAATGAATTATCCATCACTGAAAGATATAAGAATAATGGCCTACTAGGTTCTGGTGGGACCAATACCAGAGGGTTTGCTAAATATTCCTTAATTTTGTCAAAAACCTCCTGACACTCACTTGTCCATTTGATAGCTTTCAACAACTTGAATATCGGCTCACATGTGGCGGTGAGTTGAGTAATGAACCTACTGATATAGTTTAACCTTCCCAGAAAACTCATGACTTCAGTTTTGGTTTTTGGAGGTGGCAATTCTCGAATGGACTTTATCTTAGAGGGGTCTAATTCAATGCCTCTTCGACTAACTATAAAATCCAAAAGTTTGCCAGATGGCACTCCAAATGCACATTTAGCTGGATTAAGCTTGAGGTTGTACTTTCTCAATCTTTCGAAGAAATTTCTTAGATCACGCACATGGTCCGCTTGGGTTCTAGATTTAATGATGACATCATCGACATATACCTCAACTTCTTTATGCATCATGTCATGGAATATGGTAGTCATAGCTCTCATGTAGGTTGCTCCCGCATTCTTCAGACCGAATGACATGACTCTATAACAATATGTACCCCATGGGGTGGTGAAATTAGTTTTTTCTGCATCTTCTTCATTCATGAGAATTTGGTGATATCCGGCGTAACAGTCCACAAAAGATTGAATCTCGTGTTTGGCACAATTATCAACCAGGATGTGAATGTTGGGTAATGGAAAATTGTCCTTTGGACTTACTTTGTTTAAATCTCTGTAATCAACACAAACTCCGATCTTTCCATCTTTCTTCGGCACTGGCACAACATTAGCCAACCATGTAGTGTATTGGACAACTCTGATCACATTTGCACTCAGTTGCTTCATGATTTCCTCTTTTAATTTTATCGCTCATGTCTGTCTTAAACTTTCTCTGCTTTTGTTGGACAGGTGGAAAATGAAAATGTATTGGAAGTTTGTGAACTACTAAATCAACACTTAAACTCGGCATGTCGTCGTAGGACCAAGCAAAGATGTCTTTGTATTCAAATAAAACTTGAATTATGTCGTCTCAAATGTTCTGATCAACATGAATACTTATCTTTATTTCTTTCACTTCTTCAGGAGTTCCTAAATTAACCGCCTCAATTTCACTTAAATTAGGTTTAGGCTTATTTTCAAATTGATCCAATCCTTTTTTTATTTCTTTATAAGCTTCATCTTCATCATATTCTTCAGACTTAGGATTCATTGTTTCGAGATCAGACAACTTTTTAGGATCTAACTGTAAACTCTGCATGCATGTCATATTATTAAAGTCGACACTAACGTAACTGAAATGAAAAATAAGAGGACATATATTAGAAAGAGTAAGAATAGAGAAGATGATTGAATATGATTGTGAAACTAGAACTTCATTGCGTTAAATGGGAAATGATAGAAGGGTTAACACCAAAGTGAGACAACTAGAAGGTTTGAATTACAACCCTGAGAATAATCCAAATAAATAAATTAAAAGCAGCAAAATAAACTACCAAGACTCCCTCCTGGTAGGTAGAGGAGTGGCTGGACATTCGGGCCGACAAACTGCACATCCATATGACTAGTGCCTTCACCCATCTGAGTCATGTTTACATCATAAAACATTTCCTTGATACCTTGACACATTTCATCCACATCATTTTGGAGAGGGAAGTCTGGACTCGGTTCACCTCGAGAATTAACGAAAGATTGAGCAATATGAGGGATTGGCTTCAATAAATTCCAAACATTTCTTTTACGATCTTTTGCCCATTTTATATCAAATCTAGTTGGATTGAAACCCAAACCGAATGTCTCTTGATTACCCATCGGATTGATGGGATCTACAATTCCTTGCAAAGACAACCCTAGTCCCTTTCCAGGTTCATAGCCGTTCTGTACCATTTGTGACACCACCATGACTGAAGCAGATGATAGATGAAGTTGTGGTATAGGCTTCCCTACCGAAAACTGATTGACTGTTATAATCTCAAAAGCCTGATAGTTGAGGTATTTACAACCTCTTGTGGCCTCAATGCATGGTATTAAAGGATCTCGGGTGATTGGGAAATCATCTTCACCATGGACAATGATTTCCAGTTTATCATGCTCAAACTGGACCACTTGGTGCAGAGTAGACGGCACAGCTCTAGCCAGGTGGATCCATGGCCTACCCAAAAGTAGATTGTAAGATGTGTCCATGTCTATTACTTGGAAAGTGATTCCGAACTCCACTGGTCCAATTGTAACAGTTAAGTATATTTCACCAAGAGTGTCCCGTTTTGCGCCATCAAATGCACACACACAGACATTGTTAGTACGAATTCTATCTGTGTTGATTTTCAACCTTTGTAGATTAGAAAGAGGGCATATGTCTACACCTGATCCTTCATCGACCATGACCCTCTTCACATAGTGTTCTTCACATTTCACGGTTAAATGTAGCGCCTTATTATGCCCCGATCCTTCCAAAGGCAATTCATCATCAGTGAAAGTTATTCTATTTACCTCAAATATTCGATTGACTATATTTTTCAAGTGACCCACCGTGATACTTTCTGAGATATGTGTCTCATTCAAGATTCTGGTCAAAACTTCACGATGCTCTTTCGAATGTATGAGTAATGACAACAAGGATATCTGAGCGGGTGTTTTCCTCAACTGATCAATAACAGAATAATCTTGAGCTTTCATCTTCTTTAAGAACTCTTCAGCCTCCTCCTCAGTGACAGTTTTTTAACCGGCAACTGATTTTCTTTGGTTTGTTTGTCTCTTCTTAATTCTTCTGGAGCATAACACCTCCCAGAACGAGTTAATCCTCTTGTTTCATTTGTTTCTTCACCAATCTCATTTCCCTTGTGGGTAACAACGACTTTGTCGTAGTTCCATGGAACGATCTTGGTGTTTGTCATCGGAAGTTGTGTTGCAATTTGTATCACAACTGGCTCTTTCACACGTTTTTGATTTTGACCAAATGTTCGAAGCTTACCAGGAATGTATAATTTTGGTACATTCAACGGTACTTCTCTTCTTTTTACAGCTCCAGGGACATACAACACTAGTTTTCTCGAGTCTCCAAAATTTGAACTTGCACCATTCTCAATTATTGGTGCCTTTTGTATAGGTTCTGAAACCATACTCGACTCTTCTTTTGAATCCTTGATTTCCATTTTTGTTCTATATGTTTTCTCACAATCTTATAAATGTCTACCACCCCCACAACATGCTCCTTATTGTAAGCAGGGAGTGGGTTATTGTGACATTTGGCGCCTCCTCATTGCGTATCTCAATACCTTATCCTCAATTAACTTCTCAGTGACTCTTTTTAGAGTTCAACAATTCTCTGTGCTATGACCTGGAGTGTTAGCGTGATACTCACATATAACAGTTGGATCAAAGCCTCTTGCATTCGGATTGACAAAATAGGGATTGACAGGTTCGACCAATCTCAATTGTACTAATTTCCGTAACAAACTCGTATATGATTCTCCAATTGGGGTAAAGTTTTCTTTCCGACCTTGTTCTCTTGTATAATCCATTCGAGGACGTGGATTATGGGGTGCCTGAAAATTTTGCTGTTGAGGGCGAGAACCTTGTCGGGCAGGTGCCCGCCATTGTTGGCGCTGAGGAGGTCGGACATATGCTTGAGTGTTGAGAACTGCATATTGGGATGGGTAATAATGTTGAGGAGAATTAGATTGCTCTTGTTGGACTTGAACATAAGGGTGGTTCATGCCCATTTGAACACCTCTCGATCCAGACGTCATCGTGGACCCTTCCTCCTTCTTTTTTCATTTTTACAAAGTTACCTGACCCGCTTTGTATTGCTTACGTGGTAGCTCTAATGGCTGTCTGGCTTACAATTTTACCTGATTTTATGTTGTTCTCTACTATTTCTCCGATCTTAATTGCTTCGGCGAAAGGCTTTCCCATTGCAGCGAGAAGGTAATGAAAGTAGTCAGGTTCTTGTGCCTGGAGAAAAGCATCAATCAATTCATAGTCTTTCATCGGCGGTTTGACTCTACCCGCCTGCTCCCTCTATCTTATGGCATATTCCCTAAAGCTTTCAGATGATTTTTTCTTCATATTAGCTAGGGAATTGCGATCCGAAACGATATCGATATTGTATTGGAATTGTTGGACAAAATCTTGCGCCATGTCATCTCAGACATGCCATCGAGAAATATCTTGATCGATAAATCATTCTGAGGCTACACCCGTTAGACTTTCTCCAAAGTAAGCCATAAGAAGTTCTTCTTTTCCTTTGGCTCCCCTTAGCTGATTAAAAAATCTTTTCAAATGAGCCACTGGGTCGCCATGACCATTATACTTATCAAACTTTGGAGTTTTGAACCCTATAGGCAAGTGAACATCTGGAAACATGCATAAGTCCTTGAATGAGACACTTTTGTGTCCTCCCAGCCCTTGCATATTCCTTATGTTTTGCAACAAACTCCTTATTTTTCTTGCAATTTCTTCATGTTCCTCGTCCTTAATGGTTTTTTCAACCTCGACGGTGGAATTGTATTGATGAGTGTGGTGGTAAGAATTAGGAATTTTGAAAGTCAATTTAGTGGCCTAACCTTGGCCGTATTGATCTTTGGGTATAGGATCATCATTGGACTTTTGTACTAGTGTTGGTTGAGGAATTGCATTAGTTTGCACAGTTGGCATGAAGAGTGGATTATTCATCATGGGTGGATTCAACGGGTGTACCGAGGAAGTTCCAGCAGTATTAGATGTGTTAACGTAGGGTCCAAATCCAGGTGGATAAATCGGGTCACTTGTTGAGACTTTAATGGGGAATGACATATTCACATTCAGGTATTCCCGAATTGAAGATGGGGGAGCCTGCCCATTCATCCAAGCTTCATACATTTCGGCCATCTGTTGTCTCAACATTTTGACCTCTTCTACAGATACTGACTCTTGTGCAACCATTTGATTTTGGACTTCGTCATTTCCCGACTCTGTTCCATCTTTGCGTGTCATTTTTGCTTTCCCTTTTGATCTTGTGTTATATTGATGAGATGCCAGCTTTCTTCACAAACCAACCACCTTTAAACTCTTTCTCTCTTATATATAAAATCAAATGGGTTAGGATTCAACACTTTGCAATATTAATCACACGTTGTATGTTATGCATCTAAATTATTCCTATTTCTACAATGAGTTTTGGAAGACTTTTATGTTTAATCTCGGCTTTAGACGACTAGCTTATGTCTTTTAGTCCCATACTTTACTCATCTGAATATTTTGAACGCAGTTTGATCGAACCTGTTGAAGGTTGCCTACATATCATATTGAACATGAATCAGATCATTACGTAGTTCGTGAAGAAGAATTATTTAAAAAAAAAGAAAACACGACATTTATTTAACATGAAGACATCATTCAAATCAAAATGTTCTTAAAATAAATGAACAAAATATCAAAGTACTTAAAGATTGAAACAAACTTCGACAAAAATGAGAATAAAAGAAATAATAATAATAAAAAAAATCTTTCTCTAATATTTCTCGATCATCAATTGCCCCCTAGGCTAGAGTAAACCTTGAACAAAGCTTTTGGCAGATGTGGGGCCAGTGCACGCGCATGTCGACCCAGACTCTCATCACTCCGATGTAGATAACCACCATAAACATCAATCAAGCTCTCTGTCAGTTGAAGCACTTGTCCTTTGGCCTCCTCCATATTCTCGTGACAATTCTGCAACCATTCTTGAGTAGTACCAATCGTGTGGGTCAAATTCTCTTCATATGCCTGAAGCTCTTCGATTTGATTATGAAGTTCTTCACGCTCCCCCATCCATTGGTTTCTCTCGATCGCGACTTCTGCTTGATACGATGTGAAACGCTTTGCTATGTCTGTTTCTCGTCCCATCGAAGCTTTTAACTGGTTTTGTAGTCTAGCCTGTGTGAGCATTAAGAGGGTCTTTTCTTTTTTATACTCCTCTTGTTGCTCCATAGCTCCCGTGACAATGCCCAAATCCTCATGTAAGGTTCGAATCGTGGATTGATGTTCCTTTCAGCCCTTTTTTGAATCAACCTAACTCTCTCTTTGAATATTGCATCACGTTGAGCCAACTCTTCTCTAGCATTCTTTAGATCATTATTGAGGATATCCAGAGTAGACCTGTAATTTCTTTCCACCTCGAGTCGAGCTTGCTTGATTCTGACTTCAATTTCCTCTTCTCGATCTCTGAGTTCTCGCGCTGATCCTTCGGGCATTACTTTAAGGGGGGCTTGATCAAAGAACCAATGGAGGTATGAGGGGTCTACTTCTTCTTCAACACGATCGTCTACCATAGCTTTCGAGCTTAAAGTTCGACTGCCACCCCAAATCTTTTGAGCTTCTGATTCTCGATCTCGATCTTCAGACGACACCTCTCATACGAAACTCTGTGTATCCTCGGCCCTAGGTAAGATTTGTCTTTGTCCTAGTTGGCGTAGCACCCGAAGGGGTATGTATGGTTGGAATCCTCGAAGGACTGTCAAAACAAAGAATGGACGATAGGAAGACATAACAATTACCTCACTCGCAGGGAACCAATGATAGTTCCATGTAATATCAGTTGTAGTTAATTTAAGAAGATAATGTCTCCACGCTTTGACACCTTTTGGCAATTTGTCTACTAATTCCTTCATCCTATCTGGGTGGCTCAAAATATAATTCGTCCATTCAGATTTGAAATCTGTTGCAAAACGATGGTGATACAAGTGCTCCAAAAACCACATTTGCAATAGAATGCTACAACCTTCAAAAAAGTCTTCCCCTTCCCTACATTTAGTCAAAAGCACGATAAATGTCAGCCAACATCATTGGCAAGATAGTGGATTTCTTTTCTTTATTAAAACAGCGACTATTCCCAAAAGACGAATACTGATTTTTTTTATCTCTCCTTGGAAAAACCATGGTTCCCAAAAAGGCCACCATGAATGCTTCTTGTCTATGCTTTTCCCAGGTAGGAAGGTGTTGCCCATTTTTAAGTTGCTTCCCGTAGTCTGAAAATTCTTCTTTCTTTCCATATCTTGAGTATAGAAATTCCAAGGAAACCAATCCATTATCGAAACACTCCTTATGAAGATGGATGATGTGCATTTGTTCTAAAAATTTGTTCCCGCTGACGCTTCTTGGGGCTATGAGTGTTTTGCTTCGGAGATCCTTGCCTAACCTTGTGAAACCACCCAACTCCTCCAATGTAGGCGTCAACTCAAAATCGCTAAAGCGAAACACATTGCTTGTAGAATCCCAAAACGGGATCAAAGCCTCGTTCAAATCTCTGTCAGGACTAAATTTCATGATATCTGTGAGGAAACCAAGATGTTTGAATATCTCAGTTCACCTAAACTCATGCATATCGTTCCACCAAGCCATGAGTAGTAGTGGAGTTTTATCCGTGATCATGAACTTTGGGGAATCATTGACTATTTCGACTGCTTCATCCCTTGGTCTTTTATCACATCTCATAGATCTCATGATTACTTGGTTAGGAAAAGAAACTCACGTTCTAAAACCAAATTTAACTTATGAAATTTTGATCATTCGAAATCATTTGTCGGAGTAGTTAAAAAAAATAAAAAAATATGAAAAATGACTCAAATGGTCATTCTTTCGAAAACGACTTTTGTTGACCTTCCTTAGGGGAAGCCTAGGTTGTTTTCGGAGAAAATGACCGGATAAAGAGATAATTTTGACAAGTGAATCATGAAGAATGGAAAGAAAAAGAAGGTGAACATGCACTATTTGAAACAAATTTGAAGACATACAGATATATATAATAAAAATTTTTTGTACATGCATTATTATTATTATTATTATAACTTTTTTATTTATTTATTTATTTTTATTTTTGTAAAAACTTGATATTTTGATAAAAGCGAGAATACAATTGAGAGTTATATATATATATATATATTATTTTTCAATTTGTTTATCTTGAATCATTTGCTGAAAGTGGGTAAAAATAAATATTTCATCTTTTAGTCAATTATCTAAAGCCGGTCAACATTTGTGATAGTCTTCCATATGATGCAACAAGTAGCACAAAAATGTACATGATAGTCTCAAGAAAAGGTACATGTCCTAGACAGATCCGATCCCCGTGCCGGGTGTTGCTAAGTTAAATGCACATGATGCAGATAAAACGGAACCTAGTAAGGATATCATGTCTGAAGGTTTCAGTTTTACTAAGGTTGAACTTGTGGAGAAAGGTTTCTAGACTGACTGTAAAACGAGCGGAAAACTCGAGTTAGGGAGTAACAACGTACCGGTAGCAACGCTTTCCGGCTTTGTGCATGGATGCTTCCCATTCTAAACATGTGTGACTAAAAATCCTTCATTATGAACCAAAGATCCACTGGCTATCTTGACAGAAGTGGGGTGCGCAGTCGCAATTCCCATAATTGTATTATAGAAAACTCAAAGGGGTGCGCGAGAGAAGATAGTTATAATGCAATGCAAATAATATTAAAATAGTAAAAAAGTAAACAATTTGCATATTCAGCCAACAAATACAATATCCAAAAGATAAATAATTATGTAAATAGTCATATATAAGTCAATATTATAAGCTCGAATTCTGGTTGTCCCCAACGGAGTCGCCATCTGTCACGCCCCTTTTTTTTTCCTCACGAAATTTAAATGTGTGTTTTGAAAGAAAGAGTTTTTTCAATTAAAGTGACATTTTGAAAAGAGATTATTTTATTATTCAGAGTCGTCACTTGGAATTGAGTTTTGGTGTTCCAAGTCACCTTATTAATTAAATCTCTAATCAAAAGGAAATTTGACTCTTTATTTTTATTGGTTTGCGAACTAAAAATTCGGGTAAGAAATTTTGTTGACCAAGGGGCAGGTGTTAGGCACCCCTCGAGTCCCGTGGTTCTAGCACGATCGCTTTATTGACTATATATATGACTTAAATTAATTTTTTGAATATTGTATTATTAGCTTAATAAAAATGTTATTTACCCTCATTTTTTGATTTATTTTTAAACCTATTTAAGACTACTTTATTTTATTAATATCTATTTAAAATAGTCTTTTTTTTCCGATGTGTATCCATTAATTTGAAACTTGAAACACTAGTATTTTTTATTTTTTTATATTATTATGTGTAGAAATATGTATAGGTATCTAATAGTAAGGAATTAGAATTTATGTAGGAAAGAGAACTTTAGAGTTTGAGTAATTTTAAGATTGTATCTTTTCAAAGTTAGATTTTAAAATAGGAGATAAAATTTTGTGTGATTTATGATTAGTTTTAGCAAGAAGTTCTAAAGAGATTAGGACTATTTTTTTTAGGAAGATTTTCCTTTTATTTTTAATTTCTTTTTCCTTTTCTTTTTTACTTTTTCCTTTTCTTTCCTTTCTTTTGTCCGTCTTTTTTCTTTACTTTTTTTTTCGTTTTGTTTTATTAATTTTATATTATTATTTTTTCATTATGTTTTTCTCTTCGTATCTTATTTGTTTTTAATTTTTTGTTTTTTTAAGTTTTTTGTTTTGTTTCTTTCTACTTTTCTTTTTTTTAATTATTCTTTATTTTTTTTTTTTTGTCATTCTATTTGTCTTCTTCTTACTTTTTTTTTTTGTTTTTTTGTTTTTTTTATGTTTTTGTTTTCTCTCTTTTTAATCCTTTTTATTTCATTTTTTTTAACTCACGTTATTGCTCTTCTTTTTATTTTTTTTATTTTTAAATTTTCTTCTTTTCTTTTTATACTTTCTGGAAATTTTTTTATTAGTTTTCCTCTTTATTTTTTTTTTATTGTTATTATTATTATTATTATTATTATTATTATTTATTACTATTATTATTATTATTTTTAATACTGAATTTCTAAATGAGATTTGTTTCTCCTCTTAATTAACAATTCCACTTAAAATAATAGTTTTCCTGTGCTTATTATCAAGATAAACTATTTTTATCAAAATAAAAATAAAAGGACTAAAACATATTCCAGATAGCTTTTCTGAATCATTAATTAATTAAGTTTTTTTTTTTTTTATATCAAAAGCTAACAGGTCTATAAATAATTTCAACAAAATTTCTTAAGTGAAAACTAGGCTCCAAGAAATATTATCTATTCAAAATTAATTATCATGAAACCAATTTTAATATCAATTGCATCTAAAAAAAAAAAAAGCATAAGACAATAATAAAAAAATGTATGCTACATCTTTTATTTTTATTTTTATATTATTCTTTTTTAACAAGAAACGTATTCGACTACGTTTTTCTAAGCATTCGTAAATTCTCAAGATAATTCACAACATACATCACAAACTGATACTGCATAATAATAACATGTGATTCGAAGAACTTCATATTATTGGAATCAAATTTTCGTACAAGTATTCTATTTAAATCATGCGAGAATTAGAGTTACCTCGCTGAGAAAATTGATACCACAAAAACAACCGCTACGATCTACTGATTTCCAAAGTTAATGGCTAATATTAACTTTAAAGAGCCACGAATTTGTAACCTTGAGCAACAAAAAAAACCTCGAACACTGACTTAATTCTCAAAATAAAACTCACTTTAGTTATCTTTTTCTCTCTGTGATTTTTTCTCTCTCGTTTCTTTTTCTGTGTATCTGTATTTCTGTCCGTCCCTTTTCTTTTTCTGAACATGTGTTTTTATAATAGCTTTGGGTGTGAGTCTGGTGCTAATTAAAAGGAATGTGATGGAGTGGGAATAAGATTTAATTTAAAATTTAGTTGAGAATTGAGATAAAGGAAGAAAAATAAAAATAAAAAATTAACAAAACAACAAATAATAATAATAAATAAATAAATAAAAAATAACACAAAAAAAAAGTGGGAAACGTTGTATAAAAAAATTTTCAAAAAAGATCGTGCAAAGAGAGAGAAAAAAAAAAACTTAATGGGGGAGGATTTTTAGGGAAAAATAGTTATGGAAGTTTGAAGGTAATTAGGATAAAGGGTAAGGTAATTTGAAATTTTTAGGACTCTTCTTTTTTATTTTTTTTTATCTACTTTTTCATAATATATACGATTTTTTATCTTTTTTAGACTAGTTAAAAGTTGAAAGATTAAAACAAATACATTAAATTCACAAGCTTTCTTTATTAAACTTTAACCATAAAGTGAGCTTATAATTTGTTGTATTCAGTTTATTTATTTTTTCATTTATTTTAAATATAACCCTACTGAAATAATAATATTTAAGTATTAAAATTGGGTGTAAAATCTTTATGTTTTGGTCAAAAATTAGGTGTTCACAGAAATATGTTGCAAAAATTTTAGCTGATCAAATATAGAAAATTAACATTTTACAGAACACACCGGGGCCATTACTTTCTAGTTATATTTATAATTAAGTCTTGCCAAGTTAAATATATATTTATATTATCCTTCAACATGAAACTTCAACCACACAACTGTTTTGTTTTTTTTTTAAATGCAGAAGATAAGGTTTACAACTCATACGGAATTCTTTTAAAATAGTGAAATGTTTCAAATGATAAAAATCTTAGAAAAGAAAATAGAAAAATATTCTTAAGTTTTTTTTTAAAGGCTAAATCTTTAAAAATAAGGTGTAATAGGGAAATAAAATAGAGGAAAAATAAAGCTTATTTCTTCCTTATTGATAGTGAAAAAGGAGATTTTTTGTACTTTTAAATAGAAACTCTCCTTTTAGTTATCGAAGGGAAGAGAAGAGGGGCTCCGCTTGCATCGCGTTGCTCGGCTTTGACTTTGTCAAATATTTTGATAAATAATATGATTGATAAATTTTTTAATAAAAGTTATTTTAAAATTTTCATTAATCATATTCTTTAATAAATAGAAATTAATTCCTGCGAAATAAATTATAATTTAATTAAACTCGCGAAATATACTCTTTATAAATTCAAATATATAAGTTTTTTAAAAAAAAACAATAAGTGTCCTATAATTTACTCTTTTATTGAGTTAATTAAAGTTTTGTAGTTTTAATTATTAATATTGTAGAACAGTGTCCATACTCCATTCTATCCCAAAGGAATCAATCCAAACTTTGGGCAATAATTCAAAACTTTGGGCAGATAATTTCATCATGCTATTTTGTCAAGTTGTCCACATTTTTCACTTAAACATCTGAATAAAGCCTTGTACCCATTGAACACTTAAATCTTAACAAATTTATATCTATTTGATACAAAATAATAATAATCAAAACGATAAACATGCGTGTATCTCAAACACATATGCATACCAAATGGACCAATGGAACAATGACACATGTCCATTTCCAATGTTGTCGGATCTTAATTCCTAAGCATTGAGACGCTGCACCTCAATTGCCACTAAACCATAGACTCCACCCATTTCTTCTTCTCAATCGAATCTTATCTCTTTCACCGGTGTCAATAATACACCATTGCTATCCATCTAAGCTAACCCCTCAATCACCTTTCATTCTAATGGCATTAAACCTTTCATTCATGGTCTTCATCTTCTTTCACTAGTCATCATTATCACAATTACATAAAAAAATAATGAACTTTTGTCGGGAAAAAATAATCAATAACTTTGCTGGAATATTATTTTCATCGGAAACAATGGAGCTTTGTGGGAATATTTAAGACCTTAATTAGATCTACATAAAAAAAAGGGGAAAAAAATGGAAGAACAATTGGAGGGAGGAAGATGGGGAGAAGACGTTGTTTTTTTTTTTTAATTAATTATTATTATTATTATTATTATTATTTATTAATTTAATTTAGGTGTATAAGTTGAAAAGAAAAGGAAAAAAATATTATTTTTTTATTGTTCCACGCGCTTAAGGAGGGTATTGTACACGTTTTTTGCCATGTCAGCATTTTGTGTCTAATTGAATCACTTTTGAATATATAAAGTGTTCAATAGGTACAAGGCTAAATTGAGATGTCTAAGTGAAATCTACAGACAACTTTAAGTGGTTGCGTATGACTTAAGCCTTATTTTTAATAGTGATAAGTTTTCTACTATTAAACTCATCATAAATGAAATTAAGATTTATAAAAATACTTCTAGTCGACTTATGAATAAGGATAAAAGTTTATATAATGGAACGTGTGGTGCATTATAAGTTTAAAACTAAAAGTCAAGCTCCTAATAAAGCCAAACACTAAATTAAGATTGCCTTTTGATCAGTTTTCATGTCATTATGAGTTAAGTGTGGGACAAAGCTTAACTAATCAAATTTATTTTTTGTTATGATTTTGTGTAAAAATATCCCGTCCTTATATTTTTTTAATTTAAAAATACGCTTTAACTATCTAAATGGATTCAAAATATCCAATCATCTAACAGTTATTCCAAAATAAGAAAAAAAAAACAATTAATTATAACTTTGCTCTATTTCAATTGGATATTTTTGCCTTGTTCTTTTATTTATTTATATTTATTTGGAGGGGGAGGGTTGAAAGTGAGAAATATAATAAGATAAGAAAATAAATAGTATAAATACTTCTCATTTTAAGAAAAAAAAAATGAAGTATAGATTTTTCTTCTAATTACGTGCATATTAGGTATGAGTTATTATTTCTGAACATTATGAGATCTTTTCTCATATTTAGCTATCTAAAATCACTCCTAAACATCATGAGATCTTCCCTATCACAAATCACAATCCTTGAATCCATAATTCAATTCAAGGATCAGTTAAGAGTCAAGTCGAGAAGTTAAGAGTCAAGTCAAGAGATTTCCATTAAAGAGCATTTGAGCTAGTTTTCCATTAAAGAGTAAATGTTTTCACATTTGAGCAGCTAGTTTTCAGTAAAGAGTAAATGCTTTACAATTAAGCAAGAGAGGAAACTGAGATTTCCAAGATATCCTTTGAGCTAAGTTTTGAGCAATTATCTCAAATCACAAAAAGAAGTTATGTTTTAAACATAAAGAGCTAGTATATTTTGGGAGAAGTATTGAACACCGATATGGGGGAGAGTTCAGAAAACTCCGAGCCGCCATAAACCATGTAGCCATCATGCGTAGAAAAGGGTCATACTTTTTAGATGATTCATTTAGTCTTTTTAGCATAGACTAGTGGATCCACTTAGTAGTTCAGGTTCTATACCCCGGCAAGATATAGGACGGCTGATGTGAGGCCAAAAATACATATTTTTAATCATTATTTGTCTCACATTTATTATTTATATCTGTCCTTTTTGAGCATTAATTTTATGGATTGTGCTAAATAGTGTATTTTATTTGTAGGAGTAAATTAACGTAAAGTTAAAAATGAAAGGTTGAAGAAGAAAATCAAGCAGACAGCTTAATGAAATAAATTCAATATAATAATGTATAAGGAAAAGGTGCAGCAATAGCGAAATTGAAGATTACTGCTGCTGCTGCCATGTGGCAGCCGATAACGGTAGCAGCAACCCAACATGGCGGCTACAGTGTTTTATGCACGAGAGGAATTCCAATTCCTTTTGGCTTTGGTTTTGGATTCCTAATTTGCTTTGGACTTAATTATTTTATTTAGGGTTTATTATATTTATAAATAGTCCATAGAAATAATTATGGGAGGTATCAAGAGTAAGGAGGAGGCACCTTTTGAAGGAAAAGTCGTCAATACTTTTAAGGGTTCATTTCTTCTTCTTGTTTTCTTAGACATTAGTAGCTAAAACTCTTGTTCTGGGGTTGTAGCTACGGATTCAATATTGATTATTTGAGGCTTTATGAATTGATTTTCGGTTGTCAATCCAAATTACTTCTATATTCTTGTTTTACTATTTTATGCTTGTGCACCATAAAATAAATCTAGTGTCTAATCTTAAAATCAAACGAGGAGGGATTAGATAGACCAGAGAATATAGAGAGCTTGGTCCACCCATTAGATTGAGGTGATTAGTGTTCAGGAGTGACGCCCAGACGAACACCTTGCTTGGTTACAAAATAGGCTAAAATATAAATGCTCGCCAGTTAGTTTATCTATCCCTGCTCAACGATGTAGTTAGATGGCTAACTGGGGTAGGCGGCGAGAGGCGAACCATCCGGACCATACTATCAACCCTATAAACCAGTAATTTGACAACTTAAGTGAATTCTAAGCTAAAAGTATGATACATGAAATCCAATACATGTTGCAGCCTTGAGATTTTCCAACTATTGTAAGTAATTTTATTATTTTGTTCTTGCATTCTTCTCTTTTGGTTCTCTTAACTAAATAAATTAGATCAGTATAATTTAGTAAAAATAGTTAATTGACAAGTCCTTTGGGTTCGATAATCTGGTTCTTTTAAGAGCCACTATATTACTTGCGCGACCGCGTACACTTACGTGTGAAATTGGGAGCAACAACGGCCCTGGCAGCGTAAGGCAAAACGATGTATCATCACGATAACTCTTAAGTGATGGTTGTCGGTTAGAAAAACTCTCATAGCAGTATTTTGTATTTTAATATACATCAGAAATATTTGTATTTTCATATACAAAAAGAGTTCATATTTTTTTTTGCATACATACAGAGTTATTATTGTATTTCTAAATACACAGAGTTGAAAACCATGTTTTAAAGCTTTTCTTTATACTGCATTTATTTACACTGCTTTATATTAAAATCAATTCAGTTGAGTTGAGCCAGGTAAGTTCTTCAGTTCCTTTCAAACTTATGTCTTGTTTTAGATTTCCCCTCGCATACTCGTACATTCAATGTATGATGCCAGTTGTCCTGCATCTTATTATGATGCAGACACAGGTAACCAGGATCAGTATGCAGTGCCTCGTTGATCCAGTTGAGCACTCAAAGTCAGTTGGTGAGCCTCCTAGCTTTTCGGATGATCCTTTTTATTGCTTTAAGTATTTTAGTTCATTAGGATACCGTGAGTCTTGTCCTGACGTCCATCTCAGTTGTTTAGAGGCTTCATAGACAGAGTTAGTGATGTTAGTGCATGAATCTTTACTTTCCCTTTCAGTTAAGTTGAGACTTGAGTTGCCACTTTGGCAGTGATTGTTATTTATTACATTCTAAGTTATTTATTGAGCAGTTCAGTATATTTTTTTAAAGTATATTTATCTTGAGTAAAGTCTTCCGCTGAGTAAGTAAGTCAGGCCAAGAGTTCGTTTAGGGCCAACAATGGTTCTCGAGTGCCAGTCCAGCCCAGGGTGTAGGCTCGGGGTTGACAAGTACAAGTTTAGTGATTCAAAGCATGAAATGGAGGTGAAAAGGAAGATCAATATATAAGCCATACACACACAAAAAAAAGTTTCAAGTATCTTGGTTGTATAATCTAAGGTAACGGGAAGATGACGATGTGGACATACATCATATTAGAGACCGGCTGTAGAAGGTTTAAGAAGAAGTAGAGGCAGGCCAAAGAAGAACTAGGTTGAGGTGACAAGAAAAAATATGACACATGACAAGTTGTCATAACACTAGATAGGAAGGTACAAAGACTGATGATACAAGGATAAAAGGTATAGACAAGTGTTATTGTACTTTTATGTGGGAAAGGCAGGGTCAGTCTCCTCTTCAGATTTATTGCATAAAATATATATCATGTCTAGCTAGTGAGTCTCAAGTACTAAAGACTTCCCACAATGGTTCTAAAGATAACATCACCATAAATGATATTTGGCCAAAAACTCTAAATAAAACACTAAACAAATAGAGGTAAGTGAGTTGAAATAATTGAATCTATTTGTGATTGTTCTGAGTTGACATAAGGCAATGTGAATTCATCAAAAATCACGTCTTGGAACATACATTCTTCTGGTTGAAATATGGTATGATCTATAACCTATAAACACAAGGATATACAAGTTTTTGGTAAAACATTGTTCTTCCATTTAAATAGGGGAAAAACCAACATCCAAACATTTTTAAGGATACATTATTCGATTCAATGGATGATAATAGATATTGATGGATGACCGTTGAAAATTTCATATTATTTTTACATATGTTGAACATTGGAAATACATATGTAATATATACTTCAAACACAATGTTATTTATTTCACACACTAGCTAGATAGATAAAACTATCTAGCCAATATATCACACAAGGACACATACATATGTGTGCGCGCAAACATATATATATATATATATATATATATATATATATATTGCATATGTAAAAATATGGAAATGAGTCATTGAATAGCATTGCTGTTTAATTACTTGAGAAGGTGACCTTCTATTTCTTTTTGTCACATGAAGAACATAAGCTAGGAGAACGAGAGACTCTGGTATATATTTAGTTTTCTTCTCGTACATAAATGTCCATGTAGTCCATTCATGGTCACATGATGTTATAATAGTGAAGGAATTGTACAACTCTAACAGATCTCCACCAATCACTTTTCAAGTGATTGTTTTAGTTTCATATATGATCGACGGCTTCAATCACTTGCCTTTGAAGTTTTATCTTTTCCATCTACAATCATAAGAGATAATAATAGGGTAATCAGTTCGAAAATGATTCATATCTAGAGAGAGGAAAATATGTATATGTTACCGTCATTATATGTCCAGTTAACAATTGAACCAATCTTCGATTTAGCAAAAAGTTTTGATAATTAAGAAAGTGGTAATAAAATAGTTAGAAACTATAGTCTAAAAATATTGACATCAATGCAAGGTTGACTAGTGACTCTGTCTCACGTCATAAATAATAATATGCCAACAAATACCCCCTTTTTAGTCGATCAAAGTTTTTCTAACGTCTAGAAATGATATGCCAACAAATATTTTTTTTTCCTAGCCAGCCAAAGTTTTTAATTCCAGAAATAATATGCCAATATTGTTTTCTAAATGACCTCAATTCCTATTAAAATAAAATTGTGTTCTCTTTCAATTGGTTGTACCGAAAGCTATTATAAAAGGATGTTGGATTATGTTTTATGGTAACAATTTTTTTATTATTTTTAAAGCAAAATATAATATTTGAAAATAAGAGTTGTATAATTGTATTTGTGTCATAAATTCAAATTAGAATTGTTTTTTTCTATCTTTTGTGGGTAATTTAAAGTGTAAAAAGTTAATACACCTTTTAATTATTTTTTTTAAGTTCTTAAAAATTCTAATTTTAAAATTTTATGATTAAACATATTTCTTAGAGTTCAACTTTAAAAAAAAAAATCATAATCAAACATCTCCTACGTATATACTTATAAAACATGATCCACAAGGGGCACAACATATCATGGAAGATTAGTGTTAGTTGTCCTTCAACATGAAACTTCAACCCCTCAACTTATAATAAAAAATAAAAAATAAAAAAACTTATAATTTTAAAAAAAATATATGTTGAAGATAAGGTTTACAACTCACAAGAAATTAAATTTAAAATAGTGAAATGTTTCAAAGAGTAAAAACCTAGAGAAATAAAAAAGAAAGAAATTATATGGCATAAATTAATTTATCTTAATCTTAAGTGATTTTGTGAAGGATAGATTATCTCTTATCTCAATTTCAAAAAAAAGGGAACATTTACCAAATAACTGTTTAACCTCTCTTTACAAATAGTGATGAACTCAATGAAAGAATGAACGAACAAAAAGACTGAGAAAAAAGATAGAGACGAAAAATCTCTGTTTTCCCCTATTAATATCAACACAAAAAGATATTTAGTTTGTGGCAATATAACTTTGATTCTTTGAAATTCAAAGTCAGATTGAAGCAATTCTTTAACAAGATTCAATCAATATTCTGTCATTATTAACAGGTATACAGTCTTGTTCATGTTAAGAAATTCTATCAAAATATTCTCTTGATTTTGAAGATAATTTAGAATATCTCTTTAAGCCAGTAAAAGTGGTGATGCAGTACTTAAATTAAACATGTCAAAGGTCTGTTTGGCACCTTTGCGCATGTCTTGACATCTCTATCAGAACCATTTGTTTTCTTACTACCACTACTATCTTCGAGATACAAATTTTAACACTTATACTTACTTTTCTTATTTTATCCATCGTGCAAATTAAATTTTAAAAAATAAAAATAATTAAATATTTAAGAAGTAATATACTAAATAAATAAGTGATGGAACGATGATATACCAAAGTTGAAAACTTTTATTTTATGTTGTTAATTGCAAGAATAATAAGAGATTGCTAGAGAAATTAAGACTTAAAGAGAAAATTGAGAGATAATAAGGAGATTAATGTGGTAGAAAAAATGATGAAATTTAAAAAGTATTTATAGATAAAAAATGAATGAAAATGTATTTTATTTTATTTTAACTTTGGAGTCTAAAATATTTTTAGGAAGTTTGGAGGTGTTTAGGGCTCCACTTTCCAGATTTTTTAGTTGGCCCAATGGCTATTTTTGCAAAGTAGAAACCAACGTGTAATTAAAGGTTTAAAATTTATAGCCAGTCTTAAAATTAGAGAAACCTAAAAAGGAATTGACTACAAAAGAATGAGAATATAAGTAAAGCACACTATTAAATATATCATTTTTGTTATAGGTAAATTTTAATAATATTTTACATATATTAAACATTAAAAATACATCTCTAGAACGAGAGGAACATATGTAATTTATTCTTCAAACACAATATTATTTATTTCACACACTAGCTAGCTAGATAGAACTAGCTAGTCAATATCACACAAAGACACACATATATATTTGTGTGTAAACATACATATATATATTTTGCATATGTATAAATAGGGCTATGAGCCATTTAGTAGCATTGATGCTTTATTACTTGAGAAGGTGACCCTCAATATCTTTTGTCACGTGAAGGACAAAACCCAAGAGAACGAGAGGCTCTGGTATGTCTTCAGTTTTCTTCTCATACAGAAATGTCCATGTAGTCCATTGGTGGTCACATGATGTGATAATAGTAAAGGAATTGTACAACTCTAACAGATCTCCACCAATCACTTTCCAAGTGATTGTTTTAGTTTGAGGATCGACAACTTCAATCACTTGCTTTGAAATCTTATCTTTTCCATCTATAATCAATAAAATAAAAAATATAAGAGATGATAATAAGCAACTTCAAGTTGAACATTCACAATTACATATTTTTAGCTCGATCGTTTTATAGGTTTTTCTTTGTTTTTCATTTTCTCCAATGAAATCTGTAAAATGTTTGTATAACGTCTCACAATATTTGATTGATGATGAGAAAATGTTTTATGAAAAGTACAAGCTAAAGTTAAATCATTTCTTTAGAAAATTGGAAGGTGTTCTGATAAATATTTTTATTACTAAAGATTAATAATGTCAAAATATTTGGAGCAAACAAAAACAGATCATTAATGATTTAAATTTGATTAGTTCAACGTTTATATTTATACAACTAATACTCGTTATACTTTGCAAATGTGGGTTCAGAACTTGATTACTCTTTTAATAATATTTTTTTCGATTCTGCACATATCTATATTGCGTATAATGACGAGAGGAAGTTGCTCGGATGGTAAGCACCTCTCATTTCCAACCCGAAGATTGCGAGTTCGAGTCACCAAGGGAGTAAAACGGATGGGAGCTCCGGTAAAAAATAAAATAAAATATTGCGTATAATAATATTACCCATTGAAACTTATAAGACATAAACTTTTGGGAACAAATAATATGATCTTAAAAATTAAGACACATGAAAAAATGACTTTCCCCTCAAATGAAAGAAGTTATTTTCCCTTTTTAGAGTAAAATGTTTAACCTATGGTAACTAAACACCATTAAAAAACTTTTTTATGAAAAATATTCAATTGGAAATGAACTTTCTCAGTACCATCAAACACACCTAAATATATAAAAAGAAAAATGATTCATAAGTAGAAAAAGGAATAATGTGTATATATTACCGTCATTATATTTCCAGTTAACGACTGAACCAACTTTTACAGTTTCACCTTCATGAATTTCAAAACTTTGAATCTTGCTAGGGCATATGTTGGATATGTGATGAGTTTTGGTGTGAAAAATATCATGAACCAAGTGTCCTCCACACTTCACTTCTACTGAAGCAATCAACTTGCCTTTCACACCCATATTTATTTATTTTTTAAGTATAACAAAAGATTTTGAAAAGAAAGTGGTGATAAAATGATTACAAGTTAATAGTGTGTATATAGATTTCAATTAGCTGCAGCAAAGGTTATTATAAAGATTACAGAACATGATTCACGACATATCATGGAAGTTTGGTGTTAGATTGTTAACCCATTGAGGAGAAAATGACAAAAAAAAGTATTTTATTTTGGAAAACTTATCGAAATTTCACTAGTTTAGGAGTAAATAATTTAGATACACTTTAGTTTGTTAGATCACGAATCTTATCAGATTTTAATACGTCCAAATATATCTATCTTGGGATACATTGGTTTAGAATTAGATGTAAATGGTTCTAGATATACTGTATCCAATTGGATTCGCATGTTTCTGAGATACATAACAAATCTCGTTTGCCTCTCTCTCATCTAGCTCGCTACTTTCTATGTATCGGTATCCCACATACATGTGAATCACACCAGATATATAAAAATACATGATATATACATGACTATCTCGCTTGCCTCCCTCCCCTTCTCGCTCGCCTCTCTCCTTATTTTAGTATATATGGTAGCAAAAATGAATGTATTTAGGTGTATCTTCCTCAATATATGATACTTGATAGGAAACTCTTAATGAGTGGTAAAATTAAAATACATAATTATTTGAAAATATAGATAAAAAAAATTAGTGTATCTAGTAGCAAAAATGTATGTATCTAGATGTATCTTCCTCAATATATGATACTTGGTAGGACTCTCTTAATAAGTGGTAAAATTAAAATACCTAATTATTTGAAAAGATAGATTAAAAAAATGGAAAAATTACATGGTTAAGCAATTTATACTACTTAATTACTCATCATAGCTATAGTTTGCTATAATTACCACTCGCGACTACCATTATACATTAATTACGTGGGCTGACTTCGAGTTTGTATAATTAGTCACGTTTGTATATGTATAATTCGCCACATTTGTATAATTCGCAGCTTACAATTCTTTGTGTGATTTGTATTTGTATACGATTGTTTGTATTTGTATATGACGATGATTTCCTTTGGTTTTTCAGTTTTGTCATCACATACATTCAATCTTTTTTTGTATAACTTTTTAAAGTTTGTATAAACGTGTAGTTTTTGGATTTTGTATAATATAATTTATATAATATAATTTGTATAATATATTTTTTGTATAATTGTTTAAAGTTCATACATTTTTGTTTGAATTAATTCGTTATTTCGAGTTTTATTATATTTGTATAATTTCAGACTTTATATTTCCCAATTATACAAAAACATGTGAATTATACAAACGTACCTGCAAATTATACAAACAAGATGTGCATTATACAAATTATTGTCCTCGCTCGCTCGACTCTCTCCTCCCTCCCCCAATCGCTCGCCTCTCTCCTCCCTCTCCCAATCTCGCTCGCTTCTCTCCTCCCTTTCCCAATCTCTCTCGTCATAATATACAAGTACATATGTATAATATACAATTATCTAACCGAAATACATATAAAAAATAATATAGGCCAATAAATACATTTTTTTCCTAACCTACCAAAGACTTTTTTTTACTTCTAGAAATAATATGCCAACAAATACCTTCTCTCTCTCTCTCTCTCTCTCTCTTTTTCTAGCCAAATCGAAGTCTTTTGATAGCATTTACCTCACTCATGTTAAAAGTAAAGTTGTGATCTCTTTCCAATGAAAAAAAATAGTTTTATTTTTAAAATAAAAAATAATATCATATGTTTGGCCATAAATATAAATTAGAGTTATTTTTTTACTTTTTGTGAGAAATATGGATTAAAAAAAATTAAATACTTTTTTGTTGTTTTTTATTTTATTTTTTTAAAAATCTAAAGATCCAATTTTTAAAATTTTATGCCCAAACATATTTTTTAAGTTCGATTTTTAAAAAAGAATCATAGACAAACGCCGAAAAATATATTACTTATAAAACATGATCCACGAGTATCACGATATATCATGGAAAATACAATTAGATCTTGTCAAGTTAATAGGGTCCTTTACAATGAAACTTCAACCACACAACTTATTTTTATTTTTTAATGTATAAAATAAGGTTTACAAATCACAAGGAATTCATATTATGTAACTGAAATGGTGAAATCTTTCAAAGGATAAAAATTCTAGCAAAAACTGAAAGGAAAAGGGCATAAGTAGTCTTATTAATCCTGTATTTTTTAAACAAAAAAGTCTTAATCCTCTATTGCATAAATTAATTTATCTTAACTAAAGTGATTTTGTGAAGGATAGAATAAGGGTAAAAAATCTAAGTATAATTACATAAAATATTCTCTTGGTTTAGGAGATAATTCAAAATATCTTTCATACAAATAATGGTGGCAATGTGGTGCTTAAAAGCTTACGACAGAATATCTTGACAATTTGTTATAGTTGTTTTGAAAATTTGATTTCTCTAAAATTTGAATTGAATTTTATCGCTGAAAATTGGTAGTCTATATCTCACACACATCTATCTATATATAAAAGGAGAAGAAAAAATGACACATGTCATTACCACAATTTTTTGAATTTTAAATATTAAATACTTTTAAATAATCAATAATAAATAATTATTTAAATAAATATTGAAACATATCAATAATTACAATTAGATCCTATGTAATTGTACGGTAGTTACAATACCACAATTTTTATTATATTTTAGCTTTTAGATATTTTAGATTTAGACCCATTTACTTATACGTAACTACATATAATTTTAAATAATCATTTTTTACAAATCATTTAATCAAGGAAAATTGGATTCACAATTTTATCATTTATAATATACCCATTTATTATAAATGAGTATATATTTTACGTAAGGAATCTAAATATATCAGTATTTTGTATTTCAAATTTATATCAAAAAATAAACATATTTTTATAGATATTGGATTCACAATTTTATCATTTTTAATATACTCATTTATTATAAATGAGTATATATTTTACGTAAGGAGTCTAAATATATCAATATTTTGTATTTAAAATTTATATTAAAAAATAAATATATTTTTACAGATAAACACAAATAAGACAGTTTTATAACTCCTTAAGATAACTTATCAATAACCATCCACTAAACAAGGAATTTTTAACTACATTTTTCACTGCATCTTGAAAGTCACGTACTATATATAGATATTTCAGTAATAACTTTACATTATTCTCCTATATTCAACAATAAGTGGCTTTACAATTTAACACAATCTCAAAAATTACATCCAAATCAATGCATTGGAACTTGAAAGTTCGTGTTATTTGATTGTGGATAGTTCCTGATAAATTCAAAGCAAAAATACCTTACTCTTTGGAGATGATTTTACAAGACGAAAAGGTCGAGTGAGGATTTTGATTGGGAGAAGAACACAAGGTTATATGCAAATATTGAGTTATTGAAGTAACTCTAATTATACCTAAACAATATTTGTCAAACATTCAAAAGGTAAAAATTAGAATTAATACATATACCCTCTGTTTTGTTTATTCTTAAAATTTATTTATCAAATTCTTATGTGCAAATCATAGAGTATTATGTGAAGGTCTTCGTTTGTTATCTTTGATTATCTACTTCGAAGTTGTTGTAAACCTTTAATCAGTTGAAGTTAATCTGAATCAGTTTGATGCTCATCTAATTATTGATTTGCAATTGTATATAATTTATTACTCCATTTAAAAGGAGATGTACTTTCTTTGTTTCTTTTCATTAAATTTATTAAAATTTGACTGTGTTAGATTATTTTATTTTTAATTACTTGAAAGTGATGTATTTGTTTTTAGTTTAGGCTTTTCTTATCAATGCTAGAAGACTATATCCTAAAACAGGATGGGTTTGGGATGAAAGTACCTATACTTGCAGTATTTAAAAATAATAATATTATAAAACTGTATTTTGTAATGAAAGTACCTATACTTGCAGTATTTAAAAAAAAATATATTATAAAACTGTATTTCGTAAAAAAAACATAAAAACTGACATTTGAAATTTAACAAAAAAAAAGTAATGCAATAGAAACTGTGAATTGACATAAAACACACAAGTTTAATATATATATAAAAAAATACCAATTAACAATTTATTTTCATTTTAATTGATATATAATTTAAGAAGTTCTCAATATTTTATACTTTAATTCATTGAAGTTTAATTTTAATTGCATAAAAAAATTATATTATAAATGCATGCTTGAAACATAAAACCTATTGTTATTACTTATGTGTTATATACAATTAATTTATTAACTATTAAAAAGCTAATTAAAAAACAAATATGCGTGAAAACAAAATCAATTTCAGATTATTTTCTTATGCATAATTATATATTTTAGTCTAATCTTAATTATTATTAGTTTAAAAGTTCCTACACACACATTAATGGAAAAAATAGTTTTAGATAAAACAATTTTATAACTCTCCATCCTTTACTATGGAGTCCTATAATCAATGAAAAATTGTGTTGATAATCTTTTATTTTATCAGTAGTTATCTTAATATAACCTATAATCTATAAGTTCTATCTTTACCTATATATAAAATAATCAAACTAATAATAATGATAATAATAATAATAATAATAATAATAATAATAGATTTGTGTTTAAATTAAACTAATAATAGTAATAAAATAATATAATAATACTAATAATAATAATGTATTATTTTATTTTAAAAAAAACAGCCAACTAAATATGTCCTTTTAATCTTTATTTTGAAAAAAAAAATAGTAATAATTATCCAACTAAATAGGATGTTTTAAAACTTCCCATTAACTGTTGATAATCTTTTATTTTATCAGTAGTTATCTTAATAGAACCTATAATCTATAAGTTCTATCTTTACCTATATATAAAATAAATCAAACTAATAATAATAATAATAATAATAGACTTATGTTTAAATTAAACTAATAATAATAATATAATGTAATAATACTAATAATAATGCATTATTATTATTTTTAAAAACTGCCAACCAAATATGTCCTGTCCTTTTAATCTTTATTTTGAAAAAAAATAGTAATAATTATCCAACTAAATAGGAAGTTTTAAAACTTCCCATTACACTGTCACTTCTAAACAAATCGAAGAACTTTTAAATTATAATTATTTATTTTAAAATAAACTACGTATGGAAAAAATTATGGGTTTTTAATCTTTATTTTGAATTTAAAAAAAACCCAACTAAATAGGGAGTTTTAATACTTCCCATTACACTCCTACTTCTAAACAAATTGAAGAACTTTTAAATTAAAATTATTTATTTTAAAAAACCCAAGTACGGAAGTTTCTTTTAAAATTTACATTTAAATATCATTTAATATTTTAAGTTTTATTTCAGATTTTTTTTTTGCATTTTAAAATAAATATTTTCTTAATAACATATAACCTTTTATCTAAAAAATAGAACTGATGATAATGATAATAATAATAATAATAATAATAATAATAGTAATAATAATAATAATAATAATAATAATAATAATAATAATAGTAATAATAATAATAATAATAATAATAATAATAATAATAATCCAAGTATAATGTTATTATAAACACAATTTAACAATTTATTTTCATTTTAATTGATATATAATTTAAGAAGTTCTCAATATTTTATACTTTAATTTATTGAAGTTTAATTTTGCATAAAAAAATTATACTATAATTGCATGCTTGAAACATAAAACCTATTGTTATTACTTATGTGTTATATAAAATTAATTTATTAACTATTAAAAATTGAATTAAAAAAAATATGTGTGAAAACAAAATCAATTTCGGATTATACTCTTATGCATAATTATATATTTTAATCTAATCTTAATTTCTATTACTTTAAAATTTCCTACACACATGAATGGAAAAAATAGTTTTAGATAAAAACAATTTCATAACTCTCCATCCTTTACTACGGAGTCCTATAATCAATGAAAAACTGTGTTGATAATTTTTTATTTTATCAGTAATTATCTTAATATAACCTATAATCTATAAGTTCTATCTTTACTTATATATAAAACAAGCCAAACTAATAATAATGACAATAATAATAAATTTATGTTTAACTTAAACTAATAATAATAATGTATTTTTTTTCAAAATAAAAAAAACCATCCAATTAAATATGTCCTTTTAATCTTTTTGAAAAAAGTAGTAATAATTATCCAACTAAATAGGAAGTTTTAAAACTTCCCATTACACTCCCACTTCTAAACAAACTAAAGAACTTTTAAATTAAAATGATTTATTTTTATAAAAAAAAACACATATGGAAAAAACTATGGTGTTTTAATCTTTATTTTGACTTAAAAAAAATACCCAACTATAAACAAATTGAAGAACATTTATATTAAAATTATTTATTTTACAAACCCCAAGTATGGAAGTTTCTTTTACAATTTATCATTTAATATTTTAAGTTTTATTTCAGATTTTTTTTATTTTAAAATAAATATTTTTTAATAAGATATAACCTTTTATCTAAAAAAATAGAATTAATAATAATAATAATAATAATAATAATAATAATAATAATAATAATAATAATAATATAATGATAACGATGATAATAATAATAATCCAAGTATAATGTTATTATAAACAATATTTAATGTCTTCTATGTTTATTATTATTATTATTATTATTATTATTATTATTATTATTATTATTATTATTATGTATTTATTTATTTATTTTTACAGATTTTCAACCTTAGCACAAGATAAATGAGGAATTGTCTCTATCACTATCATAACATAGAAGGCATTAAGTTATGTTTTCATAATATTACTTTTAAAGGACAATAAAATTTCAAAATTGAAAAATAATATTATGAGAAATAAAATTTAAACTTGAATTAAGATAAATAATATTTATCTATATCTAGCTAGCGTTGAATTCTATCTTGAACAATATCACTATTATAAGCCATTTAGCAAATTTAAGACTATACACAATATATATAACAAAAATAAATTAAGTTGAAAATTGCAATTTTAAAATATACTATAAGTTTTTAATTTTCAATTTTTAACTTTTTAAATTTGAATTCAAAGATAGCTATCCATATATATATATATATATATATATATATATATATATATATATATTGCTCAAATACACAAGTTAATGATTTGTATTATTATATTGTTATTATAATAAATTAAATATATTATTAAGTGCATTATATATTTTATTAGTTATTTTTAATTATAAAATTATTACATTTTAAATCATCCGCGCAACGCGCGGGCACGTATACTAGTATATATATATATATAAAAACATTTAGTACTTGGAACTTACTAGCTTGATTCATTTTATGGAGGGCAAACTGATGAGGAGAACGAGTCAAACAGGATTTAAAGGCTTTTAGACTGTCAAGTTTTTGAAATTAAAGTATGTTGGACACCTAATTATGTGAACCGCACATCAAAATGCGAGCAAAAAATAAAGAACTCAATAAATTAAATTTTAAGTTTACATAGTACGAACATTTTTGGAGCTCAATGTAACATAACCCGAAAGATATATTCGTAAAGGAATTAGATCCAAAACTGACAATGCATGACATGAACTTGACATATTCCCGCATTCAATGTATATATAGGTTTATGACAATGACACCATTTTGTCTACAATTATTAGAGGTATTGGAATATATATTCATGCATGTTACATATATTTATACAGCTTTGCTCAATAATTAATTTTGAAAGACAAAATGTTATATTTATTCCCTCAATATTACTGTTGTTTCTCTCTATAAATTACTGTTTTTTTTAAACTTAAATTATTAACAATATTATATATTCAAGGTAGACAAAGATAGAGATATGAATTTATATATGGAACTTACCATGCATTATTCGTGTAACAAGTCAAGCTCTTAGTCTTAATAAAGCCAAGCACTAAATTAATATTCCATTTTCATGTCAATGTCAATATACGTAATACCATTACTCAAAGTCAAAAAAAGTCAACGTAGGTAGTTGGTCCACCAGCTAAAGAACCTCCCAATTTAACATAGTATCAAGGGGAAAAGGTAAAAAATATCACTCAATTATTTAAAATATTCTACGACCTTATTGTTGTGAGTGGCACCCACATTAACCACCTGGTGGGAGAACAATCTATCTATCCAAAGTTAATCCAACACACAATGTCTCAACTCATGAAAATAAATAGTAAGAAAATAGTTTAAAACAATTAAAGAATTGAGTTTGTATAAACTTAGTCGTTAGTCCAAAATATTGCGAAAATAAGACCTCTAGAAATTGAAAATCGTAGTAGCAAAACTCTATTTAGTCAATAATGAGGATGCAACCCTGAAAGCTAGGAAACATAAACTAATAATCTAAAGTTTGTGTCTGAAAAGATAGGCAAGAAGATGTAAAGGAATCCATGACAGTCTGGAAGAGTAGCTCACCTTGGATTCGAAGTCAAACATCCTTTAACTGAGGTCTCATATCAGCATTCAATGTATATATAGGTTAATGACAATGACACCATTTTGTCTACAATTATTAGAGGTATTGGAATATATATTCATGCATGTTACATATATTTACACAACTTTGCTCAATAATTAATTTAGAAAGACAAAATGTTCTATTTATTCCTTCAATATTACTGTTGTTTCTCTTTATAAATTATTGTTTTTTTCAAATATCAGTACACAACCAGTTATGAATTTAAGGTAAACAAAATTATAGATAGAAACAACAGTAATATTGAGAGACTAATAGACCTGAATAGTAACAATAGCTAACAAATTTGGAGCACTAGAGGACAATAATGACACTGGAGTAGGAGAAGGAAACACAGGGGGTAATGATATGAAGCTAGGGGGAGATACTATTGGAGATAAGGAATAACATAAAGAACAAACTTCTAACATTAGGGAGAAAGAAGATGAAACTATCGGGGGACATGGTGAATCACAAATAATAGAGGCAAGAAAAAACAAATAGCAATATAGGCAAGAGGAGAATATGTTAACAGATAATCAATGGGGTAAGAACTCCTGGCAGCAGCAACTTACAAACAAAAGAAGGAACAACACAGAAGGCATATACCAGCCACAGTCAGGCAACAAGTAGAGCAAAAAATGAACAAGAGTCGTCAGGTAGTGCATACTGTTGCAATGGGGGAAAGGAAGGCTCAGTTGGGGACACAGTGAAGGGAAGAATGGAACAAGGAAACAAAGGGTTACTTACCCCACAGAAGGCACCAAAGATTCATCAATTATCTCAACTAGAAATAGACAAAAAGTTGCAAGAAGAGGAAGATGATAATATGGAAGAAATTATAAAAGACATAAGCAGGAAAGGGGATTTATCCATTGAGCAGATATTTGGTGGCAGGTGAAGGAAATTCAAGCTTTTAGTTTGATAACTGGACAAAACAAGGAGCTTTATACTTTATAGAGGGAGAAAATGCTATTGAAGGAGAAATAGAGATTAAGGAATTTATGCTAAATGGAAGTTGGAATGAAACAAAGCTGCTGACAAAACTGTCTCAGGAGATGACTAGTTACATAATGGAAAGCATAAAGCCCCCCAAAATTGAGAATATAAGTGATAGACCTTGGTGGATGGGAAATACTCAAGGTATTTTCACAGTTAAATCTGAATGGCATTTATTGAGACAAAAGAGGGATGAGTTCATATGGTGTAAAAGACTTCCTTTTAAGGTGAATTTCTTCTTGTGGAGGGTATGAAATAGGATAATAGCTTCAGATGATAACCTCAAAATAATGCACATTATAATTGCCTCTGGATGTTGGTGTTGTGAAACAAAGAAAGAGGAAACTATGTCACATCTTTTTCTAACAACCCCTATAGCCACTAGGCTATGGAGGCAGTTTGCTAGTTTTGCAAGAATAAACATTACTGGAATGAACCTTCAACAACTAATTATCACATGGTGGAAACAAGATAATTCACCAGAGCTAAAAGTGATATATCAAGCCATGCTAACACTCATAATGTGGACACTTTAAAAGAGAAGGAACAACAGAAAGTATGGAGGAAATACTACATACAACACAATAGTGGAGCAAGTTCAAGACTTGGTGAGAAAGCTGGTGAAGATTAAATACCCATGGATCAAGTTGGAAAGAAGGGAGTGGATTGCCATTATAAGCCAACTGAAAGACTACAGACCTCATGTGCATTATCACAGTGCAACATGGAGTCCACCAGAAAAAGGAAATCTGAAATGTAACACTGACGAAGCCTGTAAAGGAAACCCAGGAATGGAATCATATGGTTTTTGTCTAAAAACCACACAGGAGATCTAGTGTTTGCTAAGGCAAGGGGTATAGGGATGACAACCAACACAAAAGAAGAAGAAGAAGCCCTAGCCATTTATGAGGCATTGAACTACTGCTATAAAATGGTTGTCGAAACGTCATTATAGAGATTGATTCGTTGGCTGTAAAAAAGATGATTCTACAGCAGTGGAGAGTTCCATAGGAGATGGTGGAAAGGATTGAAGAGATAAGGGAGAAACTACAACAACTAAGTTCTCAAATTATTCACATTTATAGGGAAGGGAACATGGTTGCAGATGCACTAGCTAATGAAGTAATGAAGACACAAACAATAGTGGAATATCATAGTTTCCAAGAGTTACCAAGCAAAATAGAATATCATAATTTCCAAGAGTTACCAAGCAAAATAGAAAGTACATAAACATGGACAAAAAATCAATTCCCAAATTTGAGGATAAGGAATAGAGCAATAAATAGGAACATCAACATCAATGACATCAAGTAAACAACTAGTGTTGAAGAAAAAAAAGCAACAGTTGCAAAGGAAACAAGAAGCTACACATACCATATAGGCTAATTCACGAAGCTACAATAGACCTTGAAACTGAAACATCAATCAATTCTCAGCTGAAACTCGGCAACAAACGCAGGATCTGGAAGTTTTGAGATTCTGAAATGGAAATAATATCAGCTCAAAGATGGTGAAGAAGAATGATGTGACGGAAGAAACTTACCTCCGACATAATTGCAACATTTTCCGACAGAGTCGAAGGAAGATGAATGGTCGGAAGATACATATAGATTTTATGAGTTATTTTCTTACTTTCTTTTTCATTTTTAGGGCCACTGTTTGGTCCTTTGTTTGAATTGGGTTGTAGCCAAAGAATTTAATAAAATTGGTCCAATTACCGAAAAATTTAGTTTAAAAAAAAATCTTATATATTCAAGGTAGACAAAGATAGAGATATGAAATTATATATGGAACGTACGATGCATTATTCGTGTAACAAGTCAACTCTTAGTCTTAATAAAGCCAAGCACTAAATTAATATTCCATTTTCATGTCAATGTCAATATACGTAATACCATTACTCAAAGTAAAAAAGACAACGCAGGTGGTTGGTCCACCAGCTAAAGAACCTCCCAATTTAACATAGTATCAAGGGGAAAAGGTAAAAAATATCATTCAATTATTTAAAATATTCTACAACATTATCATTGTGAATAGCACCCACATTAAACACCTGTGGGAGAACAATATATCAATCCAAAGTTAATCCAACACACCATGTCTCAAGTCATGAAAATAAATAGTAAGAAAATAGTTTAAAACAACTAAAGAATTGAGTTTGCATAAATTCAATCGTTAATCCAAAATATTGCGGAAATAAAACCTCTAGAAACTGAAAGTCATAGTAGCAAAACTCTATTTAGTCAATAATGGGATGCAACCCCGAAAGCTAGGAAACATAAACTAATAATCTAAAGTATGTTTCTGAAAAGATAGACAAGAAGATGTAGACGAACTGATGACAATCTGAAAGAGTAGTTCACCTTTGGATTTTACGTCAAACATCCATTAACTGAGGTCTTGTATCGGACCCTGAAAGATGTCATGTACTCAACAAAAAAAACAGGTGCAATATCAATACACAACCAGAGTGTACTGGTAGGATCACTCTGTCAGTTCCAAATCATGAATCATTGAACAAGTGAGGGTACTTGTCTCCCACGTCTCTCGCGGTCTCCGAAGTAGATGATGTTTCCATGTGACCTTTACTGATCTGATTTCTTTTATCCAAACTTACGGACATACCGATCAAGAATCACAATCGGTTTCTCTTCATACTGCAAGTCCTTGTCCAACACTATTGAATCTCACTTGATGATATAATTTTTATCCTCTGACACATGAAACATCAAAAGAACTCCAGTCAAGTTAGGAGGTAGTGCTAACCTGTAATCCATTAGCCCCCACACCGTCAAGAATCTCAAATGGACCAATATAGTGAAGGCTAAGCTTGTCCCTCTAACTAAACCTCATCACTCCTTGAATGGGTGACAAATTAAACAATACATGTTCCCCAACCTGAAAGGTTATGTCTCTTACCATGTGGTCCGCATACTGCCTACTATAAGCTGTCAATAACTTAGCTTGATTTCCCATCACCCTTTCCTAGGCTTTCCTAACCAAATCAACACCCAAAGGTTCCACATCACTAGCCTCAAACCACCCTATGAACAATCTGCATTCCCTTTCATACAGTGCCTCAAATTGTGTCATATTAATATTGCATTGATAACTATTTTGGTAAGAGAACTCACACAACAGAAATAACTTATCTTAATAGCCCCCAAAAGAGTGAGCAGAGTAAGTTTAAAGGGCTATCAATGTATTTTGCCAGACATCCTTTGGAACTAGAAGAGATATTTTATTGAAATAACTACTCCATTACAAGCTATGATTCAAGAAGATATGCATTTGCAACAAGAAATCCTGAGCCACAAGATACCACTGGACAAAGTTGCAGTAACACAAAGTGAAATCGAAAGCGAAGAAATAACAAAAGATAGAAACATTAAAGCAAAGATTGACAAGGAAGTATCCTTCAAGGATATGCTCATAACTTCATATTCAAAAACAATCGATCAACGAACAATATCAAGGACAAATTTTGAGGAGGATATGATAATCGACGAGCCACCGAGGAGTGGAAAAACAAACACGGATAGCACGACCACCACATATAAAGGAATGGACGACGAGGAAGAAATATGATGCTTATCGTGACCAACGACACTATCCTACGATATGAGTGTCTACGATCATTGATAATATAGTAAGCCAACCAAGGGTTGGGGTCGTGTCCCAAGGGAGTGGTTTTGAGAATAAATAGTCAATTAGAATTTCATTCATATTAGTCATAGTTAAAGACATTTGCTATATAAGACATTGAAAATTTAAGGGGTGACACAAAAGTGTCAAATATCAAATGGGGGTTTTGTAACAAGTAAATAAACAACAAAATAAACAAGAAAATCAAGTATGGGGAAAGGTTCTTGGGATATGACCGCAATACAAGTTGAGATAGATTGTTTGGTACATGCTTTCGATAGAAAATTTAAAAAATAATAGTGACTAGGCTAAGCTTTAAATGGAAATAAGTTCCCTCTCGGGCAACTTACCCCGTTTCAAATGCGTTTCTCTCGGACACCCATCTGTCGCATGAAGACCAGCCTACGCCTTACCCCACTCACTCTCTCGAGCTGAGTGTTAGGATATGAGACTAGGGCTCACCCTCTCGGGCTGAACCTCATGTCGACCCACCCCTTAGGCCATCAGTCTAGTGGTTTTGGTCTCGCGACCTCCTTCTCGGGCAAGTCGAAAATACATGGGTGGCTTTGTATTTGTAACTACAAACCCTTTAGATTAAAACACAACCACTAGGTAAAATCACCATTAAAATACATCTACCATATCAGCTAGCAACACCCAACAAGAATATCAACCCATATTTGCTAAATCACACCCCAAGAATAGGGGGTTTTTAGCCACACATCAAGAAACAAGAAATTACACCTAACATGATAATGAAATCAACTGGGTATAAGAAATTAAACCTTGAATTAAGCAAAGGAAGATGAATAGAGAAGACCTACTTCCAACTTGGGAAGATGAACTCTTTTCTTCAAGTTTCCACAAAACTCTCTCCAAACTTGAGAGAAAATATAAGCTAAAGTATGTTCTAAGGTGAAAAATTATAATAATTGTTGCACACTAAGTCTACAGCTCAACTAGTATTTATAGATTTCACAAATTTTGTTACGGAGGATTGTTCGGTGACGTTAGTCGAGTTCGCCGATTGACTCGATGACTCGCCCTTCTTCAGTTTCATCGCCGTTTCCTGCTTGCCTTCAGTGTCTTCATGTTCTAGACTATTGGGCGGTATAATACTGTTTTGCGGAAATATTCAGCAACGCGCCGACTGCTTCTTTCATCGCCTTTTGATCCACTTCCTTTAGGACTTCGCATACTGGAACATAGGGCGAAGTGTGTTCCTTTGGCGATTCGCCAAACGGACTTGGTGATCCTCAGGTCTTCATTTCTTCGTTCTTTTCAGCCCGTTTTGCTCCGATTTGCGCCTAAGTGTCCATGTTTCCAGAAAAACTTCAAATACCTTAAACTTAAGAGTTTTCATCAGATATTGAGGCAAAATAAGCATTCAAGGACACTATTTCCATTAAAATAAAGTCCTAAATGAGTCCAATTTGTGGACTCATCAGAATACACCTAACAGAGAAAGAAAAACAGAGGATCTATAAACAATGGTCATATTCCATTGTCATTAAAGTATTTGGGAAAAAAATGAGTCACTTGTATCTACAAAAGAAATTATTCGTTCTATAGAAAGTCTCTGAAGAAATCATCCTTATAGATCTAGGATTCGACTACTACATAGTGAAATTTTATAAAGAGGAAAACCTTCAAAAAACACTACAACAGGGGCCATGGTTTATTAACGATTTTCTCCTATAAATCAAGCGATGGCACCAAATTTCGTGGCTTTCTAAGCAAAGGAAACCAAATCAGCAATATAGATTAGACTTTCGGAGCTACCAACTGAATTTTATGATCACTCAATTCTAGCTAGAATAGGCAAAAAAAACATGGCAAACTTGTTAAGACGGATGTATGCACGTTAGAGGCCTTGAGAGGTCGCTACGCCAGAATATGCGTTGAGGTTCCAATTGGAGTTCCTGTCAAAAAATCCATCTGTATTGGCCATCACAATCAGCAACTAGACTATAAAGGATACAATATTTTGTGCCCGAATTGTGGAGTCCTTGGACACACATGGAATCTGTGCTCACACAAACTAACTACGAAGGAAACCAATAAAAACCAAATGGAGATGGACCCAATGAAGGATAAAGGAGCATAGGACAGGGTCCAACCAGCAAACCAGAAAGAAGCATGGCAAATAGTCACGTTCCGAAAAAAGTCAAATCCAAATAAAAGAAAGGAACAGGCTGGCGCAACGGTGGAAACCAATACGGAAAAAGGTATTCATGTCAATTCATTCCATGCCTAATCAGGTAAGTATCTCGAATCCAAAGTCCTTAAATATAAAAAAGCATTCAAAAGCTCTGGAGAAACCTCCCAAGGAAAATATATATTAAAAATACTAATCAAGACAAACTCCAAGCGCCTGATTAAGCGTCGAAAAAAATTAATGCTATACCTACTCCATTGCAGCAAGGGCCGAAAAAAATCAATGGCGACGTCACAACAAGTGACGTCAGGTCCATCAGCAAACAGTGCGAAAACAAAAAAAAAACCTAAATAACTCAAAATCTGCAGAGAAGGCAGAGTCAGTTACTGTTTCCACCTAAAAAACCCTATGATGCCACCTAAAAAAGATACCACTAATCTACTTCCACATCTCTTGGAACTCAAAAATAGACTCAATAACCCTCAAATTACCCCTAATAATACTACGTTAATCACTATAGACCACTTAAACACACAGAGTGCTTTGATGGCACTCTCAACTACCTCTCACTCCAAACTTCTGGTAGAAGATATCACTCAACAACATACAATTCCAACTTCGTCATCATTAATTGATGCTAAAAATGGTAATAAAGAAAGTACCCCTTTAAAAACGAATACACCATTTACTCCATCTTCCAAATTAACTCAAAATATTCCTAGTACCAACTCTAACAAATCTATATCTATACCAATACACTCTATCTACATAGATTTTCCAATACTTTCCAAAAATGCCAAGAATTCCAGTCTCATCCCAGAGGAGAAGAGCAAACCAAAGACGCTCATCTCGAAATCCCAACAATCCCACTCTAAACCCAACGACCATGAACCCACCCCATCTTGCTATTCCATTTCAAACCTTCCCAGTGAACTTTGGGAACACACTTTCTACGTGACCCATGTTCCTGAACCAAACAAATCTCGCCACTCTTGGCTGAAAATGAGTTTGCAAGGACAAGCTCTATCCTTCAGAGTGATAGTGGATGAGAGGCTTGTAGCAATCCTAGTCCAGAATCCAACGTTCTTGGTTCAGATCGTCTCAGAGGGAATGAGGCTGGTAATGGAAATGTACAACCACTTGTGGTTGTCAATCGTACTCTAGCCTCCGCTAAGCTTTACATTCCCATAAATTCCCTTCTACCATTATCCCATATGGGAGATGCCTCTCTTCAATCCCCTCAACCTCCCACGAACATAGAGCCTATAATGTTCCCTCCCTTCCTATTTCCCCACCATATACCAAAGAGTGAAACGACCCCATGGAATAGTGTCGAGACAGACCCGATCTTCTTAACAATGGTGCACAACGAGGTGAGGGAGAGTCCTTCCCAAGTAGTTCCCAACATCTCAACATCAACCTCTCAGGTAATGCCATATCCCAGAACTCCCCCTCCGCCACAAGTAGTATCAGGTCAAGAAGAGGAAATATATGTGCGGGAAATAGAAGAGGCAATAGTCATGTTGAGGGAAACTTGATCAGAAATAGTTGTGTTAAAGGATATAAAAATAGTAATATTTAAAGAGAGATTCGAAAAAAAAAACTCATACTCACATGTCTACCAAATCAGTCCAAAAGCTCAATAGATATACGAGCTCCATCCAACTCAGAAATTGGGAACTTTGTAGTGATAATGAACCCGACTCTAATAACAGAGAGAGAGGAAAGTAACGGAGAACATAACACCCACCTTAAACATATCAATGAATATAATAGTCTGTAATTGTAGAGGGTGTAATAGGGACGAATTTAGGAGAAACCTTAGAGACCTTGTGGATTGGCATAAAACCCCACTGGTTGCCCTTGTCGAAACAAAAATGCAGGACCATCAAGCTCTCTTAAACAATTTTCCTTTTAATAATATGATCCAAGTACCAGCTATTGGCAACTCAAGAGTAATGGTGATGCTCTGGGATGATGAACTCTTGGAGCTAGATGATATAGCTATAACTGACTAGGAAATACATGTGATGGTTAAGGTACGCTTAACAAAAAACTCTTGGCTTTTTAGAAATATATATGCTAGTACGTATAGACACTCTCGAAATATATTATGGCAGAATCTGAAAACTATAAAAGATAACTACAAAGGAAACTGATTACTAGGGGGGACTTTAATGAGCTCCTAAGCATAACGGAAAAAAAAGAGGCAGAACTATTAATAAATATAATACAAAGGAGTTTTGCGATACGGTCAATTATTGTGAACTGATTGACATGGGGTTTAAAAGAAGTTGTTACACGTGGTTAAATAAACGTTTTAAAAATATATCACAATTCATATACGAAAGATTAGATAGAGTTTTTGCAAATGATAATTGGATCCATATTTTTCCTGACTCCCAGTACAACACTTACCTCGTACCCACTCCGATCATTGTCCCCTCCTTCTTTCACTTTTTCCACTCGAAAACGTTAAAAGGGATAAAATCTTTAGATTCGAAACAATGTGGGCCACACACCCGAACCTACAAAAGATAATCAGTGACTCATGGGGGGAAGAAAATAATATACTAAACTCTATACTTATTTTTTAGGAAAAAGTAATAGAATGGAATCATACTACTTTTGGAAATATATTCTCAAAAAAAGGAAAATAATGAGAAGACTAGAAGGAATCCAGAAGTCCCTAAATTACACACACAACTTGAAAATGAGCTTATTCAAGAATATAACTATTTACTACGTGTCGATGAGGAATTCTGGAGATTAAAGTCTAGAGTAAACTGGTTAAACGAATGAGATGCAAATACTAGGTTCTTCCATACAACCACTCTAAATAGAAGAAGGAAAAACATGATCATTGCCCTGATCTCTGACGAAGGGGAATGGTTGTTTAATCAAAATGATATTAAAAACACCACTTTCAATTACTTTAAAAACATGTTTCACACCTCACAGTATCACTCGAAACGAAATAGGACAAGCCTAGAGGACCAAGATATCCCAAGAGACCTCTCCACCATTGGAGTAACACTGTCAACGAAAGAAGTCCATAAAGCTATATGTTCCTTCCAACCCTTCAAGGCTCCTAGGCCGGACGGACTCCATCCTTTCTTTTACCAAAAATACTGAAGCATAGTAGGAAACTCAGTCGTATCACTTTGTAAAAATTCCTTCATACAAGGGCACATTCTCGAAGGAATAAATGACACTCTTATATGACTAATTCCAAAGAAAAAGAACGCAAATAATTTAAAAGACTTCAGACCCATAAGCCTTTGCAACACCACATACAAAATAATAACAAAGATAATCTCCCAACGAATGTGACTCATCATGGACAAAATAATCAGGTTGTGTCAAGCAAGCTTTTTAAAGAATAGACAAATAACAGATAATTCCATCATCGTACAAGAAATCATTTCACATTTTAAAAAGATGAAAGGCAAGAAGGCAAATCTAATCCTTAAAATCGACTTAGAGAAGACCTTCGACAAGATTGAGTGGTCTTTTATAAAAGAAACGCTCAAATACTTCCAATTTCCCAGTAATATCATCAAGTTAATTATGTCGTACGTCTCAACGAGTCAAATGGCAATCCTTGTTAATGGATCTAAAACAGAATACTTCAAGCCATCAAGGGGAATACGACAAGGAGACCCTTACATATTCATCATTTGTATGGAAATCTTATCTAGGAAGATAGACCAAGAGGTGCAATTAAAAAATTGGATTCCAATAAAAATCTCAAACAAAAGACCAAAAATTTTGCACATATTCTTCGCAGATGACTTGGTTCTTATGAGTAAGGCAAGTGTAATAAATTGTGAATGTATACAAGAAGTTATGAAAGTGTTCTGCCAAACCTCTGGACAAGTAATAAACACATCAAAATCAAAGCTATCTAATAATTGTCCAAAGACTTTTAGTGACACCATCTCGAAGAAACTCAAGATAAAAAGTGGAAAGCACTTTGAAAACTATCTAGGCATCCCAATATCCCACACCCGAGTCACAAATAATAATTTTCACTTCATTATTGATAATATGCAATCCAAACTAGCAGGATGGAAGACCACATAAATATAGCAGGAAGAACCACCCTGGTGAAAGCATGCCTCAATAACATCTCAACCCACATTATGCAAATAACAAAACTCCTAAAATCAATCACAAAAAATGGACCAAATACAACAAAACTTTATATGGGGTTCAACTAATGAAAAGAGAAAGCTCCATTTAGTAAAAATGGGAAGTGGTAACAGCTAGGAAACACGATGGGGGACTAGGAGTACAAAGATCAAATATAAAAAATAAATTTCTATCAAAACTAGCTTGGAGAGCTTTTAAAAATCTGAACTTATTATGGGCCTCAATCCTTTTAAAAAAATACACAACCAATAGAAAACTCGATAGAAACACTAAAACTTCAAAGAATCACAGCAAAATTTGGAAAGACCTCATCATAGGCTGGAACATTTGCAATGATGGCATAGAGTGGGTTCTAGGAAATGGCAAACTAACATTTTTTTGGTTTGATACATGGCTGCCAAACGGCAAGACAATCAGGGAACAAATTCAGGGACCCCTAAGAGAAGCAGAACTAGACATGACAGTAGGAGAAGTAGCCCAGGAAAACAATGCCATGAAAACAGAGGATATATCATTTCAACTCCTGGAAGAAATTATAAATCTATTACACTACATGTACATAACGCACAATAAAGAGGACACATCTACATGAAAGCTAAACTCCAATGGAATATTAAAAACATCTTCAGTATATACACTCCTAATGAACAAGCATAAAAAGGATGCCCCTGAAAAATATAATTGAGTTTGGTCTCTCAAATGCCCAAACAAAATAAAATTCTTCATATGACTTTGCCAACATGGTAGAAATCACCTACCCGAAAATATTTACATTACATTGGTGTCAACATCGACCAGACATGTCATATATGTTAAAAGTACTACGATCCATTAACCAATTTAGGAATGACCAAAGAATAGATTGGCTAGAGAAAATAAGGAGGTTGCAGGTACATACAAATCAAAACATTCTTGCCTGGCAAGATTTATTTCCTTTCTTCTTATGGAGTCTGTGGTTAAAGAGAAATGAAAACTACCATAAAAACATAAAAACCAACTTATGTATAAAAAAAAACATTTAATCATGCCATGGAATTCCACACCCTCACAAGAGGCATAAGTGTCAAAAAGAAGAATAAACCAACCCTTATCAAGTGGAAGCCCCTTGAAAAAGGTTATAAACTAAATAGCAACGGTTCTTCAAAAGGAAATCATGGCAGAAGCACATGGAGAGTCATAAGAGACCACAATGGAGACTGGATTGTAGGCTATATGGGAAATCTCCATATGTCGAATAATGTTAAAGCTGAACTAACAACTCTCACGCAGGGACTCAGGATAGCTTTAGCAAGAGGATTACTACCTTTGGAAGTCAATATCGATTGCAAGGAGCTCATCACTTTTATTGAAAATGATCACCCATCTTACACAAACATGTTATTTGATTGCAGGGATCTGCTGAGACATTTGAGGAAACCCTCTCCCCCCTTTCCCAATTCAACACACTTTTAAGGAAGCTAACAGAATGGCAGACGCATTAGCAAGGGAAGGATCGAAGATTAATCAGTCTAACTCGCTTTTTTGTTTGGAAGTTCCATCGGTGTTTGTTTTAGAAAAGTTAGACGCAGACAAATGAGGAAGTCTTTTTGTTAGGTTTCAACGACCTATTCCCATGTCTATTAATTGTAGTTATAATGTTATTGTATCCTCCCAGAACTATACTAGCAGGCATTTAACTATGCCGCTACCATGTAATGATGCTAATTAATATCTAATATAAGTATCTTTGTTTACCAAAAAAAAAAAATAGCCTCCAAAGTCAATCACACATGCTCTCAACATGGATTCCAATACCTGGATTATTCTTTTTGACTAATCTTAAGTCTATGGGTGGAAGGTTGTGCTTAAAGTGAGTTGAGTGTCCAACACCTCATGCAACTTGCTCCAAAACTTAGAAGTTAACTCAGTGTCACAGTCTGAAATGATAGAAACAGGCACACCATGCAAATTTTTTTGACATAAATCTTGACCAATTGTTGAGAGATATAATCCACTCTGACTGGAATAAAGTGGACTGATTTAGTTAACCTGTCTACAATGACCCAAATTGAGCCATACTTTACCAAGGTCTTAGGTAGTCCTACCACTAAATTCATGACTATCATTTCCTACTTCCACTCAAGGATAGGCATCCTCTAAAGTAATCTACATGCTTTTGATGCTCATACTTTACATGTTGACAATTTTGACATTTGAAAAGGTACTCTGCAATGTCCTTCTTCATCCCGGATCACCAATAAAGTTGTCTCAAATATCGGTACATCTTGGTCATACATGGATGAATAGAGTATCGTAAATCATGAGACTCTGCCAACATACTCTGGATCAAGTCACCAACCTGAGGAACATAAATCATTCCTCTATAACTGAGATTATCACCCTCATCGAAAGTGGCATCTTATGTCTCCCTAGACATCACCTTATTTCTTAGTTTATTCGTGTTTTCATCTTTAACCTACTTAGTGTTAATTTTCTCTATAAAGGTGGGCTTAATCTCAATATTAGCTAACACTCCACCTTTCTCGGAGATGCCCAATTGTATGAACTTAGACTCCAGAGCATGAATCTCTCTGGCCTAGGGTCACTTAGACACCCCCAAGAAAGCCAAGATGCCATACTAACCTTTTTCCAGCTCAATGCGTATGTCATCACATTGACCTTTCCTGGATGATATTGAATGGTCACATCATATTCCTTGAGCAATTTCATCCATCTCCTCTGTCTTAGATTCAAATCCTTCTAAGTGAACACATATTGTAAATTGTGATAATTAGTGAATACCTCACACTTAAGTCCATAAAGATAATGTCGCTAGATCTTGAGAGCAAACATTATTGTTGTCAACTCTAAATCATGTTTATGCTATGTTTTTTGCAGATGATAATGCATATTCCTTAAGGGTCGTTTGCTATAAAGATTAACAATGCAAAATGATTTGAGGGATATTTTTATCTGTAAATAGATTAATCACACGGTATTAAATCCAATGTATTACTAGTACCACCAAATGGAAAATATTGTTATACATCATATAATACCATGTAAGCTAATCCATGGACTAATGATACATATGTCCAAAATTCTTATCAAACATAATACTGTTATGAATCAACCTTAGCCCGACATGAATTTTGACGCCATGAAATCAACTATTGGGCCCAAAACGTTGATTTGTGATCAAGGCCCAATTAGCAATTAATTTAAAGGAAGAGAAGATAGAAATATAGGTTATGCTTATTGTTGTGTGAAAGTCTGATTCTCCTCATCTCCCTTTCGAAGTGTCTGTATTTTCTCATCTTCGTTCTTCAATCTATCAATTCATAGTCTTACTTTCGATATTTCTATATTTTCGTTTGGGGTCCTACCATTTTAGTTATTACATTTAATTCACAGTGTTGTATTTAGGGATGTCAAAAATGAACCCAAACATAGGTAAAACTATTTACTAAGATATGTTCTTATATTAAATATATGAATTATTATCTATTTAACATCTTATAGGATTTATCTATCCATTTGTTACTTTTTTATAATAAAAAAAATCTTGAGTTGAAATTAGCGTTGTGATTATAAAAATTAAATATCACTATGTTAAAATTATTGAGATTAATCGGATCAAACTGGGCGGGTCGAGACCCAACCCATTTTTTAGCCCATTTGAGCCCAAACTAAACTTGGGTGGGTCAAGACCCAACCCGATTTTTATTTCAACCCATTTTAATATCTCCAATTTCAATCCAACCCGCCCATTTGACACACCTAGTTGTATTAGATTTGAGTTCTTTACACTTATTATAAGTGTAATTAAAGGTTTAAAATTTACGGGGATTTCCAAGTTTCCCTTAAGCGCTATATCCATTTTTAAACCTGAAAAAATATGGGTTAACAACAATCATAAGCAAGCAGCCTAGCAACAATCACTGAATTGAAAATCAAACTTTAAAAAAAAATATAAATCGCAAACAACCGAATAAATCGAAAAATCACAAAAATAATTAATTCAATCGATTTTTTTCATATTTTGAACACTGAAAATACATCCGTAGAAGGAAAGGAACATACTCCCTCCATCCTATTTTATGCGTCACTTTGCAGATTTCGAGATTCAAACAAGTGTAAAACTTTGATAGTAAGTTTTTCATAGATTTTTTAAACATTTTGAATTATTAATTATTGTGAATTATAGTACTTTTTACGTAGTTTACAAATATATAAATTTCATTTAAAAAAAAATGAAGATTTCATGCGTAAATTTCTAGTCAAACTTGAACTGTTTGACTCTCGAAAAACGAAAAGTGTCACATAAATTGGGACAGAAGGAGCAAGAAATATATTCTTTAAACACAATGTTATTTATTTCACACACTATAGCTAGCTAGATAGAACTAGCTAGCCAGTATCACACACAAACACACACACACACACACACACACACACATATATATATATATATATATATATGGCTATGAGCCATTGAATATCATAGATGCTTTATTACTTAAAGAAGGTGATTCTCGATTTCTTTTGTCACATGAAAGACATAAGCCAGGAAAACGAGAGGTTCTGGTGTGTCTTCAGTTTTCTTCTCGTACAAAAACGTCCATGTAGTCCAAAGATGATCACATGATGAAATAATAGTGAAGGAATCGTACAGCTCTAACAGATCTCCACCAATCACTTTCCAAGTGATTGTTTTAGTTTCATGATCGATGGCTTCAATCACTTGTTTGCAAGTCTTATCTTTTCCATCTACAATCAATAAAATTGAAAATATAAGAGATAAAAGTCAGAAGATACCCGTTGAAACTTATAAAGTACATAAGCTTTTGGAGCAAGTAATATGACCATCAAAAAACTTTTTTACTAAAAATATCCAATTGGAAATGGACTTTCACAATATAAGACACACCTAAATGTAAAAAATTGATTCATATGTAGAGAGAGGGGAAATGTGTATATGTTACCGTCGTTATATGTCCATTGAACAATTGAACCAACATCTACAGTTTCACCTTCATGGATCTCAAAACTTTTGACCTTGCTAGGGCTTATGTTGGATATATGATGAGTTTTGGCATGCAAAATATCATGAAACAAATGTCCTCCACACTTCACTTCCACCGAAGAAATCAACTTGCCCTTCAGACCCATATTTTATTTTATTTTTGGTTAAACAAAAAGTTTTGAAGAAATGGTAGTCCTTATATAGATTTCAATTAGCTACACCAAAATTATTATATAAATATTTTAGGTTTGGTTGTTAGCCATTACTGAAAGAATGATTAAAAAAATAAGTATCTTGTTTTTTATTTATTTTTATATATATAGTAGTTTAAAAGAGTCTCTTAAGCATTATTTGGGCAGTTTTGCTATTCTAAATTTGTCAAAAATGAGAATTGTCTTCCTCAAATATTTATTAAGCTTTAATTATTAAGTTAAATGGGAAAAAGCTATTTAATGAAACTCACATTTAGAACTATAGATTTAATAATATATATTTTATTTTTTTTATTTAACGGAGAAGGGACTAAAATGCCCTTCCAAGTATTTGAATTGGTACAAAACTATACTTCATCCACCTTTCGGTCCTAAAATACCCCTGACGTAAATCTTTTGGCTCAATACTTGCCTTTATTTTGTAACAGTTCCCTTAAAGTAAAATTATTAAATATTTATTTATTATGTTTCCTAATGTGATTGGTCAAAATTTAAACTTTTCTCAAATAAATAATAAAAATCATATATTTAGAATTTATTTTTAAAATAGTAAAAATCACAAATTATTCATATTTTGACCGGATACAATTGAAAATAATATTTAAAAAATAATTAATTTCCTGATATCTTCTTATTGACCTTTTTTTAAATCAACCCCTAATTTATTGTAACCCAACTTATAAATGGGGTAACTAAATCCATACTCACCCGACTGATTTCCAACTAAAACAAATTATTGTTTTTAATAATATGATTTTTTTTTATCAATTATTCAAATGTTCATATTCTTTTAATTTGTATTATTGTCATGGTGGGGTGGGAGTGGGGGCAGTAATGAATTATTTATATAAGGATGTTATCATTATTTCCCTCTATCATTATTGATGAATTATTTATACATGGATGTTATCATTATTTCCCTCATCTTTTCTCCCTTGAGATTGTCATAAATTGAAAGAAATTAAAATTTAAAATGGTGAACAATATCCAAATACAAAAAGAAAATGGAAGAACGAGGAAGTGAAGGGGTGGGTGGGGGAGTGTAGAGAGTAGAGGACTAACTTTTTTTTATTTTCAATTTATTATGGAATTCAAAATCAAGTCAATCATATGAGCTCATATATTAATTAATTTCAAATTGTTTTAATGAAAAAGGGTCCAAAATGCCCTTAAACTATGAGATTTGGTACAATATTACTCTCCATCCACCTTATGAGTATGATCCGTTAGACATAAGGGTATTTTTGAGCCAAAAGGTTGACGTCAGGGGTATTTCGGAGCCAAAAGGTGGATGGAGGGTAGTTTTGTACCAATTCAAATAGTTCTGGGGCATTTTAGGTCCTTCTCCGTTTATTTAAAGAGTTTGGTGCAACTTTTTGAAAGGTAAATTAAGTTCAATTATTTTTTGTCTATTTTTTTTATTGTCTTGTGGTTTCTAGAACTTCGGTGTGAATTTTTTTATATTTTTGGTTGATTCGTTTTCCATAGTGCTTGTGAGTTTGGTAATTATTTCATGAAGATCAAACGTATTTATTTAATTTTTAACAAATTTAAAGGATCGAAATTGCTTAGTTAATACTTAAGGAACTATTTTTAATCTACTATAAAAAATAAGAAATTATTTTGGTAACTTTCTCATCCAATTTATGTATATTTCTAACAAATTTAATCCTTCATAGTGAAACTCTAACCACTCAACTTATTTCTTTTTTAAAAAAATACTTAAGGCTTGGAGTTGCATGTCCAAATCTGCTAATTTTCTATTTTGTAAAGTTTTTTGGTAAATAAAATCAATTTACTTACAAAAAAAAAAGTATCAAGAATAAAATCAAAAAACGTCTGATTAAATTAACAAGTGCTTAAAAGCTATGAAATCATAAGTTGAGGTTAATCAACTTATGACTTGTGATTGATTTTGACTTATAAATACTTGGCTAGTTATGAATATATACTTTAGCCTTTAGTTGTTTACCACACATTTAAATAAGTCAAAATTGCGTATTAGTCACATTGACATGCTTATAAATTTAATCAATAACCTCTAACTAATATTACAAACTGTCAATTATATATGACATATTGTTGGTTTTCTCTATACCTTCACATTAATTTATTAATTGAACTTAGCATTGTATAATGTTCGCTATGAGATTTGGATAGATATCATTATGATTTTAGAATTTTTAAATCATAACAAGAAAATATGTATTAGTATAGTTATATTTTCAACTTACAATTGAATTAATATTTACGATTTCACCTTTGTTATCTCAAAATCTTGGACCATAATAAGGCTTATATTGGATCTATAGTGAGTTTTGTAGTCTAAAATATAAATCTATAGACCTTTCTCACATCCAAAATGATATGCCAATAAATATTCTTTTTTTTTTTTAAATTCAACCAAAGTTTTTCTCAATATTGAGAAATAGTATGCCAATAGACTTTTTTTTTTATTTGCAAACTTGAAATTAGGGCTAGGCATTCGGTAATTAGGTTCGAATTTGTTTTTTTTTTGGTTTTTTTTATTTTCGGTTTGTGTAATAAGTGTACCGAACACCGAACCGAAATAATTCGGTTCGATTCGTTTTATTATTTCGGTTTGGTTTATGTTATTTTGGTTCGGTTTTTGTTAGTTCGGTTTATTAATTTCACAATTCACACACTAACTAATAACAAAAGAAAAAAATTTAAAAAAAAAAAAACTGAAGAAGAAATCTTGAAAACAAAAAATAATCCTTGGTCGCCGCCTCGCCGGTCAGTTGCTACTGGTCGGCTGCTTCTGGATTCTGGTCGCAGCAGTCGAAGCCTCGACGTTGCTAGTTGGCACCGGGAAGTGGGAAGGGGGAAAGTGGGACTGGGACGTGCGGCACCGGCGATGGGAGACGGAGTTTGAACTTTGAAAATTGAATGTGTACTGGTGACCAGGGGCGGCTCAAACCTGTTGGTGGCCCAAGGCCAAAATCAAATTAGAGGCCTAAAAAAAATTAAACAATTATATATGTTTTTATTTTAAATCTATTTTTCTAGCTTTTTGAGATGCAAAGTTATTAATAATTTTTGTGTAGTCAATCTCTTCTAATAATTCTTTTTCAATCGATAATATAGTCAAATCACTTAATCTTTCTTGAGACATTGTTGATCTTAAATAAGATTTTATTATTTTTAATTTTGAAAAACTTCTTTCAGTGGAGGCGCCTATTACATGAATTGTTAATATTATTCTGTAAGCAATGTAAGCATTTGGAAAAGAATCAAGTCTTTTTATTTGATTGAGTATCTAACAAATATTTTAAACACTATTTACAAATATTATAAACATAAGACACAAAATAAAAATAATATTAGAAATTAGAATGATATTACCAAATTTAAGAACTATGAAAACTTGATTTCCGAAAATGAATTGGGTTGTTGCGATATATTTTTCTCCAAATTTAAAATATAAACTAGATTTTTTTTTAAATTGAAATTATCAATAGAACAAGTAAATTCTTAAGCTTTGAATAAAAGAGAGACGTAAGATTAGAAAAGAGAGAGAAGAGAGAAGGATATAATATATAAAAATAAAATTAGAAAGAGTATAAGGTAAAAAATAAATAACTTGTACAATTAAAAAAAAAGGCAAAATGGTCTGACAGACCCCTGTACTTATATCAGTTGTATTATAGACCTTTCTACTTACGTCTTTGTCATCTGGACCCTTACACTCAATAAAACACAATATATTCAATCCCTCTGACCATTGACCATGTTTATATGGCATTAAAATAGTTGGGGTTGGCGAGAGAGTGTGACTACACGAATTTAAGGCGAGTGAACATCATATTTTAAACTTTAAATTATTAAAATTATACAATAAACAAATTAAAAAAGAAACGAATCCATCTTCTTCCCCACACCACTTTTTCAACCACCCCTTCCCCATCGCTGCCCAAACCTCTTCTTTATTTCTCCACACCATAGTTATCTTCTTTAGCCCGATCTTGGCATTGGTACTTTGGTGACATCAGGTTTCATGGTGATTATCAGTGGAAGGAGAGAGTCGTGTTGGTTTCATGGCGGTGCTCGGCGATTCACAATGGTGTGAGAGGGAGAAAGGCGACTCTGGTCCCTTTTTCGCTAGAATAAGAGCGATGTTGGTCCTTTCTCCGCCAGAATGGGAGGTGGCGGCCGGCGAGGGAGTTTGCAGGTACGCCGGAGAGGATGGAGAGGGGTGTAACACCCTAGAAAAATTTTCAAACTAAGACCTGAACCATCCTTCGTTGTGAGTAGAATTTTACCAAGGAATTAAAATTTTCTAAAGCGTTAAGGTCACTAGATGTAGCACCTTGAGTTCCAAAAAGAATTAAATTGGAAATAGCAAAATCTGAAATTTTGCAAGTTAAGCTAAGTATGAGTTTTTGGTCAACTTCAAACGACAATAACTCATAGCTCAGGATGATTTAGGAGTGCTACCATATACCGTAAGAAAGAACTTTGAATTATATTTCCAACGCGCTGAGTTTGCTAAGTTTCGAGGTCGGACGAGTGAGATATGGCCTTTTGAAGTTAGGATACCAGTTAAGGAAAGTCAAAACCGGATTTTAGAGGGGTATTTTGGTTTTTTCCTTACCCAGTCAGATTTGATTCGTTTTTAGTAATATTTTAGGGGTCTAATCTGATTAGGTTCAGTTTTATAATCATAGTTTACGCCTAGGATTTTAGTTGAGAGTTCAAGAAGAGAAAAGAAGAAGAGAGAAGAGGAAAAAAGAGAAAGGATGAAGGCGTTTGTCGACGTTTTTGAGAGTTGTTGCGGATTGTCGCCATGGGTTTGATCCCTAAGAGGTATGTAAGCTTCCATAGTGTTGGGTTTGTTCACCCAAACACCAAACATATTATTTTCAGCGAAGTTTCATTCTCAAAAAGTTGAAGGATTTAAGTTCTTGATAGGTGTTCTTGAAGTTCATTCTAAATCTTGTTTTGCTGGGGTTTTGATGATTTCTTGAGATGAAAGTAATTGTTTTGAGTGGATTAGTGTGTACTTAGTTTCGCTAATTGAATCTAAGGAAAATTTGAGAAAATAAATTGATTAAAAACGATTTAGGGTCAGAAAATGAGAGGCGAAATTCGTCGAAACTTTGCCTGGGGAGATGCTGGCACGGCGTGCCCCAGATGCGCCCAAGGGGCTGGGGCAGCCCGCCTGCAGTGCGCCCATATGCAGTCTCTGAAGTTAGGGTCTGGTGCCCCGCGCCAGGGTCGCCTGCCCCCACTTATTCTCCGTCGATTGTCCCGTTTAAGCTCCTATGAAGTGTATCTTCACCCCTTTTGATTCTAAACACTTCAAACTACTTCCAAACACTTAGAAATCATTCACAATATGATCACAACCTTGAATTCATAATTCAAATTCAAGGTAAAGTTAAGAGTTGAGTCTTGAGAGATCTTCCGAACATTTTGAGAAAGTCCTTGTGAGTCTTTTTGAGGAGTCTTTTACAACTTCTAGTAACTTGTTTCAAGACTCAAGTAAGTGAGAATGAGAGTGAGGATAATGTATTCATGAGTCTACACTATCACCTAGATTCTTCATATCATGAACCATAACTCTTGAATTCATAATCCACATTCAAAAGAGAGTTAAGAGTAGAGTTCAACAAAGTCTTTGAGTTCAATTGTGAATCCTTTGAGATCAACTATTGATTTGAACTACGTTTTGAGGAAGTAAGTAAGAGAATGAGAAGAGTCATATACACGAGTTCCATATTGATATTTTGACCCTTGAGTCGAGTCGTTCATGCCCATAACTTCCGCATGAACTCCATAAGTTGAGTATCTTTAAGAGGAGTTGTATATTCAAGTCCTAAGTCTTGAGTATTGCGTATCAAATCCCTTTGAGCTTATATTTTTAATCATGAGACCATTACATGTTACCCATCAAGTCTTTGAGTTGAATTGTTCATGCCCATAATTTCGCATGAACCCTATAAGTCGAGAAGTCTTGAGATGAGAAGTATTTTTGAGTTCTTGAGTTGAGAAGTTCATGCTCATAATTCCGCATGAACCCTATGAGTTGAGCATTCTTGAAATGAGTAGTATCATTGAAGTTCTTGAGTTCCAAGTATTGAGTTTTATCTATGGTTATTGAAAACCTTGCATTGAGTCGTTCATGTCCATAACTCGGAATGAACCATATCTTAAGAAGTCTTTTACAAATGTTTAAACTTTGTTTTAAGACTTAAAGCTTTGAGTTCAGTAAAGAGTAAAGAGTAAAGTTTGAAGTCATTTTCTTCAAAAGTATATGGAAACTAAGTATTCCCAAAGAGTTTATAAATGTTTTCACATTTAAATAAGAACGGAAACTGAGATTTCCAAAGAGCCTTCGGGCTAGTTTTCAGAAAAGAGTAATAGCTTTCTAAATGAAGCAAGCAGGGAAACTGAGATTTCCAAGATAACCTTTGAACTAAGTTTTGAGCACTAATCTCAATTCACAGAAGAAGTATGTTTTTAAAACATAAGAGCTAGTATATTTTAGGAGTAGTATTGAGCACCGAATTGGGGGCGGGCATGAGTTCAGATAACTCACGTCTCCATAAAACCATGTAGTCACCATGGGTAGAAATGGGTCATACTTTTTAGATGAACCATTTTCGACATAGACTAGTGGATCCATTAGGCAGTTCAGGTCCTATATGTAATGACCCGAAAAATTATTTTTGAAAATTTTTATAAAAAAATTATCGCTTTACCCCTCCCGATAGTTGCCTGAGTCAATTTTAATCAGCGAAGTTGGTTTGGATATTTTGAACTATTCGATAACTACGATTATTTTAATTGACGGATATATAATCAATATTTTATTTATTTAGTTAGTGGTTAATGGATCAATGCCATAATTTTTACTACTTAACCCATATTAAAATAAATTATATGGTTTATCAATTTTAGTACATAATTATTTCTTTTTTTAAAAAAAAGGGAGTTAGAAACTTACCTGCGGCGACAAACTGCAAAGGACGGAGATGCTTCTCCAGGTAAGCCACACAGAAGTTTAGAATATTGCTTGTAGAATATTTAAGTGTTCATTATTTAATTATATGTTAGTGGGAAAGAAGTGTCAGGTTTGATTTTGCACTTAAATGAAGGAAATGAATTACTCCAGTAAAACGTGACCTTTTTATTTACTTTTTTGGATCGAAGAGATGGTATTTTGGGTGGTTAGTAATTTTAGTAAATACCATTATATAATATGTATTAATATGTAGAATATTGAACGAATTATTATTAAATATCATTGGGTGAATTAACTGGAAAATATGGGATAAGGTTGACGATTGGAAATTTGGGGGCTATAAGGGATTGTTGATGATTTGTTAAACATTAGCCATTATTGGATAATGATTACCATTATGGAATTTAGATTAGGAGAAAAGAAGGAATTTCAATTTGGATTCGTCTCGCTAAAATCACAATTAGGTGGAAAATTGTTAGTTCTGTTAAATTGTTTTCTGATTTTGTTGGAATTATGTTTGGAGGAATTAAGATTTAATCCTAGGCTTGAAACTTAAGAATTTAATTATAGAATTGGATGAGTTTTTGGGTCTAAACTAGACACATAGTAATATGAGGTTATTATTGTTGAAATCTTATTGTGATTATTTATTTGGATAGATCAAATTGATTTAGAAGTTCAATGAAAGGGGAAGACTCAAGTCCCGGAGTAATTGTTCGACTATTTCAGGCAAGTGGATTTCTAAACCCTTGTTAAGCGTATGGAATTAGTGTATTTCCTTGTGGTATATGTTTGGGAGTAATGTGATCAATTGTTTGTGTGATGTGTTGAGAATTGTTTGAAAGACTTGTTGAATCATTATTGAAGTTGTATCATGATTGTGTTGTTGTGAATTGTGCAATGTTATGAAAATGGTCATCTCCTCATTATTTGTGTGAACATGTCATTTGCATTGTTCTGAGACATGGTTGTGACAAGTGTTATGTGCATTGAGAAAGAATAAGAAATTAAAGAAGATGTACCATTTCGAGGGACGTATCGCGCGCCGTGATGGATACTATATTTCGAGGGACGTGTCGCACGCCGCGACGGATACTATATTTCGAGGGACGTATCGCGCGTCGCGATGGTTACTATTATCGAGGGTCGTATCGCGCGCCGCGATGGATGCATGGACAGATAGGTCCCCCATGGGTCCCGGACTGAGAGACAGCGGGTGTGTATCACTAGGTCAGACATGCATCACTATACTTGACATTGCATTCCATTGCATTGCACATATTTATCATTATTGAGCTTGTTGTTGAGAATATGTAATTGTTAAAGTGTTGCTGTTGAGATATGTGCTATTTGAATTGTGAACTGTTAGGTTGAGCTGGTTTTAAGCAGGTTGTAGTTGTGGAGATTGTAATTGATGAATATTGAGCTTGTTGTTAAGGATATATAATTGTTAGAGTGTAGTTGTTGAGATATCTGCTATGTGAATTGTGAACTGTTAGGTTGTGCTGATTTTATGCATGTTGTAGTTGTGGAGGTTCGGTTGGGGTGTAAGGAGTACTCATATTCTATCCTCTTAGCTTGTGTTTAGAGGTTTACTTGCTGAGTACCGCGTGGTTTGGTACTCACCCCTTGCTACTACATTTTTTTGTAGGTTACTAGCCCGGACCTTTGTGATATTTTATCTTCTCCTTGTCTGAGGCTTCTTGTGGAGGTTTGGGAGGTAGCTGCTTGTCATTTCAGCGAACCTTCTTTCTCCTTAATTATGATCTTGTTCTATTCTAGAAACAATGTCATTGAGACTTGTGTTTTTCTTTTGAATCAGTTGTAATACTTTAGAGACTTGTACACGTGACAACCAGATTTTGGGGTATTTTTGAGTTTATTATAAAAGTTTCCGCATTTTATTGTAATGGTTGAGTTTTAGGCTGACTTGTCTTGGAGGGTTAAGACGAGTGCCATCACGTTCATTTTTGGGTCGTGACACTATACCTTTGGCCAGGTATCGAATGCGCTGGCAGCGTGAGGAAGATCGTTATATCATCACAATAGCTCTTATGTGATGGTTGTCGGTTAGAGAAACTCCCACAGAAGTTATTGTATTTTTATATACATCAGTTATTGTATTTTTACATTCATTTCAGAGTTTTGTTGTATCCTTGCATACACACAGAGTTGACAACATAATTTTAAACAGTTTGTTTCTTTATACTGCACTTGTTTTAAACTGCTTTATAATGAAATGAGTTCAGTTAAGTATTCATGAGTTGAGTATTTCAAGTCGAGTATCATATCTTTGAAGTTGAGTATCTAATCCTTGAGTTGAGTATCTAATCTCTGAGTTGAGTATCTTATCCTTGAGTACTTCTGAGTTGAGTAAGTTTGAGTAGTTTTGAGTACCCTTGAGTATTCCTTGAGTTGAGTAAGTTTGAGAAGAGGTAAGTATGTTTCATTTTTATCAAGTTCCAAGCTTATGTTTCATTTTTATCAAGTTTCAAGCTTATGTTTATGTTTTAGAATTCCTCTTACATGCTCGTACATTCCACGTACTGAGCCATTTGGCCTACATCTTCTCATGATGCAGACACAGGTATTCGGGATCATTAACAGGAGCTTCGTTGATACATCCGAGAGTTCGAGTTAGCTATGGTAAGCCTCCTTGCTTTCGGAGGATTTCATTTACCTTTCAGTTATCAGTTGTTAGGATGTCGTGGGTCTTGTCCCGACTTCTATATTTATCAGTTAGAGGCTTCATAGATAGTCAGTATAGTTGAGAAGTCTGTATCATTTATTTTATTAAATATTTTAAAGACTTAAGTTGCCTATTTATGGCGAGTTGAATATATTATATTATTTTATTCAAAGTTATGTATTCAGTATAGTTTAGATTTTCTTAATGTTAAGTATTTGAAGTTATTCAGTTTTTTAAGCTTTTTGCATGCTTAAGTTAGTCTTCTGCATGTAGTCAGCCAGGATGAGGGTTCGCTTGGGAACCAGTAATGGTCTTCGAGTGTCGGCCACGTCCAGGGTGTTGACTCGGGTCGTGACAAGAGGAGTTTACAGGTCCCCATCTTCAATCTTTCACATCAATCGTCTCCTTCTAATCCCTTAAACTTGTCTTTTTCAACCCATTTCGATAACCCAAGAAAATCTCAGGCGAATTTTGGGTAGATTTCGACAAGTTTCACGGCAGAGGTTGGTGTGAAATTGTATTTGTAAGCAATTTGAGGTATGAATATAGTAGTCAGCGTTGGATTGCAAAAAGTTTGGCCAGATCTGGTTGTTAGGTGGCTTAGGTTGTTATTACTGTGGAAGTTGGAGGAGGAAAGAAAAATAGTGATGGTGTGCGGTAGAGATGAAGACGGGTGAGGGAGAAAGTATATGTGATTTCGCCGGCAAAAATGGCGATAGCTTTCTTTTGGTGGTAAAATAGTGAAAATAGGGAGAATTAGAAATGTCAATAATAAATTAAAACGTTATTATTTTACATTTTATTAAATAATTTTAGTTAATAATTTTAAAAATAGTTATGATGTGGCATTAATATATCTGACGTAGATATGACATGTCAATTATATAAAAGAGAGTGAGTTACACACATGGTTCAGAATACAAACTGCTACAAGTATAAGGGTCCACCAGACCATTTCGCCTTTAAAAAAAGTACACATTACTTTTTATTGGAAAGGTAAAATGTAATAGTCATATCAAATCACCTCATTAATGTCGTTTGAATTTAGAGTCTTTGTTCTAACTTTTTTTTAAATTTAATCATATCTAATAAACTAAAAAATGGGCCCTCTAAAATTGAGGGCCTAAGGCCGAAGTCTTTTTTTCAACCCTTATCAGCCGCCCCTCCTGGTGACGAGAAGTGGGATTGGGACGTGCACAGTGCACTGTGCAGATGGAAAACTGAAAAGTCAAAAAATTTAAAAAGTCTTTCACCTAATTTTCCATTTTGCATATAATATTTAATATTAATAATTAATATAATAATAATATATATTATAATATAATATATTTTGGTTAAACCGAAATATCAAAATATACAAAAATCACATACCGAAAATCGAACCAAAATATCGAAAATACGTAAATATATACCAAAAACCGAAATACTGAAAATTTTTGGTTCAATTCGGTATTTCAATTTTTCGGTATTTATGTCAGCCCTACTTGAAGTACAATTGTGTTCTCTTTCAATTAGTTGTACCAAAAGCAATTATAAGTGAATGTCTCATCATGTATTCATTATAAAAAATTTAAAAAGTTAAATATTTGAAAATTAGAAGTTATGTTCGGTCATGAATATAAATTTGGATTTTTATTGACTCTTATAAGTAATTTAGAATGGAAAAAGAAGTTAAAATAACTTTTTGTTATTTTAAAATTCTTGAAAATTCAAAAATTCAACTTCAAGTTAGATTTCGAAATTTTAAGATCAAATATATTTTCCGGAGTTCATGGTCAAAAAAAAAAAATTCATGATCAACACCTCCAAATGTTTTACTTGTAAAATATGATCCACGAGGACTACGACATACACTATAACAAAATCAGCTTTTAGCGGTAATTAATACACATTAATAAAAAAAATGCTAAAGTCATTATCCACATCAGTTTATTGTCATTGGATCCAATATTGTTATAGGCTTTAGGGACATATTGCGTCTAAAAAGTATATTAATGAGCAATTAATCTATTATCGTTCATTAATTTTCATTAAAAATCATTGTTGATGATATCACGGAAGATTAGTGTTAGTTGTAGCTCATTAATTATATGTATAATTAAGGGAAAACTATCTATCTAGACATACTTAACTACCACATATACATATTTTATCTCTACTTTAAAAATATTACATAGAATACCACTTTTTAAAAAATATATCATATTTAAAAATATAAAAAAATCAGATACACAATTCTTTTAAAAATTATAATGTATAATTATCTTAAAATTACATCTCCTCAATTAGTAGGACACTAACAATTCAAATTAAATTCTCTTTATTCTTTTCAGTTGTTTCCCTCCCCAATCCCAAAACAGACATCTCAATCCCACTATTACTACAATTAAAAAATTACTATGGTTTATGATTTTGTTATTTTAGAAAAACTTGTTAGAGTTAATTTGCAAAGATTCTGTAAATCCGTTTGGATTGTTAATTATTCATCAATTAATTCTTTAATTAAGGAGATTATTTACACCCCTTTAATTCAAAGTAATAAATTGTGTATCTCGACTTGTAAAATCGATGGATACATGTATCTCGCGAGTAATGATACATGTATCTCAAGGCCGAAAAATTTGAAACTTTAAGATACAAATAAAGGAATTGATGAAGAAGATGAAGTTTATGATTTATAAAACTGTTAGATACGCAAGGATCCTGTAAATGGGTTGTTAATTATTTATCAATTAATCCTTTAATTAAGGAAATAAGTTACACCCCTTTAATTCAAAGTGACAAATCGTGTATCTCGACTTTTAAAACCGATGGATACATGTATCTCCCGAGTAATGATACTCCTCTAATTATGGAAATTAATTACAACTAATTAATATAAACAAATAAAATATGTATCTCGGTTTTAAAATTCGACGGATACATGTATCTTGCAATATGAAAATAAATTTGCCGTATTTTTATAGTGTATCTTGAACAACTAAACGACCTGAAAATAATGTAGTGCATATACATGAGAAAAATGTCTACAGATTTTATGTTGTGTATCTCGTAAAAATATTATGTATCTCGAATTTGGGTAGCATATATAATTAGTAGATTGTTGTAGTTTGCATTATCTCTCAAAATTATGTTTTCATATTCAATTTCAGATACCCATGAACCGGAATGCCTCAACAATACTGTGATATTCGCCATAATAAAAAAAATTCAAAAATTTAAAGGTTGAAAAGAATCTTAATTTGATGAAGAAGATGAAGAAGTTCAGAAAATAATTTGATATATAAATCGTTGATGATGAAATGGAGCCATGAATTACGTTATGGTTGTTATATCTCCCATAACTTACTCCAATTAAGGGATTATCTCCCACGATTAATTCAAATTAATTAAGGAACGTGTATCCTATCTTTTAAAACATGTATCCCTCCTTTAAATTTTAATAGAGTCATGTATCTTAAGAATTATTACCCATGTATCTTAGAAATAAAAAGTGGTATAGAAAATAATATTGAAAACTAACGGGATTCCTAGTAATTGGGATGTAAAGTAGTGGGATATATGTAGTTTATCCTATAATTAATTCTTGCCAAGTTAATATATATATATATATATATATATATATATATATATATATATATTATTGTCCTTCAACATGAAACTTCAACCACACAACTGGTTTGTTTTTCTTTTAATGCAGAAGATAAGGTACAACTCACAAGGAATTCTTTTTAAAATAGTTAAATGTTTCAAATGATAAAAAAAACTTAGAAAAGAAAATAGAAAAGAATTCTTAAGATTTTTTTAAAGGCTAAATCTTTATAAATAAGGTGTAATAGGGAAATAAAATAAAGGCAAAATAAAGCTTATTTCTTCCTTATTGATGGTGAAAAGGAGATTTTTTGTACTTTTAAATAGAAACTCTCCTTTTAGTTATCGAAGGGAAGAGAAGAGGGACTCCGCTTGCACCGTTGTTGCTCGGCTTTGACTTTGTTGATTGATAAATTTTTGAATAAAATTTATTTTAAAATTTTCATTAATTATTTTCTTTACTAAATAGAAATTAATTCCTGCGAAATAAATTATAACTTAATTAAACTCGCGAAATATGCTCTTTATAAATTCCTATAAAAAAGTTCTTTGCTCAATCATGCTATTTTGTCCCCTCCATTAATAATTCAAAACTTTGGGCAATAATTCAAAATTTTGGGCAGATAATGTCATCATACTTGCCCGATATAAAATGATCCCCTCCATTAATAATTTACTCAATCATGCTATTTTGTCCATGCCCCCTTCCCCCCCCCCCCCAAATATAGTCCCGGATCAGAGGCGAACTCTAAAGAATATTATGTTAGCTTAAATATGAGTTCTACGATAAATTTAAAATAAAAATAGTGAAATAAATACTTTAGCTGAATTCGAACCAAGGTCTCACGAGTGGATCCTCTAGCTTGTATCAGTAACACAATGACACTCATATGTTTTTCGTGGTGCGTTGTTAATTATATCATAATTTCTGTCAATTTCTTAAGATAGATATACATATATATGCATGATTTTTTTTCCGAAGTCACCCACCTAGAGGGCTGGGTCCGCCTCTGCATTCATCAATCATCATGCATATGTTAATGACATTATTATTTTTAAAGCAATTTTCACATATAGCAAATACAAAAATCATATTTGTATGCTATAGCTATAGTTTGCATAATTGCGCTCCATAGCAAACATAAATATGTATATTTCGCTATACATATACAAAAGAAAACAGTTGTATATAATTTGTTTCTATTTCGGTATACATATACAAAAAGATCAATTTTATAATATGTGTTTGTATAAAGCAAGAAAGAGAGAAAGGCAAAAGAGAACTGGGTAGGGGAATATTTGTATTGTATAATTAAAAGTGTATAGGACGAAGATATATATATTTGCATGTGTATATACAATTTTCTCTCACTTTATACAAACAAAAATGCAATTTATACATTTCTGTATGTATAAGTGAGAGAGGCGAGGGAGAGACTAGCGAGCAAGATCTGGGAGAGTGGCGAGCGAGATCTGGGAGAGGGGAGAGAGGGGAACCAAAATATGTGTATATATACAATTTTCTCTCACTTTATACAAATACAAACGCATTTTATACATTTGAGTTTGTATAAAAGCGACAGAGGCGAGGGAGAGAACGAGAGTGGCAAGCGAGATTCACCAGGAGAGAGGCGAAATAGCAACAGTTTGCTATGGGGTACAATTAAATTAAACTATGTTTATAACATTTAATTTTAATTAATAGTTTGCTATTATATACAATTTTCCCTTATTTTTAATAGTGATAAGTCTTCTACTATTAAACTCATCATAAATGAAATTAAGAATTATGAAAATACTTCTAGTCGACTTATGAACAAGGATAAAAGTTTATATAATGGAACGTTGGGGCATTAAAAGTTTAATACTAAGTCAAGCTCTTAATAAAGTCAAACACGAAATTAAGATTGTCTTTTCAATTTTCATGTAGTTAAGTGTGGGACAAAGCTTAACTAATCAACTTTACATTTTCTTATGATTTTGTGTAAAAATACCCCACGGTTCTTATATTTTTTAATTTAAAAATACCCTTTTAACTATCTAAATGGATTTCAAAATATCCAATCTTCTAACAGTTATTCCAAAATAAGAAAAAAAAACAATCAATTATAACTTTGCATTATTTCAATTGGACATTTTTACCTTGTTCTTTTCTTTATTTATTTAGACGGAGGGGAGGTTAATGTGAGAAATATAATAAGATTAAGAAAATAAATAGTATAAATACTTCTCATTTTAAGAAATAAAAAAAATGACGTATATATTTTTCTTCTTGTTGTTGTTACGTGCATATTAGTATGAGTTATTATTTCTGAACATTATTATGTACCTTTCTTGACTAAGCTCTAAGAAAAATATGAAAAAAAACAATTTCAATTATATTTTGATATTTATTTATTTTTAACTTTAAGTCATTTCAAATTTCAGTAGAGTGCAAACATATTAGTTTTGAAAAGAAAAAAATAAATATTTAGTTGAAAAGTTAATCTTGATAAATTAATTTTCATGTTTAATAAAATTGGCATTGTGTACAAAATATTCATTTAAAATAGTTAGATTAATCTCATAACCTCTAAAATAAATTTACTCAATCTCAAAAATTAAGAGCATGTATCCTTAACTTTAAATGGATGACAAAATAGTTCCGTTTTAAATAATTCAAGGGACATCAGCCCTTTTTTTGTTGAAATAATTGTTGGAAGAATTAAAAGGTATTTTTGATACATTTGATTTTTGAATATAGTTTGAGGGTATTTTTAAACTAAAAATATATGACAAAGATATTTTTTATCCAAAAATATAACAAATGGTAAATTTGATTTATTTTGTAGTATTTTTTTAATCTTTTTTTCCTAGTTTTAAGGAAGAAAATCATGAAGGCAATTTTTTTGTGCTGTGAATAATTCCACTTTTAATTGTCAAATTCGAACATTTTTTTACTAAGTTGTGGCATTGACAAAACTTTAGATTTATAATATTTTATCAAAATCAACTTCAAACATTTTTCACTAAAGTTATAATCTTACTAGACCTAATAACTTAAGACGCTGTTAATTTTTTCTGAAAAAATAATTCAGAATTAGCTTGTATTCAATTTGTTTCACTAAGAGTCATGCATGATATATTTTGATTAAATTTTCAAGCCAGAAAGTACGTACTCATCGCATTTGATTCCTCAATAATTACTGAAACATTGATCGACTATTTTCTGATGTGTGTAGTCTTTTTCTTTTGTTTAAATTTTTTTTTATGTGTGACACTTCACGTGGAAAAATTATTTCATCCTGATAAATTTAAATAAATTAATATTAGATTAAAGGTTAAACTTATCACCATGTAATTAATTTATTTATTTCAATCGTGATATCTATTCTCTTCTTTTCCACATTCTTAGTTGTGGTCTCATCTCTATCATGACATCAATATTTTCGACTTGAAAGGAGAGAGTTTAGGATTTTAAAGAAGCCAAATAAAAATATATTTTAAAAAATTAATATGTTTTTTTACATTGTTGTTGTATTATGATAATTTCACTTAATATATTTGAAATTTCATGATAATTATTTTTCAATTATTAAAAAAATATCTATGAATTTTATTGGTGTCAAAATAATATGAAAAATCGACTGAACCTAATTGTATTGAACCGATTTATATCATTTTTTCAATAAAATTGTAAACTTTTATTCAAGTGTATAATTGTCCCGAGCAATTGGGATGGGTTTTTTAGTTTGTAATAAAAACCGAAAAAATTTCAAATCGAACCAAATAACCTTACATGTATGTAAATATATTTTATATATTCACAATATGTTGAATTTAATATATAAATACATTTCTCAAACATAAATATAATTACCTAGTCCTAGATACTATAATAGATATTCCATCAAACAATAAGGAAAAATTTATGCAAGCACTCCTATTAAATATTTAAGATCAAATAATACGGTAACAAGGTTTTACATTCTTGACATTTTGCTGAAAATTTGAAGTGCTTCTTCAAGAAAATACTTGCAAAAGAAATCACAAGTAAATATTTTAATAATAGTATATTTTGAGGTGATATTTAAAAGTAAAAAAACAAAAAAAAAATTAAACGAACTATACCAATACCGAAGAATGATTTAGACGGTTTTAAAAAATCTAATTGTAGTTATACATTATAAAATACCTGGAAAATTAGGATGATATAATTTTTTTTTAAATAACCGAACCGTCCAATTGACACCTCGAATTTTATCGGGTTTGAACGACATCTTATTATTTATGAGTAGATAAAGAAGATCTTGTGGACAACGATATAAAAACAGCAAAATCTTTGGTTTCTATGACTTAAATTTTCTTTGCCAAAATCTAAGAAAATTGTGAATTTTTATTTAAGTGTATAACCGTCCCTAATAATTGGGATGGTTTTTTTAGTTTATAATATAAAAAAAAATCTGAATCGAACCGAATAATCTTACATGTAAATATATTTTATATATTAACAATATGTTGAATTTAATATATAAATACATTTTATAGCATTTTTCAAACATAAATATAACCTAGTCCTAGATACTATAATAGATACTTCATCAAACAACAAGGCAAAATCTATGCAAACATTTCTATTAAATGTTTATAAGATCAAACAATACGGTAATAATGCTTTACATTCTTGACATTTTTTTGAAAATTTGAAGTGCTTCCTCAAGAAAATACTTGTGAAGAAATCACAAGTAAATATTTTAAGAATAGTATATTTTGAGGTGATATTTAAAAGTAAAAAAAATAAAATTAACCGAACTGTACCAATACCGAAGAATGATTTAGACGGTTTTAAAAAATCTAATTGTAGTTATACATTATAAAATACCTGAAACATTAGGATGATATAAGTTTTTTAAAATAACCGAACCGTCCCATTGACACTCCAAATTTTATCGGATTTGAACGACATCTTATTATTTGTGAGTAGATAAAGAAGACCTTGTGGACAACGATATAAAAATAGCAAAATCTTTGGGTTCTATGACTTAAATTTTCTTGGCCAAAATCTAATTTTTTTTAATGTATTGTATCTGTTTATCTTATAATTTTCAATAATATCTCTATTCAACTAGGTCTAATGTGACTCTCAGAGATGCAGAGAATTGAAAATATAGGTGGGTCAAGGATTAGGCCGGTTTGAATTAGCTTTTGGCTTTTAACTTTAGAATTTTGATTTTATAAACTAAAATTAAAAAATTAAAAATAAATTGGCTTATTTTTATGATTTTAGTTTGAAATCAGAGGCTTATAAGCACTTTTTAAAATTATTTCAATACTCTAAAAATGTTTAAAAGTTATTTAGTTTAACAACAATTAAATAAGTCAATCCAAATAGACACTACAAGTGTGTAGCTGTAGGACGAAGGTAGTAAGAGTGTACTACTGATAAAGGAAACTCGACTACCTAGCTACTAAATTTCTATCATAATCCTCGACCTTTATATCCTTCTCATATTCTTAGTAAGTTGTTGCAGGTCATGTCATATCCTGGTTAATCACCTCTCTCCAATACTTTTGAGACTACTTCTAACTCTCCTTAGACTAATCATAGCCAAACCCTCACACCTCCTCACCGAAACATATGTGCATCTCCTCTTCACATTTTCAAAACATCTCATTTTCACCTCCCTCATCTTGTCTATCACAGAGGTCACTCATATCTTGTCATGAATATCTTCGTTAGAGCCATCAATATGGGCTAGGCCTATTGGGCCAGCCTGGCTTAACCCGGGATTTAATAGGGCTGGGCTAAGATTTTTGGAGCCCATTTAAGAAAAGGGCTTTTTAGCCCGGCCTGAATAAGTCTGCTGATTTGTGGGACTTGAGAAATATAGGTAGGGCCGGCCCGTGGGCCAAATAAAAATAATTAAAAAAATATAATATAATATTAAAATTTAAAATTAAAGAGAATCCAAACTCAAAATCTATTTAATATTTAACTAATTGAAACCACATATAAATTGCAGATGAAAATGAAGATGTTAAGACAACCTTGCCACAAGCTGATTCAGATATGCTTGATGAAGATGATCATGAAGTGTTGAATACGCCATAGATTTCATGATGTGTTAGATACGCCATAAGTTTCATGATTTTTTTAAGGAGTTTATTTTTAACTTTTGTATGGTTGGAATATTGTCACATTTTTTGTGTTTTAATGTGACAAAACAATTAGGTTAATATTTCTATTTATATATTTATACTTTTATTTGAAAAAACCTTAATAAATATTATAAAGATAATTTTATTTGTGGATTTGATTAACAAGTAGTACCATTAACATGATGTAATATTGTTTTGTCGATATTTATGATAATATTTTTAAATTATAATTTATAATTTATTTTAATAATTATAAAAAAAATATAATTTTAAAAAAAGTGGATTGGCCCGGCAAGCCTGTAGCCCACGTACTTGTGGGTTGGGCCGACCATTTTCTGGCCCACACCAAAAATGGGCTAGCCCGGCCTGACCCGTAAAATGTCAAAGCCTGTATGGATTAGCCCGGATGGGGTGGGCTAGCCCATATTAACAGCTCTAATCTTCGTTCCTAATCATATATCTCCTAGTATATCCACGCATTCATCACAACATCCTCATATATATAGTGGCCATTTAATTCAACCATATTTATGTTTTGGCCCACACCACTTTCAATATTAATCTTCAATTTCAAGCCATTAGTCTTTTAATTATTTGGTAGACAATTTCAAAATTAGCAAACAATAAAGTAGTCTAATTACTTTTTGTTTCTACGCTCCGTCCATTGAACAGAAGACCCAAATGATAATATATTTCACATTCTTTCATATTTGTATACGAAATTCACTGATCTGACTAATTAAGATTCACATTACATAAAATTCATAAAGAGATCGATATTAAAAATTTCACTAGGAATTTTACTCATCCTTCTTGACCTCTGAGGTGGTACTTTGCTTATTTCACGTAGCTATCAAGATATCTCCTTCAAAAGTAAGACATAGATTTATTGAATATTATTAACTACAAATATAGACATTAATGGATTATAAAGGAATGGATCCAAGTGATAAGGCCCATTCCAGATTTCCTAACAAGGCCCAAATTTATAAAAATCGATTTTTTGCCGAATAATCGTTCAAATATTTTGCTATTCATTTCATAATTTTTAGTATGTCTTGTTTAAGTACATAAGATCATAAACTTTATACAACCTTAAACATATATCATCATATATGTATATTTTCTAATATATAGGATCAAAAACTTTCATGCATTTTAAATATTTATTATAATTACTAATTTACTATTAAATAGCCTTGTATATCGTCGGAATACATCTTATATACCTTGTGTATTTTTTTTTTCTCGAAACTAATAAAAACTTTTCTTCATTATTACCATCATTTTCTAGCAAATAAATGAACAAAAATATCTCTAACTGTTTTTATCAAATTAAATTTAAGGACTATCTTTGGATAGACTTTCAGGCGTGCTTAACACATTTTCCTCGAGTAATCAAAATTCTTACCTAAAATCTCACTGATTTATGCAAATCAAATAAAGTTTACATTTAGATTTCATTAAAACGCGATTTCCCTCATTTTTCTTAAAATATTAGGTAGCGATTCTAAACATTTATCAAAACCAAAGACACAACTATTTTACATTGCATTGTGAACTATTTTAACTAATTTGAAATCGGGGTGCAACAAATGTCAGGTTCGATAAACTTATCATGCATTTCTTACTTTTATAGTTTGGTGATCATTTTTAGAACCTGTCAAAGCATTGTGTTCAAGGCTAAAATCCTAAATACAATATTGAACTAATAAAGTTATAAAATGCGAAAAGTAGAATCCTCGGAATCATATGATTCAGATATTTGACAAAATGAACAGATAAAAGATTGAAATAGCTTAAATGATCTATTTCAAGATCAGATGATATACCTCTTCATCTGCTTGTATTTAAAAAAAGAATGAATGTATTACTAAAAAATTTAAAAATTGAATTCATAGCATTTAAATATTAATTCGACTGTTTTCTACCATAGAAATAAACTAAACATACATAATGGAATCTTGATTTATCAACATTATTATTACTAGAATAATTTCTTAATTTGGGTGGTTGATATTGGAATAAATTTTACCCCTTTCTTTTTCAGAGTCCTAATTGAATTATGTAGGACCTTAAATTAAATTTCACCTCCATTATAGTTTTCCAGTTTGTGGTACAAAGATTGGCATGTGATATTGTCATAAATTTGATTTGGAGCAACTTACAAAAATACTATATTTATAGGGTTATTGAAGTTCAATAGCTATAAGTATGTTATTTATAAAAAATGACTACAATTTATATCTTTTTCTTGCTGTATTTCTTCATATGTTTTTATTTTTCTATTTATACACTAATACAATTTTAATTACAATGAACTAAATAAGGAACATGTATTAATTGTGTAGCATATGAATACTTTGAATTCAAATTGGTATCTCTATTTATATGACTTAAAGTATTAATATATCAAGGATACAAGTATTTATAAAAACTTAATGTATTAATATATCAAACAAGGTAAAGTATGACAATTAACATATGAATACGACAATTTGAAAAATGAATACATTGTTGTTATTCAAAAAATGAATACAATATATATATATATATATATATATATATATATATATATATATAATACATTGTTGTTAAACAAAAGATGGATATATTGGACAACATAGAAACAAGAAAAAAGGAAAATAATAGAATGTGTAGGTATCAAAGTGTGTAAGTATTCACTTGTATAAAAAAATTGATAAATCCAACAAACATCAATCTCTTTTTGGTCAAGTTTTTTCTATAATACTTGAGGTTTGGTGTTAACTCATGTATTTGTTTATACAAATATAGTATTAATGTATTCAATTATACGTGTATTGCCTACCTAATCAATCTTTTAAATTGGATAGATTATTTATGTATCCAGATATACTTGTATGCACAAATCACCATTTCAACTTGTGTTAATATTACAATACAAGTATCTATGTATATAAGTATTCTACTATATATAAATTTGACAATCACACAAACCTCAATCTCTTTTTGCTCATGTTCTTCCGTTACTACTTTTTTTGGTATAACTATAACCATTGTAATGGAGAAAACAAAACAACTCTTCAATCGAACCCCTATAAAAATAGATGAAAATATAGATGGATACAAATATAATCTTCATAAAAAAGAGAAAAAAATTAATTAAAAGATACTTGATGAATTCAAATCACAATCACACAAACCTCAATCTCTTTTTGCTCATATTCTTACTTTACTACTTTTTTTATAACTATAATCATTGCAATGGAGAAAATAAAATAAGAGCAACTTACAAAAATGACTATATTTATAGGGTTATTGAAGTTCAATAGCTATAAGTATGTTATTTATAAAAAATGACTACAATTTATATCTTTTTCTTGCTGTATTTCTTTATATGTTTTTATTTTTCTATTTATACACTAATACAATTTTAATTACAATGTACTAAATAAGGAACATGTATTAATTGTGTAGCATATGAATACTTTGAATTCAAATTGGTATCTCTATTTATAAGACTTAAAGTATTAATATATCAAGGATACAAGTATTTATAAAAACTTAATGTATTAATATATCAAACAAGGTAAAGTATGACAATTAACATATGAATACGACAATTTGAAAAATGAATACATTGTTGTTATTCAAAAAATGAATACAATATATATATATATATATAATACATTGTTGTTAAACAAAAGATGGATATATTGGACAACATAGAAACAAGAAAAAAGGAAAATAATAGAATGTGTAGGTATCAAAGTGTGTAAGTATTCACTTGTATAAAAAAACTGATAAATCCAACAAACATCAATCTCTTTTTGGTCATACAAAATCCTGAGTATTAAAAGCCTAAAAAAAGTTATATGTAATGACAAATTTGAATATGCCATACAAAATCTTTAAATAAATTTTATAGTGCGTAATTTAAATTTTATCGTGACTTTAATATAGACTTCAAACACTAAATGAGAAACTTAAGAACATAATATGCCACCGAAAGAAAATGAGATTGTGAGATTGTAAAGCTATTGGTGTAACTACATAATCACAACGTGCAAAAAAAGTTTTACAAAAAGGATAAAATGTATTTTTAAATTTGTGAAACTTAATAAAAATGGTATGTTAATAGTTTGATCCAAAAATATTTTTATCATCAGTACTTTAGTTAAGAAATATTCCTATTAAAATTTGGGCCAAAAAGTTTTATTCATAATAAATATATTGTTTCTTTTCTTTTTAAACACGTTCTTTTTTCTAATAAAAATATTGTAACTCATCATATATATATATATATAAAAGATCATAGTAATTCATCATTACTTTTCATTCGAATTTTCATTTATATATTTAAACTGGACAAGTAAAAGTCAATGGAGAAAGTAATTCTTATATTCTTTATTGTTCAGTATTGACTTGATACACCCTTCAATAAATATAATGATAATTTTATTTTATCACTTTTTAAATATAATAAATTTAATTTATTTTAAAATATATATTTTAAAATGACTATAATCAATAATAAGTATAAATTAAGAATTACTCCCTTTGTCCAACAATAGTTGTCCACTATTGGCTTTGCACACTTCTTAAAGAATTATAAATAGAAGGGTGATTTTATTATATCACCCTTTGAATATAATAAATACAATGTCTTGAAAAATGTAATAGGAAAATGACTATAATTTATAATAAAGGTAAATTAGATACTAAGTGTAAAATTATCGATTAATTTTATAAAAATGAATAAATATTGTTAAACTTCTCAAAATTGTATAATGGACAACTGGAGAGTAAACTATAATGGAAAAATCCTTTTGGCCAGAAAATTTGGCCTAAATGGTAAAATAACATATGTCACACTATGTTATTTTACCTTTTTGAACATTTTTACTCTTTTAACTTTAATACCTTTTAATTAAAAAAATAGAAAAAAAATCAATTTATTTTAAAATAAAAAAATATTATAGACTTTTTAAATTTCTAGCCAAAGTTTCTACTCATATCCTTGAGGCAAACATTCATTGCATGGGAAAAATATATATACCTTTATAGTTCAAGAAAAGAGAATACCTTTTTCTCTCCTCTCTTTATGCAAGAATCTTTTGGACTATGCAAAAAAACATTAATTATTTATTATTTTGAGAATAGGGCTTTAGCTAGCTTTGATTTTCTCCAACTAATTTTTGGGGAATTTTATATTAAGAGTTTTGGTGAAACTTACCCAAGAAGTTTCTTTATCTTCTCTTTAGATCTCACCTTGAGAACAATATGGTACATTGTCCAATGCAAAGGTAACATACATTGAAAAAACAAAAACTTCATTTGAAATATTTTTACTCAACTTTTAAGGGACAACTAGTAAAAGATGCACAGTATTAATTATTAAATTATACTCCCTATGTCCCTAATTACTTATCCATATTTCCTTTTTTAGTAATCTCTAATTATTTGTCCATTTTGATAAATCAAGAAAGGAGAATTTTTTTAATCTATTATATCCTCAATTAATTACTTTGAAAAAGGTAGAACTTCTTGAAAATCTGAAGTTTTTAATTCATCCACATCATAATAATAGGGGTAAAATGGTAAACTCACTATGTCAATTAATATTTTCTTAATATGTTGTGTCAATTCAAAAGTGAACAAATAAAAAAGAGTGAGTATGTAGTATAAAAAATTGGATCTTCTAATGTAGCCAAACTAAGTCCACTATTCACTTTACAAGTGAAAAGTACAATGTGGTAATATCCAATTTATTTACCCAGTCACTGCCAGGTTAATTTTCACTATAGGATTTGGTGATGAGTTATATAAGTATTAAATTTTATATAAGTAATAAGGAAAAAGGATTAATATACTTCCGAATAATAGTAAATGGTATGCAGATACCTTCCGTTATACTTTTGGGATATTGGTGTCCCTGCAGTCCAAAAACTAGCGCATATATATCTTTTATACTAACGGACATATATGTGTAATAATCTTATCCACCGATCCGACATTTTTAAATATCGGATCGACGGATAAGATTGTGTCACGTGTCCCTATTTAGTCTTCCGTTACAGTGAAGGGCACATATACTTTAGTTTATGGACAGTAGGGGCACCAATGTCCAAAAGTATAACGGAAGGTATCTGCATATCATTTACGATAGTTTAGGGGTATATTTGTCCTTTTTCCCTAAGTAATATTATGTTTGATATTTATTATATGGTAAGTTATTTATATATGAAATTAATATTGTATTTTATTTTGTAATTTAAAATGTTGCATATCTAATATACTCTATATTTTTATTTGTTTAATTTTATTTGTCATTTATACTAAAAATAGATGTTTGTTTTTACTTGTCATTCTTCGTATATCAAGAGTAAAATATATTTATTCACATTTTACTCTTAATATTAATTACTCATTTCTCAAGATAAAAGATTATACCTCAATCAATATAAGTGTTATAATTAATATCATTTCTTAAAAAAAGTGTAAAATTTAAAGTGAAAAAATAAAAATAAAAAAGAGAAAGTATAAGTTATAAGAAAATTGTGTATTATAGTTACTTGATTGACTCGAACACATTCTTGCTAGCTCTCAACTATGCATTAATTGAGCCTTCCAATCTCAAAAGAAAGAAAACTATTTATTAATTTGTAGAACTATATATATTGAAATATAATATAGAAAAGTTGATTCTTATTTTAAAATAATAAAAGTTGTGTTGAAAGGAATCTTATGGACCAAATGACTTGCCAAAAGCAAATGTTCTAGTAGAACATAATATAAAATAGTTGGGCAATTAATATGTTTTGGGTTGCAGTGTCCATAATAAACATTGACTATATATATGCATGTTGGCTTGCCCTATATTATGTACGTACTTAAAAAATAAAATAAAATGAGGAGCATTAATATTTGAATGACAAATATGAAAAACACTATGCTAGTTCTAGGAATAGTCAATCCAAGTATCACTTCCCAATACAATAATTAAAGTTTGGACAATCTCACTAACAACCCCCCCACTTTTATTTAAAAGAAAAAAAAACACTTTGTTTATGTCTTGATTTACATTCTAACCTATCTATATTAATCTCCCGACCTAATAATATTGGTTTACTATTGACTTGGCATCCCTTAAAAAACAATAAATAATAGATGTACTATTACTATTTTATCTTTTAACTTTATTAAATTTAATATTTCGAAAAATGTGTTAGATGATAAATAGAATAGTATTTATTAGCAAATATTGTTGGACAACAATATTTCGGTTGACTTCCAAATCATTACAATCTATTTAAATAAATAACCACAATAAGATTTTGGAACTAACAATACCTATGTTACCAGACCCAAAAACTCACCCAAATTTATAATTAAGTTCTTAGTCTTGATGTCAATTAACATGTCAACTATCATATTTTCCAAGTTTTAAGTCTAGCGTTAAGTTTCAATTTCTCCAATATCATAAATCTAATGGTCTTCATGTAATACAATATACCTAATATTTAGTTACATAAACCAATTTACCAAAACTTAAATCATCATGTAATCACTATAAGAAAATACAAAATCTAAACCAAATTCGTCATCTGTAACTTGGAGCACGAAAAGAATGACAAACTTTACTACTAAGAACTCAACACCATCAGCACATTGGAATCCAAAATTACTACCAATGATTAAGCCATCATTACCTTAATTAGTGACCTTAAAAATCAACTTCCACCACTACAATTTGTCCCATAAACTTTTAAACACAAAATTGCATTAAATTTCAACTTTCATTCCTTTTCACCAATAATATACAACTAATAATGGAGCAAAGTCTAGGTTGAAAAACAAATATTTCTCAATTTATAAAAATAAACCTAAAAATCGATAACCTTAACAATGGAACTACACAGAAAGCAATTATGCAAGTCTTACTTTGCCAATGATAAATTTTTCCTAACTGACAATTATTTCACCACTAACTTGTCAACAAAAAACCTTAAGGACCCACGTTGTGTTAACAACTAACAACAGCAAATTGAAATATTCAATTTTGCTTCTACACCCATCTATAAAATCTCTATCCTCCAAGTAACACATACCATACAATATTATTAAAGAATGCCCACCCAATACACAACGTGTATAAAACAAAATTGGAACTTAATTTTACCTGCAGTTTGAGGTATGACCAAATAATATTAACCCTCTTCCTTTAATTATTATTATTTTTACATGGGTCAAGTGATATAGGCTAATAATTAAATTATGAATTTGACTCATTAACCACCAATTAAAATAAATTATTTAAGATTACTCATAAATTAATTACCATAGTTAAATGAATAGTTTAAAATTCTCAAACCAACTTCACCGACTGATTAGAAATAATTCAGGAAAACTATCGGGAGGGATAAAATGGTAATTTATGGAATTTCTAAAAAAAACATTTTTCGGGTCATTACAGTGCTATATCCATTTTTAAACCTGAAAAAATATGGGTTAACAACAATCATAAGCAAGCAGCCTAGAAACAATCACTGAATTGAAAATCCAACTTTTTCAAAAAAAATAAATCACAAACCAACGGAATAAATCGAAAAATCAAAAAAATAATTAATTCAATCGATTTTTTTCCATATTTTGAACATTGAAAATACATCCCTAGAAGGAAAGGAACATACTCCCTCCGTCTCATTCTATGTGTCACTTTTCGGATTTCGAGATTCCATCAAGTCTAATTTTGACCGTAAGTTTTTCATAGATTTTTTAAACATTTTGAATTATTAATTATTGTGACTTATAGTACTTTTTAGTTTACAAATATATAAATTTCATTTCAAAAAAATTGAAGATTTCATGCGTAAATTTCAAACTTAAACTGTTTGACTCTCGAAAAATGAAAAGTGCCACATAAATTGAGACAGAAGGAGTAAGAAATATATTCTTTAAACAAAATGTTATTTATTTCACACACTATAGCTAGCTAGATAAAACTAGCTAGCCAGTATCACACACTTGCTTTAGTTTCATGATCGACGGCTTCAATCACTTGCTTTGACGTCTTATATTTTCCATCTACGATCAATAAAATCGAAAATATAAGAGTTAAAAGACAAAAGTTACCCGTTAAAACTTATAAAGTACATAAGCTTTTGGAGCAAGTAATATGACCATCAAAAACTTTTTTACTAAAAATATCCAATTGGAAATGGATTTTCACAATATAAGACACACCTAAATGTAAAAAATTCATTCATATGTAAAGAGAGGGGAAATGTGTATATTTTACCATCGTTATATGTTCATTCAACATTGAACCAACATCTACACTTTCACCTTCATGAATCTCAAAACTTTTGACCTTGCTAGGGCTTATGTTGGATATATGATGAGTTTTGGCATGAAAAATATCGTGAACCAAATGTCCTCCACACTTCACCTCTACTGAAGAAATCAACTTACCCTTCAGACCCATATTTTTTTTGGCTTAACAAAAAGTTTTGAAAGAAAGTGGTGATAAAATTATTAGAAATGGTAGTCCTTATATAGATTTCAATTAGCTACACCAAATGTTATTATATAAATATTATAAAACATGATCCACGACATATCATAGAAGTTTAGGTTGGGTTGTTAGCCATTACTGAAAAAATGATTTTAAAAAATAGTATCTTTTTTTTATTTTTTTTATTTTTATAGTAGGTTTAAAAGAGTCTCTTAAGCATTATTTGGGCAGTTTTGATGTTTTAAATTTGTCAAAAGTTAGAATTGTCTTCCTCAAATATTTATCAAGCTTTAATTATTAAGTTTAATGGGAAAAAGCTATTTAATGAAACTCACATTTAGAACTATATATTTTATAATTTTATCTATTTAAAGAGTAGTGCAATTTTTGAAAGGTAAATTGAGTTCAATTATTTTTTGTCTATTTTTTTTAATGTCTGATGTAATTTTTATCTTGTGGTTTCTAGAACTTCGGTGGGAATTTTTTATGTTTTTGGTTAATTCGTTTTCCATAGTACTCGTGAGTTTGGTAATTATTTCATGAAGATCAAACGTATTTATTTAATTTTTGACAAATTTAAAAGATCAAAATTGCTTAGTTAATACTTAAGGAACTATTTTTAATCAACTAAAAAAAATAAGAAATTATTTTGGTAACTTTCTCATCCAATTTATGTATATTTCTAACAAATTTAATCCTTCATAGTGAAACTCTAACCACTCAACTTATTTCTTTTTTTTAAAAAAATACTTAAGGCTTGGAGCTGCATGTCCAAATCTGCTAATTTTCTATTTTGTAAAGCTTTTTGGTAAATAAAATCAATTTACTTACGAAAAAAAAGTATCAAGAATAAAATCAAATTAGCATTGTATATTGTTGATTTGATGCGTTATTATAAAATCAATATAATAATAATATATATTATAATATAATATATTTCAATTTAATCGAAATATACAAAAATCACATATCGAAAACCAAATCGAAATATCGAAAATACGAAAATATATACCAAAAATCGAAATATCGAAACCAAAATACTAAAAAAAATTGATTTGATGCGTTATTTTGATTTTTCGGTATTTATGGCCAGCCTTACTTGAAATACAATTGTGTTCTCTTTCAATTAGTTGTACTAAAAGCAATTATGAGTGAATGTCTCATCATGTATTCATTATAAAAAAAATTAAAAAGTTAAATATTTGAAATTTAGAAGTTATGTTCGGTCATGAATATAAATTTGGATTTTTATTGACTTTTATAAGTAATTTAGAATGGAAAAATAATTAAAAACTTTTTGTTATTTTTAAAATTCTCGAAAATTCTGAAATTAAACTTCAAGTTAGATTTCAAAATTTTATGATCAAATATATTTTTTGGAGTTCGAGGTCAAATTTTTTTTTATGATCAACACCTTCAAATATATTACTTGTAAAATATGATCCACGAGGACTATGACATACACTATAACAAAATCAGCTTTTAACGGCAATTAATGCACATTAATAAAAAATGCTAAAGTCATTACTCACATCAGTTAATTGTCATTGAATCCAATATTGTTATAGGTTTTAGGGACATTTACAATTAGTGTTAATTGCGTCTAAAAAAAATATATTATTGAGCAATTAATCTATTATTTATCGTTTATAAATTTTCATTAAAAATCATTTTTAATGATATCACGGAAGAAACTTCAACCACACAACTGTTTTTTTTTTTTTTTAAAATGCAAAAGATAAGGTTTACAACTCATACGGAATTCTTTTTAAAATAGTGAAATGTTTCAAATGATAAAAATCTTAGAAAAGAAAATAGAAAAATATTCTTAAGTTTTTTTTTAAAGGCTAAATCTTTAAAAATAAGGTGTAATAGGGAAATAAAATAGAGGAAAAGTAAAGCTTATTTCTTCCTTATTGATAGTGAAAAAGGAGATTTTTTGTACTTTTAAATAGAAACCCTCCTTTTAGTTATCGAAGGGAAGAGAAGAGGGACTCCGCTTGCATCGTCGTTGCTCGATTTTGACTTTGTCAAATATTTTGATAAATAATATGATTGATAAATTTTTGAATAAAATTTATTTTAAAATTTTCATTAATCATTTTCTTTACTAAATAGAAATTAATTCCTGCGAAATAAATTACAACTTAATTAAACTCGCGAAATATACCCTTTATAAATTCAAATATAAAAGTTTTAAAAAAAAAAACAATAAGTGTCCTATAATTTACTCTTTTATTGAGTTCATTAAAGTTTTGTAGTTTTAATTATTAATATTGTAGAACAGTGTCCATACTCCATTCTATCCCAAAGGAATCAATCCAAACTTTGGGCAATAATTCAAAACTTTGGGCAGATAATTTCATCATGCCATTTTGTCAATGCCCCCTAATATATAGTCCCGGATCAAAGGCGAACTCAGAATTTGAATACTTTTGATGCACCAATATTACCTTAGCTCAAATATGAGCTTTAAGATAAACTTAAAATAAAAATAGTGAAATAAACACTTTAGCTGGATTCGAACCAAGGTCTCACGAGTGGATCCTCTAGTTTATACCAGTAACACAATGACACTCATGTGTTTTTTATTGGAACACTGTTAATTATATCATAATTTCTATCAATTTCTCAATATATATATATATATATATATATATATATGATTTTTTTCGAAGTCACCCCACCTGGAGGGGTGGGTCCGCCTCTGCATTCATTACTCATCATGCATATATTAATGACATTATTATTTTTAATAGTGATAAGTTTTCTACTTTTAAACTCATCATAAATGAAATTAAGATTTATAAAAATACTTCTAGTCGACTTATGAATAAGGATAAAAGTTTATATAATGGAACGTGTGGTGCATTATAAGTTTAATACTAAAAGTCAAGCTCCTAATAAAGCCAAACACTAAATTAAGATTGCCTTTTGATCAGTTTTCATGTCATTATGAGTTAAGTGTGGGACAAAGCTTAACTAATCAAATTTATTTTTTGTTATGATTTTGTGTAAAAATACCCCGTCCTTATATTTTTTAATTTAAAAATACCCTTTAACTATCTAAATGGATTCAAAATATCCAATCATCTAACAGTTATTCCAAAATAAGAAAAAAAAAACAACCAATTATAACTTTGCTCTATTTCAATTGGATATTTTTGCCTTGTTCTTTTATTTATTTATATTTATTTGGAGGGGGAGGGTTGAAAGTGAGAAATATAATAAGATAAGAAAATAAATAGTATAAATACTTCTCATTTTAAGAAAAAAGAAATGAAGTATAGATTTTTCTTCTAATTACGTGCATATTAGGTATGAGTTATTATTTCTGAACATTATGAGATCTTTTTTCATATTTAGCTATCTAAAATCACTCCTAAACATCATGAGATTTTTCCTATCACAAATCACAATCCTTGAATCCATAATTCAATTCAAGGATCAGTTAAGAGTCAAGTCAAGAGATTTCCATTAAAGAGCCTTTGAGCTAGTTTTCCATTAAAGAGTAAATGTTTTCACATTTGCGCAGCTAGTTTTCAGTAAAGAGTAAATGCTTTACAATTAAGCAAGGAGGAAACTGAGATTTCCAAGATATCCTTTGAGCTAAGTTTTGAGCAATTATCTCAAACCACAAAAAGAAGTTATGTTTTTAAACATAAAGAGCTAGTATATTTTGGGAGTAGTATTGAGCACCGATATGGGGGAGGGTTCAGAAAACTCCGAGCCGCCATAAACCATGTAGCCATCATGGGTAGAAAAGGGTCATACTTTTTAGATGATTCATTTAGTCTTTTTAGCATAGACTAGTGGATCCACTTAGTAGTTCAGGTTCTATACCCCGGCAAAGTATAGGACGACTGATGTGAGGCTAAAAATATATATTTTTAATCATTATTTGCCTCACATTTATTATTTATATCTGTCCTTTTTTAGCATTAATTTTATGGATTGTGCTAAATAGTGTATTTTATTTGTAGAAGTAAATTGACGTAAAGTTGAAGAAGTTTGGAGCTAAAACGAAGTAAAGATGGAAGGTTGAAGAAGGAAATCAAACAGACAGCTTAATGAAATAAATTCAATATAATAATGTATAAGGAAAAGGTGCAGCAATAGCGAAATTGAAGATTACTGTTGTTGCTGCCACGTGGCAGTCGATAACGGTAGTAGCAACCCAACATGGCGGCTACAGTGTTTTACGCACGGGAGGAATTCCAATTCCTTTTGGCTTCGGTTTTGGTTTCCTAATTTGCTTTGGACTCAATTATTTTATTTAGGGTTTATTATATCTATAAATAGTCCATATAAATAATTATGGGAGGTATCAAGAGTAAGGAGGAGGCACTTTTGAAGGGAAAGTCGTCAATACTTTTGAGGGTTCTTTTCTTCTTGTTTTCTTAGTGTCACGACCCGGGAGCACCCCCTAGTCGTAACCGGCGTACTCGACCTCGAAGAGGTCTAATACAAGCCTCTTGGCATTCATTCATCGCATAGACACTAAAACCATAAGGACTTAAAAACTTTCTTTACCAAGAAAACATTTCATAAAAAAAAGAATATAGCAAGCGGAAGACTTTCTAGACTTTATACTTGATGTCTCATAACCATCTAATACTTTAGAGTACAAAATTCGGGACTAATCCCATACACAACTTAAACAATACTAAAAAGACATAAAAGAACATATGGGGTATTGTCCTCAAATATATGAGGACTCACCAAGTCTTCATCTTCAACACTTAGAAACCTATCAAATAGCCATGACATGTCATCATCTCCAAATCCCTACACTTTAGTCCAAAAAGGGAAAGAAAGGGGTTAGCACAATTAAGTACTAAGTATGGAGACCATGCAAAAACATGCCAAAAAGGACATTTTCAAGGAAGTAAATGCTTTCATATCATTTGATAAAACCTTTCCTTTACAAGTATAAGAGACATAATACAAGTCAACATTAACATATAAGACCATAGTCAACCCATGCTTAACTTTAAAAGAACACATGTCATTTCATTACCATAGGACCTCTACCTAATATAATCTTAAGACACACTTGAGTGAATACCGACCTAAAAATTTCCGACCTCAAATGGAGGTCGGTAATTTCCGACCTCCGGAGGTCGGTATTTACAAGTAGTCGGTTTTTATGCAAAATAAAGCGGAAAAACCAAATTCCGACCTCCGGAGGTCGGAATTTTTCCCGGAAAAAATGAATTACAATAAAAATACCGACCTCATGAGGTCGGTATTTTTTATATTTAATTGAGAAAATAATACCGACATCAAGAGGTCGGTTTTTATTGTAATTCATTAAAAATTCCGACCTCAGGAGGTCGGAATTTTTTCTCAATTAAATATTTTATAATTTCGACTTCCGAATGTCGGTAGTATGTAATTAAAATACCGACCTCATGAGGTCGGTATTTTTATTTCATCTAATTACTATTAATTAAAGCGACATCCGGAGGTTGGTATTTTTTATTTCATCTAATTACTCTAAATTAAAGCGACATCTGGAGGTCGGTATTTTTATTTCATCTAATTACTTTTAAAAGCGACATCCGGAGGTCGGTTTGCGGAAAGCGGGAAAACCAAATTCCGACCTCTGGAGGTCGGAAATTTTCTCAGAAAAAATGAATTACAATAAAAACCGACCTCTTGATGTCGGTATTAAAAAAATAAATAAATAACAATATTTTATTTTTTCTCAATAGGTTTTGTGTAAAATAAAAAACAAAAAAAATTATAATACCGACTTCCGTATGTCGGTAAAATTAAATAGTAAAAATAAATTAATATAAAATACCGACCTCATGAGGTCGGTATTTTTTATATTTAATTGAGAAAATAATACCAACATTAAGAGGTCGGTTTTTATTGTAATTCATTAAAAATTCCGACCTCCTGAGGTCGGAACTTTTTCTCAATTAAATATTTCATAATACGGACTTCCGAATGTCGGTAAAAATTAAATAGTATGTAATTAAAATACCGACCTCATGAGGTCGGTATTTTTATTTCGACTATTAATTAAAGCGACATCCGGAGGTCGGTTTGCGATTTGCGGGTAAACCAAATTCCGACCTCAAGAAGTCGGAATTTTTCCCAGAAAATGAATTACAATAAAAACCGACCTCTTGATGTCGGTATTATTTTCTATTTTGATTTAATTTTATTTAAATCGTTTTCCGGAGGACCATTTTGTGTTCTTAAAATTTAATGTGATACATATATATATATATATATATATATATATATATATGTTTAATTAATAAAATCAACCTCAAGAGGTGAGTTTATATTAAAATAATTATGTATATATATGTGTGTGTATATATATATATATATAATTTAACTACACATCAACAGAATTTTAATTTAATAAATTTACATATATATATATATATATATATATTACATATATTATATGTTGATGTGTAGTTAAATTATATATGTTTAATTAATAAAATCAACCTCAAGAGGTGAGTTTATATTAAAATAATTATATATATATATATGTAAATTTATTAAATTAAACGTCTGTTGATGTGTAGTTAAATTTTTTATATATATATATATATATATATATATATATATACATATGTAATTTAATAAATTAAACTTCTGTTGATGTGTCGTTAAATTATATATATAATTTACTTGGCCACACTTTTAAAGTGTCCAATTTTTATAATTGAAAAAACAACATATTATAAGTGTGGCCATAAAATTTTCACTAAAATATTATATTCCCTCCAATATTTCTAACTCTCCCTCCCATTTTTATTGGCCAAAAAATATATATTAATAAATCATAAAACATTAGCTTTCCTCTTTCACTTCACTTTCCATGCTTTCACTGAAGAACTAGTGCCTGAATCGATTCTCTTCTCCGATACCGATTTGTGAGAAAAAACGCTGAAGAGTTGAAGTCGTCGAAGAACGTCTGAGCTGAAGAGTTGAAGAGTTGAAGTCATCGAAGAACTGAGTTGAAGAGTTGAAGTCATCGAAGAACTGATAGTTGAAGTCGTCTTCTCCGATAACGATTTCTTCAAGAGTAAGTACGATTCTCTTTTCCGATACCTATTTTGTGAAGCTTAAGTACTAAAACAGTCTTCTTGTTAGCTGAAGTGGTTGATTTTTTGTTTTGTGTTTAGAAGGAATTGATTACTTTGGGGTTGTTGGCAAGATGAACTGAAGCTAATTAATCTCTCCGTCACGCTTTTCTCTCAAATTTCTCACTGAAGAACACGATTTAAGGAATATTTTGTTGAAATAGGGTTTACAGGTAAGAAATTCTATCTTTGAAAGTCTAAATTTTAGCTTTAGGGTTTGATATTCTTGTGTTGTTGATACGATTTTTGGGAGTCTAGCTCGTATTTTAGCTTCATCAATTTATTTTTGGGATTCTAGATCGTATTTTAGCTTCATCCAAATTAAATATGTATTTTTGTTTCCTCATTGTTGATAGATCTACATCATAGAACAGTGGACGCAATGAACTTTCCTGATTCATGTTCACAATAATTGTTTTAATTGGCCTTCAAGACAATAAAACAAGAAACTGGAAGAGGAGGGGAAATTAGTAATTATATTTACACCAACTTGCATTTATATGTGCAGAGTAACGACTTAAGTTGGTTAAAAAAATATTAACCTTTTAGCCAATATGTTGTCTCTATCTTGATGATACATGCTTAATTTACGGTGGATTGGATCAGATATTATTTCCCTGTTTTGATCAGTGGCACTTCTTTCATTGTTGTTCTTGGAATTAGGATCCTATGTTTCAGCCAGAAATGTCAAGTACCTATCAACCTGTGAAGTGCAATGTTGATTTTACAATTTGTACCTGCAACAATGAGAGAGAGAAATGTATTTATGAAAGGCATTGCTGAGATGAGCTCTAGTAGTTGAGTGCTTGGAGAGGACATTGTGTTCTTTGGGAAGCAAAGTGAGTTGGCCAAGTAGGAAATCTCGGGTCAACAAAAGTCCAAAAGTTGTAGGAATATGTTTAAAAGTAGATGAATGGCTAAGTGTATTTTCTGTTTGTGTAAAGAAAAGAATCTTTATTAGTACTAACCTACTTCATTCCTCTAACAATTTGTTTCTGCTAACATTTTTTATAGCACCTGAGGCAGTGGATTAAAGCCATTAAAAGTATGATCTTGTTCTTTGGCCAGAAGTGTACTTGGAGTTGGCATTGATCTTATGTGATTGTGACTCTGTTTTGCCAGAATTAGGTGTGTCATTTTCCCCTTTTTCCACCTTGAGAATTGGAGTTCAGGCAGCATCGGAAGGCTTAAACACGATCACTGCTTGCATTCAAAGTCAGCTTTAGAGAGAATTTGACTCTGTTTTGCGAGAATTAGGTGTGTCATTTGCGAGAATGCAAGCACTGATCGTGTTTAAACCTTTGTAAGAGCTCATTTTCTTTATGAGGAATCAAAAGATGAAAACATGAATGGTTCTTAGCTCTTATATATATGTACTATTGACTTAGAATGCATGAATAGTTCTTAGCTCAAGATCTTGTATGTGTCAGAAATGATTATATATGTATGTGTTTGTTTATATACATGTGTGTGTATGTATCTGAATTTTGTAGAGTACGAAATTCTGAAAGTTTTTTTGTTGTTAAATTTTTGTTTGTAATGTGATGGTAAAAGGATATATGTGATTTCCATGTTTTAGTCCTTAGAATATGTGATTTCTATGCTTTAGTCAAAACTGAAAGCACATCCTCTAAAGCTAGTCGTTCACTGACCTGCAACTTGGTGTGAGCTTGTATCTAAGAACGGATGGATGGATCAAACATCAATTTAGTTGAATACAGTGAATCTGCAATCTGCTAGAATACCCTGCTGCCTGAGCTCAAAATAAATCTATAGACAGTGCCGCAATCTGAACCCAATTAATCTATACACAGTGCTGCAATTTGAACTCAAAAAATCTGCAATCTGCTAGAATAAACAGAGCTGCCTGAACTCAAAATATCTGCAGTCTACAATCTACAATCTGCAATATGATTTGTTGTTCTATAACTGTTGCAATCTGCAATCTGATTTGTTGTTCTACAACTGCTGCAAACTGGAACTTCTTGCCTCTTCTATAACTGCTGCAATCTGGTATATATATGGAATGGAGGTGATCAAATTTGAAGGGTCACCACAAGTCAATTTGATCTCATTGAAGTGTATGATGAAAAGTTTTTGAACTATTGTAAAAGTTTGAATACATTATATTTGATTTTGTGAAATATATTCATTTTAGAATATATTGAACTATTATAAGAGTACTTTTTGAACTATTGAGTACACATATTAAGAATATTGCTTTATAAGTATGTGTATGCACACAAGACATACTATCTTTTGAAGTTTATTGCAAATCTATATATTTGAATTACTTATTACTTATTAGCTAATTTAATTCTTGAGATTATTTATTGCAAAACAATATTGGTGTTTTTTAATTAAAAATTGTGGCATATAAATATTTATAGCCAAAATAATATTACCACACTTAAAAAGTGTAGCCATAGGATTGTAAATTGTGGTATGCACATGGGAAAGGATTACACTTCAAAGTGTTGTCATACATTAGATGGAAAAGGCAACACTTTAAAATCGTAGCCAATAAGGAAGCAAAGGCCACGCTTGAAAATGTAGTTGTATGAGATAGAAATGTTGCTATTTGAGGTACATCAAAGCGTGGCCTTTTTGCCTTTTAGGCTACGCTTTTAAGTGTAGCTGATAAGGCAACACTTGAAAAGTGTTGCCTAAACTCTAAGGTTACGCCTCTTTCGGCCACCCCTGGAAAAGCGTTGCTTAAAGTCAAAAAGTGTGGCCTTTTATCGAAGGCAACACTTTTTCATAGTTTAGGCCACACTTTTCTAGGGTGGTTGTAGACATAAAATGTTGTAGTGAAATTAGAACTTGAACATGAATTTAGAACTTGAACATGAACTTAGAACTTGAACTTGAACTTAGAATTTGAAGTTAAACTTAGAATTTGAACTTAGAACTTGAACTTGAACTTGAACTTAGAACTTGATCTTGAACTTGAACTTAGAACTTAGAACTTGAACTTGAACTTAGAACTTGAACTTGAACTTGAAATTAGAACTTGAACATGAATTTAGAACTTGAACTTGAACTTAGAACTTAGAACTTAGAACTTGAACTTGAACTTGAACTTGAACTTGAACTTGAACTTGAACTTGAACTTGAACTTGAACTTGATCTTGATCTTGAACTTGAACTAGAACTTAGAACTTAGAACTTAGAACTTGAACTTAGAACTTGAACTTGAAATTAGAACTTGAACATGAAGTTAGAACTTGAACATGAACTTAGAACTTCAACTTCAACTTAGAACTTGAACTTGAAATTAGAACTTGAACTTGAACTTAGAGCTTGAACTTGAACTTGAACTTGAACTTGAACTTAGAATTTGAACTTGAACTTAGAACTTGAACTTGAAATTAGAACTTGAACTTGAACTTGAAATTAGAACTTGAACATGAATTTAGAACTTGAACTTGAACTTAGAACTTGAACTTAGAACTTGATCTTGAACTTGAACTTGAACTTGAACTTAGAACTTAGAACTTAGAACTTGAACTTGAACTTAGAACTTGAAATTAGAACTTGAACTTGAAATTAGAACTTGAACATGAAGCTAGAACTTGAACATGAACTTAGAACTTCAACTTCAACTTAGAACTTGAACTTGAAATTAGAACTTGAACTTGAACTTAGAGCTTGAACTTGAACTTGAACTTGAACTTAGAGCTTGAACTTGAACTTGAACTTGAACTTAGAATTTGAACTTGAACTTGAACTTAGAACTTGAACTTGAAATTAGAACTTGAACTTGAACTTGAACTTAGAACATGAACTTAAAATTTGAAGTTGAACTTAAGACTTGAACTTGAAATTAGAACTTGAACTTGGAACTAATTAGCTTGAATATATAACTAATTAATTTTAGAAATTAGATATGAACTTGAATTGAAAACTTGAACTTATTAAAACTTGAATATATATATATATAACTAATATTCTTGGATTTGAAGTTTATATATAACTAATTTTAGAACTTTTCGTGCTAGGCAACTGAGGAAGCTCTACATCTAAAAAAGTTGATATAAGACTATATTGCTTCTTTCATCAAAGTAGGAGATAAGGTTGGTGCTTCTAAATTTCTAAAGTTCAAGTACAATTGTTTTCAATAATGTGTTTGTGTCCATGTAGTATTGATACTTAGCTTTAAATTTAGAAATAATATATTTGGTAAGCATAAGTACCAACACTAGTTGATCCTATTGATGACAAAATTGATTTTCTTGCAAGATCGATTTGTGTCCATCTAGTGTTGACACTTAGCTTTAAATTTAGAAATAATATATTTGTTAAGCATAAGTACCAACACTAGTTGATCCTATTGATGACAAAATTGATTTTCTTGCAAGATCGATTTGTGTCCATCTAGTGTTGACACTTAGCTTTAAATTTAGAAATAATATATTTGTTAAGCATAAATATCAACACTAGTTGATTCTATTGATGACAAAATTGATTTTCTTGCAAGATCGATTTGTGTCCATCTAGTGTTGCTATTAAGCTTTAATTTAGGAATAATGTGTTTGTTAAGCATAAGTATCAACACTAGTTGATCCTATAGATGACAAAATTGATTTTCTTGGAAGATCGATTTGTGTCCATCTAGTGTTGACACTTAACTTTAAAAAGTTGTTAAGTTGTTAAAGTTATAAAGTTGTTAAGTTGTTTAAATAAGTTAAATTAAATAATGTGGTTTTGTTGATGGATTTAGTTGTTGGAATTAAGTCAAAACTAATGTAGTTAAAGTTAAAAAGTTGTTAAGTTGTTTAGATAAATTAAAATAAATAATGTGATTTAGTTGGTGGATTTAGTCAAAACTAAACTAGTTAAAGTTGTTATGTTGTTTATATAAGTTAAAATAAATAATGTCGGTTTAGTTAGTGAATTTAGTTGTTGGAATTAAGTCAAAACTAATGTAGTTAAAGTTCAAAAGTTGTTATGTTGTTTAAATAAGTTAAAATAAATAATGTCGGTTTAGTTAGTGAATTTAGTTGTTGGAATTAAGTCAAAACTAATGTAGTTAAAGTTAAAAAGTTAAGTTTGTTTAAATAAGTTAAAATAAATATTGTGGTTTAGTTGGTGGATTTAGTTGTTCGAATTAAGTCAAAACTAAACTAGTTAAAGTTGTTAAGTTGTTTAAATAAGTTAAAATAAATATGTCAAAACTAGTTAGACTTAGAAAGTGGTTAAGTTGTTTAAATAAATTCAAATGTTATTTAGTTGATGGAATTAAAATTATCATTATTGTTTGTGTAGATGAATCCTGATCGTAGTTGGATGTATAATAGAAACAATCCTGGTCGAGCGGGTATGATTCCAGAATTTGCAGAAGGTGTCACTAGATTTATAAATCATGCAATGACACTTGACGATTTTTTAAATTCAAGATTGATTAGGTGTCCGTGTGTTGTGAAAATGTGAGATATCATACAACAAAGACTGTTGCTATGCATCTTATGATGAATGGATTCAAACCAGGGTATACAGTTTGGACTAGCCATGGTGAGGTTGAAAGTGACACTATGTTTAATAACTTTGTTGTCAGTGAAAGTAGTAGATTTACCGAGCATAATTATTTCCAAGGTTCTAGAATGTCAGATATGATTAATGATGCTTTTGGGATGCATTCTGATTTTGAACAAGGAGAAAATGTAGAAGAAGCTCCTAATGAAGAAGCAAACATCTTTTATGAACAATTGCGTGATTGTAGTAGTCCTTTGTTCAACGGGAGTCAACACTCTAAATTGTCTGTTGCAGTTAGATTGTTAAGTATCAAATCTGACAATAATATTTCTCAAGGAGCAATGGACTCTATGATAGAACTTATGAAGGAATTAGTTGATCCCAATGTAGAGAACAAGAGGTATGCAGCGCTTCAGGCCCAACTAACTTTTCTTTTTGAATCAGGAAATATTCTTCCTCCATGTCCGGCTAGCAGTGATGGATCTGATCAGGAGGGTGATGAGAATGATGAGGAGAGTGAGGGTGATGAAGAGTAGTTGTATCTATTTGACATTTTAGACTTCTATATTTTTAGAATTGTTTAATTTGATCGTATTTTAGTTTATTTTGAAATAGTTTGTATATGTTGAAAATATTGTGTTGTTTTGGTTGAATGAAGTTTATTTGGCTTTGAGTTGTTTTGGTTAGATGAATTTTATTTGGCTTTGGTTTGTTTTGGTTGGATGAAGTTTATTTGGCTTTGGGTTGTTTTGGTATAAATATGCAGGTGGGCAACTAAAAATTGCAGCAATTTGCTGCCTGTTTTGCAGCAAAAAACCGACCTCTGGAGGTCGGAATTTCAAAAATACAAAAATAAAAATACCAACCTCCGGAGGTCGGAATTTCAACATTACAAAAATAAAAATACCGACCTCCGGAGGTCGGAATTTCAACATAACAAAAATAAAAATACCGACCTCCAAAGGTCGGAATTTCAACATTACAAAAATAAAAATACCGACCTCCGGAGGTCGGAATTTCAACATTACAAAAATAAAAATACCGACCTCCGGAGGTCGGAATTTCAAAAATACAAAAATAAAAATACCGACCTCCGGAGGTCGGAATTTCAACATTACAAAAATAAAAATACCGACCTCCGGAGGTCAGAATTTCAACATTACAATTGAATTAATATTTACGATCTCACCTTTGTAATCTCAAAACCTTGGACCATAATAAGGCTTATATTGGATATATAGTGAGTTTTGTAGTCTAAAATATAGATCTATAGACCTATCTCACATCCAAAATGATATGCCAATAAATATATATTTTTTTAAAGTCAACCAAAGTTTTTCTCGATGTTGAGAAATAGTATGCAAATAGACTTTTTTTTTCTTTTGCAAACTTGAAATACAGTTGTGTTCTCTTTCAATTAGTTGTACCAAAAGCAATTATAAGTGAATGTCTCATCATGTATTCATTATAAAATTTAAAAAAAGTTAAATATTTGAAAATTAGAAGTTGTGTTCGGTCATGACTCATCATGAATATAAATTTGAATTTTTATTGACTTTTATAAGTAATTTAGTGGGAAAAAATTAAAATAACTTTTTGTCATTTTAAAATTCTTGAAAATTTTGAAATTCAACTTCAAGTTAGATTTCGAAATTTGAATACATGATGAGACATTCATTTAAAGTGGGACTGGGACGTGCGGCACCGATGATGAAAGACGGAGTTTGAACTTTGAAAATTGAAAGTGTACTGGTGACGGGAAGTGGGATTGGGACGTGCACAGTGCACTGATGGAAAACTGAAAAGTAAAAAATTTGAAAAGTCTTTCACCTATTTTCCATTTTGCATATAATATTTAATATAATAATAATATATATTATAATATAATATATTTCGGTTAAATTGAAATATACAAAAATCACATATCGAAAACCGAATCAAAATATCGAAAATACAAAAATATATACCGAAAATCGAAATATCGAAACCGAAATACTAAAACAAATTGATTTGATTCGTTATTTTAATTTTTTGGTATTTATGACCAGCCCTACTTGAAATACAATTGTGTTCTCTTTCAATTAGTTGTACTAAAAGCAATTATGAGTGAATGTCTCATCATGTATTCATTATAAAAAAAAATTAAAAAGTTAAATATTTGAAATTTAGAAGTTATGTTCGGTCATGAATATAAATTTGGATTTTTATTGACTTTTATAAGTAATTTAGAATGGAAAAATAATTAAAAACTTTTTGTTATTTTTAAAATTCTTGAAAATTCTGAAATTCAACTTCAAGTTAGATTTCGAAATTTTATGATCAAATATATTTTTTGGAGTTCAAGGTCAAAAAAAAATTTATGATCAACACCTCCAAATATAATACTTGTAAAATATGATCCACGAGGACTACGACATACACTATAACAAAATCAGCTTTTAACGGCTATTAATGCATATTAATAAAAATTGCTAAAGTCATTACTCACATCAGTTAATTGTCATTGAATCCAATATTGTTATAGGTTTTAGGGACATTTACAATTAGTGTTAATTGCGTCTAAAATAAATATATTATTGAGCAATTAATCTATTATCTATCGTTCATTAATTTTCATTAAAAATCATTTTTAATGATATCATGGAAGAAACTTCAACCACACAACTGTTTTTTTTTTTTTCAAATGCAGAAGATAAGGTTTACAACTCATACGGAATTCTTTTTAAAATAGTGAAATGTTTCAAATGATAAAATTCTTAGAAAAGAAAATAGAAAAATATTCTTAAGTTTTTTTTTTAAAGGTTAAATCTTTAAAAATAAGGTGTAATAGGGAAATAAAATAGAGGAAAAGTAAAGCTTATTTCTTCCTTATTGATAGTGAAAAAGGAGATTTTTTGTACTTTTAAAATCAAATAAGAAGGGATTAGATAGACCAGAGAATATAGAGAGCTCGGTCCACCCATTAGATTGAGGTGATTAGTGTTCAGGAGTGACGCCCAGACAAACACCTTGCTTGGTTACGAAATAGGATGAAATATAAATTTTCGCCAGTTAGTTTATCTATCCCCGCTCAACGATGTAGTTAGATGGCTAACTGGGGTAGGCAGCGAGAGGCAAACCACTCGGACCATACTATCAACCCTATAAACCAGTAATTTGACAACTGAAGTGAATTCTAAGCTAAAAGTATGATACATGGAATCCAATACATACTGCAGCCCTGAGATTTTCCAACTATTGTAAGTAATTTTATTATTTTGTTCTTGCATTCTTCTCTTTTGGGTCTCTTAACTAAATAAATTAAATCAGTATAATTTAGTAAAAATAGCTAATTGACAAGTCATTTGGGTTCGATAATCTGGTTCTTTTAAGAGCCACTATATTACTTGTGCGACCGCGTACAGTTGCGTGTGCAATTGGGAGCGACAACGGCCCTGGCAGCGTAAGGCAAAACGATATATCATCACAATAGCTCTTAAGTGATGGTTGTCGGTTAGAAAAACTCTCATAGAAGTATTTTGTATTTTAATATACATCAGAAATATTTGTATTTTCATATACAAACAGAGTTCATATTGTTTTTTTGCATACATACAGAGTTATTATTGTATTTTTAAATACACAGAGTTGAAAACCATGTTTTAAAGCTTTTCTTTATACTACATTTATTTACACTGCTTTATATTAAAATCAGTTTAGTTGAGCTGAGTTGAGTTGAGCCAGGTAAGTTCTTCAATTCCTTTCAAGCTTATGTCTTGTTTTAGATTTTCCCTCGCATACTCGTACATTCAATGTATTGATGCCAGTTGGTCTGCATCTTATTATGATGCATACACAGGTAACCAGGATCAGCATGCAGCGCCTTGTTGATCCAATTGAGCACTCAAAGTCAGTTGGTGAGCCTCCTAGCTTTCCGGATGATCCTTTTTATTGCTTTAAGTATTCTAGTTCATAAGGATGTCGTGAGTCTTGTCCTGACGTCCATCTCAGTTGTTTAGAGACTTCATAGACAGAGTTAGTGATGTTAGTTCATGAGTCTTTACTTTCCCTTTCAGTTAAGTTGAGACTTGAGTTGCCACTTTGGCAGTGAATGTTATTTATTACATTCTAAGTTATTTATTGAGCAATTCAGTTTATTTTTTTAAAGTATATTTATCTTGAGTAAATTCTTCCGCTGAGTAAGTAAGCCAGACCAAGGGTTCGTTTGGGGCCAGCAATGGTTCTCGAGTGTTAGTCCAGCCTAGGGTGTAGGCTCGGGGCTTGACAAGTACAAGTTTAGTGATTCAAAGCATGAAATGGAGGTGAAAAGGAAGATCAATATATAAGCCATACACACACAAAAAAAGTTTCAAGTTTCTTGGTTGTATAATCTAAGGTAACGGGAAGATGACGATGTGGACATACATCAAATTAGAGCAAGGTGGGTGAAATAGAGGCTCGCCTCTAGGGTACTCTGTGATAATTAAGAATGTGTTACCGAAGCTTAAAGATAAGTCTATATATATAGTGATGGTTAATTAGACCTACTTTATGCACACATTCAGAAGATGAAGGAAGCGGGGATGAAGATACTCATTTGGATGTGTGGGCATACTAGGAGACATAAGATTAAGAACAAGTTTATACAGGACAATGTGGTATTGACATTTGTGGTGGACAAGAAAATGGAAGCGAGATTGAGATGGTCCGCATATATGACGAAGAGGTGTGTGAATAAATTAGTAAGAAGATGTGAGAGACCGGCTGTAGAAGGTTTAAGAAGAAGTAGAGGCAGGCCAAAGAAGAACTAGGTTGAGGTGACTAGACAAAATATGACACATGACACATCTTCAACTTGCTTGTCATAACACTAGATAAGAAGGTACAGAGACTGATGATACAAGGATAAAAGGTATAGACAAGTGTTATCGTAATTTTATGTGGGAGAGGCAGGGTCAGTCTCCTCTTCAGATTTATTGCATAAAATATATATCATGTCTAGCTAGTGAGTCTCAAGTACTAAAGACTTCCCACAATGGTTCTAAAGAAAACATCACCATAAATGATATTTGGCCAAAAACTCTAAATAAAACACTAAACAAATAGAGGTAAGTGAGTTGAAATAATTGAATCTATTTGTGATTGTTCTGAGTTGACATAAGGCAATGTGAATTCATCAAAAATCACGTCTTGGAACATACATTCTTCTGGTTGAAATATGGTATGATCTATAACCAATAAACACACAAGGATATACAAGTTTTTGGTAAAACATTGTTATTCCATTTAAATAGGGGAAAAACCAACATCCAAACATTTTTAAGGATACATTATTCGATTCAATGGATGAAAATAGATATTGATGGATGACCGTTGAAAATTTCATATTATTTTTACATATATTGAACATTGGAAATACATATGTAATATATACTTCAAACACAATGTTATTTATTTCACACACTAGCTAGATAGATAAAACTATCTAGCCAATATATCACACAAGGACACATATATATGTGTGTGTGCAAACATACATATATTTATATATATATATATATATATATATATATATATATATATATATTTTGCATATGTAAAAATATGGAAATGAGAGTTTAAAATATTTTTGGGAAGTTTGGAGGTGTTTCGGGCTCCATTTTCCAGATATTTTAGTTGGCCCAACGGCTATTTTTGCAAAAATAACCATTAGCCTGCTATCAATCTACTACTAGGCCGGTCTACCAAGCTCCCGTGCCTAGACGGTTCAGCCACCAACCCAACCCATGAATCGGGTCAAAGGAGCCGACCCATTATTCCTAGCCGTGCCGGGACATTACTGATGCTTATCGGGGTGATACCGAGTTGACCCGATCCACTTGACTGGCTTAACACATGATGTAATAGAAGGGGTCGAAACCAAAGTGTAATTTAAGATTTGAAATTTATGTTAGTGCCCATCTTAAAACTAGAGAAACCTAAAAAGGAGTTGACTACAAAAGAATGAGAATATAATTAAAGCACACTATTAAATATATCATTTTTGTAATAGGTAAATTTTAATAATATTTTACATATATTGAACATTAAAAATACAACTCTAGAACGAGAGGAACATATGTAATATTTTCTTCAAACACAATATGATTTATTTCACACACTAGCTAGTCAATATCACACACAGACACACACATATATTTGTGTGTAAACATACATACATACATATATATATATATATATATATATATATATATATATATTTGCATATGTATAAATTAGGCTATGAGCCATTGAGTAGCATTGATGTTTTATTACTTGAGAAGGTGACAATCGATATCTTTTGTCATGTGAATGGCAATGCCCAAGAGAGCAAGAGGCTCTGGTGTGTCTTCAGTTTTCTTCTCGTACAAAAACGTCCATGTAGTCCAATGATGATCAAATGATGTGATAATAGTGAAGGAATCGTACAACTCTAACAGATCTCCACCAATCACTTTCCAAGTGATTGTTTTAGTTTCATGATCGATGGCTTCAATCACTTCCTTTATCTTCTTATCTTTTCCATCTACGATCAATAAAATCGAAAATATAAGAGATAAAAGATAAAAGTTACCCGTTAAAACTTATAAAGTACATAAGCTTTTGGAGCAAGTAATATGACCATCAAAAAACTTTTTTACAAAAAATATTCAATTGGAAATGGACTTTCTCAATATCAGACACACCTAAATGTAAAAAATTGATTCATATGTAGAGAGAGGGGAAATGTGTATATTTTACCGTCGTTATATGTCCATTCAACTATTGAACCAACATCTACCGCTTCACCTTCATGAATCTCAAAACTTTTGATCTTGCTAGGGCATATGTTGGATATATGATGAGTTTTGGTATGAAAAATATCATGAACCAAATGTCCTCCACACTTCACCTCTACTGAAGAAATCAACTTACCCTTCAGACCCATATTTTTTTTGGCTTAACAAAAAGTTTTGAAAGAAAGTGGTGATAAAATTATTAGAAATGGTAGTCCTTATATAGATTTCAATTAGCTACACCAAAAGTTATTATATAAATATTATAAAACATGATCCACGACATATCATAGAAGTTTAGGTTGGGTTGTTAGCCATTAATGAAAAAATGATCTAAAAAAATAGTATCTTTTTTTTTATTTTATTTTTATTATTTTTATAGTAGGTTTAAAAGAGTCTCTTAAGCATTATTTGGGCAGTTTTGATGTTTTAAATTTGTCAAAAGTGAGAATTGTCTTCCTCAAATATTTATCAAGCTTTAATTATTAAGTTTAATGGGAAAAAGCTATTTAATGAAACTCACATTTAGAACTTGTCACGCCTCGAGCCTACACCCTGAGCGGGACTGGCACTCGAAGACCATTGTTGGCCCCAAGCAAACCCTTGGCCTGACTTATTAACTCAATGGAAGACTTAACTCATCACATAAACATTTATGAAGGAACTAGAATGTCATAAAGGAACACTCAACTGGCCATTTAGGCAAACTCAAGTCTTTAATATAAGAAATGAAGAGTAAAGACAACTGAAATAACTAACTGACTATTTGTCTATGAAGCCTCTAAAACAACTGAGATGGATGTTAGGATAAACCCCACAACATCCTAATGGACTAAACTAGAAAGCAATGACAATAGATCCTTCGGAATGCAAGGAGACTCACCGACTGACTCTGAATTGCTCACTGGATCAACAGTGCGCTGAAATGCTGAATACATGATGAGACATTCATTTAAAGTGGGACTGGGACGTGCGACACCCGCTATGGGAGACGGAGTTTGAACTTTGAAAATTGAATGTGTACTGGTGACGGGAAATGGGATTGGGACGTGCACAGTGCACTGTGCAGATGGAAAACTGAAAAGTCAAAAATTTGAAAAGTATTTCACCTATTTTTCATTTTGCATATAATATTTAATATTAATAATTTATATAATAATAATATATATTATAATATAATATATTTCGGTTAAATCGAAATACCGAAATATACAAAAATCACATATTGAGAATCGAACCGAATTATCAAAAATACAAAAATATATATCGAAAACCGAAATATCAAAACCAAAATACTAAAAAAATTGATGTGATTCGTTATTTTGGTTTTTCAGTATTTATGAACAGCCCTACTTGAAATACAATTGTGTTCTCTTTCAATTAGTTGTACTAAAAGCAATTATGAGTGAATGTCTCATCATGTATTCATTATAAAAAAAATAAAAAGTTAAATATTTGAAATTTAGAAGTTATGTTTGGTCATGAATATAAATTTGGATTTTATTGACTTTTATAAGTAATTTAGAATGGAAAAATAATTAAAAACTTTTTGTTATTTTTAAATTTTCAAAATTTCTGAAATTCAACTTCAAGTTAGATTTCGAAATTTTATGATCAAATATATTTTTTGGAGTTCAAGGTCAAAAAAAAATTTATGATCAACACCTCCAAATATATTACTTGTAAAATATGATCCACGAGGACTACGACATACACTATAACAAAATCAGCTTTTAACGGCAACTGCATTCATAACTCATCATGCATATGTTAATGACATTATTATTTTTGATAGTGATAAGTCTTCTGCTATTAAACACATCATAAATGAAATTAAGATTTATAAAAATACTTCTAGTCGACTTATGAATAAGGATAAAAGTTTATATAATGGAACTGTGATGCATTATAAGTTTAATGCTAAAAGTCAAGCTCCTAATAAAGCCAAACACTAAATTAAGATTGCCTTTTCAATTTTCATGTCATCATGAGTTAAGTGTGGGACAAAGCTTAACTAATCAAATTTATTTTTTGTTATGACTTTGTGTAAAAATACACCTGTCGTTATTCCAAGAAATCCTTCAATTATGCAAGTATATCCAAATTATTCTTCACTCTAACAGTTATTCCAAAATAACAAAAAAATAAACAATCAATTATAACTTTGCACTATTTCAATTGGACATTTTTGCGTTGTTCTTTTATTTATTTATATTTATTTGGAGGGGGAGGGTTGAATGTGAGAAATATAATAAGATAAGAAAATAAATAGTATAAATACTTCTCATTTTAAGAAAAAAAAAATGAAGTATAGATTTTTCTTCTAATTACGTGCATATTAGGTATGAGTTATTATTTCTGAACATTATTACGTACCTTTCTTGACTAAACTCTAAGAAAAATATGGAAAAAAAAATCAATTTCAGTAATATTTTGATATTTACTTATTTTAACGTTAAGACATCTCCAATTTCAATCAAGTGCTATCATATTAGTTTTGAAAAGAAAAAATTAAATAAATATTTAGTCGAAAAATTAATCTTGATAAATTAATTTTCATATTTCATAAAATTGGCATTGTATACAATATTTTCATTTAAAATAGTTAGATTAATCTCATAACCTCCAAAATAAATTTTACTCAATCTCTAAAATTAAGAGCATGTATCCTTAACTTTAAATGGATGACAAAATATTTCCATTTTAAATAATTCAAGGGACATCAGCCCTTTTTTTTGTTGAAATAATTGTTGGAAGAAAAGGTATTTTTGATACATTTGATTTTTGGATATAGTTTGAGGGTATTTTTAAACTAAAAATATATGACAAAGATATTTTTTATCCAAAAATATAACCAATGATAAATTTGATTTATTTTGAAGTATTTTTTTAATCTTTTTTTCCTAGTTTTAAGGAAGAAAATCATGAAGGCAAATATTTTTGCGGTGTGAATAATTCCACTTTTAATTGTCAAATCGGAACACTTTTTAAGGCATTGACAAGACTTTAGATTTATAATATTTTATCAAAATCAACTTCAGACATTTTTCAGTGAAGTTATCATCATACTAGACCTAATAACTTAAGACGCTTTTAAATTTTTCTGAAAATATAATTCATAATTAGATTGTATTCAATTTGTTTCACTAAGAGTCATGCATGATATTCTGATTAAATTTTCAAGCCAGAAAGTACGTATTCATCGTATTTGATTCCTCAATAATTAGTGAAACATTGATAGACTATTTTCTGATGATAAGTGTATTCTTTTTCTTTTGTTTAAAAATTTTTAGAAAAATTATTTCATCATGATAAATCTAAATAAATTAATATTAGATTAAAGGTTAAAATTATCATCATATAATTAATTTATTTATTTCAACCGTGACATCCATTGTCTTCTTTTCCACCTTCTTAGTTGTGGTCTCACCTCTATCATGACATCAATATTTTCGATTTGAAAGGAGAAAGTTTAGGATTTTAAAGAAGCCAATTAAAAATATATCTCAAAAAATTAATATGTTTTTTTACATTGTTGTTGTATAATGATAATTTCACTTAATATATTTGAAATTTCATGATAATTATTTTTCAATTATTACAACAAAAATCTATGAATTTTACAGGTGTCAAAATAATATGAAAAATCGACTGAACCTAATTGAACCGAACCAATTTATATCATTTTTTCAATAAAATTGTGAACTTTTATTTAAGTGTATAATTGTCCCGAACAATTGGGATGGGTTTTTTAGATTGTAATAAAAATCGAAAAAATTTAGAATCGAACCGAATAATCTTACATATATGTAAATATATTTTTTATATTCACAATAAGTTGAATTTAATATATAAATACATTTTATAACATTTTTCAAACATAAATATAATTACCTAGTCCTAGATACTATAATAGATACTCCATCAAAAAATAAGACAAAATTTATGCAAGCACTCCTATTAAATATTTAAGATCAAACAATACGGTAACAAGGTTTTACATTCTTGACATTTTGGTGAAAATTTGAAGTACTTCTTCAAGAAAATACTTGCAAAAGAAATCACAAGTAAATATTTTAATAATAGTATATTTTGAGGTGATATTTAAAAGTAAAAAAACAAAAAAAAATTTAACCGAACTATACCAAACCGGAAGAATGATTTAGATGGTTTTAAAAAATCTAATTGAAGTTATACATTATAAAATACCTGAAAAATTAGGATGATATAATTTTTTTAAAATAACCGAATCGTACCATTGACACCTCAAATTTTATCGGATTTGAACGACATCTTATTAATTGTGAGTAGATAAAGAAGATCTTGTGGACAACGATATAAAAACAGCAAAATCTTTGGTTTCTATGACTTAAATTTTCTTAGTCAAAATCTAAGAAAATTATGGATTTTTATTTAAGTGTATAACCGTCCCTAATAATTGGGATGGTTTTTTTAGTTTATAATATAAAAAAAATCTGAACCGAACCGAATAATCTTACATTTAAATATATATTATATATTAACAATATGTTGAATTTAATATAAAAATACATTTTATAGCATTTTTCAAACATAAATATAACCTAGTCCTAAATACTGTAATAGATACTTCATCAACCAATAAGGCAAAATCTATGCAAACACTTCTATTAAATGTTTATAAGATCAAACAATACAGTAATAATGTTTTACATTATTGACATTTTTTTGAAAATTTGAAGTGCTTCTTCAAGAAAATACTTGTGAAAGAAATTGCAAATAAATATTTTAAGAATAGTATATTTTTAGGTGATATTTAAAAGTAGAAAAAAAAATTTAACCGAACTGTACCAATACCGAAGAATGATTTAGACGGTTTTAAAAAATATAATTTTGGTTATACATTATAAAATACCTGAAACATTAGGATGATATAAGTTTTTTAAAATAACCGAACCGTCTCATTGACACTCTAAATTTTATCGGATTTGAATGACATCTTATTAATTGTGAGTAGATAAAGAAGATCTTGTGGACAACGATATAAAAACAGCAAAATCTTTGGTTTCTATGACTTAAATTTTCTTAGTCAAAATCTAAAAAAATTGTGGATTTTTATTTAAGTCTATAACCGTCCCTAATGATTGGGATGGTTTTTTTAGTTTATAATATAAAAAAAAAACTTGAACTAAACCGAATAATCTTACATGTAAATATATTTTATATATTAACAATATGTTGAATTTAATATAAAAATACATTTTATAGCATTTTTCAAACATAAATATAACCTAGTCCTAGATACTGTAATAGATACTTCATCAAACAATAAGGCAAAATCTATGCAAACACTTCTATTAAATGTTTATAAGATCAAACAATACGGTAATAATGTTTTACATTCTTGGCATTTTTTTGAAAATTTGAAGTGCTTCTTCAAGAAAATACTTGTGAAAGAAATCACAAGTAAATATATTAAGAATAGTATATTTTGAGGTGATATTTAAAAGTAGAAAAAAAAATTAACCGATCTGTACCAATACCGAAGAATGATTTAGACGGTTTTAAAAAATCTAATTTTGGTTATACATTATAAAATACCTGAAACATTAGGATGATATAAGTTTTTTAAATTAACTGAACCGTCCCATTGACACTCCAAATTTTATTGGATTTGAACGACACCTTATTAATTGTGAGTAGATAAAGAAGATCTTGTGGACAACGATATAAAAACAGCAAAATCGTTGATTTCTATGACTTAAACTTTCGTAGCCAAAATCTAAGAAAATTGTGGATTTTTATTTAAGTGTATAACTGTCCCTAATAATTGGGATGATTTTTTTAGTTTATAATATAAAAAAAATCTGAACCGAACCGAATAATCTTACATGTAAATATATTTTATATTTTAACAATATGTTGAATCTAATATAAAAATACATTTTATAGCATTTTCAAACATAAATATAACCTAGTCCTAGATACTGTAATAGATACTTCATCAAACAATAAGGCAAAATCTATGCAAACACTTCTATTAAATGTTTATAAGATCAAACAATACGATAATAATGTTTTACATTCTTGACATTTTTTTGAAAATTTGAAGTGCTTCTTCAAGAAAATACTTGTGAAAGAAATCTCAAGTAAATATTTTAAGAATAGTATATTTTGAGGTGATATTTAAAAGTAAAAAAAAAAAATTAACCGAACTGTACCAATACCGAAGAATGATTTAGACGGTTTAAAAAATCTAATTTTGGTTATACATTATAAAATACCTGAAACATTAGGATGATATAAGTTTTTTAAAAGGCAAAAGTACTCATTACCCCCCTTGAACTTGAAGTTTTTTATACGGTGTACACCTAAATTAAATTATGTTTTAATTACCCCCCCCCCCCCCCGAACTTGATTATTCCTCCGTCGCGTACACCTTTTTCGTCCACCTGGCAGAGAAATTGACAACACACTCTACTAGGCATGTGAGGAAGTGATTTTTTGCCACATCACAAAGCTACAACAGTAAAAAAACGTAAAATCTCTTTTTTTTTTCTTTAATATTTGGCATATTCTAAACGAAAAATTGGGCAAAATGTAAATGAAAAGTAAAGGAAACAAAGATTAACACTTACTTGGTAAGAATTTCAGACAAATTTAAAATTTAATCGACCAACTTCACATCTAGAAAAACCCAAATCCAGAAGGAGTTCAGCGAAATCAGCCCTTATTCAAAAATAACTTTTAAACAATGAATTTTAAATTTAAGAAATTTATTTTTTGCAATATTAATTTATCCAGGTGGCTATTATTTATCCAGGTGGAAATCCACATCACCACTTTTGCCAGCTGTCGCGCGCGTGTAGTCACAATAGGAGCATGTGGACGAAAAAGGTGTACGCGATAGAGGAATAAACAAGTTCGGGGGGGTAATTAAAACGAAATTTAGTTTAGGTGTACACCGTATAAAAAGCTTCAAGTTCGGGGAGATAATGAGTGCTTTGGCCTTTTTAAAATAACTGAACCGTCCCATTGACACTCCAAATTTTATCGGATTTGAACGACATCTCATTAATTGTGAGTAGATAAAGAAGATCTTGTGGACAACGATATAAAAACAGCAAAATCTTTGGGTTCTATCACTTAAATTTTATTGGCCAAAATCTTTTTTTTTTTTTAAATGTATCGTATATGTTTATCTTATAATTTTCAATATTATCTCTATTCAACTGGTCTAATGTGACTCTCTGAGATGCAGAGAATTGAAAATATAGGTGGGTCAAGGATTAAGCCCGTTTGAATTAGCTTTTGGCTTTTGATTTATAAACTAAAATTAAAAAATTAAAAATAAATTGACTTATTTTTATGATTTTAGTTTGAAATTAGAGGCTTATAAGCACTTTTTAAAATTATTTCAATACTCTAAAAATGTTTAAAAGTTATTTAGCTTAACAACAATTAAAATAAGTCAATCAAAATAGACACTACAAGTGTGTCTGTAGGACGAAGGTAGTAAGAGTGTACTACTGATAAAGGAAACTCGACTACCTAGCTACTAAATTTCTATCATAATCCTCGACCTTTATATCCTTCTCATATTCTTAGGACCCATTTGGCCATAGATTTCCAAAGTAAAATTTGAGAAATTTTTTGTCAAATAGTGTTTGTCCATACAATTTGCCATTATTTGACAAATATTTTTAGCAAATAACCCAAATTTCCAAATACTAGAAAAAACTAGTATTTGGGTCAAATTTCATTATTTGGTATCTTTTAAAAATTCAAATTCTACACCAAACTCTTTTACAAGAAAACACCCTCTATAATAGTTGTTTGTGTTGTATTACATAATTTTTTACCGTGAACAACAAAGTAGTGATGAAATATTCAGTGATGATATGGTTGTTGGTGAAAATGATGAATAATCGGCTCAGGGTAACAAAGTCATGTGTTTTGTCTACTTCAAGGTTGTATGGAATAATGCTTGTTGCGCTCACTCCAAACTACTACATTGCTCTAGTGTCATGGACACTATTTGGTATTTGTTTCAACGAAGATCTAGTTGACTTGTAATACAAATTTATCGTTAGTTTTGATAGTTTTTAAAATTTATGGGTATAAATCAGATTTTTTTCTAAAATAGTGAAATATGTTTCCCAAATATTATGGTCAAACACATAATGAAATTTTGCCCAAATTTTCACCCAAATAGTATTTGTCAAAAATATTGAAAATCTATGGCCAAACGCTAGCTTAGTAAGTTGTTGCAGGTCATGTCATATCCTGGTTAATCACTTCTCTCCAATACTTTTTGGACTACTTCTAACTCTCCTTGGACTACTTCGAAACATCTCATTTTCACCTCCCTCATCTTGTCCATCACAGAGGTCACTCATATCTTGTCATGAATATCTTCGTTCCTAATCATATATTTCCTAGTATATCCACGCATTTATCTCAACATCCTCATATATATACGGATCCAAGTGATAAGGCCCAATCCAGATTTCCTTAGAAGGCCCAAATTTATAAAAATCGATTTTTGCCGAATAATCGTCCAAATATTTTGCTATTTCATTTCTTAATTTTTAGTATGTCTTGTTTAAGTACATAAGATCATAAACTTTGTATAATCTTAAACATATATCATATATGTATATTTTCTAATATATAGGATCAAAAAACTTTCATGCATTTTAAATATTTATACATTTACTTTATATAATTACTAATTTACTAGTATGAAATAGCCTTGTATATCGTCGGAATACATATTATACACCTTGTGTATTTCGTTTTTCTCAAAACTAATAAAAAGTTTTCTTCATTATTACCATCATTTTTTAGCAAATAAATGAACAAAAATATCCCTATTCTATTCTAAAATTAAACTTAAGGACTATCTTTGGATAGACTTTCAGGTGTGCTTAACACATTTTCCTCGAGTAATCAAATTTCTTACCTAAAATTTCACTGATTTACGTAAATCAAACTGACATTTACATTTCATTAAAACGTGATTTTCCTAATTTTTATTAAAATATTAGGTAACGATTCTAAACATTTATCAAAACCAGAGATACAACTACGTTTACGTTGCATTGCGAACTATTTTGTCGAATTTGAAATCGGGGTGCAACATATAACAAATCCAATAAAATTAAGATCTTAAAAATGGTGAAGTTAGGTATCTCAAGGGGGGAAGCCAAATGTCAGGTTCGATAAACTATAATTTTATAAGCACATGTCAAAGCATTGTTTCATTTTTACTTTTATAGTGTGGTGATCATTTTTAGAACTTGTCAAAGCATTGGGTTCAATGCTAAAATCCTAAATACAATATTGAACTAATAGAGTTATAAAATGTGAAAAATAGAATCCTCTGAATTATATGATTCAGATACTTGACAAAATGAACAAATAAAAGATTGGCATGGCTGAAATGATCTATTTTAAGATCAGATGATCCACCTCTTCATCTGCTTGTATTAAATATATATATATATATAATGAATGTATTACTAAAAATTTTAAAAATTGAATTCATAGCATTTAAATATTAATTCGACTGTTTGATACCATAGAAATAAACTAAACATACATAATGGAATCTTGATTTATCAACATTATTATTAGAATAATTTCTTAATTTGGGTGGTTGATATTGAAATAAATTTTACCCCTTTCTTTTTCAGAGTCCTAATTGAATTATGTAGGACCTTAAATTAAATTTCACCTCCATTATAGTTTTCCAGTTTGTGGTACAAAGATTGGCATGTGATATTGTCATAAATTTGATTTATTGTTACTTTGAGTAACCTAACGTGTACAAATTAAAAGCCTAAAAAAAGCTATATGTAATGACAAATTTGAATATGCCATACAAAATCTTGAGTATTAGAGAAAATAATGTTAGAAGCGTCATCTTTAAATGAATTTTATAGTGTGTAATTTAGATTTTGTCGTGACTTTAGGGTGTGTTTGGTATGAAGGAAAACATTTTCCGGAAAATGTTTTCCAATTTTCTCATGTTTGGTTGGGTTAAATGTTTTCCAAATCAACTCATTTTCCTCAAATTTAAGGAAAATGACTTCCCTTCAAAACTTAAGGAAAACATTTTCCAAAACTCTCTTCCAACTTCCAATTAAAAAACAAATTGTTGAAAAAATCAATTTATTTTGTCTCTACCCTCAAACCAACCCCCCCCCCCCCCCCCAAAAAAAAATAAAATAATTTAAAGCTTGTTTTTAAATTCAATTTTTTTACCCACCCTCACCCCTACCCCTACCCCCACCCCCTCCCAAAAAAATATTAAAAATTATTTTTAACAGATATTTCTAATTTAAATTTTTTTATTTTTTACCCCCACCCACTACCCTCACCCCCCCCCCCCTCTATCAATTTTTTTTATTGTTTTTAAAAAATATTTTCAACTTCAATTTTTTATTTTTTAATCTCCACCCACGCCCCCTCCCCTGCCTGCCCCCCCCCCCCCCCGCCCCCAAAAAAAATAATAATTTGAGTTTGTTTTTAAAAAATATTTTCTACTTCAAAATTTTATTTTTTTCACCCCCCCCCCCTCCCCCCCAACTCACCCACCCCCTACTTGCCACCCCTACCCCAAAAAAAATAAATTTAAGTTTGTTTTTAAAAAATATTTTCAATTTCAAAATTTCATTTTTTCATCCTACCTTTATCATGTTTAGCTAGTGAGTCTCAAGTACTAAAGACTTCCCACAATGGTTCTAAAGATAACATCACCATAAATGATATTTGGCCAAAAACTCTAAATAAAACACTAAACAAATAGAGGTAAGTGAGTTGAAATCATTGAATCTATTTGTGATTGTTCTGAGTTGACATAAGGCAATGTGAATTCATCAAAAATCACGTCTTGGAACATACATTCTTCTGGTTGAAATATGGTATGATCTATAACCAATAAACACAAGGATATACAAGTTTTTGGTAAAACATTGTTCTTCCATTTAAATAGGGGAAAAACCAACATCCAAACATTTTTAAGGATACATTATTCGATTCAATGGATGAAAATAGATATCGATGGATGACCGTTGAAAATTTCATATTATTTTTACATATGTTGAACATTGGAAATACATATGTAATATTTACTTCAAACACAATGTTATTTATTTCACACACTAGCTAAATAGATAAAACTATCTAGCCAATATATCACACAAGGACACATATATATGTGTGTGCATATATATATATTGCATATGTAAAAATATGGAAATGAGTCATTGAATAGCATTGATGTTTAATTACTTGAGAAGGTGACCTTCTATTTCTTTTTGTCACATGAAGAACATAAGCTAGGAGAACGAGAGACTCTGGTATATCTTTAGTTTTCTTCTCGTACATAAATGTCCATGTAGTCCATTCATGGATATATGATGTTATAATAGTGAAGGAATTGTACAACTCTAACAGATCTCCACCAATCACTTTTCAAGTGATTATTTTAGTTTCATATATGATCGACGGCTTCAATCACTTGCCTTTGAAGTTTTATCTTTTCCATCTACAATCATAAGAGATAATAATAGGGTAATCAGTTCGAAAATGATTCATATCTAGAGAGAGGAAAATATGTATATGTTACCGTCATTATATGTCCAGTTAACAATTGAACCAATCTTCGACTTAGCAAAAAGTTTTGATAATTAAGAAAGTGGTAATAAAATAGTTAGAAACTATAGTCTAAAAATATTGACATCAATGCAAGGTTGTCTAGTGACTCTGTCTCACGTCATAAATAATAATATGCCAACAAATACCCCCTTTTTAGTCGATCAAAGTTTTTCTAACGTCTAGAAATGATATGCCAACAAATATATTTTTTTCCTAGCCAGCCAAAGATTTTTAATTCCAGAAATAATATGCCAATATTGTTTTCTAAATGATCTCAATTCCTATTAAAATAAAATTGTGTTCTCTTTCAATTGGTTGTACCGAAAGCTATTATAAATGGATGTTGGATTATGTTTTATGGTAACAATTTTTTTTTTATTTTTAAAGCAAAATATAATATTTGAAAATAAGAGTTGTAAAATTGTATTTGTGTCATAAATTCAAATTAGAATTGTTTTTTTTTTTTATCTTCTGTGGGTAATTTAATGTGTAAAAAGTTAATACACCTTTTAATTATTTTTTTAAGTTCTTAAAAATTCTAATTTTAAAATTTTATGATTAAACATATTTCTTAGAGTTCAACTTTTAAAAAAATAATCATAATAAAACATCTCCTACGTATATACTTATAAAACATGATCCACGAGGGGCACAACATATCATGGAAGATTAGTGTTAGCTGTCCATCAACATGAAACTTCAACCCCTCAACTTATAATAAAAAATAAAAAATAAAAAATAAAAAAACTTATAATTTTAAAAAAATATATATGTTGAAGATAAGGTTTACAACTCACAAGAAATTAAATTTAAAATAGTGAAATGTTTCAAAGAATAAAAACCTAGAGAAATAAAAAAGAAAGAAATTATATGGCATAAATTAATTTATCTTAATCTTAAGTGATTTTGTGAAGGATAGATTATCTCTCATCTCAATTTCCAAAAAAGAGGGAACATTTACCAAATAACTGTTTAACCTCTCCTTACAAATAGTGATGAACTCAATGAAAAAATGAACGAACAAAAAGACTGAGAAAAAAGATAGAGACGAAAGTTATCTATTTTTCATTATTAATATCAACACAAAAAGATATTTAGTTTGTGGCAATATAACTTTGATTCTTTGAAATTCAAAGTTAGATTGAAGCAATTCTTTAATAAGATTCAATCAATATTCTGTCATTATTAACAGGTTAAGAAATTCTATCAAAATATTCTCTTGATTTTGAAGATAATTTAGAATATCTCTTTAAGCCAATAAAAAAGGTCTGTTTGGCACCTTTAGGTGTGTCTTGACATCTCTATCAGAACCGTTTGTTTTCTTACTACCACTACTATCTTCGAGATACAAATTTTAACATTTATACTTACTTTTCTTATTTTATCCATCGTGCAAATTAAATTTTAAAAAATAAAAATAATTAAATATTTAAGAAGTAATATACTAAATAAATAAGTGATGGAACGATGATGTACCAAAGTTGAAAACTTTTATTTTATGTTGTTAATTACAAGAATAATAAGAGATTGCTAGAGAAATTAAGACTTAAAGAGAAAATTGAGAGATAATAAGGAGATTAATGTTGTAGAAAAAATGATGAAATTAGAAAGTATTTATAGATAAAAAATGAATGAAAATGTATTTTAACTTTGGAGTTTAAAATATTTTTAGGAAGTTTGGAGGTGTTTGGGCTCCACTTTCCAGATTTTTTAGTTGGCCCAATGGCTATTTTTGCAAAGTAGAAACCAAAGTGTAATTAAGGTTTAAAATTTATAGCCCGTCTTAAAACTAGAGAAACCTAAAAAGGAATTGACTACAAAAGAATGAGAATATACGTAAAGCACACTATTAAATATATCATTTTTGTTATAGGTAAATTTTAATAATAGTTTACATATATCAAACATTAAAAATACATCTCTAGAACGAGAGGAACATATGTAATATATTCTTCAAACACAATATTATTTATTTCACACACTAGCTAGCTAGATAGAACTAGCTAGTCAATATCACACAAAGACACACATATATATTTGTGTGTAAACATACATATATATATTTTACATATGTATAAATAGGGCTATGAGCCATTTAGTAGCATTGATGTTTTATTACTTGAGAAGGTGACTCTCAATATCTTTTGTCACGTGAAGGACAAAACCCAAGAGAACGAGAGGCTCTGGTATGTCTTCAGTTTTCTTCTCATACAGAAATGTCCATGTAGTCCATTGGTGGTCACATGATGTGATAATAGTAAAGGAATTGTACAACTCTAACAGATCTCCACCAATCACTTTCCAAGTGATTGTTTTAGTTTGAGGATCGACAGCTTCAATCACTTGCTTTGAAATCTTATCTTTTCCATCTATAAACAATAAAATAAAAAATATAAGAGATGATAATAAGCAACTTCAAGTTGAACATTCACAATTACATATTTTTAGCTCGATCGTTTTATAGGTTTTTCTTTGTTTTTCATTTTCTCCAATGAAATCTGTAAAATGTTTGTATAACGTCTCACAATATTTGATTGATGATGAGAAAATATTTTATGAAAAGTACAAGCTAAAGTTAAATCATTTCTTCAAAAAATTGGAAGGTGTTCTGATAAATATTTTTATTACTAAAGATTAATAATGTCAAAATATTTGGAGCAAACAAAAACAGATCATTAATGATTTAAATTTGATTGGTTCAACGTTTATATTTATACAACTAATACTCGTTACACTTTGCAAATGTGGGTTCAGAACTTGATTACTCTTTTAATAATATTTTTTTTGATTTTGCACATATCTATATTGCGTATAATGACGAGAGGGAGTTGCTCGAATGGTAAGCACCTCTCATTTCCAACTCGAAGATTGTGAGTTCAAGTCACCAAGGGAGCAAAACAGATGGGAGCTCCGGTAAACAAAAAAAAATATTGCGTATAATAATATTACCCGTTGAAACTTACAAGTACATAAACTTTTGGGAACAAATAATATGATCTTAAAAATTAAGACACTTATATGAAAAAATGACTTTCCCCTCAAATGAAAGAAGTTATTTTCCCTTTTTAGAGTAAAATGTTTACCCTATGGTAACTAAACACCATTAAAAAACTTTTTTATGAAAAATATTCAATTGGAAATGAACTTTCTCAGTACCATCAAACACACCTAAATATATAAAAAGAAAAATGATTCATAAGTAGAAAAAGGAATAATGTGTATATATTACCGTCATTATATTTCCAGTTAACGACTGAACCAACTTTTACAGTTTCACCTTCATGAATTTCAAAACTTTGGATCTTGCTAGGGCATATGTTGGATATGTGATGAGTTTTGGTGTGAAAAATATCATGAACCAAGTGTCCTCCACACTTCACTTCTACTGAAGCAATCAACTTGCCTTTCACACCCATATTTATTTATTTTTTAAGTATAACAAAAGATTTTGAAAAGAAAGTGGTGATAAAATGATTACAAGTTAATAGTATTTATATAGATTTCAATTAGCTGCAGCAAAGGTTATTATAAATATTACAGAACATGATTCACGACATATCATGGAAGTTTGGTGTTAGATTGTTAACCCATTGAGGAGAAAATGACAAAAAAAAAAAAAGTATTTTATTTTGGAAAACTTATTGCAATTTCACTAGTTTAGGAGTAATTAATTTAGATACACTTTAGTTTGTTAGATCACGAATCTTATCAGAGTTTGGTACGTCCAAATATATCTATCTTGGGATACATTGGTTTAGAATTAGATGTAAATGGTTCTAGATATACTGTATCCAATTGGATTCGCATGTTTCTGAGATACATAACAAATCTCGTTTGCCTCTCTCTCACCTCGCTCACTACTTTCTATGTATCGGTATCCCACATACATGTGAATCACACCAGATATATAAAAATACATGATATATACATGACTATCTCGCTTGCCTCCCTCCCCTTCTCGCTCGCCTTTCTCCTTATTTTAGTATATATGGTAGCAAAAATGCATGTATTTAGGTGTATCTTCCTCAATATATGATACTTGATAGGAAACTCTTAATGAGTGGTAAAATTAAAATACATAATTATTTGAAAATATAGATAAAAAAATTAGTGTATCTAGTAGCAAAAATGTATGTATCTAGGTGTATCTTCCTCAATATATGATACTTGGTGGGACTCTCTTAATGAGTGGTAAAATTAAAATACCTAATTATTTGAAAATATAGATTAAAAAAATGGGAAAATTGCATGGTTAAGCAATTTATACTACTTAATTACTCATCATAGCTATAGTTTGCTATAATTACCACTCGCGACTACCATTATACATTAATTACGTGGGCTGACTTCGAGTTTGTATAATTAGTCAAGTTTGTATATGTATAATTCGCCACATTTGTATAATTCGTAGCTGACAATTCTTTGTGTGATTTGTATCTGTATACGATTGTTTGTATTTGTATATGACGATGATTTCCTTTGGTTTTTCAGTTTTGTCATCACATACATTCAATCTTTTTTTGTATAACTTTTTAAAGTTTGTATAAACGTGTAGTTTTTGGATTTTTTATAATATAATTTGTATAATATATTTTTTGTATAATTGTTTAAAGTTCATACGTTTTTGTTTGAATCAATTCGTTATTTCGAGTTTTATTATATTTGTATAATTTCAGACTTTATATTTCCCAATTATACAAACGTACCTGCGAATTATACAAACAAGATGTGCATTATACAAATTATTGTCCTCTCTCGCTCGCCTCTCTCCTCCCTCCCCCAATCGCTCGCCTCTCTCTTCCCTCTCCCAATCTCGCTCGCTTCTTTCCTCCCTTTCCCAATCTCTCTCGCCATAATATACAAGTACATATGTATAATATATAATTATCTAATCGAAATACATATACAAAATAATATAGGCCAATAAATACCCTTTTTTTATTCTATCCAACAAAAATCTTTCATATTTTCAATAATAATATGCCAATAAATACATTTTTTTCCTAACCTACCAAAGACTTTTTTTACTTCTAGAAATAATATGCCAACAAATACCTTCTCTCTCTCTCTCTCTTCTTCTAGCCAAATCGAAGTCTTTTGATAGCATTTACCTCATTCATGTTAAAAGTAAAGTTGTGGTCTCTTTCCAATGAAAAAAAATAGTTTTATTTTTAAAATAAAAAATAATATCATATGTTTGGCCATAAATATAAATTAGAGTTATTTTTTTACTTTTTGTGAGATATATGGATTAAAAAAAATTAAATACTTTTTTGTTGTTTTTTAGTTTTTTTTTTTTAAAAAATCTAAAAATCCAATTTTAAAATTTTTATGCCCAAACATATTTTCTGAGTTCGATTCTTAAAAAAGAATCATAGACAAACGCCAAAGAATATATTACTTATAAAACATGATCCACGAGTATCACGATATATCATGGAAAATACAATTAGATCTTGTCAAGTTAATAGGGTCCTTTACAATGAAACTTCAACCACACAACTTATTTTTTTGATGTATAAAATAAGGTTTACAAATCACAAGGAATTCATATTATGTAACTGAAATAGTGAAATCTTTCAAAGGATAAAAATTCTAGCAAAAACTGAAAGGAAAAGGGCATAAGTAGTCTTATTAATCCTCTATTTTTTTAACAAAAAAGTCTTAATCCTCTATTGCATAAATTAATTTATCTTAACTAAAGTGATTTTGTGAAGGATAGAATAAGGGTAAAAAATCTAAGTATAATTACATAAAATATTCTCTTGGTTTAGGAGATAATTCAAAATATCTTTCATACAAATAATGGTGGCAATGTGGTCTTAAATGCTTATGACAGAATATCTTGACAATTTGTTATAGTTGTTTTGAAATTCGATTTCTCTAAAATTTATTGAATTTTATCGCTGAAAATTGGTAGTCTATATATATATATATATAAACATTTAGTTCTTGGAACTTACTAGCTTGATTCATTTTATGGAGGACAAACTGATGAGGAGAACGAGTCAAACAGGATTCAAAGGCTTTCAAAATGCAAGCGGAAAATAAAGAACTTTCTACACTAAATTTTAAGTTTACATAGTACGCACATTTTTGAAATTCGATGTGGCATTATAACCCAAAAGACTTTTTTTTTTTTGCTTAAGAATGAAAGGATTTTATTTATTTAATATAAGGTTTATCCATTCCCGCATTCAATGTATATATAGGTTTATGACAATGACACCATTTTATCTACAATTATTAGAGGTATTGGAATATATATTCATGCATGTTACATATATTTACACAGCGTAGCTCAATAATTCATTTAGAAAGACAAAATGTTCTATTTATTTCCTCAATATTACTGTTGTTTCTCTCTAAATAAATTATTGTTTTTTTTAAACTTAAATTAATAACAATCTTATATATTCAAGGTAGACAAAGATAGAGATGTGAATTTATATATGGAACGACGATGCATTATTCGTGTAACAAGTCAAGCTTTAGTCTTAATAAAGCCAAGCACTAAATTAATATTCCATTTTCATGTCAATGTCAATATACGTAATACCATTACTCAAAGTCAAAAAAAGACAACGCAACCATGACATTAAAACTTAGTTTACTAAGCATCTTACTGAGCAACAATATAATTTGTTTTGTGAGAAAACATGTTTCGGTCATTATATGAGAATGAGAATATGTGTTTGTCAAGGTCAAATTATCAGGTGTTGTATGGCACTAGAACTTGAATGTAGTACTCGGCAGGCTCTTGTTATCCGAGTTTATGGAACTATCTTGAAGTTTACACTTAGGACGTTTGCACTTATTACTGGATTAAATTGTGTTGGTGTCATAGATGATTTCAAGTTCAACACTAAAGAACCTAATAGGTTGATTGTTCAGTACTTTAGTGGTAATGAATTTATCCGTAATTCAGACTTAATGAGCAGATTCACAAAAAAGGTTTGGGCAGACAATGAAGACGATGCTCTTAAGTTCGCCATATTGTATTTCATTCATACATATGTGTATTCCAGCGAAAGGACATCAAAAAGAATTTCTAGAATTCACTTTGATTTGGTTGAGAGTGATCGGTACAGGCAATGAAAGTTGATATAATTGTTGAAGATCAGAGCGATAAGAAACAACTTTATGGCATGTTGCATTTGTATCTAAATTAAACTATCAAATTGTATTCTACTGTTTTTATTGTTTGTTGCATTTTGTATTCATTACAAAATTCATGTGGTATCTTGCTAAAATTTGAGTTTTTTAGGTGTAACTTGTATTTATTTTGTAGGTGGTATTCATTTCAAACTATGTATATGTTTAATTTTGTATTATATTTTATGACAATAGATAAATAGTTTTACAGAATTTTGTATGCTATTCTAAATTAGGCTTCATACAATTTTATATTTTTTTATTATTTTGTATTCATTCTAACTATATGGCAACAAGTTTTGTATTTTTTTGTGCTCACTTTGTATTTCAATATCATTTTGTATTTCAATCTCACTTTGTACACAAAGCATAATGAATACAAAGACATGTAAAAAAGTAACTTATAGAGCACACAACACAGCTAAAACTAATAAATACAAAACAATCAAATAATAAGGAATGAATACAATCTGAACTAGCATCACTAATTGTTTAAAAGGAATACACATTAAAACTCAGTTGACTAAGCATCTTACTGAGCAACAATATAATTTGTTTTGTGAGAAAACATGTTTCGCTCATTATATGAGAATGAGAATATGTGTTGGTCAAGGTCAAATTCTCATGTGTTGTAGGACACTAGAACTTGAATGTAGTACTCAGCAGGCTCTTGTTATCCGAGTTAATGACAAAAGCATTTTCCTGAGTAAATTAGATTTGTAAGGAAAAAAAATTCACTTGGCAAGCATATAAATATATAAATTGTGCCATAATGTAACTTATAAACTACATCACATAAAAATAAATTTATACAATAATGTAACTTATAAATCAAACCTGACATATACAATAATTATTATGATTTAATGAAACACCAAATATGGAGTAATGAATACAAAACAATGAAACAAAAGTGCATGAATACAATGAATACATTTAATATGTATCTTTACTTTAACTTAGAAAAAAATCAAATGGCATTACTATTTGTTAAAAAACAAATACTCCCCATATTTTCTTTGTATTCAAACTAAACAAAATTAAATACCCAAGTCATTAACAAATACAGAATTATAGATGTTAACATTTTTTTGTATCCAAGTTAAAAATGTATGTATTTACAATAGTCCTTGGATCAAGTAAAAAATAAATATTGAAACATTAAAAACAAATTTGAACAAAACTGTATTATGCATATTTCAATGAAGTCTGCCAACATATATGTATACAAAACAAATATTGAACCATTAAAAACAAACGGCCGATCAAAAAATCTTCAAACAATCCATTAACATTTTTTGTAATCAACAACCACAAAAAATTAAACAAATCCACCAAAACTAATTTTTCTTACGTTGTTCATAGTACATACAATTTACAATGAAAACAGATAAAGTTTACAATTATTTACAAACTTTCATATCAAAATTTTATAATCACTTAGAAAAAGATTAAGGCTGAAGCAATTAACTAATACATGGTCCAATTTGTATTCAACCAATTTGATCGAACTCCCAGTAAAAAAATCCTTCTCCACAGTTGTTTGTCAATGATTTTGTTGTACTGTTTCGTTAAAATAATTCTCAACAAACAGAAAAAAAAAAAGATTTCAATCAAAATATATTGAAAATCGATAATGATAGAACTCATCAGCTATGGAGAAGACAATTAGTATTTAGTTTTGAAATTTTGTAACTGCTGAGACTTTTAAGCAATTGTTCATTTTTAAAAAAATTCTCTCCCCTAAATTTCTCCTTTTTGTTATTTAATAACTGTATTCTTTCAATTAAAACAAATAATAAAAACTTAAATAAAATACATAATAAATTAAAATTTTAACATTTTTACTAAATATTAAAAGTGTTGACATTGGATCCTATTAAATGTCAAAATATTGACATTTTGAAAAATTTCCCTTTATTGTTCCTTTTCAGCAGCCCATTTAAACCCCTCCAATGCCCAACTCATCAGCCCAAACACTGGCCAAATTCTATACCAAAGACCCACCCAACAACAGTACAACACAACATACATCAGCAGCAACAAACGATCCCACAGTTCCAGCAGCAACAAACGATCCCACAGTTCCAGCAACAACGCGTGCAACAGCAACAAAAACCAAACGACCTTTGTACGTCGTTCTCTTTCTTCCTCAACGCGACCCAGCAACCAAAAATCGATCCAGCGCGTCCGAGTCCAGCGAGCAGTGCGTCTGTCTCCCTCTCCCCCATTATCCTGTCTGTACAAGAATCATCCAGGTGTCGTAATCTCCTCGCCTCTTCGTCCTTCATCTCCAAATCGACGGTCCCCTCTTTGAATCCGTTGAGAATAGTACATTTTGGTACAAAATTTGAGCTGGCTGGCAGCCTTATCTTAGGAGGGAATTTGAATTTTGAATTCGAAAATTCCATCCAAATTCTCCCGAATTTCCCCCCTTTTCAACCCTAATTTCCTCCTATATAAAACCACTCCTTCTTCATTGTTGGAGGTTAGGAAAAAGTTGGAAAAATTAGGCTAGCTTCACAGAGAAAAAGTGAAAAAATTAGAGTTGGAAAGGATTGGGAGTCGGGATTCTCGGTTTTCTCTTTTTCATTCCTCGCTCACTGAAGTTTTTGGAGTCTCATTGTGGTGGTAAGATTTGCTCGTTTCAAATCGTCGGTGTCCTAGGTCGCTGCTTCGAAAGAGGTAAACTCTCCTTCGAGTCGTGATTTCATTTAGATGTTGCTTGTTTCACCAGTAGTTGAATCGTTCGCCACTAAATTTGATTTTGTCCTTATTTTCAACACTGTAGTTTGTTTCTTGAAGTTCTGTTCATTCTGAATGTGGATATGAGGTCTCTTTGAATGTATAAATTTTGTTGTTCGTTCTTCTCTAAGTTAATTGTTGGCTGCTACTGTTGTTTATTTTCCAAAATATAATCGTTGTTTAGCAATCCCTTGTTAATGTCTGTGATTTCTCCTACTGTTCCAGTTTGGTGTAGATTTCTGATGTGTTTGTTTTGATCTCTAATGCTCTCATATGTATAGATGTTTACATGGCTAGACAGGACTAGTTTCAGCATGTTAACTTGATTCGATTCCTTTCTTTTTAGCTGAAAGTTGTGTTCGAAACAGTAGGCCTGATTTAGTCGAGTTGTCATAAAATGTAAGATTATTTTTATTATTATTTTATTTATTTATTTATTCTTCTGTTCTTAATAAATATTAGTCTTAGTTCATTTTCCCCTCCAATTTTCTGCCTTCATCTTGTTAGATTTCTTAGTTTGATTTTTTTTTAATTTCAAGTATGTGATTTTTGTATTAGTTAATCTTCTAACGATAAAATATGAAACAGAACTTCGAAAGCTAACCAATGTGGAGGTTGTGTGTTGTCTTCTCCATTACTTGTTGATGTAGTAGCTCGTTTTCTTCATTAATCTGCTTACTGTCCCTCTTTTACTGTATTGGTGTAGCTTTTGCATCATGGAATTGAGTTCCTTCTTTCGTAATCGTTCCCTGACAACATTTTAAAAGGATTATTATTTAGTATCTTGTATGAGAGTTTTGCGTTGTTACCGAAATGAGATAAATTTTGTTTAAGTCTTTCCCTTGAGGTACTACTTTTTTTCTAAGATTTCATATATCGGAGAGCTTTAAAAATCATTTGAATATCAGGAATTGTTTGTTATTTCAAATGTATGCTATTAGTGTGTATCTAATTTGAATCTGATGTGTATCCTCATGCTTTAAATTTTATTTTTTTTGTTTTGGATTATGACCATGAGCGTATATTAATTCATACTTGTTTTTTTTTAGGAAAAATCACACCATATACACATTTAAGGGTCAATATTACAAGTTTTAAACACATTCTTAAAATATTCTTACTTATAACAGTTTATTTACGGGTTATAACATATTACTTAAATTTAACTTTATTTAAAAATTAATTACAGGTTTATTTAAAAATAATTAATCTCTTTATATTTTTATATTATTAATTATTAATAGCTAGCTAATATAATTTCAGTTCCTTTTTTAAAATCGAAATTATCAGTTACACGAATTTAGGGATTTACATTGATTAGACTTCCTTTTTTACCGTTACACTCCAATTAATTTTATTTAAAAATCAATTTCCATTTATTTAATAAATGATTAATCTATTTATGGTTTATTATTATTAATTAATAATATGTAATTAAATTGATTTCTGTTCCTTTTTTAAATCTGAAATTATCAGTTACATAGATATAGGGATTCACCTACAACAAGTTTCCTTCTTTACCGTTACCACCTCCCATACGTCAATCCCTCCCCCCTCCCCCCACGCTCATCCAGTTCTACATGCCATTAACACACTAGCCCAATTTTACCTTCATCTATCACATCTTTCTCACCACCAAACTACACTAACTTTACAATCCTCCATTCAATTTAGTTTTTTCAACAAAACCATGTCGAAGAAAACGATTGTAACTCCTCGAAAGATCCCTCGATTAGTCGAAGGAACTTCTATGGATGAAGTTCATGCTCCATCTTTCAACATTTTGACTCAAACACCGCTGCCAAACATTGTTGAAACTCCGGCTAGGGGTAATTCATCTCTATTGAAAGACCAAAAACAGAAAAAAATGACTCAAACAAACGGGTGAGTCCGATAAATCGAAAGGGGAAGAAGAGGAAGGGGAAAAATGTTGAAACCCCTTTTGATTTTGATTCTAATTCTGATTTTGTTACTGAATCAAAAAAGAAAAAAAGAAAAAAAATAATGAATGTTGAAGTTGCTCAGTCGTCAAAACCATCTACAAGAAGATCCAAAAAAAAAAAAAGGAATCAGAAGTCCCAACACCTAAAAAAGACAAAAAAAATTGTTAGGGTAAATATTATATTCAATTTATTTTCACATTATTAAAACTACTGATTTTTTCCTAAAAATATCACATTATTCTTATATTATTTTCGAAATAGTTGTTTGAATGAAACGTGTATGAAATCTGATTAATATGTGTATGATTCTGATTAAACAGTTGATTGTTGGATATTGTATGATTTGTGATATAATAGTGGTATACAAATGGTATGAATTGTGTTTTAACAGTAGTGTGATTGTCTATTAACTGTATATACAAAGAGTGAGAATGGCGCGATCAGTGAGAGTGAAGTTACTGATACGATTGCTAGCAAATTTGGTGGACCTCGCATAGCAAAAGAATATGTTCCGGATACCACCAATTATCCTACACCAAGACCACGTACAAAAAAATTGAAATAGTTGATTGCACCTTCTACTTTTTTAGAATTACATGTTTGTTTTTTTTACTTTTGAACAACTTTTTTGTATTTAAGTATTTGATGATATATAATATCATATGTTTTCTTCCAATCAGATACCATCTACATATGAATTACTGTTTGGCTATTATAATTTCAGGATACTAGTAATATACAGTTTTCATACCATTTGGATTCACTATTTTAAAATATCAGTGTGAATCCAAATTGTACAATTAATGGATGAAACGTGTGTGAAATTTGATTAATATGTGTATGACACTCAATTTAATGTTTGATGGTTGGATATTGTATTAATTGTGATATAATATTGTTATACAAATGATATACATTGTGTGATTATATGAAATTGATTTATTGTTAGTATAATATGTGTGATATAAACTGAAGTTCGTGTTGGAATGAAACTTGAATAAGATTGGTATAAAGTTTGTTATATATTACAATATATTTACACTATCTTATATATTAATCTGGAATAAATTTTATTTCCAAGTATATTAAATCTGTATAAATAATTAATGAATCGCGTATATGAAATCTGGAATCTAAAATCTGAAATTTGTACAAATATTTACACTATCTTATATATTAATTTGAAATAAATTTTATTTTCTAGTATATGAAATCTGTATGAATAATTAATGAATCATGTATATGAAATCTGAAATCTGAAATCGGAAACCTGTACAAATAGTTACACTATCTTATATATTAATTTGGAATAAATTTTATTTCCAAGTATATGAAATCGTAAAGAAATCTACATTAGCTTTCTTTTGATCTAAAAAAACCCGCACACCAACATCATTGTGGATACTAACAGGGGGACATCTATCACTAACTATATATTTCATCTCTATATTGTGAATATTAACATCTATCATTAGTTGCGATGTTATCGCACTTACTAGACCACTATAAAGACTAGAATACTCATATATAATCCCCTCCATCTGAAAATCAACATATTTCCTTGTTTCATTAAAAAAAAAAAATAACAATTAGTCTTACATAATACAAAATATAACAAAATTATACACACTTGTCATTATTTTTGTCATACAAAAATCATTCAAACAGTAAACTACAAACATATTTCATTAAAAAATAAAATTTCAGATTTCATACCCACTTAATACAAATTTCATACATACAATCATCATTTATACCAAATTTATACATTTCTCATACCAAATAGTTCATTCCTTTCACACAAATTTATACATAATTGACAAAACTTATATAAACAATAACATTTCACATTTCATACCAACTTAAAACATTTTTAATACACTTATTCAAACTTCAAAATAACTTTTTTTACTAACTAGTTAACACACTTTCATACCCACTTAAAACAACTGTCATACAATTCTTCAATACACTTTCGTACCAAATTAATTACAATTACACTAACAAATTCATTCAAAACTATACATTTTAATTCATTTTTTCACGAAAAAACCCAGTAATCAATAATATTACAGAAACTTACCAAGAAAAAAACCAGTTATCAATAATATGGTGACACTAAACCACTACCAAAAAACAGAAACTTACCAAGAAAATCACTAATATTACAATTTCACAACAACTAATAAGTATTATGAACAAAACGTATTGTTTATACAAAAAAAAATGTCACATTCAATATAGTGGCGATTTACAGTTTCATTTTTTTTTCTATTTCATTGAAATCCAAATAAAAATAGTAAACAATTAAAAATACTCACCTGAAGCAACCCATCTTCCGCCATGTTTAATTAATATTGATACGTAGTTGTCCATTACAAAAAAAAACACGTTTTTTCAACAAAAAAAAAATTCAATTTGTTGCCAGTGACAATTTCTGGAAGAAAAACGTGAAAGAAAAATGGATAAAATCTGATTTTTAAATTAATTTTAACAAATTGGAGTGAATTAAGGAAACTGAATATTCTTAATTAGTTTGAAATCCCTTAATTCATGCTAATTAATAATTATCTTAAATTAATTCAAATTTAAGATAATACCTATTTCCGTTTTTTTCATTTTTTCCTTCAAAAACGTTTTATTTTAATTTTTTTTTATCTTTTTATTCTTTTTAAATCAAATGTTTTTAATTACTAAATTTTTATTATTTTTTAATAATATGTTACAACCTGAAATTTTTAATGTTATAACTTGAAAGTCTAAATCTACTGCTATAACTCGAAAATATTAGTATAATATATGTCATATTAGAAATTTTCACTTTTTTTTATGTGCATTTCCTTTGGATGAGTCAAATGGACTCTTTCCCCTCTTTGCATTTCGAAGATGGGCCACGATGCCCAATTGCGTCCTCTATTGAGTCGGCCAGCGTGAAAAATGGAAGAGCAGGTCCTTGACATTGACGTACAGGTGTTCGGAGCGAATCAAAGTGCTGGATACGAACAATATACATCAGTCGTATACGTTAGATATTGCATTGAAAATGGTCTAAAAGAGCTCTTAATTTTCATCTTTGTATTTTGTTACTTTTGGGCCTATGCCCTTCATTTGCAATTATTATCACTTGTTAGTTCTTAGGATAGGTGGAAGATGGGCCTAAGGCCCAAAGAAATTAATTTCAAGATTAGTCTAGGACAGATACTAAGGATTGGCCCTTTAGACCCAAAATTGAAAATAGGCCCAAGTACCGGCTCAGGCGGATAGAAATCGGGCTTGGGCCACATCTTCTCTTCTTTGTTATTTAATTGCTCTTGCATGATTATTTGTTTGTTTAATTTTAAGGTTTCCAAAATTCAACTCCCCGAAAGATAACCATTTTGAAATAATTACTTGTATTTTCCTAAACTGTATAAGTACTTATTTTATTACTTCAATTACTTTGAAATATTTTTCTTAAGTAATCCCTAATACTATTTTCGTTTATCCTAAAAAAAAAACAATCTCAAGTCTTAAGTTGTTATCTCTTCAAACAAAGTATGCGTATTTTCTTAAAATTGTTTAGCCAAATAGTTAATTATCGGATAATCGTATGTTAGCGGATGTTCTAGGTGCTTTAAAACCCTTCTTAGAACATTAATATGAACCTCGAACCCCTTTAAATATTTTTCAATTGATTTCTTGTTTTAATCTTTTGAAGAATCAGTTTTCTTAATTTTACCTTAAAAATTAAGTGGCGACTTTTAAAATCAGTCCAATATTATTTTTAATATAAAATAGCTAAAATAGAAAAAAGTGCAGTATCTGAATCATAGAACAAGTAAGGGTACTTCTGCCACGCTTCGAGCCTACACCCTGGGCAGGACTGACACTCGAGAATCATTGTTGGCCCCAAGCGAACCTTTGCCCTGGCTTACTTACTCATCGTAAGACTTTTACTCAATAAAGATAAATCTATGTAATAAGTTAAAATGTTATAAAGGAACATTCAGCTGGCCAATAAGGCAAACTCAAGTCTCAACATAATAGAATGAAAATGAAAAGACTAAAGAACTAACATATGACTGTCTATGAAACCTCTAAAAAACTTAGATGGATGTCGGGACAATACCCACAACATCATAATGAACTAAAATACTAAAAGAAAAAAAAAAGATCCTCCGTAAAGCAAAGTGGCTCACCACAAGACATTGAATGCTCAATTGGATCAACGAAGCGCTGGATGCTGATCCTAGTTACCTGTATCTATATCATAAAAAGATGCAGGCCAAATATCATCAGTACATTGAATGTGCGAGCATGCGAGGGGAATACTAAAACAAGACATAAGTTTGAAAGGAACTGAAAGAGCAAACTTGGTCTCAACTTAACTCATTTCAATATAAAGCAATATACATAAGTGCATTATAAAGAAAAGCTTTAAAACATGGATATCAACTCTGTGTATTTAGAAATATTTTAGTAACTCTGGATGTATGCAAAGATACAATATTAACTCTGGAATGTATATAAAAAATACATAATAATACTGTTGTGGGAGTTTCTCTAACCGACAACCATCACGTAAGAGCTATTGTGATGATACAACATTTTGCCTTATGCTGCCAGGGCCGTCCTATACCTTGCCGAGGGTATAAAACCTGACTACTAAGTGGATCCACTAGTCTATTATAAAAAATACTAAAGAATCATCTAAAAAGTATGACCCTTTTCTACCAATGATGGTTACATGGTTTATGAGAGTTAGGAGTTGTCTGAACTCTCCCCCATATTGGTGCTCAATACTACTCCCAAAATATGTACTAGCTCTTATGTTTAAAAACATACTTCTTTCAGTGGTTTGAGATGATTTCTCAAAACTTAGCTCAACTTCTATCTTGGAAAACAAAGTTTCCTCTCTTGCTTAATTGTGAAAGCATTTACTCTTTACTGAAAAAACTAGCTCAAATGCTCTTTTGAAAATCAAAGTTCCCTTTCTTGTTTAAATGTGAAAGCATTTTACTCTTTGGGAATATATAGTCCCCATATACTCTCTTGAACAAATGAACTTTTCTTGACTTGACTCTTAACTTCTCTTGACTTGACTCTTAACTTCTCTTGACTTGAATTATGGATTCAAGGTTAATGATCTCTTGTTATTGATGATTTCATGTTGTTTAGACATACCTTAGAGTGTAGAAATCAACTAGGAAACAGATGTACGTTACAAGGGAACTAGTACGGAAAGAAGTGGGAAAAAGTAGAAGACCCGGCGTCCCTGGTGCTCTAAGTGGCGCGGGGAGCCAGACCCAAAACTTCAGAACTGAAGTTGGGGCGCTATGGGTGGCGCGGCACCCCAGGGATAAATCTTCAGAACCCAAAGTGGGGCGCTCTGGCACGCGCGGCACCCCAGACCCCTACCCAGAAAACTCTGATTTTTCTTGGTCGTTTTTCAACTCTAAAACCTGTAGTTTCGATTGGTTATTTCCCCAAACACTTAGATTCGATTACATAATCAAAATATGCAAGAATCTACTCAAAACGAAACATAATTTCATGAATTTGAATCAACAACTCCTCAATAATTTCAACATATCAAGAACTTAACAGAACTTCAACAAAACTCATCAAGAACTCAATTTCTAAACCTTCAAGAACATAAATTCGCTGAAATAAATCATGATTGAAGCGTGGGTGAACTAACCCAATGCTATGTGATCTCACATACCTCGTAGGGATCAACCCTTAAAGAAATCCACAAGCAATTCTTCAAGACTTGGCGATTTCCTTGTTTCTCCTTCTCTTTCTTAAAACCCTAACTTATTTCTCAATAGCGTAAACTGAATCCCATCAGTTGAGACCCCAACTTAATTACCAAAACAAAATTAAATAATTGGGTAGTGAAAAGACCATAATATCCTTCTAAACTCTGGCTTTGACTTTCTTTATCTAGACAGCCCAACTTCAAATGGGCTTATCTCCCTCATACGAACTCGAAACTAATCAAACTTGGTGGCGTTAGAAAGATAATTCAAAGATCTTTCCTACGGTGTCTTTTATCACACCTAAATTAAGGTCATTTGAAGTTGACCCAAAATTCATACTTAACTTAATTTTGTCAAATTTCTAGATTTTTCATTCTTTCAAAAAATGACTCTTTCTAATCCTAGCTCTTTCTAGTTGCGGGATGTTACAACTTGTCTCGCATGTCTCTCGTTGTCTCCAAAGTAGATGATGTTTCCATGTGACCTTTACTGATTTGATTTCCTTTATCCCCAACTTACAGACATCTCAATCAAGAATCACAATCAGTTCATCTGCAAACTGCAAGTCCTTGTCAAACACTATTGAATCTCACTTGATGATATTATTTTTATCCCTATGGTATCTCTTTAGCATAGATACATGAAACATTAAATGAACTACAGTCAAGTTGGGAGGTAGTGCTAACCTATAATCCATTGGCCCCTACACCATTAAGAATCTCAAATGGACCAATATAGTGAGGGCTAAGTTTGCCCCTCTTACCAAACCTCATCACTCCTTGAATGGGTGACACCTTTAACAATACTTGTTCCCCAACCTGAAAGGTTATGTCTATTACCCTTTGGTCCGCGTACTGCCTACTATAGGCTGTCAATAACTTAGCTGGAATACCCATCCCCCTTTCTTAGGCTTTCCTAACCAAATCAGCACCCAAAGGTTCCACATCACTGGCCTCAAACCACCCTATAAACAATTTGCATTCCCTTTCATACAGTGCCTCAAATTGTGCCATATTAAATACTACAGTGATAATTATTTCTGTAAGAGAACTCACATAAGGGAAATAACTTATCTTAATAGCCCCTAAAGTCAATCACACATGCTCTCAACATGGATTCCAATACCTGAATTATTCTTTTTGATTGATCGTCAGTCTATGGGTGGAAAGTTGTGCTTAAAGTGAGTTGAGTGTCTAACACCTCATGGAATTTGCTCCAAAACTTAGAAGCTAACTCAGTGTCACAGTCTGAAATGATAGAAAAAGGCACCCCGTGCAACCTTGCTATTTTTTTGTCATAAATCTTGACCAATTGTTGAGAGATGTAATCCACTCTGACTAGAATAAAATGGATTGATTTAGTTAGCCTGTCTATAATGACCTAAATTGGGTCATACTTTCCCAAGGTCTTAGGTAGTTCCACCACTAAATCCATGAATATCATTTCCTACTTCCACTCAAGGATGGGCATCCTCTAAAGTAATCTACAGGCTTTTGATGCTTATACTTTACATGTTGACAATTTTGACATTTGAAAAGGTACTCAGCAATGTCTTTCTTCATCCCGGATCACCAATAAAGTTGTCTCAAATACCGGTACATCTTGGTCACACCTGAATGAATAGAGTACCGCAAATCATAAGACTTTACCAACATACTCTGGATCAAGTCACCAACCTGAGGAACATAAATCCTTCCTATTTAACTGAGCGCATCACCCGCAACGAAAGTGGTATCTTATATCTCCATAGACACCACCTTATTTCTTAGCTTATTCGTGTTCTCATCTTCAACCTACTTAGTCTTAATTTTCTCTATAAAGGTGGGCTTAATCTCAATATTAGCTAACATTCCACCTTTCTCGGAGATGCCTAATTATTTGAACTTGGACTCCAGAGCATGAATCTCTCTGGCCAAGGGTCACTTAGACACCCCCAAGCAAGCCAAGATGCCATACTAACCTTTTTTTCAGCTCAATGCGTCTGTCATCACATTGACCTTTCCTGAATGATATTGAATGGTCACATCATAATTCTTGAGCAATTTCATTCATCTCCTTTGTCTTAGATTCAAATCCTTCTAAGTGAACACATATTGTAAGTTGTGATAATTAGTGAATACCTCACATTTAAGTCCATAAAGATAATGTCGCCAGATCTTAAGAGCAAACATTATTGTTGTCAACTCTAAATCATGTTTTATGCTATGTTTTTTGCAGATGATAATGCATATTCCTTACGGGTCGTTTGCTATAAAGATTCATAATGCAAAAATGATTTGAGGGATGTTTTTGTCTAAATATAGATTAATCGCATGGTATTAAATTATATGTATTACTAGTACCACCAAATGTAAAGTATTATTATACATCTTATAATACCATGTAGGGTGTATAACTAATACATGGACTAATGATACATAGGTCCAAAATTCTTATCAAACATAATACTGTTATGAATCAACCTTAGCTCGACATGAATTTTAACGCCATGAAATCAACTATTGGGCCAAAAAGGTTGATTTGGAATCTAGGCTCAATTAGCAATTAATGTAAAAGGAAGAGAAGATAGAAAGAGAGGTTATGCTTATTATTGTGTGAAAGTCTGATTCTCCTCATCTCCCTTCTGAAGTGTCTATATTTTCTCATCTCCCTTCTTCGATCTATCAACTCATAGTCCTACTTTCGATATTTCTATATGTTTGTTTGGGGTCCTACCATATTAATTATTACATTTAATTCCCAGTGTTGTATTGGATTTGAGTTCTTTACACTTATTATAAGTGTAATTAAAGGTTTAAAATTTACGGGGATTTCCAAGTCTCCCTTAAGTGCTATATCCATTTTTAAACATGAAAAAATATGGGTTAACAACAATCATAAGCAAGCAGCCTAGCAACAATCACAGAATTGAAAATCAAACTTTTAAAAAAAAAATATAAATCGCAAACCAACTGAATAAATCGAAAAATCAAAAAAATAATTAATTCAATCGATTTTTTCCATATTTTGAACATTGAAAATACATCCCTAGAAGGAAAGGAACATACTCCCTCCGTCCCATTTTATGTGTCACTTTTCGGATTTCGAGATTCAAACAAGTCTAACTTTGACCGTAAGTTTTTCATAGATTTTTTAAACATTTTGAATTATTAATTATTGTGACTTATATTACTTTTTACGTAGTTTACAAATATAAAAATTTTATTTCAGAAAAAATTGAAAATTTCATGCGTAAATTTCTGGTCAAACTTAAACGGTTTGACTCTCGAAAAATGAAAAGTGCCACATAAATTGAGACAAAAGGAGTAAGAAATATATTCTTTAAACACAATGTTATTTATTTCACACACTATAGCTAGCTAGATAGAACTAGCTAGCCAGTATCACGCACAAATACACATATATGTGTGTAAACATACATATATATATACTTTGCATATGTATAAATATGGATATGAGCCATTGAATAGCATCGATGCTTTATTACTTAAGAAGGTGATTCTCGATTTCTTTTGTCACATGAAGGAGTAAAGCCAGGAGAACGAGAGGCTCTGGTGTGTCTTCAGTTTTCTTCTCGTACAAAAACGTCCATGTAGTCCAATGATGGTCACATGATGTGATAATAGTGAAGGAATCGTACAACTCTAACAGATCTCCACCAATCACTTTCCAAGTGATTGTTTTAGTTTCATGGTCGACGGCTTCAATCACTTGCTTTAATGTCTTATCTTTTCCATCTACAATCAATAAAATCGAAAATATAAGAGATAAAAGACAAAAGTTACATGTTAAAACTTATAAAGTACATAAGCTTTTGGAGCAAGTAATATGACCATCAAAAAACTTTTTTACTAAAAATATTCAATTGGAAATGGACTTTCTCAATATCAGACACACCTAAATGTAAAAAATTGATTCATATGTAGAGAGAGGGGAAATGTGTATATTTTACCGTCGCTATATGTCCATTCAACAATTGAACCAACATCTATCGCTTCACCTTCATGAATCTCAAAACTTTTGACCTTGCTAGGGCTTAAGTTGGATATATGATGAGTTTTGGCATGAAAAATATCATGAACCAAATGTCCTCCACACTTCACCTCTACTGAAGAAATCAACTTACCCTTCAGACCCATATTTTTTTTGGCTTAACAAAAAGTTTTGAAAGAAAGTGGTGATAAAATTATTAGAAATGGTAGTCCTTATATAGATTTCAATTAGCTACACCAAAAGTTATTATATAAATATTATAAAACATGATCCACGACATATCATAGAAAGTTTAGGTTGGATTGTTAGCCATTACTGAAAAAATGATTTAAAAAAATAGTATCTTTTTTTTTATTATTTTTATTATTTTTATAGTAGGTTTAAAAGAGTTTCTTAAGCATTATTTGGGCAGTTTTGATGTTTTAAATTTGTCAAAAGTGAGAATTGTCTTCCTCAAATATTTATCAAGCTTTAATTATTAAGTTTAATGGGAAAAAGCAATTTAATGAAACTAACATTTAGAACTATATATTTTATAGTATTTATTACTTTTTATTTATTTAAAGAGTTTGGTGCAATTTTTGAAAGGTAAATTGAGTTCAATTATTTTTTGTCTATTTTTTTTTAATGTCTGATGTAATTTTTATCTTGTGGTTTCTAGAACTTCGGTGGCAATTTTTTATGTTTTTGGTTAATTCGTTTTCCATAGTACTCGTGAGTTTGGTAATTATTTCATGAAGATCAAACGTATTTATTTAATTTTTGACAAATTTAAAAGATCAAAATTGCTTAGTTAATACTTAAGGAATTTTTTTTAATCAACTAAAAAAAATAAGAAATTATTTTGGTAACTTTCCCATCCAAGTTATGTATATTTCTAACAAATTTAATCCTTCATAGTGAAACTCTAACCACTCAACTTATTTCTTTTTTTAAAAAAAATACTTAAGGCTTGGAGCTGCATGTCCAAATCTGCTAATTTTCTATTTTGTAAAGCTTTTTGGTAAATAAAATCAATTTACTTGCAAAAAAAATAAGTATCAAAAATAAAATCATAAAACGTCTGGTTAAACTAACAAGTGCTTAACCGCTATGAAATTGTGAGCTGAGGTTAATCAACTTATGACTTGTGATTTATTTTGACTTATAAATACTTGGCTAGTTATGAATATATACTTTAGCATTTAGTTGTTTTACCACACATTTAAATAAGTCAAAATTGCTTATAAGTCACATTGACCAGCTTATAAATTTAGTCAATAACCTCTACTAATATTACAAATTGTCAATTATATATGACATATTGTTGGTTTTCTCTATACCTTCACATTAATTTATTAATTGAATTTAGCATTGTATATTGTTCGCTATGAGATTTGGATAGATATCATTACGATTTTAGAATTTTTAAATCATGATAAGAAAAATGTGTATTAGTATAGTTATATTTTTCAACTTACAATTGAATTAATATTTACGATTTCTCCTTTGTAATCTCAAAACCAACCTTGGACCATAATAAGGCTTATATTGGATATATATAGTGAGTTCTGTAGTCTAAAATATAGATCTATAGACCTTTCTCACATCCAAAATGATATACCAATAAATATTCTTTTTTATTTTAAGTCAACCAAAGTTTTTCTCGATGTTGAGAAATAGTATGCCAATAGACTTTATTTTTTCTTTGCAAACTTGAAATACAATTGTGTTCTCTTTCAATTAGTTGTACCAAAAGCAATTATACGTGAATGTCTCATCATCTATTCATTATAAAAATTTTAAAAAGTTAAATATTTGAAAATTAGAAGTTGTGTTCGGTCATGACTCATCATGAATATAAATTTGAATTTTTATTGACTTTTATAAGTAATTTAGTGGGAAAAAATTAAAATAACTTTTTGTTAAAATTCTTGAAAATTTTGAAATTCAACTTCAAGTTAGATTTCGAAATTTGAATACATGATGAGACATTCACTTAATTAAAGTGGGACTGGGACATGCGGCATCGGCGATGAAAGACGGAGTTTGAACTTTGAAAATTGAATGTGTACTGGTGAGGGAAGTGGGATTGGAAAGTGCACACTGCACTGTGCAGATGGAAAACTGAAAAGTCAAAAATTTGAAAAGTCTTTCACCTAATTTTCCATTTTGCATATAATATTTAATATTAATAATTAATATATTATAATATAATATATTTCGGTTAAATCAAAATATCAAAATATACAAAAATCACATACCAAAAATTGAACCGAAATATCGAAACTACAAAAATATTTACCGTAAACCGAAATACCGGAAAAATTCGATTCAATTCAGTATTTCGATTTTTCGATATTTATACCCGGCCCTACTTGAAATACAATTGTGTTCTCTTTCAATTAGTTGTACCAAAAGCAATTATAAGTGAATGTCTCATCATGTATTCATTATAAAAATTTTAAAAAGTTAAATATTTGAAAGTTAGAAGTTATGTTCGGTCATGAATATAAATTTGGATTTTTATTGACTTTTATAAGTAATTTAGAATGGAAAAATAATTAAAATAACCTTTTATTATTTTTAAAATTCTCGAAAATTTTGAAATTCAACTTCAAGTTAGATTTCGAAATTTATGATCAAATATATTTTTTGGAGTTCAAGGTCAAATTTTTTTTTATGATCAACACCTCCAAATATATTACTTGTAAAATATGATCCACGAGGACTACGACATACACTATATCAAAATCAGCTTTTAACGGCAATTAATGCATATTAATAAAAAATGCTAAAGTCATTACTCACATTAGTTAATTGTTATTGGATCCAATATTGTTATAGGTTTTAGGGACATTTACAAATAGTGTTAATTGTGTCTAAAATAAATATATTATTGAGCAATTAATCTATTATCTATCGTTCATTAATTTTCATTAAAAATCATTTTTAATGATATCACGGAATATTAGTGTTAGCTGTATCTCATTAATTATATTTATAATTAAGTCTTGCCAAGTTAATATATATATATATATATATATATATATATATATATTATCCTTCAACATGAAACTTCAACCACACAACTATTTTGTTTTTTATTTAATGCAGAAGATAAGGTTTACAACTCATACGAAATTCTTTTTAAAATAGTGAAATGTTTCAAATGATAAAAATCTTCGAAAAGAAAATAGAAAAATATTCTTAAGTTTTTTTTTAAAGGCTAAATCTTTAAAAATAAGGTGTAATAGGGAAATAAAATAGAGGAAAAATAAACCTTATTTATTCCTTATTGATAGTGAAAAAGGAGATTTTTTGTACTTTTAAATAGAAACTCTCCTTTTAGTTATCGAAGGGAAGGGAAAAGAGACTCCACTTGCATCGTCGTTGCTCGACTTTGATTTTGTCAAATATTTTGATAAATAATATGATTGATAAATTTTTGAATAAAATTTATTTTAAAATATCATTAATCATTTTCTTTACTAAATAGAAATTAATTCCTGCGAAATAAATTACAACTTAATTAAACTCGCGAAATATACTCTTTATAAATTCAAATATAAATTTTTTTAGAGAAAAAAAACAATAAGTGTCCTATAATTTACTCTTTTATTGAGTTCATTAAAGTTTTGTAGTTTTAATTATTAATATTGTAGAACAGAGTCCATACTCCATTCTATCCCAAAGGAATCAATCCAAACTTTGGGCAATAATTCAAAACTTTGGGCATATAATTTCATCATGTTATTTTGTCAATGCCCCCTAATATATAGTCCCGGATCATAGGCGAACTCAGAATTTAAATATTTTGGATGCATCAATATTACCTTAGCTCAAATATGAGCTTTAAGATAAACTTAAAATAAAAATAGTGAAATAAACTCTTTAGCTGGATTCGAACCAAGGTCTCACGAGTGGATCCTCTAGTTTATACCAATAACACAATGACACTCATGTGTTTTTTATGGGTACACTGTTAATTATATCATAATTTCTATCAATTTCTCAAGATATGGAACGTGTGGTGCATTATAAGTTTAATGCTAAAAGTCAAGCTCCTAATAAAGCCAAACACTAAATTAAGATTGCCTTTTCAATTTTCATGTCATCATGAGTTAAGTGTGGGACAAAGCTTAACTAACCAAATTTATTTTTTGTTATGACTTTGTGTAAAAATACACCGGTCGTTATTCCAAGAAATCCTTCAATTATGCAAGTATATCCAAATTATTCTTCACTCTAACAGTTATTCCAAAATAACAAAAAAATAAACAATCAATTATAACTTTGCACTATTTCAATTGGACATTTTTGCGTTGTTCTTTTATTTATTTATATTTATTTGGAGGGGGAGGGTTGAATGTGAGAAATATAATAAGATAAGAAAATAAATAGTATAAATACTTCTCATTTTAAGAAGAAAAAAATGAAGTATAGATTTTTCTTCTAATTACGTGCATATTAGGTATGAGTTATTATTTCTGAACATTATTACGTACCTTTCTTGACTAAACTCTAAGAAAAATATGGAAAAAAAAAATCAATTTCAGTAATATTTTGATATTTACTTCTTTTAACGTTAAGACATCTCCAATTTCAATCAAGTGCTATCATATTAGTTTTGAAAAGAAAAAATTAAATAAATATATAGTCGAAAAATTAATCTTGATAAATTAATTTTCATATTTCATAAAATTGGCATTGTATACAATATTTTCATTTAAAATAGTTAGATTAATCTCATAACCTCCAAAATAAATTTTACTCAATCTCTAAATTTAAGAGCATGTATCCTTAACTTTAAATGGATGACAAAATATTTCCATTTTAAATAATTCAAGGGACATCAGCCCTTTTTTTTGTTGAAATAATTGTTGGAAGAAAAGGTATTTTTGATACATTTGATTTTTGGATATAGTTTGAGGGTATTTTTAAACTAAAAAAATATGACAAAGATATTTTTTATCCAAAAATATAACCAATGATAAATTTGATTTATTTTGAAGTATTTTTTTAATCTTTTTTTCCTAGTTTTAAGGAAGAAAATCATGAAGGCAAATATTTTTGCGGTGTGAATAATTCCACTTTTAATTGTCAAATCGGAACACTTTTTAAGGCATTGACAAGACTTTAGATTTATAATATTTTATCAAAATCAACTTCAGACATTTTTCACTGAAGTTATAATCTTACTAGACCTAATAACTTAAGACGCTTTTAAATTTTTCTGAAAATATAATTCAGAATTAGATTGTATTCAATTTGTTTCACTAAGAGTCATGCATGGAAATGAAAATATGGAAATGAGTCATTGAATAGCATTGATGTTTAATTACTTGAGAAGGTGACCTTCTATTTCTTTTTGTCACATGAAGAACATAAGCTAGGAGAACAAGAGGCTCTGGTATATCTTTAGTTTTCTTCTCGTACATAAATGTCCATGTAGTCCATTCATGGTCACATGATGTTATAATAGTGAAGGAATTGTACAACTCTAACAAGATCTCCACCAATCACTTTTCAAGTGATTGTTTTAGTTTCATATATGATCGACGGCTTCAATCACTTGACTTTGAAGTTTTATCTTTTCCATCTACAATCATAAGAGATAATAATAGGGTAATCAGTTCGAAAATGATTCATATCTAGAGAGAGGAAAATATGTATATGTTACCGTCATTATATGTCCAGTTAACAATTGAACCAATCTTCGACTTAGCAAAACGTTTTGATAATTAAGAAAGTGGTAATAAAATAATTAGAAACTATAGTCTAAAAATATTGACATCAATGCAAGGTTGTCTAGTGACTCTGTCTCACGACATAAATAATAATATGCCAATAAATACCCCCTTTTTAGTCGATCAAAGTTTTTCTAACGTCTAGAAATGATATGCCAACAAATATTTTTTTTTCCTAGCCAGCCAAAGTTTTTAATTCCAGAAATAATATGCCAATATTGTTTTCTAAATGACCTCAATTCCTATTAAAATAAAATTGTGTTCTCTTTCAATTGGTTGTACCGAAAGCTATTATAAATGGATGTTGGATTATGTTTTATGGTAACAAATTTTTTATTATTTTTAAAGTAAAATATAATATTTGAAAATAAGAGTTGTATAATTATATTTGTATCATAAATTCAAATTAGAATTGTTTTTTTTTATCTTCTGTCGGTAATTTAAAGTGTAAAAAGTTAATACACCTTTTAATTATTTTTTTAAGTTCTTAAAAAAATATAATTTTAAAATTTTATGATTAAACATAATTTTTAGAGTTCAACTTTTTAAAAAAATAAATCATAATCAAACGTCTTCTACGTATATACTTATAAAACATGATCCACGAGGGGAACAACATATCATGGAAGATTAGTGTTAGCTGTCCTTCAACATGAAACTTCAACCCCTCAACTTATAATAAAAAATAAAAAATAAAAAAACTTATAATTTAAAAAAATATATATATTGAAGATAAGGTTTACAACTTACAAGAAATTAAATTTAAAATAGTGAAATGTTTCAAAGAATAAAAACCTAGAAAAATAAAAAAGAAAGAAATATGGCATAAATTAATTTATCTTAATCTCAAGTGATTTTGTAAAGGATAGATTACTTAAATTAATATATAAGTTTTTTTGGGTCATGGATCATATGTCATCCACGTGGATTGATCCAACCAGATTCGACCCAATAATTTTACTTAGAAAACTGGATTGAGATTATCAACACAGAGATATTTAGCTTGTGGCAATATAACTTTGATTCTTTAAAATTTAAAGTCGGATTTGGAGTAATTCTTTAACAAGATTCGATCAATATTCATGTTAAGAAATTTTATCAAAATATTCTCTTGATTTCGAAGATAATTCAGAATATCTCTTGAGCCAATTAAAATGGTGATGTAGTACTTAAATTAAACATGTCAAAGGTCTGTTTGGCATCTTTGGGTATGTCTTGACATCTCTATCAGAACCGTTTGTTTTCTTACTACCACTACTATCTTCGAGATACAAATTTTAACACTTATACTTACTTTTTTTATTTTATCCATCGTGCAAATTAAATTTTAAAAAATAAAAATAATTAAATATTTAAGAAGTAATATACTAAATAAATAAGTGATGGAACGATGATGTACCAAAGTTGAAAACTTTTATTTTATGCTGTTAATTGCAAGAATAATAAGGGATTGCTAGAGAAATTAAGACTTAAAGAGAAAATTCAGAGATAATAAGGATATTAATGTTGTAGAAAAAATGATGAAATTTAGAAGTATTTATAGGTAAAAAAATGAATCAAAATGATTTTTTTTTTTAAAAAAACTTGAGAGTTTAAAATATTTTTGGGAAGTTTGGAGGTGTTTCGGGCTCCATTTTCCAGATATTTTAGTTGGCCCAACGGCTATTTTTGCAAAAATAACCATTGGCCTGCTATCGATCTACTACTAGGCCGGTCTACCAAGCTCCCGTGCCTAGACGGTTCAGCCACCAACCCAACCCATGAATCAGGTCAAAGGAGCCGACCCATTATTCCTAGCCGTGCCGGGACATTACTGATGCTTATCGGGGTGATACCGAGTTGACCCGATCCACTTGACTGGCTTAACACATGATGTAATAGAAGGGGTCGAAACCAAAGTGTAATTTAAGATTTGAAATTTATGTTAGTGCCCATCTTAAAACTAGAGAAACCTAAAAAGGAGTTGACTACAAAAGAATGAGAATATAATTAAAGCACACTATTAAATATATCAATTTTGTAATAGGTAAATTTTAATAATATTTTACATATATTGAACATTAAAATACAACTCTAGAACGAGGGGAACATATGTAATATTTTCTTCAAACACAATATTATTTATTTCACACACTAGCTAGTCAATATCACACATAGACACACATATATTTGTGTGTAAACATACATATATATATATATATATATATATTTGCATATGTATAAATAGGGCTATGAGCCATTGAGTAGCATTGATGTTTTATTACTTGAGAAGGTGACAATCGATATCTTTTGTCACGTGAATGATAAAGCCCAAGAGAGCGAGAGGCTCTGGTGTGTCTTCAGTTTTCTTCTCGTACAAAAATGTCCATGTAGTCCAATGATGATCAAATGATGAGATAACAGTGAAGGAATCGTACAGCTCTAACAGATCTCCACCAATCACTTTCCAAGTGATTGTTTTAGTTTCATGATTGACGGCTTCAATCACTTCCTTTATCTTCTTATCTTTTCCATCTACGATCAATAAAATCGAAAATATAAGAGATAAAAGATAAAAGTTACCCGTTAAAACTTATAAAGTACATAAGCTTTTGGAGCAAGTAATATGACCATCAAAAAACTTTTTTACTAAAAATATTCAATTGGAAATGGACTTTCTCAATATCAGACACACCTAAATGTAAAAAATTCATTCATATGTAGAGAGAGGGGAAATGTGTATATTTTACCGTCGTTATATGTCCATTCAACAATTGAACCAACATCTACCGCTTCACCTTCATGAATCTCAAAACTTTTGACCTTGCTAGGGCATATGTTGGATATATGATGAGGTTTGGCATGAAAAATATCGTGAACCAAATGTCCTCCACACTTCACCTCTACTGAAGAAATCAACTTACCCTTCAAACCCATATTTTTTTTGGCTTAACAAAAAGTTTTGAAAGAAAGTGGTGAAAAAATTATTAAAAATGGTAGTCCTTATATAGATTTCAATTAGCTACACCAAAAGTTATTATATAAATATTATAAAACATGATCCACGACATATCATAGAAGTTTAGGTTGGGTTGTTAGCCGATAATGAAAAAATTATTAAAAAATAGTATCTTTTTTTTTTTTTTTTTTTTTTTTTTATAGTAGGTTTAAAAGAGTCTCTTAAGCATTATTTGGGCAGTTTTGATGTTTTAAATTTGTCAAAAGTGAGAATTGTCTTCCTCAAATATTTATCAAGCTTTAATTATTAAGTTTAATGGGAAAAAACTATTTAATGAAACTCACATTTAGAACTTGTCACGCCTCGAGCCTACACCTTGAGCGGGACTGGCACTCAAAGACCATTGTTGGCCCCAAGCGAACCCTTGGCCTGACTTATTAACTCAACAGAAGACTTAACTCATCACATAAACATTTATGAAGGAACTAGAATGTCATAAAGGAACACTCAACTGGCCATTTAGGCAAACTCAAGTCTTTAACATAAGAAATGAAGAGTAAAGACAACTGAAATAACTAACTGACTATTTGTCTATGAAGCCTCTAAAACAACTGAGATGGATGTTGGGATAAACCCCACAACATCCTAATGGACTAAACTAGAAAAATAGATCCTTCGGAATGCAAGGAGACTCACCGACTGACTCTGAATTGCTCACTGGATCAACAGTGCGCTGGAATGTTGAATACATGATGAGACATTCATTTAAAGTGGGACTGGGACGTGCGACACCCGCTATGAGAGACGGAGTTTGAACTTTGAAAATTGAATGTGTACTGGTGACGGGAAGTGGGATTGGGACGTGCACAGTGCACTGTGCAGATGGAAAACTGAAAAGTCAAAAATTTGAAAAGTCTTTCACCTATTTTTCATTTTGCATATAATATTTAATATTAATAATTAATATAATAATAATATATATTATAATATAATAGATTTCGGTTAAATCAAAATATCGAAATATACAAAAATCACATATCGAAAATTGAACCGAATTATCAAAAATACAAAAATATATATCGAAAACCGAAATATCGAAACCAAAATACTAAAAAAAATTGATTTGATTCGTTATTTTGGTTTTTCAGTATTTATGACCAGCCCTACTTGAAATACAATTGTGTTCTCTTTCAATTAGTTGTACTAAAAGCAATTATGAGTGAATGTCTCATCATGTATTCATTATAAAAAAAATTAAAAAGTTAAATATTTGAAATTTAGAAGTTATGTTCGGTCATGAATATAAATTTGGATTTTTATTGACTTTTATAAGTAATTTAGAATGGAAAAATAATTAAAAACTTTTTGTTATTTTTAAAATTTTCCAAATTTCTGAAATTCAACTTCAAGTTAGATTTCGAAATTTTATGATCAAATATATTTTTTGGAGTTCAAGGTCAAAAAAAAAATTATAATCAACACCTCCAAATATATTACTTGTAAAATATGATCCACGAGGACTACAACATACACTATAACAAAATCAGCTTTTAACGGCAATTAATGCACATTAATAAAAAAATACTAAAGTCATTACTCACATCAGTTAATTGTCATTGAATTCAATATTGTTATAGATTTCAGGGACATTTACAGTTAGTGTTAATTGCATCTAAAATAAATATATTATTGAGCAATTAATCTATTATCTATCGTTCATTAATTTTCATTAAAAATCATTTTTAATGATATCACGGAAGAAACTTCAACCACACAACTGTTTTGTTTTTTTTTAAAATGCAGAAGATAAGGTTTACAACTCATACGGAATTCTTTATAAAATAGTGAAATGTTTCAAATGATAAAAATCTTAGAAAAGAAAATAGAAAAATATTCTTAAGGTTTTTTTTAAAGGCTAAATCTTTAAAAATAAGGTGTAATAGGGAAATAAAATAGAGGAAAAGTAAAGCTTATTTCTTTCTTACTGATAGTGAAAAAGGAGATTTTTTGTACTTTTAAATATAAACTCTCCTTTTAGTTATCGAAGGGAAGAGAAGAGGGACTCCGCTTGCATCGTTGTTCTTCAGCTTTGACTTTGTCAAATATTTTGATAAATAATATGATTGATAAATTTTTGAATAAAATTTATTTTAAAATTTTCATTAATCATTTTCTTTACTAAATAGAAATTAATTCCTGCTAAATAAATTACAACTTAATTAAACTCGCGAAATATACTCCTTATAAATTCAAATATAAAAGTTTTTTAAAAAAAAAACAATAAGTGTCCTATAATTTACTCTTTTATTGAGTTCATTAAAGTTTTGTAGTTTAAATTATTAATATTGTAGAACAGTGTCCATACTCCATTCTATCCCAAAGGAATCAATCCAAACTTTGGGAAATAATTCAAAACTTTGGGCAGATAATTTCATCATGCTATTTTGTCAATGCCCCCTAATATATAGTCCCGGATACGAATTCATAATTTAAATACTTTGGATGCATCAATATTACCTAAGCTCAAATATAAGCTTTAAGATAAATTTAAAATAAAAACAGTGAAATAAACACTTTAGCTGGATTCGAACCAAGGTCTCACGAGTGGATCCTCTAGTTTATATCAGCAACACAATGACACTAATGTGTTTTTTATTGGTACACTATTAATTATATTATAATTTCTGTCAATTTCTCAAGATAGATATATATATATATATATATATGATTTTTTCCGAAGTCATGGGTCCGCCTCTGCATTCATAACTCATCATGCATATGTTAATGACATTATTATTTTTAATAGTGATAAGTCTTCTACTATTAAACTCATCATAAATGAAATTAAGATTTATAAAAATACTTCTAGTCGACTTATGAATAAGGATAAAAGTTTATATAATGGAACTGTGGTGCATTATAAGTTTAATGCTAAAAGTCAAGCTCCTAATAAAGCCAAACACAAATTAAGATTGCCTTTTCAATATTCATGTCATCATGAGTTAAGTGTGGGACAAAGCTTAACTAATCAAATTTATTTTTTGTTATGACTTTGTGTAAAAATACACCTGTCGTTATTCCAAGAAATCCTTCAATTATGCAAGTATATCCAAAATATTCTTCACTCTTAACAGTTATTCCAAAATAACAAAAAAATAAACAATCAATTATAACTTTGCACTATTTCAATTGTATATTTTTGCCTTGTTCTTTTATTTATTTATATTTATTTGGAGGGGGAGGGTTGAATGTGAGAAATATAATAAGATAAGAAAATAAATAGTATAAATACTTCTCATTTTAAGAAAAAAAAAAATGAAGTATAGATTTTTCTTCTAATTACGTGCATATTAGGTATGAGTTACTATTTCTGAAAATTATCACATACCTTTCTTGACTAAACTCTAAGAAAAATATGGAAAAAAAAATCAATTTCAGTAATATTTTGATATTTACTTATTTTAACGTTAAGACATCTCAAATTTCAATCGAGTGCTATCATATTAGTTTTGAAAAGAAAAAATTAAATAAATATTTAGTCGAAAAATCAATCTTGATAAATTAATTTTCATATTTCATAAAATTGGCATTGTATACAATATTTTTATTTTAAATAGTTAGATTAATCTCATAACCTCCAAAATAAATTTTACTCAATCTCTAAAATTAAGAGCATGCATCCTTAACTTTAAATGGATGACAAAATAGTTCCATTTTAAATAATTCAAGGGACATCAACCCTTTTTTTTGTTGAAATAATTGTTGGAAGAAAAGGTATTTTTGATACATTTGATTTTTGGATATAGTTTGAGGGTATTTTTATACTAAAAATATATGACAAAGATATTTTTTATCCAAAAATATAACCAATGATAAATTTGATTTATTTTGAAGTATTTTTTTAATCTTTTTTTCCTACTTTTAAGGAAGAAAATCATGAAGGCAAATATTTTTGCGGTGTGAATAATTCCACTTTTAATTGTCAAATTGGATCATTTTTTAAGGCATTGACAAGACTTTAGATTTATAATATTTTATCAAAATCAACTTCAGACATTTTTCACTAAAGTTATAATCTTACTAGACCTAATAACTAAAGACGCTTTAAAATTTTTCTGAAAAAATAATTCAGAATTAGCTTGTATTCAATTTGTTTCACTAAGAGTCATGCATGATATTTTGATTAAATTTTCAAGCCAGAAAGGACGTACTCATCGTATTTGATTCCTCAATAATTAGTGAAACATTGATCGGCTATTTTCTGATGATAAGTGTATTCTTTTTCTTTTGTTTAAATTTTTTTTCTCATGTGTGACACTTCACGTGGAAAAATTATTTCATCATGATAAATTTAAATAAATTAATATTAGATTAAAGGTTAAAACTATCACCATATAATTAATTTATTTATTTCAATCGTGATATCCATTGTCTTCTTTTCCACCTTCTTAGTTGTGGTCTCATCTCTATCACGACATCAATATTTTTGATTTGAAAGGAGAGAGTTTAGGATTTTAAAGAAGCCAATTAAAAATATATTTCAAAAATTTAATATGTTTTTATACATTGTTGTTGTATAATGATAATTTCACTTAATATATTTGAAATTTCATGATAATTATTTTTCAATTATTACAAAAAAAAATCTATGAATTTTACAGGTGTCAAAATATTATGAAAAATCGACTGAACCTAATTGTATCGAATCGATTTATATCATTTTTTCAATAAAATTGTGAACTTTTATTTAAGTGTATAATTATCCCGAGCAATTGGGATGAGTTTTTTAGTTTGTAATAAAAATCAAAAAAAAATTGAATCGAACTGAATAATCTGACATGTATGTAAATATATTTTATATATTCACAATATGTTGAATTTAATATATAAATACATTTTATAACATTTTTCAAACATAAATATAATTACCTAGTCCTAGATACTATAATAGATACTCCATCAAACAATAAGGCAAAATTTATGCAAGCACTCCATTAAATATTTAAGATCAAACAATACGGTAACAAGGTTTTACATTCTTGACATTTTGGTGAAAATTTGAAGTGCTTCTTCAAGAAAATACTTGCAAAAGAAATCACAAGTAAATATTTTAATAATAGTATATTTTGAGGTGATATTTAAAAGTAAAAAAACAAAAAAATAAATTAACCGAACTATACCAATACCGAAGAATGATTTAGACGGTTTTAAAAAATCTAATTGTAATATACATTATAAAATACCTGAAATATTAGGATGATATAATTTTTTTAAAATAACAGAACCGTCCCATTGACACCTCGAATTTTATCGGATTTGAACGACATCTTATTATTTGTGAGTACATAAAGAAGATCTTGTGGACAACGATATAAAAACAACAAAATCTTTGGTTTCTATGACTTAAATTTTCTTAGCCAAAATCTAAGAAAATTATGGATTTTTATTTAAGTGTATAACCGTCCCTAATAATTGGGATGGTTTTTTTAGTTTATAATACAAAAAAAATCTGAACTGAACCGAATAATCTTACATGTAAATATATTTTATATATTAACAATATGTTGAATTTAATATTAAAATACATTTTATAGCATTTTTCAAACATAAATATAACCTAGTCCTAGATAATGTAATAGATACTTCATCAAACAATAAGGCAAAATCTATGCAAACACTTCTTAAATGTTTTTAAGATCAAACAATACAGTAATAATGTTTTACTGTCACGCCCCGAGCTACCCCCGAGACGCGGACACGGGACCTAGGACCACAAGTGATCCCAAGCTAACCCTGCTGGCATGATCATGAGCATACTAAATATAATCTGAATAATATAAATTGTGCGGAAGCTAAATCATAAATAAATCTGAAAGATGGGGAATACCCATATACTATAACTGAGATATATGAAAACTGATGAGTTTAATACAAAGAAGTTATTAACTCAATACTAAGTTGAATCTATCTATGTCTGAAATAAGCTTCTAAACTGACTAGAAATGTTGGGACATGCCCCAACTAGATCTAGCAAAACTGAAACTAAAGACTAAAATCGATAAAGATAAACATGTCACTAGTCCTCGAAGAATGAGGACTCACCACTGATGCTGCTGAACTGATGATCGGGAACCGATCTAAGTGTGATCTGGGTGATGAGAACCTGAACCTACATCACGAGAAGATGTAGCGCACGTATGCGTCAGTACTTGAAAGGTACTGAGCATGCAGGATAGAGTAAAGCTGAAAGAACATATAACTGAACAAAGCAATAAATCAATGATAAAATCTGAACATGATATAGATACTGAAAATACTGAATACTGAGCTAACTGAATGCAATGACCAAATTTATAACATGTTGAGACTAAATACTGATTGTACTGAAACATGGTCAATGCAATAGAGTCTGACTGAACTGTGGGAGCTACTAATAACCGACATAAAACCACATGAGCTAAATGTGGAGTCCGATGTATACGCCCCATCGAAAGGACCCAATATACCCTGCCAGAGGTATAGAGGCATGCTGGTGTGATCACTAAACTGATGTTGCCCACAGAGGGGACTTACACCTATGTGGCTCGTAGTTCTGGGACTATATGGGTACGCTGAAGCCCTAGTCCAACTCGGTATTATGCTACTCCCAATGAATTAAGTGGTTAACTAGTTATGACTGAATTTCTGTAATTACTGGATAGCTCGAAACTGAACATGCAAACTGAGAATGCAACAATTAATCTGATATTGATGCATTCATAAACTGAGGCATGTAAAACTGAATACTGAAATATCTGACCTAGCATGTGTAATTCAAGAACTAAAGAAATACATAGCTAGGGTTCTGAAATTCATGCGATAAACTGAGCAATAACATGATAATCTGATTTGGAACATTTATATAATTAATTCATGATGATCTGTTCAATTCTAGAAACCCTAGGTCTGTTCATAATCATGGAATCAAGAATCTGACTGAATTCTAGGGACCTAATGGGCGAAAGGAACCCACTAGTGAAATCCCACATACCTGGTGACGAATTCCACGGAGAAATCCTTTCAATTTCGAGGCTGGAACTGAAGAAACCTCGCTTCGTTCTTGAACTAGGGTTCTTGACTTCTCTTCTCCTTTTAGCGTTCTAATTTTCTAAGTTTTGATTAATGATTTTGACTAAGGTAAGTTCTAGTTATGTTTCTAGGCTAAAACTAATTAAAACCTCATGATTTAGGGTCTAAACGACGTATCTTAGGGGTTAAACGAAATAGAAAAAGACCAAAAGACCCTTGAATTAGCTGCTGTCGGAGTGACTGACGGTCCGTCGATTGGGTCCGTAGGTCGAGTCTGCCCGACAGGGCTTCACTAAAACAGGCATAACTTTTTACTCGGAGGTCGGAATTTAGCAAACTCGGTGGCGTTGGAAAGATAATTCAATTATCTTTCTAACCATAGATCATGGGACACATAATTAATTTTGTTCTAAGAGTTATGACCATCTGAAGTTGACCCGTCAGAATTTTCAGCTAACTGACTGCTAACCTTCGATCTACGGTCAGACCTACGGACCGTCGATCGAACGACGGTCCGTGATGGTCAACCGTAGTTCGTGTCAAAGGCTGGGTAAAGGAGGTCTTGATCCACGAACACAGACCACGGACCGTGGTCTGATCTACGGACCGTGAGTTTGTCCGTGGGTCGAGACTTAGCCAAATTTTTTTTGAGCTGGCTGGGGAGGGGTTGCAGTGGCGAACCACGGTCCACCAGCACGGGCCGTGGTCTGACCTACAGTCCGTGGATGGTGACCGTAAGTTGCACCTGCAACTTCTCAAAATCTGCATTTTTGTCTATTTTGAATACGGGGTGCTACATTTACATTCTTGACATTTTTTTGCAAATTTGAAGTGCTTCTTCAAGAAAATACTTGTGAAAGAAATCACAACTAAATATTTTATGAATAGTATATTTTGATGTGATATTTAAAAGTAGAAAAAAAAATTAACCTAGCTGTACCAATAACGAAGAATTATTTAGACGGTTTTAAAAAATCTAATTTTGGTTATACATTATAAAATACCTGAAAAATTAGGATGATATAAGTTTTTTAAATTAACCGAACCGTCCCATTGACACTCCAAATTTTATCGGATTTGAACGACATCTTATTAATTGTGAGTAGATAAAGAAGATGTTGTGGACAACGATATAAAAACAGCAAAATCTTTGATTTCTATGACTTAAATTTTCATAGCCAAAATCTAAGAAAATTGTGGATTTTTATTTAAGTGTATAATTGTCCCTAATAATTGGGATGATTTTTTTAGTTTATAATATTAAAAAAAATCTGAACCGAACCGAATAATCTTACATGTAAATATATTTTATATATTAACAATACGTTGAATCTAATATAAAAATACATTTTATAGCATTTTTCAAACATAAATATAACCTAGTCCTAGATACTGTAATAGATACTTCATCAAACAATAAGGCAAAATCTATGCAAACACTTCTATTAAATGTTTATAACATCAAACAATACAGTAATAATGTTTTACATTCTTGACATTTTTTTGAAAATTTGAAGTGCTTCTTCAAGAAAATACTTGTGAAAGAAATCTCAAGTAAATATTTTAAGAATAGTATATTTTGAGGTGATATTTAAAAGTAAAAAAAATAAACTAACCGAACTGTACCAATACTGAAGAATGATTTAGACGATTTTAAAAAATCTAATTTTGGTTATACATTATAAAATACCTGAAACATTAGGATGATATAAGTTTTTTAAAACGCAAAAGTACTCATTACCCCCCCTGAACTTGAAGTTTTTTATACGGTGTACACCTAAACTAAATTCCGTTTTAATTACCCCCCCCCCCCAAACTTGATTATTCCTCCGTCGCGTACACCTTTTTCGTCCACCTGACATAGAAATCGACAACACACTCTACTAGGCATGTGAGGAAGCGATTTTTTGCCACATCACAAAGCTACAACAGTAAAAAAAACGTAAAATCTCCTCTCTTTTTTTCTTTAATATTTGGCATATTTTAAACAAAAAATTGGGCAAAATATAAATAAAAAGTAAAGGAAACAAAGATTAACACTTACTTGGTAAGAATTTCAGACAAATTTAAAATTTAATCGACCAACTTCACGTCTAGAAAAACCCAAATCCAGAAGGAGTTCCGCGAAATCAGCCCTTATTCAAAAATAACTTTTAAACAATGAATTTTAAATTTAAGAAATTTATTTTTTGCAATATTAATTTATCCAGGTGGAAATTCACATCACCACTTTTGCCAGCTGTCGCGCGCGTGTAGTCACAATAGGAGCATGTGGACGAAAAAGGTCTACGCGATAGAGGAATAAACAAGTTCGGGGGGGAGGGGGGGGGGTAATTAAAACAGAATTTAGTTTAGGTGTACACCGTATAAAAAGCTTCAAGTTCGGGGAGGTAATGAGTGTTTTTGACTTTTTAAAATAACTGAACCGTCCCATTGACACCCCAAATTTTATTGGATTTGAACGACATCTCATTAATTGTGAGTAGATAAAGAAGATCTTGTGGACAACGATATAAAAACAACAAAATCTTTGGGTTCTATGACTTAAATTTTATTGGCCAAAATCTAATTTTTTTTAAATATATTGTATATGTTTATCTTATAATTTTCAATATTATCTCTATTCAACTAGGTCTAATGTGACTCTCTGAGATGCAGAGAATTGAAAATATAGGTGGGTCAAGGATTAAGCCAGTTTGAATTAGCTTTTGGCTTTTGACTTTAGACTTTTGATTTATAAATTAAAATTAAAAAATTAAAAATAAATTGACTTATTTTTATGATTTTAGTTTGAAATTAGAGGCTTATAAGCACTTTTTAAAATTATTTCAATACTCTAAAAATGTTTAAAAGTTATTTAGCTTAACAACAATTAAAATAAGTCAATCAAAATAGACACTACAAGTGTGTCTGTAGGACGAAGGTAGTAAGAGTGTACTACTGATAAAGGAAACTCGACTACCTAGCTACTAAATTTCTATCATAATCCTCGACCTTTATATCCTTCTCATATTCTTAGGACCCATTTGGCCATAGATTTCCAAAGTAAAATTTGAGAAAAAATTTGGCAAATAGTGTTTGTCCATACAATTTGCCATTATTTGACAAATATTTTTAGCAAATAACTCAAATTTCCAAATACTAGAAAAAACTAGTATTTGGGTCAAATTTCATTATTTGGTATCTTTTAAAAATTCAAATTCTACACCAAACTCTTTTACCAAAAAAAACACCCTCTATAATAGTTGGTTGTGTTGTATTACATAATTTTTTACGTGAACAACAAAGTAGTGATGAAATATTCAGTGAATAGTGATGATATGGTTGTTGGTGAAAATGATGAATAATCGGCTCAAGGTAACAAAGTCATGTGTTTTGTCTACTTCACGTTGTATGGAATGATGCTTGTTGCGCTCACTCCAAACTACTACATTGCTCCAGTTTCATGGACACTATTTGTTATTTGTTTCAACGAAGATCCAATTGACTTGTAATACAAATTTATGGTTAGTTTTGATAGTTTTTAAAATTTATGGGTATAAATCAGATTTTTTTCTAAAATAGTGAAATATGTTTCCCAAATATTATGGTCAAACACATAATGAAATTTTGCCCAAATTTTCAAACAAATAATATTTGTCAAAAATATTGAAAATCTATGGCCAAACGCTAGCTTAGTAAGTTGTTGCAGGTCATGTCATATCCTAGTTAATCACTTCTCTCCAATACTTTTTGGACTACTTCTAACTCTCCTTGGACTACTTCGAAACATCTCATTTTCACCTCCCTCATCTTGTCCATCACAGAGGTCACTCATATCTTGTCATGAATATCTTCGTTCCTAATCATATATTTCCTAGTATATCCACGCATTTATCTCAACATCCTCATATATATATGGATCCAAGTGATAAGGCCCAATCCAGATTTCCTTAGAAGGCCCAAATTTATAAAAATCGATTTTTGCCGAATAATCGTCCAACTATTTTGCTATTTCATTTCTTAATTTTTAGTATGTCTTGTTTAAGTACATAAGATCATAAACTTTGTACAATAACATATATCATATATGTATATTTTCTAATATATAGGATCAAAAATCTTTCATGCATTTTAAATATTTATACATTTACTTTATATAATTACTAATTTACTAGTATTAAATAGCCTTGTATATCGTCGGAATACATATTATACACCTTGTGTATTTCGTTTTTTCTCAAAACTAATAAAAAAATTTCTTCATTATTACCATCATTTTTTAGCAAATAAATGAACAAAAATATCCCTATTTTATTCTGAAATTAAACTTAAGGACTATCTTTGGATAGACTTCCAGGTGTGCTTAACACATTTTCCTCGAGTAATCAAATTTCTTACCTAAAATTTCACTAATTTACGTAAATCAAACTGACATTTACATTTCATTAAAACGTGATTTTCCTAATTTTTATTAAAATATTAGGTAACGATTCTAAACATTTATCAAAACCAGTGATACAACTACGTTTACGTTGCATTGCGAACTATTTTGACTAATTTGAAATCGGGGTGCAACATATAACAAATCCAATAAAATTAAGATCTTAAAAATGGTGAAGTTAGGTATCTCAAGGGGGGAAGCCAAATGTCAGGTTCGATAAACTATAATTTTATAAGCACATGTCAAAGCATTGTTTTGATACCATAGAAATAAACTAAACATACATAATGGAATCTTGATTTATCAACATTATTATTAGAATAATTTCTTAATTTGGGTGGTTGATATTGAAATAAATTTTACCCCTTTCTTTTTCAGAGTCCTAATTGAATTATGTAGGACCTTAAATTAAATTTCACCTCCATTATAGTTTTCCAGTTTGTGGTACAAAGATTGGCATGTGATATTGTCATAAATTTGATTTATTGTTACTTTGAGTAACCTAATGTGTACAAATTAAAAGCCTAAAAAAAGCTATATGTAATGACAAATTTGAATATGCCATACAAAATCTTGAGTATTAGAGAAAATAATGTTAGAAGCCTCATCTTTAAATGAATTTTATAGTGTGTAATTTAGATTTTGTCGTGACTTTAATGTAGACTTCGAACACTGAATGAGAAACTTAAAAACAGAATATGCCACGGAAAGATAATGAGATTGTGAGATTGTAAAGCAATTGGTGTAACTACATAATCACAACGTGCAAAAAAAGTTTTACAAAAAGGATAAAATGTATTTTTAAATTATGTGAAACTTAATAAAAATGGTATGTTAATAGTTTGATCCAAAAATAATTTTATAATCAGTACTTTAGTTAAGAAATATTCCTATTATTAGTTTTGGGCCAAAAAGGTGTATTCATAATAAATATATTGTTTCTTTTCATTTTAAACACATTCTTTTTTCTAATAAAACCATTATAACTCATCATCAATTTTCATATATATATATATATAAAAGATCATAGTAATTCATCATTAATTTTCATTTATATATTTAGACTGGACAAGTAAAAGTCAATGCAGAAAGTAATTCTTATATTCTTTATTGTTCAGTATTGACTTGATACACCTCAATAAATATAATGATAATTTTATTTTATCACTTTTTAAATATAATAAATTTAATTTATTTTAAAATATATATATTTTAAAATGACTATAATCAATAATAAGTATAAATTAAGAATTACTCTCTTTGTCCAACAATAGTTGTCCACTATTGATTTTGCACACTTCTTAAAGAATTATAAATAGAAGGGTAATTTTATTATATCACCCTTTGAATATAATAAATACAGTGTCTTGAAAAATGTAATAGGAAAATGACTATAATTTATAATAAAGGTAAATTAAATACTAAGTGTAAAATTATCGATTAATTTCATAAAATGAATAAATATTGTTAAACTTCTCAAAATTGTATAATGGATAACTGGAGAGTAAACTATAACGGAAAAATCCTTTTGACCAGAAAATTTGGCCTGAATGATAAAATAACATATTTCACAGTATGTTATTTTACCTTTTTGAACATTTTTACTCTTTTAACTTTAATATCTTTTAATTAAAAAAAATAAAAAAATAACAATTTATTTTAAAATAAAAAAAATATTATAGACTTTTTAAATTTCTGGAGAAAGTTTCTACTCATGTCTTTGAGGCAAACATTCATTTCATGGGAAAAATATATATACCTTTATAGTTCAAGAAAAGAGAATACCTTTTCCTCTCCTCTCTTTTTGCAAGAATCTTTTGGACTATGCAAAAAACCATTAATTATTTATTATTTTGAGAGTAGGGCTTTAGCTAGCTTTGATTTTCTCCAACTAATTTTTGGGGAATTTTATATTAAGAGTTTTGGTGAAACTCACCCAAGAAGTTTCTATATCTTCTTTTTAGATCTCACCTTGAGAACAATATGGTACATTGTCCAATGCAAAGGTAACATACATTGATAAAACCAAAACTTCATTTGAAATATTTTTGCTCAACTTTTAAGGGACAACTAGTAAAAGATGCACAGTATTAATTATTAAATTATATGTAGTACTCCCACTGTTTCTTATTACTTGTCCACTTTTAAAGTGACACACCTATTAAAAAACTAATACTCCCTCCTTCCACAATTGTTTGGCAGGTATACTAAAAATAGATGTCCAAGATTAATTGTCAATTTAAACAATCAAGAAATAATTAGTCACTTTTTTCCAATTCTACCCTTAATGATAGTATAGTTCAATTGAAAAGTTATGTGGACTTTTGGTATTCTTGGTATAGTAGGGTTATATTAGTCAAATTACACCTTATATTAAATTTTCCTTGAGGGGTGTGTATGGCCTTACCCTGACAAACAATTGTGGATGGAGGGAGTAATTGATATAGTGAGTTTACAATTGTATCCCTATTAATTATGAAATGGATGAATTAAAAACTTAAGATTTTCAAAAAGTTCTACATTTTTCAAAGTAATAAATTGAGGGTATAATAGAGAAAAAAAAGTTTGTCCTTTCTTGATTTGTCAAAATGGACAAGTAATTAAGGACAACTAAAAAAAGAAAAGTGGACAGGTAATTAGGAACAGAGGGGAGTACAAAAAATTGGATCTTCTAATGTAGCCAAACTAAGTCCACTATTCACTTTGCAAGTGAAAAGTACAATGTGGTAATATCCAATTTATTTTCCCAGCCACTGCCAGTTTACTTTTCACTATAGGAACGTATTATAGTTGGTTTGGTGATGAGTTATATAAGTATTAATTTTATATAAGTAATAGGGAAAAAGAATGAATATATCCTCGAACTATTATAAATGGTATGCAGATATCTTTTGTTATACTTTTGGACATTGAAGCCCCTGCAGTCCAAAAACTAGCGCATATATATCCTTTATACTAACAGACATACATGTGTCATAATCTTATCCATCGACCCGACATTTATTAAATATCGAATCGACGGATAAGATTGTGCCACGTGTCCCTATTTAGTCTTCCATTAGAGTGAAGGGCATATATGCTTTAGTTTATGGACGGTAGGGGCACCAATGTCCCAAAAGTATAACGGAGGGTATCTGCATACCATTTACGATAGTTCAGGGGTATATTTGTCCTTTTTCCCTAAGTAATATTATGTTTGATATTTATTATATGGTAAGTTATTTATATATGAAATTAATATTGTATTTTATTTTGTAATTTAAAATGTTGCATAACTAATATACTCTATGTTTTTATTTGTTCATTTCTATTTGTCATTTATACTAAAAATAGATGTTGGCTTTTACTTGTCATTCTTCGTATATCAAGAGTAAAATATATTTATTCACATTTTACTCTTAATATTAATTACTTATTTCTCAAGACATAAGACTATACCTCAATCAATTTAAGTGTTATAATTAACATCATTTTTTAAGAAACGTGTAAAATTTAAAGTGAACAAATAAAAGTGAAAAAGAGAAAGTATAAGTTAAAAGAAAATTGTGTATTATAATTACTTGATCGACTCAAACACATTCTTGCTAGCTCTCAACTATGCATTAATTGAGCCTTCCAATCTCAAAAGAAAGAAAACTATTTATTAATTTGTTAGAACTATATATATTGAAATATAATATAGAAAAGTTGATTCTTATTTTAAAATAATAAAAGTTATGTTGAAAGGAATCTTATGGACCAAATGACTTGCCAATAGCAAATGTACTAGTAGAACATAATATAAAATAGTTGGGCAATTAATATGTTTTGGGTTGCAGTGTCCATAATAAACATTGACTCTATATATGCATGTTGGCTTGCCCTATAATATGTACTTAAAAATAATTTTAAAATGAGGAGCATTAATATTTGAATGACAAATATGAAAAACACTATACTAGTTCTAGGAATAGTCAATCCAAGTATCACTTCCCAATACAATAATTAAAGTTTGGACAATCTCACTAACAACCCCCACTTTTATTTAAAAGGAAAAAAACACTTTGTTTATCTCTTGATTAACATTCTAACCTATCTATATTAATCTCCCGGCCTAATAATAGTGGTTTACTATTGATTTGGCATTCCTTAAAAAATAATAAATAATAGATGTAATATTATTATTTTATTCTTTAATTTTATTAAATTTAATATTTTAAAAAATGTGTCAAATGATAAATAGAGTAGTATTAGCAAGGGTAACAAAAGGTAAAGTATCTCTTAATTTTCTAAATTTAACAAATATTGCTTGACAACTACTTTTAGTATAGTAGCCAACTGTTGTTGGACAACTTTATCTAATATATACCTTATTAATTCTTTAATCTTAATTTATATATGTGCCTCTTAATTCTAGAATAATTCATGTTAAGGGCAAAGTTGGGAAAAGATAATTAATTCTCTCTTGATTGTTTAAATTGACAATTATTTTAGGAAAAATTATATATAATAGCAAACTATTAATTCAAATTAAATGCTATAAATATACTTTTATTTAATTGTACCCTATAGCAAACTATTGTTATTTTTGCCACTCTCCCTGGTGGAATCTCGCTCGCCACTCTTGTTTGATGGCAGTCTCGCTCGCCTCTCTCGCTTTTATACAAACACAAATGTATAAAATGTGTTTGTGTTTGTATAAAGCGAGAGGAAATTGTATATATACATATATTTTCGTTCCCCTCTCTCCCCTCTCCCAGATCTCGCTCGCCACTCTCCCAAATCTCGCTCGCCACCCTCGCCTCTCTCGCTTATACAAACATAAACGAAATGTATAAATTGCGCTTCTGTTTGTATAAAGCGAGAGAAAATTGTATATACACATGCAAATACATATATCTTCGTCCTATACACTTATAATTATACAATACAAATATTTTCCTGCCCAGTTTTCTTTTGTCTTTCTCTCTTTCTCGTTTTATACATACACAGATTATACAATTGATCTTTTGTATACAACTGCTTTCTTTTGTATATGTATAGCGAATTATACAACTGTTTTTCTTTGTATATGTATAGCGAATTATACAACTATTTTTTTTGTATATGTATAGCGAATTATACATATATATGTTTGCTATAGAGTGTAATTATGCAAACTTTGTTATAGCATACAAATATGAATTTTGTGTTTGCTATATGTGAAAGTTGCTTATTATTTTAGACAAATATTTTTTATATACATGACAACTAAAGAGTAACGGGGGAGTATAAAAGGAAAAAAAAAAGGCGATTAAAACAAGCAAGAACGGGGCAATTCTGCATGACCCACATTTTAGCCAAAGTAACTTTTAGGAAGATCATTTATTAACTCAACACATTTTGACTTATTTAAATTAAACTCAACCCGCTCATTTGACATCTCAATTATCCCTCTCCACCACCTTCAACCCGCACCCCTCCATAGCCCCTATCCGCACAACCCCACCTTTGACTTCGACCATCATAGTATTTTACTTAGATTATATATATTTTTTTAATAATATATTTTTATTCGCTTATCAAACACCAAAGAAGACTAAAGAGTAAGAAATTTAATATCAATAACATATTCAGTAATCACACAAATAACGATTGCAGAGGATATAATAGACAAAGATATTACCCCTATATATACAGGATAATAAAATTATTCTCGATAGATCTTCAATTTAAAAAAAATATAAAATCACTCAACATCACTTAACAATAGATCAAGATATATAACAATAGAGGGACTAACAAAAGTCAAAATCCTCAAAGTTGAGAAAGAGGACCCTTAGCTAGCACCTCCATAGCAACTTTTTAGGTTTTCCACATCTTGCCATACTTTTGTTTCCCTTTTATGGGTTTTAAATAAACATATTATTTAGTAATTATTTGCAAATTAAATACTCTATGTATATAGTACGTACAAGAATTAAGAAACCAAGGCAACCTTCTATTTCTATTCTGAAACTTATACAAGTCCAATCACGCTGAACAGATTTTGAACATAGGTGTTTTTAGATTATTTAATTCACGAAAAAAGATCAAAAATGTTTCTGAATCATATGAAACTGAACAAAAATATCCTTAGTTAATAATTTGATCTAAAAATATTTTTACCGTTAATAACTTTAGAGTTTTCATAACTTTATTTAAAAATGTCCTTGCCGTCAATATAATTTACTATTGAATATGTCGTTACATATTAATTATTAAAAAAGAAGGTATTAATTGTATATTGTGGTGTTTAAATATAATTAACTTGACATAGCTAATTTGAATACTTTCTATCTTCCATCAATACAAATACTGAATATATAATATTTACTTAAAATTTGAACCTTGATCTTTTAATTAGGCGGTCGAAAGCAACAAACAAGCAATTTCTCAAATTGAAGAAGTAGTGACAACCGTCATTGAAGTTCATCATCACGAACAACGTACCCTATGACTCAAGGTTAAATAGCTTTCAAGGTAGGTTTTAACTCCTTTATCATATAAAGTACTGTGAGTTCAGATGAACCTCTCGCCTTTACCTAACTCTGCCTCGACAACAAGTCAACAACTCCTTACACTAGGACCCTTAACAATTTTTTTCCTACTATAATAATACATACAATTGACTTTAATTTGTCGGAGTTAATATATTTCTATATTCTATCAAAAATATGGCAGTGCTTAAACACTGAAAAGAGAATTGTATTTACTGTGACCAAATGGCTGGCCAAAGATAAAAGAATCAACAAAAAGTAGCAGTATTCAGTAGCAGTAACTACTACATTTAATATATCAACAGACACTTTTTTTTATAATCAGAAGGTACAGAAAATAAAAAGAAGTCAGAAATAATTATTTTTACCTAATAATAATAATAATAATAAGAGTAAAATCAGGACATTTAACCCTCATTCAATTCTATTTTTCCTCTAGACTTTACTGGTGTGCTCTCTGCCCTAAGCTTCTGAAATAATTTATTTTGTGTCTCACCCAATTTATATTAGTTGTATGAGGCTTCGTTTTGTCTCACAAATTAATAAGTTCAAAATTTGTAATAATTCAAATTTAGATATTTTTGAAAAAAATTAGAAAGTAGCAATTCAAATTATGTAGTTAAATAGTAAAATTCGTTGTTAATTTTATTTAATAATGAATTAACAATGGAGTATCAAAAGATTTTGTCAATACTAACACTCAATAAACTTTGTAGCTAAATTCAATTTATTTATATTCTAGTGAAAAACATAAGATTTGGGTCCATCAACATGTGAATGAAACAAAAAAAAATGCTAACACGATTACGAATTTAGGATTTTTATCAACTAGAGACGAATTTTAAACTCTTTCAACTATTAACTAATTTATAATCTTATGTTCAACATGTTCAAAATCGATATATATATATACTACGGAAGAGTTTGGGTGAACCCCTTGCTACCCTCTAATGCCGTCCATAATCACACAACTAATATCAATTGTATGTAAACAAAGTAAAGTTTATGAAATGAAACCTCTACATTGAACAATGACTGACAATTCTACTAGTAAAAGCTTTGCTACTATTAATTCCAATACAGAGCAAAAAAAAATAGAATAAAAGGCCCGTTGAACCAATGCATAGAGCATACCGCTTTAGCAGGCCTCAACGGGTGTAATGCAGACAGTCTAACGTTTAGAAAAATTGAATAGTAGCAAAACTCCTAGTAGTGAACTATACTAGTTATGAAGAGGATTTGGACCTGTATGAACTAATCTCTTGTCTTCATCATACAATTTGTTTCCTCTGTTTTTTTTCTCCCCTGTTTCAACATTATGATCTGCGGAAGTTATAGTACTTACTTCATGAAAAATTCCGATTTTTCTTGGTGTGGCGTTTGGAGAGTGGGCAATTGACGATGATATACACAACTGAGAAAATATCAACATTACAGTCCATGCCCGAATAATGACTTTGATTCTTCTTCTTCTTCTATTTTCCTCTTGAATTGTCATTGCATGCGCGTTAACTTGAAAGGTTGACTTTAGTCATAGAAACTCAAAGGGTGACTTGAGTTACTATAATGTTGTAATATAGTTTTGTTGGAACATACTTGATAAGAATTAAAAGATGTTGATCGTTTGATTGGACTTGAAATATTCTATAAAAAAAGTGTTGGTGATCTCCTTATCTTATGGTGTAAGTCACATGGAGAGAAGGAGGATCTTGACCCTTGAATCAAGGGAACCTTCTTATTTATATCTTATTTTTTTCTGATTTTATGAAGCTTCGAACTCTGCACCAACTTATTTGCTTCTAACTATGCTTTTAGATATGCATCTTTGCTGCTTATGCTTGGTAAAATAAATTTTAACTACTTTTTATATGCGAATATTAGTTTCGTTTTTGAACTATTGACAGTCTTAAACACGTTCTTTTACTTGACTAATTAAACTTAAATATACATCTAATTTTGCAAGTTGAGTGAAATATATTCGCTAAATTCTTGTCAAGTTTATAGGTGTTTTCAACATTTTTCTTGATGTTTTATTAAGAGTTTCATGCTGCTACAAGAGTTTGAGACTACTTGATATGTCATGTGGCTGATTAGCGATGTATTGAAGTTCATTCAGTCAAGTAGAAAAGTGTTTTTTTAAGATTGTCGATAATTCAGAGACAAAATTGATAATTAGTTTCATTTCTGGACTATTAGCGGTGTGTCAGTTTTATCTTTGGACGATTGACAGTCTTAAACACATTCTTCTACTGGACTAACTGAACTTAAATATACATCTGATTTTGCAAGTTGGGTGAAATACACCCCCTATATTTTCGTCAAGTTTACGAGTGTTTTCAACACTTTTCTCGATTTTTTTATCAAGAGCTTGAAACCACTTGATATGTCATGTGGCAGATTAGCGGTGTATTGAAGTTCATTCAGTCAAGTAAAAAGAGTGTTTTTAAGACTGTCGATAATTCAAAGACAAAATTAATAATTAGCACTAAGTTTAAGAATGTTTTCATTACGTAATGTTTACGTAATATTAAAAAATAAAAAGATGTTACATAAATTGAGACGTTATAGTATATCTTGAACTCTTAATAAAATATGTAGTTTTATGTGTATATCCGAGTGGTTGGATTCTTATTAATACTATATGTAGTGCGCGCATTGAAGCGAGGTGGGACTGTCCATTATTAATAGCCGTTGTCTACGGTATACTTTTTCTTTTTTTTAATGGTAAATATGAATTGCGAGGTAGTATTTCTTCCGTGACAAATTCAAAATTTTCATTAAGAAGTTCGGGAAAAAAAAATAGTACGTAAAATTAAATCTTTGAGCCTTAATTGAATTTTGAAAACCCCATTTAAGTAGCTTATTCTAGATATTCTTACTAAACATCTTAGGATCCACACTACCCCATCTAAAAAAAAACATTTTTACCCTAAAGTTCACATGAATCCCAAATAATTACTTACTTATTGGGAAATTAATTACCCTATTCTTGTCTTGTTAGTTGGATAAGTAAGAACTGTTTAATTTATTATTAATGTTTGAGATTTTTTGTTGGATTTTGTATAATATTCTCCTAATAAAGGAAAATTTTCTATAAAAAAAGAAAAACAAAACAAAAAGTAGCAATTATTTCCTTGTTTAACATAAAGGACAATCATAAATCCTCAAGAATCTTAATGAATATTTTGAATATCTCATCGGAAAGGTTAAATTATTAAAAATTATATTTTAATATACTTAATTATATATGTTGTCATTACTTGTCAACATGCATCTTGACAGGCCAAAGAAATCCTTGATTAACAAATAACATGACCATTACCTCAAATCGAACGGAAGAACCGAACTTTTGAAAGAAAAAATATCAACATTTTTAATTTTTTTTATTTAAAAAAAAATATGATTTTCTACTTTCTTTAAGATGATATACATTCATTTCCAAATATGGGGAAAAAAGATCTTTTGTTTTGTTTTTCACCTGGTGTTTGATATTCATAATGAAGCTCGATTAAATTTGAATTCAGGTCAAATATCTCATAGTAAAAGGTAAAATACTCTCTAATAAGAACGAGTTCGTATTCAGAAAGACTCGAATTCGAGAAAAATGATCTTTAGTTGTTTCTACAAAGCCATTATTAAGAAGTAGAATTATAACTTACATATAAAGGACATACAAGTAAGACCAAACGCAGTAAATGATAAAGCAGGAAACAAGGTAGACTTAAATTAGAATGACAGCTAAACACGCGTTGATAATTCAATGCAGTCAAATGTTGTGTCATTTGCTTTTTTAGATCTTTTATTAAAAAAAATAATTCTGCCTCTCTACTCAAATCATTTAATATAATGTCTTTTTTGTTTCTATTCGATATTTGATATTTGTATTGAAGTTTGATTAATTTGAATTCACGCTATATAAAACTATATTCAGAGGGAATTAAAGTGATTTCGACCAAATATATTTTCATACTCAAAACTCAAATCTAGAAAAAACATTTTAATCTACTATACCATATTCATGGATATTGGTCATTTAATACAATGCTGGTAATGTCTAAACATGTTTCTTAGCAAAGTAGTAATAATACCTTTGAGATGTTTGCACATTTACATAGGCAAAAAGGAAAGAGAGGAGGAGAGGGAGTATGAGAAGTGTATTTTTATACTCTTTTTTTCTCAAATTATTTGTGTAATTTTTAAAAATAGGTTTCTTAAATTAGTTGTTATGTTAGACATTTAACATAAAATGAATAATTATTTTTTAAAGATTACAATATCTCAATTATAGGAGATGCATATAATAAAATAAGTATCCAATGAAAAGAATTATATGTTAATATAAATAAGGACAAAATGTTAAAACTTTCTTCTAATTAATATTTTCTTAAGGGAGGGATAAAAGAAAAGACACAATAGATAATCAAACGAAGCCATATTATAAGTCCTCAATGCACACTCCATTTTCTATCTCTAATGTATGGTAGTGTTTTATAAGGTTAAAACTTATTTTGCTCTATAAGGTTAAATACTCCTTCGGGTTGTTTAGATTGAGACAAACTTGATAGAATCACCTACGTGAGTGTAAAAATGTGGTCATCCTTTATAAAAAACTTGGATCGTCTTTATAAGTACTCATGAGATCCAAGTTGTGCGTATGACTATAAAACACTTTGTTAGTATCACAAAATTTCATAAAATAAAGAATATAATCTGTGTTGTGTGGGTCTCAACTTATGCTTTATTCCGTTAACGAATACTTCACTTTGGGGATGTTAGTTATTGTCTCATTTCATTGCGTATTAATCCAGATCGAAAGTTATTGACACTTTTTTTAGGATAAAAAAAAGTAACATATATTGGGTCCATGCTGACATGAACTTATGCATCTTGTATATAAATAACTATTCATCATTTTCTTTTAAGAGGAACTTACATAAATGTCACTAGTTTAGGAACTAATTACTTAGATACATTTTAGTTTGCAATATTACGTATCTTACCAAATTTTATTGCGTCGAGAAAATGTATCTCAGGATATATACACGCATAGGGTCAAAATTAGGTGTAATTTGTTCTAGATACATCGTATCTAAGTGGATTCATATGTATTTGGGATACATACAAATCTCACTCACCTCTCTCCCATTTCTCTCGCCACTCTCCTTTGTATTTGGTATCCCAGAGACATGCGAATCACACAAGATAAATATAGATACATATGTATCTAGTGTGTATCTACTTATGTGATTTGCATGTATTTAGGATACATAACGAATCTTGCTTGCCTCTCTCCCTATTTTAGTGTATCTAGTAGTAAAAATACATGTATCTAAGTATATCTTCCTCAATATATGATAAGAAATCCTTAATTAGTGATAATATACGTAATATATATGTACGTAGTCTAATTACGTAGTTTTTCTATCTTTTAATGGATATTTCTTCGTATGAATATTCCTCCTCTTGCAAGAATTATACCTAAGGATTAGTATTTATATCAAAGCAACGAAATAGTAGCGGTGCTCTTTTGCCGGCAACACAAATATATTTTATAATTAAAAAAAGAAACAAAATCTATTTTATAAACAATAAGCAGGTTAGACCAAAATCTTAATTTTCATTGGTGGAGAAATCAATAAATTGATATATAATCTATTTAAACAAGGACATTAGAATTAAACTATGTGTGTGTGTGTGTGTTCAATTTTGAGAATTAGAATGTTAACCACATTCCTTATAATTGTAATTTGTAATCTTGGGGTTTAATTGTTTAGCAACAAGAGATTTTCCAAGTGCTAAATTATTGGGCTATATGTGCAATGGTGGTATATATGACAAAAATGGCCCATTTGCAGAAAGTTTATATTATGTTCTTGTAACATTAAAGAATGAGACACCAAAATGTAACATCTCCTTATCCTAATGATGATTTATTAGCTTATGGCCATGCTACTTGCAGGTCAAATATAGCATCTTCAGATAATTGTGCTATTTGTGTAAGTCTTGCTAGAGCATACTTGATGACTACTTGTGATGGAAGGATTGGAGGTCAAGTCAAATTAGTTGGTTGCTCTATGAGGTACGAACAATACTCGTTCAGTTAATGAATTAGAGTCAAATCTTACTGTTACACGATTCACTCAGATTCAGTTCTTTGTAGCTCGATAATCCTAGCTTTGTCTCTTTTCATGCATCACTCTTCTATTGTGGATGTTGTTTTATTGTTGTAATGGTGTTGTTGAGTTCAATTTCGTGGTTGATATTTGATCTCCTTAATGTGATTTTGTAATGTTTATTTAAGTTGCAAAATATGTGTCATAGCTTGGGTTGTATAGATATTATGCCTATAACGGAGGACGGGCCGATGAGGGTGAGCCACAAAGAAAAATTCATAGGCTTCAAGGATGACAAGCTTCTAAAGAAAGGGTGAACATGATATCTTAGACGAATCTCACATCAGAATGTAAGAAGAAAGTAAAGAGCTTTATAACGCATAACACAAGTTCACATGATACATACGCTTTTAAGCCTGATAATAGCGTAGCCCAAAAAACAAATATGTGAAGTCTATTACACCAAAATGAACAATACGTGTGTGGGCTTGGGTCAAAACAAAAAGGAAACCACATAAATCCCATTAGTTTAGGTCTTAATTATTAAGATTCCCAATAGTTTCAAATATTATTTCATGTACCACATTTTATCCTTAGGATACATGAGTCTGAATCCATGAGATACATGTATCTGCCAAATTTTAAAATTGAGATACACAATTTATTTATTTAAATTAATTGTTTGGAACTAATTTCCTTAATTAGAGGAGTAATTGAGGATTTTCAAAATACATAGATAATTAATTTCATTTTATTATTCTTTAAAATAGTAAATTCATTAATATTATTAATATAAGATAAAAACATGTATATCTTGGTAATGCAATTCGATTAATTTCAAATTATTACTCTTGAAATAATAAATTCATTAATTTGATGTATCTATTATCAATATATGATGTATCCAACAAACTAAACACTTAGATACATGAGTGTCCTCCAAGTACATTTATATGTATCATAGAAGTATCTAGCATTAATTTCATGTATTTGTTATAGGTATCTAGTATTGATATTATGTATCTATATATATATATATATATATAATATTATAATTTCATGTATATATCTTTTATACGTATCTAGTATTAATTTGATCTATCAAGTATCAATTGCATATGTTATATCCAAAAACATGTATCTCGAATACATAGTAAGCATAAACATCTAATTATGTGTATCTAAATATGGAATATACACAAAGATAAAGCATATACATTTAATTATGTGTATTTAAATTTCATACGTTATATCCAAAAACATGTATCTCGAATACAAAATAAGCATATGCATTTAATTATGTGTATCTAAATATGAAATGTAGCTGAAACACATGAATTTAGGAACAAATCACGACTGTAGAGTATCTATCGTATCATTAATATCATCGTATTGTTAAAAATCATGTATCCGAAATTTAATGGTGGATACATATACATGGTCAGACACCCCATTACTAAAAATACAACTTAGATCTTAATTAAGATTAGTACATATTGGATACACATGTTTCAAGGGCTATATCAAAGTAATGTTGGTACTACCAAATCCATGTCACGGTAACCAAAGAAAGCCTTAGAAGAACACCAACAAACAAAACTCTCTACAATACTCCCTTTGATCCTTTTGCGTTGTGGTATAACATAATCAAAACAAAGATCCATTTCTTTCGGAGACAAACAATCAAGACACACTCTGAATTAAAGTTTTCTATGTAGCAGTTACTTTGATTTGATCTAGTTATAAATGAACAATACAAAATAATATTTGAGTTCAGGAGAATTTGTCGGTCATGGTGATGATATTTTGAGAAGAAGAGAGTAGATTAGCTATTGTTGGAATGAAATTGTACGATGAAATTCTTGAATAAAAAAGGAGGAGACATAATTGAGTAATAAATATGGGAGGGGAGAATTAAGAGATAGTAGTTGATTTGGAGTGAAAGAGTTAATTAAGCAGATAATTAATCAATCCTAGTTTTAAGATATGTGGGTATCTAATAATCTAATTGTATCTTCAAATAATATATTAATATATGATATAAAATATTAAAAGTGGTAATATATGTAATTGTTTGAAAGTAAAGATAATATTGGTATATATAGTAGTGATGTATGTCTAATAAGGTAGTTTGCCCAAACAAAAACTCCCAAAACATTTCACATATCGTATCATGAAATTCATATTTGTGATTATATATAAATGCTATAGCTTTCATAAAGTTCACAAACATGTACTATCTACAAATAGAGTATTTCATAAGTATGAATTCATTTGGAACATATTGTTTTACATTAACATATAGATGTAAAATGCATCATAAACATAAAACATGGTGTAACCCTTACCCGCTCTTCCCGACAATTAAGTACAAGTTTACTACTCCCGTCATTTCAACCTGTTTGTCCTATTTTGACATGATACAAAATTTAAAAAGATAGAGAAGACTTTTAATTTGGAAAGTTGAAATTAAAGAGTTGCCAAAAAATGAAAGAGACACTGATCAATTTGAAACAAATTCAAAAGGAAGGTAAGACAAACAAATTGAAATAAATGAAGTAAAAATAACATTAACAATACTTATTTCATACTCATTTGTGATGATTTTTGTACAATTAATATTACCCAAACCCAATGTAGATAAGCCAAAAACACATCCACAAAACACTATGAATCATTAGATGTTGATTCAATTACCATTGTACAAGTTACAACTAGATATAGTAATAACAAATATCAGACCTTGAGCAAACTTTATTCCCAAAGGAACACTTTTTTAAAAAAAAAATTCCAAAGGAACACTCGAATATGCTCAAAGTTCCTAAAAAAAGATTCGTACATTCGTATAATCCCATAAATTTATGCCACTTTTTCCTTCCACGTGACCCAATTCTTCATCTTTCTACCTAAGGGGGTGGACGTGACGCCCATGGTCATGATGGTGAGTGGGCTGACGAGGGTGGGTCACTGAGAAGGACTGACGTATAACAATTCATTACTATTAAAAAATATAGAAATAACTACAAAATTTATTGGTAATTTTCAACTAATCCGTCGCTTAATAGCTTTCGGATGATTGGATGGTCTTATAATCCATAGCGAAATAGGATTAACATGAATTTTTTGTTGCTTAACTATAATTTTTTTATCTATCACTAATTTCTTATTTTTCAGTCGTTCACTATAAAAGTCAAAATTCTCAAATAGTCGATTTTCACTCATTGTAGTTAAAAATGAACTGCTATTCCGAAATTTTAACATTCACAACGAAAATTTCATGCACTTGTGAAATTTAAGGAGTTGTTTGGAGTTTGGGCATACAATTTTTTATTTTTTATTTTTTATTTTGTGTGTGTGTTTTTCAACTTTTTTTTTCTTTAAATAATTGTTTGATCATTTATTGTGGCAATTTTCTTCTAAATTTGTTCCCTCACAAGCATTTGTCAAACGAAATATATGTTCAAACATAATTTAAAGTGTAAGTTTTTTTAGAGGTAAGGCGATTGCAAATGGTGGATACCATGAATTATCCATATGTTATGATGGATAATATGTATTGATCCATATTTAACCCATTTAAAAATGAATTCAGTTGGTAACCATATATTTTAGGGATTACATAAATTTCATTAGTTCAATAGCTAATTACTTAGATATACTTTAGTTTGCAATATTATACATTTTTATCAGATTTTGGTGTGTTTCAGATACATGATGCTAAAATTAGGTGTAATTTGTTCTAGATACATTGTATTTAAGTGGATTCACATGTATTTGAGATACATAATAAATCATGTACGCCTCCCTCCGAATTTTTGCTCGTCTTTCCTCCTATTTTAGTGTATCTGATAACAAAAACAGATATATCTAGGTGTTTCTTTATTAATAAATAATAGAAAATCCTTAATTTGTGATAAAACACGTAATGTTTTTAAAATATAAATAACAATCTATATTTTACTATATAAGAAGAGTGAATAAATATCCTCTTTTCCGTCGACACGTGGCAAAAAAAACAAAAAAAAACAGGGTTGAACTGGACCCCATCAAAAAGCTACAAATGAATAAATTGGCTGAATTAAATGGGGGTATTTTGGTATTTACTAGCTTTTGCTCCTTAAAACTTTTGTATGTCAATGCTTTATAATTGTACCTTTTCTTCTTTAGACAAAAAAACCATCCAACATCTCCATAATGACACATATATCCATCAAATCTACTACTCTTTAATTAATTAAAGTGGGCCCCACTACCTTTCTCATGGCGGCTGACCAATAGTTGTGTTTTTCTTTATTTTAATTATCATGTGTCACCATTTTTCCTTGATTACATATTTTTAAAATAAAAAATAAAGTAGTATATATAAATAATTAACAATTTGGTATGCTTAAAAATAGTAAAAACTACATAAAAAGTACTACATATTATATTACAATAATTAACAATTCATTGACACTTTAAATTCTATCAATGCTATATAAATGACGATAAAAAAGGCAACATATAATATTTAAATATATTTAAAAATAATATAAGTAATACTATACTTAATATGCTTTAAAATAGTAAAAACTACATAAAAAGTCCTACATATTATATTACAATAATTAACAATTATGTGACACTTAAATTCTATCAATGCCATATAAATTAGGATAAAAAAGGTAACATATAATATTTAAATATATTTTAAAAAAATATAAGTAATACTATACATTACAATAATTAACGACTTAAATATTTCAAAGTTATATAAAAAAATTAATTGACTCTCTAAATTCTATTGGTACCACATAAAATGGATTATCTGATAAACATATATCGTTTGAAATTGACGAAAAAGAAACTATAAATTACAATAATTAAAAAATAAAAATAGTCGACTCCAAAAAATCTATCAATTAACAACATATATTGTTTGAAATTGACAAAAAAGAAACTATAAATTACAATAATTAACAAAAACAATTCGCTCGACTCCAACAAATCTATCAATTAATGCCACATAAATTGGGACATGGGAAATAACATATATTATTTCAAAATTAAGTTCAAAATGTACTATAAAATACAATAATTAACAACTTAATATATTAAAGAGACATATAAAAAAGGGTTAATATTTGAAATTCTGCATGTGCCACATAAATTAGAACAAAGAGAGTAATAACTATTATTTTCAAAATTATGTTAAAAAAAAGTACTACAAATCACAATAGCTAACAATTTAAAATATTATTAAAATCATATAAAAATTTCAATAACTTTTCAAATTTCATAATATGACATAAATTAAAATAAATACAAAATATATATTGGGCCCCGTGCTGGCACGGGGTCCTATGTCTAGTATAATATAAAGGAGAATGTTATACATGCTGATGTGGCATGCTTCTAAGGGCTAGAAACCTATATTTTTTTTTGTGATTTTTTTGGCCATTTTTCAAATTTTAAAATACTAAAAACTCCTAAATATTAAAGAGAGTCATATTTAATTCTTTCTTAAAGCTAATTAAGTCTTTTTATAATAGAACTCAATTAAGGAAAACACTTAATTGCCATTCAATTATAATTACTCAAATATACGTTATCAATCTTTTCATATTCGTATGTTACTAATGCTTTTGCCAACTATAAATACTAAAGCAAATGTCCAACAATGCACACATTCTGCCTTTTTTATTCATAACTTTCTTTTCAATTTTTCATCTTTTTCGTTTTTACTCTTTTTGCAAGAAGTTTATTTCTTCTTTTTTCCCTTTTTTTTTATTTTTATCATTATTGGTATTGTCTCCATAATTAGTAACTTTGTAATTTTGATGCCTGATTTTTAGTTGTTAGAAAATGGGAGAGAGCGACATATATATTATCTTATTTGTGAAAGAAACTCGTCAGGATCAAGCTTGAAGAATATCAATCATTATCGATATATCAAATTTTATCTACATATTTTTTTTATTGCAAGCTTGTATATAGTTATAGTGTGAATTCAAATTTAACAAATTTAATTTTCTTAAGGTAAATGCCCTGTTTTAAATTTAAGAAATAATTATGTTAATTTTATATCAAATTATTATTATTATTGTTAGTGTGAATTCAAATGTAACAAATTTTATTTTCCTAAGATAAATGCCCTGTTTTAAATTTAAGAAATAATTATGTTAATTTTATATCAAATTATTATTATTATTATTATTATTATTATTATTATTATTATTATTATTATTCACAAACAAAACCTCTCCTTATACGATTTCTAAATGCTCCCAAAACAAGTAACATATTAAAAAAAAAATACAATTATTTCTTTCATCTCAAAACAAATGATATATGAATAAAAATAAAATCTTTAAGAATATTCTTCAAGCTCCTCACACTTTCTCACACTTTCTATATTTTTTTAAGTTTTGACAATTGAGGTTTCTTTAATATAAGAACTCTTTGTGTAGTATAAATCAATTGATTTCTTTATCTTTTTTGTTGAATTTATAGAACCTACTGATTTTGTCGTAATAATAGGATAAATTGATTTCCCAAACATGATTTTGGGGGATTTGAATAAAATAATCAAAAAGTAAAGGAGAAGTGAATTAATTATACAAAAAGGATACAATTAGTATGACATATATTTTAGTGTAACTGGGATAGTCATTCTAACAATAATATAATAAGGAAATAAGGAGAAAAATCAAAAGGGGGGAAAAGTTATTATTTTATAGTATTTTTTTTATAAATATTCAAATATATTCTTGGATTGGAGTTACATATGCATAATTTAATTAAGATAAATTAGATTATAAATCCTTTTGAAACTGAAAAAAAGAAGATTTGGATGAATTAAAATTTTAGAATAGTGTAATTAGGGTTACTTGTCCTACCAAATAAATCAAAATTATACTTATTGAACAAGGAAGGAAATGATACTAATGTTTGATGTTTTTAGCTTTTAAAATATGAGAGATATTTATAAAGTTGGGAAATAAAAGGGAAAAGATAAGTGACATCCCTCTTTCATCAAGAATTTTATTCTCCTTTTTTATCTTTTTAAAAAAGCCATACTCTCATAATTCACACTTCTCCATTTTCATAATTTTCACTCTTAATTAGTAATAGCCATAACTTACATTAAATGATTGTAGTTATTGAAAAGTTACTTACATAATCATTTAATTTCAACAATTAGAATGTGTGCAATTTATATTATGGTGACATTAATATGAACTAATACTAACAATTAATATGTTAATTATGAAAACAGAAAGGAAAAACTAAATAAGGTGAAGAAAAGAACAACAAAAAAATGTAGATATATTTATTTTGTACTTCATATATTTTTTTTAATCATATGTCTGATGGTTCAAAAAAAGAAGCATATTGTTATTTATATACTTTTAATATACTAAGATTACGAACTCAATGAACACATCATTTAGCATTTGAGAAGATTTAACATGTGGTAAAAGTTTGAAAAATTGTTATTATTTATATTTTAAATATTTTCTACTTATTTAAAATACCTATAGTTTTTTTGTCCATTTCACTAAATTAAATTTGACTATTATTGCAAGCCACAGTTGATATGAATGCCAACATATTAGAAATTTATTGAACATAATTTTGGTTGTTGAATGAAAATCAAATCAAATAGGAGCATTTTTCAATATATTTTAAAACATTTAAAGTGTTTTTTAAAACAAATTATAATTGTAAATTGACTTTTCGATTAATAACAAATTTATAAAATGCAATTCACATCGCGCAAAGCGCGGACAAGTTTACTAGTAATATATATAATAGTGAAGTATTTGCGTAGTTTCTCGGATACCCATTTTGTAGACCCGAATATCCGCAAAGTTGCAAAAAAGATTCGTAAATTCGCATAATCTCATAATTTATGCCATATTTTTCTCCCTAAAATAAATACCCCCTTTTCTCGATCTCTCTGCTCACAAAAATCTCCTTCTTTATCGCATTGCCACACACCGATCTCACAGGTTCTTTCACTTTCCCTATGTTGCTCATTTCAATTTCAAGATTCCCTTTTTTTCAAATTTAAAATCGACCCATGTAACTAATAATAATGATTTTTTTATAAGAAATTGGATCTTTTTTTTTGTTGAGTTTCATGCTTCAATTACCCCTTTATGATCCTAATTGGAGTCCCACTAAAGATTGGTTAATTTGGTTTTTATCTAATTTGAGCTGCTAGCTAGTAAGTTTAATGTATTGGGTATTACATGGATGAATTTTTAAGGATCCATTGATGTAGTTTTTATGCTCTGATTTGGGGGATTTGATCAGAAATGAAATGGGTTTTGCTTGGAATTTGGGGACATAGTTTTAATTGTCATTCATTTTGGCTAGGGGTGGGGGTGGGGTGTGTGCATGTCTAATTGACCTTGTTTTTCTGCTTTGAAGAGTAAAGTTTTAGCTTCAAAGGAAAGGAGATTGGTCTGATAACTTAGTTCTTATTTTTAAATCAGTAAAGATATGTGAGTTAATTATAATGCTGAAGCTTATGAGATGAAGCTTGAATTGTAAGTAAAAAGAGAAAAAAAAGTAGTCTTTTCCCATTTATGTAAGTGCGTTGGTGGACAGAGTTACCTGATTCCTTTGTTGGTGACAAATAGTAGGTACTCGCGCATGCAAGTTGATCCAGACACCATAATTGTTTGAAAAAAGTAATCTTTCTATGGACATAATAAAACCATGACTTAAACAAGGGAATGGATCACCATGAAAGGCTCATAAATGAGTTTTTCAATAGTACATTATTTGATCTTTATTAAGTTATTTCTAGGTCTTGATTCGGAAGATTCGACTAGTGACTTGAAGGTGATATCCTTTCATTGGAAAATTTTGATCTTTGATCAATATCTGAGTTCTAATTGTCATATCTGGACTTTAGGTACATCATTGACATGATGAGATTCTACTGCTATTTATTGGGTTGGAATGTGTAATGGATCCTATTGAGACGGAAAATGGCTAAAAATGATATTAGTTTAACTACTGAAGTTTAATCCAGATCCCAGATCATTCAAAAATCACACGTTTTGAACATCGGAATTCGGATGTGGTTCAATAATGGAAGACACAATACTCAATAAATCGAACTTCTAAAATATCGATATCATATAGTTTCATTAACTTCTGGTACCTACTCCACAGTGCAGAGACAACCAATTCCCCTACAAGATAACACCATCTATATCAGTTGTACAGGTCATAAACCTGGAAACAGTCGAGCTCCTAATTTTTTTGGCAATTAACGGCCGAGTTCCTAATTTCCCCCTCACAATATGAAGTTTTCGAAAGAAATAAACAAGTTAGGGGGTAAATTTTGAATTTGGAGAAGACATGGTGCAAACCAAAGAGGGTGCATATATATAGAGCATAAAACGCAAATTACTCAATGATTTTGTAAATAACACCTGCATGAAGCAGTGATTGTGTGGTTTGATGAATCCCTTGGATATATTTCTGATCAATGGAGGATTTCCTTTGCTTAAAAAATCTGTAATATGTACTCTTCATCAATCGAAAACATGAAGTTACAAATGATTCCTTTCCTTGTAACAGAAAATCAAAGGAGTGGTTGGATTACAACCATAACTGGTCAATATCGGCATCTGCATGTGTATGCTGGCAATCAGTCATATTCAATTGACTGATTGCCAAATTGCAGATGGGTGCCCAGAGTTCAGTGAAGCCTAAGACAGCCTTGGAGGGTGTGCATGGAGTGCAAGTGATGCCTCATTCACCATTTGCATTGGAAGAGATAAAACAACATGGGGGCTTACATAAACGGAGCCATGCAAGTTTTCCTGTTGGAACACGACACCACCTAATAGTGCAGTAAGTGAAAATGAGGTTATCTTGGTTGACCTCTGATCATTTGTCTGGAGGTGCTTTTCTATCTTCTATAAGCAATGCAGATGATTGAATTGTCAATTCAGACCCAAAGTTAGGATTAGGGTTGACAAGAATTTGACTCATCATGTTATCTTGTTCACCAGGAGAGTTTGGCAGCAAAGGCCTGGTTGCCTCAGGCCCATCCGTTGCAGTTGCCATGGTAAACATACAAATAACAATCACTTTATGAACAGTTTGTGTATAATACTGCCTCTACCATGTTTCTAATCTTTTAATTGTTTTCTTTTAGGTGATCGAACCGTTGCTGAAACTATTGCAAATGTGATCACTTCTCTTCCTTTTATTGCTCTTGGACTTCAAGCTCCGAGGTCAGAAATATATTTTGCTAGAGCTGCTTTATGATGACCATGTTTGATTACGCTCATAATTTTTAATTTCTTCTTTTGTTGCTGCAGGAAAAATCTTCATTGCAAACTTTATGCCAATTCATTGATTGGAGTTGGAATTGTCTCCAGTTTGTACCATGCTTCGAGAGGCAAAATAAGACGCTATATGAGATGGGCTGACTACTCAATGATAGCAACAGCAACAGTGGTAAGTCTTCAGCTGTTCATTTTATATCTTTTCAGGATCTTTTATATTGCCCAGATATTCTAAGATACAATTTTGCTTGGAACATTAATCACACCAGAAATGCTTGCTGAAAATTATATTATTGATAACTACCTCATTCATCAACATCAAAAAGAAAAAAGTGCAAAGAATTGGAAAAGGTGTGTGACATTGACGTTGAAATAGCTGGTGAGGTGTGCTGATTGCTGAAATGGTTTTCTTGGTCTCCTTTTTGCTAAATTGTGTGAGAAGTATGTACTCTGCATTTGAAAGTGATGATGATTTGTGTTAGAGTGCTCAAGTTCCTAGAAATACTTTTATTTGGATGCTAATTAGATAGAGCTATACCGGAGCGTTAGTACACTACCTTGAGAATTGTGTTTTAAGATTTTTTTTTCATCATGAACTTTCAATCAAACAGTACTTTTCCCAAAAAGAAGACGTGTTCTTCTACATTTTTAAGTCTCAAGTACCTAAACGAAAATATTAAAAGTAAGCATTACCCTAATGCTTATTCTTATTTTTTCTGTATAGTATTCCTGGATAAATACATGTTTAAATGCAAGCAAGTTGGCCTAGACACCACCGTCATAAAAAAGTATTTTTTTTAAACAGGTAAATATATTTTCATTCATAAATATGGCCAAATTGGTACAAGGGGTATACCAAAAGGTAAAGCATCTACAAAAAGATGTCATTTTCTACAAACTCCACCCATTTGTGTGCACCAAAAGAAACAGAGACTATTCCTAACGGAGAGAAACTCGACTCCACTCCTTCAAAAGCTCTCCTATTTCTCTCTATCCAAACAATCCATAATAACGCAAGCGGAACCACGTTATAGACAACCTTCCGCTTTCTTAGATATTCCGTTGTCAAAGTCACCCCTCTAGCAGTTAACCAAGTAAAAAACACACCTTCCTCTGCACCTTTGATATCCATATTATGTTACAAGGGCAAATATGGTCCTTCCTAACCAAAAGTTTGGACTCAGTTATCAATCTTTGAAACACAGACACTTCCCAATCTTGGAATTGTCTTTTAAATCTCAAGTCCCAAAAAGACTCCACCTTGTGTCCCCCCATTATGTTGTATTGTTGAGTCTCTTTGGCAAGATGTTCTCTACACCCTCTGAAATTCATCTTTCAATAATATTTCCCCACAAACAGTATGTCCCCAAAAAGTTACTCTCCTTCCGTCTCCGATAAGAAAAAGTGGAGGCCAAGAATTATAACCTATTGGTACTGGTTAGAGTCTACCTCATAATAAGTGTGGATCAATTATAACTGTCCCTCTTCGCCTTCCCTTTTATTTATCAAACATAAGCAAAATAGTTTGGTGATTTTCTCTCATATAAGTCCTTAGTGGAAAAGTTTCTAGTATCTAGTGGAGGTAACAAGTACCTGGTGGATTAATAAAGAACGTACAAACTCTCATCCATATCCAGAAAGTCTACAGTTGGGAAAGGGGTAGATCTGTGGGTGCTTTTCAACAGGTGGTTCTATGAAATTTTATGTAGCTTTAAAAGAAGCTAACTTAACTGCTGACTTTTTTTGCAGTGTCTATCAAGGGCACTTAGAAATGAGAATCCAAAATTGCTGATGGCAGCATCTGCAGTCCTCCTACCAATCCAACCTTTGATGGTTTCTGCTGTGCACACCGGAATGATGGAGGTAGATATCTGCTTCTGAATGCTCGAATGAACTGAATTACACTACCATTTTAATCTCTTCTATGTAGCTCTTCCCTTGTCTGCAAAGAATATGATTTAATGGACTGCCTTCACTCTTTTTTTTCCATTTAGGTTGCATTTGCCAAAAGAGCACTTCAAGATCCGGATCTAAGGATGAGTCACAATGTGCACAAAATGTCATCATTGCTAGGGGGTGCCCTTTTCATAGCTGATGATGTCTTTCCTGAAACACCTTTCTTGCATGCTGGTTGGCATCTTGCTGCTGCTGTTGGGGTGAGCACTTGCAATAAGCTTCTTGAGTAGGTTGCTATAATTCCTGCCAAATTTGTCGAAACCACTTGCCATTGCCTGCAAAGATTTTCCATTTATTGAAACAAGAAGTGAAAAAGAACACACTGCAACTGCAATCTTGGATCAGTCTTGTAATTCAATGGTCTATCCTTATTACTATTCATTGTAGTGTTTATTGTTTTAGAAAAGTAGTGATAGTTATCTGTTATAGCTATGTGCTGTAGAACGATGGCAATTATCGTTGCTTTTCATTATGATTGCCAGTGTGAAACATTATTTGCTGAATATGATTGTTCTTAAGTTTTCTTCTTCTCTGTTGCTGTGCAGTTTGTCTTAGTATATTGGGTTAAAAATTATGCCTTTTTTGGCCAAGGGACTAAGTATGTATATGTCAATACTAGGTGTACATGACCGAATCGGTACGGATTTTTCAAATATCAAATCAAGTCATTTGTGTTGGGATTTTAAATATATAAATCAAATCAAACTAATAAAATTCGAATTTTTCAACCTTGGTTTTTTTCGGAGGTATTCAGGTTTTTTCTGACAAAGTATTCATATGAACATAAAATTAACTTTTGCTTCAATTATTTCTTTTATCCTACCAAAATACAATTAATTAAGGTGTTTTATAAGAAAATATCATATAATATGAGATGAGTGACGATACAAAAATATTTAACAAAAAGATAATAATGAAATCGCATAAAACAAATATTGCAAATTAATAAGTCATAATGAAAATGATCATAATTTAAAAGTATTAAATCATGCTAAAATTAGTCTACTTAGTATTAACTACATGACTAAATATTTTTAAAAAACAACTAAAATTAGGTTATGTATTTAGTTGTCTAAATTAATGTAAAACTAAAGAACAAATATTCAACATTAGTGTTGAATTGATTTTTTTCTTTGTTAGCATTAGTATCAATTTGATTTTGATTTGAGTTGTATTACCGTTACTAACATTTATGGACTATAATATTTAGTGGGTCATTTAAAATTTTAAGTTTCAAACTTGAAATAATATAGTATTTTGAGATAAAAACAATGAAACAATATAAGAAATATTTATAAATTATATCAAAGTAAATACTTTTATGTATAAAATAAATTTTAAAAATTACTTATGTAATGTCATGTTGATTTGGTCTCGAGTTGATTTTTTTTAGTTAAAACCAAACCAATCCTAGTATAGTCAGATTTTTTTTTCAATACCAAATTACTAGTCAATTTTTTTTTGCTCTTGATTTGACTCAACTTATGATTTGATTGATTTATTTGAGCGCGAAAATAAGAAATAATTTTGGGTTTTTTCTAAAAAGGAAAAACATACATTAGTTGATACATAATTTTAGGAACATACCTTTTGGATGTTGATGGCGTTGACTGATTTCATAGTTTGCGTGATATTGACGAATAATATATTTTGGTATGTGTTTTTAAAAATATACCTTTTTTGTACATTGAATTGAAAATTATGCCTTTTTAGTTGGACTAAGTTATGCATCGATCAACACATCTACACCTAAAAATAAAAAATAATTTTGGGTCTTTTCTAAGACGAAAAACATACACACTAATTAGTACATATTTTTAGGGACATACACGACAATTTATTTTGATACATATTTTTACGAAAATAGTTTTTTGGTACATTCGATTAAAAAATACTCCTTTTTTAGCCATAAATTAAATTATGCATAAGTCAACGTATTTGAGTTTTTCTAAAAAAGGAAAAAACACAAACACTAACCGATACATATTTTAAGAAAAATATCTTTATGATATTGACGACGTTAACAGATTTCAATGACATTGACGAATAATCCATTTTAGTTCATACCTTTTATAAACATACACTTTTGGTGTATTAAATAAAGAATTATGCTCTTTTAGCCAGTTATGCATATGTCAACACATCTAAGCCTAAAAATTAAAAAAAAAACAATCTTAAATCTTCTTTAAAAAGAATTACATACACAATAAGTAGAAACATATATTTTTTTTAATATTAACGACGTTAACAGATTTCACCGTTTACGAATATTAACAAATAATCCTTTTTGGTACACATTTTTGACCATATCTTTTTAGTATATTTTGAATTGAAAATTATTCCTTTTTAAGCACTAGACTCATACTATAAATATGTCAAACACATCTAAACCCAATAATTAAAAAAAAAAAACAATTTTGGGAAAAAAAATCCTAATTTTCTTAATAAACTCTCTAAACAGAATTTCTGAAAACTTCTCCAAACAGGGAATACCAGCAGTTATGAATCCATCAACACATCAAAATGGTGGCCAAAACCCTAATGTGCTGCTGCAGCAGAAGGAGAAGATGAAGCAGAAGAAGGAGGAGCAGATGTCAATGAAGAAGTTGAGAGAAGCAGTCTTCAATTTGGCCAACAGTGAACCAAATGTGCGATTATCAGAGAAGCAAAAAGTAGTTCTTCAACAACGCATTTCACAATTCTTCTCTTGTCTTACTACTCCTGATCATCCTCCGTATGCTTGGGTAACTCATCTCTTCGTATAAAGTTTTCATCTTTCATTATAATTGAATTTATTTGTTTTTTGGTTTTCCATCCCGAGTCTGGTACTTGCATTGGAATTCGAGTAATTTGGATTTGAATTTGCATTGGTAGGCCCCACTCAGGTTTTCGAACAAAGACTTCTGGTTAAGGGTGGAGCAGTCTGGTGGTGATATTATAATTGAATTGTGTTATCTGAATTGTATGAAATTTTATTTCACCAATTAATTGTTTTTTGAAAGAAAAAAAATTTAGGGTTGATACTTGATTGTAGTTTATCATGTGGGTCTGTTGTCAGAAACCATCTCTCTACCTCCACGCGAGGTAGTGGTAAGGCATGCGGGTTGATACTTGATTGTAGTTTATCATTTGGGTTTGTTGTTGGAAACCGTCTCTCTACCTCCACGAGGTAGTGGTAAGGCATGCATACACTCTGCGCTTCTCAGACTCTACTTGTGTGATTTTATTGGGTATGTTGTTGTTTGGTTACACATCTCTTCGTGTAAAATTTGTATCTTTAATTGTTGCAAGTGATTTGTACAAAGATAAATCTCTCTTTTTTTTAAAAAGAATGGAGGGAGCTGTTGAGAATGTGGCCTAAGCTTTTTTAGTAGCAAATCAAAGTATGAAGGAAGTTTTATTTATTGGGATTTCTGGGAAAAAAATGGATTCTTGGATTATAGTTTTCGTTTTGGCTGCTTATGAAGTTAGCCTTCCTATATGTGTGTGTGTATATGAGTTTAAAGAGCAGGGAATTTCTTCTGTGATTATGTGATGGGGCCTTTTGAATTAAATTATTGAGTACCAAATATTCTTTTGAAAAATGAATTATTTGTTCGATTCTTTGTTAATACGTGTTTGTCAGATTCCTGTCGATTCTGTTAATTTTGTGTTATTGATTTCATATGTATCGAGGGAAACGTGAGATTGCTTTTGTTATTATAATGTTAATACCGTCCCCAGATACTAGCTGAAAAAGATTTGGCTTTGGAAGTTCTTTTCTTAATAAGAGCTTGAGTAATCGAAGTAGCAATTTGAATTCATACCTCGGAGACTTGATTAACGATTTCTCTTTTTTCCGACATCGCTTTAGGAGTAACAGTGAATAGTTTTGAATCTTGTTATTTGGATTTTTTCAAGTTTCCATAAAGGTGAAGTGAGTTTATGGTCTAATCGAATGTTTTCTTTTGTTATAGATGATTGAAAAGGCCCTGCAAGAATTGAAGGAAAAAGGGGGTTCTAGTGAAGACTCAATATCTAAGTTTATCATGAAAGAACATGCCAGTTTGCCATATGCTCATACGACCATGCTGAAACATCATCTACAGAAGATGACTGAAAAGGGAGAAATCCGTATGATTGGAGGACGGTTTTTGCTTCCTGGTGACTGCGAAAGCGTGGTACCAAAGAAAAAAAGAAAGAGGAAGAAAAGGGGGAAGTCGGTTATTAAAAAAAAGCAGTCGGGGCAGAAGGAGAAGGAGGAGGAAAAGCAGGTGCAGCATGATGATGTGGAAGTTGTTGCAGCACAGAAGGATTTGGATGAACAACAAAATGACGTCACTGTTGATGAAAATCGTGGGCAAGAAAATCAAATACATGAACATTTGGAGTTGAATGAGCATCATAATGCACCGAGCACAAATAAAGAAGATGGGCAATTAAGTGACCAGCAAAATTCTGTAACTGGAAATAAAGTTGTTTGTGGAAGAGTTCTAAGGAGTACAATACATAAACAGAAAGGGAAAGAACAACTTGATGCTACTGGAGGATCACTGCAATCCTCCATTGCTGCTGAGAGTGCTATAGGTTGTAATTCGGAGTTGCAGCTATCGCAGCTTAGTCTCAGCACAGTTGAGGAAACAGCTGATATTAGTAACTTGTATCCACAAGAAATTCTGGAAAATGAACAACCTGGAGATGACCTGCCTCTACTTTTAAGTCCTGAAGCACCTCCAGGTTTTGAGCTTGTGGTGGTGGAGGATGCCACAGAAAATAAAGCACATACCTCTTCATCAGTAGGTTTGGATTTACCAAAAGAAGACCATGTTATGCCTCAGAGTTCTGACAAACCTAGTGAAGAGGAGGCTGTTGCTGAGGATCTGTTGAAGACTAAGAAGCAGAAAAAGAAGCACCATGGCGGGCAGCAAACAAATAGGCCAATGACTAGGGCGCTAGCGAAAGGAACAGTAACTCCAAATGAACAACCTAGGTCAGGTAGAAACAGAAAACAATTACAGTTAGCTATGGAGAGCTCATCAGATCGTGCACAAAGACAACTGAAGCGCTGGAGCAAAAGCCCGGTTGAACCTAAATCAGTAATTACCTCTAAACTGAAACAATTGGCATTGTGTGACTCAGCGGATCAACAGTTAGTACTTATGGAAGAGCCTTTAAGCATCTCTAAACCATTATGTATCTCAGTGGATCAACATGTAGTACAGATGGAAGAGCCATTGGCATTGGCAATAAGTGAGGAGGCATTGAATTTGACTGATCCTCAACAAGAGGTGCAATTGAAGCAGCCAAAAGTTAAGCGTCGTGGGAGGTCTCTCAAGGGCAAGGAGGATGTGGCTGATCCAGATACTACACTTTTGAAGGATGTAGGATCATCCAAGAAGCTAACAAAGAAACAAACTCATCGAGGTGTAGGAAGGCGTAGGAATGCACAGTAAAGTGAGCATTGCAGTTCCTTCATTCTCTCTCTTACGACGACAAAAGGTATAAATATACCCCAGAAGCTCAAATGTTAGTAAATAATTGCTTGTATTTTCTCTCATGTTTTCAAACTTGGCCCCGTAAAATAGAGGTACAATATAGTAATTTGAACTAATATCTTGACTGACATAGTTATTTGAAAGAAGCTATAACATTGCTTACTAATTGCTCGCAGCTCTCTTTTCTTCGAAGTTTTCTCTATATAGTAGAGGTTATGACAGAGTAATCCAGCAATGAAGTACTATAATATGTGAAAAGGAAGTTAGTATTGACTTTATTTCTCCACTTTGTTTGGGATTGACGTGTAGTTGATTGATTGATATTGGCTTGTCTAATCTGATACTCGAGTTCCATGTCTATTCAAGGAATTCAACTAACTATAACCAAATCTATCTGAGTTTTGCAGGTCTATACTTAAGTTAGTGTGTATATGAAGAAATTATTGGTGGAAACACGAATCCAGATTAGTCGGGTTGGTGAGTAGCAGATACCGGATGGTTATACCAAAAGGCGAAGTGTATATGAAGCTCTCTCTTGGATATGTTTTATTTCTCAAATTGGAATTTCAGCTAGCATATTTTTGTTTTATCAGAATCTGGACCTTTTCTTCATATGTAAAAGGCCAGATTTATTTCTTTCAGTTATTGTTTTATTTGAACTTGGATTTCTTATAATATGGTCTTCTTAAGATATTGCCATGTTCATATTTCATTTGTGGAACATCCTTCCATTTTTGCTTTTATATTTTTCAATATTTAAGGGTTGTTTGGTTAGAACAAGTTATCTCAGGATATGTTATTACACCATGTATAAAGGATAACTTATCCTATCACTAAAGTATAAATGGTGGATAAATAATCTCAGGACTATCTAATGTTTTCAACCAGGCATAGTATAAAATTAACCTACATTTAAACGTGGAATTATTATACTAATACCTCACACCAAACGACTACAATAGGAAATAGCTAAGAAATATGCAATACCAAATGATTGAGACATTTCAACCAAGTATAACAAAGGGGAGATTTCATGATGTCCTATTGAACTAGTATTTTCTTTTTCTAAATTAAATGCAGTTCAGTGGTGTGTGGTTGTGGATGTTGCATCTTTTCTTTTTTGTCATAGTGTTTGATATTTATTTTGAGGTTCGATTTAATTTAGATTCACATTCTGTAATAAAGGCAATTTTATATTAAAGACTCGAACACGAGACTTATAATTAAGAATGAAAACACTTATTTTCTTTGTGTTTTCATAAAAAGCTAGATCAAATATTTATAAAAAAAAAGATAATGATTAAAAACACGTGAAGTTTTATTTTGTTTACAAGTTTTTTACTTGAACTATCAAGTGTTCGCATCTTTTATCTAAATTATCATCACCTATTTGTCAAAATACACTTTAACTAGTATCTGATGGTGCATGGTGTAGACATTTTTTGGCATTAAAAATGGTAATACAAGTTGATAATGAAAATTTAACCAAAACAAAAATAGTTGTCAAATGAATTATCACTTTTTGCGAGTTTCTCTATCTAAACTATTAGATGTATGAGTTTCCTACCTGAACTATCACTAGCTATTTATCAAATACACCTCAAAATTAATGAGTCAATTATCATGTGGATGAAATTTTATGAGCAAATTAAATTGTTGTGCTCCGTTTTTACAATTGTATTCAAACATTTGGACTATTCATATGAGGTTGTTTTGATAAATAATTAATAATAGTTCATATAAAAAATGCAAACACGTGATAGTTATGAAAATCGAAATAAAAAGATACTTCAATTTTTTTTTATATCCCGTTATCTCTTATAAAAATGTATTAAATTAATACACAATGGATTTATTATTTACCTATTAGAGTACTTCTTAGTTCTTACCTACTCTTTATTTTATTTTATTTTTGGGTAAAAAGCTCAACTTGGTATTTGGTCAAAGCTTATTCCAGTTTTTTCTAATTCATTTAATTATTAAAAAAAATTAAGTTGATTAAGCTCAACTTTTTTGACTGAACATGTCAGGCTGGATTCAATTAAGTCGTGTGATTATCAATTTTAAATAAAATTATTCTTTTGGGTTCAAGTATGAAGCAATTTATTGGGTGGATATGGAAAATATTTTTTTATGAAAAATATCTTTAAGTAAAATAAGTGGGTTTTTTTGGTTAGATATGTAAATAAAAAATATTATTTTAAATATTCGTAAGACAAAATAAATTTATTAAATAATAATTAAAATGAAAAATAAAAATAAAATAACAACACGATTACAATAAATTATTCATGACATAATTACATAACGACGGATTTAAGCCATCATGTATATTTTTGTCTTTGTTTTAAATTAATACAACACATTTTTTTTGCGCCATAATCAGCAAATTAGGGAACAAGTCTACATGAATTATAGGACCCACAAACTTTAATGCTGAATTAGAAAAAGTAGACAAGTTGGATGGGCTAATTATGTATTAGCCTTTTAATTTTAGTTTGGATTCACACTATATAAAAAGTACTTATTACGCTAAATTTATTTTTATTTTTTTAGTCTTAATATATTTAATACATTTTAATTGGAATTTTTTTTTCAAAATTTACGGTTGAATAGATAATATGATAACTAATTATATAGTTATAAATCATTTTTCATTAACAAAAAAATGTGAACTAAAAGTTTACTTTTTAAAAAAATATATAAAAAGATATTATTCTTCTAAAATAATTTAAAAAGAAATATATATTATAGCAAGTGGAACAAAGAAAGTGGAGTATAAATTATTAGATTTAGATATGGCCTATCATTAACATACTTTTTGTGTTACATCAACAATTAGTGGATAATGACGTTACTTTTGAACAAATCTACGAAGGTCATAGATTAGGACCCCCACAATTTTTAATGCGTAATTGTCAAATGTAGACAAGTTGGATGAACTAATGATAACAACATATTTGGTAAATTCTATAAAGTGGTTATGAAGAGAGTAAAATACGTGCACATCTTATTTCAATTTGTTATTTTGTAGAGGTAGAAAAGTTGTTTTCGAAAGACCATCAATTCAAGTGAAACATATCAAATATTGATGAAAAGAAAAATGACTATTAAAAAATATGACAACTAATAAAAAAACAGTGCAGAACAAACATACAAGAAATAATAGCATTAACAAAATAGTGTGATCACTTAAACATAATAAACAATAGATGATAACAAATAATAAAAGCAAGAAACTATATGAATAAGGCAAATACTACCACTAGTTCTAATCCCATTGAAAAATAAGACAACACTCAACTACCTACTAATTTTTTTTACCTTAATTGATTATCAACCTCCATATCCTCTTGTCTATAGTCATGTCCTCGATAAGCTGCAAGTGCATAATGTCATGTCTAATCATTTCTCTCTAATACTTCTCCGGTCTACCTCTACATCTCCTCAGACCCACCATAGAGAACATCTCACACCTCTTTATTTGGGCATACATGCATCTCCTTCTCATATTCCTAGACCATCTCAGTCCCTCATCTTTTTCACCACAAAATTCACTCTCATCTTATCCCAAACACTTTTATTCCTAATCATATTTCTTCTAGTATGTACACATCTATCTCAAACTTCCTAATTCTACTTTCATCTTCTGAAGAAAAGTTCTTGATCAACTAAAACTCTGGCCCATTCAATGTAAACTAATCTAACGATTATTTTATAAAACTTATATTTAAGTCTTGCTGACATATTCTTATTATGCAGGACACCAAATGCAAATCTCTATTTCATCCACGCCATTCTTATATGATGTGACATCATCAATTTCTCTGTTCGCTTAGATTATCGACCCAAGATACTTGAAACTTTCTTTGTTGGAGATGATTTATGTATCAATTTTTAATTTCATATATGTCGCATAAATTATGTAATTGAACTAACACTTTAAGTATGACACTTTAGTCCTGCTCAACGTAAACACTTTAAATTCTAGGGTATGTTTTTAAGCCTCCAAGCCATCGTTAACATACACTAGACGATTTTTTTTAAATATGTCACGTCAGTTCATCTATCACCAAGAAAATAAATATGGGTTAAGAGTTGATTCCTGGTACAATTCTATCACAACTAGAAATTGCTTTGAGCCCTCTTCTATTATTCTCAATCGGATCTTGACTCCATTATATATTTCATAATCACTCTAACGTAAGATACAAGTACACCTCTAACCTCCAAACATCTTCACAGAAATCTCTAGGAACTTTATCACATGTGTTTTTAGGTCAACGAACATCATATATAAGTCCATCTTATTATCTCTATACTGCTTCATCAATCTCCTTATGTGATTAGTAGTTGAACATTCCGACATGAATTCAAATTAGGTTTTGGTAATAGACACTTTCCCTCACCCTCATTTCCACTATCCCTTTCAAACTTTCATAGTGTGTCTTTTCAACATGATACCCCGTAATTATTGTAATTCTGAATATCACCCTTATTCATATATAACAAGATCATTATACTCCACCTACATTCTTCAACATTTTTGACATTTAAATGACGTCAAACAATTCAATTACTTTATACTTGTGTTATCTGTGCTTTTTTAAAATATCATTTGGCTCGATCACCCTCTCCTTTCCAATCTTACAAATGACCTCTTTAACCTCCTCAAACTCTGTACTCGTACGATACTCTAAATCTTGGTTTCTCAGAGTGCTCTATTTGCTCAACACAATATCTTAGTACATCTCTTCATTCAAGAGCTTATGGAAGTATGTTTGTTATCTTCCTTTAATATGACCTCTTCCATTGATACTTTCATACTTTACCTTTTTTATTTTTTATCTTTGATGTACTTGGTCCAAGTCTTGGGTGCTTCTCTCTCGCCTTGGCAAGCCTAAACAAGTTTCTATCTCTGTCTTTGTCATTTAGTTTTTCATACACAACATGTTCAAATGCTATTATCTTTACTATTGTAACTACTAACTTCACCAAATGCTATTATCTTTACTATTGTAACTACTAACTTCACTTCCTTCTCCACCGTTTATACCTTTCCTCATTGTTCTTACTCTCTACCATTTTTTTATAAGCCACCTTCTGGACTCTCACTTTTATAGGGAACGTTCGATTTCGTCACTTATGTCTTCGATGTCCACTATCGTTACCTTTCAAAATCTTAACACCTCTCTAGCTACTTTTTTTATTGCAATTAGTTGCGCTATCAACATATTATTAGTATTCTGCTATTCTTTCAATCCCTCATCTCTATCGACTTCTTTCCCATCTTCTAAACTCTAACAGTAATCAAGCCACTCAATTACCTTCTCTTAATCTCCAAACTCACTCGAAATAACTATATAGTCTTTCTCCACTTCTATCATCTATTGAGTCTTAGCCATCAAACTACGGACGGTCACCAAGTGATTCTATATCCACTTATTCAAATGAGATATCTATTTTTACTTGCTTAATTTAAAAAATTAAACAATATCCTCACTTAATTCATAATTTCTTATTATTAAGTACAAATATTTTCCAAAACATAGTTATTATATTCAAAAACCAATACAACAACCACTATTTTACTAATTTTTTAAAAAGATATATCAAATTAAATATAAATAAATAAATATAATAATATTTACACCTAATCAATAAATTTGACTTTGTATTAGATTTACCATGTCATTATGAGTCAGAAATTAAAAGAATGGCGTCATCTTGGTCCAATTATCAATTCTTCTTTCTCAATTTCAATGGCCATTTATTAGCTTAGCTCAAATTTACAATTTTTTTTTTTTTCCATTAGCATTAATTATTCTGAATTCGAGTCGCATAGTTTGCTATCAATTTTTTGTCCATATAGTTTGAGTTTGAGTTCGAAGAGGAGCAGTCAAATCTACTGCACGATGTCACAGCTCTGAAAAACGCGTTAATATTCTTTGAACTTTCAACTTTATCAGACTTTTCGTTTCACTTCACCTAACCCTAACTCTCAGATCTGAATCAGATTCAATTTTCTCTCTCTCAGAGTTGTGGATGTAGACAAAATTCGCCAGAAATAGAGATAAGATAAGGTTCGCCATTCAAGGTTTGTCGCTTTTCACTGTTTACGCATTCAATTCTCAACTATTATTATTATTATAATAATTGCATCGGATTCCAATTCCATTGGGAGTTTTTTTAAACATTTTTTTTCTCTTTGTGGATTGGATTTATGATGTATTCAGTTGCGGAGCAAAGATTTTTAATTCTGAAAAAAAATAATATTTTAATATAAACTCCTTTGGTCCTACTCGGCTTCGCCCCCCTACGTATGTACGCCCATTTTTTTTAAAAAAAAAAAGAAGATAGTGGAAGATTTGTGATAAAGATACTGATACAGCTGATATATTCAATTTTGGCTGTTTCTTCAACTTTATTTTTAATATTTTTATTGATTAATTAATAGGTAGTATATATAGAGGGTTTCAACTGGGGTTGGCTTTACCTTGTCAATTTCTGAAGTTAAAAGCAAGTAGAGGAAGTTGTCAATTGTTAATTCCTTAAAGCTGGGAACTTGGAAAAGAGAAGCAATTATTGTCTCTTAAGAGCTGTTTTTACCTCTCTTTAGAGACCTATTATTGTTGAGGTATTCTTTTGATTCAAGATCTAATCTTTTTTTTTTTTTGATTATTAGTTTTGTTGAGTTTTAGATATTAGATCTTTAATGCAGTTGGATGATGAGGTATTCTTTGATTCAAGATCTGATTTTTCTTTTCTAGTTGAGTATATTGAGATTTATTTGGAATGTAGTTTTTTTCATTGTTGATAACCATGTTGTCCTTGAATAATTCTATGTGATAGTCTCACCAAAGCTAGGACGGATGGGAAGAAATATTTGGAATGTAATTGAATGGATGGATATAAAGGTTCATGGTTGAACACAAGAAGAATAATCTGGGGTTGATGTTTGTATATATATGTATAAGTCTGGTAGATCACATAACTTAAATCTGGTATTAGAGATCTTTTCAAGTGTTAGTTAGAGATCTCCCATCTTTCATAAAATGTGGAATTTTGAGTTATTAGCATTCAGTCCTTTTAATCAGTGAGTAATTAATTACATGTTATTTAGCTGATTATTGATGCATTGCAGGTGCTGAAAGTGATTCAAACGGTGTCCATCTTATTTAGAAGTCTAAGTATCAAAAATGGTAACTTCTCTTCTTCTTTGTCATCATCTAATTAAAACTTCCGTCGGGGTGGGGTAGAGGAAGAGATGTTTTGAATTGATTTAGTGTATCAATGTAGCACTTTGAAATGTTTTAATTCTAGTGTGTTTATATATTCAGCTATTATATTGTTTACAACAAAAACGATACACCTTTGTGTAATCCCACAGGTGGAGTATGGGGAGGGTAATATGTACTCGAACCTCTATCCTCTACCTTGGGAAACCGTGAGGCGATTTCCGATAGATCATTAGCTCATGATATTATATTGTTTATACTTGCAAAAAGACCTGCATTTTTGTTTAGACAATTGGAAACCATTATTTCTTTCATGGGATAAAAGCAAAATATTCCCTACTCTTGTTTAATTTGTAAATCCTATCCAAAAGTTTGAAATATAGACATCTTCGCTACTCGGATTTGTTGACTTGCCATTTAGGAGAAAAGACTGATCTCAGCCAAAAAGATTTATCTCCTGCCAATTTCTTACTTAACTATTTTCCTATCAGAGTTTTTAGTCAAATTCTTCCCATTTCCCCATTTTTAGCATCTCTCTGACTGATCTATTATGTTAGGGTTTATATCTTAATGTCCTAATTAACATATGTAAGTAAAAGCTTATCACTCAAAGTAAAATCTTGAAACTCAAGGTAATTTAGCAGTCAGAGTAGACAGGATTCATGTGACAAGTGAAGTACTCATGCTGTAACTTTATTATTGGCTTTTGAGTATTTGAGAGTTTTTTTTCTTTTTCTGCAACTGAATATTTGAGAATAGTTTTCATTTCAACCTTCGAAAGGAATTTGAAACAATATTTGATAAATGATTTTAACTTTCAACCTATGTTTATGACCTCAACACTAAAAGAAAAACAAAGGTATTGTAGGGAAATCAAATGCTTAAGAAATGATACACAAGATGTTTTAAGTATCAATCATATTTTAGACTTTAAATGTTTCAGCATTTTCTGTTTGAATACCTCCCTTAATCACCTTCTGCTGTTTACTTTCATAGTATTCCATCAGTCTCACCTTTCACAATCACCTTAAAAGGTTCCATTCATATCAGAAGCTGATTTACTGTCAAAGAGTTAGATCAGTTTTTCTGTATCCTGAATGCCCCTTGGATCCCTGTAATATCCTTTGCTTCTCTCTGTTTTATATCCTGCTTGTGAACTGTGGAAGAATGTTCAGTAAAATTAGATTTCTTGCATTGGCAAATATATGTTGTTTGATGTGTGAGGTAGAGCTTGTTGTTTAGACCATAGAAACGGGACGAAATGAGGGAAGACATTTCATTTCAGATTTAAATTTTACGGTTTTACAGAAAATTTGGGATTTTGATATATCCTTCTGCGTCTTATTTTGACCTTGTCTCTTTGTGTAAAGAGGAATCCTAATAGTATCTCATATTATTGCAGGTAATGGATTTCAAAGAATTCTTCACTGAATATGGTGAGGCCCATCAATATGAAATCCAAGAGGTCGTTGGCAAGGGAAGCTATGGTGTTGTTGCAGCAGCAATTGATACTCATACTGGAGAGAAGGTAGCAATAAAGAAGATCAATGATGTTTTTGAGCACAGCTGTGAAGCCACCCGCATCCTTAGAGAAATAAAGCTCCTTCGGTTGCTTCGGCACCCAGATATTGTTGAAATAAAGCATATATTGTTGCCTCCATGTCCGAGGGAATTCAAGGATATTTATGTTGTTTTCGAGTTGATGGAATGTGACCTTCAGCATGTAATTAAAGCAAATGACAGTCTCACTGCTGAACATTATCAATTCTTTATGTATCAGCTTCTTCGAGGTTTAAAATATATGCATACAGGTTGCGATTTCTCTTTCTGTTTTCTGGTACTTGAAGAACCTTCTGTTTTACATATGTTCTTATGACTCATTCCCACATTTGTTGATTTAACAGCAAACGTGTTCCATCGGGATTTGAAGCCAAAAAACATTCTAGCAAATGCAGATTGCAAGCTGAAAATTTGTGATTTTGGGCTTGCTCGGGTATCACTTGGCGATAACCCATCTGCTGTTTTCTGGACTGTATGCTTCATCTCTTTACTTTAAAGTTTTCTTAGTCTATCCTTACTACACTAGCCACTCAAAATATCTCAATGCCAACACTGAAAGTGTTAAGTTAGTACACCTGTCATAGAAGTGCCTGATTCATTGTGCACCGATATATCCAACACCCTTCTTAAGTTGTTAATTTGTTACACCTGTAATTCCAAGTAAAATTCTTCATCCTTTTTCTCTAAAGGACTACGTGGCAACTCGCTGGTACCGTGCTCCAGAACTCTGTGGTTCCTTTTTTTCCAAAGTAAGTATGATGGTATACAGGTAAATAGGCATGCTTATATACATTACTTATATGATTGCTAGTACTATTCAGGTGCATGTTCTCATGCTAACGTTGGAAAAGAAACTTAAATTTCTTATTGTGAGACTTTTTACTTAGCATGGGATTTTGCTTTTACAATATTCTTTCATCTTATGGACTAGTGACGTTGTTCCTTCGCTTCCTCATTTCTTGTTTGCAATCTTCATTTTGCTGGTGTCAAAAATTTATGCAAGTCATTTTGAGTAAGTAATGATTAGTTAGTTGTTGGAATTGATGCATCAAGATTTCATACCATTGCAGAAAACCTTTTCTCCAACTGTTTAGGGCAAAGTACTTTCATCCATAATTTACTTTTACTCTATTTTCGGATGTTTTATACTCAATTTTATGTTCTTTATGCAAAAATGATGTGAAGACATCTAGGTTCTTACTTTTGTCTTATTTGGTTGTTCTTTTCTTCTGAAACATCTTTATTGCATAAAGGTTTTTTCCATGCAATGGCTAAAATCTTGTCAGATAGCAATTGCTTAACGCTGAGACCATATTAGGCCCGAGAAATGTCTATTATTATGGAATGAGTATTCATCTCTTCTAGTCCCTTAACCATTGTCTAGGGTGTTATTCTTTTAATTTGTAACAGCTGTTGTGAAATTGGTACCCTCTTGATGTTTCAAAAGATACTGTCTTCCCTTGACAAAGCACTCGAAAAGGGTACTTTGGGTGCTGTCTCAATAATTTGATCTCGATTCTAGCATCATCCTCTTCAAGTACACAATGACATATAATCCTAGTTTGTCCATAACATAAGATGTGAGACTGTAACTCTCTGATTATGAAGAAGAGATCCTCTTTTCTCTCCGTCTTCTCTGTATCACCTCCAAATAACAACCATTCAATTCTTTTCATTTATTACATGTGTTTTAGTTATCTCTGCCACTCTGTATATGCCATGTAGTAGGACCTTCAAGGACTTTTTCTCCTAATCTTGGACGAGTTCCGGATAGTCGGTTTCTATGGCATTCCTTGTCATAAGTGGAAAAAGTGAAGTGCTAAGATGTTACACAAACTTCTGCATAATAAAGTTATATTGTGTCAATGAGCATTAGGTTTTCTGCTCTAATTTGAACTTGGCATATGCCTAATGAGATGGTATGTAAGCCTAATTTGTTTCTCACTTGTGGTAGCTTAATCATGCAAATGACCAAAGACTTAATTGCAGTATACCCCAGCAGTTGATATCTGGAGTCTAGGATGTATATTTGCAGAAATGCTTACAGGAAAACCATTATTTCCGGGGAAAAATGCGGTTCACCAATTGGATCTCATAACTGATTTGCTTGGTACACCGTCCACTGAAGCCATTTCAAGGGTTTGTGCTTTCTATCAATCTATTACAGTTGATAAACATATCATCTAGTAATGAATCTTGAATATATCTTGTTCCTAATTTTCCTGATACCTGCAGATTAAAAATGAAAAAGCAAGGAGATATTTAAGCAGCATGAAGAAGAAAGCACCTATCCCTCTCTCACAGCAATTCCCACACGTTGATCCACTAGCTCTAAGATTACTTGAGCGTTTGATTGCATTCGATCCCAAAGATCGCCCTTCTGCTGAAGAGGTAGGATGTAGCAGTGGTCATTAGGTCTTTGTCTTTAGTTTGTATAAACATATTTTTTCCTAATACTAGCATTCATTAATCCACTCAGGCGCTAGCACATCCATATTTCCGTGGTTTGGCCAACAAGGAACAGGAACCATCATCTCAGACTATCTCAAAATTCGAATTCGACTTTGAACGAAGAAAACTTGGGAAAGAGGATATTAGGGACCTCATCTACCGAGAGGTATATCCGTTAACAACCATTTTCATCTTTGCTTGACCTTCTTTTTGCACCTTTTTCTACTACTTATAGTGTACATTGTTTTCAACTGTCGGCAGATTCTGGAATATCACCCTCAGATGCTGCAGGAGCATCTTCATGGCACTGATCACACTCACTTTATGTATCCAAGGTAATGCAAACTTCTCTCTAAATAGTTCATATTTGTTGCTGCTGTGAACACCTTTTCATCTGATGATTTAACTCATTTTTCCATTGTCTTCGTGAAATTTGTCTCAAACTGCCTAACATCATCCTAAAAAACTTATTGTAATACTTGTGTTGTCATGTATCAACAAGAAATTTCATGATCCATGTATTGTATTAGTTGAACCTTTTAGGATAAGGACTGGCAGACCTATGGCAGTAGAAGTCATAAACCTCTTCAATGATTCATATCCTTCTGTCTACATCATTCACACTGATGTTCTCATAAATAATTTATTTTTCATGTGCCAACTTATCATGTAATTCTTACATTGTCCCTTCATTTCCTCCTGATGCTTGATGCATAAAGTCTGATATATCTCTAACGGATACTTAATGGTGATAAGAAAGGAGAAATCTGCTGCTAATGAGAGTCACAAGTGTTTCTAGATTGTGATATCATTCAACACAAGGGTTGACCTTGTGTTGTGATCTGTAGATGAATGGACTTATGGAATAATTGTGATTTGTGAGAGAAAAATATTCAGATTTTTGAATGAATGGATAATAATTCATTGCGTAAAATGGACCATGCATATTTCAAGTATAAGACAAGTAGATCTGCCATGATGTTTCTCTGGAAGTAAGACTTGCCATTAGTCAGGTTAGGCTGAGAATTCTTGCCTGTTTTGAGCTTCAAACCAGTAGTAGTGTTGGAACCTGTGAAGAACTGTACTAAATTTGAGTCATAAACTCATAATGCATCTAATACTTGATGGAAAGATATTTTAGGACTAATTTTACCAGTTCTGATAATTGAAGGAAATTGATTCTGCCATTGCACATAATTAAAGAGCTGGATACTGACGAGTTACTACTTACACAAACTGTGATTAAGAGTTGCTATGTCTGCAGGATTCATGCTCAAACCTGTGTATTTTTAGTTCTTAACACTGTTTTCTCCTTTTACTTAAAAGGTTTCTATTTTCTACATTTCGCCTGCATTTTGCTCTGAAGCCCTCTCTGTTTCTGGTGCATGCACTGCATTACATGTTAACTTACTCTGCTAATTGAAAAACTACTTTTTTAGTGGGGTTGATTGCTTCAAACAACAATTTGACCATCTCGAGGGGCACAGTGGTAGAGGTGGAAGTACTCTCTTTCCAAGACGATATGCCTCTTTGCCCAGGTGAAATGTCCTTGACCTTCTCTCTTTTGTGTTAAATAGTAAATAGTTGTAATCAATTTCTCTTACCTAAATAGCCTCATTACTATCTGCAGAGAACGAGTTTGTGCTTCCACAGATGAGGAAGCTGATAAGGATGGTGAATTTGAAAGGCATGTTGTGGCTTCTATGGCTCAGAGATGCCTTCCAAGCCCCCCGAGTTCCCCTAAGGTCAAGAAACCGGATACTGCTAATACAGTTGAAGGTCCTACAGAGGCTGGCCATAGTACACCAACGAATACCGAACGCTGCATGCTAAGAAGTTCTAGTATTAGTTTTTCCAAATGTGTTGGGGCCATATGGGATTGCGAGGTAAGTGTTTTCTGAACTGTGGCCTATAAGAAGAAAAACACTATATCAATCAATCACCTATGCCCCAATCTAAATTAGCTATGCCTAGGAAAGCCTGTATTGTAAAAATATAGTAACATACAACTCAGCCAAAGTATAGGGATCAGACCTAACATGCTTGCAAATCACTTCACATTTTTTCGTTGTTTGAACGAACAATAGATAAAAAAAATATGAGCTCTTAAAACCTCGGCTGGAAAATTGATATATGAAATGTTCTTTTTTTTTTCTTAAACTTATTAAATATCCTAATAGTCTCATCCTATGTTGCTCGTACTCTCCAAAAATGTTGTCTCACCCGTGTCGGATTCAAAAATTCACTATTTTTGGCGTATCCGATGCACACCCATCGATATTTTTGAAGAGTCCGAGCAACACAGATCCCATCTTTGTCCCCCTCCCCCTCCTTATGGGTCGGCATGAAGGCTAGACAGATGGCATAAAATCATGGGTACATTTTATTTCCTTTAGTATTGTTCCTTCCTGTTTTCTCCAAATTCATCCTTTCAACTTTAATTAGCTGCGAAACTGGTTTTTTCTTGAGCCCAGAGTCTATCGGAAACAACTTCTGTACTTAGATATAGAGGTAAGGTTTGTGTACACTCTACCTTCCCCAGACCCCACTTTATAGGACTACACGGGGTAACTTCTTGTAAACAATTTTTTTTATGATTAGGGCTTTTAAATGTTTGTATTGAGGGGTGCCCAGAAAATCTGGATGTGAGTTAGTATTATTATTGTGCTTTCCTTCATATATTGCAAATAAAAGGTGCGCGACACCGTAGAATTTGCTTTTACCGTAATACCTGCATTTCCCTCAGGATACAACCTGCAAGCCATATCAAAACGGGATTAATAAATCATCGAAGACAGCTTTATATGCTTGAACATTTTTATTTTGGATGGATAAGGAATTGCTAAATTTCTGGTAAGTGACATACTGATTGCAATGTAATTGCTCATGTACTCGAAATGGAGTCTTGGTTGGTTGTATTGTAAACTATTTAACAGTTTCACTTTGACATCATTACTTACATTATTTGTTCGACTTCAGTTGTCGTTATTATTATACTGATTTCATTAAGACAGTAGATTATTCTGATTGGATTTCAAACATCGTCCTCGTGCCCAAAGAGGGATGGATTGCCTATTTGTTTTATGTCCAGCATCTTCAACTATATTATGCTGTGGTTCAGATGTAATGATCATAACCAGTTGAGCTATTTATTTCCAGCATCTTTTGTATATATTGTAAGTGTTCTTTATCATATGCTTGGTCCACCTTGATAGCACAACTACACCAACCACGCAAATCCTAAGCAAGTTGGGGTCGGCTACGTGAATACATGGGTCTTCTTAGTCCATAACTTCATGTTTAACTTAACCCAACTCAATCTAATTTTTTTGAAAAAATGATAATGTGAAGTTGCTAAGAGGGTGCTTTACTTTAGTATCTATGCGTTTGGTAAATACAAAAAAGTTTATAAGTGAAAAATCATAAATTGATCATTCCCAATTTAAATGATTATTCAGCTTATAGTAAGCACTTTTGATTTGTCTGGTTTGTTTGATTTCGGTTTTAAGAAAAAAAAAACGAACCAAATAATCTAGGTAATTGTCTTTATATGAATTGAAATTTCTGTCCTTCTATTATTTTTTAAAAACTATTTTAAGAATTCATTTCATGTTCAAAATGACTTGTTTTTGAATCTTATAACTGTTCATCATTAATTAATTCAATTATTGTCAAGTTGACTTGGTATATCAAAATTAGATCTTGATCACCATAAATCATAATTATGTAGAAATTCACCAACATGTTTTTCCTTAAAATATGATCAAAAAACAACTCCAAATTGACTTTAAATTTGATATGCAGTTTTCTAATATACCAATATCGATAATTTTCAATAGTTAGATTCAACCTAAACCTTCTTAAATCAATTCATTTACTTTCTTTATTTTTTTCAAGCTTAAGAAAATCCAACAATTTTGTTCTCAATTTTTTCCCAACCACAATCCAAATTATTAATGATTAGACCATATAAGCTCAATGGAACATTACTCAGTCAATCAGACCACAAATAAGCAATCAATTTTAAATTTGCTGTAACAACATATTTCACTGTTGTGTACTCATGGACGAAAAAGGAAACGGAGGACGAGAAAGAGGAGGAGGAGAATGATCTGGTGGGAAGGCTAGAAACGTTCAAATTTTGTCTCGTGTATCACGAGAAATAGAGAGGAGCCAAATCCAGGAATAACAAAGGAGCAGAAAAGATATGAATTTCGATTTCAGGAATCTATTTATTCAATATAATCACTCCTAACAACTCACCATATTGATATGAGATAGGCTAGGCTAGGTTAATACATGTTCAACAACTTACATATCTGTTGGTTCGAATTCTATCACCAAATCAGCTTCTTGAATTGATTTAAACCTGCTCAAGATACAGATGAGAGGAGTCAAATCATCAGTTTGCTTCTACTGAGCTTCCGCTAGCCACTTCCATCTAGTTGTCCATGAGAAGCAAGGTGTGCCATGTATTGCTGAACCATCACACACACGAAAAGTTATAAATATATAAACGTATGCAAGACATGAAGTTCACGTTATCATTTAACTTTCCAGAATCCGACATGGAATATATGATGAGATGTGAACCATTTAGTCAATGAAATAGCACAGTTTCCCCCCTCGAGAAAAGTGGGATGATAAGCTCCGTCTTCTTGCCCTCTCCCATATCTTAAAAGATGCAGAGATGCAAATTTCAAGCATCCTACACTTTGTAGAGATGACTACTTACAACGTCTCGTTCTATATCTCTCAGACAAATGATTTACTTGCTAGAACTAGCATATGAAAAGAGATTTCGCTTTTATGTATAACAGGAAAAGAATACTGCTATCACATTATGTGAAAAGTAAGTTAGGCATACGAATTATAGTAACAACGCGAATATCTCATCATCAACTTACAGCATGATATGCATATGGTGATTTTCCTTGACGTTCAAAATGTTTAGCCAGGACGGACCATTCGACTGGTCCCCATTCTTCCACTTCAAAAACATTCCCCAACGCTGCTTTATATAGCTAAGAATGGAAAAGAAAAGTCAAATTCCATAAAAATCAGTAACCGGAAAGAAAGGGAAAACCATGATAATCGGAACTTTCCATCATCATGCAATCAGACAGACCTTAGCTGTGTCAGTAAGGAGCTCTGTACCAGCTGGATACGAAGCATAGAATTGGTCAGCTCTCGAGTACCCCGCTCTAGTACTGCAATACGCAAACCGACATAGTGATTAGAAACAACATATCTCTAACTACAGCTGCGTGAGTACCAGAGGTTTGTACAAAGATGCTTTGAAGCCAAGGTATATATCTCGGCGTGTTATAAAAGCAGATTTGCAAAAGATGATTATAACCAGCTATCTAGATTATAATGATCAAACGTTAAATCTATTTTAGCAATTCTCCGAAAAAACAGAAAGCTACCAGTTTAACTTCTTAGTGTGGCTAGAAATAAGCAATAAAAACTCATAAACACTCACGTGTTGTTGGTGTACGCATATGTGATGACTGTAACGAAGCAATAGAATCCAGTATAGGACACAATTCTCCGGAACTTTTGGATCTTCAAAATGTCGTTCCATCCTTCATACAGCCGCCACATTTTGTATTGATCCGCTGAGCACGGAAATACCTTCAACAAAAAAGAAGCTAGTAGCTACATGAATGTTAGACTGAACATGACCTGCCCACTTTCCACCTTCATTAGGATTGGGAAAATTTGATCTCATCAGGAGTCTAAAAGAAGTTTTATCGAATTAGAGCAACCAAACCACGAAGACACAACACAACAAATAATGAGACAAAACTGTAGAGGGTCATTAAAGAACAAGCTTTTCCATAAGGACCATAACCAAATCAGTCAAGAAGGTGCACACTCAAGGGTGTGGCCTAGTAGTCAACAAAACGGATTGAGAATATGAGGTGATTTCTTCTCATTTGTCCTAGCCTTGGTAGACAAAGTTACTTGGTACTTGTTGCTGGTGGGAGCTTGATCGAGGTGTGTGATAGCTGGCCCGGACACCATGGTTATAAAAAAACTAGAAGGATCGTAACCACATTCGTAGACTGACAATTTTCGGGATAGATCAAACTATTGGAAGAAAATAGAAAAGGAAGACAAAGTGGGATCAAAGAAACTAGCGAGGTGATCACTAAATAGATACAAATCGGTGCAAATTCTGACATTATACGTCTATAAAGCTAGGATTAGGAACCGGACATACATTTCACCTATTTCTTTCCTTTTGATAGGAGAAAGACATATGCGATTGGATTAGTACAATTATTGGTAGCATTACAGAGTGATCCAACTCGAATAAGACATTTCATCGAACAGGTTGTGTGCATAAGTTCCCATTTCATTTTTCCTAATAAAACCACAAGCTAAAATTCATACCAAAGAGGGCCAACTCTCAACTAACAAATACCACAAAATTGGAAAAACTTCAATGGATAACACAGAAAACTACATGAATCAGCCAAATAGAGTAAAAATTCACACAAAAAAAATAACACCGTGGGATGCTCCAATTCCAAAAAGGTGTTGATTTTTAGTATCATAACGTAATCTGAAAAAAGTTTTTTAAATTCAAATTGGCAAGTTTTATTCTTCTTCCAATAATTTCAAGCTTCATATTTTGTTTTGTAGCAATTTGTGCAATGAAATTAGCAATGGCCCAATATTCATAGTTGAGAGAAATTATTGAAGAAATGAGAATTGAGAGTAGAAAGCTTACCGGATTTTCAGCTCCGCCAAAGGGGAAGCGACGCGGCAGATGACAGTATTCAGTATTTCTCTTCGTCTTGATGAGTTAAAACTATGGGTGTGAAAAATTGATTTTTTGATTTGGTATTATACTATTTGGTGTAACTCAATTCGAATCAAAATAAATTTGGTTCGATTTGTTTTTTTTTGTTTTTTTTTTTCAATTTAGTGATTCAGTTATGCAATAATTAGAAACATAATGAAAATTATATTTAGAATATATATATTAGGGGTGCGCATCGGTCGGTTCGATTTTAGGTGTTATTGGTTCGGTTTATCGGTTTTCGGTTTGTAAATACTTCAAACCGATAACCAAACCAATAACATATTTCTTATCGGTTTTTGGTTAATCGGTTTATGGTACTTAACTGTTCGGTTTTCGGTTTAACCAATAAGAAAATACTCATATATATTATATACACGATAAGAAAATTTTCAAATAAACCATATGATTTTTCCAGCATTTGGCATGAAAGTAATAATCATAAAAGTAACAATCATTTTTCTTGCAAGTTTAGACACTAGACACATTCAAAGAAAAAAGTGTGAAAGTAACAATCGTTTAACCATTAACAAAAAGTGTGAAAGTAACAATCGTTTAACCATTAACAATAAGACTAGTAAATTTAGTATAGTCTTATTGGGTTATCGGTTTAACCATTAACAAAAATTATAAAACCGAAAACCGAACCAATAACCCAATAAAAAAATTTGTAAAACCGTTTAAAAACCGTTAGCCCAATAACCCAATATCAATAAACCAATAGTGTTTTTTTCGGTTCGGTTTATTGGTTAAATCGGTTTTTGCACACCCCTAATATATATCAAGTAAAACGTAAAACACAATATTTAAGAGTATATCAATTATAAATATTCAAACATAAAATATAAACTATATCATAATAACAATGACACACACTCTCCCTCTCTTTATATATGTAATTTTTTTTTTTTTGGGACAAAATTACTATATCGAGAATTAATATTAAGAAAATAAAATTAAGGCAAACCTTTGAGAAAAGGTAAATTTTTGTACTAAACCATTGGAGGTAAAGCTATTTTTAGATCAAATTATTAATTAATGATATTTTTGTTTGATTTTGCGGGGTTGAATAGTATTTTTGATCTTTTTCTATAAATAAAAAAGAATACATAGTTCATGTATCCAGAAAAGAATGACAAAAGTACAAAGGCCAATAAGCTAGTTATCGTTTTTATGGGGAAATGACTCAATCAGTTGGTTACCAGAACTCCTATTTTATTGGTGATGATTTGATTCTTACCTTGTAATCCCTCCCCCTTGCCCCCGTTTAAAACTATAATGTATTATAGGGGAAATTATATGCATAAACAAATATATGCTGGTTAATTAGCTAGCATAGTTATAGTTTGAATTAATTACGACTTGCATCTTAATTTAGTTGTAATTACGTCTCCTCTCTCCTCTTTTATACATATACAAATTATATATGTGTACATATACGATTATATGACAGATATACAAATACAATTAGCCTCTCTCCACTCTCTGCCCTTTCTTGCTCATCTATCCACCCTCTCACAATCTCGTTCGCCTCTCTTCTCCTTCTCCCGATAGACCTCAATAGAAAACTGAAGAGTGACAACATCAAGTGATTGAGTTCAGGGGTAATCTCGTTCGCCTCTCTTCTCTCTCCCAATCTCACTCGCTAGATATACCCATACATATGTATATAATTACATATATACAATTATCTGATAAATATACATATACAGTTCGCCTCTCTCCACTCTCTACCTTCTCTCGCTCATCTCTTTCCTCCCTCTCCCAATCTCACTTGCCAGATATACAAATATATATTTATATCAGTTACATACATACAATTATTTGACAGCTATACATATACAATTCACCTTTCTTGCTCACCTCTCTCCTCCCTCTCCCAATCTCACTCTTCTCTCTCCTTCCTCTAACATGTAGCTACGAATCGTAATTAGCAAACTATAACTATAGAGCATAATTTGAGTGGCTATATGTGAAAATTCCTCATTACTATATATGTCAAATTTTATCTTTTGCAATAACTTTTAAAGTTTTTGCTTTCATTTTTTTTTTTTTAAATGCTTTATTTAAAGGGAAACTTACATAAATATACTATATTAAAAAAATATTTACAATTTATAGCAATAATAGTGTTTTTTACTTGATCACTTTTAATACACTTATAATACAGTTTTAATATATATTACAAAAAACTATTCATTATTCGCATATAATACAAGTTTTATTGATGGATAATACATTTATCACACATTTTAATACACTTATAATATAATGTGTCAATTTCTTACCAAACAAGCATAATATATTTTTTTTTAAAAACAGTTATAATACATATATATTGCATACATAATTCACTTTTAATACATATTGCAGATTTAGCATGATATTGATATATATTGCTGTAAATGGTAATAAATAAAAAGTATCGCTAAAATCAGTAATTATTTATTAAAAGATACTCATCCAAGTAATTTTTCCTTAAACAAACCATCTATCGAAAATAAACTCTCAAGTATGTTATTATTATGGTTATATTACTTGTAATTTTTTTTTTGAAAGAATTGAAGTGAAAAGAAAAGGAAAGTATTTAATTTCTTTATTAAATAATTCATAAAATATAAAAAATAAATATGGAAAGAGAATTCAAGATGTAATTTAATAAATAAAATTTGAGCCCCTACCTCCACCCTTTCCAACACCTGTCATTAGAGTCCACCACGACGATGAAGTTCACCTAACTTATCGACGCATCCATCGAAAATAAATATTTGAACATGAAATTGAGACGTAAAACTATAGTACCAATCAATTATTATGTATGTCTACTTGTTGTAAATTTCTCATTCAAAAGTGAACACCAAAAAGTTGTTACCCTCATTGAAAGGGCTTTGAAGTAGACAAGGGACCTACTTTAAATTTTTGTAAGACAACTAAAACCTATTAATGTTTGGACATGAATAGACAATTCTATGAATCAAATGACTTTTGGACATGTTAAATAGCTAGAGATAAGATTGATTTCACCTTGTTCACACATTTAACAACTATTTTTGTTCTAAAAAAAATACTATAGTAACATGATCATTCTCAAATAATTAAGTTGAGGTCGGTAGTATGAAATATTGATTATATTTTTCTGGTTAAGATTCTCAATACCTCAAAAATTCTCGAGCATTGTAACTGATATCCAACAGTCCCTTATCGAGCGAACCAATCATAAATAGTAGCAAAATCACCCAAAAAGTGAATGTAAATCCAATATAAAGACGATAACATTGTTAATTATTGATAACAATATCTAATTAATACAACGTTAAGAATGAAATAGGTCAAGAATCATACCAACTCATGAGCATAGAAACTACATCTCCAAAATCAATCATATGGATTATGGTGCATTGGTGCTTGGTTTTTTTTTTAAAGAAAAGAGCGGAAGGATCTTATTTATTAATAATAAGGTTTATCCATACAATTGAGGAACTAATTTGAATGATGTAGTTCCCACAACATCTCGTTCGAGAGCAAATTATACAAAAGAAGGAGATGCTTCAAAAACATAACACTGACTACTTTTCATATTCGGATCCTTTGACTTTCTTCCGTATTTGCTAATAGGTCTGACACTATATTAGCCTCCCTCGATATATATGCTCCAACGATGATTGGTGTGCTCGAATTAGTATGACATCGTTTGGTATCCCCATATCAATATCAAATGAAATTTTTTTAAAATGTAATTAAACCAAAAACATTGGATTTAACCCGTGTGATTAGAGATTATGTTAACAATAAAATCGAATTGAAATCCCCATATGAGATATTATTCTTCAAGGTTGTATAAGCTAACTAACCCCCCAACTCATATGTAGAACCTTAATAGTTTTTTACTTTCATTAATTAATAAAATTTGGAAGGAATAGTCCTCACTTAGTCAACTAACATATATATATAAAAACAAATTTATTTAATTGGACCATTTTTTAAAATTTAAATTGAGATATTGATATGTAAATATAGGATGTGTTTGGTACCGAGAAAAATAGTTTATAATTCTTTTTATATTTGATTTTATCAAAAAAATGAAAAATATTTTCTTTTAAGAAAACAAGTTTCTCGAAATTAAAAAAATATAACTTCTCTAATTGAAGTTTTGGGAACACAAATTTAATAAATGACTTTCTACATTTATCGTCTCCTCCCACCCTCTAACATACACACACCACCTCCACCCCCACTTCCCTGCCCCATATCCTCCTTCCGCACCACTCTCACACTCCTACCTTCCTCTCATCCTTATAGTAATTGCCTAAATTATATAGCAAAAAAAATATACTTACATTTCAAATAAAAATAAATAAATATATCACTAATTATCTTCTAAAAAAAATTATGAAAAATATTTCTGTTCGTACCAAACCAGGGTTTGAGGAAGATATTTAGAAGCAAAAAAGTGTTACATTTTCTATCAATATGGTAATGTTACTCAATCATAGAGTTTCATGGGTGATTTTATTTTTTTATTGATTTAGGTGCAGAAATGCATGTGTATTAATGTTAATTTGCCAACATTATTGCTGAATTTGGGCTAATTAATCACTGAATTTAGGGGTTCAATTGGATATCATCCTTCACGTGTCAAGACCTAATTCAATATTATTAGCGGACAAACAATAAACAATTAATAAATTGTATACAATTATCTTATTGGATTTATTACTTATAATATGGTGGTTTAATACATAGCTAACATTTATTAAAGTAAATTATGTCTGCTTAAAAAATCAGGGGTGGATCTGGTGGGTGGGAAAACTACATTGTATATCCACTCATTAAAAGAACAATCGGTAAATATATATTTTTAATACAAAATAATGCATATATATTTAACTAGTAAACCATAATAGAGCTAATCTTAATGAAATTAGTATTTTTTTATTATAGATTACATATAAATATTCTCTAAACAATACGATTTAATTTATTTTTATCGAAAATATTAATAAATAAATGAAAAACCCCTCTTATATTTTGGATAAGTACATTTCCTTTTCTTTTTTTTTGTATAAATACAAGTCAATAAGAGAAAAAGATAAGTGGAACTTTTGTCGAGGGCTGTTTTGAGGGCACACACCAATTATGTGAAGTGAGAAATGTTTCATTTGATACAAGTGAATGTGACATTTTTAGTTTATAAATAAATTTAAAATTACCATCGTCTTTCGAAAATATGATCAGTGAGAATTCATATAAACAATTCAATAATTTGACATACTTCAAGTTGGAGGAGCTATTGTTATTATTATCTCTCTTTCTTTGCGAGATATTAAAATTATCTCTAATATTTTTCCTTCTTAGAAGAAAAAATAACTATCATATTGTATGATAAATTAGCATGATTTTTTTTTAAATTTCTTACTCATGTCCGACATTTATATTGGATTTTTTTTTTCATTTCCCGTAATTCATAATGGAGATAGATTTTAACCATCCACTACATATCCATAAGTTTTTTTTTTGGGTTTTCCACCTGTAGGGAGACTCGAACCTAATACCTCTAATTAAAAATGAAAGAATACTTATTATTCCATTCCACTGCGACTCTGGTTGGTCATCACAATTCATATTGATAACCTGAAAAATCTTTCTAAATGTGGATATCAACACAAAATTTTCAAAGTTACATATATGAGAAAAATATAATAAAAGCAAATTAACACAAGAGTGTGATTGCTACTCCTATTGTGGACCAAAAAGCAAAAAACAAAAGTCACGGAAAAGGCCTAAATTCACCAAAATTATTGCACGTGAAATATTGTTAAAATAAATAATCCAAACAAATTCCCTAACAAATTTCTAATCTTTGATTGCCCCCTCAATTTTTGACCAATTATTGAATTTATTGGCCAATATCATTTTCAGAGTCTACTTTATTATTCAATAATTTGCAGCTTGAGGACCCCTTCTTTCACTTTACAGCACTTATTATTATTATTATTGTTATTATTATATATATTACACCAAACTTTCACCTAAAATGGACAAAAAAGGAGGAAATTAAAGAAAGAAGAAGGCAAGTTAACATTCCTATGGTAGGTTAAAATAAATTAAAATAATACTTTTTATATAATGTGATAATATTATTGATTGATCTACGAATATATCTCCTTTTAGGTTACTAGTATAATTTTGTTATTATTATTAAAAGTGATGTCAATTATAGACATTTAAAAGTTACTTTTTTAAAAATAATTTTAGACTTGATCTAATATTTACTTTTATATAATGCTTAACCTTGTAGATAATATATTAGATTATTGTCAAATGTTTGCAATAACTTACACATTTTGGATCATCATCTAACGTCTCTCACAAGATTCTTAAATTGGTTCGATTTGGTTTATAAATTTAAAAATTCAACACAAATAATTTAATTTGATATTTGAAAAATCCGAACCAAACCGACCATGTACACTAGGAAATAATATGAGTTGTCAAGGCGTCTGACAAATAAGTTGGAGAAGATTTGTATTTGATTATCCAAAAAGTAAATCTAGAATAAGGAATTTGGCATTTAATTTTAACAAATGCAGAAATTTAATTGTGCTAAGAAGGAATTTGGCGCTTAATTTCGTATTTCATTTATTCTAATTTATGTGATACTTTCTAAAAAAGAGTAACAATACAGTTAATGCTAACGCAAAATCATTCGAAAAAAATGAAATAACCAAAATTTCGACATAATCATGTTTTCATTGAAGAAGCTCCAGGTAATTAGACGACTTGATTAAGAAGATGCAAAAATAGAACTTTAGATTCATCATATGTCCCAAATAATCAAATATCATCATATAAATTGAGTCGAAAAGAATAATATCATAAAATATTTTTATAAATATACATAGAATTATAACAGACAACCCATGCCAATCTAATACCTGTCACTCTCATTCCCATGCCAAACCTATTTATTCTATATTTCTAAAAAAAAAAAGGACTAGTTCCAAAGTTCGAGAAAGAATTTCTCAAACTTTTTAATTAAGTTTAATTTTTAAAAGAATATAATATTCCATTTTATAATTACATATATTTTTGGAAAAGATTATACTCCCTTTGTTCCTTATTACTTGTCCACTTTTTCTTTTATAATTGTCCCTAATTACTTGTCTATTTTGACAAATCAAGAAAGGACAAAATAATTTTACCTATTATACTCTCAATTAATTACTTTGAAAAAGGTAGAATTTCTTGAAAATCTTAAATTTTTAATCCATCCACTTTATAATTAATAGGGGTAAAATGGTAAACTTACTATGTCAATAATTTGCGTTCTTAATAGGTGTGTTAATTCAAAAGTGGACAAATAATTAGGGACAGAGGAAGTAGTAAGTAAAAACATTTTTTATCACATCCCATAAATCATAATAATGACTAAACACATTGAAATTGAGTATTAATTTTTACTGCTATATATTGATAATATAATTTCTTTTTCGCTTAATGTATTATTTAGTCGTCTAAAAGATAATAATAATAATAATAATAATAATAATAATAATATTTATTATTATTATTATTATTATTATTATTATTATTATTATTATTGTTATTGTTATAGATAACTTTATAAAAGTTGAATTATTAATAATATGAAAACAGAAAAAGCAAGACATGTTATATGCTATAACATGTGTATATAAGCTAAGCTAAATCTTCTTTTTCTTTTGTCCACATCCCTTGGCCCCTACTACTTTGTCCTAAAATTCCAGTTCAATCACCCCACTTCCCATACTTAGAGGGTGGTTGGACATAAAAATTGTAAAAAAAAAAAAAAAAAAAAACAATTAATTAATTTTTTTAAAATTTAATTTATTTCTTATATTTTGATTTAATAAAAAGTTTTAAAAAGTAAGATTTTCTTTAAAAAATTCATGGTATTAAATTAAAGAGATGTCAAATATATCAAAATGACATTTAATCTTGCAGTTTTAAATATGACATATTCTCATTTAATGTCCAATACTTGTATTGAAGCTGACCACCGTGAAGTTTTACATTAAGGAGTGAAATACTCCAATAATTTCATATCTAAAATTTAAACTCGAAATTTCCGATAAAAATGAAAGAGTGATTATCGCTTCACCAGATTCTCTCACACTCACTCTTGCCTATATATATATATATATAAGTCTACTTATTCTTATTACATATACATCCTTATGTAACTTCACTCTCTCTATTATCCTTTCTACTTCATCTTTCTTCCCAAAAAACAAACTAAAATAACTAATTTCTTTTCTATTTTCTCCCAAATCACAAACAATGATAAGTTGGCATGATCTTTACGTCGTCTTGACAGCCGTTGTTCCTCTATATGTCGCCATGATCTTAGCCTACGGCTCGGTCCGGTGGTGGAAAATCTTCTCACCGGACCAATGCTCAGGGATCAACAGATTTGTAGCCATTTTCGCGGTCCCATTATTGTCATTTCACTTCATTTCTATGAACAATCCATATGAAATGAATTTTCGATTCATTGCAGCTGACACACTACAAAAAGTAATCATGTTAATAGTGTTATGCATTTGGTCTAACGTGACAAAAAATGGAAGTCTTGAATGGAGTATAACAATTTTTTCTCTTTCGACACTTCCAAATACACTTGTTATGGGAATTCCATTATTGATAGCTATGTATGGTGAGTATTCAGGTAGTTTAATGGTACAAGTTGTGGTGTTACAATGTATAATATGGTATACATTATTGTTATTTTTATTCGAATTTCGCGGTGCTAAGATGTTGATCATGGAACAATTCCCAGAAACAGCAGGGGAAATTGTTTCATTTAAGGTTGAATCTGATGTTGTTTCGTTAGATGGACAAGATTTTCTTGAAACTGATGCTGAATTGGGACAAGATGGGAAACTTCATGTCACGGTACGTAAGTCGAATGTGTCTAGAAGGTCATTTGCTATGACACCTAGACCGTCAAATCTTACTGGGGCTGAAATTTATAGCTTGAATTCGTCTAGAATCCGACCCCACGAGGGTCGAATTTCAATCATACTGATTTCTACGCGATGATGGGGTTTCCAGGAAGGTTATCGAATTTTGGTCCGGTTGATTCAACTCCTAGACAATCTAATTTCGAGGAAAATTGTACTCAGGGAGCTCTAACGAGCTCCCCTAAATTTGGGTTTTACCCTGCACAGTCTAATTATCCAGCCCCAAATCCGGAAATTGCTTCTATAGTTCCTAAAAACACGAAAAATCAACAACAATTACAAGTACATTCGCAGCACCAGCACCAGCCGCAACAACAACAGAATGGTAAAGCTAGTCATGATGCTAAGGAGCTCCACATGTTTGTGTGGAGCTCTAGTGCTTCACCAGTGTCGGAGGCCGCAGGCCTCCATGTGTTCGGTGGCACGGATTTTAGTGCCAACGAACAATCTTGTCAGTCTGATGGTGCTAAAGAAATTAGAATGTTGGTATCTGATCACCCTCAAATTGGGGATAATAAAGGTATATTTTATTTTTTATTTTTTACGGTATTTTGTTGACGATCAATTTATCGCAACCATTTTATATTATTTGATTTTTTTATATATATTCTTGCAGTCATTTCCCAAGATTTTGGTGGCGAGGAATTCAGCTTTGATGGTGCTGGTGGTGGTGATGGAAAGAATAAAGAGGAAAAGAAAGAAGAAAAAGAGGGTCTCACCGGACTACACACCGGGGCTACCGGAGTCCAAGATTCCGGTACCGGAAAACAAATGCCTCCGGCAAGTGTTATGACTCGTTTGATTTTAATCATGGTTTGGCGTAAGCTTATCCGAAACCCGAACACGTATTCGAGTCTCATTGGTTTGATTTGGTCCCTAATCTCGTATAGGTAAGCTAATTAATAGATTAATAAAATTATTAATTTCCACTAATCTTTAAACATTTTAAATTAATTAGGGCAATTTTTTTTTTTTTTAAATTAATTAATTAAGTTTTGTTTTTGTCGTGTTTTTGTAGGTGGCATGTGCATATGCCTAAAATAATAGAGAAATCAATCTCTATTCTCTCTGACGCTGGACTTGGAATGGCTATGTTTAGCTTAGGTGAGTAGTCAAATTTGACAATTGGTATACCTAAATTTTTACTTGATTGGCGAGAGTTCGATTTCCATTTTATAATTCCCTCTTTCGACGTAAGAATCTAAAAAAAGAGTGTACAAGTATATGGTAATGTTGAAGTCGATCAAATAGTACTATAAGAGTAGACGTTGAAATTACCAGCAACAATTGTGACTAAATTTTTTTTTTTGGTTTTTTTAACTAAATGTTGAAAATTTGAGTTTTGAGTATGATTTTATATTTGGTAGGGAATATTTTTATGACGATTTTAATTTTTTCGACATGAATTTAAATTTCATCGAATTTTTGAACATGTTGTGTGGTAGGTTTGTTTATGGCCCTTCAACCGAAGATAATAGCATGTGGGAACACGGTGGCTACTTTTGCAATGGCAGTAAGATTTCTTACTGGCCCAGCAGTTATGGCTGCCGCTTCTATTATCGTTGGCTTACGTGGTACACTCCTCCATGTCGCGATTGTCCAGGTAATAACGGAGTCAGAATTTTGATTTATAAAAGTTTTAAAAAATTTAACTCTTTTTTTTTATTATACTCGAGTTTTAGATTTATATATGTTAAATAACATTTCGAATACAACTACAAAGTTTGAGTCAAGTTACTGAATGAATTCTATCAAATCTGTAATTTAATGATGACACGATCTACTCTTATATTTTTGAAATTGGAGATGTGTCAACGCCTAAAAGACCCGGATAACAAGCTATCGTGATAGACATTCTCTTAAATAAATTAAGTAATGATTCATATATCAGATATTAGTAAAAAGAGCTACTACACTTCATTATGAGTTTGAAGAAATTAATTATGTTTTCCCTTTTTTTCATTCTAGTTTTATAATAATTGTTTAAAATTCTTTCTAAAATTCTTTGAAATGTCATGTGTTAATTAATTAGGCTGCATTGCCACAAGGGATTGTTCCATTTGTTTTTGCTAAGGAGTACAATGTTCATCCAGCTATTCTTAGTACTGCGTAAGTGAATTTTCCCCTAGTTAATTTTTTGAATGTTAATTCTATATTTTAAATTCCTAAATAATAGAGTATTTTATCTTTTTTGGAATTTCAGGGTTATTTTTGGAATGTTGATTGCATTACCAATCACATTAGTCTACTATATTATTCTTGGATTATAAGTCAACATCAAGCTAGCGTGTCAGTTTCTTGATTGATCGAGTCAAGACATAGTGAACTATACGCGATGAACATGATCAAGCTAGCACCGATCTCCTAATTCATTGAGTTCATATACATAATCAACTACGCGATGAATCGGATATTTCGAAACAAGAGGGATTTTGAGTAGAAGAGTTCATGTCAATATGGAATTAGATAGAAATTATCTTATCTATGGACTATGAAGAGTACTCCCAAGCATTTGGAGCTTAGACAACATGTTTGACTTAAATTAGTTTGAGATCCTTGATTTAAGGATATTTTGTCTCTATTTTGAAGAAATTAAGAAAACATTTCATCCAATTAGTCAAAATTGGAGGAAAAACAAATTGGGATTAGTCTAGTATGAAGGGGACAAGGAGGCAAAATTGATGATAATAGTCTAGTTTCTCTCCATAATTTGTAAAAAGAAGAAAGTTCAAAACAATTTGTATGTACAATTGAGATTGATTTTGAGTTTTTGACTTTTTAATGTAGAGCAATGGTTGATTTTCAATTTTTAGATATGTTTTCTTTCTTCTTTATTTAACTCCCCTTTTATTTCAATCATTAATGTAAGTCATTATAGTATATATATATAGAGAGAGTTTGATTTCTTTTCTTATAGTTGTGAAAATGATGTTTTGAAAAAAAGAGTTTTAGCATTCAAAGTTTTCTTTGTTTCCCACCTCGTATTCGAAGCCTGCATTGAAGCTCCGACTAAATCAAGATCGCACATTATAGGGTTTATTTGAGGATGGCGCTCCCAATAGGATTTTCTTCATACTCGAAACTCAAACCCAAGACCTCTGATTAAAAATGAAGCAATCTCATCTCTGCACCACAATGCGTATTGATTTTATCATTCAAAGTTAAAGCTTGTCAATAATTGATTTGAAAAGATATGAAGCTTCCATCTCATAAATAGAAAAAACAATAAATATGCAAAAAGAAGAGGGAACAAACATGGATATGATGAGAAAGCAAAAATATAAAGTATCTTTACTTAATTATAAGTGGATCATTTATACCTCTCTTTTTTTCGCAACTATGGTCCCTTGTGTTTGTGGTAGATTAAAAGTAGTTATTTTATATAAATATTTTCGAATAGTTTTGATCTTTTAAATTCGTCAAAATGAGACTTTTGATATTTGTCAAATATTTAATAAATTCTCTCTGTCAAATTTGATGAAAATTGTGAAATAAAAGAATTTAGTGGGAACTCACCTTTAGATATTAGAGATGCATTTTTTTTTCGTATTTTCTGTTGTTTTTGTTTATTTCTAGAGTCCGGTGCAATCTTTTAAAGTATAATTTTTATTGAATTTTAATCTATTTTTCGTGTCTAATGTAAATTTTGTGTTATACTCTCTAGGATTTAACATAACTTTTAAAATTCTTGCTACAAACATGATATGATTATGAGTAATAATCATTCTTTTCCTATGGTTATGGACAAAGTATAATATTAACACAATACTTTGACCGAAATTATTGTAACGATACTAAACTTTGGAAAAGGATAAATGAATAATTTATATATTGTTATTTTATTGTGATATTCATAATTCTTTGTTTTCTTCCATATAAGTTGTCCTTCTGATTTTGTTATATATTGTTATTTTATTGCTTAAGCAACAATTAGGATAAATGAATAATTGCTAATAGAATAAGTCGAAATGAGGAAAGATAATATAGAATGTGGGTTAAAACTTAAAAGGATCGAAATAGGATGTGATTTGCGGTTAAGATGAAAATCATATGTAGTTTGCTCTCTTGGCTCCCATACGAGAGATATGAATGTGTTCTGATTAATTATGAATATCATCACTTAATTAACAATAATATACATATGAGATTACCCTAGCTAGACGATTTGAGGTCTGAGAAACCATAACTATAATATCAATCTTGTGATTCAACGACTTGATATAACTTATCATATCAACTAATTAAAGTATAGATATAATGAAATTACACCAAAAACTAACCATAAGCCCTAGGATCCGTTTTCTCTGTGAAACAACATAACTTCTACGAAATCAAACATCATTAGTATTTTTCTTGTCTTTAGTTTTAAAAGTAGAATAAACAAACAAATATTTATCTTTATAACTATAACCAGTAAAATCGATATCACTTGTCATCAAATAAGTTCATTTGATCATATGCAATTGGAGAAGCAATCATTGTACTACTTCACAACTACGTACATTTGTGTGTGCACTGAAAACGAGCAACATATAGTACTTTGTTGTTGTTCGTATCCTTTCACGGTTAGATGTCAAATTTGAACCATAACACTTGTAAATACATCATAAATTATTAAACTATTAGTACCTTTTTAGGAGAAATGTTGCTTTATACATACTCTTCTTAATCAGTTGTGTTCGAATCTGATCTATTTATTCGATAATTCATTCGACACGAAAATTAGTCATTATTAATTATATAAACACTATTTGATCCTCTAAGGAAAATTGCTGGATTTGGTTGTTTTGGACTGGCATTGTATCTCTTGTCATACTGACACCTCAGGGTCCCTTTCCCCATTATGCTTTGTTTTCGTACATAGTCTGTACTAGACAAAAATAGTAACTCAATTATTTTTTTTATTTCGTAACTATGGTATAAATTAAGCATTAAATATTTATGTGGTTAAAAATTATCTTGGTATTGGCATCTCTAATAATAGAGTAACATGGTTCCACTAATTGATTAGGATGCACGCGTGGACATTTAAGGGGCTCACAACCAAATAAAAGATTTTATCAACACTCAATATAATTAGCGTTAAAGAATTTTAGCGACTCTGAATATAATGATTTTAACTCAGTTGCCGTTAAATATTTATACGGCAATAAATAAGATTGCCGCTAGAGGAAAAATTTATTAACACTAAATGTCTCTTTTTGTTTTAGTGTCACTTGGGTTCGATTCTTTGCCTTTTTCAAAATCTTAATTTTTTGACATTTAAGTAGTCGTCTAGCTTCTTTTTTTTTGGTTAGATTTCAGAGAGTTTGATCCCAATGTAGTACGTCCTTGAGGCTTTGAGAGTTTTGTTTAGGGAGAAAATTTATGGTACTCAAGTGATACGTTATCACTTTTGTGAACTTCTTTGTATTCCGAGTGAATTGTGTGAGGTTATTCCTTTCTATATTTTGTACTCTTATATTTATATAGTGAATTGCTCATCTCCTCTTGTGGAGGTAAGTCGATTGATCGAAGTGATTGAACCATGTTAAATCATTGTGTCTTTTGATATATTTCTCGTTTGTCTTCTTACTCAGGTTTATTTTGCTAGCATACGCATAACACCTATTTATTTCGATTCTAACATTCAAAGAGATCGATCTCAAATTCATAGTAAGATTATTTGAAGAAAAAAAAATGTTCGACCGACATTTCCAATTCTGAATCCGCCTCCGCAAACAACTACAGTATGCATTGTCACTCGTGGGGGTGGTTGGGGGGGAGGGGTCCTTTTTCATGTGGCTTCCATGCCATGGACATGTGGGATAAGGATTTAGGGAAACAAGAAAGTTATTGAAGCCAAACAATGCATGGTGTGTGTATGGTATTATTGCAAGTTGTGGGGAAAGCCAGGTCGATATTATAAGAATATGCTATATTGTGGACATGGATGGACCCAAGTATTTATTATATATGTCATCATTTGGTTCGTGAAATAGGAAAATACAATCTTGAGTTTATATACGAGATTAATATATTTTATATATGGTTAAGTTTTTAATTTTCAAATTAGTTCTATCATAATTGCATGTGATGTTATTTCCCCATTGAAGGTGAAATAAAAATTCGAGATTCATTAATTAAGCGTAGTTCAATTTATTTAATTACTTTAGATCAAACACGTGTTTTTATTAACCCCTTATATCTCATTTTCAGTCTAAGAAATCAAATATCTATCAATAAAGTATAATCGACTCAATATTACAATTTTATTATTATTAATTTCGAAACAACTTGTTTGGAAAACACATAATAGGCTATCTAACACGAGTAAAGATCATATACTGAAGTGTTTGAGAAATTCATTATTGTAATTTAATTTTAAATATATATATGCTCAATATGATCACTTATTTTAATGCACATTGTCAATTTCTATTACAAAATAAGAGGAAGTAAAAACACATTAGAAGTAAATGTATTGAATAATAATATATTTCCAATTAAAAATAAACATATGGTTGTGTCCTCGTGTGCATGGCTTTATTCTCCAACATCCCTTCAAGGAACCAATCCCGTTAATTTTGCACGTATTTTCACGCACTCATTACGTGAATAAATTAATCACTTATATATATTTTCTCCGATATTTATATATATTAACATCAATTGAAATAGGTTCGAGGGTTCACTACTTATTGAAATAAATGTGTATAACTAACAAGGTGACATATTTTAAATATTGATTAACAAGGATAAGTTATGTTATATTCAAATGTTCAATCGAAACAAGCTAAAAGACCAACATGGTTGTGGTGCAGTGGTGAAATTGTTTTATTCTTAACTAGATGTCTTAGGTTCAAACCTTGGATATGAAGAAAATCTTGTTGGAAGCGTTACTCCCTAATGGGTCATGCAATACACGATTCGAATTAAGTTAGGGCTCCAATGCGAGCTTCAAATACATAGTGGGAATTAAAAAAAAAAAAAACTAGAAGTGTTTTTGAATAATTTTTTGACAAAATTAAATTTAATAAATGTAGTAGTAAGTGACATGCATGTGTGAAAGTGAGAGGAAATGAGTGTCATGTTACATTGTAGGGTGAACCACAAACATGCTATGGGACCATTCAAGACTTTGATAGAGATATGCCCCTACCTTATCCATCTTTTTATATTACTTGATTCTTGTTAATGCGATATTTTTTAAATTAAAAATATATTTTACTAATTGACTTTATTAATAATATTTTAAAACTCTAATTTAATGACTATTATTTTATTTAGTTATTTATATCAGTATCAAAGGTTTTTTCTAAAAAAAATCTCTTAATTTTATAAATTAAATAAGTAGATTGAAACAATTACTTTCAACACCGGGCCTAGTAATATAAAGTAGAGGGACCAACAAGGATTCTAGTAGAGTGATAAGTACTCATTCATCCTTTACCAGAGATCTTGGGTTCGAGTTCCCCTTAATACAGATCAATTACTTTTATTAGGAGCGCTTTTTAAACTAAACATCGCGTGGGAAATAAAATAGAGTGAGTGCTTTTAAAAACCAAAGCATAATGGACAACACATTCTAAAAGCTAAATTTTATATATGACTTTCTTTTTATTGCACCTCTCCAATTTTCTTTTTTATTTCACCTTAAATGTACTTTGTTTTTCATGACAACGATGTTCGAAAAAAATAAATTACTTTCATGTGTTTGTCTTGGTAATTTGAAGGCAGTCGTAATCCCTTCGAGAAGTATGAAAAAATATTGTACTCCCTTTATTTATGTTAATTGAATTTTTGAGGCATTTTTCATTTTTTAAATTAACTTAATTATTCAATTTTCAAGATTACTTTTAGAGTGTTCTTCCAATTTTATCCTTCATTTGGATTTTCAATGTGATGATTTCAATAAATTTGACAATAATTAATAAGGGTAAAAATAAAAAACTATGTTCAATTTATGTCTTAATCTACTTTTCCTGAAGGGTATGAAACATCTCAAAAATTCAATTAATATGGAATGGAGGGAGTAGTTTGTTGTGAGGTTAGTATAGTTGAGACAAAGAAAAATATTTTGAGTCTCCAACTTATTCACTATACAAAGAGAGGTAATTTTATATTGAAGAATGTGTTCTAATAATGAACTTTGAACTCTTCAACTAATTGAGTTATACAATATTATTAAATTGCTATTTCTTGAAAGGGACAACTCTAAAATTATTATGCTGGATCGATACAAATACACTACAATGAACTTATATTTCTTTAATAAGAGCAAAATATTCACGTCTTAGCCTAAATATTTATTAGGAAAAAATACAGAAATCTCACATTTTAGTTTACTTATTACCATTATCCCCTATAAGTTTTACAAATCTCCAAAATCCCTCATTTTCGTGCATTAGATTAGTGTATCAGTGCTTATATTATTGTATCTCGTGCATCAGATTAATGTATCAGCGCTTATATTATTGTATCTCGTGCATCAGATTAATGTATCAGAGCTATATAAGTGTTGATACATGCGCGAGATACAATAATATAAGCGTTGATACATTAATCTGATGCGCGAGATACAATAATATAAGCGCTGATACATTAATTTGATGCGTGAAAATGAGGGATTTCTGTAATTATAAACTTTTAAGGGATAAATTATAATTTTGCCTTAAAAGTATGTGATTTCTGTAATTTGTCCATATTTATTTGCGTTGATGTTATGTTTCATAGTGGTCCAATTGCTTTGTAGACGTGCGAAATTGTGGCTAGAAAATAAAAGTTATACACAGTAATAGTTGACTTGGGCCTTGGGCCTTAGGATAAAGAGAGGGGAGATACAAATGGGATCATTTGCATTCTTGTCCCTATTTTAGTTTTAAGTTTTGTCCTTGAAAAATAAGATAGAAAATTAGGCTTCAATTTGTTGAAGAAATTCAAAAATCGAATTTTACAAAATTGTTATTATTTGAATCGGGTATTGTTGCAATTTGCAAACTAAATATAAATGTGTATTTCCTTTCAAATATCATTCTCTCATGAATTGGGCTTGAGTAAGAGATCATAGAGCTGGCCCATTTAAATAAACTTTTAAATAGGCCCAACTTTTTGGACTTACATTTGTATTAGACCAACAAACAAAAATGGTGACCAAACTTCGAAGGAGGAAGAGGAAGAGGAAGAGGAAGAGGAGGAATAAGCGGAGGAAGAGGAAGACGAGGAGGAGGATGAAGAAGAAGACGAACCTTATAGTGCATTTTAAATAGTTTTTAAAAAATAGGTACACGTCAAATGATAGTGTCAATACCAACAAATGAAAATCACGCACTTAAATTGAACTTGAATAAAATCATCCTTTAATCTTTCATAAAACTCTGTATTCTCTCGAGTCTATAATTGTAAAAGAAAAAAAAAAGTATGTATATGATATATAAGTAGAAGTTGTGTCAAATTGTCAATCTGATTTAAAATCAAATAGAGTCAAGAATCAATAACTATATACTCACAAGATCTTCAAGAAGCTCCAAAAAGAAACTCGTATAACCTAAAAAGACTAGACTAGTCACCGCATCTATGATCTGAACGAGTATAAAATTTTTGTCTCTATTTATTTCCAATACTTAAACATTATAATTTGCTTGTTAATCTAATCTGCGGAAAAAACGATTACCTCTTACTGATAGACGACTGAGCAAAATTTCAATTCACCCCCTTACCTCTTGACTTTCAGTTTTTACCCAAATTCAACCAATTTTCTCAACTTTAACTATATATGTGTATAAACTTTCAATAAAAATTGTTAAAGTTCAGTCATATGTGTTCGAATATCTGTCATATAAAAATTCTAACATTATCAAAATTGATTTTATATTTCGTATATAAAAAATTGTCCCAAAATAGAAACACATGAAGAAAAAGAAATTCAAAAATAAGTACAAAGTGAAATATCAACATCAAAATCGGGTATCCATCCACTTCGCATTTCTATACTGATTATTATTATAAAACATAAATCAAAGAAAAACAACTCCAAATTAATCACTAATATAGTACTACAATATTAGCAAATTTATTTGGTTAAATGGCAATTTTGTCAATTCACCAATATCTTATACTCACTCTATGAATAAAAAAAACTTATTTTTTAACACTGAAGAAAAGGAAAGAAAGAACTAACACTAATCTCTTTTCTTTTAATTTAATAAATAAAATGTTATGTCAAAATTAGACTAGTATTGGTAGGTTTTTGGTCTCTCTCAACCATAGTCATTTGTTTTAATACTCATATAGAGTCATATTGACTCTTAATTAGTAGTATTAGCTTATTCTAATTAAGGGGCTAAAGAGTCTCTATCATAAAAGATCATTTAACCAATTGATGCCATAATTTAATTGATATTAGCTTTAATTGTTACTTAAATATTTAGAGTGCTTAATAAGGCCAAATAGGAAAAAAGGGCAAAATCCTTTATGAGATTGAGACTTTTGAACACCTCAATTTTAAGTTATATGATAGAAAATAACCCCTAATAAAAGACAAAAGATAGAAGTAGGTCCAATTAGATGGTTAGAGGACTCTTTGAACCTTATCACTAGAAGTGTTCAATTGTGTGTCTAACAACTCAAAACATATTTTTATGTGATGATGCAATTATCATATTTGTTTTTAAAGAAAATTTTGGATAAAAAAAAGAGAAATATAGAAACATCCAAATTACAAGATGTAAAGCCAAGACACTTGAAGTACTATCATCAGCCATATCTTTTTTTCTCTACTTCCATCACCCATTTTTGTCCCCCTTTTTTTCTGCAAAATCAAGAGAGAAAAAAACTCACTCTTTCCATACATAGAATACTCCTTTCTAAATTAAAATTTCCAAATTTTCATTTGATCATTAAATTCACTTAGATTTTAAAATTTTAATATTAAGATATCTTAAAATTTTTAGAAATCGGCTCAAATCAATTTTTGAGTTTTTAGTACTTTAACTCATAGAATTTGAAATATTTTTCAAGTGAATTGTATGTTCATATATAACTTTAAATCTTAAAAATTAGGGATAAGGTCTAAAAAATACCTCAACTTTGGTCGAATTTGTTGTTACGATACTAAACTTTCATGAGGACCTATTACCTCCCTAGACTATTTAATACCGTATTTTAAACATATATATTTGCCCATGTGGTCATAAAAAATAATGCAAAATTATAAATAGTAATGTGTCCACGTGGGCACATATATACCTTTAAAATACACTATTAAATAGTTCAGGGGGTAAAAACTACACTATTAAATAGTCTAGGGAGGTAATAGGTCCTCATGAAAGTTTAGTATCACAACAACAAATTCGACCAAAGTTGAGATATTTTTCAGACCCTTATCCCTAAAAATTATAACTTAAAATTTTAAACAACATTTAATTTATGATCAAACGAAAGCTAATAAAGATGAATGAAAATATATTGATCACTACATACTAATAGTGCATTGAGATTTTTCTTTTTATACATTTAATAAATTCCTCAATATAAATATAAGATTTATGCAATAATTAATAAACCCTCAAAAACTAGCACCTAATATTCTAAATTTACCCCTAATTCTAAATAAATTATTAGTAATTTTTTAAAAATATAAATATACAATTTCAACAAAAATTACTGAATTCCAACCAACTATATCTTTAAAGCTGATTCCGTCCCTGAACCACAAAAATTTAACCATAAAATTTGACCTAAGAAAGACAATTAATTTCTTTTGATCCATCTAAAAAATTCTATTAATGATATTATTTAATACATATGTACTGATGAAAGATAGTTGATACAAAATAAAATAATTACGATATACGTAAAATAGTCTGACCACCACAATTATAAAACAAAAAAAGAAGAAGAAGAAAATTTACAACAAGAAACTAACTTAATGGAAAAGCAAAGGGAAATACAAGGAAAACATTGGAACAATAATAGTGATCATGATGAATATCATGTTTCTTGATTCTTGAATTGAATTTGATGAAGAGAATTGATCAGGACGATTTCTATAATGATAAGGCCACCAAGGTAATATTGGATCAGGAGGTGGTGGCACTAAACCATTTACATAGCCATTATTTGGTGGAGGGTAATTTGGGAAATTATTATAACCACCACCGCCGCCGCCGCCACCACCACCACTTGTTGGTGGTGGATAATTGTTATAATTAGAACCTTGTGGTGGATATGGTGGGGTTATAGCCACCGGAGGGTTGTTTACGGGGCCGGTCGGTGGAGGGTAACATGGATATGGACACACTTGTCCGAAGGTTGATGCCATGAAGTTGAGAAATAGTGACAAGAATAGAAGTAAGAGTGGGAGATGTTTAGTGAACATTTTTTTTTGTTGTAGGAAGAAGAAAGAATGGGGAGGAGAAAAAAAGTTAGTGAGGAAATAGTGTGAGGTAGTTGGGGTAGGGGTAGGGTAGGGGGTGGGGGCTCTCTTGAGGGTATTTATGTCTAGATTGAAAAAAAGAGGCTAGAGATGAAGAAAAGTATGCAACAAATGCAAGTGCAATGTTTTATAGGTGATGTTTTGTATGTTAGGTAACTTAGGTGGAAGACTTGTGTCTTCCATGAACTCATTTGGTTCTGTTTCAATTTATGTGTCATAGAATTATAAGGTGTGTCAACACACACACTTCTTCCTTTTTATACTTTATTTAACTCTTAATCATAGGTCTCAAGTTTGAACCCTGGATATGAAAAAAATTCTATTGGGAGCGCTACCCCAAGTGAGCTCTGTCATGCGTGATTCGAATTTAATCAAAACTTCAATACAAACTCCAAACACCGCATGGAAACCAATAAAAAAAAGTAATTAACTTCCAATATTTGTCTTTCATAGAAGAGTAAATTACTTGAAATACCCTAATAATATAATTTAATAACACTAACAACTAACAACTAACAAATAACAAATAACAAATAAACTATCACATCCTAAAATTGGGATTGACACCCAACCTATACTATCCTTTAGGTGATCCAACTCTAACCGTTTGAAGGTTATTAATAAATTTAGTATAACAATAAATATTATCAAGTTTGTAATTAGTATAATCTGAAAAATTAAGTTCCCTAAAAATAATATAGCATTTAAAAATAAAGGAAAATGGCTTAAATACATAATATCTTACATATTTTGGTCACTGAAAATGATAACAGGAGATTGACATACATAGAATATATTCTTCAAACACAATATTATTTATTTCACACTTAGCAAACATTAGCCAATATTGTAAATTATTCATCACATAAACAGAAACACACAATAAATATGTATATGTGTGTGTACATACACATATAGCACAACATAGATCTTCTATTGCTTAAGAAGGTGATCATCTATATGCTTGGTAATGTCAAGGATAAGACCTAAGAAATTGAGGGGCTCTGGGATGTCTTCGGTTTTTTTTTCATACACAAAAGTCCATGTAGTCCACTCATGTTCGCAAGATATTACAATTGCAAAGAAACTGTACAACTCTAACATATCGCCTTCAATCACTTTCCATTTGATTGATTTTTCGTGAGGATCGATGGATTCAATTACTTGCTTCATAATCTTTTTCTTTCCATCTGAAATTAATAAAAAAAATAAAAATACAAGAGATGTTACTCCTAGTTCAACTGTCTCATTCATCGTAAAAGATTTAAACAATTAAAATTAATATCTTATTATATTGAATTACCTTTCTTGAAAACATAAGAATAGATTGCATTGGGGAGAACATGGAAATTAGTAAGGAAAATTATAATTTCCATTATATTAGGTTTGATATGACAAAAGTAATTTTTCATGAACTTTTTTTTCTGCAAAACATTTGAAATATAGAAAATTGATGCAAGTAAATCATATATATAGAGAAAGAGAGCGGGAAAATGTATATATGTTACCTTCGTTATAATTCCAGCTAACAATTGAACCAACTTTTACAATTTCACCTTCATGAATCTCAAAATGATTGACAATACTAGGGCTTATATTGGATACATGATGAGTATTAGTGTGATAAATATCAAAAATCAAGTGTCCTCCACCCCTCACCTCTAGTGAAGCGATCAACTTGCCTTTCAAACCCATATTTTCTTTTGCTCAAAATAGCAATAAGTTGTGAAAATAAAATGGTGAGAAAATGTTAAGAACATGTAGTCTTTATATAGATAATAATTAGCTGAGAAAAACTAGCTAGTAAAAAATATTATCGCTACATATCTTACATGTTATAATTGGTGGGGGATCAAAGATAATTAGTGTTATTTCATTTATGTATAATTATATGTTTTGTTTAGTTATAAATTTGATTTTTACAATAAAAATTAGATATCCATGCTAATTAAAGTATATTCATTTTATAATTAGATTGAGGTTTATAAATACATATTTTTTAATTCAAGGATAACAAAATTATGAGAATTAATTTTTCTATCATATATATATAAATATAAAAGCAGGAAGAGAATTGCGTTTTTATTAATCTTGAAATAAATCATCTTTATCAAGCAAGTGAAGAATGTAAGTATATAAAAAGACAAATAATGTACATCCTTCAATATTATTGTACCTTTTGTAATTTTATCTGCTACATAATTCTTTTAATTTTTATTTTTGTTTGATAAAAGATAACATGCACGATTTAATTTATTATCGTCTCATGCAGTACATCTTGTGCAGTTGTGCTAATTTAATAAAGAATTTTTTTTAGAAAATTTTACAAAATTATGTGGCTTTTCAAATAATAGAAATATAACGATTTTGTGTTATATACATTATATTATGTGCTAATCTAATTAACGTTACTTGTATAATTTATTGAACGAAAGAGCGTTTTATGAAATATGTTATTAGTAGGGATTTATAATAAATGTCACATGTATAAATTTTAAAAAAAAATTATCCGCATCGGATGTTTACACCAAACTAATGCCAATTTTCATATTATTTTTTTCAACACACTACCTAACTTTGTTAAGTATGAAATTGAATTTGATAGATTGTGCTATAAATACTCAATTTTGGATCATTTTAAAAATAAATAAAAAAATTTATCCTACAAACACTGAAAAGAGAGTCTAAATCTCAAGAATGGTCCCTAATCTAGCTCAAGTTTTTAATATAATTAGACTTTTTCAAGTATTACAGAAATATAAATTCTGAATAGAAGAGCGTTTTATATAATATGTTATTAGTAAGAATTTATTTTACTCAATTATTTTCATTAATTATACTTTGAACTCTAGATTTGACTACTAAATTTTTATGTAATTATTAAATAATAAAAATAATATATTTTTAAAAAATAATAAATCTCATTTAATTTATTAAAATGGACAAGTAATGTGAAAATATTCATATAAAAAAGGTATTCAATAATAAATGTCGCATGCATAATTTCTTTTTTCCAATACACTGCCAAACTTTATAAAGTCAGAGATTGAGTTTAATTGATTGTGCAATAAATACTCAATTTTGAGTCATTTTTTCCCCAAAAAGGGTAATCCTCTATATCCTTAGTAGAGAGTCTAAATCTAAAGAATGGTCACTAATAAATTAGGTCTTAGCCTGATCCCCACTAAGAAGATTTTTAAAATATTGGCTGATTTTTATTATTATTATTAAAAAAATTTATAACATATAAAATTGTCATTTAATTTTACGATGTGAAATAACTCATTATATTCTTTTAGAAAATTGCATAGGACTCTAAGCCCATATATTTCTTTTAAAAAATTGTATAGGATTTTTATTAGAAAAAATTATAATGTCTGTCTGAAATTTGATTAGTATAGCAATTAGCAAATTGTATGAGTCATGTTGGATTGTAAATGATTCTTGGTAGTTAATAAAATCGTTAGTTATCAAAAAAATAAAAAAAAAATAAAAAAAAAAAATATATATATATATATATATATATATATATATAACGTTTTGGGCTCTCTAATTATCTATTTTAGCAATACTTTTAAATTTATAGAAAAATAATGACGACCGAGCCAAAGTAAAATGTGCAAATACCTCATTGACTATTACGGTACAAGTATCGGATAAAGGCAAATAATAAAAATTAACTTATTGATATTTTCTATCTCGATTGGTATTCGATTTTTATAAGTCCTTAAAATATTCACATAATTGCATTGACCACCAAGTCGTAGTCTTAGTATTACATTAACTAGTATCCCTTTAATTTTAATTCATGCACTTATACTTGTCTATTACTATATTAAAAATAAATGTCCATTTTTACTTTTATGATTTTAAAAATCAAGATATTATAATTTGTCACTTAGTTTCTAATTTATCCTTATTATTAATTATAGTCATTGCTCAATATATTTTTAAAAATATTAAATTTATTATATTCAAAGGGTGATATAGTAAAATTATCATTCTACTAATTATTTTTAAAAGGTATGTCATATTAATACTGGACGAGTAAAAATGGACGGTGGGAGTACTATTCAAAAGAATATATATTTGGAAAATATTTAATCTTTGGTGTGTTTCTTGAAATAGATTTTCTTCTTGGTACTCGTTTATTCTCTCAAATGGCTAACTAAAAAGTTACCATTAATTTACTTAAAGTGAAAATCAAACCAGTGTTTAAACTACTTAATCATTAAATTATGTCATATTCCTAGTTACACCCTCTTCCCCGATTATTTTTATTTATCCGCTATTTCAAAATAAATTTTCATTTTTATTTATCATTTAACCTATCAAGAAAAGATAATTATTTTTTTTCATGTTTATCGTTAACATTAATTACTTATTCCTCAAATTATTTTTCAAGACATTTAAACACCAATTAAAAGACCGATAGTGTGGTAAAATAATCATGACAATCATTATTTTCTTAATGAGCGTGTCAATCCAAATGTGACAGATAAAAGTGAACGGAGGGAGTATTATATAGCGGTTCTCATAATTCTTGTGAAAATTGAGGCTTTTATCTAACTTATGATGTACTCCATGCTCATAATTTGCACTAATTTCAAGTTGAAAATTCAGAGGTACTACTCAATTTGCACAACTTTGGTCTAACTAATTTTTTGGATCTTGCTTAGCTTGCTTTTGAATACTGCAACTTATTTGTTTGCTTTGTCTATGTGCAATTTAAAATCATTATATAAATGAAATTTATGTTTCTATCTTTATAAGATAAAATGACTCAAATTTCTGAATCCTTACATTTTGTTTGATTAGATTTCAACGGAATATGTTACTGTAATAAAATGATTTTTTTTTGGTATAATGAAAAATACATTATCCTTACATTACATATACATACAAGATACAACCATTTTTGTTGAAATGTTCTGTTGCTGCATGTACATATGGGTAAGTATCTTGTTTCTTTTTTCCCTTGATGAAACTTTTGAGTTGGAAAAAAAATTTAATTTAAGTGACAAAATGACATTTACAATTGAAAAATCTTAGTAGTCCAGTTAATTGACTATTTAAATTTTCACCATAACTTATTAGTGAAGATTTGATTTTCCACGTCTCTCCTAATTTTCCTTTCCCCTATTGTCACATGTGGTGAGCCAATAGTATGAAAAGAAGTAGCCAAACAACTTGACATTTTCCACACTCCTAACCTAAACAGTACCTAACCCGGTTGTTGCATCAACAAGAATTGTGATTGACTCGTAAGCACTCTTTCATTTCTAATCAAAATCTCAGGTTCAAGTCTCTCGAGGTATAGAATTGTCTTTGTTAGGGAACACTTTACTCTTAATGAGAGACTTTCCATTCACATGTAAATTTAATTAAACTCCAATGTGAATACAAGACACCAAATAAATAAATAAAATAGGTTGTTGCAAAACTAGCCAAAATAAAGGCCTAACTACCACACGTTCCTAGATTGACAAAAGCCAACACTTTAAAATTTGTCAAAAGTATTCGCTTTTAATCTCCGTCAAATATTTAATTTTATCTTTAAATTTTATGGGAATAACAAATTTTGTTAATCAAAAATATCAAGAAAGTCTCGTAATTATTAAAAATTGCAACACGAAAAATTTACACTAGGATGGGAAAAAAAATAGATAAAAAATTGCACGTCAAAGAGTTGCACAAGAAATGCACTTCCAAATATGAGTTCTCATAATTTATTTATTTTTATTTTTTTACAATTTCTATCCGATCTGATTAATGGATTACAATTGTAATATTGGACAAAGACAAAAAAAAAATATTTTGTGAAAATCTAAAAGACTAAAATTATCCAAAAAATTATTTTTAAAACTATTTTTAAACTTACTTGGAACGACATTTTATGTTATCTCCCCTAAAAAAAGATGTTCAAAAAAGTATTAACCAAGGTTGATCTCATTCCCCCCACCAACTTTCTACTGCAGACATTTTGTAACGTATTCGTGTTAATTTATGTGACATCTTTTCAATATTGAAATTTAAATAAGAACTCTTTGTTTAATACTAGTAAGTTTTTGCATATATTTTTTAATTGAAACCATATCGATGTAGTTCTTTTTTTCGGTTTTTGATTTTTGGTTTCTCACATGGTCTTCAAAGTTCGTATTGGAATCCCAACTAAATTTGAATCGCATACTGCAAAGCACATTTTGAGGTGATACTCTCAATAAGATTTTCTCCATATCCAGGATTCGAACTCGAGACGTTAAGGATAGTTAATGTAGTCCCCAACTAAAATAAAATTAACGCCAAAAGAAAATATGAGAGGAAGAGAAACAGTATATGATTAGATCAAATATAAAAAGAAACAAAATACTGACAACAAATTTTACAAAAAAAAAATACAAAGTGGAAGAAAATTAAAATGTTATTGGAACTAGAATCGATACAGATGGAAATTATAACGATAGGATAAGATAATATAGCTAATTAGCACTAACCTAAGAAGATTAAAAATACTCTTAGCCACTAAATTTCTTGTTTTTGATGAAATCTGCAGCTAGCTTCATAAAATTTGATCAATATTCATATCAAAGCAATAATTCCCATGAAAAATCCACTGATCAAAAGTGAAAATCCACTAGTAAAGTCCCTTTTGGCACCATTAAAATATTGATCAACGGGGTACAAATTTCCTGGTGGACCATTCATATATATGTATTGTGAATTACTTGGTGGATTTGGACTATAACCGCCACCACCATCACCACCACCACCGCCCTCGGAAGGAGGAAGAGGAGGAGGAGGACAATATCCACTTGATGGTGGTTTCTTTGGTGGTGGTGGTGACGGAACGGGTGGTGGTGGTGGTGGTGGAGAGGGTGTATTACATGGATTGTTACAAGGACAACTACCACATTTGTTCACAATATTAGCTTCATCAAGTTTTCTTGGATTATTCAATAATCCATTGATTATTTGTGTTGAATAAACCACAAAAATGAGAAAAATAATTGGGAGTTTTGACATAATTCCCAAGACAAATTTTGAGTTGTTATTGATTTTTTTGCTTAGAAGAATTGGCTATATGAGTGTGTAATGAAGAAATATGGTAGGTTAGGTATGGTGACCTTTGGTGGAAAAAATAAAATCACTAAAATCAAATGAAAAGAAAAGGGAAGTCTTTATTTATAAGAAATGAAGAGTGGTTTGTTTACGTTACTTATAAGTGCATGGAAGTTGCAAAAAAAAAAGGATATACAGTCAAAATTAAGAAGTTTAATTTTTGATATCTAAATAACTTGAATCACGTTTTATAGTACAGGATTTCTGCATTAACCATATGTATTATAGTTAAAAGAATTGGAAAGTTATATGCATTGACGATATAATTGTTTTGTATACAACTAATGTAACTCAACATAACATAGCATTTTTTTTTATATTAACAATAAATATTTATCACTTAAAATTTGTTAATATTTTGTATAGTAGTGGGATTATGAGTTGTATGGTGAAGGCTTAATCTTCAAGTCAATCAAAATGCATGTGGTCGGTGCATTTTGGTGTCCCACCATTTTATTCTTTTACATATTTTATGTTCTATTTTTAAAATTTAAAATTGTTCTTTAAACACTTAATTATTGAATGATGAATTAATACAATTGATGTTATAGGATGATTGATGATCAACACTCTTAAAACAACTATGTTGCATGTGTTAGCTTCCAATAATTGTATTTTTTTTCTATTATTAGTTTGGTCTAATAATTAATGAGAAAATTGAGACAACTAGATATATAATATTTGAACTAATTAAAAAAATTAACGATCGACAAATTCTAAATAATAAAATTTATAGTTTTTTTTTAATCTAGTGAGATGAATTAGCAATAGAGTATTAAAAACTCTACGAGTATTAACTACTAAGTATATTTGTGTATAGCTACGACAGATTAAATACAAAGTTCGTAGCTAATTTTAATAGTGAAAATTTGGTTCGTGTGTGTGGGGTGTGTGTGTGTGGGGGGGGGGGGGGGTTGAGGATTGAGGGGGTAACAATATGGAGGATAAAATCTTCTTCAACAAGATAAAAAATTTAAATAGTCAACCAAGTGAGCTTCTGAGATCCACGTATTTAGATTAGTTGAAGTAGGCAAGAAACTTTGAATTACTATTATTGGATTTCGCTATAAGTCAAATTGGTGAAGCTTAGCTATAATATGAAAAATATGGTGCATGTGGGGTTTATTTTTCGTCATATCTACTCAAGATTTTTGAAATTCTTGCAAAACGTATACATTATTCTTTAATACTCTTTATAGCATGATAATATTAGGGAATCATTCACCACTTTTTATAAAGAGTAGTTTGGACAGCCTATTATTGGTATGAATTTTTAAGTTAATTGCACTCTACATTCGAGCATTATATATTAGGCTATCGAAGAATTAACGACAGATAAATTTTTATAGCTAAATAATAAATTTTTATGTTGATTTTATTTTTGCGATGGATTTTAATAAAATTTAGTTAGTTAGGAAACTTTTAACGACGAATTAACTAGGTATTACCGATAAATTTTGTAGCTTATTTCACATGTTTTCTTGGTATGAAACTTTCAACTTTACACTATGCTCTTTTTTTATAACCATAATGTTTAGTAAAGTTAGTGTGTGTTTTTGATTAATTACATATGGTTTATTGACTATCATTATGGAAATAAAAAATTTAATTCAACTATAAACTTTGTTGCTAATTTGTTCGTAACTAACAAAATTGCATCACTGATTTGTTTCGTTTCGATTTGTTGCTAAATAAAATTAGCGATAAATTTTAATATTTAGCTATAGAATTTGTCTCTATAGCCCGTCACTACTCTGCATTGCAGAAATCATGCTACCGACAAAATGAGATTAGTGTTTCTAATAAATTAATTAATGTTTGTAAATGTCACTTCTTTTCTTGACCTTTTTTTACACTAAACGAGCTCACAAGTTAAACTAGGCCATAGGTTCGTTCGATTCTGTTTTGAAGTTTATCGATTCGACTTATCAGTTATCGAATTATAAATATATTAAAATGGTTATAAAACAATTATGATATTGACTTATCGGTTATTATTGATAGCTGTTGATTTAACCGTTAAAATTTGACAAAAGAATAAACCATGCACATGAGCTGACAGATTGCTGGCTACATTTTAGTTTGAATGGAAAAAATAAAATAACATTATCACAAAATATTTTTTATCTTCTTAAATAATATTTTCATTGGATTGGTGGCCAAGTTTTAGTTTGAATGGAAAAAACAAAATAAAACGATTTTATAAATTTATATTCCGTTGAAAAAAACTTACCAGAAATTCCAAAGCTTTACAATGAAATCATTTTTCGCCCTTTTAATCTCCGTCAGTTTCATCATCGCCTCCGCCGCTAAAACCGGCCACGTCATCACTTTCCGATCACCGTCTCTCTACCCGGAGTCATTCACTTGGGATCCTAAATCTCACAACTTCATCATCGGCGGTACTCGTCACCAGAAACTCCTCTCAATTTCCGAATCCGGCGTAGCTGAAACCCTAATCTCCGATACAGATTTACCGGAAAATTCCTCATTCCTCGGCCTTGCTATCGACCGCCGTAACAATCGCCTCCTTGCTTGCATTCACCGCACCCCGACCGCCACTCACCCTTCCCCGTTCAACGCACTCGCCGCCTACGATCTCAAATCCCGCCGCCGCATCTTCCTCACCCCGCTCCTTGACAAAAACGACCAAAACCCGATCGCAACCGTAACAGAGATAATCCACCCCGCTGCTGCCAACGATGTCGCCGTTGATTCCTCCGGCAACGCTTACGTCACAAACTCAGACGGCGACTTCATCTGGAAAGTAAACATCGACGGCGAAGGTTCGATTTTCTCTAGATCGGAGGTTTTCAAATCAAATCCCGTGGACCTCACCGTTGACTACCACAAATGTGGATTAAACGGTGTCGTTTTCATCTCCGATGGGTACTTACTCGTCGTCCAATCAAATACCGGCAAATTGTATAAAGTCAACGTTAACGACGGAACGGCGAAGACTGCTAATTTAAACAAGGATTTAACGGCGGGTGATGGAATCGCCGTTAGAAGTGACGGCGTCGTTTTAGTAGTGAGTCAGCATAAACTTTATTATATAAAGAGTGAGAATAATTGGGACGAAGGAGTGGTGTTTGACGAAACTACCCTTGAGGTGGAAGGGTTTGCTACGGCGGTTGTAGTAGGAAATAGGAAGAGGGTATATGTGTTATATGGGCATTTAATGGAGGGTATAATGGGTAATGGAAATAGAGAAGAATTTAGTATAGTTGAAATAGAGGAAAATGAAGATAAAGAAGATAATATATGGTTATTTGTTTTGGTTGGATTTGGATTAACTTATTTTTTGTTTTGGAGATTTCAAATGCGTAGACTTGTACAAAATATGGATAAGAGGGTAGCTTAGGTTTTGATTATTTTATTTTTACTTGTTTTGTTGTAATTTATTTTGATAAATGACAAGTTTTTTTTCATAGCAAATGATGAATAAACACTACTATTAGAAACAAAAGTTTTTTTCATGGTGAATCATTGATAAATTTGTGTTACATATTATGATTCTTTTACTCATTTCTTATCGAAGAGTTCATTGGAAAATAGTAGTTAGAATCAGAATTTTCACTAAGGAGGTTTAAAATATGAATAAGTAAACAAATTTCCTAATTTTAATAATGTATAAACTGTGTAGTTGAACTATTCTCCAAATCATTTACCACTAATTAGTGATACAAGTATTTTATCACACTATCTCTATTAATTGATGTCTAGTATTAGCTCTTGGTAAATGATTTGGAGAATATTATTTAATGCTAAGGGTAAAACACGGAAAAAATAAATTCTCTTCTTGATATATCTTAAGTGACAAAGTAAAAATAAAAAATTTATTGTAAAAATAAGTGACAAGTAAAAGTGAACGGATGAAGTACTTTTTAAGCCTAAAGTAAAGTAGAATAAAAAAATATTTAAAAGCCACAAACACTTAAAAATAAGTCAATTCAATCTAACTTATTAATTGAAATAAGTTAATATTTGGATGGTTAAAGAATTTATTTTAACCACAATATTTTTAAAGATTTTGTATTTTAACTATTGTGACTTATAATACTTTTATATAATTTTTAAATATGTAAAATTTATTTCAAAAATTAAAATTTTTTCTTTGAATTCACGCGAATATTAATTAATTTGACCATCATATTCTGAATCAAGTCGCTCAAATTTAAACAGATAAGAGTTTACTAATTCAACAATTTGGCTCATATGCTAGAGAACGTGTGGCAAACCTAAATGAATAAATAAAAATGTTTCTATCTCTTATAAATTACATTTTCATTCAGATAGACATTTCATTTCAATAATTCATCAAAAATTATCGTAGAAAATGAATGAAAAATTCAAATAAAATTAGTTAGAAATTGCTTTCTAAAAGATATTGAAAGAGAAAGGATCAATTAATAGAAAGCTATTAGACCTCAAATGCCCTTGTTTTGAATGTACCTTGTACATATTAAAGAGTTACTTTGCTTGTATGATTATTCAACTATTCAAATTGATGTATAAAGTTTTTTTTTTTTTAAAAATAAATTTATTTGTAATAAAAAAAATTCTTATTCGGTTTTGATTATCATACTATTTTATTGTTCTTATTGTTTCTTTTGTCAATTGTACACTGTTTTTCTTATTTTACTGCTATGCTTTCTTTATTACTTTATTCATCGTTTTGACATACTTGAACCTATGATCTTTCAGAAACAGTCTCTATATTTTCATGAAATAGTGATAAAATATGTGTAGACTCTATCTTCCATAGATCTTACATAGTGAAATTTTATTAATATATTATTGTTGTTGTAATAAAAAGAGTATGTCATATCAAATATACTCATAGTCGTAGAGTATATTTTCAGCAACAATTTAATAACGTGACACAATATTTGAAATCAAAAGAATACAAAAGGAATCCAATCAATATAGAACTATTCGACTCACGAACCCAACTTGACATGGACAGATGTGTGTTACTTATGAGTTCGGCCAAATTTTTGAATTTTGGTTCAAAACTCTGAATTTATAGTAAGAAATTCATTAAATATATAATAAATTATTAATTTAGAATCTAATAATTTATAAAAATTAAAATTCAAACTCATAATCTTTAAATTTTGATTCTGGCTCTACAACTCATCTTAATCACATGAAAAAAGTTAGTGTGCTTGGAAAAAATATTCAGAAGGAATGCTTGTTATATTATATATTAAAAGAAAAATAATTAACGTGATAGATTCTATCAAACTATTTGATGTTTAGTTTTACGTCTTGAAAAATGATTTCAGAAATAAGTAGTTAATACTAAGAACAAAAATATAGAGAAAAAAAAATCTTAATATATTAAAAGTGAAAATCTATTTTGAAATAGTGCACATGAACCTAAGGAGTGAATTGTTTGATATAACAATAGTAAATTGACTTTTTTATACAAAACAAAGAAGAATAACTTTGCTATTCTGTTTTCATTAATCGAATGACTTTTCTATTACAAAATAAGAAGAAAGGAAAATAACTTTATTACATCATTTACAATAGTTGAATGATATCATATAAGCGATCAAACTCTACCTGAAATAACCTAACTATATAGTTTAGAAATAAATATGAACGTATGATGAATATACCCTTCTCAGACTCCACTCAGTGAGATTTCACCGAATTTGTTAACATTATGGACATATGACATAATCTAGATGAAATGAAAATTTGTTTTGATTGAAAGGATCAAGCTTGTCATGGCATGGAGATGGACCAGAAGGTGGGACTGGTCCTCTTGGAAGTTGATTTTGTAGCAAATAATTCTTTTCAATATCTCTTATGCTTGAAACCATATTTATTGATGTAATTAGTAGAACAAGAAGAAAAATCAAACCTCTAAGATCAAATTTATACATTTTGATCCCTTTGCTCTTTTTGTAATCTTCTTGTTTTCTTGTATTTGTTTTTGAATGGGAAAAGAAAAGTATAGGATGTGTTGAAGTTTATATTATTCAAGAGGAAGAAAAGGTAACATCATGGGGCTAACTTGTGCAGCCAAAGAGGAAAAGATTTCAATGCCCTCTCTTTTAGACTTATTTATAACACCACAAAGTATTAAGGATGTGTTTGGTATGAAGAAAATATGTTTTTTTATGAAAAATGTTTTCGGAAAATAATCAGCTTATTTTTTGGTATATATTGAGGGTTTTTCTGAAACAATTTTATTAGCTATTTTTTCATGAAATAGGGATAAGGTTTGGCTACCCTCTATCTTCTCAAGATGGCACCTATGATTATAGTGGTGGAATCAGAACTTTCGCTAAGGGGGTTCAAATCTAAAGAAATAAACATAAATTAATCGAAGGGGGTTCGACATATACTATATACACATAAAAAATTATTTTAACCATATATAAATAGTACTCCCTTCGTCCCAATTTTATGTGACACTTTTCAGATTTTGAGATTCAAACAAGTCTATCTTTGACTGTAATTTTTTCATATAATTATTTTGAATTGTCAATTATTGTGACTTATAGTACTTTTTATGTAGTTTACAAATATATATATAAATTTCATTTCAAAAAATTGAAGATTTCACGAGCAAATTTCTAGTCAAACTTAAACTGTTTGACTCTCGAAAAATAAAAAGTGCCACATAAATAGGAGCAAAGGGAGTATAATTTTTCACCTCCAAACCCCCTGACCATAAGGTGGCTCCGCCCCTGCCTATGAAATTACATTGGGTATGTTGTTAAGTTATTGTTATTACAAATCAAACATGAGAAAATGGACACTATTTTAATCCATACCAAACACACTCTAAGGGGTTGTTTACTATAATGGACAAACATAAATAGTATAGGGTAAAAATTTAATCTCTTGTTTAATTGCTAAGTCTAAAATAAGTTATACCAAAATTAGAAATTAGTATCAGCAACTATCCCTGATAGAGGATGGTATGATAGTGCCATTATTAGTTATCTCATGATAAAAATAATAAGATGACAGAAATACCATAGGGTCTCTCAAAGTCCCTTTCTATTTAATAAGATAGACGTATTTTTGTAAACAATCAACTTTTTTTTAGAAATTATGTTATCCATGTTATTTATAATATACCAAATCAAACAGTCATTAAAAGTTAATATCAAAATAACTAATCTCAATATAACTTGTCTTCAAAAATAAAGAATCATTTGATAAAGTGTATAAGATTAATATTAAATATGGTGTATTAGTAATGCTGAGATCAATATTAATGAAATTAATTGTGCTAAAATTAATTATACTGATAATTAATTAATAAATTAATGAAATAATTAGTTGGACAACTTTGAAATTATCATTAAAAATTGCACATTAAATGATATGAAGTGGCGGCCATTTTGAGAAGTCTAAAAGTAGTCTATTCTAATGTTAGGTTATAGCCATCCGTTTCTATTTACTCCTCATATTAGTCAAAAAAAAAAAAAACTATACGCTATTTCATTTCTTAGTTTTAATTTGCTTGGACAAATCATTTTTAAAAAATAATTAAAAAAATTAATTTTATGAGCCTAAAATAAAAATACATATAATGTATGAAAATATTATTTTAGTTTCATGATCTTAAACATGTTATATAAGTATTAAAAAAGAAAGTAAGATATAAATTAAAATCAAGAAATCATTTTTTAATTTTTTTTTACATCATTATTAGAGCGGTCATTTATTAGAAAGAAATTAATGTGTTATTCAAAGATAAAAATAAATAAATAAAAATAAATTAATCATTCAATTCTCTTGTCATTAATATTTTCTTAAAAAGAAGATTTAACATACGAACATGTAGGGCAATCTGATGCACTAAAGCTCGTGCTATGCGCAAGATTCGGGGAAAGGTGCAACCACAAGAGTCTATTGTACACAATATTACCTTGTATTTCTGTCAAAGGTTGCTTCAATACGATCGAACATGTCAACTAAATAGAAAGAGAGGGAGTATATTTACTCATTAACAATATTTTCAAAAAAAAAGAAGAGATTATTTAAAAGGTTTTCCCATCATGAATTAGTGAGAAATTTATGTCATAAAATATAATTTTCTCACTCATTTCTCACTAAACCAGATCAGTAAAACAAAATACATGATGAAAAATAGTTTCTCACTGAAATGATAGGAAACATTTTCTTATTTTATTTCATATGAAAACAGAACTATTTTTTTCTTTCTCACCGATTCAATCAATAACGAAAATAGCCTCTAAACATTTTTCAATGAAAAAATAATGTCTTTTTCATAGAATTTTAAATCTTAAATGCGTTGTAAATTTTTTTTTAAAACGTGGCATTTGTATACATATAATATATCTGGCCGACGGCTAAATTGATTGTACACTCTAAAAGAAGTACTACTCATAATTTGGTCAGTTTTTGTACCAAACACACAAACTCTCTCAAGAGAAATGACAATCAATATGTTAGGGGGGAAATGGAAACTTACGTAAATCTTAGTTTAGGAGTTAATTACTTAGATATATTTTAATTTGTAATACTACAATTCTATTAGATTTTGGTATGTCCAAATACATTCAGATACGTGTATCTCAAAATATATATGGTCAAAATTAATTAGCTGTAATTTGTTCTAGATACATTGAATGCATGTATTCAAGTGGATTCACATGTACCTGAGATACGTAACAAATCTCCCTTGCCTCTCTCCCATCTCGCTTGTCACTCTCCTATGTATCTGAGATACATAATAAATGTTGCTCACTTCTCTCATTGTTTTAGTGTATTTGATAGCAAATATACATGTATCTAGGTGCATATATCTTCCTAATAAATGATAGAAAACTCTTAATTAGTAATAAGTTATTTAATATTTTAAAAATAAAAATAATAATAATAAGTATATATGATAATAAAATAGGTCTAATTATGTAATCTCTTAAAAACAAATTAATTACGCCTAAAATGAGCTAGTCTAGCTATTGATAGTTTAAGCAAACTTATTACAAAGGTCCAAAAATAGCACTTCAAATCTTTGCAAAAATAACCCTAAAATGGTCTACCTTTTAATTTGTGATGAACATTTGGGTCGAATTAATGTGACCCTCTCAATCGCTGGCAAATGTCCGTCGTCTCGTCTATCTGGTAACCTTCTATCTTAATCTTCGACCTTCATATCTTTTTATTTAAAATTATGTCCTTAATAAACTACAAATAATTTATATCTTATCTAATCTCCTCTCTCGATATTTTTGCGATCAATTTTCATATACAAGATAAACATCAATAGGAAACCCTCCAATACCACTGACAGACAAAATCACGATTATAGTCTATACTTTTTTAATATAAAAAATCTCTTTTTTAAAAAGCATTACCACTTTCCTTGTCCAAGGACCAAGTTTATGGTCGAAGTGACAATTACAAGTCAGTGCACCTCATTTACATTGACCAACTTGCATTAGTATGAAATGTAATAATAATAATATACATTGATTTAGATGTGAAATTAATAATTATTGCCTAATTTTAGGGGTTTAGGTATTCTTCCAAATTATTCTAGTTTCATACCTAAAAAGATTTAGAGAGAAATATTGATAGATACCCAAACGAAGGCCTTATTTGTTGTTAAAACTTAAAAGGGTAAAAAGAAAAGGAAAGGACTCGTTGTTTTCATTCAAATTAAGACGTTAGAATAGGAATACATATTTACATTGTTATGATATTGTCTTTAGATCTAAACACTGAATAATTAAAGATTATTTGTGTTTCAACATCCGAATATGCATAATTTATTTAGTTTTAAAAACATAATAAATATACAATTCATATAAAAATAATTCCATATTAAAATATATAAAATTATTACTTGATAAAATTTTAAAAATATTATGTTCGCTAGTGATGGTAAAAAAAAGGCTTATAGTGGTGGTGGTAATGGTTGGTGTTAGCGACTAGCTAGTAATGAAGGTGTGATAGTTCTGATGGTAGAGATGGTTGGTGTTATAGTGATTGGTGCGACAGTGGCAATTAATTATAATTAGTAGAAGTGGTGATAGTTGTAATGACAAAGTTGATTGATGTTAGTAGTTGGTGGTGTCGATGATAGTGGCTAAAGAATGTGTGATGGTCGATGATGTGTTGGTGGACGTAGTTGATGGCGGTGCTAATAGTGATAGTAGAGATGGTTGGTAGTAGAATTAGCCATAGTGTAGGTAGTGGCAGATAACAATGGTGGATGTGGCTGTGACGATAACAAGGGTGATGGCGATGGTAGTGATTGAAAATGTGTGGTGATTGTCAATGTGTTAGTGGTAGTTGACGACAGTAATAGTGTGGAGGTGATTAGTAGCTAATAGAAATTGACTGCAGTGATGGAGGAGGACGTGTCGATGGCCGATGGTGAGGATGATGATAATGATAGAGGTGGTAGGTATGATAACTATTGACAATAATGATAAACAATTATGGTTGCTTGTGGTGATTGTGATGACAAAGGTAATTAATAATTATTGACAATAATAGTGTTGATTGTGATAATAAAGATGGTTACTGATGATGAAGGGTGATTTTCAGTACAAAAATACTTTATAATGAATTTTTTATATATTTATTTCTCTTCCTAAAATAATGCACCATTTAGAAATCAATAGAATAGAAGAAAATAAAAAAAATAAAAAAAATAGAATAGAAGAAAATTAAAGTAAAAAATACAATACTCCATTAAGCAATAGGACATTATTGATTTGAGAAGCTTTTATTTTCTTTTTTCAAATAATTGAGTGCATTTTTTAAAAAGATTTTTGAAAAAGAGAAAAATTATTTTCATTTCCTATGACTTGTCCACTAATTAGTCTTCCCCTTAAATGGACAAAAGAAATTATTCAATTATTCAAAACTTTAATCTCCATCAATCCTTGTTTTATCTTCTTCTTTTTTTTTTTTTTTTTTTGGTCTTTTCTTTCTATTTTTCATGACAAGGCCAGAAATTCTATCCAACAATTGAGAGATTTACTATTTTCTCTGTTTCATATTAGTTGTCACATTTATTTATTTTTATAAATTAATTCAACTAATATTCAGAGTTTATTGGATTAGATAATCTAATATTTTAAAATTACAATTTGAAAATTCAAAAATTATATGAAAAATATTGTAAATTATAATTCTTTTATATCAATTTGATGAAAATATATATCTCAAAATGTTGGTCAAAGTTCATGTAATTAAACTCTCACAAAATGAAGCAAAACAAGTATTTTGAAACAAAGGAAGTAACTAACTAGGGAAAAAATCCCACTTTTGCAATGTCAAATCATGGAAACAAATATAGACCACCACTTACTATAATGTTTTAGTGCAACAAATGAAAAGGTGAAAATAGTTTCCTAAGTTCTCAGAGAATAATTCAAGAGTATAAGTCTTTAATTAGCTTGATAATTAAGTAGACAATAATAGAGATAGATGTCTTTAAGAAAAATTCCAAGATGAGATGAAATCATCCACTTTTAAAATTGAAACGTGTTGATTATTCAATTAAGTAAAAAAAAAAAAATGTGTGTGGAGGGGGGTGCACAGGCTGCATCGTTTAGCAGCACCATACTTTTATTGCTCTCTCATAATTTTATTTTCACGGTTTAGGCTGCTCTCATTTCGCTTGCCGCTATTGGGAATCAATAAAGGCGAAGGGACTAAGAAAGTTAGAATTCATTTTTGTTTGTACAAATTGATCTAGCCACGACAATAATAATTTCATAAATAAAATGTAAAAAATAAAATATATGTTAACTAATATCGTATATTTCATTATATTCTCAAAACTCTAAGTCGAGATATTTCTTTTTATCTTTCTTCAATTTCTCAAAAACATAGGACAGTTTAACCCTAACCCTATTACTTTCCAAGAAGGAATTATTTGGATTATAAGATAATAAAAAAGGTTTTCTTTTGTCTATTTAAGAAGCCCACCATGTACAACCAATCGATTTAACTATTTTACTTTTTTAAATGCAAATATTTTCAAAAAGTAAGATGATGGCTACAATTTGGGAAAACCATATAATATAATATTCTCACACTTTCATTGGTCATAGAATGTTTACTTTATTAAATACTTCCTTAGTTTTAATTTATTTTTTCGATTTTGACTTCACACAAAAAAAAAATTTAAGTAAAAAAATAAATTAGTCTTAAGATCTAAATTAAAGATATGTAGAATTTATTATATTCTTTAATCAAATTAAAAAATTACCCAAAAGAAGTTGTCTTCTTTTTTAAACTGATTAAAAAAGACATAGAAAAACAAATTGAATCCTTCTATATATTTTATTTTTTCATCTGTACTTTTGTATTGATTAATTAATTAATAAAACTTATGTGGAATATTTCTTGGGAACAATGTGAACTTTCCCTAGAAAAAAGGTATCACAAACAATAACACCATTTTAGGGTCAAAACGAATCATTATTAAGTCTCTAATTTTATAAAAGAAATAGCTATATAACTAATGATGTTTGTTGAAGGGGCTCCCATATATAGCTATAAAAAAAATGATACTTCATTCACTCTTTCTTACTTGTTATTAGTTAAATATACTAACAATAAATTTATTTTAGCAAATAGCAATAAATTCTTTTTTAAAATTTTACCTATATTATTATTAATTATTAAGTAACATTTCTCAAACTAATTAGACTAATTTTAATAATCAATTATATATTGAACAAGTAAAATGTTCAGAAGGATCATGTAGTATTGTGGTTTTCTTTTTAGGGAGATCATTGACCGGCTTAAATATTATTTACGCTGAAGTGGAAGGCCGACTGAAATGAGCTAAGAATCGAATCATAAATTACTCCGTCCAATTTTTACAAAATTTTAAACTCAAAATTTGTTTTCTTGCAATTTGTCTAAGTATCTAATAAATTTTCTCCCTTATAATAAAAAAGTATTCTTAAAAATATTTAGATAAAAATTTTCATGAGTCGATCTAAACTACTTATTAGCTCAATTTTATAATAAACTAAACTAAGTGAATCAAAATAAATTCAGTTAATAAAATACATATATAAACAAATTATATCAATCACAATTTTATAAGCTGATTTTGACACCCGTACTCAATCCCATACCCCCCCCAAAAAAAAAAAATTAAATATAAATGTATGTTTTAAATGTTGGAATTAATTTGTAGTGGCCAGCCTATGGATCCAAGAATTTAATGACCACGGCTCCCAAAAAGTCATCTCATTATAATATTAAATGTGATTAGATATGGACGAGAGAGAGTTGCTTGGATGGTAAGCACCCTCACTTTCAACTTGAAGGTTGCGAGTTCGAGTCATCAAGGAAGTAAAAGGGGTGGGAGCTCCTAGGGAGGATAAAAAAAAGTGATTAGATATGAAATGGCAAATAAATAGAGAAATGCTAAATAGCCAGAAATTTAAAAAATTTATAATATCTTTTTTATTTTAAAATAAATTATTATTTTTTCCATTTTTTAGGAAAAATCCTTTTGGCCAGAATGGTAAAATAACATATTTCACACTATGTTATTTTATCTTGCTGAACATTTTACCCTTTTAACTTTAATACTTTTTAATTAAAAAATGAAAAAAAAATCAGTTTATTTTAAAATAAAAAGAATATTATAGACTTTTAAAATTTCTGACCAAATTCTGGCCAAATTTTCTGGCCATTTAGCATTATCCATTAAACTTTCTTTAACAAAATATTCACTCTTATCTTTTTTTTCAACTAATATTCTTTCTTTTATCTCTCTTTAATAAATTTTAAAAAATCTTTGCAATTATAATATTGAAATTTGTGTATGTGTCCTTCACTTAAAAATTTTATGCTAAGTAATTAATATTTATTATTTTTAAGAATAATTATTACTAACACCAACATGAAAAAAAAATTGCACCTAATTATATCTAATTTTTCTAAAATAATAATAATTTTTTTGGACTGTTTATTTTAATATGAAGGACAAGTTAAATGTTTTGTAGGAAATAGGCTAAGTACTATTTTTTTATAAGGTCAAAATAGCACCAAAAAATGCAAGTAAAGTAAACAAAAATGAATATTTAAGGGGAAAAAATGTTAAGAAACTACTCCAACTATTGAGTAGTACCAATATAACCCCAATTGTTTGACCCCTAAAAAAACAATTGAAAAATGCACGCAAGGAAATGTATAACATGTATTATACATAAGTATTTAATTATAAATAATACTCCCTCTGTCCAACAATAATTGTTCACTATACTATTTTGGGATGTCCAATAATACTTGTCCACATTATGAAATCAATGGATAATTTTACACTTAGTTTCTAATTTACCCTTATCATTATAGTTATTTCTCTATTACATTTTTTAAGACATTGTATATTCAAAGGGTGATATAGTAAAATTACCCTTCTATTTATAGTTTCTTAAGAAGAGTGCAAAGTCAATAGCGGACAAGTGTTGTTGGACAGAGGAAGTATATATTTTTATTTCATTTAATTATAATAAATTAATATAATTTAATGTAAATATTAGTAAATATATATATCATGAATTATCCTATTGAAAATAAGAAGTTATAAATTGCCGGGAAAATACATAAAGAAAAACCCCTGAACTTGGCGCGAGAACTTACTTTAGTACTTAAACTATACGGGTGTTTATATACCTCCCTTAACATATTTGATGTGAATTATTTTCAACCCTTAGAACACTAGCCCAGTTGAAGGCTGGACATTGTTACACACGCGCGTTTTCATTGGTCCACGTCGCTAAGGGTTTAAAAATATCTTACCCGTTTTATATAATTCACCCGTTCCCAAAATACAACCCAACCCATTTCTAAACAAATATCCCTAAATCTCTAAGCCCGATTCTCATTCTCTCAAATCTACAAGACCTAATCTCAAGATTTTTCTTTCGTTAGCGTGAAGTAATTGATCGCATTGTGTGCTACAATTTTGTTCAAGAAGTAACGACAATCTTGAAAAACTGATAAACAATTTGGAAAAACTGAAAAGTGAGGAAACAAAAATCAAAATAATAGATGAAGAAGAATAAGTTTGAATCTTACATTTTGAAGAACAATAATTCCTTCAAAGATTCAACTTTTAGGTTTGAAGAGCTAAGGTTTGAGAAAAATCAAGAAAAATATAATAAATTAGGTCACCATTTTTGGATGATTGGGTTGGTGAGGGAGAAGAGGTAATTAGGGTTCTTAAAAAGTGAAGATTGTTCTTCAAATGGATAATGGGTCGGATATTACCGTTGGAGGGGTAAATTTAATTTTAAAAAAATGTTAAAAGATGACTAACGTGCCATTCTAAGCTGTAACAACACGCGCACAAGGCTGGTGTTCGGAGGGTTGAAAATAATTCACATCAAATATGTAAAGAAGGGTATATAAACACCCAATAATTTAAGTACTGAAGTAAATTTTCGTGTCAAGTTCAGTGTTTTTTTTATGTATTTTTCCTTAAATTGCCTTCAAACTATTGACAATATTTTCAACCTAGGTGATGACTCATGAATCATGATGATTTATGGGAAACAATTAATTTAATAGTTTTAAAATGGGCTAGCTTTGGGTCATAAAAGTCTTCTCTCTTATCCTTCAATTTAATTTCCTTACATGTAAATGACACAAAATGGTGAAGAAATGATGTGTCACCTTTTTAAAAAAAAATTATTTGAGCAAGACTTTTGTGGGGGGTGCAACTAAAAAGGCTAAAACCCTAAAAAGTTTAATTAAACTTATCGATTTAGATTAATTTAAATTTACATCGAATCAAAAGAAGGTATTTGACTAATTTTATAAATTGATTAAATCAACTTATAACTATTATTTGTTTGTGTATTTTGGTAACGTGATTTAATATTTAACTAAGTTTATAAGCTAATTAAATTAACTTATAAATATGATTTGTTTGTGTATTTTTTGTCAAATACATTAATTGTTTATTAACATTTTCGATACAAACGTGTAACTTTTTATTTATAAAATTATTTTTAGAACTTCAGTGTAGCTTATCAACTATTTACAATCATTTAATTCTAACAGATTCTAAATCTATCGGGGAGTAGGCCAACTGTTCTCTCTTTATTGTCATCAATATAAGACGTTCTCTAAAATTCAAGTTAATGACAGAGAAATCCAACAAACCTATCACATATCTCGATAAGTACCTAAAACAATTTCTTTAGCACTAAAAAAAAGCCCTTTAAGATCACATGAATAATATTGGAGACAAATTTGAGAATCTCTTAGGTGTTAATACAAGTAAACATGAAGAAGGAAACAAAAGAGATTCAATAATCCTTCAATTAATTGTGTAATAGAAACATTGGAAAAAATTGAGGAATTTTTTGTGAATTATTAATAATTCAAGAAAAAGCCAAGAAGAAAAGGAGAGTAGTATTACAAAGGGGGTGCAAATTTAGGAAAAAGACAGACAAATACATGAGGCAATTTGGCAAAAAGCAAAACATAACTTGAAAATTGACACATGGATGTTGTCTTCTTAACAAACCTAAGCCCTAGGTTTAGTGATATCGATCTCAATTTATTTGTCTGATGTTGATTTGATATAAAATTTATAAAAATAATTTATTTGTATTTTATAATCTTAAATTAAAAAAATATAAATATATTAAAATATTTTCAATCTTGTGATCTTAAATATATCAGATGAAAAGTTAGCATTAAGAAATTACAAAATAAAAATAAAAAATAAATTAAGTGCAACAAATCTTTTTTTGGGTTTTCTAGACAATATGGATCATATGGTATATTATTCAAGATTTTCTTGTGTGGTAATTTACTTGGAATTCTAATTCAATGGGTAGAATTATTATGTACTACCTCACTTTTGGTTCCATTTTCTCTCATCAAATTTATTTTTTATAATCACACAAATATTATATATTATGACATTAGAATGAATTTTAAAAGTCTTTATTTTTTAATTTTTTTTTTGTGTACAATCAAATATAGTTCACAGAAATTAAAATAATAAGGATTATTTATTAAAGTAAGATGGAGATGGGAGATTATTCATTTTTCCTCAAAATCGAAGCAGCTATATTTCCTTCATTTCTAGGCATTTCCAATAAGGGAAAAAGAGGGGTAGGTGTGGACGTTTGGTATTTGGTTTGGATTTTTCGAATTTTGAATTTGGTAATTGATAGTTAAAAGTAAATACTAATATTAAATTTTTTAAATTTTAGTTTGGTAATTCGGTAAACGGTAAATTAAACTTTTGTTTGAAATGGTATTTGGCAATAGCGTATTGAAGTTATAGCCGATTGTATTATAAAGTTAATACTATTTCTCCAATCATTTTTTTTTTGTGGAAATACGATATAATAGAAGATCAATAAGTAAGAAGACATAAAAAAAACAAATAGATCTGGATTGTTCATGCTTATTCTCTAACTTTCTCTTTAGACTTGTACTAACGAGTAATCAATATATTGATATATGACCTTCATTAAGTAAATAATTTGATATTTGACAAGTACCAAATATCAAATGGTACTAATGTCTCATACCAAATTCAAATCTGAATACCATAATTCTAAAATTTTACTCTTGAATACCATACCAAATACCAAATTATCGAATATTAAATTACTAATTTTTTTTACTCAATTCGATAATTTGATTTTCGATATTTTATAGGTAGCCCTAAAGAGGGCAAATAAACTGTTTGGACACAACATTCTAGTGGGCTACTTATTTTAGAGTAACTTCTAACTAGAGAAGTCTTGACGTAACTGATAAAATTATTATTATGTGATCGAGAAATCACATATCTGAGTGATAAAAATAGCTTTTTACAAACAATATAAAATAAAATTACTTATAATTCAACTCTTTTGTATATTTTACGTATAGCAAAAACATAATGCATCGAACTGTCAACTACTATGTTAGAGTTGTTGACAAACACTTTTTACATTCTTTTTCTCTTTTTGTTTGGTTATATGTGTTTTCATAAAATGTCAAGAAATAGGAAAAGACGTGCAAAGAGGAAAACTGTGGAAAATATTATGTAAATATGTATATACTTTAATTTAGAGAAAATGACAAAAATAATGCTTTATTTTTAAGATGAGTTTCTACCCTAAAAATAATTGCTAGTATGTGTTATAATGGGATATTATTATAACAAGTCTGACTATATGTAAAGAAACAAAAGGCATTAATTATGTGAAAAACCAAATGCAAATCTTTCTAGAAAATTACTTTTTAAAATTTAGTATTGATTAAAAATTAATTAAAATCAAATTTAAATTTCAATATCTACGTGACACATGTTTGTAACTTTGTGTGTGTATAGATATTCTTACTTAAATATGGTACGACAAATTACTTAATCATGTAACTTGATACGATTCAATATAAATATTTGATGTGAATACGTTTTAACAATTCTAATACTATGAAAATAAAAAAGAAAACCTCTGCCATTGGCTAGTCGATAGGTTCGAATAAAAAGTAAGATATGAGAAGAACAGTATTTAAATTATTGAACATATATGTAGCATTTCTAATTAATATATCTTTTGTTCTAAAAAACTAAGGACGACAAAAAGTTATTGGAATAATTTAGAAAATAAAACTATATCAAGAATGATTTTTATACTATAAAAATGAATTTGTCATGTACCTCAAAAAATAATGTCAACTTCATACTTTTATTATATAAATTTATCAACATGGGGATAACCATAAAATTCTTTTTTATAAACATTTGCACTTGTTCCTTTCGATGTTATCTATTGCACTATGATATTTGTTTTGACTTTTGTTATCTGAAAATTAATTAGCAAAAATACACCGTTTAAACTCGTAAGAATAGTTGAGTTGGTATAGCATATGATATTCTAAAAGGGAGATTATTGATTGATTATCTTCATTGACGTCTTTCAATTAAGCTCAGTCACATCAGAATACGTAATTTTAATTTGACTCTTATATAATTTATGAGCTATTATATAAGAGCAAATTTATCTAGTAAGCACTCAAAAAATAACAATAGTAATTTTTTTAGAGGTTCTAAAAAAAGGATAAAATTTTAGTACTCCATTAAAATTTGTTTATTTAAAGAATCAAAACTATGAAAAAAATATATTACTCGTGCAACACGCAAGCAAAGTGACATGGTGACAAAATTCCAACGTAATATTTGAAAAAAAAACCCAAAATCTCGAGATCATTTGATACGTGAGATAAAGATAATAATTTTAAAATAATTTTATTCTATTTAACTTAAAATATTAGCTAATTTTATAATTGTTTTGCTTTAACTTTTTAAAATTAAAATAATAAAATTAAATATTTTATATAAAAAGCTCGAAAAAATATCCTTATCTATTTCGTTCCGCATGCCAAATGATTCCTTACGACTTGCATACTGCAGCTGACATAATTCCATTCTCTGTTTCTGACCAATAACAGCTCAAGAAATTCAATACTCTTTAAATAAGATTTAGAGGAATAAAATATTTAATATTATATATTATAATTTTAATAATAATAAATTCCAATGAGTGAGAAAAGAATATAGAACAGGTTGAGATGGAATTAAATAATCAAGAAAGAAGAATACTTAATTCTAGTCGTTGAGAATCTAATTAAATAATAAAAATATATCTTTTTAATATTTTAGATATATTTTTAAATGACATAACCATTCTAATATGATATCAAAACGATTAGAGATTTTAAGATCGAATTTCATTGTTATATTTTTTTTCTGTGCTTGACCCATGAAAGAGAATCAACCTGCATATAAGAGTGTGCATCGAATCTCATTGTCTACTACTATAAAAAGAATTTATATATGCTCGGCAATGAAAAAGATCAGATCGGCATGTGAAAATGTGTCTTCTCTAACAACTTAAACTTTTAGCGATATTCTGAATCAAATCTTACCACCATTCATTATCAAAAAGAATTTCACATGCTTAGCCCATGACTAAGAATTTCATGTACGTGTTGAGACTATAATTAAATAACAAAAAACGTGCTTTCTAAAAAGTGAAACTTTAAACAAAGTTAAGATCATAATTGAAGAAGGCCTTATCTTTTAGATAATCCAAGCAAGTCATTAAGCTGTTGAATCCTCCTAATCGTTTGTTCATCTTTAAACTCATATTTCGAATTCAAGCCCTTCAAAATACGAAATCATTTTTATTAGAAAGATTTTTATCCAAATATAAAATTATCCAACACAAATATAAAAACATCAATCTTAGACGAATATCAAACTCCAGGTGAGAAATCAAAAAACAAAGAAAGATCCAAAAAAGAGCACAAGTTTAACATTATTTAATATTATAGTAGCTTGATAATAAATTCCAATTGTAACCAATGAGTGAGAAAAGAATAGAGAACAGTTTGAGAAAATAATTAAATAATGCTATATAAACCAAATAAATAAAAAAGAATATACAACAGGTTCAAAAAAGGGTGTCATTTTCTTGAACATAAACCTTAAGAAAGATAAAGTGGATAGTGATTGAAAGCAAAAGCTACATAGAAAAAGAGAGTTGTATTTTGTAATGAATTTTTTTTTGTATATATGCATGTGGATTTTTTATTTAGCTAAGCTGCATGTTGATATACACACAAATACAAAAAAAGTGTATTTTAATGGATTATTATTTTAATGTTAGTTTGAGAAGTGAAAAATGAAATTGAAAGCAAAAGCCATGCTAGGGAAATGGGAAAGAGAGATAAAATATTGTTCTTGTTGAAGAAGCAGAAGCAGCAGATTATGGTTATAATGTACATGGAGATTAGAGCCACTAGAAAAGGGAAAAATTTCACTTCTATACTCTTCCTTTTTCTCCTTTTTATTTTTGTACTCTTTGTTCTTTAAAACCATTTATAATCCATCAAAGATTGGAACTTTAATCTTTTTTTGTGTTTTCTTGATCTGGATTCTTTTGTTTTGACACTTTTCTGCTTGTGGGGTTCTTGTTTTTTGGGGTTTTGGTTAGTTTAACTAGTTTATTTGGGTACCAAGCTCTGGATTTTGTGTTTCTTGACACTTTTCTGTTGGTGGGGTTCTTGTTTTTTGGGATTTTGGTAAGTATAACTAGTTTATATGGGTACCTAGCTCTGGATTTTGTGTTTCTTGTAATGAAAAATTGGATCTTGGGAACTATTGTTGATGATTCTGGGATTGGTTGAGCTTATGTGTTTAGGTTTGAATATCTATAGATTGGTCAAAAGCACTTTAATTGCACTCCTTATTTGTTTTCAAGATTTTATACTTCCAGGTCATGTCATTGGTGTACATACCATACTTGGTGTCACTCTAAATTACTGTAATCTGTTTTCCCCCTTTCCAATATATAGTGATTTCTGGGGGAAATTTTTTTTCACATACATTCTTTAAAGAAAAAAAATTATATACTTTATGTAAATTGCAGAAAAGAAAAAAAAAACCCCATATTTTGTTGTGGGGTTTGATAGTTTCCATTGTGTTTAGATACAGATTAGGAGAAAAAGTTATGAACTTTGATAAATTGAGGCAGAATTGTGTTGTCATTCTTGGTGGGGTTTACTCATTACTTCCAGTCTATGGGAGTATCTGAAAGTTCAATTTTTTATTTGATTGAGAAAGTTAAATCTTGGATTTCGTGGGGAACGAGTGGATTAAACATGGATGTTGACAGTGGAAAAACCTGTTGGGAATGCAAGATGAGGTTTACTGATTCTTGCAACAAGTACAATTGCCAAATTTGCAATGGAATTTTCTGTGGTGATTGTTGTACACACAGTAATGGATGTTTGGATGTTGTTGCATCTGGATCAGAAGGGGAAGTGGTTGATATAAAATCTTGCAAGTTTTGTTCTGAGTTAAGGACTTGGAATAATGGTGTTGGGAAGAATAGAGACAAAACTTATCCTTTTGAGTCTCCTAGAGAAAGCACAGAATCAACATCACCAAATTTCAACAGTGACAGATTTGATGGTTATTCTTCACATACACCAGTTAAGAGTAGTTTTACAACCTTTTCAAGTCATCCGTCTCAGATGTCTCTACGTCACTCGCCAAGCAGGTACTGAGCAAGGGTATCATATTGTAGTTTTTGTATTAACTTTGTTACCAATGTGATGTGCTTTTGAAATCTGTTAATATTAGATGGAAGAACATATATCCTGCATAATCATTAAATTATCTTATTGTTGATTTAGTTTTTTCGGCCTCTGATATTGTTTGTACTAGAGATTGGAACTTTTATGTTTTCTCAAGATTTGTTTTGGATTAGTACCCAGAGATGTTTTATCTTGAAGTAGCAGATGATGCAAATATGAGATGATGTGTCATATCTATGTTCTCTTCTAGGATATTCAACTTATAATCCTTTTGCTCATTTACCTATATGTGAATTGAACAGTACTCACATTCGTTTCAGTTGAGTGTGGAGTCCAATCAAACTATTCTTGTAGTTTCTTGTTCTTCAGTTTTGGTTATCAGCTGTGTTTTTTGTTCTTTGATTATCACATTATTTTATTGTCATTATTGTTCTTTCCTCTGCGTGCTGTTTACTGCTCTCCATTTCACATTGTTTCGTTGTTGTTATTGCTCTCATTTTTCTATTCCCTTTTTCAAACTGCTTGGAAATGCTTTATTTAAGCCGATGGTCTATAGGAAACAACCTCTCTATCTCTACGAGGTAGGGGTAAGGTCTGTATACACTCTACCCTCCCCAGACCCCACTTGTGGATTACACTTGGTATGTTGTTGTAAGCTGCTTTTGGGACACAGAACCTGTTAGTCTTGTTGGTAATAAAATTTGTTACTCTTTTGCTAATAATTTCAGGAGTGATGAAGACGAAGGAGGGGATTCAACAAGCCAATTTTTTAGTCCATCAAGTAGCTATTTTCATGATACTTCAGATATAGATTCGAGTAGTGTTAGTACTAGACATGAATTTTACAGTTTAAGGTCAGCTGGATCAAGTCCATCGGACAGCCCCTCTAGGATTCATTTTACTTCCAATAGAGTTGGGCATTCTGTACAGCAAGATCAAAATGAGATCCCAAGGTCTCAGAATAATGGTCCCTTTGATCAACAAGCCTTGTATGTTTTAAGAAGGTTTGAGAAAGGGACGAAGGATACAGAGACTGCTGATGCCAGTGTTGAAAATTTGTCTGTGTATCACAACCAGTTAGAGAAGCAGCAAAAGCCGTTCGATCTTAGAAATAGTGATCTCATATGGTTTCCTCCTCCACTTGATGAAGATGATGAGGATGAAAATAATTTCTTCACATATGATGATGAGGATGATGAAATTGGAGAATCGGCTACAATATTTTCTTCAAGTGCAAGCCTTACCACCATGGATAAAGAGCATGTGGATCACAAGGAACCTATGAAAGCTGCTGTACAGGGCCATTTCAGGGCTCTTGTCTTACAGTTATTGCAAGGTGAAGGAGTAGAGTCGGGGAAAGAAAGCGGTTCTGATGACTGGGTTGACATAGTTACATCACTAGCATGGCAAGCTGCGAATTTTGTGAAGCCAGATACTAGTGAAGGAAGCAGCATGGATCCTGGTTATTATGTAAAGGTGAAATGTGTAGCTTCTGGAAGTCCAAGGGAGAGGTAATTAGTCTTTTCTTTAAACATTTGCGTCTTACGCTTGGTTAGTCATGTCTCATCATTCAGTTTTGTTTCAATGCAGCACCCTTGTTAAAGGAGTAGTCTGTATGAAGAATATTAAACACAAGCGAATGAATTCACACTGCAAAAATGCTAGATTGCTTCTGTTAGGAGGAGCACTTGAGTACCAAAAAGTTCCCAATCAATTGGCCTCTTTTAACACATTATTGCAACAGGTATTTGGTAGATTTGTCTATCTTCCTATGATTTGAGAATTTGAGATAAGAGTAATTAGGGACAAGTTTATGAGTTCTATTATTCTAACAGGAAAGGGAGCATCTGAAGATGATTGTTTCAAAAATTGAGGCCCACCATCCTAATGTGCTACTTGTGGAGAAAAGTGTATCTTCTCATGCTCAGGAGTATCTACTGGAAAAAGAGATCTCTTTGGTGTTAAATGTTAAGCGGCCACTGCTGGAACGGATAGCCAGGTGCACTGGTGCTCTTATAACCCCGTCCATCGATAACATAGCCATGGCTAGATTGGGATATTGTGAGCTCTTTCATTTAGAAAAAGTTTCTGAAGAGCATGAACCTTCAAACCAGTTCAACAAGAAGCCATCAAAGACTTTGATGTTTTTTGATGGTTGTCCCAGGCGTTTAGGTTGCACGGTAATTTTGTCTGCCGCAGACTTCAAAAATTATTTTTTCTTCTGCTAAAACTTTTAAATGTTTGAGCTCTAATTAAGACTTATATCATGCATATTTCATAAGTACATTGGATTCAAAAAGTACGTTGTGCTAAAATTGTGAAACTCTCTATGGCTTAGTTCTTTGATATTCTCTTATTTATAGCCTATGTCTACTATTTATGCAGAACACCCTCGCCCATTCTTACACTCTTAGTAAGAAACAGAACAAAGGCCGGACTGGTTGTACTGCTGGTCTTCTCTTCCCATGAATGGATAAATTTCAAATGTCACCTGCTTGTTATGTAATTTATTTGGTAGTGTTTTAGACCAGTCCCTGAGCGTGACATGTCCACTTCTTTCCACACTTTGAATCCACAATATATAATACTCCTATGATTATAGTTGTGCTTACAATTCATAAATGATTTGAATTCACTGACAAACTTTTATGCCCTGGACACCTTAATGTTAATTCGGCGGTTTCATGTTCCCAATAGCTATAATAACAAACATTCACGAAATGATTATTCATGTAGTGTCATTTGGGGAATCTTAATGATGTAAGTGAAAAGGATCAGTGGTCTTACTATTCACGGCAAACCTTGACATATTGTGCGAAGCTATATCATGGAAAGTAAGTGTTTTCTCGAAGGGAATACAATTTTTTTCCTCGGGAGCAATGGGAGGGAAAAGAGAAGACAGTATAAGCCAAAGAAAACCATAGAGTGAAATTGATCGGTTCTTGTACACTCATGTTTGTCCAGTGTAAGCTAGCAATGCAATCCAAGTGATTCACTAGAGCAAATCATCTGCTCTCATCTTTCTGTTTGACCTGTGAGTACTTCTGTACAAAACAGACCTACATCATATCTACTCGAAAAATACCTATACTTTATAATATCACCTCTCTATTTTAGTTTTATACTCCCTTGCCTCTATAGTCTACACAATCTTTACTATTATTAATCATTTGTCTTAAATAAAATACTTATGTTGGGCTGTGTCTGATGACTTCTTCCGTGTCACTGAACATTCTCAATTCCAAGTAGTGGACATTTTACAAGAACTTCGTGAAATAGAAGTGGTCACTTATAACGTACACCATCTGCCATAGTGGATTATCACTCTAGTAAAATTTTGTAGGTTGCTTATGCTTTGATCAGCTGTAGCTAATCATCAGGTACCAGTCTAAAATGCTGTATTGATTCTGAAAATGCTTAATTAACTTTCATCTTGTTCTTTAGTCACTGAATTGATCCCTATAATGGTCTTGAGTTTCCATTAATGGTTATGTGAGTTAAAAAAATATTAACTAAGGAAAAAAAAGATCTTAAGACTGCATTGTCATAAAGGATCAGCAGTTATATCTTAGTTTAAATAGCAAGAGGTTGAATTTGTAAACCGATATTGCTGCAGTTATATCTTAGTTTAAATATCAAGAGGTTGAATTGTAAACCGATGTTAGTTAGCCTTTCATTTGACATTTTGTAGGTCTTGCTGAGAGGTCTGTGTTGTGAAGAGCTCAAGAAGGTGAAGAATGTCTTCCAGTATGCCGTCTTTGCGGCATATCATCTGTCCCTTGAGACATCATTCCTTGCGGATGAGGGTGCTAGTCTACCTAAAGTTTCCGTTGCCATACCAGAGATGACATCTGCAGATAATGCTATTTCAGTGATTTCTCATACTGCTTCCCCGGCAAGACACCATAGAGTTGGTAATGGCCCACATAACCATGTACGATCTGCCTGCTGCAATGCGGACGTTGGGTTACCAGTATCGTTGGTGAAGCATCATTACCCTCCTTTTAAAGATCCAACCATCCTAGATGATACCATTGAAGGATCACGAGTAACTTTAGGTCAAGGGGAGTTTCAACCAAGAGAATCGCTAGATCCGTCAAAGCTTGAGATATCAGATGAATTTGAACCCTCTAGTGAATCATATTCAGCTGCTGACAGTCGTCAAAGCATACTAGTATCATTTTCAAGTCGATGTATTCTAAATGGAAGTGTATGTGAACGTTCTCGGCTTCTTCGCATAAAGTTTTATGGATCTTTTGACAAGCCACTCGGGCGATTTCTTCTGGATGATCTTTTTGGTCAGGTAAAAGTTTACATAAGTCATCTTGTTATCTCCAATTTTAGTACTTTCGAGCTATTTATGTATGGCACTTCATGTTCCAGATACCTTCCTGTCAATCATGCAAGGAGCCAGCTGAGGACCATGTCATTTGTTATACACACCAGCAAGGGAACCTTACTATACATGTTAGACGGCAACCCTCAGTGAAGCTGCCTGGTGAGTGGGACAACAAGATATGGATGTGGCATCGATGCCTCAAGTGTGTCCATATAGAAGGAGTCCCACCAGCAACTCACAGAGTAGTAATGTCAGATGCTGCTTGGGGACTCTCATTTGGCAAGTTCTTGGATCTTAGTTTTTCAAACAATGCAACTGCCAACCGTGTTGCTAGATGTGGTCATTCTCTCCAACGGGACTGCCTCCGGTTTTATGGGTGCGTACATCGTAATATACCTTAACAATGTAGTTTATCGTCTGCCAGTAATGTGCAATCACTCTGATCATTCAATTGTTGGATTTGCAGCGGCTATTTAGAGAATAAAATTTCCCCATTTGCCTTTACAGGTGTGGAAGTATGATTGCATTCTTCCGCTATTCTCCTATTGATATTCTGTCAGTTTGTCTACCTCCATCAACTCTTATGTTCAGTAGCTATGAAGAGCAGGATTGGTTACGGAAAGAAACAGATGAGGTGCAATGATGCTGCATGTTTGGGATTTTTCTGGTCGTCTTTTTTATTTTTAGTTTTAGCTTCCAATAGCTCTTATTAATACTATACTATGCTTCCTGTAGCTATTGTGCAAAGCCAAAGCCTTGTATGCAGAGATATCCAGTGCTTTTCGCAGGATTGAAGAGAAAAGATCCTCTTTAGAACATGATCTATCTGATAAACCTGAGCTGGATGACTGCATCATGGAGTTAAAAGACTTGCTTATGAAAGAAAAGAGCGATTACCATGTAAGCACCAATTGGAGATTGATGTATAATACTTCTGCATGTTCCTTTTCATGGCAAATTATATGTATTCAAGTGTGTAGGATAAATGTACTCTTCTTCCTTATATTTGCTGCTTCTGTTTGTTTCTACAACAGGACTTGCTTCAAACTGCTGATGCAGAAACTTCAGAACGAGGGCAGGCAGTGGTTGACATTCTTGAACTAAATCGTTTGAGGCATTCCCTTGTGATTGCTTCACATGTTTGGGATCGTCGTCTTTTATCTGTGGAATCTCTCTTCCAAAAGACCTCTGGTTCAGAGTATACTGGATCTTGTAGTGAGCTGATAGATTGGAGAAATGACCCTCTCGAGCATGCCTATGAAGAGACCGAACCTATATTCTCAAACTTAGATGAATATCGTCAGAAACCTTTTCAGTCTGAACAGGAGGAGACTCACGGGTCACCTTGTGGGCTGGAAGAGTCCATGTTTACCTCATGTGAGTTCGAGAAAACGCAGGACATGCATATGGAAGGAGAAAATGCAGTTAATGGAACACCCTTGGAACGAGCTCCTTCAGCTGGTTCTGTTCTTTCTGATCAGATAGATTCTGCTTGGACTGGTACTGACCGATCTCCCAAAAAAGCTCTGTTAAATATAACATTAAAACGAAATGGATCTGAAGCTGCTCCTTTCAGACAACTGAGTCAACTTGATTATCCTCCTATTGCAAGGGTAAAATCACCAGCACGAGTTAAATCCTTCGACTCTGCACTGAGACTTCAAGAAAGAATCAAGAATGGATTGCCGCCTTCTTCACTGCATTTATCAGCAATTAGATCTTTTCATGCTTCTGGAGACTATAGAAATATGATCAGAGACCCTGTTATCAGTGTTCAGAGAACTTATTCTCTAATGTCACCTAATGAGGCTCAGAAGTTTAATCTCCTAATGAATTCATCACCCTCGTTTATTTCTTATGCATCTCTTATACATGATGGACCCAGATTAATGGTTCCACACAATGGATTCAATGACATTGTAATAGCTGTTTATGACAATGAACCTACTAGCATAATATCGTATGCTCTTATTTCCAAGGAGTATAAAGAACGGGTGACTGATAAGCCAAATGTGGCTGAAAGGGGTTGGAACACGAATGGCCTCAGGAAGGAGAATGGAGTGGCCTCTAATGTTTCAAGATGGCAGTCTTTTGGCTCTCTAGACATGGATTATATCCATCATGGAAGCCATGGTTCTGAAGATGCTTCCAGTACAATTAGTTCTATCTTTGCAGATTCCAAGACCTCCCCTCACTTAAGGATCTCTTTTGAGGACGAATCTTCAAATGCTGGCGGAAAGGTGAAGTTTTCTGTCACTTGTTACTTTGCTAAGCAGTTTGATGCTCTCAGGAAGAGATACTGTCCTGATGAACTGGACTTTATACGGTCTTTAAGCCGTTGTAAGAGATGGAGCGCTCAAGGAGGAAAGAGCAATGCTTATTTTGCTAAGTCATTGGATGAAAGATTCATAATAAAACAAGTTCAAAAAACTGAGTTAGAATCTTTTGAAGAATTTGGACCCAACTACTTCAAATATCTAACAGATTCTGTTAGCTCAAGAAGTCCAACTTGCCTTGCTAAAGTTCTAGGAATATATCAGGTTGGACTCCCTTTTTCTCTTTCTCTCTTTGTGTCTGTGCTATGCAGGCATGGTTTGGTGGTGAATAGAAATACTTCTCCTTTCATTTTGATAATGTTAAACTTGTTGCAGAATCTTATTTTAATTTATGCTGCATATACTAGGTTTCGGTCAAACATATGACAGGAGGCAGGGAAACGAAAATGGACTTGATTGTGATGGAGAATCTCTTTTTTGGAAGAACAATATCTAAGGTCTATGATCTTAAGGGGTCTCTAAGGTCCCGTTACAATGCAGACACAACTGGGGAAAACAGTGTGTTGTTGGACATGAATCTTTTAGAAACATTGCGTACCAAACCTATATTTCTTGGAAGCAAAGCAAAAAGAAGTCTGGAGAGAGCTATTTGGAACGATACATCCTTTTTAGCGGTAACTGCTTAGCTTCCAACTTTGAATTTCAAGATTTCTTTTATTATATTAAAGCAACTACTATTGTGCGTCAGTCCCAAACAAGTTCGGGTTGGGTATATGAATCTTCATTGATCAAGTTTCTCCATTAAATTCATCTTAAGCCATCATTATACAAAATATTCTCTATATCTCCTACTGGCATAATAACCTCTAATAGGCTAAAAGACTCCTAGAACTTAGAAGCAAAGTATCCTAAGTACTATGTAAGAAATGTGATTATGGGGAGGGCACACTAGTCTCCTTTGGTTTTGTGAGAACTTTATTAACGAATACTTTAGGTTGGCACACTACTATATGGCAAAACGTTTGTTGGAGTGAAAGGCTCTAAACTGATTGAAAATGTTCTCTTAGCTGGTTTACATTTGTTTATTAGTGCTCCATAGAGTTGAGTCGCCTCTTTCTCTTCTTTATGCTTTTAGTTTGAGTGATGACTAATGGAGTTTCTCTTCTTGGCAGTCGGTTGATGTGATGGATTACTCTTTGCTAGTTGGGGTGGACGAAGAGCGCAAGGAGCTAGTCTTAGGGATCATTGATTTTATGAGACAATATACTTGGGACAAGCACTTGGAGACATGGGTTAAGGCATCCGGCATACTTGGTGGACCAAAGAATGCATTACCAACTATTGTTTCTCCGATACAATACAAGAAAAGATTCAGAAAGGCGATGACAAGCTATTTTCTCACCCTGCCTGATCAATGGTCATCTTGAAACATCTTAAATTCATTACAAGAACTTTATATCAATAAGCAAAACCAAAATGGCATTTGCAAAGAACAGCAGGAAGGAAAGTTGATAAATTCCAGTTGGTCCATTATGTTTTTTTTTTAGTGTAGGATAGGAATACTCCTTACTGGTATCTTGTATGTTGAGAAATCTGGCAAAATGTATCATTTACAGACTTCATCTAGAAAATTGATCTCTTTTAGCAAACTACTTCCCATTCTTTGCAACTTTCTTCTGATATTGCTGTTATTAGACATTTTATTATCAATGTTAACATTGTGCATTGCTTAAATGACCTACTCGGGCGGGGTCATCTAGTCGTGGCTTGAAGCGGTGAGGGATGTTTTTTCCTTCCACTTTCGTGTTTGGGTTTGAGTCAAGTCAAGTGAAGAACTACCATAAAGAGCAAGTTGGTTAAGTATATTGTGGAGATTTTCTTCCTTCTACTTTTGTGTTTGGGTTTGAGTCAAGTCGAAAGAAGAATCACCATAGTTGGTCAAGTATATCGCGGAGATTTTCTTCCTTCTACTTTTGTGTTTGGGTTTGAGTCAAGTCGAGTGAAGAACTACCATAAAGAGAAAGTTAGTAAAGTATATCGCGGAGATTTTCTTCCTTCTACTTTTGTGTTTGGGTTTGAATCAAGTCGAGTGAAGAACTTCCGTAAAGAGAAAGTTGGTCAAGTATATCGCGGAGATTTTCTTCCTTCTACTTTTGTGTTTGGGTTTGAGTCAAGTCGAGTAAAAAACTACCATAAAGAGCAAGTTGGTTAGGTATAACGTGGAGATTTTCTGATTTTCTTTCTACTACTTTTGTGTTCGGGTTTGAGTCAAGTCGAGTGAAGAACAAACCATAAAGAGCAAGTTAGTTAAGTGTAATATACATTTGTTAAATCAGCATCCAACTCAACTACACAATTCTCTTCTTGCTTGAAATGTACCTAATTTATTAGAAAAGCGACTAGTCACTTAAAAAATGAGCTCAACGGTGTTGAGGGAGCCACATCATGTGGAATACCTAGGTCTCATTGCAAGATTCATTTTATAATTGTAGGTCATAAAGGCGATCAGTTTTAACTTTAATATAATTATGATCGTGTACAAGGGTTATGATATAAGCGCAAAAAATCTCACATGAGGGGGAAAAAGACGGTCTTTTTTATGCTTTTATGCAATTTAAAAGGTACTAGTACTTTTTATAAGAGTATTTGTCTAAATAGCTTTTTATTACTTTTTTTTAAAACGTCTTATTTATTAGCAAGCATTCAACTAATTAGAGCATTTAAGCTAGATTTGATCAAATAAAATAAAAAGTACTTTAACAAATAACCTGTTGTTCGTTTAAGACGTCTACTCTAAAATAAATTGGGAAAAAGCACAAATATATTCCCAAACTATCGTAAATGGTATGCAAATATCTTCCGTCATACTTTTAGGGCATTGGTGCTCCTGTCATCCAAAAACTAGAGCATATATGCTCTTCACTCTAACAGAAGATCACTAAATAGGGACACGTGACACAATCTTATCCGTCGATCCAATATTTAATAAATGTCGATCGGTGGATAAGATTATGACACGTGTATGTCCATTAGTATAAACGGTATATATGCTCTAGTTTTGGACGACAGGGGCACTAATGTCCCAAAAATATGATAGAGGATATATGTATACCATTTATAATAGTTCGGGATATATTTATCTTTTTTTCCAAATAAATTTAGTAAAATCATTAACAATCAATAATGTAGTATTGATTGTTTTCACAATAGTATAATTTTTATTAATTAAATATATATTGTCATTATTTTAGTTTTTCTTTGCATGTGAAAGAGAACTAACTTTCAAAGCATTGACAATTGTAACAACCTTTTTAATTTTTATTTATGTATGAATTACATTTTCTGTAAAGCACATGTGATCCTACTGGATATTGACAGGAGAGTGTCCTATTACATTGTATTATTCTGATAAAGACAGTGTTTTGAATAAAGCGTGTTATTTTCTGTCTTTACATAATGTTACGTATTTTTAGTTTGAAGGGCAAATCTATAAGAAAAATACAGTATGATAAAGTAAATGATTGAAAAGTTAAGATAATGATGTGATCATACCATTTAGTCCTCACACAAAAATGAGTTTTTATTGTTACTTAATGGTAGATGAAGGAAAATATTTTATTTATAAACTTTTGTAATTTTTATTTTTTGTATTTCTGTGTATTGAAAATAACTAGTAACATCGTTATTTAAAAAAGTAACAAACAAATTAAATGAAGATTAGAAACCACTCTAACTAACAAATCATAATTAAACATAAAAAAGTAAATACCATAAATAACAAATGACTTTGCTTGAATCGTCGTCGGACTCTTACCATTTTATCAAAGTCTTAGGGAACCTTTTTAATGCGCGTAGAATTATTTAGTATATTTAAGACCAACATTGTGTTATTTTCTAAGTTGAGTCACTACCAAGCAAAAAGTAGTTTGGACCAAGAAAAGTTTTGCCAGCCAATTTCCTCCTAGGGTGTTTTAGGTATGAAGGAAAAAAAATTCTATAAATAATTTTTAAAATTTATTTTTCTAGTATTAGGAATTTAGGATGATAAAGCAAATAAAATATTATTCTAAGAACATTTATATGTAATCTAGCAAAACTTTATACAAATGAGATAAGGTGGTGACTGAAGGTTCAGGAATCAGTGAAACTATTTTCTTTTTCTTGAAATTGGCTTAATCAAATATGAGAAAATTGATAGAGAATTGATCAATTTAGCAAGGCTACTTATCAATTTCAAAATCTATAACAATAAGTCAATAAGTCAATAGCGTATAAGAAGAATTACTTTTTAAAAAAGGAATACCATAATGTTGAATGTTGATCTTAGTTAGTGATTTAATCATGGTAACAAAAGAGATATTTAGTGGTAAATATTTTTTTTTAGCGGTAATATTTATTGCTATAAAAATATTTAGCAGCAAATGTGTCAATGTCATCTAGAGTTACTAAAGTCTTTAACGACATTGTATATAGAGTGTTAATTATAAATACTCATTTTTATTATTATCGCTAAATATAATATAACGACAAGTGATCACCTATGAACAATGTTATAATAACTTTACGTACCATATTAGTTTAAAATTTAAATCTGTCAAGTGAAAGAAGTTACATTCTTGAGAAAAAAAAAGCACCAATTCATCCAACCTCATAGTCATAGGTAAGTCGAACACGATAAAACATGAGAAAGGTGTTGGATATATAAAGAAATATACACATTAGGTAATATGAACATGTTTCAACATTTTTTATCAAAGATTTTGAAGTTGAAACTTCGACATGCATTTCACTTTGAATAAAATTTAAAGTTTTGTGAGTGAAAGTGAAATTTCTACCAAAATCTGATGAGTTTAGTCTTGGGAGCTTAAAAATATTTTAAAGATAAAATTTTCAAAGTCTGATCAAATTTGATCCATACCAAACACTAGGTTAAACCTTGGAATAGTGCATGTTTAAGCTCAAGTCGAACAATATCACTATTTAATCAAGTGACATATAAATCAAGAAGACATTTGAGACCACAAAATTAAAGAGTATTTTGATACATTCTTCATACCTTTTATTTAAGATCAAAAGATTCAAAAATTTTCTTTATTTTCTTAAATTTCGTGTCAAGTTAAAACCATACAAACAAATTCAAACAGAGTAAGTAATTCTTAGAAATGATGCCTCATTGATTGAGAGATCATACTTGTACTTTTCCCTTTCAAAAGATCATGTTTCAACCAACTTGCACACGTCTTGACTAATTACATGAAATATCTACTACCTTCCACCAAAACAAATACCGAGTAACGCTTCCTCATAGACAGAAAATAAGGCTGCTGGCCATTATCCCAGAATCATTAACAGCAGATAGCATCAGTCCATGCCATTAGTACTATGGAATGAAAGATCTGTAGAAGCCAGAAAATATTATACTTGATTCTTCTGCAGAAGGTAATGCAGCATCAATTTACAAGACATTACAAGTAGAAGGATAAAGGAAAAGAAAGTACAATTTTTCACATATCAAAATGTTTCATTTATACAGAGTTGATAAATTTCCGTCACACCTTAGCGTGGCAAACATCAAATTGATCAATTAGTAACAAATAATGAAAAGAAACAGGTCAAACGAATCAGTGACTCACTCGAAAACAGACTAAATAGATACACTGATGCAACGAACAATGAGAATGAATTATTTTCTCATGTTCGTTTTCTCAGATTTTATATCACACTATAAATGGAATCGTGTAATTCACGGTTAGGTAAGAATGAAAGAAGCAATTAATGAATCCTTCACTGATAGAATACCAGTCAAGGTTGCAGAGGTTTTCGAAGGTGCTCCAACAATGAAGTAGCCTTCCTCTTAGCCCTCTCTGTGCCAGTATTAGCAAGCTCTGTAAGAGGTATAAGTGCACCGAGCCTACAAAGGCAAGATAAATTCACAGTATCTCTTTTGCACCAGGAGAGCAAGATAGCAGCAGCATTCTCTTTATTACGAGGTAGACCTGTCCTTAGTAGATCTATCAATACAGGGATCGTGCTAGCTTTAGCTATGGCAGCCTTGGCCTCTTGGTGGCTGGCAAGAACTGAAAGAATGGTCAAAGCTTCATCAACCATGCAGTTGCTTGAATCTTTCAGCATCATTAATAGTGCTGGTATAATCCCTGCCCGAACAGCCCTGCCCTTGTTTCCTTGATATATGCATAAGTTAAATAATGCTGTTGCAGCGTCTTTCTTCCCTCTGGTGCTTCCAATCTGAAGCAATTCTACCAGAGCTGGGATGGCCCCCGATGCACCTATTATAATTTTGTTCTCATCTCCAAGTGATAAACTAAAGATGGTCGCTGCTGCATTTTCTTTTGCTTCCATGCTTCCAGCTCTGAGAACTTGAACAATTGAAGGAACAGCACCGGCAAGCATGATAAGCCCCTTGTTGTTGTCAAATATAGAAAGGTTAAGAATAGAAGTGACGGCATTTTCTTGGATTTGACCATCTTCAGATGTCAACAAGTTGACTAACACCGGGATTGCTCCAGCTTCAGCAATCAAAACTCTGTTGTCTGTGCTTCTTTTGGATAGAGACCGGATCTCCGCTACTGCAGCCCTCCGATCATCAGTGGACCTGCTTGAAAGTTTGCGTACAATTGCCTCAATAGCTGCAATATCCCCACTAACATCACGAAACGATCCATCACTTCGCTTTATTCTCCCATTTGCCAATGCAGTTGGCTGCTCTACATTGTTCTTTGCACACCAATCAGAAATGAGACTTCTTAAAGCAATATTTGGTGTCAGCGTAAGATCTTGGAGTATTTGCTGAGTTTTTGGGCATCTTGTGTTGCCACCGTCTATCCATCTTTGTATGAAAGATCTCTCGTAAGTCTGTAGGAATAAGAAAAGTCTACATTAAGCATTACTTCTAGCACACTACATTTGAAGATTTTACACCTAAAAGAAACAATCCAAGAATAACTTCCATCTAAAAGCCAAAGATAGGCAAATATGCAGTCAAATGATAATGTATCAGACTGACAAGGACAGTACCTGTCCAGTGGCCACAATTACAGGATCCCTCATGAGCTCAAGGGATATAGGGCAAAGATACTCTTCAGGAATTATAGGAGAATTGGGCTTCTTATTCTCCACAACATTCTTGCTGGGTGAGTCATCTTCCCTGGCCAAACCAGGACTTTTGGGAGAAGTAACCTCAGAATTTTTGGATGAATTCCTTAGATTTTCTGGTTCCTGAACTATCTGAACACAATCATTACCGTTTGGGGTGTTACCTAAGGGAAGATCTCCAAGTTTTGGCCTAACTTCATGATCAATATTGCCAACATTCTCTAGATGTAAACTTCCAACTCCCCTACTGCCCGACTGAAGCGGATCAATCTCCTTATCTAATGGTTGGGATAATGCTCGAGATAATACATTTGAAGTCAAAGGTCCACCATACCTCTCTTTAGCTCGTGTCAACTGTGATCTGACCAATTCAACCTGGAAACGTGGAAACATTAAGGGGGAAATCCAACGGAGAAAGCAACATAACCAGGAAAAAGTAAAACCTCAAAACAAACCTGCTCTTGTACTTCTTCTGATATGTCAAACTGGTCATATGGTAAGCTGCCTAGGGATTTCACCAATTTCCATGTTACACATTGAAATTGAAAGACAATTTTCTTCCTTTCCACGTCCTTCAATCAAGAAACAACACACTTTGAGAATGGCACACAATATTAGCTTGAATGAAACTTGCTACAAAAGAACTTCAGTAAACTGTCGGAAAATTGAAGATTTCAATAATAAAAGTTCCTTTTAATTAAATGTCACCGTGAAGAGAAAACTTGCATCATTCTTTTCATAAGTGTGGATTATGCACAATGTGGCAAATGAATCTTAATTCTTAATCAAATCAAACAACTTTAAATCTACACAACCCCAAAAGGATCTCTTGCCAAATCTTACATCCAAATTATCATATCTTCCCAATACCTAACACAGAAAAAGTCAAAGGAACCTTCATTCTTTCTACCAAAAATTATCCACCTTCAAACACAGAACCACAAAATGAGAGCAAAATTTTCTTTTCTGATAACCATGGTGTCTTTGCCAGCTTGAGCGCACCTCGAGTAATTCCACGAGATACCTATAACCTCCCACCAACAATAGGTAACACATAACTCTGTCCACCAAAGCTATAGGACAAATGAGAAGATATATATCACTTTAGCATTATCTACCATTGGAACCTGAGACCTCGTGGTTCTCAACCCACTTCATTGATCACTAATCCACACCATTGGGTTTCCAAAATGATCAACACATAACAGGAAAAACAACTACATTGCTAGATTTCACAATTTTCAGCTAAAAAACTTAGAATTTGGGAATTCACATGTCAATTCCCCCTACCTACCCACCCCACCTCCAACTTAACTACCCAAGTACAGATACACAAATTAAAAAAAAAACAAGTTTACTGAGGATCAGCACTATATACTTACAGCTGAGATCTTGGGATCAAAGTCATTTGCTGCTAAAAGAAGTCTTTTTGCAGCTTTGAGAGCTATGGAGAGATCATACAAGCATGAATCATGGGAAGATGATGAAGAACCCAAATGGGTGTTGGAATCTCTGATTTCCTCAAGCAAATAAGCCAAAAGGGACACTCTTCTAGCCAAATCAGTACAATCTTTCTTGAAGAAACCAGCAAATCCGGCACCGGAAATTCGACAAACGTCATGAACAACCTGGAGAGGGATTTTGGTAGAGTCGCCGGCGACGGCGGTGGGTTCTCCGCCGGCCATGGTGGTGGTTGGTGGAGATAGTTGAGTTGGATTCCGGTATCTATACAACCACAATGCAACAACTATGTGGTACCAATGGGGTTTATGAAGCTTGGGTTAAAAGGGTAGTGGGGGTGGTGGGGTGGATTTTTTATTTATTTATTTTTTAAAGAAAAAGAGGAAATTAAGGGGAAACTTGGTCTCAAATATTAATCTTTGTAAAAAATTAAATTTTAAATCAAGGTCGAATACATCGACAATCTTCCAAACTTATCGATAAATTTTATTTGGATGTTGAAATTATGAGATGTACCAAGTAATTATCAAAATATATGATAAATCGTTAATATTAAAGAATTTTGAAATAGTATCACATAAATTAGAATGGAAAAAATAGTAAAAGAGTTTGTGAAGTATATTATCTTAAGATAGACATAAGTAACATATTAAAAATATTTTTTAACCTTGTGGTTAAAGAAAAAACTTAGGATGTTGAGTTTATGAAATTCTAAATAAATCATTTATACATATTAAGTAAAATTTAGAATACAAATTCAGAATTTGATCAAATTTAATGAATTCTTCTGAACTTGTAAATAAATTTGTAATTTTATCCGTGCTTGTAATCTTAAACATGTTATTTCATTTCTGCCATTAAATAAAACAAGACTAATAGAATTAAAAAATTACTAAATATATATTAAAAGAATTATAATGAAAAAGACAGACGGAGATGAATGGAGTAAAACAAGAAAGGGGTAGCAAAAAGAAGATAATGTACGTAAATTATTATTATTTTTAAATAAAAGAGAAAAATAATTCTATAATTTTGATTGTTTACTCAAAAAAAATAAAAAGGTGCAACTGAATTTGTACGCAAAATTTAAAGAATGTTAGGATTGAATTGATTAAGGTAAAACGTAAAAATATATAAGCAAATAAAGTTATGGATAAAAAAAAATAAGCTAAGATAATATGAATGAATTATATAAGATTAAAATAAATATAACTTATATTGTCCTGATTGTAATTATATCTTTAATTAATAGAGATATCTACGAGCAAACTTAACGAAAATTCAATGCGGATTGAACTAATAAGTAATAATATTACTAAATCGAAATTCAAGTATTCAATGATGATGATCAACAATGTGGTATATGTATGATTCTATTGATTTTATAGGGGTAAATTCTTAGGATATGATAACCATAAATAATTCCCGTTTTAACTTATGATAAATGAGTAAATAACACCAATGCAATCACTAGAACAATTATATAATGATTAGCACTGTTCTTTGATGACTCTTTTATCAATATGTCCTAGTCTTATTTCCGCATTGATCTTACGTTCGATTCATTTTGCTTCTTCAAGATGGATCACTTCTATTGTTGTTTTTATTGCTCTTGTTTTCTTCCATAAGTTATCATCCAATTTGTTGATCTTAAGTCCCATTTATTTTAACCTTATATATTGGTTATGAAGTAAGTGACCGAAATAAATCAACATCGATTGTGGTATAATGGTGGAATTGCTCCAATACCCTAAATCAAATGTTTTGAGTTTACATCTTGGATATAGAGAAAATTTTGTTGGAAGCTTCATCCTCTAATGATTCTTGGACTCCTTACATGGTACGATTTGAATTTAATTGATAGTTCAATACTGATAATTCTCAGATATCGAATGAATAAAAATTTGGTGGAGATAGAAAGAGATTGTGGAAATTTGGTAAGGAAAATATTAGGAGAGAAAAAAACAAAAGAATACAGTTGGAAGTAGAATATTTGACGGTTCATAGCTCATAAGAAGCTGTAAAGATATAACCAAAACTATTATTTTTTTTAATAATCTTTTTAGCAAATGATTGATCCAATTTTACTTTCTTTTTTTTATTTTAAAAAAAGAAAAACATTGTTCCTTGTGGAATATAGGGGAATTGGAAGATAGCTGGAGAAGTTCCTCATTTGTCAATTTGACAATTGGGGTCTTAATTTGAGCCACTAATTTCTAATGGTAGGTCCAAAAAGGATTTTGTTGTTAAAAAAAAAAGTGAAAATGTGTTTAAGAGTTAGGACGAGAGGGAGTTGCTCGGATAGTAAATATTCTTTATTTTTAATTCGAAAATTGTCATAAGTTCAAGTCACTAAGGGAGCAAAAAAGAAGAGAACTCCTACAAAGGAGTTACGATGAATGGGGTAAGTTTTCAAAAAGACTTAAAATAATTTAATTAAGGTTTTTTTTAAAATATTTAAATTTAATTATGTCAATTTTGTATTGATTTGATTTTCTATCCTTTTTTTTGGGTTATTATTATAATGATAGTTAAATTGAATAACTACGAATGTTTTGATTTAAGGATTCATAGACAAATTATTTTTATCATTGAAATAGATTTTGGACTTATCGAAATAAAGACTAAAAATCAAACTAGTATTAAAGACAAAGAACTAGATTACGTATGTATATGTATGTGATAATGTGATTATAATTTTAAATATGCATTTCTGTTTTTCTCTTCCAATTTAGTTTGACACATGACACAATCAACAACTACATTCATTACCATTAACGAATGTGGTGTTCTGAATGAGACAACGCATCCCATAATCAGAGGTTTTGAATTTGAGCCTTGGATATGAAAAAAATTTCTTGGTGGGGAAGACTTTCACCAAAAGGTGCCCTACGCGATATGAATCCAAAATAACCGAACTCTTTAAGATTTCTAAATTGTTTGTGCAATCCTACACATATGCAAGAACTCTACTTGCTCGGAAATATTCTTATTTTAAAAAGCGCCAAAAACTATACCTCTAAGGTTAATGGTCATATCTCAACTAAAATACGGGCCAAATTATCCACAAACTTTCGACTCAAGGCATTCGCTAATCGCTATCATGTTAGCCTCGCATCATATCTTAGAAACACAATACCGAAGAAGTTGATGATCTATTTAAAATAACTTCTTTATCCTTGATGTAGAATACAATCTGCATACACTCTACTTTTCTCAAATCTCATTTTTATTAAATTATATTGCATATATTGTTACAAAAATAATTTTATGCTAGCCATTTCCCATTTAATAAGGTATCTTAAAATGGTCTTCACTCTACTCCACTAACTTCTTAAAATTCTTTTTTACCTAATATACTATACATATCATGCAAGAAACTATTAATTTCTTGAAAAGTGGAGATAGTCAGAAATTTTTAGTTTATGAGTTCTAAGTCATATTCATTTTTATTTATTGAATTTTAGAGAGACATATTAAATAATTATTTTAGTATATTAATATAAAGCTTAAGTCAAAGCTACCTGGATTGGGTAAGCAAGTTTATGGTCATGGTGGACCTACGATTTTATCTTTTTTAAAAGTAGTCTCTACTTATTTATTATTTTTTCTGTTTTAATTTGTTTGTTTGATTTTAACTTTAAACGAATTATTATTTTTTGAAAAAATAATCCTTTGGGTCTTAAACATGTTATGTAGAAAATCGTAACTATAAAGTTGCAGAAAAAAATAATTCTTTTTGAAGTAAATTAAGAAAAATAAATATGATAAATAAATTACAACGGACGGGATAGTTGGTTGTTGGATGACCACATCTTTATGGCTTTTTTTAAGGGACTTAGCTTACAAAACCAAATAGAGGGAAGGAACTAATCTTTTTTTCTTTTTGTTAAAAAATTTATTTGGTCAAATGACTTATTCTTGCATATTATATAATACATAAGTTAGATTCTAAAATGATAATGTTGACAGTCTGGATATATTTTTAGCACAAGTTGTTGTTCATTTTCTTTGGTAGGAGTATATAATATGAGGCGGAGCCAAGTTGAAGCAAGGGGTTTATTTGCGGAAAATTATATCTGAACTGTTTATGTGTTTATTTTTCATATTTTCTATGTTAATAATAAAAATTCTAGTTTCTTCGTAAATTAATATTATTTATTTATTTATTACTAGTTGAAATTATTTTATTTTTTCAAGTATAAAAAGTTTGTTAGGATTCCAAGTTTGGTAGGAGGAGTATAGTATATATTTATAATATATTACGTAAATATAAGAAATTAAATCGTGGCATCGACAAAGTTGCCAGCAAATTGAAAAAATGGACGGCCATTGGTTATGGCGGAATTTGTGGATGTTAATTTAGTTAGTTTTTTTTTTTTTTTGGACCATTTCAAAGAAATTATACAAGTCCAAATTTATGTTAAGTTTTTTTTTTCTTTTTCTCTTCATATAAGTCAAAATAATAACCCTTATCTACAAAGAAAAAGATTTTTTAGAAAACGGATAAATACAAACATATGTTCGGGTGAGGTCGGTGTGAAATTTTTCAATTTTTTTTTGTTCAGTTGATGAATTTTTTTGAAAAAACATATTTAATGAGAAATAATTAGTTCATTAAAAATTAATAAATGAGTTCTTTAGTATAAGTAGGAAAAACAAGTTTACAAGATGTTTTTCAATGATTATATTCTCCTCAACCTTTAATCGAAGCAAAATCAGATATATATATTTTACTTACATACCAAAGTTCTAAACATAAAAAAAAAAAGTTAGAAATGGAAAGAAACTCAAATAAAGAAAAGGATTATTTCCTTTCTCCTAATACCAATTAGTGTCTTCTTCTTTTTTTCCTCTTGTAAAATACTATATGTCTAAGCAATATATGTTGAAATATGTTTAATTTGTGTGTTGATTATTCCACATTATTAAAATTAAAAAAATAGTAGTAAAATAAGTTTATGTCCCTACCGCTGAGTCGAAGCAATTTTGCGCTATTTTTACAGATATCGCGAAATAACAGAGTTAGGATGAATGAGCTCAATCGTTTTACTCCTTTCTTAGGAGCTCTAACAGAATTTGAACTCATTATATTTTTTACCATCTTTTTAGTTCTTAGAAGCTTCAATGAGATTTGAACTCGTGATATTTTTTACCACCTTTTATTCCTTTGGTGATTCAAACTCAAAAGTGAAGAGTGCTTACTGCTTACCATCTGAACATGGCGATATACTAACAAATCAATTAATGCTTGAGACCACAACTTGAAGTGTTGGCCTGGATCCAATGCATGATATAATAAGTATTTTTTTTTCTTCATATAAGTCAAATTTATTCTTATCTCCAAAGAAGAAAATAAAAGGGAGGATAAATACAAATCCATATTTGTGTCGAATGGAAAGTGATGTTAAAGTAAGACAAATTAAGAAAATGTTTTATTGTGTATTTCTAAAACAAAGTTGATTTTTTTTTTTTTTGTAAAATACTATGTCTAAGCAATGTATTTTGTCATGGGAGTTGAAGTTGGAATGGTGGTGTTTGATCAAATTTGCACTACTTACGTGTTATTTATAATATTTTTTTCACTGTCTTCTTTTTTATATTTGAATTTACTGATGAGAGTCTTTCGAAAATAGTTTTTCTATCTTTATGACATTACTTATCAAATTTCACTGAATGTATTATTATTGTTGTATTCTCAATAATTGGAACAAGTTATGTTGAGAAAGAAAATGCTTTATTGGGGTAGCAGAAATTGTGGTTCTAAATCTTTTCATAGAATTGTTAGAATGATGTTTACCTAGTGTTACTTTGATGTGGTGTACATTTGTTGGAATATATATAGTATTAATTGTGTTTAGAAATAATGTATCCTTATAGAATAATTATTTTTTCGATTTTTATAAAAAAAATATTAAATAGATGTGTATTTGTTTGTGTCTTTTACTTATTTAAATTTTAGTTTCTAGAAAAAAAAAATTAAATAATCGATCTTTATAAGTTATAAAGATTATGTTCACAATTTAAGATGAAACTTGAATATATTCATCTATATGATCGTAGAATAAAATTAAATATATTTTATTTTGATTTTGAGGATGAAATTATAATTTTCTAAACTCTACATATTTTATAGGTATTGAACGAATCAAGTGAAAATAAATATTTTGTAGGTATTTGGTAAAGTGTCATCCACCCATCCTTGTAACTTGATAATATGTACATATCCTTGCAATTCAATATTTGTGATTTCTTCGATCTCACTTCTCTCTCTATATATATAAAGAAGTTGGACTTTCCCTAGTATTGCTTGCAAAAAAATTAAAATCTTGCGTTTTGATATCTTGTTCTATACTTCAATTTTATGTATCACTCTCTCATATATATAAAAATGAAAGAGATAATTTTATGATTTCTTACTTTAGGCTAATAAATTTGTTATCTCCCATTGAACTATATATATTTATACCCAAACAATAATAATTAATTTATTGAGGAATTTGTTTGTCATAGGCTCTTCAAGCGCCATTTTGAGGTGAAAATCACACAAGTTGCTAGGTCATTGAAAAAAGTCAGGGTAATACAATTCAATCTATCTTACTGTATCTGTTTAAATGATACAAGTCTTAGTTAAGATGTTTAAGTAAAATGGTATCATCTTTAGATGCTCCTGATGAATTTACTCTTTAAATAATTACAAGATATAATACAATTATTAAATTTTATAACATATATATACACCTAAATACATATTTTTGTATCTAAAAACTCTAGCCACAATTCTACCCACCCAACCTCACATGTTCACCTTCACGATAGTTTGTTGGCGTTTTTGTTGCTCGCTAAAAAATGATTGCCACTTCACGGAGATTGACATATATATAACATACACTTTATATACACTTCATATACAATTGATCTTTCATACAATTGACCAATATTGTGTACATACCATTTCAAAACACATACATTAAATCTGATTGGCCACACATAAATTTTATATATACATATACTTTTAGTTTGGCTTAAGTCATCCACAGTAACTCAAAGTTGTCCGCATATTTCATTTAAACACCTCTACTAGACTCTGTACCTATTGAACACTTATACTATTCAAAACTAGTACCTATTAAACATTTTTCGCTGATGTGACATGGGAAGTGCAGTACACATACATTCAGAGTGTGAGAGACCATTTTTTTATTTTTTGAAAAAAATCTCTTTCTTCTTCCTTAATTAAACATAATTACTTTCACCACCATTTCCACCCATCCACCCTTCTCTTTTCTCTCTTATCGTCAACCACCTCACTCTCTCCCTCACCACTACCATATTCATCTGGAAAGCACCACTACCATTTTCAAGAATTAAAAATTTTAACTTGAAATTGAGTTTCCTTTGGCACCAAGCCCACAAACGAAATAAAAAGAAGCAAATGGAAGTGGGTTCAGCTACAAACAACTTAATTTCGAAATTTCTTTTTTCAAAAATAAGTATTTTTTCTTCTAAATATAGCTTAATTCCTTCATTAACGGTTTAATTTCTTTCCGCAACAAAGACGAGCAAAGGGATGAAAATACAGAAATTGAAGAAGCGTTGATTTCAAACAAACAAAACAATTTCAGAATTCCTTTTCTAGAGTTGAAAATTTTCTCCACTAAAACATCTCAATTTCACCATTAATGGTTTCTTTCAACTTCCTTTAGAAACTGAGAAGATTAAAAAAAGGATAAAAATGAAGAAATCGAAGAAGGATATGTAGTTTGCTATTTCAAGGAAAATTTGAATAAAGAGGCGCGATGGTGGATCGAAAGAGGCTATAGGTCCACGGTTGGGCAGACAAAGACCTTTTTTCCTTTTTTTTTTAATTGTAATTTTTAATAAATATTTTGGCTCAAAGTGCCATATGTACGTTATTCATTCGTCAAATTGCCACATCAGCGCAAGTGTATTACACACCTCTTATACTTTTAGTTATTTGTCAAAAAAGTGTTCAAATGGTTTAAATTCGAGCTGGTGTAGGTGTTCAATAGGTATAAGGTTAGATTGAGGTGTCTAAGTGAAATATGCGGACAATTTTGAGTGGCTGTGGATGACTTAAGCCTTTAGTTTCTACTTTGAAATCACATACATACATACATACATATATACAGTTAATAAGTATATACAACTACAAACAACTTAATTTCGAAATTTCTTTTTTCAAAAATAAGTATTTTTTTCTTCTAAATATAGCTTAATTCCTTCATTAACGATTTAATTTCTTTCCGCAACAAATACGTGCAAAGGGATGAAAATACAGAAATTGAAAAAGCGTTGATTTCAAACAAACAAAACAATTTCAGAATTTCTTTTCTAGAGTTGAAAATTTTCTCCACTGAAACATCTCAATTTCACCATTAATGGTTTCTTTCAACTTCCTTTAGAAACTGAGAAGATTAAAAAAAGGATTAAAATGAAGAAATCGAAGAAGGATATGTAGTTTGCTATTTCAAGGAAAATTTGAACAAAGAGGCGCGATGGTGGATCGAAAGAGGCTATAGGTCCACGGTTGGGCAGACAAAGACCTTTTTTCCTTTTTTTTTAATTGTAATTTTTAATAAATATTTTGGCTCAAAGTGCCATATGTACGTTATTCATTCGTCAAATTGCCACATCAGCACAAGTGTATTACACACCTCTTATACTTTTAGTTATTTGTCAAAAAAGTGTTCAAATGGTTCAAATTCGAGCTGGTGTAGGTGTTCAATATGTATAAGGTTAGATTGAGGTGTCTAAGTGAAATATGCAGACAACTTTGAGTGGCTGTGGATGACTTAAGCCTTTAGTTTCTACTTTGAAATCACATATATACATACATATATACAGTTGGTCACACATGCATCCAACTTCTTTTTTATAAATATTTTTTTAAAACAAAAACATGATTAGAAAAAAAAATCAATGTATGCTTTCCGTCCATTGTGATTGTCACGTAGAAGTTTTATAAATAGCTAAGAGATAGCAAAAAGAAAAATTACATGGATTGGTACCTTTTAATGAGTAATTACCGATTTTAGCGATACTTTTTATTTATTACCATTCATAACAATACTATGTTAAATTTGCAATATGTATTAAAAGTGAATTATATATGTATGCAGTATATATGTATTATAACTATTTTTTAAAATATACTATGCTTGTTTGGTAAGAAGTTGACTCATTATATTATAAGTGTATTAAAATGTGTGATAAACGTATTAACCATCAATAAAACTTGTATTATATGTGAATAATAAATTGTTCTTTGTAATATGTATTGAAACTGTATTATAAATGTATTAAAAGTGATCAAGTGAAGAAAAAAAAGTTATTGCTATAAATGGTAAATATTTTTTAAAATTAGTCTATTTATGTAAGTTTCCCATAGAAAAAAATCATAAATTGAAATTTCATTGGGCTCCTTAACAAGCATAAGAAACCAGGCCTAGCTTTTTGAGCCCAAAACATTAGGCCCAACTAAAGGGTCAAATTGCTTTCTTTATTGTAAAAATTATGCAAACCACATAGTGTAATAGACAAATTAGATCTTATCCCTACTCTTTCATTAATTACAAAAATCCCTTTTTTTTTATATCTTTCGGATACATAATTGTGAGGACAGATACATTAATTTAAACACTTTTGTTATCAGTTTACTGTGCTAAATAAGGGACTAAAAACAGAAAATATTATTGAATCCCACAAATCAAGCGTACGTTTCTTTCTTCTAACAATCAATCGTTCACAAAAAGGTAACATAACTAGGAAATTAAAATTTCAAATTGTGTCTCCTTGTTCTTCCAAAAAACAGCGGAAGCTTCATTCAAAAAAATTTGCAGCAAATTTTTGTGAATATTTGGATATTGTTAAGGCATTCGAGAATATGGGAAAGTGATGTTAGGTACGAGCGATACAAAAGTGATGGGATAATGGTTGGGGAAAATATTTCACTCGTGAACCTTATTTCCGCCATTGCAGCTGAGTTAAAAGATCTTATAACAAAAAGTATGTGAACAAATAATCGTGTGATACACAGATCGTATAACTTTCTTTATTTTTTTAATTTGTTTGTTATTATATTATTCATGATACACTATTATTTGCAAATTATATTCATAATTAGGTTGCATCTTATGTATTGGGTGTTGCATCATATGTGTAAGGTGTTTAGATTTGTGTATCATTGCTTGATAATTACAAAGTATCATATACGTTTGAAATATTTATTCGTTCTTTTAATGTATCAATGAATAGAAACAGATAATTGTGGTACATAAGTGTGTTTTGTATCATTTTTTTTTATATGTATCTAAAACATGTAAAACTGTGGGGACAATAATATGTATGATAAACTAAGAGTATATATGATCCGTTGAGTTGAGTTATAATAATCTATCTTGAAGTGTAATTTTTTTTGGAATGATACAATAAACATTAAATGATAAATATAATTGGTACAATTGCAGCTATGTATTAGTGTGTTATGCAGTTCCAATGGAATCAATGTCGAACAAAAGTGATTGTTCAGTTCCAGAATGTGTTTTGGAAGAAGTTGTCTTGCCTCCAAGATACAAAAGAATACCCAATAGATCAAGGGTAAAAAAGAAGGAAAATTCAGATGAAAAACTAACATCAAACACGAACTGTTACGGGAGATGTGGACAAAATGGCCACAATCGAAGAACTTGTACTTTCTTCCCGAAAGAATCTTGATCAATACTTTTTTGGAGTACTTTGTTTTTTCAGATCTAATAATTCTCAAACTATAACATTTTTTTCCCACTGTTACAAATGTTTACATTAAAAAGTACTTTTAGCTTACTAATTTTTTATTCAATAAATTGAAATGTTATGTTTTCCAGTTCTGCCTATATTTTTTTATTGTTAATTTATGATAGAATGAATTGGGTATATATATATTGTGTATTGTTTTGTGTTTGATACAAAGTTATTTTTAAAATATACATTGTATTGGTTAAGTAATTAATGTATATGTAACCGCTAATAAGTACTGAAAATACTATTACATTGCAATGATTTGTTTAACATAATGAATCTGATACTTAATTCTTTGAAAAAATTTGTATCGGATAATATAGTATCAAGTGTTATGATATGTACCGTATAAGAGTTGTGATGTGCATCGGATAACATAATGTTAAAAGGTACTAAATTTATTACAAATTAAGAGCATTGTAATAGTTGTAAATATATAGTATCAGATTTTGTGAGACACATCAATTTCTGATTTTGAAAGCATGATAAATAATAATTGTGTATCATATGCATAATATATTTTTTTGGCAAATTTGTATCAGCTTATAATATAGTATCAAGTGTAGTCATTTGTACCAAATTTATAAGAGACATAATGTTAAAAGGTACTAAATATATTGAAAATTAACTGATTTGCATCAAGTATAAATATATAGTATCAGGTGTTGTGATACATACAAGTTTGTTATATTGAAAGTAATCGTGTATCATATACATAATAAGTTTTGAAAAATCTTGTATCTTCTAATAATATAGTATCAACTATAGTGATGTGTACTATACTTATAAGAGACAAAATTTAACAAGGTATTAAATATATTGAAAACAAAATGAAAAGCGAAATAAACAATTTTTAACATAAAAACTCTTCACATTTAGACGTAGTATCTTTAAAAGGGAAGAAATACTCAAAAGCACTAATTAATGTATCTTAAAAACAATAGATATCAACAACTGTCGGTGAATCGATACATAAAAATCTATTATACATTAACAAGATCATCTTCTGTTGGTGGAGTGTAGTCACTCTTCGACTTTGTAGGATCATCATTCTCGCTAACATATCTCGTCTCGGCCTTATTGAGACCATACATTCATAACAATGTTGCATATCTTGTGCAAAGATAGTCACTTCGAAAATCATTAGATGGGATGCTGATTTCATCGCTCAGAAATTCAACAAAAACAACAAAAAACATTCCACAGTCACAACAAAAAAGAAGAAGATACATTATAAAAACAGATCAAATGTGTAAGTAAAGAAAAATTGATTCAATAGTTACAACTTGTCGCTTTCTTGTTGCATAGTATCTTGAACAAATTCCACCTCAAACGAATGTTGTGGATCCAATAGTTCAACAAGGGAAGACATAAATTTAAAACAAAATAAATAAATACTAAAATACATGGTTCAAAATACATACACTGGATAGTGTAGGTCGAGATTTGGCAGGGGCAACCTTTCTACCTTTTTTTTTGTTGTTTTTCAACCTTTGCTTTTTCGATGATGCAGGTTGATGCATGTACATCTTTTTTCGTTTTTGCCTTTTCTGAACTTTGATCTACCATTGTTAAAGGATCCTGCAACATTTTAGATATGTTTTTTGTCCATTTGGGATTATCAGAATCAAAGATTCGATTAGTATTAGGTGTAACTATTTAGGTAATCCCAATGCTAAATGAAGGAGCATCTATATATATTAGACAAAATGATGAAACAAGAAAAACGAAGAAAATTGAAGAAGATGAAAGTACCTACAGATCTGAAATTAGTTGAATAGAGAGAGAAACCTCTTGAAATTCAAATTTTGATTAATGTGGTAACTGATTTGATTATGTGAGTAAAAAGAGGGAGAAATTGAAGGAGTAAATATAGGAGTTAAAAACGTGAGTTAGGAGTAGATTGAAATAATGTATCCGGCAGTTGGGTTTTGAGTGAAAAGAAGGGATTTTCGTATTATTTTAAAATGGTAGGGAAATATTGAGAATACTGTAACTAATGATGTATACTTTGGTAATTTTTCCTAATTTATTTTAGCCCATTTCTAAAGAAAACCCATCAGAATACACCAACAGTACCAACCAGCGACCTCGTCTTTTTCTTCACCAGAAAAACAATACCCAGCGACTCAGTTAGGGAAATTCACCCCAAGCAAGCCGGCACCCTCTTCATTCTAATATTAAGTTAGGGAAAAGTTGGGAAAAATATTGAAGAAAAACAATGAAAGAAGTAAGGTTTTACGTTTCTAATTTATTGCTGGAGTTTTTGAAGTCGTATTTGGTGTGGAGTCGTTGCTCCCCAACAGGTAATTTCCGTTTTGACCTTAGCTCGTTGAAGTTTTCTATCCCTCTTTTCCTTTCCCCTTTGAATAGTTCTGGTTTATTTGTTGATGGTTGATGAGTAGCTGTGAGTTGGTACCTTTGGTTGATTAAGACATACAAGGGCCAGTTTTAAGCTGATTTTCGTGTTTTGTTCATCTCGTCTCCATGGTTTTATTTTCTTGCTTCTCGTATATTTATTGGGGTATTGTCTGTTTGGTTTTACCCTTTTGTTACTTCAAAGTGTGAGGATTAGTAGCTTCAAGTTTTCTTTGTCGATAGTTACTTGGTCAAGTTTGTTCGAATCTTAAAGCTAGTTGATATGGATTTGTATGTGATATTACCATTTCCAATTGATTTCTTGCTCTTATTTCTCTAGGCTTATTACTTTGTGAAAATTGATTTTTTTTTTCAAGTGTGGTCACTGTTTACCAATTATGCCCATAATGTGTATGACTATTTTGTGTTGTTTTAGTTTAGTGTTGGACTTTAGCATGTTTACTTTGATATTTGTCCAGGTATTTGTCTGCTTATTTGGGTTTGCTTCTAGAATGGTAGCTTGATTCGATTCCCTTTGGTTAAAGTCGTATTTAGAGCAGCATGTTTTAGATTGGACAAATTTTCATCAAGTGTGCGGTTTTGTATCTCTGTTTTTTACACATTTTGATTTTAGCATCTTTTTCCTCCAAATTGTTGCTTAATTTTGTGCTTGCTGGTATGATCCTCTTATTAAAAAAAGTTTGGAATTGACTTCGACCTCGAAATCAATCATTTTGTTGTTTTATTGTGAGCCTTGACAAGAGTTCTTAATTTTCACCGCCTTTAATGCATCAGTATGTTTATGTGGATAAATTTTTCTTCCTTTATGTCTAATTTACTTGATTCTTGCCATAATTAATTGCCCCTTAAAAAATTGTTTCGCGCTTATGCTGATATTTAGGCAGTGTCATTCATTCTATTTCACTATTTTCTCATATTAAGCCATATAATTGTTACTTGTGTGTTTTATTCATTTATGTTGCATGTGACCAATCCGAGTCCATTTTGGACTCTTCCCGTTGCCTCCTTGCATTTTCGAGTATCGAGTTAGCCCTCAGGTGTCGAAGAGCAAGTCCTCGAAAATCGACGCACAGGTGTTCGGAGAAGATACAGGATTGTATACATCTAGTGTATACGGAAATCAAGAAATTGACTCAAAAAGCCTTAAAATTTTTGTTTTAGTTTTGTATTGTGTTGTAATTGGGCCTAAGCTCATTTTTACTTACTTATTATTACTTGTTAGTTCTTAGTACAGGTGGAAGACTTGGGCCTTAAGAAATACATTTTCTTTATGTTAGACTAAGACATGTGCAAGTGATTTAAATGGGCCAAAGACCCAAAACGAAATTAGCCCCAAGTACTGGCCTAGAGGGACAGAGAACTAGACTTGGGCCTAAGTTTCTCTCGCTATTTTATTGTTTATATATGTTTACTTATTACTTGTTGTTAATCTTAGGGTTTCAAAATTTAATTTCCTCCAAGAATAGCCATTTTGAGTTAAAATTAAATCAATACTTATTTCCAAATTTACATTTAGAATATATATTGTATTTTATTCAAGTAAATACCCCTTATAATATTTCCCTTCCTCCTAAGAATGATTTTAAGTTGTACGATCGTTATTTTCTCAATTTTAATTAAATTGCCTATTTTCTTAAAACATTAGCCAAATATTAGTTATCGGAAAACTGCATGTTAGCTGGTGTTCTAGGTGCTTTACAACCCTTCCTGGAACACTAATATGAATCCCGAACCCCCTTTAATATTTTCATTAGATTTTTGTTTTTAATCTTTTGAAAAAAATAGTTTTTTTTTATTTTCACTCTAAAAATTAAGTGGTGACTCTCTAAAAAACATGTGTTTTCTCTTTTTTAAATAAAACACAGGTGTTTTTGCTTGTGGTTGTAGGTTAATAAAGCAGCTTAAGAATGATAGCAACTATTTCATAGGTTCCCAAAGGGGTTGCAAAGTTTGTACCAACTGAGGTTAATCCACTTTCAAAGGAGGAAATTGAACAGATTTGAAGAGTGGCTTTTTTGATAAACGGTACGTGTTAATTTTTTCATAATGTTTTTCCTCAATATCCGAAAGTGGTGAGAACCCAAGTTGAGAAGCCTAGAATGTAGGCAGAGCTTATCATTTCCTCGTGAAGGTAGAGAGGGTGTTTCGAATAATGCATAATCATTAGTACCAATTAAATTAGTACTGTTGAAACGTCTAGGCTAAATATCAACTTGTTTCAGTGAGTTTGAGTGAGCATTATCAGAATGAATTAACCGTTCAGGTGGTGTATTGCATGTTATTTGATTCGGCAACACTGATGCTTTTCTCATATCATACAATTCACAGAGAAATTTTTTTTGTTGTGGGTAACACTCTGTTTGGATAATTGTTATGTATTGTTTTATAATGTGTTGTGTTGTATTACTTAAATGAATACAATGTTTGGATATATTGTATTGTTCTTACCTACATAATGTCACACATCAATGATTTGGAAGATAAATCTACAAGAAAAGTAGGATACAAGATCGAGCAAACAACTGTTGACACCGAATTTTGGACCTCCGCATATAGATTAATCATCAAGTTTCTTCAATTTCAGAATGATTTAAAATATTTAGTTTATTAAAAAAAAAAAAAAAAAAAAAATAATAATAAAAAATAAAATAAAATAATAATAATAATAAAAAAATATATATATATAGTTGGCAAGTCATTTTTTAAATAGTTTTGTCGCCTTTTATGTTTTTCAAATAATATATATGTTTTTATATAATTATGTATAGGGTCAGTATATTTTATAAATATTTGAAAATCATCTCAAAAAGATTTTAATTTTAGTAAGTATTTTATTAAATTAGTTTAGTTTAAATTATGGTTATGATTTTGAATAATTAGTTTACAATTAAGTTAATTATTATATTTTCTTAAGATTAAGAAGATCGTAAATTAATTGTATCGATTCGTCTCATTTAAGGTTTTTAGCCGAATTCACTAATTAGATCAATTTGGCCACATTCCTAATTCATTGGCAAGATTTGTAATGCAATTGACCACTCAATTCGGTTAAAATTGTAACTTATTCGCCAAATCTCCTAAACCCATTTGGGACAAAACCATTTTGGGCCTTTATTTTGCAACTTCCAGCAACCCAAAACAATGCCTCAATTTCCAGCCCACTTCTCCCTTTCTCAAATTAATTTCAGCAGCCCACAATATTCCTTTCAACCCAACCTACAATAACAACATCAATACACCAGCCGACCCGCTTCTTCACACACAAAGAACCCAGAAACACGATGGTTTCCAAACGAAAATCGCGTCCAGATACAACAATAAAATATGAATCGCACGTCATTCTTTTCTCTCATTCTTATTCGCTCGTACTCGAAGCCAGTTGTTGTAATCCCGCACCTCAAGAGTCGTTGCTCCAACAATCAAGCGCCCAGATCATTTTTCCGTTGGGAATGGTACAAATTCCAGTTGATTGAGCCTTATCTTCCAAGAAGAATTCGAATTTCAAATTCAGAAACTCCCTCCCAACCGAGCCCTATTTTCCTCCTATAAATAGCCCATGTTCATATTCATTGAGAGGGTTAGAGATAGTTGATTTTGGGTTGGGAAAATATATAAGAAGAAAGATACGTCGAAGATAGAAAAGAAAAACTTAAGAAAAAACTGAAATTCATGGAGGATAGATAGGAAAATAGAGTTAGAATTTAGGACAATAGTGCTCATAATACTAAAGTTTTTGGGTTTACTATCTTGGGTTCAAGTTTTCGTCGAAATCTTTTGAAGTTGTTGGTGGAGTCGCTTTCTTCGCTTGTGATTCCAGTTCGCTTCCCAGAGAAAGGTATAAAGTGTGTTTATCATGTTATGAGATGTTTGTTTTGAGATGGATTTTGCAAAGCTTTGTGTTGATTTATTGTCTAAATTGGTATGTTTTCTCTTGTTTCATTTTTAATGTGTGCTTTAGGATGATTTCTTCAATTCCCAATGTGCAAAGAATTGTACTAAGGCTTTGTTGTGTTATTTTGTTATTTTTAGTTGCCACTTTATTTAATTTTAGGGATACAAGCATTTGTCTCTTTGAAGGAATTAATCAATAATTGTATCTTTTATTCCTTTGGTGTTAAAGTGGCAGCATGGTTAATATATTTTCTGTAACCCATTTTTTTTTTGCTTTTCTGAATTATATTTTGAATCAGTTTTCCTTTAGTCATTTGTTAATTACTCTCTCTTTTGTTTTCTTGCATGAACCTTTGAGTTGAGTCCACCAGACTCCTTCATCTTTTCTCACGTGCGTTCATGTTGAGCCAAAGAGGCTCAATCTTTTCCTTTTCAAGTCGAAAACCGAAGAACATCGTGTTATGGAGTCCAAGAAGGGCTGTATACATGATGTATACAACAATATACAGTGATATACATACACTGTATATGTTGTACTAAAGCAACAAAAATGGGCCGAAAGCACTCTTAAGTTTCAGTTTTGTATTATGTTGTAATTGGGCCAAAAGCCCATCTGTTTGGTGTTATTTTGTTAGTTTAGGACATGTGGAGGCAGGGTCCCAAAAGCCAAAGAACAAGTAGTCTCTATATTAGTTTAGGACAGGTTGAAGTGGGCTAAGAAGCCCAAATCAGAACTAGGTCCAACTACTGGCCCAGGCGGACATAACAAGACTTGGGCCTGAAACTTCTCTCCCTCTTTATTTTATTTGTTTTCGTATTTGCCTAATTGTTTATTTGCTAGTTAATTCTAAGATTTTTTTCGTAACTCAATTCCCCAAAAGATGAACCAACCATATCGTTTAAAATTAAAAAGAAGTATATTTTACTTAAATTGACTTTAAAAGGGAAAAACGATTCCAAGTGTTAAGTGTTATCTCTTCAAACAGAGTATGCTTTTATTTTAAAATCATTAGCCAAATAGTTAATTATCGGATAACCGCGTGTAAACGGGCATTTTGGGTGCTTTCAAATTCTTCTCGAAATGCTAATAAGAACCCCGAACCCCTTCGAAATGTAGTACTTGGTCTTTCTTGGAATAAGGAATATAGGTACGGTAATTTGATTGATGAGTGTTTGATGTTTGCCAGTGTATCTCTTTGAGACTTAGTCAAATTTCAAATCATATTATTCAACATTCTATGCAGGAATATACTTGCTAGTGCTAGTGCTGATCATACCGTCAAGGTTTGGGATGTGACTACCGAAGCCTGTAATCTCACTATGAATGACCATACTGACAAGGTAGAATTTAGAAAATTTAGCAGTTCTATAAACATCTCAGCGTGTTGTATCAGAACCCCAGTAACCTAGATAAAGTTAAAATATCTCATCTTTGCTAGAGTTTTGGAATATGACTGATGAAAGTTGAATTACATATAGAACATTAGACTAACTTGCTTACAAATTATTGAAAGAAGTAGATTCATTGTCTTGCTATATTTGACAGGTTCAAGCAATTGCATGAAATTCATTTTCTCCACAGATTCTTCTGAGCGGGTCATTCGATCATACAGTTTGCTTGGTGATAGAACACTTCTCTTTTTTCTTTTTTTGCCCCCCTTTATTCTTGAAAGTTAGGATTGTGGATTTGTTTCTTACTTTAAGATGCTAATTAATGTTTCAACATGTCTTGCAGAAGGATGGGAGGAAACCCTCTCACAGTGGATTTGGGTTTTCAGTTGGTGCTGATGTTGAAAGCTTGGATTGGGATCCGCATTCGGAGCATTCATATGTGGTCAGTGCTCGCATCATGTTTGTTATTAATTCAATATGTGTTGAGGCTTTATTTGCTTTGGTATGCTACAAGATAATATAATTCTTTTGATTTTGATATGGGAATCATTAGTGGAGAGATTGTTAACGACTCTTAGCATTAGTATGAGAACTGAGGATGGGATTGGGGGTGGAATGTTTTGAAATTAAGTTTGACAATTAGTTTACTTTTCCCTCGTGCATATTAGTCATATATTTTTTGCTTGTTGAACTTTTTGACATATATTATTTATTTAATACAGAAAATTGGAAGTATTTATCCGTCTCCGAGTCTCTATGGACTTAAATGAAAATATACACTTGATGAATTCAAAACGCTGCATAATTATGTTTCCCCTAGGCTCAATCACTAAATTTCTGTACCTTATAACTGTATGACACCTAAGAGTTTTTTTTGGAAAGGATGAATAAATTCATTTTAAAGTCAGGAAGATATTAAGAAATTGCTAACCAAATCAGAGTTCCTTAAAAATTCCAGGTCAGCTTGGAGAACGGTACCGTTACTAGTTTTGACATCCGTGCTGCTAGTTCTGCTTCGACTTCTGAGAGGGCCTTTTTTTTTTTTTGGCTTTACCCTTATTTAATGTTTCCTTTTCAACATTTGTCTTCCTCACTTTGCTCGTGTATTGTTGGGCAGCTTCTTGCAACTGGCTCCACGGTCAAGATGGTACTTAAAAATTCAAGTTGATGCTAACAACTCAAGCTTACTACAAATCTACCCAGTTGGACCAGTATAAAAGTTAAACCCAATACAAACAGATTCACTGTCTATTATGTGCTCACAATCAATAGTAAGCTATAAACCACTTGAAACTGAAACTCGCTAAAAACACGTTCTACATAGAGAACTTAGTTTAAAATTTTCCTATTAATCATAATTTTGCTAGCATAATATTAAATTTTCATTTTACACCTACAATTAATTGTTTAAAAAAGTGTAACAATTTTGTATACTTTTATAAATAAAAAGTTAGAATTCGTGGAATAAATCAAAAACATCAATATTCCATATTTAGAGTATGAAACTACGTTGATATGAATTAGGAGATAATTATACTTATATTTCTAGAGTAATGTACAAATGTTATCAGTCCGTCGACAAATCATGAACTTAATATCTCATGTAATGATGTAGAGGTGAAGAGCTAACATATAATCCACTCAAGTATGATATGTGAGATAATACTCGTAGAAATGTCATGATAACAATTAATTATAAATTTTATATTTATATAATTAATTGTTTAATTATTTGTACGTATATAACCTTCAATGTCTAATCTCGTTTTATGAAATATACAATAGAACATCGTAAATTACTGTACAAACCAAGTTCTATCAAGATTATTACGTTCGATCTTGAATGGATGTCAAGTGTAGTGATCATATCGTAGGCAATGACTTGTAAAGGATAATTCATCGGAGTATGAAATACGTTGATAAATTATATACTCCTCGAGTAGTTTAACAAATCAAGTCTTATATATTAGTGTTTCATATATGAAATACATTATCAATTACCGATGATCAATTCAAGGAGATTTATATATTAAATTTGATATTGATAAACTTTATTGTTGATCGATAAAATTAAATTTATATAATTAGGAGGTATATAAATTAAATTTATAAAATTAAACTTTTGTTGATGTGTATTTAAATTAAATTTATAATTTATATTGTCACACCCCTTTTTGCGCACGGGCAATGAGGGTTTTTCCAATTTAAGTGACAGTATTGATTTAAGGATCATTTTATTTTTTTCAGAGTCGTCACTTGGAATTGAGTTATGATGTTCCAAGTCACCTTTTTGTTTAATCCCTAATCAAAAGGAAATGACTCTTTATTTGGTCTGCGAACCAGAAATTCGGGTAAGGAATTCTGTTGACCGAGGGGAAGGTATTAGGTATCCCTCGATTTCCGTGATTTTAGCACAGTTGCTTTTATTGACTTATACTTATGTTTACTATCTTTTGGATATATCGTGTCTACAGACCATGGTTTGCTTATATTTTTTTATTGTTGAATTTTATTGGGTCTCAACCTAGATGCGTAACCGCATTCTTGGTCTTGACATTTAGAGGCATAACTGTCTTTTCCTCTCAAATACCTCACACCTAATAATTCCTATTTACACTTCTTGATTTAAATTAATGAAAGTTTAATTTTTAAAATAATTTGGCCAATGTGCGTAACTGTATCCTTGAATTTGGCCAAAGTGCGTAACCGCATCCTTAAATTTGGCCAAGGTGCGTAACCGCATCCTTGAGTTTCTTAAGTATCTAAGATGTGGAACCATATTCTTAATTGAGATGAAATTTAATTATTATTGTTACATGAACTAACAAAAATTAAAAAAATATTTTTCTAATACATAATGAGTTATTCTTATAATAGTTGTCAATATACCACATTAAAAATATTTCCTTAAATATTAGAATAAATAATATCTTCATTGTTTAGTTATATGTAAGATTTTAAACAATTATATTTCAACATTATAATATCAAAATTAAACACATAAATTTTGAGCAATTTCATAATATTGGAATCAAGTCTTATATAATCATGAAATAAAACTATACTATGAACATTTATTATGTAAGAAACATCCTTCTTCTTAAGGAGTTGGACCTATACAATAAACACTAAGTCAATAAACACTAGTACCCTATTTAGATTATTATTTTTTATGACCAAATTCACTATTAAAACAAAAACCAAATTAAATCAATATAGTATACCATTGTGCCCAACAAAATAACATAAGTCAAACTACAATTAATACGAGTTGACGTTGTCGCACCCTATTTCGAACCGGCCGAAACAGTTCACAACATAATGTGGCTGACACTCTGTTTTGGAAAAACTGCTTTTGTTTGTTTTAGAGTCGCCACCTAAATTTTAAGGAAAATATTAGGAAAACCATTTTTTATGTAAGTGTAAACTCTGTTTAGATTTGCGAAACCAGTGAGATTCTAAGTAAGGGTTTTGATTACTCGAGGGGAAGGTGTTAAGCACCCCTCAGAGCCTATCCAAAGATAGTCCTTAAACTCAATTTAGGAAAATATGATTAGGAAAACTTGTTTATTTATTTTCTTTTAATGATTAAACGATAAGTTATTAGTTAGTTTAAGAAAAGGATACAATACAAGGTACGACATATATATGTCTTATAAAATATATTTAATAGTAGTGTTGTGGAATAAAGAAATAAATGTACTTAAATATATGATATATTCATATAAAATATATATATATATAAATAGGTATATAAAAATTATCCTAGAAATATATAGATGTTGAATTTGCGAAAATCTATCGTCTTATTAAGACGTAAAAATAAGATAGTAGTTGAGTGTAAATATGTAGTAATATGTGATGTGTAATTTGAATGAAAATATATAAAATGGAGTTTTCTAAAATAAACAAACAAATACAATAAATAATAATGATACTAAATGTTAAAATATCATATAAAGGCTTGTGATTTTAAATATATTTATTATGAAGTGTAATATATACATTTAAGTTGTTCAAATCATATGAATGTTTATCATTCTTTTTACATGTAGGGATAAGTTGATGATAAATTATATGTAATAAAATAATATGTATATTTAGGTGTAGGCATTTATAAATTATAAAATAAATAAATAACATTAGTAGAAGAGATAGTAGATAATACTAGGTTATGTGAAGAAAATATAGAGTATATACCTTTATATGTACGACATATATATGTGTACCTTGTATTTGAACCTGTTTGCATATCTAAAATTTGAAATAGCATGTTAAAAAGATTAAAATGTTATTAGCAATGTTTGATTCAAAAAAGTAAATATAGTCAATACATTTTATAAAGGGGTGATGTAAAGAGTAAAAAAATCGATCTAGTTATTGAGGTAATCCAACCCAAAGTTGTTCTACCTTTAGCTTTTAAGGTTTAAAAAATTGACGTCTAATTATTTCAAAGGTAAAAAAAATCCAAATATTGAACTAAATAACACTAAGATTAATCCTTATTAATGGTATATTTAACTCGTGTAGTTTTAGGTAAGAAATTTTATTATCATAAAGGAAGCGTTAAGCATCCTTTAAGGAGCTACTAACACGGTTATTGTCAAACTTAAGCTAATAAGATAGCAACAAAAAAATGAATAAATTTGTTCATAAGCTCTACAAGATAACAAGCTATTAGATTTTTAAAAAAAGGGTAGTGATAAATGTGTATAGATAAGAAGGAAAAGGGAAATATGTTTTTTTTTTTTTTGCAAATTTAAATTTGAAGTATTTGGTCTTACTTGGAACAAACAACTTAAGCCACACATCCTTTTTAAGACTAAAAGAACAACAATCTTAACAAACTATAACACTTGTTTTGCACTCTTAGAAATAGTGCACTTTTAATCTCTCAAACTATAATGTTTTTAGTTTCAAAATATGCACTTTAGGGTCCTAAGAGAAATGGGTTTCAAACGAAGAAAAATTGCACATTTACGCTTGAAAATCTGCAAAAATGAAGTTGTTAAAAAAGCTGTAGTTTTTTTTTTTTATATCTTTTAAAATCTGTATTTTTTGAAGCTTAAATTTTGCACTTCAAAGCCCACAAAAGGGGCAGTGTTTTGAGCTTCAAAACCAGCAGTTTTTACACTCAAACTATGTATATTTTGAACTCAAAATCTACACCCTTTTTGAGCTCAAAAGCTGCGTTTTTGAGACTCAATATACCACTCTTAAGCTATCAAGAAAGTGATATATTTAATCATAAAAATCTGCATTTTCTCTCAACCTTAAATTCTGTACTTCGAACCACCAAAATCTGCATTTTAGGGTACTAAAATCTGCACTTTGGGTTACCCAAAGTCATACTTTAAGCACTTAGTTTATCAAACACAAATCTGAAATAGGTACTTAATATTTTTGAAAAGATTGTTCCTTAGTTCCTTTCTTTGAAAAGACATGCTTTCACAACCACAAAGCGTCAAGTAACAAATAAACTTAGTTGGAAAATGTTATTATAAGCTAAATAACTATAATGAACCCAATATCTAAAGGGAAGCGAGGTGGGCAGCTGCACCTTACCCATCGTTCTAAGTTGATTCGTACAAACCCAAACAAAATAAAAGCAAGCTTATATAAGAGTGAATACTAATGTGTAGGATGTTAGTCGAAAGACAACATTATAAGTGTAAGTATATGTAAAAAAAATATGAAGCTTTGGAGAAAAAGAGAAAGCGCTGAACACTATTTGACGCGATAAAGGGCTGCGAGACACGAGCTTATGCGGCTATTAGTCGCTTCTCTGGTTTGGACAGAGACGGAGTTGTGCCACAACTCCAAATGCGCTCCCAAGTACATGTGCAAAAATAAGAGAAAAGAAAAAAATATAAAAATTAGCAAATGAGCTTCAAACTTATGAGAAGCAAATCAAAATGAATTTCACATAGGCGTCTGGTGAAACAAATTTGAATCAACTTAAACCAATAAACACATTAGTAGACATGATTTTTACCACTTAATATCTTTCTAAGATTCATGTACAGTTAGATATGGAGTATATGATTTAGAAGTATTTATTCATCTTTTGAGCCTAGCAAGAGAAGCAAACAATTATAACACACAGTTTCTAAGGAATAGACACAATCTGCATTTAGAACCAAATTCTAAGAAGTAGAGAAATGATGTTAGAAATATTTCTGCGGACTATTAAGTAAAGCTGGACTAGTCTTAAGCTATCAGATTCGTAATAACATAAGATAACAACTATGTGCAAACTGAAATCTGCGAAATTTCAGCAAAGTAAATGATGCATACTTAGACCAAAACAGAGAAGGAGGCATCACATTCATGAAGTCGTTCGTGTTCTATCCTATGTCAAGATATCACGAGAAGAGACACAATCAACTAAAACCAACTGGAAGCACACCAAAATAGACAAAAAAAAACTTACAGGTCTTGTATACTTCACATTATTTCTTGAGCAAAAGTAAATTTTCCTTCTTCATTACTAACTTTAGACAAACACCAGTCCCGGACGAAATAGACGCAGAGAATCAAACAACCAACTTAATCATTTAGGAACCAATGCGTATTAAGATCAATCCTATAGATTCAAAGCAAAACGACAACAAAGGTAACAAAACAGGGAAAACAGGGAAATATTTTACCATTCCTACGACTTGGTTGATTCAGGGAGAGAGCTTTTAACGTGAAAATATTCATCAAATCATGTCAAAATGTTTAACATACAGATATTTGGGCGGCAAGTACGTTCCAAACCATTTAACTTAAAGATCTTTAGCTAAAAGGGAAGTGCGATCAACTAAAGCTAACAGAACGGCGCAATAAGACAGATTAGGATGAATTTAATGGTCTTAACTGTATGTGTTTAGACAAGTATAACTTAGACGAGGCATGTTCATGTCATAATACTATCTGGCAGCAAGCGACGAAACAGTACCAACAATTCCCAGAAAACGACACAACCGAACTAAACTTGGACAACCTCTAATAACAAAGGGATGACCAAATGAATATAAATGGAAGAATCATTCATTCTGCAAGACGGTCACAAAAATGAAGCTTTACTAATCCAGGCAACAACTATGGATCTGTACTCGAAAATAAGCACGATAATAGTAGAATAAAGATTCGTCTAACATAATGAGGTTCTATAACAATGAACATTCAGACTATTCTGAATAAAACGAAACAGTGATTCAAATAATTTTAAGAATAAGATAAATCATGACGAAAATAAGACACTGATTCAAATTAACAATTCACTATTTCACATACAACAGCTCAGATCATTTTTATTCGCAACCAACAAGATAAAGGAGAAAGAGTAACAAAATGTACCTTTTCTGGGGCAGCAAACAAGAGCTTCAATGTCAAGATTCCAACTTAGAACTTCCTCCAAACTCAAAGTCAAAACAGAGAACCAAAGAACAAGAAAAAAAAAAAATTTCGAACTCTAACAAAACTTGAAGTGGTTGCGATTTTTGCTTCTCTTGAGCGATTCTTGGATTTTTTTCCCTGTTTTGTGGATTACTTTTGGGCGTTCATCCCTGATCTTCGAATGAGGCAAAACACCTCTTATATAGGCAAAATTTGGATCCGGATTTGAAACTCAAAATTATTAAAACCCATAGTGTAATGCGAGGGACGAGTGAAATCTTGAAAAGATCACCCTTTTTTAGGCTCCTCAGACTTGAGACCTAAGATCTCCTTCAATTCTTGAGTTTTCTTCTCCATGTAACAAGGGAAAAGGGTGGGATTATTGACGGCCGTGTCAAAGAAAGGTGATGGAGGGGACTTAAAGTTGATAGGAAGAGGCCATGATTGATGGACGGCGTGGGGAGATATATTGATGACCACCGGAAATTGCCATTTTCCGGTGGTCTATAGGCGGAAACAATGGCAGAGGAGAGAGATCGATGGGAGTTTGATGGGAGAGGGGCCATTTTTTGGGAAGAGAAACGTATGGGGAAGGAGGAGGTTCTGGAAAAAGAAAAGTATGCGGATGATGGGTTGTACTATTTGGAAAAGATGAATTTTTGGGATTTAATTTGGGCCGTCCGATCATTTGATCGGATGGTTGGTAAAAATAAAGAGTTTAAAAATAATAATAATAATAATAATTATATATATATATGTAAAAGGATGAATTAATTAAGGCTGTTAGATTAGATTGTAAGGATGAGATCAAATCTAAAGAAACACAATCCATGTGCTTGCCTACGTGGCATACACGGATTGGCCGGTTTAATAAGACTTGAATTGCCAAAATTGCTCAAATTAAAAATCATTTAAATTATAACTACTTCTTTATTAAATAGTCATAATTTATTAAATTAAAAATAATTATTTTACAAGACTAGCTTATTTGATAAAATTAGTCACTCTTAAAATTAAATTAATATAAATTAGTAAATCATCCATTAACTAAGCTTTCAAATTTTAATAAATGTACGAAAAATATCTATTGCGACAAAGGAATTATATTTGAACCACAATAGATTCAATTCTTAAGAAGAACAACATTTATTTTAAAAATGAGAAAGTAAGTGGTAATATAATATTTTAAAGAAATAACATTTAAGAAATAAATTTATCAAGTCAAATAAATAATTAAATTTTATTTTTTTGTACTCCTATAAAATTTCATAACACATATTTTATTATTATTATTATTGTTAGATGTGGAGAGCCAAAATTGGGTGTCAACAGACGTCAATTATACCACCTACTAATAACCATTATTATACCAGAAAAAGATCCATAATAATCCACATAAACATACGTACGGGAGAACAATTAACACAAAAATTTGAAATGTATCTTATCAAAACCTCAACTATTTTATAAAAGTAGAATATAACATCCACACGTCCAATAAAAATAAGTAAATATCATACCCTTTTTTAGCATACAAGGAATAATTATCATATTATACAAATTTTATTCTAAACTTAAGGATATAACATGTTCACATATATTTAAATATTATAACATTAAAGAATATTAACAGATTAAACACATACGAAATCTGAACAACTTTAATATATTGAAATCAATTCTTGCACAATCATGGCATAACGTCATACAAAAATAGAATATAAATAAGTGCTACCTATTGTGAAAATTAGTTCACGAGAAGAAAGGACTAACAATCAGGAGCCACGCACTTGAAATCGCGAAAAATAAACCTCGAATTCAATCTTTATTTTTGAATCGAAAGAAAAAAAAATGTAATATGAAGAGGAATATGTATGCTGTATGTGTGGGATGGTAAGTATGTTGCTAAATTTTCTTCTTCTGTTTTTCTGCTTTTTCTCTCCTTTTTGTTTTATGTACATTTTTTGGTATGTAGGAAAGATTGTGTAGTGTCTGTATAGATATGTGTGGGTATTGTAGTATGTATTGTGTATTTGGTTGCTGATTTTTTTTAGTTGAGGAGAATGTGAGGGAGTGGGAGTGTATGGGGGTAGGTTAGTGGGGGTAAGGGTAATGGGTAAGTTATTTTTAATTTTTTTTTTTTTTGTTAATAAATAAGAATATAATAATAATATTAACTAGGAAAAATTAAATAGCTAGATCAAAAACTATAAAAATTAAAATCACTAATTTATTATTAAAAACTTTGAATAAATTTAAAACAAAATGTACCTTAAAGTGTGACTTTATTTTTGTAGTTTTCATATCTTTTAAAATAAAATTAATAAAATAAGATAAAATTCAAAAATATTTAATTTAGATTTTAAAAATATTTAAACTCTAGAAAAATGGTGTAAAATTTTAGGTTCGGTCAAAAATTATGTGTCTACATATATGTATATATATAATTTTAATTAATAAAATCGACCTCAAGAGGTGAGTTTATATTAAAATAAATTAATAAATACCAACCTTAAGAGGTCGATATATTTAAATTATTATTTTATTTAAATAATATCAACTTTACGATATCGATATTTATTAAATATTTTTAAATATAAATAATTATTTTTAAAAATATCGACATTCCGTGATCGGTAAATTAACACTTCTTTTAAAAAAAATGATAAGCTCAAAACCCTAAAACCCTAAGTCATCTTTTTCTCTCCTAACCTCTCTCACTCCTCTCAACCCCGACCCACCCCCGACCGGCGGTCACGCCCCACCCATCCCCGACCGGCGTTGCAGGTCGAGCCACCCATCCCCGACCGACGCTGCAGGTCGCTCCACCTCGTTCAACAGCAACAGCAACAGCGCAGACCGGCGGCAGCAGCAGCGCGTGGCTGGCAGCTGCAATAGGTGGCCGGCAACAGAGGGAGTATACATCTGGTGGTTTGGGCTTAACTCCAAGGTATGCCTTTTTTTTTTTCTTTATACCTCTGATGTTTCATGAGTTCAAACTGTCTCATTTTTCCTAAAGATGATTTCTCCTGCAGTTGCAATATTGGTGAGGGAGGTATTGCTCTTGCTGAGGCCGTGCAATCAGGGAGGTTCAGCTCCTGATATTGCCGTAAAGGTTTGTATTAAAATAGGATATCATGTCCCATGAGAATATTGCTTTACTCTTATAGCCTGATGCTTCTATAATTAGAATCTCATTTATCCATCAACTATTACCAAGTTCAATCAATTATTGGGTGGGTATCATCGGGTGTGCTAGATGAAAATTGTTTACTGTTTAATGTTTGTATGCACTGCTTGTGAAGCAAAAATGAAAAAAAAAGAAATAGCTTAAGGAACAAATAGACTAGCATTTGTTTTCTTGAGTTTCTCTCTTCCAATTTGTGTTTGAGTGAAATGATGGATTTTGCTGGCCTTGACCAATTTGGGATTTATTGAATCTTTTTCTAGGGTTGAAAGGGTTGATTTTGCGGACTAGGCAACTGAGGAAGCTCAACATCTAAAAAAGTTGATACAAGCTTCTTTCATCAAAGTAGGAGATAAGGTTTGGTATTTCTAAATTTTATAATGTGTTTGTGTCCATCTAGTATTGATACTTAGCTTTAATTTTGTGATAATTTGTTTGTCCATCGAGTGTTTGTTTAGCATAAGTACCAACACTAGTTGATGACAAAATTGATTTTCTTTCAAGATCGATTTGTGTCCATCTAGTGTTGACACGTTTCTTTAATTTAGAAATAATATATTTGTTAAGTATAAGTACCAGCACTAGTTGATCCTATTGATGACAAATTGATTTTCTTGCAAGATCGATATGTGTCCATCTAGTGTTGATACTAAACTTTAATTTAGGAATAATGTGTTTCTTAAGCATAAGTACCAACAATAGTTGATCCTATTGATGACAAAATTGATTTTCTTTCAAAATCGATTTGTGTCCATCTAGTGTTGATATTAAGCTTTAATTTAGTAATAATGTGTTTGTTAAGCATAAGTACCAACAGTAGTTGATCCTATTGATGACAAAATTGATTTTCCTGCAAGATCGATTTGTGTCCATCTAGTGTTGACACTTAACTTTAAATTTAGAAATAATGTGTTTGTTAAGCATAAGTATCAACAATAGTTGATCCTATTGATGATAAAATTGATTTTCCTGCAAGATCGATTTGTGTCCATCTAGTGTTGACACTTAACTTTAAATTTAGAAATAATATATTCGTTAAGTATAAGTACCAACACTAGTTGATCCTATTGATGACAAAATTGATTTTCTTGCAAGATCGATTTGTGTCCATCTAGTGTTGATACTAAGCTTTAATTTAGGAATAATGTGTTTCTTAAGCATAAGTACCAACACTAGTTGATCCTATTGATGACAAAATTTATTTTCTTGCAAGATCGATTTGTGTCCATCTAGTGTTGATATTAAGCTTTAATTTAGGAATAATGTGTTTCTTAAGCATAAGTACCAACACTAGTTGATCTTATTGATGACAAGATTGATTTTCTTGCAAGATCTTTGTGTCCATCTAGTTTTGACACTTGACTTTAAATTTAGTTTTGAGTTGTTTAGTTGGTGGATTTAGTTGTTGGAATTAAGTCAAAACTAAACTAGTTAAAGTTATAAAGTTGTTAAGTTGTTTAAATAAGTTCAAATAAATAATATGGTTTAGTTGGCGGATTTAGTGTTGGAATTAAGTCAAAACTAAACTAGTTAAAGTTAAAAAGTTGTTTAAATAAGTTAAAATAAATAATGTGGTTTAGTTGGTTGTTTTGGTCATTCATGAGATGAATAACCTTGTAATGCTCTAATAACATTTCTTGACTAATGGCATGAATTAATCCACTTTTACCCTTTACTCAACTATGGTTTATTCTCCACCAGTGGAGACACGTTTTGCGGGAATTGGTTAGTTAACTAACTATGGTTTAAAAATTTGGAAGCATCTGGAATAATGGATTTACAACCGTTAGGTTATAAATGAACGGTTAGGATAAATTGAAGATGGTGACGTGGAGGTATTTGATTAGAAAATGACGTGGCATGGTCAATGGAATGTGTGAATTTCCCAAAATATCCCTTATGAGGACCACAAAGATATTTTTACCTTTTACTTGGAGTTAAAAATTGAATTTTATTAGATTAATTAAATTAAGTTGATATTATTATGTTATGATTTAATTATTATTTTTTCTCACTAGTCTTTATAAAAATAATCTGATGTTATTATCTAAATAATGTTAGAAAAAAATTTATTTCAGTGTTCTTGACTTCTGGTGTGAAGATTGACTAAGATATTGTCCAGATTCTTTTATTGAATATCAACGTGAAAAGAATGTGTCTAAATTCTTTTTCTAGAAGTTATTGTGTTCAATATAATAAATAAGTTTTTATTTATGATTTATTGAGATAATTTTATCTATATATTATCAGAGGAAAATTAAATAGTATCTTAAAAGAAAGAGACTTTGTTGTCAAGTAATTAACTAAATTTATTTTTGAAGATTAGTGTAAAAGAAATGTCTTCATTGACTAAGACATTGTCTAGATTCTTTCACTGAATAACAATGTAAAGAAAATGTGTCTAAATTCTTTTTCTAGAAAGTTAATGTCTAATATCATAAACAAGTTTTTATTTATGACTTATCTTTACCAATAATTTGATATTATCTTAATAATGTTAAAAGAAAATGCGAATAGTATCCCTATTTATTAAGAAATTAAGAAATTTTATTTTTTTGGATATTAGTGTGGAGGAGATGTCCAGTCATTTCTTTTAACAAGATTTAGTGAAAAGTTTTATTATAATAAACATAAATCTTGTTAAAAATAGCGAGATATCTATTCGCGTCTCAACCAAAGGGCGGCAAAATGAGCAGCAAGTTGGCAGTAAAAATAAAGTATTACAACTAATTCTCAAAGTCTTATCTATCTATCTAAAATAAAGAATCTCAAACTATTTACAGAAACAGTATATTGGGGGATATTATAAGATTTTGTTATAATTATTATTATAAAAAAATTAGTGCAACATTTAAATAATAAGATACTGGCTATGGGTAGTACATCAACTTTAATATAAACTGCAAGAAGTATATAATATACTATATATTAAACTCGATTCCTTGGATTTAGTCAAATTAACAATAAAGGTTATTAATTTCCTTTTCGTCAGACCTATTAAACAGCTAGTAATAGGTTGATTTAAAAACTTTACAACATTGTTTTCTTTGTCTCAAATTATTTATCGTGTTTCTTAAACTGATATAATGTACATCTCAAAAAAATATTAAAATATAATTATAATTTTATCCTCATTAAGTCTTAAAATATTATTTTTCATTAAAATATTTACATTATTAAAATATGAATCACGATAGATAATTTGAGATGGGCAGTATATCAGTTTAAAGCTTTTCTTTACAATTTTTATTCTTTTGGGTGAAACAAATGTCACAACTACTGAAAAATAATTAAAAGTACCTAACAGTGTGAAGAATTAAAGATCTTGAAAATTTGGGAGTTGTTTATGTGTTTTTATTGTTCTTACGGAAGAAGAAGCAAAAAGAGTACATTTGATCCAAAAACTTCAATCGAAAAGTGTCACATTGTTTGGGATGTAAAAATAGTTTTGCAAAATCGGAGTTAAAAAAAGTGGCATGAATGAGCCTTTTCTTTAACAACAATGACAAAGATGAGTCAAATGAGCTTTTTCTGAAAGTTTAATCGTTTTCTCCTCTTAAAAATTATCTTTCTCCAAATTGTTGAGATTTTTTCTTGTTTATTACTTATTCTTTTTCCACTATCATTGCCATATAAACAGGATAAAATTATTTACAACTTTATATTATTTAAAATGTGTATTATTAATTTTATTATATGATCAGATTCAGTATTATCGTAGCTACACAATTTGTGGAGGGCCATCTCTTTTTGGAGTATTTTAATTTTTTGTACCCCACATTTGCCCCTAGTACAACAACTCCTTGTGCCGTTAATACTGATATAAACGTCAAAATAAAAATGATAGGTTAAAATTAAAGTTATTTATGAAGTGGCTAAATATACAAATTATTATAAATTAATGGCTATATCTTAAACAGGGTCCAAAGAGTGGCTAATAAATGCATCACCTTCTTCCTTAAGTTCCTGCTAAAACCCTAGGCGCCATATTTCTCTGCAACATCAAACTCTTCACAATTTTTTCTTTCTGAATCTCTAATTAACGCAAACTCTTATTGGCTGAATAATCTTCTAGCGATAAGTTTGAGTTTTGCTAATTACTTTGTGAATTTGTTTAATCATCCTTGTCTCTATTGTTGATTTGATTTCTTCTCATACTGGTGTTTTTGTTGGTGGTTGTAGGTTAATAAAGCAGTTTAAGAATGATAGCAGCTATTTCATGGGTTCCCAAAGGGGTTGCAAAGTCTGTACCAGCTGAGGCTGATCCACCTTCAAAGGAGGAAATTGAACAGATTTTGAAGAGTGGTCTTTTTGATAAACGGTACGTGTTAATTTTTTCATAATGTTTTTCCCCAATATCTGAAAGTGGTGAGAACCCAAGTTGAGGAGCCTAGAATGTAGGCAGAACTTATCATTACCTCGTGAAGGTAGAGAGGGTGTTTCCGAATAATGCATAATTGTTAGTACCAATTAAATCAGTTCTGCTGAAACGGCTAGGCTAAATATCAACCTGTTTCAGTGAGTTTGAGTGAGCATTATCAGAATGAATTAACCGTTCAGGTGGTGTATTGCATGTTATTTGATTCGGCAACACTGATGCTTTTCTCATATCATAGAATTCACAGAGAAAAGCTTTTTGCTGTGGGTAACACTCTGTTTGGATAGTTGTTATGTATTGTTTTATAATGTGTTGTGTTGTATTGCTTAAATGAATACAATGTTTGGATAGATTCTATTGTTCTTACCTACATAACGTCACACATCAATGATTTGGAAGATGAACCTACAAGAAAAGTAGGATACAAGATAGAGCGAACAACTACAACATATTCTGTGTAATTCCGCAAAGTGGGGGTATGGGGAGGGTAGATTGTACGCAGGTGTGACCTTTAGCTCAAAGGTAGAATGATTGTTTCCGGTAGACCTTCGATTCAAGATACAAACAGTCTAGAAAAAGAACGGTAGACCTTCGATTCAAGATACAAACAGTCTAGAAAAAGAAGTAGTAGAAATAACGGAAATAACAGACAGTAATAAAACAACATATAGTAGGGAAGAGGATAAAATCAGGTTATTAAATAATAAGTAGTGATATAATGAGAAGAAAAAATTAAGCTAACTACTTGATCACACCAAATCGGTCATTACACGTAATGGTACTTTTCGTCGTTACCTAACGATAGATTTAATGATACAATTTAATAAAATTTAAGTAACAATCAGAACAAATATTGTATTAAACTAACATTACAATACAATACAATGGGTAGCAACCATCCAAACGAGGTGTAAATGTAATTAACATTGACTGATTAAAAACCTATATTTCTTGGAATTAAACTTGATACTTACGTTCTGTGTAATCTTTACTTTGCCCTACTCTTGAAAGTCTGTTTCTTTACTCCCCTTCCAGTGAAGAGAGTGATGATGAGGAGGCCGAAGAAGATATGAATGTTGATGAATCTGAGGAAAATGAGGATGATGAAGTTGCTATTGCATTAGCTGCTGCTGATGCACTTGGAAAGGCTACGCAAGTTTCTTCTGCAGGAACCGATGACATAATAGATGGTTTAAAGGAACTGGACATGGACAACTATGATGAAGAGGAGGAGGGTAAATTTAGTGCATTGACTCATATGTTGATTTGGGTTGAACATAGTTTTTTTTTTTAATATCTTATGTACTGGCAGTATTTTTTATATTCAACTCTTTTTGATAAGATAAATATTTTTCATATTGATTTTTCCCAAGCCTAGTTTATATCAATTTTTATTTGGAAAACTATTCCTAACTTTTCTCTCTTTTTGCATGATGTTTGACATTGTCAGGAATTGAGCTTTTTGGTTCAGGACTCAAAGACTTGTACTACGCAAGTAATGACATGGACCCATATCTCAAGGATAAGGTTGTACTATGATCAATTTGTTGTTTCATCATGTTTTATCCGTTCAAGTATTACTAACTCAGAAAATTATTCTTTCAGGACAATGACTCTGAAGAAGATGATGACATGATAATAAGACCTGATGATTTTGTTATAGTTTGTGCAAGCAATGAGGATGATGTTAGTCATCTCGAGGCAAGTAGAACTTACTTCACGACTCAACGACTTGATAATACTTCCATCTGTATGGTCCAGGTAGTTTCATTTTGACTGCCCTTTGATTTGTGGCTCTGATCTGTGCCAACAGATAATGATTTTGGAAGATCTATCAGATGCTGAAACAAACATGTATGTTCACCATGCTCTTATTATACCTGCATTTCCTCTCTGCACAGCATGGCTTGATTGCCCTATTAAAGGCGGGGAGAGAGGTATGGTTCTGCTTGAACATATGTCACCTTTGAAAGCAACTTTTCATTTACTCATGTTAATAAATGAATTATACGTTGATAGGTAACTTCATAGCTGTGGGTTCAATGGAACCAGCAATTGAAATTTGGGACATTGACATAGTAAGTGACTCTACATTGACTCTACACTGATGTTAACTTTAACTTTTATAAAAAAAAAAGTGACTCTACACTGATGTTTATGAATTCCTGAGTCACTACTGATCATATCTCACTGTCCTCTTTTCTCTGTAGATAGATGAGGTGCAACCATCTGTTATTTTAGGTGGCATCGCTGATATAAAGAGAAAGGGAAAAAAGGTAATTTAAGCAATTTGACCTTTCTATTCTTTGCTCCAATTTCGATTGGAATGCTCTTGTATGCTAGGTCAGCTTGTGCAGCTGAAATTTATTCTAGATGTTAAAGCCTAAAGGTAGGAAATACGTCAAGATTTTCATTGGTCATTCTCCATGTCATTGTGAACTAGTTTCCGGAGACTTCTATTTGGAATAAAGTAGTAGGCTACTGCAAACTTATAGAATCAACTAAAAAAAATGAAACAATAGTAGGCTATGGCATTTTGCAATCGAAGATGGTCAGTGTGCTCAGGTTTATGTCTCCTCTAGTGCCGATTGTCCCTCTTACTTCATACATGTGCGACATGCCAGATCTTCAATAATAGGTTTGTACTTTGTTGCTTGATATTCTGGAGTAGGAACTATTTACATTAGTTATCTTACAGACTCTAATTTATGGCCATTTGAGCAACCTGAGGTGGTACCCTACAAGGAGCTTTAGGTTTGTACCAACAAGTCAAGTAGCTACCTTAACGGGTTTGGACTTCTGGTCAACTGGCATGTTCTTGTTTAACTTACTCTCCATGCCGCTACCCTATTTACTGCAACATACCGTACATGGCAGGCATATTGTGACTATCATTGTTCATAATCTCAGTACCTTCTTTTGGTTAAAGCACCAGCTTTTATGTGAACCTCCCCCATCTGTCCTTGTGGGCATTGGCAATGCTCTTTTTGAGTGACAGATAGACACGAGGTAGGAAGAGAGACTTATAGTAGTTTCTGCATTTGGAATTAAATTGTCATATTATTTGGTTTGAAGAGAAACTTACTCTAAACCACTATTTTGTTAGTCCGTCATGGAAACAGGCAAGTGAGAATTATTTAATGCACACCAAATATCAATTGCTGAAAAATCTCCCCCCCCCCAAAAAAAAAATGAAAATAAAATCAGGACCTTACTCTTTAAGAACATGAGAGAAGGCGAACGATTTGCCAGTTTTTATCATTTGCATGGTGGTCTTTACTGAGTATATGATAATTGTCTGAGAAAACTTACTTTTATGCTCCATTTACCTACTTTGCAAATTTTCTTGCAGAAATCTATCAAATACAAAAAGGATAGCCACAAGGATGCAGTACTTGGTCTTTCTTGGAACAAGGAATATAGGTATGGTAATTTGATTGATGAGTGTTTGATGTTTGTCAGTGCATCTCTTCGAGGCTTAGTCAAACTTTAGATCGTCTTATTCAACATTCTATGCAGGAATATACTTGCTAGTGCTAGTGCTGATCATACCGTCAAGGTTTGGGATGTGACTACCGAAGCCTGTAATCTCACTATGAATGACCATACTGACAAGGTAGAATTTAGAAAATTTAGCAGTTCTATAAACATCTCAGCGTGTTGTATCAGAACCCCAGTAACCTAGATAAAGTTAAAATATCTCATCTTTGCTAGAGTTTGGAATATTACTGACGAAAGTTGAATTACGTATAGAACATTAGACTAACTTGCTTACAAATTATTGAACGAAGTAGATTCATTGTCTTGCTATGTTTGACAGGTTCAAGCAGTTGCATGGAATCCATTTGCTCCACAGATTCTTCTGAGCGGGTCATTCGATCATACAGTTTGCTTGGTGATAGAACACTTCTCCTTTTTCCTTTTTTGCCCCCCTTTATTCTTGAAAGTTAGGACTGTGGATTAGTTTCTTACTTTAAGATGCTAATTAATGTTTCAACATGTCTTGCAGAAGGATGGGAGGAAACCCTCTCACAGTGGATTTAAGTTTTCAGTTGGTGCTGATGTTGAAAGCTTGGCTTGGGATCCGCATTCGGAGCATTCATTTGTGGTCAGTGCTTGCATCATGTTTGTTATTAATACAATCTGTGTTGAGGCTTTATTTGCTTTGGTATGCTACAGGATAATATAATTCTTCTGATTCTGATATGGGAATCATTAGTGGAGAGATTGTTAACGATTCTTAGCATTAGTATGAGAACTGAGGATGGGATTGGGGGTGGAATGTTATTGAAATTAAGTTTGACAACTAGTTTACTTTTCCCTCGTGCATATTAGTTTTATATTTTTTGCTTGTTGAACTTTTTGACATATATTATTTATTTAATACAGAAAATTGGAAGTATTTATCCGCCTCCAAGTCTCTATGGACTTAAATAAAAATAAACACTGGATAAATTCAAAACGCCGCATAATTATGTTTCCCCTTGGCTCAATCACTAAATTTCTGTACCTTATAACTGTATGGCATCTAAGCGTTTTTTGGGAAGGATGAATAAATTCATTTTAAAGTCAGGTCAGGAATCTCATTCTTGTTGTATATTAGATACTAAGAAATTGCTAACCAAATCAGAGTTCCTTAAAACTTTCAGGTCAGCTTGGAGAACGGTACCGTTACTAGTTTTGATATCCGTGCTGCTAGTTCTGCTTCGACTTCTGAGACAAAGCCAAGTTTCACCATCCATGCTCATGATAAAGCAGCGTCCTCGTTGTGCTTCAATCCTCTAGTCCCAAATGTAAGAGGGACTTTTTTTTTTTTTTTTGGGCTTTACCCTTATTTAATGTTTCCTTTTCAACATTTGTCTTCCTCACTTTGCTCGTGCATTGTTGGGCAGCTTCTTGCAACTGGCTCCACGGACAAGATGGTACGCTCTATCTGTCTCTGCTGCTTATTACCTAGTTTTGATATATTCCGTAGGATGAGAGCTATTTTGGTTATTAATTTGATAAATGTGCTGCAGGTTAAATTATGGGATTTGACCAACAATCAACCTTCTTGTATCGCATCTAGGAATCCGAAAGCTGTATGTGATTTTCAAATGTTTTGTGGTTCTAAAAAATTCAAGTTTGATGCTTATATTTCCTCAAACCTGTTATGAAAAAGGTTTTAGATTGTTGCTTAGACTCTTTTGTTTTATATTATTATCAGGGAGCCGTCTTCACTGTATCCTTCTCAGATGATTGCCCTTTTTTTCTTGCTATTGGTGGCTCTAAAGGAAAGTTGCAGGTGTGTTCTGTTCCTTTTGAAACTTTTGGTAACACAACATAAAGAGCTATTGGTTCTAATAAGCAATCTCTGCCAATTAATCAACAATTGAAGTTTCTGTGCTTTTGAGCTGAGAACGTTGTCTTTGCTTATCGTTTCCAGCTATGGGATATTTCGTCTGAAGATGCCGTGTTGAAGAAATATGGGAAATACGTTGCACAGAAAAAGCAGTCGCCCAAATTATAATGCAAATGTATTTATGGAGATATTGGTTCTGAGTTCTAAAAGTGAAAATATTGCCCCCCATTATTTACATGTGAACATGGAAAATTTTGCTGTTGCTGCACATTGCCTGGACCAAGTGAAAGAGGAAAGTGAAGAGTTTGGTGGAATCAAGATAGCTGTGTGTATTTTTTCTTGGACATAACCAACACGAGTTCATTGAACGTATCGTAATGGAGGGTAGAGTTATCTTGTACTTGTGTTGGTTGAAGGTATTAGATTTCCGATGATGTATTAGTTGACGTCTAGCTAGCTGTTCGAACACCATCATTATCTAGAAAAAGAAAATACATTTAAGATGTTGGTTGATTTTTTTATTTATCAAAGTCCAGGGTAAAATATGAAAGTAGGACAATCTGGTTCCATTTTTACATGGTTCCTTTTAGAGCCAAATATGAGGAAATGCATTACATATTGTTAATTACATAAGTATTTTTATACTCATTTGATTTAGTTCATTAGCTTCCAATATTCTTCACTTGTTTTGTTTTTGTCTATTCCTCTTAATATAATTGATTTCCTCCACAATCATAAATATATATTTTTATTAATTCATATTTGGTGTGTAATATTTATATTGAAATTTAACTGAATTCAAATTTATATATTGCAGAACTAATTTCTAGGAATGATACGTTTAATAAAAATTTTCATTCTCAAGAACTTGAATGTATGACATGATTAATAATTGACTAAATTCAAATTCATGTATTATAGGATGAATTTCTTAAAATGATACTTTCAATTTCTCAAGTGGATATATTTCTAACATATTTCTTAGACATTTATTCAAATCTTTATTATGTATAGTAGGAGAAATATTGTTGCTACTTAGATACATGAATAAATATAATTGCAATATATTTGTTATCTTATGATATAAAAGCTATTTCTATTTCTTCCACCCCATAGAAAATAGAAGATTAATAAAAGGTGAAGGGTAAAATGATAAAAGAAAGGATCTCAACGTTCCAAGCTACGATCTAACAATCCCCTAATCTAGGTTAGGGCGAAAACTTCAAAGTTTGTGAATGACACTACTAATCAGTAATGATAGAGGTGAGATGATATAAATTTTCGTTTTTTTTTTTCCTGATATAAAACATTTTTTTATAATAAATTTTACGTAACATGAATTTGAATTATTAGAGTCTTGAAACATTTCTTTTAATGAACTTTACATGGTGCAAATCCGACATGATATCCAAAAATGAATATTCAAACATCGAATGAAAAACGTAATTCTAGTCTAAAAGTAATCTATAAATTTTATGAATTCACCCTTTAAATTATAAATTCATATTACAATTTTAGTGAATTAAAATTATGATTTTAGACAAATTCGTTAACATAAAGCTGAATCGGTCCCTGACATTAGTCATCACATGAAAATGTTGTTACATGTGATAGAACATAAATTATTGATTAATGATAATGACAAATGACAATATTAACCTTCATTGACTCATAGTAGAGGAATAAATTACAAAATTATTTGCAGAAAAAGATGAACAATTTGATTATTATAAACTTCGTATATATTTTTGTGAAATCGATCTTTTTTTATAAAGTTTGTTTCTCCGACAACTAACAACTTGTTTTGTTTGACAGTTAAATTTGATTAAATTATATTGGTAAATTCATTGGCATGTAACAACAGACACATATATTTAACATGATTCGGTAAGCCGACCTACATCCACGAGAAAAGAGCAATTCACAATATATAGGAGGCTTTAAAGTTCTATCTAAGGAAAAAATTTGTGAGACACAACAAACATCTAACTAGCACAAACTTTTTTGCTTTATAACTAGCCTAAGACCAAAATTTTAGTACTCCCACTATATTTCAAAATACAAATTCTAGTGCATATATATATATATATATATATATATATATATATATATATTTTCCCACCTGAAGTCTGGAGTCCGCATTGAAGTTCTGACTAAATCCGAATCACGCACTTAAATCCGAAACTTTTGAATAAGGATGGAACAATTCCGTCATGGCACCACAACCCATGTTGGTGCATGCTATAATATATATATGGTCACATGATTTGACAAGCATTAGGATTTTCATCACTAAACATCGATGTGAGCCTTTGAGTAGGGGTATTTGGTGTTTGAAAAGCTTGTGGAACATCCCTTACATAGCCAGAGGGTGCCTTTTTGTCATATGCACCTATTGCATATGGATATGACACCAAATTATATTCAACATATGGCCAAAATTCTGCCTTTTTTCCTGTATTTTGCACCCTTTTTAACACCTTTTTTGGTTCAATATAACCACTTACTGTTACTTTGCTTTGCTTTCTACTTACATCCACTGATTTCACACCTAAACACAAATAATTCAACAATAAAAATGATCAAAATCAAGTTATGTATAAATGATTATTGTCTATAAAATGAGATTAGTAATATGGAAAATACATATATGTATATACAAGTCTTGGTACCTATTTCAATATTAAATTAAATATATTGATGTAGTTGTAAATTAATAAATTTATCCATGACCAGAATGAAATTTGAGTGAAATAAGTGGAGATCTGAACTGACTGACGTTGTAGAATCAAGTATGATTGTGGTTGGGAGTGAGATGTCATTTTGCGATTGTAGAATAAGTACATGTAATTGAACGGTTTTAACGAAATTTATGATTTTATCATTGTTTGTGACTATATTCTACAATAAAAATAAGAAAAAAATATATGTAAAAGCCAAGATTAGTGAAAAATGAACCTTTAATAGATGAAACTGCATTAGTAACCTTCCTTTCACATCCATCACAATCCATTTTCACCTTAATTTCAACTGTCTGAAATAAAATTTATAGAAAAATAAATTAGTTCAAAAAATAATTAAAAGAAATTAAAATAAATAAAAACAAAAATTATTATATGTAGCATGCAAATTAAATTACCTGCATTGGTTTACGTTTGCTCTTCCTAATACTTGTAACCTCAAACATATCTGATATATGATCAATAATACCCATTTTATTTTTTCTTACAAAAATATTATTATAAGGAAGTATAGGTTAATTAATTATTGTTGAAGAATTTATAAGAAGCTTGATATAATATGCCAGTATTTATAGTACTAAATTTGTGAAAAAACACTTGAAGAGTTGTGAACAAGCTGTATTTGAAGAAATTATTTTAATATTTAAACTCAAGAAAATGACTTATGTCGGTTAATCATAGCATAATCACAAAAAAATAAATATCAAAGTTAACTTGGACAACTAGGCAAATTGGGGGTAATGATTGGAAACCCCAATTATTCAATTATAACAAAACGTTGTTGGTGTTATTTGAATTTCGAGAGTAAATAACAAAAAATTGATTAGAAATATTTTAATTTGTTAATTATAGTACTTTTTTTCTTTTTAATTCAAGAATATGACTTAATGGTCAAGATATAAGTTGAAAATCATGAGATTGCAGTTAGAAACAAAAATTACTATGTAACTTCTTTTTACTTGTTTTAGTACTGATGGACAGAGTAACCTCATTAATCATAAAAGATAACACATATATATTTCATACGTTAAATTTAGATGTACGTAAACTGACTTGAATATCACGAAAATATATTGAAAGTTTTAAAATTCATGTATGTGATGATTACTATCCTCTCTGTCAAGAACCAACGCGTTTAGGCTACTCGGTATATCATAGTTGTATACTTTGTAAACAAATTATGTAGCAATGATTTTCTTTTATCTGATGTGAAATAAATAAGATCCCTTCATTCTTAACGTATTTAGTTTATTCAAGTTTGAGCATATAAAATTTTATTAGTCGGGACAATGAGCTCTAAATACTATGCATAAATTAAATAAACATATAATTTCTCAAGACAATTTGCGTATACCTTAAATATTCTATAGGATATGTGTAATGTCCATAGCTCTATGTATCAAAATTTTCAGATAAATAAAAGAAATCACCTAAATTATTTTATTTTTATTGAAACTTGAATTTTAATCACTTACTTCATTGACCGTTAAGTCATATTTTTTTTATTTTTTTTGGATCAATCAATCAAACTAAAAAAATCTAACTTGTACAAGAAATCAACTAAAAACATATCATGTTGTATGCCAAGAGAAATTTGCTGCTAGACAAGGACATGCCTTTTCATACCAAAGTGCCAAGTTTTATTTTCTTCTATGTTAAGTCACTTCTAATTTGTATAGTTTTTGTTCACTAATGGTGATTGGGATTGTTGATTTTATATATTATTAATTATAAACTATAGTTCAAAAGATTCGTACAATCAATAACCAGCTAGCTAGAGCCCTTATTAAGAAAATATATAAACATACATAGTTATATTTCCATTAAAATTTCACAAGTTCAACCTTTTAAGGTTCTTAACATTGAATCGTTCGTACTATAAATTTATGTGTTCAAATCTATTAATTATTATACTGATCTACGTTAATAAAAATATTAGCTTTAGATGAATTAGATGCATGATGCAAATTTTGTGGACTATACCCAAATGAAGTGTAGGATTATACGATATGATTTGGCTACACTTAATAGGCTGAATTAATTTATTTATTTGAGACTAAAGTGATAATATTTTAGGAAATATGAGGATAATGTAGGTGGATAAGTATATAGTTTCTCCATTTATTTCAACAATATCTAAGCTCTCAAATAATTAATTTAGCTAACCCATTAATTATTGACACATCATATTGTATAATCCTACACTTCATTTGTGTATAGTCCACATAATTAAAAAAAAAAAACAAATATATATGTTGCCCATAAGTTGGGACAATTAAGCAAATGTGGCAGTTTATTCTTTTTTCTTTACTTATCTTTGTGTGTTTGATAGATGACTTATAGTTAGGAATATTAAATGATGTCCTGCAATTAAATAGACAAAAGTGGGGTATAATAAGGTTTTTATATACATAAATATCACATTTGTTAGTAATTATGAAAGGCACCAACATAGATTGTAGTGCAGCGGTGAGACTATTTTATCTTTAACTAAAAAATTCGAGTTTGACTTTTGAATATGGAAAAAAAATTGTTGGGAGCATCACCCTCGAAATAGATATTTAATAATATAATAGTCTAGTTATATATATATACACAAATTAGCACAGATATTATCATTATTTTATAAAGTTGTATTTAGCACTTTGGTCGTCCTGATCCAATAAAGTCTTTGTCTTAACGCTTGTTGGTGTTTATGCATTTTAAAGTTGTATTTCTTCCTTTTGTGTTGTGGAGGAGGATTACGAGAAGTGTGGAAAAATATTGTAGTGTGTAATGAGATTAGTGTTATGAAAGAACGAGCTAAGACGAAAAAAATATTTTAAGTTTCAACTAAATTACTATTCATAATTAAAAAAATTTATAAAGAAGGAAGATATTCTTTTAATGGAGTTTTGCACTCTTCAACTAATCTGATTGTTTGAGTTACATGACGTTGTTAGGTTATTATAACATGAAGGGGACAAAGCGTCTCAAATGTTCTATAACTATGCGAAATTGAACAAAAACACACACAATTGATAATTTGATCTAAAATTATTTGTGCCGTCGATAATTTGGATCAAACTATTAACGGTAAATATTTTTTTATTTTATTTTGCAAAACCCCTCCAATTTTCCCAGTTGTCCAAGTTAACTTTGATATTTTCTATATTCATGTTGTGATTAGCAGACATAAGTCATTTTCTTGAGTTAAAAAATGTTGGTTAGCTTGTAGACAACTCTTCAAGGTGTACTTTTTCATAACTTTAGTGCTATAAAATATAAATACTGACATTTTAAACCAAGCTTCTTATAAAATTTTCAACATTAATTTACTACATTCTCTCAAACAAGAAATAATAATATTATGGAAATAAAAAATAACATGGGAATAATTGATCACATATATGATATGTTTTGAGATTACAAGTACTAGGAAGAGCAAACGTAAACTAATGCAAGTAATTTAACTTTGCCTCTAGCAGATATCTATGTCCTCGAACTTTGGGTGTTCATATGTAGACACTTAAACGATATAAAGTTGAATAAATAGTGTTGACACCCAATTTTGACCCTCCCCAATACAAATTAATCATCGAGCTTCCTAAATTCTAAACGATTTGAAATAATTGGCTTTATAAAATTCAAAATAATTTTCAAGTCATGGTTAGTAGTTTTGTCATTTTTATAAATTTCGAAATAATAAATATGATATTTTATATAGTTATGTGTCTAATTAGTATATTTTATGAATGTTCGAAAATTGCCTCAAAATGATTTTAGTTTTATTTAAATATTTGGCTATTTGGTTTAAATTAATTAATAACTTATATTTCGAGTTAACTAAGTTTATAATTAAGTTAATTATTATATAATTATGTGTCTAATTAGTATATTTTATAAATATTTGAAAATCATATCAAAACATTTTTATTTCTTTTAGCTAAGTGTTTTACTAACTTAGTTTAATTTAAATCATAATTACGATTTTGAATTAATTAGTTCATGTTTAAACCAATTATGTTATTATCAAGTTAATTATTTTATTTTGTTAAGATTAAGAAGGTTGTTAATTGGTTAATATTAATTCATTCTATTTAATGGTTAACCAATTTCGTTCATATCAATTCAATTTGGTTACATCTTTAATCCACATGGTCTTATTCCTATTACAAGCATAGCCAACTCTTCTACCTCACTTTAAACCCATCAAAAGACCAAAATTTGGGCTTTTTCTTACCTATTTTCAGCAGGCCCAATCCTCACCCTTTATTCCTAGGCCCAATTTTCTTCTTCCCAATTCAATTGATCCCAATGACCCAATCCCCTTAACCCGTAACCCGGCCCAACCCTTCACCGACCCAACCCTTTTTTATTTCTCAAAAAAAAAAAAACGTTAACAACAACAATTAAAAATGCTCACAGGCGACGTACAGCAGCAGCAATTCAGTACTGTTCCGGCAGTATCGTTCCAGCGCCCTTTCCAGCCCAGAACCGTCCTTGGGGCTGCGAGATGATGCCACGTCGAGTCCCAAGGACGGAAGATCGATCCCAAGTTGTCCATTCTCCTTTCCTCTTCCGGAATGGAGCAAAATCTTCAGAAAAAGATCTTTCTCCGTAATGGGAAAAGAATTCGAATTTGAATTCAAGATGAGCCTTAAATTTTTTTATCGGTTTCCCTCCAAGAAATTGAAACCCTAATCCTTGTCTATATATACTCTCTTCTCCATTCACTGTAGGGTTGGAGATTTTGGGGGATTTTTTTTTTGGAGTTGAATTTTTTTTATGTTAGAGAAATCGTTAGAGAAGACAGGGGGGATTTTTAGTTGTTGAAAAAATACATATATAAATATAAGAATCCATACATAAAATCAGTAGATACATTCAGGCCAGAATCGACAGGAGATTGCTTTTGTGCATCGCTGCTTGCAAAGCCCGTCGGAATCTCGTCGTGGTATTGAAGTTGTTGTTCTTCTGCTCGTGGTCTTCGGTTTCGCTGCCCCTCTGAAGGTAACTCCTGATCTTAGTTTGTGTTTCAGTTAAGCTTAATATGTTGGTATGCTCGATGCTTGACTATCGATCTGTTTAAATGATAAAAATTTAATTTCGTTTTCGTGTTGAGGTTTAAGTCAGTAGTGTAGCTTTCTGCCTAGTTAATTGATTTTTTTTTAGCTTTTTCCTTCTCATGTAAGCTTGGTATTGTCTCTCGAGTATGATCATTTGCTTCTGGTCGTCGGTAGGAGTGGGGATTCTTCGTCATTTTTTTTACTATTGCAGTTCTTCTAGTCATGAATATGGTCTAGATATGTATATAGATGTTGGAGTGCTGGTTTCTGAGTGTCCTCCTACCTTCTTATCTCTCTTAGTATAGTCGTGATTGATTTCAAAGTGTCGTTCTAAGTCCTAGTTTGTTCTTGTTCATCGTGAATCTGTAATAATGAATGAGTATTTGACGCCGTGTCCTTCGTTCTTTCATCTCAAGTTGAAGGTACGAAGCAGGACATCAATATTTCAAATTATTGGTGTTTTATATTTGTTGCCTTGAATCTATAGCTGATTATTTCTACCTTGTTGATTCCCTTTCATGCTCTGTTTATTCGCAATATAGCTTGTATGTGACAAATTAGTCATGTTTCGCATTTGGTTTGAGATAAAAATCTTTTCAAAATATATTGGTGTCTTGTTCTTGTATGTGCTTTGAAGCACGAGTTGTGTGCTTTTCTTCTTTGTAATGATTTGCGGTGATTGAGTCTCATGTCAGAAATATTTTGGCCCTGCAAATTGAGTTTTAATTTGTTTGCGTCTGGCTATGAATGTGTGCTTCTGTATGCAAATTCGTGTTGAAGCTTACTACAATTCTCTGTATGCCCATGCTTGCCCTTTTTCTATTTTATTATTATTTATTCACTTGTTGTATTTTTTTATTTTACTTATTTGTTCATCCTTTTACTTTTTTTTTTTTAGTTCTGAAATTGCTAAAAAACAAAATAAAAAATAAATAAATAAATGAAAATCACATCTCTTATTCATTGCCAAATTCCAGCGAGCAGTAGCATTATTTGGCTAATTTTGCCTACTACTTTGTTCAACTTGCTTAAGCCTATTCTATATATGGATTTATTATTCTCTTTGCTAAGTTTCACATTGCATTTTTAATGACATGAACTTCAATGGTCTCCCCCATTTTGTTATTGAAAATTGTTTTCTTTGTCCGCATCTTTATCCAAGTGATTATGCTCAAATCCATTCCGCTTGATCACTGCTAATTTAATAGTTTAGTTATCATTATTATTTGATGTCTTACTCATCATGTGGGGATCAATTTAGTTTAAGTAAAAGTCCATTAAACATTGTATGCACATTTTGTCATCTTGCATTAATATGGGTGGTGAATTGATAGCATGCGTACTTTGCCTTATGTCATTTTTTATATGTCTTAGTCCTATTATATAGATTCAAGGTGTGCTCTATTTCTAATTTCTATCTTTGTTGTGTTCTTTTCTATGTATAAACCGGCTTCTCCCGAGTCTTTGAAGACTCTTTCTCCTTGCATTTCGTGAATTAGGCCTTAGAGGCCCAATTCTATAATTCATATTGGGTCAGCAGGTTCAGCGAAGCTAAATTACAGGGCTGGAAATTGGGTTTTGAGGTTTCGAGAAGCTAAAAATAGACTGATATACCTATTGTATACATCGATATACAGTCGGAAAATATGATATACAGGTCAAAACGTGAAGACACAGCTGAAAGTGCAGAAACACGAAATCCAAATAAAAATACAGAAATGAAAGTTCAAGAATCAGCAGTAGATATGTTGTATACACCAAATGTAAATGTACATTTGGTGTATCCAATGAAGATGGGAAAGGGCCAAAAGCCCAATAAATTGTTTTTTTTTTTTTTTTTGCAGATTTGAGAATTTGAGCCCAAGGCCCAAATTCAATTGTTTTCCCTTTGCTCTTACTTATATGTTTATCATGTTGACTAACCACTTGTTTAATTATGGTTCAACTTAATTAAATTCCCGAAGATGGCCATTTCTTTATATATATATATATATACAAATTAACTATTTTATACTTAGCTCTGTTTTTCTCATTAGTCTTGTCACTTTAAATTACTCCCCTTTAGGATGATCCCTCTTTAGTTTATTTCCCTTAAAAAAAATAACAATTAATAATAATAATAATAATAAAGTAATAGGATTTCTTATATTTATGTTCCATGCTTAGTTTTATTTTTAGTGATCCCGTCAACACTTGAAGTTTTTCCCTTTAAAAATTTTCTTTTAGCTATTCCCCCTTGATAAAAAATAATAAATAAATAAGTTTTTTTTTTTTACTTAGTTAAAATTTCATAATTAGTTAAAATGAATGAGTTCTTTTACTTTATTAAACTTTCAAAATTGGTCAAAGTTGTGTGTTCTTTACTTAGTTAAATTTTAAAAAATATTTAGTTAAAGTAAATGAGTTCTTTTACTTCGTTAAAATTTCAAAATTAATCAAAAATCATTTTGGTCAAATCGCCGGTCAACCGCAAGTTAGCGGACATTCCGAGGGCCTAATACCTTCTCGGAATGTACATTTGAACTCGAACCCGTTTTCAATTGATTTTGTCTATTTAAATCTTTTGAAAACCTTATAGTTTTTCTTGATTTTTACTAAAAAATTAAGTGGCGACTCTGTTCTTTTGAGAATTCGATTTGCTTAAATCATAAGTTTAATCGATTTTTCGAAAACTCAGTCATTTTCCTTATACTTATATTTTTAAAGTAAAACAAATAGACTATTGACAGATTGTGCTTCTATCTTCGAGCAAGTTAGACAAATATACATCTCCGGAGCTAAAGGAACTCTTGATCTTATTGCTCAACTCCACCGCCCTCTTCCACATCTCTTCCCCTTCCGTTGTATCCATAAAAATTTTGACAGATTTCGCGATTGATTATGATGTCACTAACTTGTGAGTCCAACTAAATAGTGAGATTTCAAATACAACTACAAACCATCGTATACAAATACAAATCAAACGAAGAATTGTTAGTTGTGAATTATACAAATATGGTGAATTATATGAACATGACTAATTATACAAACTCGAAGTCATCCTACGTAATTAATAGTTAATGTTAGTCGCGAATGGTAATTATAGGAAACAATAGATGTGATGAGTAATTAAGTAGTGAAAGTTTGTTTAACCGCGTAATTTTCTCTTAAAAATACCCCTCATATATAATTTTCCCTTAACAATTGCCCTTTACTATTACAAATATTCAATCTTTTAACGAAATTAGGAAATAATATATGTTGAATTTTACTTACATATATGACATTATTTTATTGGTCCATGTGGGTATTAGACTCGACCTATAAATAATCTGATTCATCTGAATTTGTTTGTTCGAAATTATTGGGGCTAGATTTTTATCGAATCATGAGAAATTATCTATTTTTTATTTTTCGTTATATTATGGGGTCAAAATTATTATCAAATCTACCTACATTAGAAATCGTCATTAGGAATGTTGAATTAACTTTCTTTTTGTTTGTTTTAGTAGTAATTTTGGTTTTGGTTTAAATTTTATTTGAGTTACTAATATAATGAAAATATTTTATTTATTTTATCGATCGCGGCCTTTTGCATTCAAAGAACGGATTAAAACAATAGTCGAATCGATTTGGACGATCTGCCGATTATAGCTTGACGGACTGACAATTCACATTCTTGATTTTTCTTTCCTATTCTTGTTAATTTTGTGGAGACTAGGAGGAATATATTAATTATTAGGCTTTAATTTTTAATTTGGGGAGAGGTTATTGTTGTATTTATAACCGTCATATATTAGTCTTGTTTGAGTACAATTAGGATTTCCATAAATTTCCTTAATTTTTCCTTCCTCAAGTAATCGCTGTTGATATATATAGGAATTGAGAATTAGTTAGTCATTTAAACTTACGATAAATATAATTTTAGGTGGTATAATCATATAATAGTCATTTATTTGAATAGATTGTATTTATTTGGAAGTCCATCGAAAGAGAAAGGCTCTGGTCACGGAGTGAGTGTTCGACTATTTGAGGCAAGTGGATTTCTAAACCCTTGTTAAGTGTATGGAATTCATGTATTTCCTTGTAATATGTGTTTAGGGGTAATGAAACTTGGTGATGGGTTGCCTTATCCACATTGATTAATTCTAATGATGAATAAGGGGTAATAAAAGGCAATGCGATTAATAGTTTGTGATGTGTTGAGAATGGTTTGAAAGGTTTGCTGAATCATTGTTGATGTTGTATTATGATTGTGTTGTTGTGAATTGTGCAATGTTATGAAAATGGTCATCTCCTCATTATTTGTGTGAACATGTCATTTGCATTGTTCTGAGACATGGTTGTGACAAGTGTTATGTGGATTGAGAAAGAATAAGAAATTAAAGAGGATGTACCATTTCGAGGGTCGTATCGAGCGCCGCGATGGATACTATATTTCGAGGGACGTATTGCGCGCCTCCATGGTTACTATTATCGAGGGTCGTATCGCGCGCCGCGATGGATGCATAGACAGATATGTCCCCCATGGGTCCCGGACTGAGAGACATCAGGTGTGTATCATTAGGTCAGACATGCATCACTATACTTGACATTGCATTTCATTGCATTACACTTCTTTATTATTGGTGAACTTGATCTTGTGTGTTGCTAATCTTGTGAGTGCCTTTCTGTGGAACTTGTGACTGATGAATATTGAGCATGTTGTAGAAGATATGTAATTGTTAGAGTGTTGTTGTTGAGGATATGAAACTGTTGTTGTTAAGGATATGAAATTGTTAGAGTGTTGTATTGAGCTATGTGCTTTATAAACTGTGAACTGTTATGTTGGACAGGTTTTATGCAGGTTGTAGTTGTGGAGGTAGTAATTGATAAACATTGAGCTTGTTGTTGAGAATATATGATTGTTAGAATGTTGTTGTTGAGATATATTCTTGTAAATTGTGAACTATTAGGTTGGGCTAGTTTTATGCAGATTGTGTTGTGAAGGTTTGGTTGGGGTGTAAGGAATACTCGTATTCTATCCCTTAGCTCGTGTTTAGAGGTTTACTTGCTGAGTACCATGTGGTTTGGTACTCACCCCTTGCTACTACAATTTTTTTGTAGGTTACTAGCCTGGACCTTTGTGATATTTTCTCTTCTTCTTGTCCGAGGCTACCTGTGGAGGTTTGTGAGGTAGCTGCTTTTCATTTTAGCGGACCTTCTTTCTTCTTAATTATGATCTTGTTCTATTCTAGAAACAAGGTCATTTGAGACTTATATTTCTTTTGAATCAATTGTAATATTTTAGAGGCTTGTACACGTGACAATCAGATTTTGGGGGTATTATTTTAGTTGATTATGAATTTTTCCGCATTATATTGTAATGGTTGAGTTTTACGCTGACTGGTTTTGGTGAGATAAGACGAGTGCCATCACGCCCATTTTGGGGTCGTGACAAAATGATATCAAAGCCCTAGGTTCATAGGTCTCACGTGTGTACAAGCTGAGTCTAAGTAGAGTCTCGAGGATCGATACGGAGACGTCTGTACTTATCTTCGAGAGGCTATAGTGACTATTAGGAAAAATCTTCACCTTTTGAATCTCTGTCGTGCATTCTTTATCTATTCAGATTGGTATCGCTTCATTCCACTCTCTCTGTATTATGTGATGACTCGTGCGTAGTTCCTTATGTGGGTATTTGGTGTGTTGTGTTGTCTTGGATGTTAGATTTGTTGCATATATGGAAGTGATTGGTTTATAGGATTGATGTGTTGTCAGATTTGGAATGTTCAACGACTCGAATAGATTGAGTTAGGTGATGACTTGACGAAACATTTTGAGGATATTTGGAGGATTAGGTTGAACATTGGTTTAAGGGACTTCATGATCATTTTATACTTTGTTTAGGCTAGTCATCTAGTAGTGGAATCAATATTTGTGTGGTATAGGCAATATCTGGAGTGGTTTGACAATTAAAAGTGAAATGTTAAAAAGAATGTTTAGATACTGAATGCGATAACTTTAGAAGCTACATTTATTAAAAGTTTCATAACATATATGGGCTACTTAGTGAATGATGAGAGTGATGTTATGCTAATTGAGGTCAAAATTTCTATTGTAGTTTCATATATTGAGTGTATATCAAAGAGGGTCATGGTACGACTACTATAATAGTGTCAATCTTTACTTGGTAAGAGTTATGGAGTGTGTTACTCCTACTATTGACCCGATCTACGAATGAACCACTTTGGATGAGAGACCAAATAAATTTAGTAGTGTATTGCAGTTATTCAATGGTCAGAAATATGTGGGCTATTTGAGTATAATCTTCTCGAGGTGTATGTTGTATTCTAGTCGTAGATTTAACAGACTTTCACAATGTGGTACTAGTGGTATATGAAGACGGATATGTCGATTGTTAAGCGTGAATACTAACTACTTAAAGAGTTATAAGTGTATCAAATGTTCATATAATGAGACTCGATGTTGCATTCACATTTGAGAAACCAACTAGCTAGGTTGTTACTGCAAATGTTTAGGGTTAAGCATGTGTATAAGGAAGATTTTAGTGGTAGATCGTTCATACATTATTAATGCGTTAAGTTGAGAGTATATCCCGAAGGTTAAAATGAGGGCCGGTGATTTCAACTTAAGGTCCAAGGGAATGGATAGATACCAGAATGACAGGCTTATGGGTAAATAAAGTCTTAAAGAGTATATTTGTGTGAAGGTAATTGAAGATTTTAGTAAGAAAATGTGTATACATTAAGTTAGTCCTTTGAATTTGATTGGTATAACTGGGTTTGAGATGTCATGTCGATGACAATGGTGACTTCGTGGTGATGACAAGGGATAACTGAGTGTAATGGTAATAAGAGTCTGTGATTGGGATGCAACTATATGTTAAAGATTGTGGATTAAACAATTTTTTTTATTGTAATGATGTCTTACGAGTATCTAATGTTGTGATTTGCTACTATTTAGTGAGTAAAATGGTCGTAGAAAAAGTGGTAGGAGGTGTTGGGACACCGCTCGAATAGAATTGAAATGAGCTAGAGTCATAAATGGAGAGAACTAGTGGAAAAAGTTTATCCTTCGAAAAGAAGCGAAAACAATGACATTTACTCTGATTGCAAAGACTATAAATGTATCTTTAGATGGTTGAGAATTTAATTCAAAGACACGTGGTTCCATCTGTTTTGCTATGGTTATGGTGATAGTGTTACATATCGTTCATATCAGTTAAAAGTTGTTCGGGTAAGATTTGAGGAAGAAGTCTACATACGTTCAGCTGGATTGTAGTGATAAATTCTTTTCTGGTTTCGATTTTGGTAATTTGTACAATTGGGATGTGAATTTAAGTTTTTCGTTGCGAGTCTACATTCATGGTAGTATGTCTTAACAGGGTATGAATGTGTAAGATAAGAAATTATCGAATGCATCGAGTATTGACCATTTTGAAGGACTTATGCATGGTTTAGGTCTATAAGTTTGTTACTTTTGAGTGTTAAACGACTTAAGGAAGAATTTCACGTAATGTTTTGACTTAGAGGATAAGGTAAAAATGTCATGGGTTGTTGGCCAAAGAATAAGATTGGTAAGCGAGTCAATAAAAGGAACAAGAGTCTGGTGTATTGAAGAGTTCAAGATATTTAGAATTTTGCATCATGAGAAGAATTTAAGAAAAGTGAAGGAATAAGACCTCTCGTGCAAACCCTTGGTTTGTAGTTGAAAGTTGTATTGATTTATGCCTATGAGTTTAGATATGACTGTGAGATATGAACTGGTTCGGTACAGACTTACTAGAGGTTTACCATCGACTTTTCTAAAGAATGAGTTTTTGTTTGGGTGACAAACAATGATGTGTGAAAGATTCTATATGGCTATGTCGAGCTAAATTGTTCAAATTATGATAGGTAACTTATTAATGTTCAACGGTATGGACCTATAGTTCTACATGGTTAATGAAGATTTTGAAGGGATAAAAACTACTTTGTTGATAGGACGATGTAGACTGTTATGATGTGTTACATAGGCATTTGATAATGAGTAGAGGTTATGAGCTTAAGTTTACTGAATTATTGGAGTGACCAAGAATTTCTTAAGTGTTGGTATGAGGTATATGATGGTTTTGAATGTTAGTCGAAATTTGGCATCTGAAAGATTACGTGGAGTTGACATTGTACGTGATTCAATAACTTTATATTGATGGGAAAATACTTTTAGATTCGAAATTAGTGTTAGCCTTGGGTGGGACCCGTATCTGTCCTAAAATGCTTATTTAGAAAGAGAGTGATAACAACAAGGTTAAGGGAGATCACAAATAGAGAATTGATTATTAGAATACGGAAGCACAAAGAAAAGAAACAAAAAAAACTAACTAAAGATATGGGAAATTCGAAGGAAAGATCCACGAATTTCCAAGGATTAGATGTTCTAAGGCCTTGAAAAGATCCAAGTAACAACGTATAGATTTATGGAAGAAATCTAACGCCTTTACTTGAGAAAACGAATCAAAACGATAAATTCGGATCTTGATCGCTTTATGAGTAACTAAAGACAATAATTAGTATGTAGAAACTAATCACCTTCTAAAGAATACCAAAAAGAAACCAAAGATATCACAAGAAGAAGTTACCTTATACCTTAAACTATGAATAGTAAAGGTTTAAAGATAAATTCTCAAAGAACAAGTCACAAAGGTTCAAAGAACTCTCTCAAATATTATTAATATCAATGTAAATTGTCTTTAATGAATGAAAAGGACTCCTATATATAGGAGAAGGGGAAAAAAACGTCCAAGGACCCTAGAAAGACAATTACAAGGAATCCTACTCTAGAAAGGAAATAAAGTAACCTAACTAGGAACAAATTTAGTACTTCTAGGAAAGCATTAAATGGTACTTAGGAGATCATAAATAGACTAAGGAAAATATTAATAACCTATATATAAATAAATAAATAAATAAGGTAAATCCCAACTAGGAAAAGAATCTTAACAATCTTGGAAAGTTTGACTAGTCTTCTCTCAAAACTTGGGCAGAAAGCAACTCTTGTTGTGGCTGATTCTTGGACTCTTCTTGACCTTATTTGCACGAAAATGGCCCTTAAAATTCCTCATCTTGGGCTTGAATTTGGGCCACCAAATAATTGTAGCATTTGGACAATTCCTCTCCCTTGGGCTTGAGCTCTTCTTCCCCAATAAGACACATTTGGATCAGTGATTGAAGCCCATTGAGCTTATCATTGAACTCCTTGGGTTTGAGATCTTGTTATGGGCCTCCTTGGAGTTTCTAAAGCTTCATCCTTGTCCTTCAATGGAGTAGAGCTTCCTTGGATGCTATCAGAGAGAGCGCCACAGTTTGAAAATTTGGAGGCGATAATGTATTTGATAAAAATACTTTGATACTAGTGACAGTTTGAGAGTAAGGTAAATGACTGATGTAGTTATGATGTTTGTTGGTATTAAGAGTGTTAGATTTAATGGAGTAATGTGAGAAATATGTGGGGTTTGATGAATCTAGTATTTGTAATATTGTTGGTAGCTAAAAATTGATAAACGAAGCCAGATGAATGTAATTTTATTTATATGGGCACTATGGAAGGAGTATCTTGTGTTATTCGACCTTGCTTTCGTGTATTCTTATGTGGCCACCTTCTTCATACTGGACATTATGATTCACTGTGTATGCTACTCGTGTTTCCACATCTATGGGTGAATTCCTAGTGGTGGATCGGATGTACCGATCCTGTAATGTTATCTTGGTAGGATAAGATGCTTGGGAAGACTTGATTATTTTAGATATGACATATTTGGTGTTGTCTTGGAGCAGTTGAAGTATTTTATTGGTCTACATATACCACCTTGCTTATGAGAATTTATAGAAAAGCTACCATGGGTGTTTACAGTTGTTCGATAATTTTAATATTCATCTAGTTGTCGAGATCACGTTTCGAATATGTGTGATTGAATGAAGGGAGCATTGGTCCAGCTCTACCTCTCTTAAAGGTTGTCTACAATAATAGCTATTGATCTAGCATTTTGATAGTGTTGTTAGAGGTTCTGTTGGCTTGGGTGTATCGCTAGCTAAGTGGTTACTTGATCTTGTTCTTCTTTGGTAGCTGCTTTTCATTTTTGATATTTTCTTTTCTCCTTGTCCGAGGCTACTTGTGGAGGTTTGTGAGGTAGCTGCTTTTTATTTCAGCGGACCTTCTTTCTTCTTAATTATGATCTTGTTCTATTCTAGAAACAAGGTCATTTGAGACTTATATTTCTTTTGAATAAATTGTAATACTTTAGAGGCATGTACACGTGACAACCAGATTTTGGGGGTATTGTTTTAGTTGATTATGAATTTTTCCGCATTATATTGTAATGGTTGAGTTTTAGGCTAACTGGTCTTGGCGAGATAAGACGAGTGCCATCACGCCCATTTTTGGGTCGTGACAGATTCATTTGAAGAAAAAAAGCTCCTTAACAGAGATTTCTTTATTTTCATGGTTCAAACTCGAGACATTTGAATTTTGATTAACGGGAAAGGAATCTCATTCATCCCTTCATATATTTCTTGAAAGTTTGAGAACGCATACAAACTAGTATATCTTTTATTTAACGGAAAAGATTAAGAGACAAATAATTCAAAACTTAAGATTCATCTAAAAAGATAAAAGACATAATTTTGTAGACAAACTAGTATGTCTACAAAATTATTATTTGGTAATATAGGATATGAAAGATTCAACTTCCTTAGATGTCGCACCTCCGGGGCTAACAGAACTCTTGATCCTATTGCTCAACTCGAACGCCCTCTTCCGCATCTCTTCCCCTTCTGTTGTATCCACCAAATTTTTTGACAGATTTCTCGATTGATTCTGATGTCTCTAACTCATCCTTGTGAGTCCAATTACATAGTGAGATTCCAATTTTTAGAACATTAGTTACAAGGATAGCATTATAGGGTTGTTCCCACTCGTTTGGCCAAGCTATTATTGGAACTCCCATGCTAATGCTTTCCATATAGGAATTCCACCCACAAAATCATACGATCATTGAAATGGATATTGTTTGTGTCCCCAAAATATTCACCTTTAAGACTGAACAAATGAAGTGTACCGCTATGTATATTATGTGAGGCAATGAGGCGAGCAAGGAGGAAAAGCGAATTGACATGACTAAATTCAGGATGTGGCACGATGGCAACAATTACTGAGTTGGTAGCTGCCATTTGAATCAATAAGAATGAATATATAACTAGTTGAATCTCGAAATTATAACTATGTCATGTATATTGATATAAATTAAAGGACGTATATGTAGATATGCAAATGTATTAACAAAATAAATTAGTGCTGAATTAGAGGCTACCACTAACAACTAACCTTTTTATATTCTATGATAAGACAAGATGACCTTTTTTTTTTTTTTTTAATGTTTTTGAGGGTTGAACTCACGTTGTGTCACATGGATTCACGTTAGATTGTGCATCTATCTTGAATATATAATTTTATACGAAAAAAATGTGAGTAATAATATTAAATTAAACAAGATATTATTAAAAAAAAAAGGTGCAGAGCCTAGGAAATCTCGAAATTGGGGCAATATATATCATATATGTAACAATGTATATACATAACTGGTTGAATCTTGAAATTGCAATTGTGTCATGTAAATTGATATAGAGAAGGTATATACTTAATAAATATGAAAATAAAAGCAAAATAAACCTACTTAAAATAATAAATTATAAATAGAAGGATAAACATTCTATTAATTAACAAGAAGGAAGTATACATAATATAACTCTTAATTAACAATATCTAAAAGCTCCATAGAATTACAGCACTATTTTTATCCTAATTACCTTTCAAATATTGACAGTCAAACATTTGAATTTTAATCATGAATTGAAACCCCGAATCTTCATTTTTTCATCATATGGACAATATTCCTATTTCAGTCAAAGGAGAATGCTTTAACTGAAATTCCGATTCATTATTAAATCGGAGTTTCTTGATCCTCTTACTCGGCTCAATTTCGAATCTCTTTAATGTGACAATATTACTATGCTTAATATTGTTGTAATGCTCTAAGCCGAAGTCGAATTGAGGTCGAGACAAGGGTTGAGGCCGGAATGAAGGTTGAGAATAATCGGAATAAATTTTTTATTTTTTTATTTTTTCGCCTTTTGCATCCAAATAATGGATTAGCATAATAGTCGAAACGATTTGGACGATCAATGTTGCCGATTATAGTTTGACGGATTGACATTTCACATTCTTGGCTTTTCTTTCACATTCTTGGCTTTTCTTTCCCATTCTTGTTAATTTTGTGGAGATTAGGAGGAATTAATTTATTGGGCTCTAATTTTTAATTTGTAGAGAGGTTTTTGTTTTATTTATAATCGTCATATATAATCCTTGTTTGAGTATTACTAGGATTTCAATAAGTTTACCTTAATTTTATTTTACTAGGATTTCCATAAGTTTCCTTAATTGTTTGAGTAATCCTTGTTGATATAAGAATTAATTTTTCGTGTGGGGCGGTACTAAAATTTTGATATTAGACTAGTAGGAGTAGTTTATAATTTTTTTTTATGTGAATTGGCAAATAATACTGGTGTGTTATTTAATACAACTATAATCTCATATAGTTATGAATCGCGACTACAATTTTTAAAAAAATGCAATAAAGAATTTTAGGTATTTGTATAAATTTTATTTGTATATCTGGTGGGGCTTGCAAACAAAGTTGCATATATGTCAATAGATAAATTGTCGCTATAAATATGTATTTTTAGCGGCAATTAACACTTTTTGTTAATGTCCTAGCTAAAGTCTATAACAACATTGGATCTAATGACAATTAGATAATGCCGATTAAGGTTTTAGAACTTTTTGTTAATGTTTATATTTATTTATTGCCACTAAAATTTTTTTTTTTCTATAATGCTAGTAGACTAATAAGAAATCCAACTCACAATTATGTATCAAATCATATAAGAAGCGACAAAATATTAAATAAGGATTTACGATTAATAAGATGCATTTTATATACTAAGGAATAAAAATGTAAGTAGATAATAAAATCGCTTATAGTATGGCTAATAATGTTTAACAATTTAACTTATCAGATATTAATTTCTAAATATACTAATCCGTAAACCAACTACTAAGATATCATCGATTTAGAATCACATTGATAATTATCAGACGGTTAATGGGCGATATATTGACTCAATCATTTCATTTTTATTTTTTTTACTTTCACTCATCAATATAATTATCTGCCATCAAACAAAATAATTTTTCTAGCTCTACTTAAGCTAGTAATTTTGTAGTGTAAATCACAACTAGAAATACAAAATAAACCTAAGTTTTGAGGGTGCATGAACATAAACATTTATTTTATAAATATTCACCAATATAACGTACTTAATATTTCAAAACTAAAACATACTACATTTTTATCAACAAGAAGTGAAGACTCGTTCATTGTGATTCAGACTAGTTAGCTAGTATACCAATAAGAATTCCAAGTTCCTAACTCACAAATATGTATCAAATCATATAAGTAGCATCAAAATATTAAATAGAAATTCAGGGTTAATAAAATGTATTTAATATATTAAGGGGTAAAAATGTAATTAGATACTTCATTTGTCCACTTTTAATTGTCATGTTGCACTTTTCGAAAGTCAATTTGACTAATTTTTAAAGTGAAATTAGATTATATTAATTCAATATTTAAAAAAAAAAAAAATTAGATGTTCAAAAACTATATGAAAGTATTATAAATTGCAAATTTTTGCATATCAATATGATGAAAAAATATATCGTAAAATGTTAGTCAAAGTTCTTATCGTTTGACTCTAAAAAAGAAAACCATGGCAATTAAAAGTAGACGGAGGAAATAATTCTTTACTGATTAACAAATTATCCAATAATTTTTTTAAATAATTCACTTTTATACCAATAAATCGTTAAATATAAAGCTTTAATGCGCCAATACCAATAAATTAATTTTACCATCGACTTATCTTCGATTTTCAAACTTAACGAGCTTTTCATGGTCAGAGAAACCCCACAATATTAATAACCACGACTCACGAGAGCCGTAAAGACCATAGAATTGGCAAGGGGTGCTAGTAGTATAGCACGTGCAATTGTGACAATAATAAAAATAATATTCCCTCCGTCTCTAATAACTTATTCACTTTTGAATTGATGCCTATTAAGAAAATAATTAATTACATAGTGAGTTTATCATTTTACCCCTATTAATTATGAAGTGGATGAAAATTTCTACATTTTTCAAAATAATTAGTCATTTAATTGAGGGTAAAATAGGTAAAAAGAATTTGTTCTTTCTTGATTTGTCAAAATGAACAAGTAATTAAAAACAACTATACAAAAAAAAGTAGACAAGTAATTAGAGACATAGGGAATATTAGTGATGACGACTCACGAGAGCCATAAAGACTCATAGAATTGGCAGGGGGTGCTAGCAGTATAGCACGTGCAAATTATGACAATAATAAAAATAGGTCGGGTTGTTGAATCGGATTAAATGAATGAGTCTCTAAAAAGGAATTAGATACTTTCTCCGTTCATTTTTATTTGTCTATTATATTATTTTGAAATATCTAATAATATTTGTCTAGATTATAAAATTAATGAATAATCAACCATTTTGTATTTATTTTACCCTTGCTATTAAATACTGTTCATTTTTCAATGTTTATGATTAGGTAAGATTACCCTATCATTTTCTATTTTTTAATCTTTGTGTCAAGTCAATATTAAACAATTACTAACAGAGGGTCGATTTACATAAGATCCCTCCACATCTTTTAGCCAACACTTGCAATATTCATTTCTTCTTGATTGATTTTTTTTTCTCTCTTCAATGGCTACTACCAAAAACTCAATAATTGTAGCCATGGTGCCATTTTCTAGATTTACTCATATCAATCAACTCTTTCTTCTTTCTCGTTTCATCGCCGTCCATAATATACCGGTACACTTACTTTGCCTTCCTGAATTCAACAAAGATTTAAAACCGCGCCTTAAAGGTGAATCTTTTGAGATAGCAAAAAATATTCATTTTAATGACATTTTGCTTTCACAAGATGAATATAAGAGAAGCACTGAAGAAGATTACGATGATGAACGTATGCTTTCGATTGTGGAGTTGTTAGAAAAACAATCAGAGTCTCTTCAGAGAACATGCCTTGAACTCTCCATGAATACAAAGAAATTGGTCATAATTTATGACTCTATAATGAAGGACTATTTAGGTGATGTTCATACATTACCTAATGTTGAGACTTGTATTTTTCACTCAGGTTCAGCTATAAGCAAATACTCTCTCCTTCGACAAAGTATTGTTGTTGATGTTGGTAATGATGGTGATGATCATGAAAAGTTGCTTAAGCAAATGCATGAAGAGTTTCCGGCTATGGATAGTTGTTTTCCACCGGGTATGGAAGACTTTGAACAAGATTTATATGAGTGGGATTTCAACTCAGGAGAATTCATGATTTCATCTAGAGAAGTTGAAGGTAAGTACTTAGATTTACTTGCTAATGCGAAAAACAAGAAGCCCTTGTGGGCACTTGGTCCACTTCATATGTTGCTACAATCACATCATGATAAGGCTCCTCTTAGTCATGAATGTCTTGAATTTCTTGACAATCAAGATGTTAATTCAGTAATATATGTTTCGTTTGGTACGGGGACTAAATTATCACAAGAGCAACTAAATGAGCTTGCATTTGGTCTAGAAAAGTGTAATCAAAGATTTATTTGGGTAATAGGAAAAGGGGATCATAGTAATAATAATGATAATGATAACACGGTTGAATTACCACAAGGGTTCGAAGAAAGGGTGAAAGGAAGAGGAATGATGGTGAGAAATTGGGTGCCCCAATTGGAAATATTGGGGCATCCGTCTACTGGTGGATTTATAAGTCATTGCGGGTGGAATTCTTGTATGGAGAGCATTAGTATGGGAGTTCCAATAATAGCTTGGCCAAATGAGTGGGACCAACCCTATAATGCTGTCCTTGTAACTAAAGTTTTAAAAATTGGAATCTCACTTTGTAATTGGACTCATAAGGATGAGTTAGTGACATCTGATTCAATCGAAAAATCTATCAAAGTTTTGATGGATACAACAGAAGGAGAAGAGATGCGAAAGAGGGCGGTCGAGTTGAGCAATAAGATCAAGAGTTCCTTTAGTCCCGGAGCTGTGACAACCAAGGAAGTTGAATCATTCATATCCTATATTACCAAATAAATTTTGTAGCTTAACAAAGCCATTGCCATATTTCATCCTTTAATTTTAGGTTTGGTGATCTCTATCTTTTGTGTTTAATAAAGACGTATTAATCGTCATGGAATACTTAATCGTCTTTTTATATGTTTAGTAGAAATAATAACTTCATGTGATACAGGGGTTAAAAGAAGAACGTAACACTTCATATTTTTTTGTTAGTTAAACTAAGAAGCTATACTTATTTGTTGAACTATATCAATTTATTATTGACATGTGACATTGTAAGAAAAGAAAATTTTATACTATTGCACGTGAAATCGATTTAATGAACCTCTTATTTTAATTTAAAAAAGAAAAGTTTGATGACAAATCAAGAGTTTGACGGCAAATCAAAAGCTCTATTATTTACTTTCTTTAATCAAAAGATCTGCACCATATTTGGAGATAAGTAAATTTGTTATAATAAATTATAGAATTTATCATAGAAGGAAAATTACACTTTAAACTAACTCATTATTTAAATATTTTTCCTTTTTAAAAAAGTATAGTAATGCTGTATCATGGTAAACAAAAAAAAAAGTTACTAAAATTTCGACCCTACATTCTTATAAATTCATCACAACTACGTTCAATTTAATAACATTATTTTTCATAGAATTTTGGTGACAAAAGAGCAACTATTAAACCCAAAAATAATATTAAAAATGGCATCATACAAACATCAAATTGCTGCTCTTTTTATTTTATTTTCTCTTCTTCTTTGTCAAGCCAAAGGTAATTATTACGATATCAATATTTTAACATGTTTTTATTTGACAATATATATAATTAAAAAATCTTAATGATGTATATATTATTATTTTTAATTTTCTTTGATTGTGACTCTTTTTTTATTTTATTTTTTTAATGTAGAAAAGCAGGTGAAGGATTCAAGTGATATATGTGGCAAATTATTAGGGACATGTACAAGTAATCGAGATTGTAGCAAAAAATGCAAGCGTTTGGATTATTTTGTGGCTCTATGTATACCCAGTCTTATTTTTGGTCAGGATGATGGTGTTTGTTGTTGTGTTAATAGGTAAATATTCTCGTTTTACGAGGTGGAAATATTTATTTATATATTTTTCATAGACGACAATCGATTGAAGTATTTTATGTATTTTAACGATTGTTGTTTTTATGTTTGACAAAACTTATACGAAATAAAAAATTTTGTAGGTATTTTTTTTTTTTTTTTTTTGACATTGAAGTCTCTAGTGCATTCAAACACTAAAGAAGGGTGGTGCAACACCCTTGAACAAAGGTCTAGAGTGCGAGTCCGAGGAATAATAGGAAGAATACTCCTAGTAATTATAATGTTTCCTTCTTAAAATGTGTCGTATACAATATTAATTTAAATTAATCGGAGTAATTAAATACTGAATACCAGATGGTTATACTAGGAAAGAAAAGTGTTCTCAAAGAGATTTACTTAGCTATATTATTATAAAAGTTCTCATTCTAACTATGTATATAACAAAAAATAGAAGCATTATTAATTCCCAAACCAGGTAGAGCTTACACATACAAATACAATATTTGAATAAAGAATGAAAAAAATAGTGTTTTTTTTTAAAATCCTAATTAATGCTTGTAGAATGTACATATAAAAAGAACTTTAGTCTTCAACATGGAAAGCTAGCCTTAAAAAGATCCCATGAAAGATTTTTTTTTACCGTAATGTCCAGACCAGCTATTGCATGCCTCGAAGGAAGTTATTTAAGTAATATGTAGTCCATTAGCCAAAATCCCTTTTGCCAACTCTAACAAATGAAACAAAACCACAACAGTTGAAGTGGGTACACTTAATGCAATGAGCCCAACCATGCCCAAAACCAAACTTGGCCTTGTATCCATCAGTTGGGCTTGCAATAATCCCATTAACTCACAAATATTCGAATCGTAATCTACGTAAAGACTCTTCTCCCAATCCATCCATTCAGTAGGAGGCTCGTAATTCTTCTCTATCATCTCCATCTCATGGATTCTCTTTCGAAGGACTATTAAGTTCTTGTCTACACGACCAGAATCATTAGAGTTGTAGTTCTGATCATGTGTTTCTCTTCTTATTGCCATCATCGTAGTTCTTCTCGAAGCTCTTGATGACCTTCTTTTTGGTGAAAATTGTGAAGGAAGAAGTAGAGAAGAAGTTGATATTGATATTGACATTGACATTTTGTTTGATTTTTTGTGTTGAGGAATGAGTTTTGAATTTTGTTTAAACTTAGATATATATGTATTTATAGATATTGGTTTCATGTGAGGGTATTAAAGTCTTTTAGCAATAAGGCGTGAAGCATATATAGCCGCGTGAAAAAAGGCAAGCAGCCAACTTGATTGGTGCGCGTTTTTTTTTTCTTTCACTATTGAATTGAGGAATTGAATCTGTTTCATATTACTCGATCCTTATTGATTAAATACATATTTTAAAATATTTTTAATTAGATGTATATTTTTTTATTTCGTTTATATTTATTTGTCTATTTAGAGTCTTACATGTCTTTAAAAAATAATGATTAATATGATTATTTTTTAACGAAATTATATTTTTAATTAGTACTCCCTCTCTGTTTACTTTTATTTGTCGAGATTTTAAAAAAGATTTTCACTTGTTACTTGTCATTTTTAACGTACCAAGATTTTTTAAATTATTTTTCATGATCTAATAGTACTAAATATCAATTAATAGAGGCAGTACACCGAAAAAGTCATGTCAATTACTTTTTTTAATGATTGTGCTGAATCCAAACATGACAAATAAAAGTGAACGAAAAATAATACTCATATATAACAATAATAATAATAATTATTATTAAGAACATTTTTTTAAAGACATGTAATAAAAATATGACTATCAGAGGGTATAACTATAAAATTTTAAAATTAGAACACATCATTCCAAGATAGTGATTTCCTCATCAAATCATCAAAAGTCAACCCAAAGATTATAACACATTAAATAAAATTAAGTCCCTTAAATTGATTTCCAGCACTGATACAGGTGCATCTACAACCTTCTTTTTTATATTTTTTATTTAGTATATGATATCCATATTACAGTTTGATTAATATGAATTTGTGTCTGGTAGGGCCCTATTCAGAGGATAGCGCTCCATATATTTTTTTATACCCAAAACACAAATCTGAAACTTTTGATTAAGAAAGGTGCATCTATAATCGTTAAAAAGAAGAGTTATATATGTGCCTTCAAAAATCTATGGTTGTGTTATATAAATTTTTTGAATCTCGTAATCTGAAATTAAAAATAAATAAAATATATTATTTATTTATTTAATTTTATAGTCTTAAATAACATGTCACATGAAAAATAAAAAATTAAAGAGTTTATAAAGTCACAAAAGAAACATTTTTTTTAAACGAACTAAAGAAACAAATAAATTTTTAAAAAATATAATTATCAAATGATTAAATAATTAACAAGTTCTTCCACTTATTTTTCTTTTTTTGACAAGGTCTTAGGACACACTAATCATAAGAACATGAACAATTATACTAGTCTATGCATATATTTCTAGAATCAGTATAATTATTTTGACCATATCTAAATTATGGTACAAAAAAAAAGTTTCTAGAAAAAAAGACACTATTTTAAAACGTGAGAATTGGATTAAAAAAAGTTGTTTTAATTAATGTATAACACTGGAAATATTGAAACTCTAATCTAGAAGCTTATTATATTTGTTTGAACATATATAGGATGATAATGGGAAATTTGTGCATGGAGTTTGATCGTTAAAATCCCTAAAATTAATTTTAATTTTGTATAAAATGCTTATAATAAACAATTTGAATAATTAAAAATAAGAAAGAAGGCTAGAAGGCAGGTATTAGTGTGACTAATTATTTGAGAGTTAATTCAAATGTTTCACCCCCCTAGCAAAGACATAAATCGAGTTTAAATTTTATATATCGACAGTATAAAAGAAAATTACATAATTATATATTATTTATAAAATAATTATAGATAAATCCCTAATACAATTACTATTGATTACTAACCTCATAAAAAAAATGATAGTACCTTATTAAATTGCTTCACATGTCAAACTAAAAAAAACATCAAAAATAAAAGTATTTTTCTTTCTGTAACAACTTTTAAATTTTAATTTCTCACGTATCTTTAGTTTCTGATCATAGAATTTAGTAATATTTTTTAAAATTTCATATTAAATTAAAATCAGATATATAAATAAATTAAACCTGAGGAAACATAACTTAATTGATGCATTTTGGAGCACGCAATCAATATACTTCACGTTAACTTAATGATGTGACTAATTTGGCTCATTATTGGCTGTTTCTTCTTGTAAAACACGGTTTTGCCACCTTCCTTATTTCTTAAGACACATTTTTCCGTCTCAATTTATGTTGCGATATTTAACTTATCAGGGATTTTTTGTTATTATGATCTCAAATAAGTTAAATAAGTTCATATAGTTATAGATCCTCTCATTAAAGTTAAATTATTTTTGAATAAACAGATATTCTGTTGATCTCATTTTATCTGAAGATGTTACCGTTTGGAAACCTGTCAAAAATAATATTTTGTTACATTAGCATTATATTGACTTGTAAGATTTTTCGTATAGCTTTCAAATATGTATTTTGACTTTTGTACTCCATTCTCACATAAATTAAAATATATAGGAAATTCTTTATGAAATAGACTAACGATGATAAATAATCTTCGAAAAAAACAATATTCTCAAAGGACACAAAAAAATCCAAAAATGGCATCATCATCAACTTCTTCTATTCTTTCAACATCACATATTCTTCCAACCAAACCATTTTTTCCTCAAATAAGAAGATTATCAACAAATATAATAAGAACAATGACTACTTTGGCTATGAGAAGAGATGAAGCACATGATCAAAACTATTATAATGATAGGAATGTGGATGAGAACATGATTGTTCTTCGAAAAAGAATTCAAGATATGAAGATGATCGAAAGGAATTATGAGCCACCAGATGAATGGATGGATTCGGAGAAGAATTTTTATGGAAATTATAATGCAAGTATTTGTGAAGCCATGGGATTATTGCAATATTTGTTGATGAATACAAGGCCAAGATTGGTTTTAGGCATGGTTGTACTTGTTATATTGAGTGTGCCCACATCAACTATTGTTGTGCTTTTACATGTCTTCACGCGTTTGGTTTGAATTCAAGTTATGATGGGATCATTTATGATGAAATTAGTTATGATGAGATTAGTTATGATGAGATAAATTATGTTAAAATTATTTTTATTGAGTGTTTGGTTTGTTGTATTCAAAATAATAGGCTTTGCATAAATTTTAAGAACAATTTATTTGTTTACAAAAGTATCCTTTATAAATGTGAAAAGTGATGTATAAAAAAGATTTAAAAGGATATTTTTGTCATTTACTTATTTTATCCCGGGATAAGTTATCTCGGATTACTATATCAACCAAGGGGAGGGATAACTTATCCCGGTACTAATTATAATCCCGAGATAAGTTATATTGAACATGCAACCAAACAACAAATTAAGTGTCACTACAATTTAACCTCAGGACTATTTTATGTAATCCTTCACACCAAACGACCCCTAAGAGTTTACTAAAGGGGTTTTGGCTAATGGCAAGTATTCATATTAGTTAAAGCAACAATAAAAGAAAACAATAGAAGGGGATGAAGAAGAAAAAATGTTATTTTGATGAATTTTTTAAAATTAGTATATGGTTTTAAGATTGTTTTTTTTAATTATTTGAGTTATCTTTTGAAATTTCATTAATGTGAAAGTAGAAAACGTTCTTCGTTTTCGAGTGCATATATATGGTTTTAGAATTGATTCTTTTTAATTTGTTGTGATTTTTTAAAGTTCCATTCATGGTGTGAATTATTTAATTTTGTGCTAATTATTTATTCTATTTTGTGCGTGATAGAGTTGGACATTAAAGATTCATATTTTTATGTATGAAGTTTGAAATTTTATACCCGCAAATTTGAGGTTCAGTCTCATGTGTTTGAATTTAATTTTGAAGTGACTCAATATTAAATACTTTATAATCTTTAGTTATTAAGTATTTAAAAAGCGATCTTCCAAGCACTTATGCATTGGTATTTTAAAAGACGTATATACACCTGTATTGAATATTATATCAAATGATTAATGACGATTTAAATCTGTAATTTTTCTATAAAAATTCGAAGAATTGGTGTGAATCCATTACCTACATTGAAGAAAAAATCGAAGCAGGACACTTTACTGAGCGTCAGGTAAAATATAAGTCTTGAGGTACTATGAGTCTTTAATGTTACTCCCTCCGTCTCATATTATAAGTCACCTCTTTCTAAAAATAGTTTGACCATAATATTTGTCATTTTATAAAATTTACGCATAAATTACCATATTTTGCCCATTATACCCTTGATTGATTAATTAATTAATCTTGAAAATGTATTTACTTTGACTAACCTAGGAAATTTACAAGTAATTAATTTCATTGTACTTCATTCATTAATTAACTACTTTCTTTATTCACTACTTATTCTATAAAATTTGATTTTGAAAAAAATTATCAACAAACAAATTAAAAATAAAAGATGAAAAAAATTTCAAAAATAATCTTGAAAGTTGAAATTTCAACAAATTTTATCAAGGAAGATGACATTTCAAAAAGCTCAAAGGATGTAAAACTAGAAGACTCAACCAAAACATGTGAAGGCCAAATTGAGAAAAATCAAGATCCAAAGAAAGGAGTTATGCATCATTTAAATAAAAAAACAAATGATTTGTCGAACTAGAACTAAAATTCATTTGTCGTCTAATTTCATTATCAATAACATCATATTCAGAAGGAAAATTTAGATCAATTTGAAGTAATGAAATTTGAATATTTTGTGTTGTTGTCATGTTTGCTTTGAGGATTTATATATATAAAAAAAAAAACATTTTACACAAAATATATAGGAAAATTGAGGTGGGAAAAACTTGTTTTTAAATTTTTTTTGGATCAATTGGTGAAAAAATTTGGCTCCAAAAAGTAAAATCTAAAGTCATCGAAATGCATTTATTTTTGAAATCTAACATTTCATCATTTATTATAAAGTTGTCATAAACAAACATTAAATAAGGGCATAAGGGTAAAATTACCTTATTTCTTAATGCAAGTGTAAATGGAAAAAGTGACTTATAATATGGAACGGAGGGAGTATTAATTTATGACATAGTATTATAGTAAAATAACATAAAGATTATCATTCCATTGATTCATAAGAATTTGGTACAAAACTAAGCTGTTTCTAATCTTCATCTCGTCTACTTAGTACAAAGCAAATAAAGAATCACTAAAGTAGCTCATAAATAAATAAAAATTACAATATTCCTAATATTTTTCAGTGTCCTTGAGAACAATAAGAAAATCCCAATTCAAGATTGAAACATTTTAAGAAACAAGAGAACCCCAAGTCAAGATTTATCCCAAAAAAGTGTACATTTTTAAAAAAGTTTGAATCTTTAGGATGTGTTCTATGAAAGGAAAAATATTTTCTTAGAAAATGTACTCTAGAAAAGTTAGTGTGTTTTTGGCTTAATTTCTTGTGTTCGATACATAATAATAAAAAGTTACTTTAAAAATATTTGTATATAATTTAGACAAACAATATGGAAGATGGGGGTGGGGTGATAAAGTTGTGGGATAGTGTGATGGAGGCTGAGTGGACCGGTGTAGTGAAAATAAGATATGTTGAAGGGTAGGATGACACAATAAATACAGAATGTTATTTGTAGAATTTGTTTCTCCTGCTTTCATTAGACTAATCATTTTCTAGCTTGTTTTCTTCGAGAAAATGTTTTCAAAATTTCTGACCAAACGAGAAAATTGAAAAAGATCACCACTCAAATTTCCCCAAGAATTCAAAATCTATCTCATCACGTGTAGGCCCTAGTGATGACAACTCAAATAAATTCAAGATAAAAAAGATCAGTTTCATTTAAACTCAAAAAACATAATATAATATAGAGATAATTGTCAAAAACATCTTTAATTTGCAAATTTACTATCTCTAATATGAAATGTTTGCGTTATTCAAAACACATTTACATGAACTATACTAATTATTTATCAAAACACACCTCGAAGCTGACTAGATCAAGTATTTGAATATCATCACTAAAAGTCGTGTGATAACTTAATTTGCCCATAACATTTCATCCAGTACATGTCAAGCTGACTCATTACTTTCGAAACGTATTTTAATTAACAAATGATGATAGCTCGTATAAAAAATGCAAACACTTGATAGTGGATTTATTGATACGCGTACTAAGCTGGAAAAAGATGGTTAACTTATTTCTTTGCTTATTTGTGGAAGATGCTGGGAATTGATTGTACTAAAGCTAAGTGACAGCCAATGAATACTACAGTATTTATTTATTTATTTGTTTATGCATTTATCTTATCAAATAAGTATTGGAGAGATATATCACTAGCTTATGAGTTGCGAAAAATAGTGATTAACAGTGATTATTGATCGATTAAAAAAGCTCAATATATATACTAGTCATCAGATAAAAAATTAAACATGTTAATGATGGTGATTTGAAAAGAAGTTTCTCGACATCTTGAAGTAAAACATAAAGAGAGTGTCGAGCATAATTATTGTGTCACCACAAATTCTTTTTTGTTTTTTTTGAAAGACTAAATATAATTAAAATGTATTGTCAAGAAGTGTTAAATTAGGTCTTAGGGGTGTGAGTTAGGCCTAAGACCTAATTTAACAAGAAGATGATTATCACAAGTTGAAGTTCAAATAAAAATAACTTAAATCAGACATGTATCTTAATTTAGTGAAAAGTAACTGAATTCAATCATATATCAAATGTGCATAAAGTTTAGACAATAATAATTAAACCTCAATCATATAAGATTTCAAATACCACATGTTTGAAGTAATTTTAAAATGGATAAACTTATAAATTTTATGCACAATGAATATCCCTTAAATGATGATCCAGAAATCATGTATTTATGCACTTCAACCTTATCATCCAATAATATTAATACAAAATAAAATGTAACAACATATTCTACAAATTATTAAGTTGATGCAACATGTTGTATTTCATAAGAAAGGTTAATCAACGTCCTCTATTAACACACTTCCAATGGAGTTTATTGTACCACACATGCTTTGAATTCTTAAAACACATAAATTGAATTGTTTTGGTAACTAAATTTTGTTGTATGGTCACAAAAAGATCACTCCCCACCTCCGCGCTTTCTAGCTGGCCTCTATTTATATACGCTCCTTCCCTAGGCTTCTCAATTTCCTCCCCTTTTCTCTTAAAAAAAATAAATTTTTAAGTTAATTTTTAATTAAAAGATTCAAAATTAATATATATAATACCTTAAATATTATAGTGTAGTTTTTTTTTATCGAAAAGGTTTAGATGAACCCCATACAATCTTCTAAGTCCACCTATGTTTGAGAATAAATATTATTCATTTCATGTAAGACCCTGTTTAGATGAAACCGCTCCTTACTAAATTCTTTCATATTCGGAATTTGAATTTGAGATCTGTAATTAAAGGAGAAGCTACCTCATCCGCTTATGTTCCTCTCTCTCCTTTTATTTTGCCAAATAAGGCCATAAATGCCCCCTCCATTTTCAAGATTTCTTCTTATCCCATCTTTAAGCTTTTTCCCTCTTTTTTTCTCTTAACCTTTCCAATATATATCCCTTTCCTACTTTCTTGGTTCTCCTCACTTCACATCTTTTAGCCCTAAATCTCCTCTTATCTCTCTTTACCAGCCTACAAATCAAACATACCCACTAACCCCTTTTCTCCTTGGAGAACCCTTATACACATTAAAGGTAAAAACTTTAATCTTTTTTCTTGAAAACAGACACTTGATTCTTGATTTTGCCCTTAAAGGTGAAAGCTTTAATCTTTTTTTCTTGAAAACAAACACTTGATTCTTGATTTTGCCCTTAAAGGTGAAAGCTTTAATCTTTTTTCTTGAAAACAAACACTTGATTCTTGATTTTGCCCTTAAAGGTGAAAGCTAAAATCTTTTTTCTTGAAAATAAACACTTGATTCTTGATTTTGCCCTTAAAGGTGAAAGCTTTAATCTTTTTTCTTGAAAACAAACACTTGATTCTTGATTTTACCCTTAAAGGTGAAAGCTTTAATCTTTTTCTTGAAAACAAACACTTGATTCTTGATTTTACCCTTAAAGGTGAAAGCTTTAATTTTTTCTTGAAAACCAACATTTGATTCTTGATTTTGCAATTTAGAGATATGGCTATTGCATACCCACATTTCTTTGGGTCTGAAAAAACCAAGAATTTGAAGCCATCTTTGATGGTTACTCCTACCCCATCACCTGTCATTTTATCCCAAGATGAGTTAAAGAAAATTGCTGCATATAAGGCTGTTGAGTTTGTTGAGTCTGGCATGGTTTTGGGTCTTGGAACAGGGTCCACAGCTAAACATGCTATAGACCGTATAGCAGAATTGTTAAGGATTGGGAAATTGAAGAACATTGTAGGAATACCCACATCAAGTATTACCCATGAACAAGCTGTTTCATTAGGGATACCTTTATCAGATTTGAATGCACACCCAATTCTTGATTTGGCAATTGATGGTGCTGATGAAGTTGACCCACAAATGAATTTGGTTAAAGGAAGAGGGGGGTCATTACTAAGGGAGAAAATGGTGGAAGCTGCTTCTAAGAAATTTATTGTTATTGTTGATGAGTCAAAATTGGTGAGTCATTTGGGTGGAACTGGCCTTGCTATGCCAGTTGAGATTGTACCCTTTTGTTGGGAATTTACATTGAGAAGGCTTGAGATGTTGTTTATTGAAGCTGGTTGTGTTGGGAAGCTGAGAGTAGTTAGGGAAAGTAGTGAACCATATGTTACTGATAATGGGAATTATATTGTTGACTTGTATTTCAAGAGTGATATGGGTGATTTAAAGGAAGCTAGTGATGCAATTTTGAGGCTTGCAGGTGTGGTTGAACATGGGATGTTTCTCGATATGGCGACTACTGTGATCGTTGCAGGAAAGCTTGGCGTCTTCGTGACTAATAAGTAGGATCAAGGTTAATGTGATCATGTGTTCTTTTAGCAACCTTAGTTTTCTATATAAATTTTGACTAAGATATTAGGATATGTAAGTATTGGTATTGTAGCAATCCAATTGGAGAAGTCTTGCTGAACTATTTATGTGGCAAGGACAATGTAGGTGCATTTGCAAAAAACTTATATATTGAATTATTTGGGGTATTTGCCTTAAATTTGCAATCTTTTTGAGAGAAACTTGGTGACATCTTTAAAGAATGAATGTTTCATGCTACTCACCACTTATAAGTGTTATTTTTTCATGTCATGCATTTGCTTGAGTATACTTAGAGTTTTGATCAATATTAGTCTTTGTATTTTTCGTATTCTTAGATTTGTATTCCTATTGCTTGATTCTTTAGCCTTGATTATTGTATTTTCTTGTTGTTGTTGTCATCTTTTTCATCTGTTTTGAGCTGAGCGTCTATGTGTTAGGGGATCAACCCCCATTTTACTATATTGAATGGCTACATTCAATGACTATAACGAAATCTCAATGCTGCAAAATAGAATTGTTTTAGTTTGATTTAACACTGGAATTGGGAAAAACAAAGTCATCCAGGAGGGGATATTTCATTTTGACAACAAACTTTCATTGTGAAGGCATGGACTCCAGATATGGTATGAACTGTATTCAGTTCCTATTTGGGTGATGTTACCTGGCCTAGATTTCAAATACTGGAAAGTGAAGACCTACAACTTTCAGTAAGATTGGAAGCTTCGTAGACCTATTATGGTTGATAAGAGTACTGAAAAGAAATGGGAGAGGGAGAAAGTAATGTTCCAAGAGTAGGCTCACAAAGTGGGGGTTGGGGAGGGTACGAGTTTATCCGGACCTTACCTCTACCTCCTCTAGCTACCTTAGTGGTAGATATGTTGTTTCCAATAGGCCGAGGGCTCAAGAAGACAATCCAAAGCAGTCCCAAAAAGGAAAGTAATGCAAGTACATGAAATAACAAACACTAACAACAATAGCAGCTAGTAATAGAACAGAAACTACAACAAAACAATACGATGATAATCGAGGTATATATAAGAAACAAATGAATGACAAAAACTATATGAGCAATACTACGACCACTAATATGAACGGACAACAAAACAACACACTTCCACCTATAACCATTCTACCCTGGTCCCCCCCCCCCTCCCCACCACGCTCTCGTATCTAATGTCATGTCTTCGATAAGCTAAAATTGTGTCATATCCTGTGCAATGACTAAGAAAAAGAGTTTTCAATGTGTGCAAGTGATAACACTTATTAAGTAGTCCAACCAGCTTTTCAGAGTATGAAATCCATAAAAGAAAATGTCACAAAAATTGATTGAAGTTTTAGGTTAAAGACTATTTTCGATAAAAAAAAAAGAAGGTTAATCTCACAAATAACATCTAAGAAAGATAGATACAATATACACATACCTTAACCTAAAGACTATTTTCGATAAACATACGGCTAAAAAAATTCGAAGAGGGATAGAGTAATGGCATACATTACCTTTGTTATGCTGGTTTCAGTATTGAAGGAAGATGTGAGGTGTTGGGCTTGTACGGTACGGCCCAAGTAGACGCTTCTAGTTCATACCATACTTTTCTTTTCTTGTATGTTCGTTAATTAAATCGTTGATGTGTGATATTATATATTAATGAAAAATGATACAATTTATTGAGACGTTATGTTCATTAAAATAAGGGAAATACTTAAATATGTCATCAAATTTTGGAATTAGGCTAATCTATATTATTTTTGTTTGAGAAAAGATTCATCCATTTCATTTTTTTTGTTAATAGAAAACGGTATCGCTTTTGCAAAACCATTTACACGTGGTCAATTATAAATTGGCTACGTCATTAATAAAATCATTTTTCTTACAGGAAAAAGACTCAAATATGTCATCGAACTTTAAGAAAAGACTCATATATGTCGTTTTAGTTGATAAAATAATGACATCGATGAACTTTTTCTCACACGAAAGTGACATAGATGAGTTTTTTTCCTCAAATTTCAATGAAATATTTGAGTCTTTTTACTTAAAACAATACAACAAATTATTATTTTTTATAGAAGGGATACATATATATTATATATAGTTAAACGATTATTATATTATAGATAGATTGTCAAAACGAATAAACTTATTACATGTATACCATCTTAATTTGCCTTTAGTTGTGTCATTGTTAGTTTAACCTAATCTAGACAAAATATCTGCTACTTTATTAACTCGACGAAAACCGTAAAAACACCTTACTCCTCAACTTCTTCAAGTTAACCTAAAAAAAAGTGTTGAGAAAAGAGAAACATATTTATTGCTCCTTTCCCTAAATTAATCGAGGTATATGCGAGTTAATCCGAACATTACAATTATTCTTTTTAGAAAAGAAAACCTAATGCATATACCACATAAGAGAGCCCCTAAAAGAAAATTCAAAGGAAAATTCCTATGAGGGCAAAGGGACAGTAGTGAGTTAGGTAAAGCTGTTCCTCTGTCCTAACAAAATCTTAAAAAAATCGATTCTTTAACCCAAATTACTCAGATCGATTTTCTCAGCTCTGAAACTTCGAAAATCTATTTCTACAGACACCTTTTTCTCTTCTACTGAATCTTGGCCATGTCTTGTTCAATATTTTTGCTCTTTTTGGCTCTATTTGTGTCAATTTTGGAACAATCGGTTTCAGTTTCGAACGGATCGCAGCGGGTAATTCTTCGGGCGATTAGTGGCCAAGATGGTGAAAAGCCTGACTTTGCTGTTGAATTGAACGCCACCAACTTTGATTCAGTACTCAAAGAGACTCCTGCCCCTTATGCTATTGTTGAATTTTTTGCACACTGGTTAGTTTTTTACCTTGTTTTTGTCAATGGGTTAGCTACTTTTTTGAGAATTAGAAGTTTTTTTGCTTGTTGCTTTATGTAATCTCAATTGTAACAACCCCTTTATTCCTAAATTAGTTTTATTTATACCCTGTGGTGTCCTGATAAACTTGGGTTGACTGTACTCATGGTTACCTGTGTCTAAGTAGTGGGGATACTGGATAAATCTGGCCATAAATCTTGCATATGGGAGTAAAGTGGCCTAGCTTGTTTTACCACATAAGGGATTTGAACCCTTATCTCACATGATTTTAGTTCCAGCTTCGCTGTCCAATGGGCTTTTTTCGAGAAATACGAGACATCTAAGTTCATTGATAACAAAAAGAAAAAAACGCAAAGGGGGTTCGATTGATGATAAAATAGAATGCAAGACATAGTTCAAATGATCATGGGTCCTATTGGAAATACCAGTAAAGATCCAAATTGGAAAGTGAAAAACATTCATAGTTGGAGAGAAAATTGCTGGTGCTGGTTTTAGCATGTTTATATGTATTCAAAGAACAGAAAAATGTTAAATTTCAATAGTTGTTGGGAGAAGAGAAGTTTTGGAATGACCCATTTCATTTCATGAGGCAAACTTCTTTCTTCCTTGTCTTGGTTCTGGTTGCTGGACATGTTAAAAGGATCTTTTTTAAGTTTGGGGAACCATGTACTGAGAGGATTCTGAGGGAATTATAAAGATCGTAGCTTTTTGGATCTGAGTATTTGGATTCGGTTTGTCCCATACAAAGTTTGAGTAGTCTGAATATAGACATCATAATGACGAAAAAGTTTTACTTGGTAGGAGTAAGAGAAGCTTGTTATGGTCATCAGACTCCGTCAATTTGGTTAATTTTTAGATTCGTAAATTGTTAGTTGTGTTCTTTTTATTCACCGAGCAATGTGTTTGCGTAATCCAGGAATTCTAATAACTGTTCATTGTATATTCTAGTTCTTCTTTTTGCTGGGCAATGTAATATGCGACACTGGTGGAATTCATATCAAAATTCTATAGAAGTAGGAAAAGATTAGAAAGTTAAGCATCCACATGACTTTGAGGAAAAGTAAGATGTTACCTATACTTGTTTCATTGCTGTGTGCTTACCAATAGTTTGACCAACTTTTCCATGTGTGTTCAACTTCTATCTTAAGTTCGTAATATATTATTTTGAACCAAGTCTGCATCCATGTGATTCTCACTTAAAGCTCTTTTATTCGTCTCGTAGGTGCCCTGCTTGCAGAAATTATAAGGTATGAATCTGTTTCTTATTATATGAACTTCCATTGTGATATTTCTAATGATGAGGCAATACTTTTGCAGCCACAATATGAGAAAGTTGCAAAACTCTTCAATGGAGCAGATGCCAGTCATCCAGGGATCATATTAATGACGAGGGTAGACTGTGCATTAACGGTATTACTCTATGCTTCATTTATGCTTCCAAAAATTACTTTATCCGCTATTTGTGTACATAATCTCGTCTTTATAATGGGATTTTTTCAATGGTCAGTAAGTGTATTATATTTTCCCTTTTTTCTGGTGGTTACTGAGATTTATAAGAAGTGTTCATCCTTCTCTGATGTTCTTTTTCCAAACTTTGTAGTTGTTTCAATCAACTGTAATCCATGGATTATGCTCTCTCTTTCCCTCTTATTCACCGTTTTGTATGTCTGAAAATTATAATGGAAGTTGCCTTGAGGTCATAGTCTCTCTGTCTGCGTCTCTGGGTGGACTTCCCACCCTCCACGAAGAAGAGAGTGTAGATCAGTCTGCAAGGACCGATAACAAGACAATTCGAAGCTATTCTAATGGTGTTGTAGTTATCCAAATGAGTACTAATATCTTTTGCCACAAGGGACAAGTTTAATCAGTCAGTCTTTTGAACGATCAGTCTTTCGAACGATCAGTCTTTCTTTATTTTTCTGCTCTTCTCATTTAAATTGGTTCGGGTGGGCTCAGTCAATATCGCGTTGATTGGGGATTCTTGCTTTTTTAATCATTTCACATCGTCACAGTTTCTCTCCTGTAGTGAGTTTTTAATGTACTTACTGCTTGATACCTCCCATTTATGCAGATGCTTTTCTTCAATATTTCGTTCTTTTGTCATTTGCCTTTTCTTTTTTCACTCTACTAAGTAACCTTTTTTCTTACCGTACATGATACCCCTAACTGATTTTTCCTCTTATTTCATCTTTTTGGCAGCACAGATAAATTCTAAACTTTGTGATAAGTTCTCTGTGAAGTATTACCCAATGCTTCTCTGGGGCCCTCCTAAGAAGTTTGTAGGTTGGGATCCAAAACAAGAAAATAGTGAAATACTCACCATTGAAAGAGGACGCACAGCTGATATCCTTTTAGGTTGGATCAACAAACAACTGGGAAGGTATATATGATCTCCTTCATAGGTTTTGTAGTTATTGGTGAAGTCATTTCCTAAAGTTAGCTGTCTTATGGTGTTGAAACCTCTTAAGCTGATTGTGTTTGTGGTAGCTACTGTAACGAAGTAATAATTTTGAGAATTAGATCATTTATCTGTCTTAATAATTCAATTGAGCTGCCTTCTTTTGGGTCATTGGGATCTAGGGAAGTTAGTTGTTACAAATAAAGTGTGCTATCTTAAGCTATTATGGTTGTTAAAAAAGCTGTTTTAACTATATTATCTCTAATAGTAATTGCCATTGACATTATAGAAATATCCACTAAGAAGGGTTCCTTAAATACATGAAATAGCCATAGGAAGCCTGTAAAGCTGATAAGTTACTTTTGGGTTTTAAGGATAAAAAGGTAAAGAATTGTTTGACAAGTATAAAAGCCAGTTCCATGTGGCTTTTCGTTAATGTTGTATCAGCTGTAAAATATATGTTGTTGGGAAGTGTCACATAGAGCTCGGGCAGAGTTTATGAATTATGTACTGCACAAAAAATTGTTCTGACATGGATAAATTTCTCTGTTGTTTGGTCTTCTCCCGTATCTTAAATTCACCAAAAAGAATCAACTCCGTATTGTATTCGACTGATTTCATATCCTAAATTCTCACCCCATAGGCTGATGTTGTATGGGACTTGAGTTGGACTCTTGAAATTAGAAGACAAGCATTTGTTTGTGTGTGTTCCGTTTTCACTTCAAATTTGTTTTCACATCTGAGTTTTACACTAGTTTTGTACTCAATCAACTATTTTTTCCCATTGCATTGACTTTGAACTTTCAGCTCATATGGCTTCGATGATGAGAAGTATGAGAATGAGCATCTTCAGAGGAACTTTTCGGATCCTGGCCAGGTTACTTGGAGAGCATATGATATTGTTCTGATTTCTAGTTTCACAAATTTAAGCTGTTCATTTTATGTGCGTCTCTCACTGCTGTAAAAACTTTCTTATGAAGATTGCCAAAGCTATATATGACGTTGAGGAGGCAACCTCTACTGCCTTTGGCATCATTCTAGACCAAAGAGTAAAAAATCTAACTCTCTCTCTCTCTCCCTCCCTCTCATGGATAACTTTGGTCTGCATGACTTAGTTTCAATGGCTTTGGTCCTCAATTAATGCAGATGATTAAATCAGAGACTCGGGCTTCACTTATAAAATTCCTTCAACTTTTGGTGGCTCATCATCCTTCTAAGAGGTTAGCTCCTACATTGCAGTGTTCTGTGAATTGTAAAAGCATATCCTGCCTTTTGTTGACTTGTTAAATTTGGATATTTGTGCTAGGTGCCGGAAGGGAAGTGCGGATATACTAGTTGACTTTGATAATCTGTGTCCTTCAGAGATATTGCTAGCGAATAATGAAGCTGACAGCTGCAGCAAAAAGGGTACACTGGGAAATTACCAAATTTGTGGGGAAGAGGTTCCTCGTGGATATTGGGTGAGTACATAAATATTATTTTTAGATGATGCATACTTAGTTCCAGTGTTATTAAAAGCGAAAAGCGCAAAAAAGCTCTAAGGTCCGTGGGGGCTTTAAGCGCAAAGTGCAAATAAAGCGTGGGCTTTAATGAAAAAAGGCGCAAAGGGAGAAAAAAATAAAATGTGTATGTTTAGTCCAAAACTAATAACTATAAACATGAATGACAAATATATGACCAAGGAAATTGAATTTTTTTAATGATAAAGTGAAATATCAATTGTTTAGTGTCACTTCTTCATAAGAGACACATTGACAAGGAAAAGTTTGTCTTGGAACTTTGATGACAGCACTGAAGCGCACATAAAGCGAGGCGAAGCGCTCAACACGTTTTGAGCCTCGCTTTAGGGCTTAAGCGCGCTTAAAGCGCGCTTAAAGCGCGCCTTTGATAACACTGCTTAGTTCATTGTTCACTTCTTTATTTAGTTGAAGTTGGACAATGCCCTTTTCTGGAAGTGGAGGGTTCTCTATTCTAGAGCAAGAAACTTAGAGGGTATTTGGCTAAACTGATAACTCATAAGCTAGTTAAACCAGTTTATAAGCACTTTTTGGCTTATCTATGTGTTTGATAAATACCGAAGGTGTTTAAAATCCAAAAGTAAGTCAAAAGCCATAAGTTGGTCACCCTCGCCTTATGGTCTTATAACTTATAAGCACTTTTGGTTTGACCGTGCTATCTACAATTTTGTTCTTAATACCTTATGTAATCTCCAAATAACTACTCCGAAAACATAACTTTGTTTATTGTAGATCTATTCTGTACTCATCATAAATCCTGTTTTAAGTAGAAATACTTCCAAAAATTGTATGTATATTTTATAAATAGTTTTAGGGGCATTTTAGATCATTTTTATGGAGAAACGCTAATCAATATCTCTACAATTTTATTCTTAATACCTTATGTTATCTCCAAAATACTACTCCAAAAACACAACTTTAATTGTATCTCTATTCTGCACTCAACAATCAACATACATCCTTTTTTAAGTAGAAATACTTCCAAAAATTTATAGTTTTAGGGGCATTCTATATCATTTTTATGGAGAAATGCTAATCAATGTCTCTCTTTTTTTTTTTGAGAAAAACTAATCAATATCTCTTTACCAAGCACATTAATTGCTTATTAGCTTAGTACCAGTTTCAGTACTTTGATCTAAACATGTAACTACTTATTTATAAAGTTAGGTTCAACACCTAAAAGTGCTTTAAAGAACTTGATACTTACCAACTACTTTTAATCACCTAATCCAAACGGGTTCTTGTACTGTCACACAATCAATCGATCAATCAAATACACCTTAATTATAAAGCAGTTTTCTTCATATCCACCTTTTTTTTCTACAACAGCAACATATATTATTGTTTATTGGCGGAATGACCTGAGAGACACTCCACTAAACACAATATTTTAAACCTTTTTCTCACATAATCTGTGGAAGTGTGATACACGCAGCTACACGTGGAACTCCACACCATTTTTTTTAGTGACACGTCATAACTTTTTTAAATATTTAATGACACATCAGAAATTTATTGTTAAAAAAGATAAATAATATTTTTAAAAAGGTGCAATTCCTCTCCCCCAATTCCCCACTTCATCGTCTTCTCCATTTGCACTCCTCATCCCTGAAAAAAATTGCATTGTCCCAAAAAAAAATTCAAACACAAAAATTCATTAGCCATTAGGTTTACTTGAGGATCTGTTCCATTTATTTTGAATCGATAAACTCAAATATCACAGAAATTTTGAATTAAAAAAAACTGGTTTGTGAATAATCTAAGAAATATAGTAGATCTTGAAAATTTTATATAAGAACATAAAAATGAAAATGGATTAGCTAGATGTTTCGGTAACTTTTTAATATTTTTTTATGGTAATGGTGGCAGTTGTGAAGGGTACTGTTTATCGAAGAAGGCGATGAAAAAAAATAGAATGAGGTGGGTGTTGAAAACAAAGAAAGAATGATGGATGAGTGGGTGAGTACTCATCTGAAGAAGAAGAAGAAAAGAGGAAGGGGTGGGCTGGGGACTGAAGATGGAGAGAGAAGGGGTGGGTGGGGCTGAAGAAGAAGGTGAGATGATTTGAGTTTTTTTTTTTTAAAAAAAATATTACTATTGTTTTCTTGTGTTAATTTAATATTTTAAAAATAGAAATATTGTAGTCACTTGCTACAAAACGCGTGTAGTCACGTAGTTGTCCAACTCAGTCAATTTAATGCCATATAAGTTTGGTCAATGGTCAGAGGAGTTCAAAAAATAGAGTTTCATTGAGTTTAAGTATTCATTTGGCAAAGTAATGAGTAGAAGGGTCCAACTGACAAATGGAGTCAAGTACAGGGATTTCTCAAGGCAGAATCCTTGTTTATTTCTTCTGCAGTTCTGCTTTATGTCTTGTTATACATGACATTTAAATGGACAAGGTGTTTTAAATATTAATTCTACTTATGTAATTATATTAGTGGTAATGGCAGAAAATGTTAAGGTAATGGTTGAAAAGAATATTTGAAAGATGAAATATCACATCAAAGTTTTAAAATGATTTGGTACATGAATTTGAATTCTTTTAGTTTTAGAAACTATATAGAATTTTATTATTGAAATGGAGCAAATGTTTTGGGATGTTCTACTGTGGAAAGAGTGCCCCATAATTTGAGTAGATGTATTATCTATTTATTCTAGGAAGTAGATACACTACTATTACTATATCCTAACATTTAACAGGAATGTGTGCATCCCTCGTTATATCTATAAGTGCTTCCGTTTGGAGTGTACTTATACCAATTATTCTTAAATCTAGTTGTAGTTCTCTGGAAAAACTTCAGCATAAATCTTAACAGGACTAATTCTGAAAACACAGGTTTTATGACATAGTAGTTACTGGTCATTAGAAATCATGGTGTTACGAGACAATAAATTGTTAACTTTATTGTCCTTCTGCCGAGCAGGTTAATGAATCCTGAAAAATGTTTCTGAAATACTTTTGTGGCTGGGAAACTACACTATCATAGTATTTATTCTTTTCATAATGTTCTCTTGGTAATATATGATAGCTAGCCTTTTGCTCGTCCAACCATCTCTTTTTCTGTGTTTATATTTCGGTCCTTTTTCTTTTTGTCCTTTCTCGTGGGTGCAGGTTGTGGGAAGGGGAGGAATTGCTGCTATATGTTGAATAAAATAAGTATCTGTGAATGTTAAGTTTTTCAAAAAAAAAAAGTATCTGTGATATGTACCTTGTCAAAAAAAGAATAATCTGCGATATGTGTCTTTGAGTTTGATTTAGCTCATTTATCTTCCGTGGTTGGACTAATAAACTTATTTTAGATTATTTTTTTCAGTAACTATCTATTGGCTGCATAAGAATGCTAACCTTTTGCTTGCCCAACCTTTTTTGTGTTTTAGTTTTGAGTCCCTTTTTCATTTCCTTAGTATTTTTCTTTTGGGATGTGGGTGGTAGATAGGGAAAGGGGAGGGGTTAGTTAGATGAGATGTGCTCCACATGTATAAATAATTTTCAGTTTGATTGAGCTTGTACATATCTTAGTGGTTCTATAGCTCCTCCCCTCACCCTACCTCTAATTTTGACTTACATCAGATCCCTAGCTTTCACTATTTTGGTGGAATTTGTAAAAGTGGAATTGTCTTGTGCACGAAGATACTCCCATCTTTTTACATATTAATAGCTTGAAGGAATTCTGCATTTTGCTTTGCTGTGCCATGCAAAGCATTTCCGATTCGTTTTATGACAGTCTATTTCATGCAGATGTATTGTCGTGGCAGCAAGAATGATACCAGAGGTTTCAGGTAATGGATCATTCATGTACTCTTTATCATATGTGAAACTTTTACGATTTTATGATTGTAGAAAAGTTGTTTAGAAGAATATAGTAAAGTAGATAAACTCATAGCCAGATAATTCATTACTGAGATGTTAAAGTTGAGGATTTGCATTCTGTAAATTTCTTTAAGCTATTTTTTCGATGTAAGTGTCAGATGAAGCATGTTTAGTCGGCCTAAAGGGCCAAGTGGGGCAGTGGCTAGGGTATTTGAAATGTCAACATGTATGGTTGAATTTTATCTTTTGCTTCTGATGTTGGTTTGCATCCAAGGGTGTGTCCTAACAGTCAATGAAGAGGTGAAAATCCTGGGAGACCAGGATTCAAATCTCAATAAAGACAAAAAAAAATGCGAGGTGAGTTCTTCCCATGTGCCTTTGGTAGACGGAGTTACCCAGTGTATGTGGTGGTGGGAAATAGTTGGTACCCGGTGGAATATTTGAGGTGTGCACAAGTTGGCTGGGTCATCACCTTTATCCAAAAAAAAAGTAGTATTATTTGCAGGAGGAAGGCTGTAATGGCAGTACAACAACATACCCACTGAAATCCTACAGGTGGGGTTTGGGGAGGGTAGAGTGTACGCAAACCTTAGTCCTTACCTCTACCTTCTGGAGGTAGAAAGGCTGTAAAATTTAGTGGATTTAGTCCATATAAAATTGGTCGTGATTCCAAATACAAGAGATGTTGGACCAAAACAAGATCAATTATTTAAATCCAAGACATGGATTTACTTATAACTCCAGCATGCCCCCAAGGCTTTGGTCTAGTAGTAAGAGCGTAACTTGTGATGTATGGGTTATGCACACGTCACTGGTTCGAACTTTGATGTACGTCTAGTGAACATGACTTGGTTGAGGAGAAGAATCAGTGGACATCCTTTGTAAATGCTGTGACATCCTAAAGAATGTAATCCATATTGTTTCTTCATATTAAACATTGTTATTTGTTTTTAACTTTTCTTTTCTTGATTATTTTTCAGACTCGAAACTTTTTACAATGGCAAATAATTGAAATTCCCAAACAGTTCAATGTTATAAAAGTTTTTTTGAAAAGGATGTAGAATGATATTTTTGTCATTCTACTTAGGAAGTCCTCTGTAGAATTCCTTGGAACCCTGACTGACACACATGTTGAGAATAGCCTACTGTTAGAGATGCAGAGGATTTGGAAAAAACTAAAATAGTAAATTACAGACGAAGTTGAAGAATTGGGTTTGTTTATCTTGTGGTGTAGAAGTCTGGTAAATTTTAAACCTTAAAATGGTGGATGCATAATCTATAGGTGGACCCAAATCTGAAATCTCCAAAGCACTTGTAGCTGGAAACTGCGGTTCATTTTCTTCTTAAATGCCTGCATACTATGAATTCAAAGCACTTTGCTTCATTGATAGCCTTAATACCTAGAGCGTGAAGTTTGCGTCTGCAAATGTATGGTCCGGGGTTTTGTTAAACGTTGAGAGAGACGATGAGAAGGAGACGGACAATTAGGTCGGTTCGGTCGCAGACAGGGAGGGAGGATGGGGTTAATATTAACTTCAATTGGCAGTGACGGATTGATCAGTGCTCCTGCAGCAACACAGTTGATTGACACGGTCGAAGTATCGTTAATAAATTGTCTGTTACTTTCTTGCCGGCCTCTACCACTGTCTTTTATGCATCTTCTTTTGATAAGTAGCAGAATGTAAATCAGCAACCCAAAAAAGTGGTTCTATTTAGTTCAGTGCTAAAAATGCTTTTGCTAAAAAGATATAGTAGCAAAGGGTATTGGATGTCAAAAGTTAATCAACTGATGTTATGATATTAATTTATTTTGGCAGTTTCTCACCCACATGCTTATACCTTTTGCAGTTGCGGTTTGTGGGTGTTGTTACACTCACTCTCTGTCAGAGTTGAGGATGGAGAAAGTGACTTGGCATTCAGAACTACCTGTGATTTTATATACAACTTTTTCGTCTGTGAGGAATGTAGGCAACACTTTCATGGCATGTGTTCAAGGTAAAACATCGAAGAGGTTCTTTTTGTGTCTCAACTTATCTTTCTGAATGTTACATTTTTTTATCTGACCGTCCAGGCTGGTCGAGTAACTGTTATGTTTTAAATGTTTGCAATTCCAGTGTATCTAGTCCTTTCAAGAAAGCACGTGATTTTGCCCTCTGGTTGTGGAGTGCCCACAACCAAGTTAATGAGCGACTAATGAAAGATGAATCACTAGGAGGAGGTGATCCTGAATTTCCCAAAGTTACTTGGCCTCCAAAGCAACTTTGTCCGTCATGTTATCTCAACCCACGCAAAACGAGCGATGAAAATAGTAAGATTGATTGGAACGAGAATGAGGTCTTTAAGTTTCTGGTTAGTTACTACGGGAAAGAGCTAGTGAATCTCTACAAGGACAAAGAGCTGCAAGCAGGTGGTGGGACTGAAAAAACAGTTAATGAGGAGCTGGTAGCTTCAACAAATGCAGTTGTGGTTCCACTAGGAGCTGCATTGGCAATTGCAGTTGCGAGCTGTGCATTTGGAGCGTTGGCTTGCTTTTGGCGTTCTCAGCAAAAGAATCGGAAGTATAAACATCTACACTCTTTGAAGAATATATGACTATTACTTATGACATCATTCAAGTCGGTATAACAACAAAAACAACATAATTTTAAAGCAAAATTTGAAATGTAGAAGGAAGTTTAAAAAGTTGAAAGATTTTTCAAGAGGTGGAGTTTGAGATCATTGGAGGTTGACATTCTTGCTGTCTTATTGTTTTTTTTCTCTTCCGCGAACATTTCAGGCCAAGAAGAAGCTGGAACTGAGTGTGTTAAAGGGACAGATCTACACATGGTGTATGTATAATTCAGATACAGGTCAAACGAGGCGCGAAGTAGGAAACAAACTGAGATGATTCATATGTGGATCTCTACTGCTAAAGATTTTTAATCATACTTCTTTTTCATCTCCTATTTTTCCCAAATGGAGTGTACAGATTTACTTTTTAAGTGTAACTGAACAAAGATGTTATTTTGAGAACCTGCATTTTCAACCCCTGCTACTCTCTCCATCTGATCTTGGATTCTGCCCTGTCTTGATTAGCTTCTTCCTTCGAGCAAGCTACGGTCTAACAACCTTCTTGTTGTGTTGCATTTTGTGATTTTCCGCTTTGATTTTACAAGTGGAGACTGTCATGGTGTATCTGGAATTTAAGTGTTGCAGGTTCTGAGTTGAGATAGAAGGAATTTCATAGATTCTTGTTTTCTGCCCATGCATATTTGATTTGACCTAGAAGCACTATCCATTGGTGGATTTGCCATTCCGGGTCAAAATGATTTCTAGGAAAATAAGTGAGTGTTTTTATGTTTTTTGTGTGTGTTGTACATAAGCAAAACATATTATCCTAAAAGTCGTTTTTATATAATCTAGATAAGTATTATGCGAGGCACGGGAGGGGTAGGGGTGGGGTGTAATGAAGTGTGTTGGAGGGTATGAAGGACATGGTCAATATGAAATATTACTTTGTGAAATTTGTTTTCCTACTTTTAATGGAGAAATCATTTTCCTCAATTTTTTAAAGAACTTGTTTTTCAATTAAGAGATATTAAATCCTTAATTTTACCTGTAGAGATGTTAAAAGCACATTGTAATTGTCATAAACAAACATGGGATAAACTCATCTTAAAATTAACCTCAGAAATAGTTATCTCTTATCCCTCTTACCAAACAAGCCCTAAAATTTGTATTTGCAAATACTGGGTTGGACAAAGAATATACTTGAGTATATGCAAAGTGAAGATAATTACTCTCTCCCTCCGGTTCAAAATAAGTAAATTACCGGACGTGACATCAATCTAATGTTGTCCAATGACTTAACTAACGTTTGATCATAGATTTTGAATCAAATTTTTTGAAATATATCTTTGATCATATTTTGAAAATATGATCTTGGAACATTTTCAGTACTAAAAGCAACAACTTTTTTTTGCTAGTTTTTGTATTCCTTCAAAAGTGTTCATATACATATTATAACTCTACATAGATTTTTCTGACTAATTCACAACTTCAGATATCTCTAGTTGTAAAATTGGACATTTTTCATCTCTTTTGAGTCCTTTCTTTTTTACCTTTATGCTTCTATTTTGAATTCTCCTCACAGATCTCTTCAGCATATAACTTCTTGCCGACTGGTCAATCCTTCACGACTTTGGAGCAGTTCTCGAGGACAAACAAGAGTCTAAGTGTGGGGTGCCAACTCCCGCAACATATGCTGGAAGAGAGAGTAATAACAGATAGACACTGCTGTCAGATGCATATCCTATATCTCGGAGAAAAACTTCTCTTTGTTGTTCAGCAACGAAATTCATTTCATTGGATAGCAGTTATGGGAGGTTCTTGTTGCAGAGTCACCAGGCTAGCTTCTTCACGGGACGAAGAGATGGGCAAAGTAGCCTGTCATGAAGGTTGAACAAAGAATGTCTTTAACTTAGGAGGCAAATTATGTCAAGGCGAAACTTATAGGAAAAAAGATTCTCACACACCTGTTGGTGTTGCCGGTGGTGGCAAGAAATCACTGCTTTCATTATGACGTAGACGGGCAGAACAATGCCCATAACTCTAAGAAGTAGCAACTGCAAGCAATGCGTAACAAGTGAGATGACATTATGTGTAATAGCAATACGTTACCATTTTCCCTATTCAACTACCTTACCATAACCAATGGAAGTGAGTAGTCCCCTGCTTGATCAACTATGAGAGGAAGAGCGTGACGTATAACTAGAAGCAGCATAAACTATTAAGAAAGCAAAATGAAAAAAAGAAGTTAGAATGCAGCATATAAATTAAGAAATTATCAAACATGGTTCCCAAAGTACAAAGAAATCCTTCCAGATTCAAAATGGGTGAGTGATGTTATTACTTGTTTATGGCATATAAAAAAACATGCTGCTACTAGTATGACATATGTTCCAGCCAAGCACGGGAACTAGTGCTTCGTATAATTTCATGTTCTCCCAAGTGATCACTTTTTGTGTTGCATATCAATTTATTTACATTCCTGTTCTCGTAAGCAAAAGGCAACCCGGTGCACTAAAACTCCTGCTATGCACAGGGTCCGGGGAAGGGCCCGACCACAAGTGCCTAGCCTATTGTACACAACCTTACCTTGCATTTCGGCAAGAGGCTGTTTCCAAGGCTTGAACCCGTGTTCTCGTAAGCAGGTTTTTTTACTGTGTGTGAGTGTACATGTATACAGACGTGTGTGTATATGGAGAGAGAGAGAGAGAGAGAGATTACTATCATGGCAAATACACGACAATACATCATGCTTCTTGGTGTATAAACTTCATTTTCATCAGAGTTAATGAGATTGTGATCAGTTGAAACCACTGCTATCACACGTTGATTATTCAAGTTCCTTCTGACTATTCGCCAATTCCCCCTAATAGAAACACCATATACATATGTTCTCAAGTGATCTAATGAGAAAAGCAACATGGAAATGTGACACAGGGATATTCAAATTTCTATCATGTATAAAAGCGTGAAAGAAGAAAAGACACCTTAAGTTCATTGGAATGCCACCAAGGCGAAAAATCGAGGGCGGTGCTGTGTAACCTGGCCTGAAAGGCTATTCACACAAATGCAAAAATAAGAAAATAAGCAATCAACAGTAACTGAATTGATCAAGCACGCGCTAAACTACTGGAATGTACCCAAATAATCAAACAGGAAATACTAATGATGATTTTGATGCAGCGAAAGTGATTGCTTTGCTGCAAACTATGTTAAACCTGTAAGATAGACAAAAAAAATAGCGAACATATCTGACCTGGTGGCAGATTTCGCAAATGGTATCACCCTTCTCATTACACCACCTTTGCACGCATCTACGATGTGCATACTGGAAGAAAAAAGACAATCCAAAAGCAGTTGGAAAACATGTTCAAACAGAAAATATTAGAATATTAGAAATGGAAGGAGAACAGTTTAATGAAATATAGCACCGCCCTATCAATATCTCGGTCTAATTTATTTTTTCTTCAGGGGGTGGGGGAGGGAGGAGCAGTGCAAGTGAGACGATCAAGTTTAAATCTGAAATTACTTAATGAGTAGTATATGAACACAAAACAAGAATTAGAATAAGGCTAGAACATGTAACTCCCCTTTTCTTTCCCCTCTCAAAGTTTGCTCTGAGTATATCAAATATCACATTAGATAGGGACATTCATGAAGAGAGAAACTGATCAGTGGAATTGCATGGCAACAGAGCACTGTGCAAAACTAATCATGTAAGTCCAATAGTAAATACAACTTAGTTCACTTGTGTCAACTTTACCATTCACGAAAGATTTCTGGCAAGGCATTGATCAGTTTTAATAGATGTTACATATTGTTGATGCTATGTGGAACATGGAGAAACATAGAAAGACACGAGAGAATTATGTGGGGACAAAAGGATAAGGGAATCAGCACACACGTGCCATCACAGCCAACTTTCACTTCTATTAAACATCTAGACATATGATACTAGTTGAGAGTTCAAATGCCTGCTTGGATTGGCCAAGTACTTAACCACTAACCCCACTAATTAGAAGGTTCAAGTTTCTCAAATTTCTTCTTTTCTACTTGCTCCACCTTGTCTACTACAAGGAGCGAGGGAACAAATGCAAACCTCATCTCTCTTGGGGCTGGGGCGAGGAAAGAAGGATAAGGTAAAAGCAGAACAATTTCAAAGCATATTCAACACGCAAAAGAAATCCATACAGGATCTGGACCTTCAAAGCAAAACAATGAGGACAAAGGTAGAACTCAGGATCTTCAACCTTTTTCTCAAGTGGGCAGACAGTAATTTGCAATAATAAACTGGTTCAAGGGCCCAAAAAAGGAGGAACATGAAGAAGTATCCAGACGAGCCAACTTTCAATATTAGAGAGTTACAAATTGAAATTGTTTGGAAGGCATTAAACAGTTATAAGAACAGCACATTCAAACACAATTCTAAACAAATTCTTTGACAAGCAAACATAAATATGAAGTAGCATATCCTATATATGGCCACATCCACTCTAAGGCAGAATGTGTTAGTACTCACAATATTTGATGGCTCATCGGAATTTAAATATGCCTGTGAAAGTAAAACCTATCTCACACAATCTTAAAAAAGGGCAGCCCGGTGTACTAAGCTTCTGCTATGTGCTGGATCCGGAGAAGGGCCGGACCACAACGTTCTATTGTATGCAGCCTTCCCTGCATTTCTTTCAAGACATCGTCTCAACGGCTCTAACCCGTGACCTCTTGGTCACATGGAAGCAACTTTACTAGCTACATAAAGGCTCCCTTTCTCAATCTCACACCATCTTAAACAGAATTATTAATTAGTAGGAAGAGAAAAAGACTAACTATGACTGTGCATTGCATAACAGAAATTTGCTTTTGAGCAAAAAATACCAGCTATTTTACATCAATCCCTCACAAGCACAAGCATGACAAAAGACCAATACACCAATTGATAACATCTTTGCATACTTTAACTGAAAGATAATACTTATAAACAAGGGTCCACAAACCTTCAAGCTACCACAGCAAGAGCATGGAGCCTCCATATTTGAATCCATATCCTCATCTTGGCATATCCTACATTCCACCATTTTTCCTGGAGTTAAAACAGCATCAGCACTTTGGGAGGAGCAATAAGCTGTCGGGTCATCAGTTGTCCATGATGCTAATAGATTCTGATTCCTGCTCTCAATTGCAGCCTCCAAAGTTGATTCAGTCAGCAAACGATCAACCAGAAACACAAAGTGATCTCCCATCCTTTTGGTGATATGAAGAAGACACAAACTTATGCCTTGAACAATATGTTCTGTAACAGAACTGTCTGAAATTAGAACATAACAGAAGTTCCCTTAGAACACAAAAAAAAAGATGTTTCTAAAGAATGATCAAAAAGCTAACATACTATACGAAGAGCAGTACAGCTAAGCAAAGGCAAGTCATACAAGAATACCAAATATTCAAGAACAAAGCAAAACAGCTGATTAGCTTCAGATATTGTCAAATTAGGTCTCGAGCCTAACTCACAGCCCAAAAGCTAGTTCAAAAGTAGGATGATTGCTCAAACCTTATTCAGGAGCTCAAGATTTCATTTACTCCCAGATGTGGAACATTACATTCATCAGAGTTCAACTTAGAAAAATGAGAGAACTCTAATCAGCAACAACATAAGCTTAGCAGATTACAACATCAACAAAGGACCAAAAAAAGGCACCCAAGAAAATCCCTGAATAAACATTGCCAAAAGGAGACAAAAGCAAGAATATAGAAAGTACCCTAGCAAAGAACAAAATTGAAGAAACTTTAGGCAAAACCATATAAGCATTGAATCCATACCAAAACAAATTAAGGAGTAAAAAAGGAGGGGAATTGAACAAACCCCATTTGCCAAAAAGTGATCTTTCACATAAATACCAAGCTATAACCAAGCAAACATCAAAATAAAGAAGAAAAATCAAGAAAATCTGCAGAGTAAAAGATAAAGACTTACAAGAAAGGGATTATCTATCTTCAACCTTAGAATTCTCTCTGTGGGATTCTAATTTCTTCATAAAAATCAAATCTTTTTGAAAGAAACAAGATATTAGCAAGAACCAAAAGAATACTAATTGCAAATAGGAACTGGGGATACAGTATTTATTTATATACTAAAAAATAGAACACAATTATAGTAAAATATTACAGGGTATATTTAGATTCAAAAGGGATTCTTGTTTTAGTGTGTGCTTACTCCACAGTAATCCACCATTTTTATAATGAACTAAATTTGAAAAATCCTCCACCCCACCATGTCCCCCCACTTCTCCATGAACTGTGCCACTTCTAAGGGCCACACATATAATAATCAAATTAAGTTAATTATTCTTAATTTAGTAACCTATACATTAGGAATTTTATTAATTGGAATATATGTATATATATATATATATATATATATATATAGGGTTCAAGATCAATTATTACTAAGAATAAAATAAAATAAAAATTAATTTAATTATTTTTAAAAATCATGACACAATTTAATTTAGGGAAAAAGGACAAATGTCTCAAAAGTATGATGCCATCAGGGGCGGCATAAATTCGTTGGTGGGCAAAGGCCAAAATCAAACTAGAGGCCTTAAAAAAATTAAACAATTATATATATTTTTATTTTAAATATATTTTTCTAGTTTTTTGAGATGAAAAAGTTGTTAATAATTTTTGTGTAGTCAATCTCTTTAATGATTCTTTTTCAATCGATAATATAGCTAAATCACTTAATCTTTCTTGAGACATTATTAATCTTAAATAAGATTTTATTATTTTTTATTTTGAAAAACTTCTTTCAGCTGAGGCGACTGCTACATGAATTGTTGACATTATTCTATAAGCAATGTAAGCATTTGAAAAAGAATCAAGCCTTTTTATTTGATTGAGTACCTAACAAATATTTTAAACACTATTTAGAATATCAAATAAAAAAATAATAATAAACATAAGACACAAAATAAAAATAATATTAAAATTAGAATGATATTACCGGATTCAAGAACTATAAAGACTTGATTTTTGAAAATGAATTGGAGTGCTGCGATATATTTTTCTCCAAATTTAAAACATAAATTAAGAGAGATGTAAGATTAGAAAAGAGAAAGAGAGAAGAAATAGAAGAGAGGACGAGAGAAGGATAGAATATATAAAAATAAAATTAGAAAAAGAATAAGGTAAAAAAAAGAAAGATAACTTGTACAATTAAAAAAAAAAAGTACACATTATCTTTCTTTTTTTTTTATTGAAAAGATAAAAAGTAATAGTCATATCAAATCATCTCATTAATGTCGTTTGAATTTGGAGTCTTAGTTCTATTTTTTTAAAAATTTATTCATTTCTAATAAACTAAAAAAATGGAGCCCCCTAAATTGGGGGCTAAGGCCAAAGTTTTTTTTCAACCTTTACCCACCATCCATGCATATCATTTATGATAATTTGGGGTATATTTATTCTTTTTTCCTTTTAATTTAAGACAGAGAAAGTAATAGTTGTCATTTTTTTGGTTACAATATCCATGATGAATGCAACACATCTTTAATAATGGTTTCATTAATTTAGTGATCATGGTATTTGTACCGTGTATGTTGGTTAAAATATACTCACTCCGTTTCCTTTTAATTGATATAGTATTTTTTTTTTTTGAGATTCAAATTATATGGACTTTGACTAATATTCTAAGATTTATTTCTTTTAAATTTGAACGATATGAACTTTGACTGACATTTTAAATATATTTTTTCATCATATAGATATAAAAAAATGCAATTTGAAAAATTAGTGAAATTAACTCTAGAAAATGAAAACTCATAATAACAACTAAAAAGGAAGAGTATATACCGAAACATTTACCCTTTAATTCCATTTTCAATAGTTTTTTCATTTGGTTAAGATAATATCACGAGCAACTCAATAAATTAATTTATATATATATATATATATATATATATATATATATATATATATATATATATATAATCGACTTCTTATGATATTATTAATCTTAAATAAGATTTAGTCAATTTGTAGGTCAAGTGTTCGTTTTGATCTATATTTTTAGTGAGGGTCCATTTTAGTATGTGATGTCCAAAATGGATACGTTTTCGAGCCGGACTCGAGAAGGGAAGAGCTCTATGCTTTGCTTAAACGTCATTTCTATTGAAGAAAAACGACTTAATTAGTCTCAATAAATTAAGAATTAGGAACTCAATAGAAAGGAAGACCAAATTCTCTCTCTTTTAGGATTATATATTAATTATCAATAAAGAAAAACCTAAAATAAACAAACAATTTAGGCAGTCCTTAATTATGAAGTTTGTTATTTAGCCAAATGCCACATAAATCTAAATTATTCAGTTCAATAAATTAAATACAGATGATTATGCCAAAAAAATAGTAAAATATAGATATTGAATATCATTTTCATATATATATATGATGGGCTTAATTTGACTAATTGGTTATCTTCCAAAAAAAACTATTTGTGTACGTTGCAATTGATTAGTTGGCTAACTATTTCTAAATCTTGTTTTACGTGTTGAAATAACTTTATTAAATCAATATATGTTAAATTAAAGTCATGGCTCTTTCATTGGTTTGGTTGGTAACCCTCCTAAACCAATTAGTAATCTCAATATCTCATATAATGCATGAAGTCAAAATCATGCTTAATTCCTCCTTTTATTTAATACTCCATAATTTATTTGGTCACACACTTCTTTTTCATGTATGTGAGAAGGAAAGGAGGACGATGTGAATTGAACTCATATATATTGTGTGAAAGAGTACTCTCGTAATATCACAAGATTATAAGTGCTGATGAGGAAAATAGTTTAAGATTAATTACTTTATCGAAATATTCTAATTTTCGATTGTATCTTATAGAATTTGATTTTACTTTGTAGGATGAATATATTGTTACAGAGTTGATTTTTCAACTCAATTTATAAAGTCCAAAAATTAGAAATAATAGCTAGGTTTATTTTGGTGTGTGTGTTGTGGAGGCTAAAGTGAGGTAAGCTTAGGCAAATTGTATTAGGTATGGTTGACCAACTAGTTTAGTTGCATAGGGTGAAATTGAGATTCATTGGAGTAAGTCATCATAATGCCAAAGATGATGTTTTATTTTCTATATTTTACTCGGTGTCTGATATTCACGCATTTATTTTGGGGGGATTACTATTAAGATTTTTTTTTTCATTTCGGGGGCTTGAATATGAGACTTTTATGATTAAGAGTGGAGGAATCTCAATCATCTAACTACAACTCATGGTGGTGCTAAAAATGATGTTATTATATTGGTGATCTTATTTTCTTGATGTTTCACTCAATATTAGATACATGCATTGAAGTCCGACTAATTCAAATTTGCATGATACAAGGCCAATTCCGTGGAATTGGCGTTTAATAATTTATTTTTTTCTGAACTCAAACCTGAGACCTTTATGCGGAAGAATTTTAATCATCCCAAATATGTTGATTATTGATGATCTTCATTGTCCTTTTAGTATGCTAGTATTCAGGTTTATAATAATCTAACTTAAAAGAAATGGAAAATTAATTTAATAGTTTGGCATATGTACGTATAATTAGTTTATAATATATGCATGTATATTAACTATTGGCTATAAATATTTTTGACCATGTAGCCAAATGTATAGTCTCACTATACATATTTAGTTATATATACATATTTTACAATTACTATACTCATTATACTGAGTTATAAACTTTATATAAGCTAAGTAAAGATTATACTTATTTAATTTCTGGAAAACTTGTTCAATTTCTTGTGGAGTAGCTATAAGGATGATCAAAATTAATTGTCATGAGAAACTCATAATAAAAGTCACACAATCAATCACGCAATATAAAAGAAGAAAAAGAGGAATTTTCTCAAATAGCCACTATAATAAACTTAATTATGCTCCATACCTATAGTTTGCATATTTATGGGCGGTAGCTACAGTTTAAGCTACATCGTTTGTATAATTCACGGATTTGTATAATTCAGTTATTTTTGTATCAACTTGAAATAAAGAATTTATACAATTACAAACATCACAAGTGTAAACAATTATACAAATTATATTATACAAATTCCGAATTATACAAACGTGCGAATTATACAAAACTAAAAATTTAGCCGCGTAATTATAGCTAAAAGCAGGTCGCGAATTGTAATTAAGGCAAACTATAACTATGTTAAGTAATTAACTAGTATATGTTGCTTATACACGTAATTTTCCCCAATGAAATCCGATAAATACATGAGACATTAGCACTTGCACATTAGGTTTCAACTAATCATGGGCCAAAAATTCACTTGGCCCAAATTCAATAGTTTGTCTAGAGCTGGCCCAAATTGGAACCTTCTAGAGCTGTCTAACTCATACGGGCTTTGGATTTTATGGGCTAGCCAAATGATGGGCCGAAAAACATCAAGTTCAACCCATTACTATGTGGGCTACGGGCTTAGACGAGTCAACCCCTTTTTAAAAAAGAAATATATTTTTTTATAATTATTAAATTTAAATTCTATATTTAAAATTTTAAAATAAATATCTTCACTTCATTTTACTTGACTCTCTTCTTTTAAAATATATTATAAAATGGAGGAAGCAAGATTTTAAATTTATTTATTGATACGAAAATATATGTTGTCATTATCTTCTGGACGTGCACAAATAAACACCACTTTCGTGTAATATAACCCACAAACCACATAGGTAAACCCACTCCGGTGGAATATACCCCTAAATCACATAAAGTATATGTCTACAAACTGCATAGGTAAATCACACTCTAGTGTAATATAGCCACAAATAATACAAGAAAGGCAAATCACATTAGATAAGTCTTGTGAAACGAACTCAACCCAAAAAACATGTAAATAAATTTCAAATCTAAAAATCTAATTTGAAAGATCACCTGCTCAATTAACTCATGATATTAATCGAGTGGTATGTCTTATTGATATTTCTAGTCATAGCGCATTGGTTATAGGTTTTTGTGTCTACAAATGGTCCTACACAAACTTCTGCTTCTACAGCAGAAACCTAAATGAGATTTAGCTTCTCTATGAGGTGATACCATTGTCTTCTTAATTAATACGGGCGGAGCTAGAGTATAACTTACGAGTTCAGCTAAAGCTATTATTTTTTATTCAATATAGTTGTATAGGTTTTAAGAATTTCATTTTTTATGTATGAAGGATTTTAAAAGAATTAAAAAATTTGAATTTAAAAACTTTAAATACTGATTCCATCTTTAGTCATATATATGATTCACAATTATTTAGATGTTTATTCATGAGTGCTTGTAGCAACACTAATGAACTTGGTGGGTGAGGTCTTCTTTAGTAATCGAGTTAAATTATGAAGAAGAATGTTTGAATTATTTGATGGAATGGACAAGCAAATACAATAGATAAGACGACCTAAAATGTAGATGCTACGATAATTGTATATGTAGTTTCGAGCATAATTACAATAATAACAATAACAATAAATTCAGTGTATTAATTTATGAAAAGGATATAGAGTAGTATATTTTAGTGCCTAATTTGTCTTGATTTTCGAATGATGAATAAGAAGAAAAAAATGGAATAATTGGATTTTGGACAAGTAGATAAAGAGTCTGTTTCAAGTAATTAATCCCACTAGTTAAGAAGCTAATTACTTAGATATACTCTAGTTTGCAATATTACATATCTTATCAGATTTTGGTGCATCCAGATATGTTCTGATACATCAAGAAACATGTACCTCCAGATACATGGGGTCAAATTTGTTCAAGATACATTGTATCCAAGTGGATTCACATATATATCTGTGATAAGTAGCAAATCTCGCTCGCCTCTCTCCGCTCTCCCTCGCCACTCTCCTATGTATTTGGTATCCCAGATACATGCGAATCACACCAGATACATACAAATACATGTATCTCGTATGTATCTAGTGTGATTTGCATGTATCTGAGATGCATAAAAAAATAAAATCTCGCTTGCCTCCTTCCCAATCTTGCTCACCTCTTCCCTATTTTAGTGTAGCTGGGAGTAGAAATATATGTATCAAAGTATATTTCTCAATATATGATATAAGAAACTCTTAATTAACAGTAATAATAGTATATATGCTAGTGAAGTATGCACTACAAAAAAAAGCTCAGTTTGTGGCGGATAATTTGTGGGAATTTTTAGAAATCCCACTAATAGTTCATTTTGAAACGTTTTAATGTAACTCCTACAATATAAATCTTTTTGTGGTGGTTTTATTAAGGAGGTTAGAAAATTGTCACAATTTAATATTTTTTGTGGCGATTATCAATCCCCAAAAATTTATTTAATTCATTACTTTTAGAAATTATATATATATATAAACTCGGATGCCAAATCAATAATCATATTCATTTATATTTAATTTTGTTTGTATTTTAAATGTATTTGAGCTTTTATAATACTTGTTGATTTTTTAAGGTGAAACATTTAATTAATAGTTATTACTAATATAATCAATAAAAATTAAAAATTTAAAAAGTTTGTTTTATGCACTAAAAATACTATTTTATCTTTTATTTGGACACAACCCAATTAAAATATATGTATCTCTCCCTCCAAAATATTTAAAAAAAAATCATAATTTCCCCCTAAAATCTCTCAAATAACCACTCCTCTTTTCCACCCATTCCCACGTAAGACAAACACACACACTCACAAAAATTTCATTTCTTTTTTCCCTTAAACCCATTTTCTATCCGTAACCCCTCCCCTCTTCTCTCTTCATTTTTTGGTTCAATTTTTTTTTTGTGTGATTTTGCTAATTTTTTTGTAGGCTCTGCAAAGTGAAATAGAGTGCAAATAATTATTTGAATATAAAGGTAATTCTCTGTTATATAAGTTTGATGATTTATATTAGATTTTAAAATTAATATTGTTATATTATTTATTTAATGTCTAGGTATCTTAAATTTTACAAGTTGTTTAATTTAATGCTTCGATGCTTTTACCTGTTTCCGGAGTTATTTAAATTCTCACCACATCGTAAAGTCATTTGTACCCAATTTTTGATTGATTTCTGGTAAGTCTCAATTTTATTTTTGTTTAGTTAAGGTTTGTATAATCATTTTATTCTTCATTGGATTTGACTATTACAAATTAAAGAAGAATTTTGCATCTTAAATTGAGATTGATATCAATATAATTTTACAATCATGTATTCTTATTCAATACAGTAAATAGTTGAAGTTAATTTATTTTTGGTAAATAAAAGGAAAATATAAGGTCAAGGAGGAAGTCTGACATATAAATTAAAAGAAGTGAGAAATGATAGAACCAACATGTTAAATAGAATGAACATCAATACATGATTTTGAAAAACATTAATCTAGTTTGTTCTTATGTAGGAAAAATCATGAAGTCGTTATTATTCACATTATTAGTGTGTATGATAGAATACTAAAGTAAATTTCTTTCATATGTAATAACTTTTTGTCAAACCAAAGCTTCATATGAATTTGCTTTTAAAATGAATTGAATTTTAATTTTTTTAATCAAGAAGTAGAACGATATGTATTAATATATATTTATCTAATTATGTATATTGTTTTCATTGTTTCAGCCTGATGCGGAGATTGAACTTATTTCACTTTGGATAAAAAGATTGGATGAAAACAGCTTAAATCACCAAGCAAATGCTATAGATGCTTTTTTTAATGTTTATTTGATGTGGATTTTAAAGTATTTAGAATTGTAATGTTGAAGTTATTATACACAAGTTTATATTACTTTTATTTGACATGAATTTGAATTTGTGGAACTTATTAATATAGACCTGTTTAATGAAATTTGATTTGCTATAAATGTGTTATTTAGTAAAATTATTTATTATTTTGAAGGCTTGATGTATATCAAATCGCACATTAATTATTAAAATAAAAATAATAATTTTGTACAATCCACAGAACAAATTATGTAAATATTAATCTCATGTTATGACATTTTTAAACCCACGCAAATCTAATTTTTAAAATATTGAGATTATATTGTAAAGGTTTTAAACCGTCACAAACTAACACTAAAAAACCTCCACAATTTAAAAGTTATTTTGCGGGGGACGTTGTGGAGGTTTAATAAAACCGCTACAAATATGCTCGTGGCAACGGTAATTGATGCGCTTTTAAAAGCCGTCATAATTTAATTTGTGGGATCCCTAAGCCGCCATAAATTGACAAAACAACCCCCATAAATTGAACATTTTTTTTGTAGTGATGTCAGAAAAGTGATTGTTAAGGAAATGAAGCTACTTGTTTCTCTAGTTGTAGCATCCATACCACACAATTTATGAATAAATGACATAGTTCCCTTTTAAGTCTAATTTCCACCACCTTCTAAGACATTCTACTTCCAATATATTAGTGATTCTCAAAGAACTTTGACTACTTTAATTAATTTTAATAATATAATTATGGCTACTAATTTAAAGATTAATTTACTAAGATATTCTCCTTGTTGAAATGTGTGGGTGTAAATTCTACAACCGTACTATGATATGAAAGAAAACTATATTATCTTTGACTTCTGTTTACTTATTATTATTGTTCATTATTATTAATTTAATATATGGTGGTCATTGTTTATTTTGACAATATTAATCATTATTTAAAAATGTAAATGGCGTCCTTTCATAATTCAGTAATCAAATCACTCATCGGTGGAAGAAAAAACGCTCTCCAAGAATCATGAGCTGGTGCAACTAGTCTATTTGCTCTTTATTTATTATTTCAATAATATAAAATAAATTAATCATTATATTCTTTCCATTCAATTTGTTTAACCTATTTAATGAATTTTCTCAAAAGTTATATGTCATTTATTTAATTTTCTCTTTTATCTTTTGGGAAAACTATACAAATTGTACTTGCTAGAAAAAATATTTATCCAAATTGGACTCAATTCAATATATTTATTCTTATTAGACTTACAACTTAAATATTTTACGCGACTATCTCCTTATTCTATTCAGTGAACCATTACTTCTTTATCCTTGATACCATCAAAGTATATATATATATATATATATATACACTCTGATGATATCAATAATTGAACAATCTATTCACTGAAACATTGTATGTTTCTCCTTGATGCCATCAGAGTATAGATACTCTAATGGTATCAAGGAATAACTGGGTAGTGTTTTCACTGAAGTACTGTTTCTTCATCTTTGATACCATTAGAGTATATATATACTTCAAGGAGTAAATGCGCATCAATAATTAAAAACAAGGGGGCAGAAAAGTAAAGGGATAGTGGTTTCTCTTTTTGAGATATAAGTGTTCTTTTTTCTTTTTCTTTTTAATCCGTCTAAGATCACAAAATTTAAAAATCCTCTTTATAGATCAAATAGATTAAAAATGGACGCGGTATTATTTTTCTTGAGAGTTCCATTCATTCATGCACAGGAGGAATTAGTAATAAATAACAAGAAGACGCAATTAGCTATTAAAAAATGTTATCTTATGAGTTATCTAATCTATAATTCAAAAGAAATGTTTGTTTAACTAAATAAAATTAAAAGAAGACAAAGGTATTTAATTGTTTGACTAGCTAAATTAGTATATAACATTTCCATCCAACGTTGGACGAACAAACTTGTTTTATTATATACCAAAACAGTTGAAATAAAGGCAACAGAATATGAAAAAGATGTGGTGCATACTTTAAAAAGTGAAACTAATTATATACAAAAAAAAGACAATACAAATTAAGTAACAATATAGGTTGTGGTCGGATATTTATGCTCCCTCCGTCTTTAATTAGAGCTCATGAATTTGAGTCTTAACATATAATAGGAAGGAAGATAAGTCTCTATTCACTTTATCAAACATAATATTTAATTTTTAAGAAAAAGGCAAAGAATATGAGTTTGACATAGAAAACAGTGAACCCCTAGATTTCACCGTCTCTCCGCCCTTGACTGTGATTATAAAGGTGATCCAAGATTTCAATATTATGGATATTGAGTTCGAAATTCAACCGTAACTCATTTGGTTTACTAGGCTCAAGATTTATTATTTGTGTTGATTAGTGAATTTTTAACATATATACATAGGTTTGAGTCAAAATTACTAGTTTGAATGAACTATAACTAAAACACTGCATCCGCCTTTGTGTGACAGGGCACTTTTGCCCTTATTTTGTGCTAGTCTTTAATTTATGTCCTTCATAACAAATATTTCTTCCATTTCAATTTATGTGATGTAGTTTGTAAAGATACAAAATTTAAGAAATATGGAGAATTTGCAATTTTCTAAAACTACCATTAAAATAATGATTTTTTCAATAAAAGAGTATACCATTGTGAACTTTTTGCCAAATAATTAGACCCAACATTGGTAAAATGTAATATTTGTCAAATTAAAAAAAAATGAACAGACTAAAAAAGAAAGTGTATCATATAAGTTGAGACAAAAAGAATAATGTTTTCGCAAGGTATAAATTTATATTTCATATCATAATATTCCATCGATACACTTTATGTCTGGACATGACTTCAATTTCTAAGGAACCTAAGTCCTACTAGGCATAAACTCAATTGCTAAAGATCGAAATTTGAAATACAAAACGTGCAAATTTATGAGGTTATTAGTGAGCCTTCCATCCATCAATTGAACCCTGACGTCCATACATATTCTCTCCTAACATAAAAAGTAAATGATGTGACTCTAGCCAGTCTTGTACCATCAAACAACATGGAAAATGGAACATTTCCTATGCCAAATCTTGATCTTGTGAACTTTTATGTGTTAGTAATTAGTCTCGTAACTTGATGCCATCAGAGTATATATATTGTAAGTGTCTGAAACGGAAAGACCACTTGCACATTGTTCATATTAATCCAATAGATTAGACACATTGTTCTTCTCCCACTTTCTAAATATATTACTTATTAATACACGAAACCAAAGAAACTAGTTCTTTCTTTCCACAAGTAGAAGGATAAGATGCTTAATGTTGTATTTGCATATAATTTCTAAGGTCATTAGCTGATTATGCATAGAATATTTAATTAAATAGTAGTTGAAAGTGGCTTAAAGAACCACTATAAACATGGAAATTTTGGCCTTGACATAAAAAAAATAATAATGATGTGATGTATGTGTCTATGAGAATCATATCTTATATTCACTCTGTTTCATGATGATTTTACTATATATATACTGAAGTTTGGTGTGTGTCGATGCACCAAATGTGAGCAAGCAAGCTAACATACTGGAAATATAAATAGTGCTAGTTTCGTTCCAATTAGAAATGAGTTTCTTTGAGAAATGGAAGGCAGTATCTGCAATGATTGTTGTTGAATTTGCTCTGGCTGTTGTAAATGCTCTATTCAAAAAAGTACTCAATAGAGGAATGAATCAATTGGTGATAAGTACGTATAGGTTTTCAATTTCTACGATTTTCTTAACTCCCATCGCGTGTTTCCTAGAGAGGTATTGGCCTTTTTTTACACATCATGTACTGATTAGAACAGTTTAGTTTCCATATCAGGTATGTATGACATTTTAAGATGTTAGTTAGTTTGCCTTTTTGCAGGAATTTTATATCGAATTTGACAGGTCGTGTTGTGTGTTCTCTGTTTTTCAGCGCGCTTTTGGGGTGAGTACTTTTCTCCTCATTCTATATGCTTAAGTATATATCTTCATCATATTTAGTAAAGTAATCATGACGAAAAAAACTCTGAGGAAAAACATTGCTGTTTTCAGGGGTACGCTCACTCAATATTTCTTCCTAATTGGACTTAAATACACCTCAACAACATTTAGTTGCGCGTTCATCAATATGGTTCCTATCAACACATTCATCATGTCATTGCTACTCAGGTAAGCACCACTCGATTGATTCTCAGATGGTCACTCAGCTGATAGTTATTATCTCAGAAAGTCGCTTCCTTTGTTGAAGAAAACTGGAATCACCATGACTTTTTGAGATAATAACTATTAGCTGAGTGACCATCTGAGCAAATTGTTGTACTAACAACATAGTGGGGCTCCTAGTTTAACTTTTGACAACTCAAAATCATTATAATGATCATATCCATATGCATGAATGATCTTGCAGGCAAGATAACATAAATATGAAGTGCAAAAGTGGGAGAGCTAAGGCATTAGGAACCTTATGTTGTCTTGGAGGAGCCTTAATACTTACTCTATACAAAGGAATGCCATTGATGAATGAATCAGCACCAGAAGTTGAAGTGAACCACAATATAAAGAGTTGGATTGTTGGTTCATCATTTCTATTCGCGGGGAGCCTCGTGTGGTCTTCGTGGTTTCTTATACAAGCTAGGATTGGGAAGGACTATCCTTATCAGTATTCAAGCACAGCAATAATGTCATTTCTTGGAGCCATTCAATCTGCAATCTTGAGCTTGGTTATTGATAGAAACACATCTACATGGTTTCTCAAAGGAACTTTAGAGATCTCAACTGTCATATATGCTGTGAGTAATGCCTTACTCCTTCCATTCGTAAACTCCATGTCCAGTCAAAATCAGACAAACAAATTGAAACATAGAGAGTATTATACAATCAAACCTCTCTATAACAACATTGTTTGTCCTTTTGACTGCTATAGCGAAATATCATTATACAAAACATATAATATAACATGACATGAAAGATCGGTTCCATAGGAAACATGAGTGTTATAGTGAAATATTGTTATTAACGAATGACTGTTATAGAAAGGTCTGACTATAATCGATAATAACCATGATTGGCTCCATAGGAAACATGAGTGTTATAATGAAATATTGTTACAACGAATGACTGTTATAGAAAGGTCTGACTGTAATCGCTTATAACCATGATTGGTTCCATAGGAAACATGAGTGTTATAGTGAAATATTGCTATAACGAATGACTGATAAAGAAATGTCTGACTGTAATCGATTATAACCATAGTAATGTTTATTATGTGTGTGTATACAGGGAATGGTGGGATCAGGTTTATGCTATGTGGTCATGTCATGGTGTGTAAAGCAAAAGGGTGCAGTATTCACCTCTGCATTTAGTCCATTGATTCAAATATTTGCTGCTGTGATTGACATCTCCATACTTCATGAACAAATTCACCTTGGAAGGTGGGAACTACTTTTCTTTAACAAATTATTTTTTACCAAAAAATGGAATAAGAATCAAGAAAAGGGAAAAAAAAAAAAGAACAGACTTAATTTTAGTTTATGTGTCACTATTTTCACAGCTGATCATTCTAAAATGAATGACACATTTCTAAAATTTGAAAATAATATAACTTTAATTTTTCATATTACCCTTAAAAAGAAGTTTAGGTAGCCACACAAGCGATGTGAAAGGTATAAAACCACAAGTTTTGAAGGACTTATAACCGCACATATATAACATCATAAATTTCAAAACTCATTTTTTTTTCTTAAATAAACTTCATGTCAAGTCAGGGAACCGGTAGAACAAAATATCCCACATACATGCAGGGTTTGGTGAATTGCCATACCTATCTTAATGCAAGCATATTTAATGACTATTTCCACGACGCGAACCCATGAACCCATGACCTATAGGTTACATGAGATAACTTTATTGTTACTCCAAGCCAATCTTTCAGACTATGTCAAGTAAATTGAAACCGAGGGAATAGATGCTTAGCCTTTTAAAATATTATCTTCTAAACTGACAAAAGACTCAAATATGTCATCAAACAACTATGGCATGAATGAGCCTTTTCTTTAACGAAAATGGCATAGATGAGCCAAACTTTTAACGAATGACATCAATGAGTCTTTTCTCAAAGTTTGATGACATATTTGAGTCTTTTTCCTTGATACTATTACTCTACTAAAATATCTTCTTCTTTTTTGTTGCTTTAACAGCATTTTGGGGTCCATTTTGGTTATTATTGGCTTGTATATTCTTCTATGGGGTAAAAGCAAAGACGCAGAGAATTTGAAGAATTCTCCAACAACAGAAAAGAATGTGCAGCCTACACTTCCTGTTACTTCCAGCCCATCTCATACATAAGAAGGTTACATAATGCCAGAAGTGTATATCCAATATGGCTCTTTATACAGTTAAATCTTTCTATAATGACATCATTTGTCTAGATATTGTTTGACTGTTATAACAAACATATACTATAACATAACATGAAAAGTTGGTTCAAAAAAAAAAAAGTTTGCCTTTATATTTAGGATGACTGTTATAGAAATATCTAATTGTAATCAACACGACGTGTCCTTCTAAGGGTCCAAATAGTTATGTTCTGTTTATTAACAAGTTCAAATTTGTAAAAGAGAATCTTCCCATCATCCACAATAATGTCTAACATATAATATAATTATCACAATAATGTCTAACATATAATATACACATATATTCTTATTCACAACATTGATAAATACATATATGGTGCTGATGTAATGTACAATTGTGAAACTAAGGGTGTGTTTGGTACGAAGGAAAATGTTTTCCTGGAAAACAAGTTGATTTTTGACTTATTTTCTCATTTTTGGTTGGTGAGTAGAAAATATTTTCCGAAAAAGATTTTTAGTGTTTGATTTATGAATGAAAAAATATTTTTGAGAAATATCTTTTATTTTTACTATAAAATAATTTTTGAAATTGAAAATATTTTTTAAAAACAAACTTAAATTTTTTTTGGGGCGGGGTGAGGGGGGTGGGGAGGTCGAGGGTAGGGGTGAAAAATTGATATTTTGAAGTTGAAAATATTTTTTTAAAACAAACTTAATTTTTTTTTTGGGGGTGGGGTCTGGTAGGGGGGCGGGTGGGGTGGGGGGCTGGTAGGGGGTGGGGGGTCGAAGGTTGGGCTGAAAAAATAAAATTTTGAAGCTGAAAATATTTTTTAAAAACAAACTTAAACTTATTTTTTTTGGGTGGGAGGCTAGGGGTGAAAAAATGAAATTTTAAAATTGAAAATATTTTTTAAAAACAAACTTAAATTTTATTTTTTTGGGGCTGGGGGGTGGGTGGGGGGTCGAGGGTAGGGGTGAAAAAATGAAATTTTGAAGTTGAAAATATTTTTTAAAAACAAACTTTGAAAATTCATTTTTATGGGGGGGGGGGGGGGGTAGGGGCTGGTGGAGGGGTTGAGGGTGGGTTAGGTGAAAATAAAAATTTGTAATTGGAAATATTTTTTAAAAACAAACTTTTAATTTTATTTTTTTTGGGGGGGAGGGGGGACTGTGGAGCTGGTGATTGGGGGTGGTAAAATTTTGAAATTGAAAATATTTTCTAAAAATAAACTTTAGTTTACTTTTTTTGGGGGGTGGGGGTGGGGGGTGGGTCGGGGTGAGGGTGAGGGTGGGATAAAAAAATGAAGTTGAAAAATATTTTAAAAAAATAAGCTTTAAATTTACTTTTTCATCAATTTTTTTTTTTGATTTTTTCAATAAAAAAGTTGTAATTTGAAATTGGTGGAAAGTTTTGAAAAATGTTTTCCTTGATTTTTGAAGGGAAGTCATTTTCCATGAATTTGAGGAAAATGTGTTTTCCTTCATACCAAACACACCCTAATACTCAGCATATTGTCACGGACTTAGAGTTCTAGATTCTTCTCCCCTATTTCAGTGCCGAATTTGAACAGTGAAGTGGTGGGACATGACACCATGCTAGACTAAAATAGAAGTCTTTGCTAGAATCTTCCAATTGGTCCAATTGCCCTTAGATTTGCTGATTGAGTTGATTTCTCATATGCTCATTCAACTAATAATTTATCCCATTTATTAGCCACTTGTTCCATAATCTTATGTTTATCAATTGAAGACCCACCCTACAGTTATTGATAAACACATCTTATCTCATGATAAGAAGCAGTGACAGATTTAAAATTTTCATTCATAGGTGCATTTTGAATTTCCTAGACAACTAAGCTAATTGATCCTTTGCATATTGTTCAAGAAATTCAAATTTATATATATGCATAAACACAAAAAATCTCTATCCTATATAATACTATATAATTTTTTATCGAGAGAGCTCTGATAAATATACCCTCCCGTCTCCTAGATCCGCCCCTGATATTAAGAGGTTGTCAATGTACCCCTAGATATTCAAAATTACTATAATTTTTCTGTTCCCTTACTCCTCCAAAATAAACACTACTTTTTTGACAATTTAGTTTAAAGTAAGTTCAACATAATTCATATAACCTCTGGCAAATAGTAGTAAATCATCAGCAAAGCTAAAATGTTTGATTCTCATTTTGGGACACCCTGGAATATGATATATTTAAGTGAAAAAACTTAAATATGTCATCGAATTTAAAAAAAAAACTCGTATTTATGTTATCTGTTAAAAGTTTAGCTTATCTAAGTCATTTCCATTTGAGAAAAGGTTCATTCATGCAATTATTTGTTAATCGAAATGGCATAGATGAACCTTTTCTCAAAGTTTAATGATATATTTGAGTCTTTTACCATTTAAAAAATTATTTAATTAATGATGTGGCTGGATCATTATTGACCACTTGTAAAAAATGGTATTGCAAGATCGAAACTATTTTCAGTTAATAAATAATGACATAGATGAACCTTTTTGTCATACAAAAATAGCATAGATAAACTAATTCTTTAACGAAAGATATAAATAATTTTTTTTCTCAAAGTTTAATGGCATATTTAAGCCTTTTCCCTATATTTAAGTTATTTCTTCCTAGTCAATTCATTGAGACTTTTACAAAGATATTCCATTACAATGGCAAAAAAAAATAAAATATTCCATTCTTAGTTAGTTGAACATTTTTTATCGAAAAATACTACTACTTTCATATATTCATTTGTATATGATAATTATATTGATGACTCAAGTTTTTGAGGAGAATAATTTTATCTTGTAACGACTAATTAAAATATATTAAATGTTCTCCTATCTTCTTAAGCCAAAAAATATTTGTTTTTTAAAATTACCTTTTTACACCTGCCATAACATTAACAGGTAGCCAATTACATGTCATGTGAAGCTTTTTAATATTCTATTAACAAAATTTCACTTTATATTTGCCTAACTTATTCGAATGGATTTTCTTTGTATACACCTGTTAGTTTCCACAATCAACAATGAGAAAAGAAAAAAGTTTAACACAATATATATATTTTTATTAAAAGCAACATTACTACTAATAAAAAAGTTTCATATTCGATTTTTAGTTTTATTTTGTATATTTTAGAAGGAAGATTTACAATTTTCTTCAGAAAATTAACGAAATCATAGACTCATAACATATTCAATTTCATTATATCTATTTTTAATTTTTTTGTTTTATTATGCTACAGTAAATTTGCTCGGCTATTTGAATAGAGATCCCAAATAAATAATACTGAAATGAAGGATTCTTATATGCTACGATCGATAATATGACACTTGTCACACCTATTTATACGACAAGTTGTCGAATCTCTTTTATGCCAAACAAATTTAAAAACAGATAATTTACACCAACTAGTAATTAATATATTAAAAAACGTAATCACACATTACAAATCTTTTACGTGCACTTTTTTTTTTGCTTTTTTCGTTTTTTCTACGTGCACTTTTTTGCTTGCATGGCACATGGCACATGGCACAAACATATCAATGTTGTAAAAGATTACAATTAGCTTTTTTTTTTAATCAGTACGGCAAAATCATTAAATCAAGATACTCACAAAAGAGATATAAATATAAAAAAAATTAATAAACATACGAATTAATTAAAGAAATTCAATATTTATAATATAAACATACGAGAAACTTTGATAGATAAGTTGATTGGCTATCTAAACTTTCATCTTATTGGTGAAGATTTGATTCCCCACATTGTAATCTCCTTTCCGTTTCCTCTTTCCCTACCTTATCTAAAAAAAATATATAAACATACGTAAATAATAATTTTAACCATATTTATGAGAAATAAATTTCTCTAGAAAATGGGATTTCAGTGAATACCATTGAATCTCTTTATATCCACCCTTTTTCTTTTTCTAAAATGAATTTGAATTAATCGAATCTCATAACTAGGAGGAGGGGAAATAAAGAAATTAAGAGATGTCAACTTCCTATCAAATGAATTAATGGCATGGCAACTAATTCTCTCATTTGTTTCCGTGATTCTTTTGCTAATTACTTTTAACCTCTCTATTATATTCTCTTTGTCTATAATTACTTCACAACTTTTGAATTGATGTACCCTATTAAGAAAATAATTATTGACATAGTGAGTTTACCATTTTACCCCTATTAATTATGAAGTGAGTGAATTAAAAACTTAAGATTTTAAAAAAGTTCTACTTTTTTAAAAATAATTAATTGAGGGTATAATAGGTAAAAAGAATTGTCTTTTTTTAATTTATCAAAATGGACAAGTAATTAGGGACGGAGGAAAGGGGTATAAATGAATTAATGGCATGACAACTAATTCTCTCATTTTGCTTCCCCTTTTATTCTATTGGGGTGAGGTGTTGAATATAGATGTCTTTGAAGTTTGAACTACTAGTTAATTATTCAAGAAAAATAGGAGGGTCACTTTTTTGAGTAATTTATTGTGTCTCAACTTTATTTAATTATATTTATACATAAATGTGATAAGTACATTATACAGGTGGTAAGTTTTGTTATCCAAAAATTAGAAGTTGAATAAATTAAGATTAATTTTCATGTCAATTTGGTGTATCCACGTGTCCTTGAATTTATAGAAAAATGATCAATTCATTTTGTGGTCCGTTGTAAATTTATTTTAATTTATTGTCAGTCTTCTCAAGATATTTCTAATATATTTGGTGTGAATTTAAAATATTTTTATAAAATACAATAACATATTTGGTATGGATTCACAATATTTTTTTAAATACAGTAACATATCTGGTGTGAATTCAAAATATTTTCTATAAACAATAACATATCTGGTGTGATTTTTTTTAAAAATAAAATACAATAATATATTTAATGTGATCTTAAAAATAATGTAGCAAATTTAAATACAGAATGACACGAGAGCTATATAGGGGTGGTATATAGCACGTTAGCTCACCAAAATTTATCCTATAGCTAGCCATTTTAAAAGTCATGGTATATAAGATTTTTTAATTATATTACCGTCAAATTTTTCTATAATAATATTAGTTTCCATATTTTTGACTGATATAGGGATAATTTATTATACACCTATAATAAAATTTGGTATTAAAATCTTATTGGACCAAAATAATAAATTAAAATCTTATTTGATTTTAATTTTCAATAATTATCCAGAAAATATAAAAAATCCTTTAAATTCAAAAAAGTTCAGGAGACATTTATATTTCAGTAATTAAAAATTAAAGGCATCTAATATATCATTAATAAACTTTCATCCTTATAAAATTAATTTTTTTTGTCCAATAGAAAACAAATATGTGGAGATCTTTTAATTTAATGAAAATTGTTTTTAGTTACTTAAATATGTAATGATGTAATATTCTTTGTCAAAAGTTGTATAAAGTATTAAAATTTTCAAGCTATTAATTTGGCCAAAAGTATTAGGTTTATTATTATTTAATTTAGAGATTCTATTTCTACAAGATAAATTTCTAGCAATAAAATATCTTATGATGTTCTCTATATATATGAGTGTCACTAAACAAATATTTAGTTACAAAATTCTTTATAAAATATGGCTGCCTCTCCAACACCTCTCTTTTGTTCCTTCAGAAAATTGCGTATGCATAAGTTACAAAATTATCAAATTATAATGTCTCGAAGTTTTCGTGGTCATGAAGGTAATTAATATATTAATTCCACCATTTCATTATTAATTTTAGCTTTTAATTTCTTTAATTACATCAATAATCATCAACTTGTTCATACTCAATTTGTTTTCACTTTGTTTCATATGTTTGTTATGTTCTTGAAGTCATACGAGAGGGGCGAATCCAAAGTTTAAAGTCTATATATATAGATACAAAAATGAGTAAATATATAGTTCAACTCTAAAAAGTGAGGTTTACCCTATCTTCCTTCTATCTTTAAATGGTGGATTAATCAAACCTCATCAGTAACGTAGCATCTCTATCTACCCTCTCTTTCTCCTAATGTAATAAAAGAAATTACAAAAACATTCGAGTTCAGTTGAATCAACAGAACTCTCCCTAGATATGTCTCTTTTATCAAGATTTTATTTTTTTCATAAAGTATGCTAGAAAATGGAATAAGAAAATGAATTAATTAGAGGACAAATTTTGTCTCTTAATTATTTTCTAATATTTTGCAGGGAATTCATCTTATAGTATTGTTGATTCAAGTTTAAATACTCTACGACAAAGAATAGATGTACTAAGGAAGAAGGACAAGTTGATCAACACAATTTACAAACATGAAAATGGTTGGAATTATTTATGGGAGTACCATGACAAAAACAAGAAACATTCTTTAATATTGGAATTGATTGAGCTACTAGGTTTAGCAAGCACCAACATAGGATTTGTTTTCCTAAGTGGTTATTCTTGCATGCTTCTTGTTTCCCTCATACTTCATACCACTGGACGTTGATCTATGTTGTTCGGACTTTTAAAAAATACTATTAATAGTCTGTGTCAGATTTTAAAAAAAAAATTCCCTATGTTCTATATTAGATAGATGTGCACTTTTTATTTTATACGGGGATTAAGAAATCATTAATAGATTGATCAACTTTACTATTTTTCCCTTTGTTCATATTAATTAGCCTCTTAAAAAAGAAATTATCAAATTTGCTTAAATTTTCGAAAGTTATATTAATTATAGGGGTTATATTTAATTAATTCTCTACTGATTTGATAAGTGATCAAATAATATGAGACTAATATTTATAGTAAGATGATCATTTAATATGAGACATAGAGCTAGAGTATATATTTTTTAAAGAACTAGTAATTTTTAAAGGATCAAGTATGAACGCATACAACTTTTTTGAAAATTTGAAAATATGTTATGTATGAGAGCTGCATATTTGGGCTCGAATTAAAATGACTATGTAGTCTTATTTGGTATATTTGGGTTGATCCAATTAATTGGTCTTTGGACTTTGTTTGGAATTTCTTTCTTTCCTAGTATTTTCTTTTGAGCTTTAAAAATTGGATAAAAAATAGCTCTATACTATAAGATATTAATATTAACAAAGTAATTAAATTCAATCATATAATACCCTATAATATATTATAATTGTTTATTTAAATAAATTATGAGATATTGCAAAGTTTATTTAGATAAAAATGTTATAGTAATTACAATATCTATTTACAAAGTGTAAAAACGAATACTTTTATGATTAACATCGTCTATCCTAAATCGACCAAAAAAAATGAAGGTAATGGAAGTGTGGAACATGGACCAAACCAAATAGTGAATTTCTCAAAATCAGACAAGTACTCACTTACCCTTTTTTTTAAAATTAGATCAAGTCGATATAAAAAGAGACTAGTCTATTCATTTTTTTATATGCGACTTGGTCTATTTCTCATTCGATCAAGACATTTTCGATCTTATTATTGGACGCATACAACTAGTTTAATTAATTGTCACTAAAAACGATTCTTTTACCAACTAAAGTTTAATTGTCACTTTTAATTATTGACTTTATACTATAATTTAGCTATAATTAAGCAAGGTTCCAAGCTAACAAGATATAACAGGGCTACCATACTTCAATCTCCTCCAAATATTGTCAAAAGTCCGCTTGCTAAAGACAAGGATGGAGTAACTTCCACTAGACTAGTTAAGCTTACTACTTGTAATAAGTTAGCTCGTTTCGAAAATCTTATTGTAACTACTAACCCATATAGGGTTAATGAACCTTTTGTAACCCCTTAGCTATAAATATAATATAATCTTGTTATAAAGAAAAAAAAGAAAGAAAAGCTTGAGTTAAATAACAAACTATAACATGTACGTACATTTTGTAGGTTGTTTTGGTTTGTTATACTTTCTCCCATAGCCCATAGTCCTAAAATAGAATATATTTACATCATAACCTCTTCTAAAGTTTTATTTAGAAGAAAGGTGAGATAATAATTAGTGAAGAAATAACTCACAACATTTTTGATACATCACGCAACTAACAAACATTGATTTTTGTCATGTTCTAATCAATGATAAGATTAGCGGTGTATAATTGAAAAAAGTTAGACTGAATTTGAATTGATTAAAATATAAAAATAATATATAAGTGTAATTTTATAAGTAGAGTGCGGAAGGATAGGATGTTACGGTGTAGATTTTATGTTATTTTTGTAGGGTAAAGAGCTAAGTTGTTTTAATAAACGAGTGAGTTATTGACTCATTCAAAAGAGTTGAACTTAAATGAAGGATCTAAAAAGCAGGTCATAACTCAAATTACCGCTCAATTATTACTCCCTACATCCACTTTTATTTGTCATGTTGCACTTTTCGAAAGTCAATTTGATTAATTTTCAAAGTTAAATTAGATTACAATAATTCGATATTTTAAACAAAAAATTTAGATATTCAAAACTATACGAAAAGTACTATAAATTACAATTGTTTGCATATCAATATGATGAAAAATACATCATAAAATGTCAGTTAAAGTTTTTTGTAAATCATTTTAAAATAATATTATCTTATTATAATTAGAAATAATTTAATTTTAATTTTTTTTTTAAAAATAGTTTATAATCATACAAATATCTAAAAATTATTTTAGATCATAAATTAAACACTATAGCAAGTCAAAATATGACCTATTTACTGATATTATATTTTTTAGCGATGGATGATAATTTTGAAAAGTCCTCGTGTTACATCTCTGCTTGATACGTAGTCATCAGCCTCACAACCACAAGACAAAGATACTACATAAAATATCAAGTACAGTACTATATTTTAAGGTCAAAGGAAGTGTTCTCCTAATACCGACCTAATATTGAATATTCTTTTACTTCTCGAAAAATTAACTTACCAAGTCACTCTTGTGAAGGTTTAAGAGGTGGATTTAAAATTTAAGACATGAATTATAATTTTACTTTATTAATCTATCTTTAGTCGTATCAATAAGGGATCCCATACAAAATAAATATAAAATCAATTTTCACTATAATTCTCCCTCTTCCACAATTCATTACACGTTGTTCGAGGAAATTTTATTGGCGAACAAAATGAGATTTTAAAAATATTTATCATGTTATTGACAAAAATTAGAGGAGTTCAAGAAGCTTTCAATCGATTCAAAAATTACTTTGCTAACAATTGTGTGGTAATCGAAACAAATAAATAAGTTCATCAAGCTCCCAAAAAAAATATTTTAAAGCAATTACGTCATTACTGATAAACACGTACATGATTATCAACATAAACAAACATTAAATAAGATTATGAGACTTATGCCACAATAGTAAATATACATAAGAATACATCTTAATTAAGATCGACTATATCGACATTTCAATTGTAATATAATCCATATATTCCCAAAAATATGATCACACAATTTTTTTAATAATTAAAAAAAAGGTGTATACATATAATAATTAAAATTTCATTTTTCTTTTCACACTAAAAATCTCTAAAAAAAAAAAAAAAAACTATTTTTTTCTTAAAATTAAATTTCTCATCTAAAAGAAATAGGTTCTTCCATAATCGTAGCCAACGAAGGTTTCCTCGATCTACACGCCAACCTATACTTCATTTCTCTCCCCACCGGAAACACCTCAACCTCACCTGAATCCCGATCTCCGGCAACATTACTTTCCGGCGCCGGCGAATCCTCCGGCGAAATCCTACCATTTCCGCCGGAAATTCTCTTCGCAGCAGAATTAGCCGCCAGTAAAATCACCGTCATATCAGTCGCCGTCACAACCGAATTGACTCTCTTCATCGGAAACACAATATAAACATTACCGAATTCCAAATCTTCATCAGCTGATAAAGCTGAAAATCTCCGTCCGATATTCAACGAACTCGAATCCACTAAAAAATTACTTGGATACTCCATCATGATTTCTGCTGCTTTAATCGGTTCTCGAAATTGCCTGATTTCTCCTCCGGGAAGAACAACTCTCGATGCTTTCGAATTCTTAATTGACGGTAAAATTGGGCATGAAGTAAAATTTCCCATAGAAAATTGTTGGAAAAAATTGAGTTTCAATTGAGAGATTTTTTTTTGTTTTTTGTTTTGGGGTTTATTTTTTTGAAGAAATGTGTGTGAATGGGTGATTTATATATATGTGAGGAAAAAAAAATAGTAGTATTTGAATTTAGAAATTCCCACGTTTTTGTGACTATTGAGTCAAATAGTTTGACGAAATACACGGCATAGAAAAGGGGAGGAATTAGTAGGAAGCTAACTAAGGTATGAAATTCACTAACGAGTCGTTTGATGTGACGTATAAAATATGATAATTATTTTATTATGTGTTGAATTGGAGGGTATTAGATAGTTATTATATTATTAACATAATGATGTTATAATAAAGTATTACATAGAATAACTTATTTCAAAATAATTATTTGAAATAAGTTGCTTCCAACCAAACGACTCCGTAAGAACAAGTCAATTACTTGGTTATGAACAAGTCACTTATACTAAAAGAAATGGGTTAAGTGTAAATCTTTTAACAAAGTTTTAAAATTTGAAATTTATATTATTTAGGGTGTGTTTGGCAAGGCTGCGAGGTAATAAGGTATAAGGTTTTGTGTGTATATTAGTTTTTTTAAAATTTTACTTATGGTTTTACTGATTATTTTTTTCAGGGTGTTTGATTGGACAAGAAAATGTTTTATTGAAAATAAATATTTTTTAAAATTATATTCTTATATTTTTATATAAGTAAAAAATATATGCACTAAGTTATATATGCATATAAGTTATGATATGAGGGAGGTGGGGTGGGGGTGAGGGGAATAAGAACTATGGGGAGTTGGAGTGGGGATATGGTTTGTTTTAAAAGATGAAAGAGAGACGATCAGTGTCGAATGTTATTTGTAAAAGATTTTTTATTTAATTTTAAATTATCTTTTTAAAAAATATTTGAAAATCTAAAGTCGAACACTACCTTAACTTTGAGTCAAAGTTTTTTGGCAAAATCTTTTTAAATTTTATAATGTACCTTAAGCTTTTGTATCTCGTAAAGAAAAAATCATCTATATATGACCCTATTGATTCCTTTATATTCTTTTTGGTTATTTGATCTCGAGATGCATGTTCGCCATGATTGTTTGTGATATATGAAAAATTATATTAAAAAATACTTAGTTACTATCATTATATTGTTACACATTTTGAAACTTCAATCAAAATTTTTTTTAAAAAATATTTAAAAATTTATGATCATACGCTAACTAAATTTATTTGTGCCAAACTAAAATTAGTGGGAGTATATAAATATCTTGTCGATGTATAATGCGTGTGGGGTTGCATACGAGAAATTTGTGTTGGCTAAATTGTGGATGAAATTTAATATTTTAAAAGTAGTGGAAAGTTCTCGTCTTTTTTCTTCTTTTTCTAATACGTGTGTCCTTTTCTTTGTGGGTTTTCGGAGAAAACCATTTAGTTGAGGTGTTCTTGATGTATATTTGTCATGTTTATTTTGGTAATTTTTTATTTTTTTTTCATCTGGTGTTTAGTACTCATATTAGAGTCTGATTAAATCGTGTCGGAAGTCCACAATGTTCAATACTTACATTAGAGTGATGAAATTGTGCCAGAAGTCCACTTTGGGAGGTAAAATGCTTCCTAACAAATGTGACTTCATATTCACATTGGAGTCTGACTAAATATAGATTCGTGTCGGAAGTCCATATTGGGGGTAAAACGTTCCTTAACAAAGGCGATTTCATAAATAGGGGACTCGAACCCGAGAGTCTGAGACCTCTGATTAAGGATGAAGGAACTAGTACTTACCTCTCCGCCACACCATTATTTGGTGCTAAAAGTATATTATATAAATTAGAATGGAGGTGTAATATTTTTGGAGCACTAATATTTTATACTCCCTAATTGTCGAGTTTTGACTTGTTACGAAGTTCATAGAAGAAAAAAACCATTTTTGAATCTTCAAATCTTTAACTAAAGACATGTTGAAGTACTGTTAAAATGTTTTATTGATCTTGTGTCTATAAACCTGTATGTAGAAAGAAAAATATGTTTTTTTAATCCGACTAACAAAAAAATAGGACAAATAAATTAACACCAATGAATATAACTAAGGTGTGAATTCATAAAATATAATTAGGAAATCACACGTTAAGGAAAGTTGTTGGAAGTGTTGAAAGACTTGACTTCAAGTGTCAATATACTACTAATATGTTAGTATGTGGCTGCCATTTTTATTTTTATCTTACAATAAATAAAAGGGTTGATCTATTTAACTTAAATTTGGTACATGCATTTTAGACAAATTAAGGAAATATTTGATTGACAAGTCAACAAATGTCAACCATAATTTATGATCAAAGCAATACTTAAAAATTCTAGATTGAAGGTATTTGAAAATATATTCTTTCGTTTTAAATTATCTGTTATATTTTTCTTTCACATATTTTAAATAAAAAAAATACTTGTTACTTTTGATATATAAAAAAATAGTGATATATGTTTTCTGTTTTACCATTAATAATCATTTTGCAAATAATACTACTATATTTTATTTTCATACTAAGCAAATTACTTACATACTTATTATTTGTATTTCAAAAAATATAATTATTTATTTATAAAATCAATTTCAACATTTAATATTTTATCAGCTACTTTAAAATTCAAATGAACCTACTAATCCTACTGACTCATAGTTATCTAATCTTTTAAATGGTGCATGCACAACACACGACACTAATAATTCTAAGTAATCAAGATACATTATGAGAAAATTAACATTCTATAAATTTTCAATCATTTTTTATCTTTTTATCTCAGTATTGAGGAGTGAGGATAAGTACCTATTATAATTTTAAAAACTTATATAGAAAGTAAAAGTAACAACTTGGAAGATAATGTGCTTAATGCTTATCTAGTGCTTACATAACAACTTGAGTATTTTCCACCTTAGGGTAATCAACATCAATTTGTAATAAGCTAGTTCGGTGAAAATTAAATTGATAAATCACGTTTAAATTTGAATAACATAAATTTTTTACTGATTCACGATGAAAAAAATCTTACTCCTATCCACCCTCCAACACACCCGATCATCTCACCCTTATCCTTGTATCTCCGACGTTTACTACCTTCACCTAACCCCAACCCTTATAGTATTCGTTCATGTAATATATAAATATTTTTTGAGATAATATTTACGATTACTTAACGAACATGAAAATTTTAAATAAGAAATCCCATTCTTTAATTTCAAAGAAACATTTACCAAACAGATCCTAACTTCTTGACAAGTGGTATACAATTTCTGCAATTACTTTTGACTTTTTCATAAAAATATACTGGGTGCGTTCTCCTTCAAGTTATTCGATTATTTTATATTTTTATTGTTCTTACTTGTTCAAAATTTGTTTCATTCAAACTCTTCTGACACAATTTAGATGTAACTTGTTAGAAAATATTTTTATGTTAAATAAATAATTTGAGAAGTTTCTCTCTATTGGTTGGTAGTGTCTCAAAAGTGTATGTTTTGGAGCCGAATTCGATAATATGTGTGCAGTCTTATTTCTAGTCACGAAGATAAATAAATTATTTTCGATAAATCCTTATATGAAGTAAAGTATATTCAAATTAGTAAAAAAAGAAATACAATATGTAATGAAGAAAACATATAAAAATAACGATGAAAAAAATAATATCATCAACAAATAATATGATAATAGAAGAAAATGCGATTAGAGTTATGTGCAAAACTATTGTTTTCCTTTTTCAATGGTCCACTTTTTCTATTCATGAGTTCAATTTAAGAAAAGAAAAAAACCAGAGATAATTAACAAGAAATAAGGGTAGTAAGTGCCTAAAAAAAGAACAAACTGATTAATTTGTAATTGCTTTAAAGACAAGAAGATTACACTAAGTTCAATTGTTTAAAGAAAAAGAATAGTCATAGATAATAAGATAAATACAAGAAACAAGGATAGATAACCACTTCAAATAAAGAAGAACCAATTGATTAATATTACATCGACACTTTAACAAGAAGATTAGGACATAATCCTTAGCCAAACTAGGTCTAAAAGCCAATCAATTCACATAGCTCAAGATTTTGATGCGTTCATATATGTTCAGATATATGGATCTTGAGATATTGGGGTTAAAGTTAAGTGTAATTTATTCTAGATACATCGTATCCAAGTGGATTTGCATGTATCTGAGATACATAGACAAATTTCGTTTGCCTCCCTCCTGTTAACCTTCGCATCTCTCCCTATATTGTTGTGTACTTAGTCGAAAAAACATGTATTTAAGTGTATCAGACTCGAAATCCACTATGAAATTATAAATTAGTGAGATAAAATGTAATTATTTCAAACTATATGGAGAATTAGTAAATATGGTGGGAATGTTTGTGTAATTAGGTAGTTTCTCCAATTTAAAAATAACTAACAAGGAATATGGTGGAATGGATAGAATGCATTCATTTATAATCGAAGGTCTCAAGTTCAAAATCCTCGGTATTGAAACATTTGTTAAGAAGACACATAATCCTTTGGATATTTAGTAACTTAAAACATTAAAAGAGTTGATTGACCACATAGGAGTAGGGGTGTACATGACCGGGTTGGTTCAGGTTTTTCAAATATCAAACCAAATCATTTGTGTAAAAAATTTAAATTTATAAACCAAACCAAACTAATAAAATTTAGATTTTCTCGGGTTTTTCAAATACCAAACCAAACCATTGTGTCGAATTTTTAAATTTATAAATCAAACCAAACTAATAAACCTCGGATTTTTTCAGATTTTTGGATTTTTCGGTAAAGTTTGCATACAAGCATATAATTAACTTGTGCTCCAAATATTTCTTTAGTCCAACCAAAATACAATTATCTAAGGTGTTTCTTAAAAAAATAACACAAAATATGATATTAGTACCGATGACACAAAAATATTCAATAAAAAATAATAATGAAATCATCATATAAAATAAATATTGCAAAGTCATAATGAAAATGATCATAATTTAAAAGTACTAAATCATGCTAAAATAAGTTTAATAAGTATTAGTTACATTACTAAATATTTAAGGAAAATTAAAATTAGATTATGTATTTTAATTGTCTAAACCAATGTAAAACTAAAGAACAAATATTCAATATTATTGTCATTCTTAGTGTTGAATTGATTTTTTTTTGCATTAGTACTAATTTGATTTTGATTTAAGTTTTTATTATAATTATCAACATCTATGAACTATAATCTTTATTGGACCCTTCCGAATTCTAAGTTTTAAACTTGAATTACTATATCAAAAGATAAAAACTATGAAATAGTATAAGAAATATTTTAAAATTATATCAAAGTAAATATTTTTATGTATAAAATAAAATTTTAAAATTACATATATAATGTCGGGTTGATTTGGTCTCGGGTTGGTTTTTTTTAGTTAAAACCAAACCAACCCAAATATAGTCGGGTTTTTTTCCCAATACCAAACCAAGTCAAACCAAACCACTAGTCGGGTTTTTTTCCGGATAGACTCAATTTGCGATTTGGTTCGATTTTCGATTCGATTTTGTACACCCTACATACGAGTTGTAACAAATTGTGTAATTTGAGCGATATATCTTATGCATTGCATAAAAAGTAAAGAGCATTACTTACCTAGCTTGGTATATTGCACTATCCCCAAACAAAAGTTTTAATTAGTTGTGCGAACACAAATCTCATATTAGAAATCGATAAGTAAAAAATCCATTACAACAAAAATAACCTTTAACAGTAATAGATTTGCATATTAATAAAAAGTGTTAAAATCTTTATCAGCATTAGTTAATTATCATTTGATCCAATATCATTATAGGTTTTAGGGACATTTACAAAAAATACTAACTACCACTAAAAACACATATTTAGTGATAGTTAAGCTATTGTTGTTAATTTAATTGCTACTAAAAATCACTTTAGATGTAGTGAACTACATTTAAAATGTAGTACTTTCTTAATAATCTTAGGCCTTTTAAGAAAAAATATTCTACAAATTCGGTTCAAAACGAATAATATGATCATACTATATAGAGCAACTTTCACATATAGCAAACACAAAATTCATATTTGTATGCTATAGCAAACTTTGCATAATTGCGCTCCATAACAAACATAAATATGTATATTTCGCTATACATATACAAAAGAAAGCAGTTGTATAATCTGCTTTGGTATACATATACAAAAAGATCAATTGTATAAAGTGAGAGAGGCGAGTGAGCGAGCGGAGTGGCGAGTGAGATCTGGGAGAGGGGAGAGAGAAGAACGAAAATATATGTATATATACAATTTTCACGCATTTTATACATTTGCGTTTTTGTATAAAGTGAGAGAGCGAGATCTGGGAGAGTGGCGAGTGAGATCTAGGAGAGGGGAACAAAAATATATGTATATATACAATTTTCTCTCGCTTTATACAAACACAAACGCATTTTATACAATTTGCGGTTTTTGTATAAAGTGAGAGAGGCGAGTGAGAGAGTGAGATCTGGGAGAGGGGAGAGAGGGGAACGAAAATATATGTATTTATACAATTTTCTCTCACTTTATACAAACACAAACACACTTTATACACTTGCGTTTGTATAAAAAACGAGAGAGGCGAGGGAGAGAACGAGAGTGGCGAGCGAGATTTACCAGGAGAGAGGTTAAATAGCAATAGTTTGCTATGGGGTACAATTAAATCAAACTATATTTATAGCATTTAATTTGAATTAATAGTTTGCTATTATATACAATTTTCCCTACTATATATTAACTAAGAAGTGATTATATTGTATGGGCCCGTACTTAAGTATCTTTGTTCGTCTATGGGCTGGTCTACCATCTTTACCTATAGTTTTTGTAATTTTGATAATCACAAATGCTCGAATTAATCATAAATACTGGAATGATGTGGATCACACATATTGAATCTCTATATAAGCTCATGGTGATAGGTCATATGTGGAACTTATTGTTCAAGGAAAAATTATTAACTATGCGAACAAATTTCACATAAAAGTTTTAATATTAAGAAAACAAACTACATATTATAAGGTGTAAGTAATGATACTCTTATTGATATGAGATGACCTTTCGTATAAGGTGTATTTATTGACGAGGGTAAATCTTGATTTCGTCTCTGCTCTTTTACACACTTATTTGATGTAGGCTTAAAGCAACTAACATAGAGAAATATACATATAAACACCATAACATTTTTTTAAAAAAAAAAAAAAAGACAAAGACCCCACTAGCTCTCTATTTTAAGATTTTTCAAAACACAAATTAATAATTTCCTTAATTAGTGTTGAGTGAGGGTCATGTTTGCTAGTGTTTTGAGATTTATAGGTCTAATTCGAGTATGAATTCCATTCCACAATGCCTTTGAGATGAGATTATAAGTATGCTCTGATGGATGAAAGTAATCCCAAAACAAGTATTCATTGGGCTTTGCACATATCTTGTAACCTTCTTTACCACATTGCAATAATCCTCCAAGTGTTCCATCACCACAACATGCATTAGTCACATCTGAAAATCCTATGTAACAAATCATAATGCGTTAGTTTAGTGGATGTGTGGACATAAAAAAATAAAAAAAAACTCCGATCGTTCGATTTTACGTAACACTATTTGACTTGACATGGTGTTTCAGGATGTTTATGAAAAAAGAAAGTGTGTTTTCAGGTAGCTATGAAACTACTGCTTTTAAGAAGAAAAAAGGGGAACTCTTGAAATTAACTTGTGGTCTAAAACATTCATCAAATATCTATGCGTGTGGTTGTAAATCATTTCATTAAAAATAAAAGGAGTTACTCTCTCTGTTTAAAAAAGAATGATTTAGTTTGACTTGACATGAAGTTTAAGAAAATAAGAATGACCTCTCAATCTTGTGGTTCTAAATTAAAGTTATATCAAATGTACCAAAATGCTCTTTAATCTTGTGGCATTAAAAATGTCACGTGGAAAGCTGAAACTAAAGTGTTGCCAAAAAAAAAGAAAGAGATCGTTCTTTTTGAAATAGAATAAAAAGAAAAATAGGTCATGATCTGAAACAGACGGAGTAGATTTTTTCTAATTATAGTAATAGTAAGGTAACATTATTTTTTGAGATGGACTAAAAAGAAAAGTGTGTCACATGAAATGAGACAGATCAAGGGGGTAACATTTATAAAATAGTAGTATTTGAAGGAGGAGTGAAGAAATGTAAGAAATTACCATAACGTTTAGGATTAGCTTTGAAGATTTGAACAATCTTGTACACATCTCCATAAACAGCAAATGAACCAGGATACTTAGTTGGTATTATTTTTACCAAACTCTCTAACCCCATATTATAATTTTTGACCATTTTATTCATCTTTCCATAACATTTATCAATTGGTGCACCAGGCAAGAGGGTCCTGGCTGGGACACAACCGACGGGGCCTAACGAAAACAACGCGATTCGACGTGCCCCTAGCTTGCAAATTTGATCAACAAAATTTGTAACTTGAGCTAACATGGCTTGAACATAAGCATCTGGAGTAAGTGTTGGGGCATCAAAGGGATAGAAGTAGCTAAAGATGTCATTGGAGCCTGACTCAAAGAAAAAAAGTGATTGTTGGATTTGTTTCTTGGTTATATGGTTTTGTTGGACTAAGGTTTTGAATTGTTGAATTTGATCTTGAATTGGTGTCACTCCCTATATGTATCAAAAGTCAAGAATTAATATCACTAGTTCAAACAACATAATATATTCAGTGTAATTTCATACATACCTCTATTTATTGGTGTAGAAAGATTATATTTTCGATAAACATAAAGAAAATAAAGTCAAGGTTGATATATACGAAAAAGGTTAAGTTATATACTTCGTTAACGTAAAGAAAGTATACTTAGCATTTGTTTAGAGTGAAGTACTTGACCACTTTCAATTAATTTGCATATGAGGTCAAAATCAATTAATTGTGATAGTTGAGTTCAATTTTGATAAAATTTTGGTTTAAAAGAGACATTTATGCACCTCATAATAAGCTATTTAAATTTATTTTTTTTCTTTTTTGTTGTTTTTTCACTCAAGGTTAGATTTCTACTGTAGGACTTTATTAATTAGGTTCCCACTTAAGGTTTATTATCACCCTTGTTTATAGGTGACAATCGACACTTCTTTGTTAAAATATTATCACGCGTTGTGAAAAAGCTAAAAAAAGAAAAAGAAAAAAGATATCGCTACTGAACAAGTAGACAAGATGTTGTTGTTAACAAGTAGACATACATATTTTTACATGGCATCCTATATGTCCGCACGTGAGATGAATTGATTTATATTGTATCACGTACGATATCTATGTCTATTTTTACACATTCAAAATTGAAGAACGTAAATATCAGATGGTGTCAAATTAAAAAGACACGGTTATGTCTTATGCCTATATATTTTGGATTATTACCTAGTGGTTAATCACAATAAATTAATAAACGATAAAACAAAAACTATATGATAAATACATCCTTAATTAATTAATTTCTTACCAAATCCTGATTTGTTGTTGATAGAACTCCACTACCAGCACTAGCAAAGTTAATGCCATTTGATGGATACTCTTTTGTACTTCCATTTATTAACTCAAGTTGTGCTTCCAAAAATGGCCTTTGCAAAGGAATCCCAATAAATTGAGCTGCAATATTCCACCAATTCGTAAACGTAACAGAGTCAGAAATTTTACTAATGAGATTAAAAACAATATAAGATTCCCTCACATGAAATTGCAATTTTTGAACCACCTTTAACGCTACAATAAACATTTCCCTCATGCTAATTTATATATACCCTCACAAAAGAAAGAAAAAAAAGACTATTATTTTTACTTTATTTACACGAAATAAATTTTCGAATAAAAAGAATTTGATTAAACCCCCTTCTAGTTATAAATACTAATTTAAAATGACATGATCTTATATTAAAATTAAATTGTTGAACTTGTGATCAAAGATCAAACATTTATCAGCATGCCAAAAGCTATAGTTAATAGCAAAAACGTAACTTCACTTCTTTAACTAAATCCACCAAGCAAACGTCATGTTAGATCATGACTCCGACTTGGACCAGGATCACTCCAGTCCCGCATGAGCCTTGCCTTGCCATAGGCAGGATACTGGCATGACCCAACAATTCCCCTCCCAAATCCCAACACCTGCCTCAAGCAGAATATTTCTCTTGGAAATCGAGCATCATGTTCGATCATGATTCCGACCAGAACCACTCCAGTCCCGCATGAGCCTTGCCTTGTCATAGGCAGGATAATGGCATTACCCAACAATTCCCTTCCCAAATCCTAACACCTGCCTCATACAGAATGTTGTTCTTGGGAATCGAACCCACGACTCATAAAATTCGAAAAATGTAGGGAATTATAACAAGAACTTACAAATGAAATCAGCAACAGTTCTTCCATTAGTAAATCTACCAGTTGGATGATGAAAGAAATTGGAACCATAAGGTGGAAAATCAGCTTGTGCTGTGCAATTTTTGTTATAATGATTGTTACCAGCATCAAAAATAGAGTCACCAAATATGAAAATTGAAGGAACATTAAATCCCAAAACACAACTAATAATACTATTAATTACCAAAAAAGAAGCAACAAAAATAAATTGAATTTTTTTAACTCTTTCCATTATAACTAAATGTGTTATATAGCTTTTAATTTGGAAAATAACATATGGTGTGAGTTTTATTTATATAAGAAAAATTAGCTAAAAATATGAAACGGAACACACGAGTTTAGTGCATTATATGACCTAAGAAAATAACTTATTTATTATAAAGCTACTGCCGACTACTAGAATTTTTTGTCTATTAGTACTTTATCATTAACTTTAATTCACTTTATTTATAACTTTTTTTCTTTAAGTATGTTGTTTTTAGAAGGTGGTTAGCACATGTTTCAAAGTCTTAAAAAAATATAAAATATGTAGAGTTTGAAGGAAGATCTTTCTTTATCTTTCGAGATTCATCTTATAATATCAGGTAAAAAGTCAAAATAAGTAATAAATTTTATGTGTGTTTATAAAAAGAAAATTGATTCTTAAATCCCTTTCAGACTCATGTATGTTACGTTGAGGTACAATATAACATTTGTATGACAAAAACTTAATTTTGAAACTTATGGCTTTAAACATGTCATGTCATAAAAAAAAAATCTCGTTAAGAATTAAATGAGAGAAGTGTAAAGTTAATTATTTTCAATCTTTTTTTTTTTTGTTGTTGAAAACAACCAAAATGATGAATTGGAACAAAAAAAGACATTAATAAGAGAAGAGAAAAAAGTTTATTTCACTAATTTGGTTTGTATTGCCTTATATTTTTGTGTAGATAACGTTATAATGCCTCACTTTATCTACCTACGCATGTAGTTACTCGAAAATTAATTGAATTTTATCGAAATCAAAGAAATTGAGATAATTGAGACGATTCCAAAAAAATCTGATTTTTATCATACAACATATCATAGAATAATCAAAAAATTAATATAGTATAATTTTTTTAAAGAATAACCAACCGATCAAACCAAAATAAAATTTCAAGGACTACACACTCTATTGTAAAATTTCAAAAGACAAGTAATTTCTTATTATTGAACAAGAACTTAAATCTTGAATCTGTCTATGTTGTTTTTCTTATTTGATATAGGCTCAAAAACAACATGAACATAACAAAATATACATATGAACACCATAACATAAATATTTTTGAAATAAAAAGACAAGGACCTCACTTTTTATTTTAAAGATTCCAAAACACAAATTAATTTTCTTAATTAGTGCTTAATAAGGGTCATGTTGGCTAGTGTTTTGAGATTCACAGGTCGAATTTGAGAATAAGTTCCATTCCACAATGTCTTTGAGATGAGATTATAAGTATGCTCTGATGGATGAAAGTAATCCCAAAACAAGTATTCATTGGGCTTTGCACATAACTTGTAACCTTCTTTACCACATTGCAATGCTCCTCCAAGAGTTCCATTACCACAACATGCATTAGTTACATCTGAAAATCCTATAAATGTGATCATAACAAATCATTATGAGTTAGTTTATAAATCTCTATAGACTTGTAAATAGACATACTTGTATAAATTCCACTAGTTTAGGAGCTAATTAGTTAGATACACACTAGTTTGTAATATTACAAATCTTATCAGATTTTGGTTCCTCAAAATACATGTATCAAATCTCTGGATATATGGGGTCAAAATTAGGTGTAATTTGTTCTAGATACACTGTATCCAAGTGGATTCACATGTATATGTGATACACAAACAAATATCGTTTGCCTTCCTCTCATCTCGCTCGCCACTCTCCTATGTATATGGGATACATAGACAAATCTCGCTCGCCTCTTTTCATGTTTCACAGTATCTTGTAGCAAAAAACATGTATCTAACTTAAAATCTTATATGAAATTATTAAATAGTGATATAAAATGTAATTATTTCAAACTAGAAGGAAAATTAATAAATATAATAGGAATGGTTAGGTAATCATGTAGTTTCTCCTTAAAATTCCCTCTCACTACCAAACCCCATAACATAAAACTCTTGCAAATTAAGATTATTAAAAAAAACAAGTGATTAAATGCATTAGAAAATTAACTAGCATTATTTCTATAGTATATATAAGTAAATGGAACTAAAAAAGTGTAAGAAATTACCATAACTTCGAGGATTAGCTCTAAAATTCTGAACAGTTTTGTACACAGCTCCATACACAGCAAAAGAACTAGGATACTTAATAGGTATCCTCTTCACCAAATTTTCTAATCCCACATTATAATTCTTCACCATTTTATTCATCTTTCCATAACATTTATCAATTGGTGCACTAGGCAAGAGGGCTCTGGCTGGGATACAACCAACGGGGCCTAACGAAATCAACGCGATTCGACGAGCCCCTAACTTACAAATTTGATCAACAAACTTTGTCATTTGAGTTAACATGGCTTGAACATAGGCATTTAGGGTAAATTTTGGGACATTAAATGGATTGAAATATGTGAATATGTCATTTGAGCCTGATGTGCATATGTAGAGTGATTCTTGAATTTGTTTCTTGTTTATTTTGTTTTGTTGGACTAAAGTTTTGAATTGTTGAAGTTGTTCTTGAATTGGTGTCACTCCCTATATATGTTTCAAATGTAAAAATAAATAAATTAGTATAGCAATTTATTATTCGATTAATAATATCATACGTTAGAAATTATACTGTGTAGATAGATAAAAGAATGTTGATATATTTTTCTTACCAAATCTTGATTAGTTGTTTGTAGAACACCACTACCACCACTAGCAAAGTTGATGCCATTTGATGGATAATTTTTCCAATTTCCATTTACTAATTCAAGGACTGGCTTTTGCATAGGAATCCCAATAAATTCACCTACATGCAATTTTTCATCAAACTAAATATAAGTAATAAAAAAATTAATTTCTTACGATATTCAGATCTTAATACAATATTTTTACTCACAAATAAAGTCGGTGACGGTTCGACCATTAGTGAATCTACCAGTTGGATGGTGAAAGAAATTAGAACCATAAGGTGTAAAATTAGCTTGTACTGAGCGGTTGTTTTTGAATTGATTGTTACCAGCATCAAGTATAGAATCTCCAAATATGAAAATTGAATGAACATTAAATCCCAAAACACAACTAATATAACTACTAATTACCAAAAAATAGGCAACAAACATAAATTTAAATATTTTTACTCTCTCCATATAACTACAAGTAGCTAATATATATTTGGTACAAAAGAGAGAATAATAATTAGATATATATATATATATATATATATATATATATATATAAATAGAATAGATGGTACGAGTTTAGTGCATGCATGCGTAGGGGTAATCTTTATAAATGCTTATCGGGCAGATCGAACGGATAATGTGTCATTGTCATCCGTTTGATCCGCCCGATAAGAACACCCCCACTAGTTATAAAGATATTATTTTTTCTGTCCCAAGTTACGACACATTTTTCTTTTTAATCGATAAAAAAATGATACATTTTCTTATTTGACAAACGTTTAATGATACAATCAACATTTTTAGTAATATTAGATCTCACTTATTTGGCAAGAAAGTCCATAAAGGTGTACTTTTCTATTAAATTTATTTATTTATTTTGGAGGTAATTATGTAGTATTACAAAGTTTTTTCATATTTTTTAAACTCTGCGTTGAGTCAAACTACGTCAAATAAAATGAACTAAGTACTTGTCTACTGCCAACAGCTACTAACATTTTTTTGTTTTCTAGTACTCAAATATTTAATTTCCCTTTGTTTGTTTCTTTAATTTATTTTGTAGATAACCTTACTGATGAGATATAGATGTCTTCATTTGATTTTGTATCAAAAAGAACAGTATGTCATTTTTAGAGGGTGGTTAGCAAGTATTACGTATTACAAGAGAAAAAGTCAAATTTGACTTGAGCATGAGCTTTTTCTCAAACGAAAATGATATAAATGAACTTTTTTTCAAAATTCGATAACATATTTGAGTCTTTTCCCTGTTCGATTTGGTAAGCAGACCTATAACAAGAGGCCATGGGACAAAGTTGTTTTACAAAACCACCATTAAAAAAATAATGGCATGAATGAGCATGTTTTGTAACCACAATGGCATAAATAAGACAAATTTTTAACAGATAACATATCAAATTACTATTGGTATATGCAAGACCAACAAATAGACCCACAAAAAAATAAGATCACATTTTTTCTTAATCATTCACGAGATATCAGATCTCATAGAGTTCCAAAATTATTGATCTTGTAGTTTAGGTAATCAATTTTACAAGGAGATACCCTGTACATGTGTGCTTCATTCAAACTTACTTACAAATGTATAACAATGTTTGCTAAAACCTGGTACAACAAAGAAGTCTCGTTACGTCCGGTCTAGTCGACTTGAGAACAACAAAAAATGAACATGAGATGCATGCACACTGAGAAAATTATTGGAAAACTATCATTGCCTGTAATAGCCACTCTGATGGGGAGGAGGATGAGGATATGGAGAAGGGGTTGTGTAAGGAGGCTGAGGCATTGCTCCGGGTTGCTGAGGAGGTGCATTATAGTATGGACCCCTCCAACCAGGATATGCAGGTTGGCCGTACTCGTGGCTAGGTGGAGGTTGTTGTTGATGTTGAGGATAGGGCTGTGGATGCGAATATGGTTGACCTTGACCTTGACCTTGACCTGGAAAATGGTATGGCGGTTGTGGAGAACTATAAGGAGGAGAGGTTTGACTATATCCAGACATTGTTGGTTGCTGAGGAGGAGGTGCAGGCGGTTGTGGAGAACTATAAGGAGGAGAGGTTTGACTATATCCAGACATTGTTGGTTGCTGAGGAGGAGGTGCAGGCGGTTGTGGAGAACTATAAGGAGGAGAAGTTTGACTATATCCCGACATTGTAGGTTGCTGAGGAGGAGGCTGGTATGTAGGAGCCTGGTGTGGTCGAGAAGAATTAGGTATATGTCCAGTCTCGGTCGACATCTGGGGATTGGATCTTGGAGGCTGATGAGCATGCCCAACTGAAGGATAAGTATACCCACTTGAACTTTTATTATCCTGGAAACTGAGACCTGAGATCTGCCTCTGTACCTCTTCCATCATTTCTCGGCACTGCATGTTTCTTGTCATCACAAAATCACTACATTGCTGTTTCACATTAGTGATCGCCTCCTGTGCAACAAAAGACAAATTTATATGAATTCATATCCTGGAAATTTGCAGATAGATCCAAGAAGCTTGACATTCAGGAAGAACTGGAATAAGACTAGTGATCTGTCCCACTGCGCACAACTAAAATGAATCTTTGAATTGCAGAAAAGCAATTTTGAGTTACAAGTTCCCATCCCTGACAAGGCTCAAACCAAGCCTCATACCAAAGAACCTAAGCAGATACAACCATTAGCAAATGAGGTTAGACAATTGAAGATCGTTGCCAGATTTGCAGGAGTACCGGGGGCTTTGACATCATTGACTAGGCTTATATGAGAAGATCCAAAGGGGTTCTTTGACTTTGCACATGAGTGTAGATTATCATACAGTTGAATTAGAGTGAAAATCGAGAATGTGATCGTAAATTATTATCGTGCGTAATTCATGGATTAGATGAGAGGTTACAACTCAGATTGTTCTTCTAATAATTCACCTTGATAATTTCTTTATTGGTGGAGCTGGTAAAGGACCGCACAGTAAAGCCAAAGGCAGGGGAGATGGAGAGAGAGGAATAATGTATCCGATGGAATTGTCACAACCCAACCCTCCCCCATCGGGGAGGGGTTCAAAATGTAACCCACGGAATAGTCACATCTCAATCCTCTCAACGGGATAAAATAGGTCCCAGAAATACAAGCCAATTGCATTATAATTCCATGGAACCAAAAGGAAAGCGATCACCGACTCTAATCTAGCTCATTTTATCCCCACCCCAGCTTCCTCTTCTCCCAACAAAATATCTTATCTAGGACACAAATGATCCTATATCACAAGTGGAATATGCTCAGAGGTTCCACTGCAAGTGAATGGTTGGAATCCTCCTTGTGTTGTACACTGGGTGAGCAAATATTCCTATCTCCACCCCCTCCCCAAACCACTCCAATAGAAAGAGCCGTTTCAAAAGAGTTGAAAATTCTCATACCTGAAGGGTTACATAGAACTTCAATCCCTCATTGATATTTTCCTTGATTTCTTGATATTTCATAATGGCAACTTCAATCTGCTTATAAATTCTCTCGCGGGAAGCTGTGGCATCGACAAGAATGAGCTTAGCAAATTAACAGTAACTAGAACATCTGAAATCAGCAGCCATACTAGAAGAAATATGAATAAGCCACCCCGAGAAGAAAATTCAAAGTAGACAGATAAGATATAAACTAGTAGAGAATGCAGATGATAAATGGCTAACATATCATAGTAAGGGCTGGACAGCACTTCACCATGTCAATTTTAAAATTGATAATTGCAGCATCACTTTAAAATGACATCAAGGGACCTAACTTACTTTGATTATACCACAGGACACATAATGAGCAGTAAGAAGTCATTTTGATATGCAAAAATTGAATGAAAGGATCAGCCCATCAAATTTATCCCACCTAAGTTACTTGGGACAGCAGATCTTTGTGTATCAAGAATATCTAAGCTTCACTGTTCGTCAGCAGACATTGCAAAATGATTATGGGAATTAAAAACACACCTTTATAGTCTTCAAGATTGAAAATAGAAGCAAACTCATCATTTTGAGCCTGCAAAAGGAACACCACCTTGTTAGAGAGCATTCAAGGAGATGAAGCTTGAATAATGAAGTCCAGCCCAAGTAGATTGTTCTTTCCCAAAAGAGGGACTTTTTCTCTATGCTTGCACAAAGGAAACTCAACATGAAGCATTTCTGGTCCGAAGGAATACAATGCTTTGGTTAAGCATGCCTTTATGCAATAATTGTGCACTACAACTCTTAATTTCCAAAAATACAACTTCACCTCAGTCCCAAACAAGTTGGGGTCGGCTAAATAAATCTTCATTGACCATATTTATCCATATAAACTCATTTCAGGCGCTAATTATGACATGCAAATCACAGGATTCAAACACATGAAATAACAAGTATCAAATAAGAAAAGAAACACCACAAATATAACTGCAATTAAGGAAATAACACTCATGCTATGAACTTCTTTACCCCCCCCCCCCCTCCCCCAACCAAACATTTCTCTTTAACACTTTCTAGATACAAACAAGTGGATTAACATGTGTAACTCAAAAAAGTTTAGAACGGAAAGGCATGCCATGGGTGATATCCCAATTAAGAATGTTGTAAAGAAATGGATCTTGAGCCTAACGCAACCCCAAAAGTTAAGCTCAAGAGATGAGGATTGTCCAAACCATATAAGGAGACCACCCCTCCCATAAAAGCCCGGTGTGGGACTCTTCAACACCCCACCACCACCACGCCCAAGGTTGGACATCTAGAGTGTGGGCAATTTTTAATATAGGGATCCAACATCGGATAACAAGAATTGGGATGGGTCCTGCGCTGATACCATGTAAAGCAATGGATCTTGGGGTCTATCTCAACCCCAAAAGCTAGCTCAAGAGGTAAATTGCCAAAGACCATATAAAGAGACTACCCATCCCATAAGAGACCGATGCTGAACTCCGCGTGGAGCCACCTTAGGCGAAGGGTGGTCCAGAGCGCACCACCCATCCCATAAGAGCCTGACGTTGGACTCCACAACATGGGCGGAGCCACCTTAGGTGAAGGGTGGTCCAGTGCACACCCTTTGCTGAAAATTATGTGGTGTACAGAGGTTAAATATAAGCTATTATGAGTATGTATTTAATTTTGCACGCTCTTAACATTACTAACAAGAAAATTTGCACACCCTTCGCCAAATTCCTGGTTCCACCAATGCTCTGCAACAGATTTCATTATATTACATCTGTAATGCTTTCCAGATCAAAAAAATGCAACTTCCCGTGTTGGACAGCGTAAAAAGAAATAGAGAATCATAGTTGAAAACAAACACCAGGCGATGACACAAAGGATTAAAAGAAACAAAAAAGGAAAATGCCTGGCATCCCTTGCTTTGTTACCTATAAATTGTATTCTGAAGAGCAATCCTGAAGCTAGCAATATGGTAATATATAAAGGAACTCCTACTAAGGACTGTGCAATAGACACAACCTCACATTTACCACACAAGTATTCCTAAGTTAAAGCTTAAGAGAAGCTCCCAAGTCGAAATGAAAAAGTGCAGCAAAACAAAAAGGTATAGCCCTGAAAAAGACGTGAATTCTGAACCTGAATTTGCAGAAGCAACTGTTCTTGTGCCTCGAGGTTTTGAGAAATTTCTTCACAAAGATGATCATATTTTGCTATCTCCTTCCTGAAAAGATCCTCCTGGGAGCCCGTGAATGCCATCAATTTTGGAAGTATATCATCCTGAGTAATATCACACAACAGATATAAAGTCAAGTTGCATGTTTAGACCCCTTCATGGTGAAGCAGAGGCAAAGAAAATGCTAAAAGAAATAAGCATGTTGCATATGGATACACAAATGTCAACTTAGCACAAAGGCAAATTCATATTACGTTATCTGCTCCTGAGATGATGAAGACCAGCGACTAATGCCAGAGGAGTAGTCTTAACTATGTCACCGCTTCTTTATAAAAAGGCCCGATCTATCCCTCTTTTTCATATACTCTGAAAAAAATACTTTTTGACTTCCCTAGAAATGGAAGTTGCGAGATCACATTCTGAGACATAACTAAAAGAATTATCAAGCTGCGTAACCAAATAACCTCCCTCCCCCCACCCAATAATGAGTTTCTCAATTTAATGAAGAGCTACGCTTGATGTGATATAATTGAACTATCCATTTGAATTTGTAAAGCAAATGGACCCTACACCTAACTCAGTTCCAACAACTAGCACATGAAGTGAGGATTACCCAAAATTATACAAGGAGACAACATCTCGTTCCCTCAACCTAGGCGGGACATTCTACCACCCCCTAAAAGCTCAGGGGTGGATCTGGAGCATAAACAATAAACAATGCGGCTCAACATTAGGTAATACCACGTACAGAAATGAAACATGGGCTTTATTCAACCCCCAAAAGCTAGCTAATGAGGTGAGGATTGCTCAAAATCATACAAGGAGACAATTGTCCATTCCCTCAACAAACATGGGACATTCTAACAGAATTATTAAGAGAGCGGGCCTCATTCCTACTTTTACATTGAAGGGCTTATTGCTACTACTACTGCAGCTCCTGGCCCTTCACTCATCAATAAGATAAGAACATATGAAACCGTTGGACAAAAATCCAATCCACCGGTGGAACAACCTGCACAGAGTAAACCCTCTAACCCAAGGATTCATTCAGGGTGGCAACAGCCAACAGTGAGTTTTGACGCCAAAATATGTTTATCCATGGCTTACATCATTATAGTATGAACTTATCTTTATTAATATCATGTTAATAAACTCAATAACTATAGAGCAGCAGAATAAGAGGATGTGCACTAGCAAAGGATTATATCTTCATCACCTGCTAGGGTGAAAGATATCATACTTGTCCAACTCTCCTATGAGAACGGACCAAAGATGGCCGAAGCTTTATTCCTAAAAATAAGTCCAACTCTACCTTATAGAATTCAACTTTGCAGAGCATATTTTAAGAGGAATCTTATTATACCTTCCTCTTCATATCTTTCAGCATATCTTCCAGACCAGCACGCTGAGCACCAAGAGTTTCTAGTTGCCTCTGCAAATATAAGCAACAATGACTTGAAGGAGACCACTAAAATAATTTAAGTTGCAACAATGTAAAGCTTCTACGTCGAAATAGGACAAATAATTCTTTCTAAAACAGATTGGAGTGAAGTTCTGAAGTGCCTTTCTACAGTTCATATATCCAAATATTTATGGACAATTTCCTTCCGTAATTTTAGTAACATGCAGTCATGCACAATATACTAAATATTACGTTACTTAATATCCAAAGATGCCTGCATAGTATAATTGTCTACTAATTTACTATTCAAAGACCACTTCTCAATCACAAAATGGGCATTATAGGAATTTCAAACTAGAAACAATGTGCAGTAAGTGCTCAAAAATCATCCATGAAGGTTGATTAATATTCACTAATAAAGTATTATGTTAATGCACGGCTGACATCAATTTTCAATTTATCTCCTAGTGACGAAAAAGCAAAAGCAGACAAACGTCATCAGAAAAAATTTAGACACTTCTCAAACGGAAATAAGTTATGCTTTCATCCCCACCCACCCCACCACCACCCACCAACCCAAAAAAAAAGGAGATGATATATATGTTGGCCTGTAAGGCCTTCCAACAGAACAGGCTTTAGTTACTCAAGAAACATGTTGCAACATAAACCATTGGCTAAGGAACACAGAAAGACCAAATAACACAAATGTAACGACACTAATTCCTTGTTACCAGGCTCTGCTTCAGGGCTCCCACAATGGCATCTTCAGTGGCGTCCAAAGACAAGATTGGTCTTGCCAAGGTTGGAAGAGCAGATTCGATCTATAAAAGAGAATGCACATCTCAGGACATAACTTGACAGCTATCACAGAGAGAAATAGAAGTGTTGTCACATTGTATTTGATAAGCACTAGATGCAGTGATAAAATATTTTTGCAACAATAACATGACTTACATGTACAATAAGCAACAGATGGAGCCAAGTTTCAAAATGAAATCAAAATTTAAGGATCAAGGACTACAAATCTAGTATGCATTTGACCTGTTGAAAATCCTTGGAAGTGAACCATGAGAGAAGATACAACTTATATGGTATCGAAGCATTGACCATCTTACTAAGCTAGTGGTGGTACAAGCTTGTTAAGAGATTAATCTAATTCACCATCTTATTACCAGATAGGTTTGATAGTTATCTTCAGAAGTAACACCGAATACTATATATCTACAAATAAATCCAAGAGCCAGAGCATTTGATTATCTTATCTTTGATGAGTAAAGCCCTTGCCAAACCTAGGTGTCAACTAGAAGTGGCACAATGAGACATGACATGACTAGTTATGCAAAAAAAAGGTCCAAATCATAAATACGTACTGGACGGCAGTCAAGGATTGACATGAGTGCTGCATGATCCCTTACTGAACGCTCAATCCTGACATCACTTTCTGCGGCTTGTTTCAGGTTTGCTGCAAACCTATTTAACCTGTCCTGCAGGTTTTTTGTTAAGGTAGTAGATTGAGGCCTTGCCCATCGGGTTCCGAATTGAGTTCTAAACTGTGTATCTTCCGTTGCTTCTTTTTGCAAAAGCTCCTCCGTTTGGACCAACAACTCCTGGTTCACCCTCTTCAGATCTCTGAGTTGCTGCATCTCAGCATCCAAACCAGCTGGACCACCACAAATTTGCACTGCCTCTACATCTTCTTTTAAAGCCACAGGTAGTGATAAGTTTCCCTCCAAGGCCAGAATAGAATCAGGCAAGTCCATTTCTCTGAGCCTCACTCGAGCTAGCTCACTCCCCTGTTGTAACTTCTCGGCTTGAGTTCTGATGACATCATCAACCATCTCAGTGTACCTAGAAAGAGCTTTTGCACTGTTGTCTGGGACAAGACTGGAAAACATCTTCTCTTTGCTTGCATCCAGAATATCATTCATCTGCATAGGCTTGACCAAGGAAAATGCTGCAAGTGGTGGCAGAGAACTGGCTGGTGGAACCCTCATGAGGTAGACTCTGTCATTTTCCTTAATAGCCTTCTCCAAGTTTAGATTTGAACTAGCTTCTAGCTTAGTAATTGCATCCAAGAGCTGCTGTGGTGCTCCCCTTGGAGATGTTTTTCTTGCCTCAGACAAGGCATTAACACCACTCTTCAACCTTGCAATTTCCTCTGCAATTTCTTCTTTTTCATGGAGCTCTAGACTGTACCTGTAGCAGGCCTCAGCATAAAACAGTGATGCCTTAAGCTGAACATGAGCTAGCCAAGCTTTGTCAAAGTGCTGGTTCAGAGGTGCAACATTTAATGCTGCCAAAACTTCCTCATAAAACAATCCAACCTGTGATGGGGCATTCATTTCATTTTAACATCAATTTTGCATCTCTACGTCCAAGCACTTAATAAGACCTAAAATAAACTCCACTGGTTTGGCCAAATGTGATTATTTACAACTTATAAGCCAAATAATACGTGTTGAGATGCCATCTACAGGAAATAACATGTGCAATTAACTAAGAACCAATATCTGAAGGAACTAGCCAACCCAACTCAGACATGCCTTCTTCAGTGAACTATACAGAGTTCAAATTAAAATTCAAAAAGAAAAATATATGAAATTGTTCTCACCAAACCCTAATTCTCAAGCTGCATATGCCACACCTGTAGAATAGTCTAATATAATTTATACATGAGTTTATTCAACCAAACTCCAATCCAAGCCTCATTACATGTAGGATTGTCATTATTTATTACTTAATATAAAATGTGCATATTAACAATACAAAGTTGCACAGACCATAGGAGCTTTCCTCGCTGACTAGATTTTTGATAGAAATGTTAAAATTAGAGGTCTTCATCTGTCATGGACTAAATTATTACCTTAAAAAATCTTAGGAAGATTCTAATAAAGAGAAGAAAAAGTACTAACTCACTCGAGCTATCTAAGAAAAAAATGATGTAGCAATATGACTGATGTCAAGAACTCAACTAAATCTCACAGATAAGTTTTTTACTTTATAAGTAAATCTCATACAGAAGTTATTGAGTGGCATAGACTAAGAGAAGGAATAGAGAAATGAACCTGTCTTGAAATCTTTGCACAGACACCAGGAGTATTTCCCTTGGCAATGCTATTCTCAAAAACACACTCCTGAGCCTGAGCCAACATGAGTCTTTCCAGCATCCCAGCACATTCGACAGAGACATCAACAGTGTTGGAGCTACCCATTGATGCCTTCATTGCCACATTGTCTCTCAAGAAGGCAAATGCCCCAGCAGCAGCAATAAAGGAATGTGATCCCTGTCTTCTCCCCTCAACTGATGAACGATCAAAACCCAATCCCATCTGACTGTGCACTGCCCCCAGATTGAACAAAACTGCAGCTTTTTCTGTGGACACCCCAAGAAAAAAAAAAGGACCAGTAGAACTGTATGATAAGATGACAATAGTTCGAGCTTAACATTGATTTCTCCAAACTCGTAATAATTAAGACTAATGTACCCCTGTTTTCCTAACCAAGTGACAATTATCACCATGCTTTTATAATTACTCGTAGGTAAATATAGCCAATTTGTGTGAAGAAAATGGCTGTGTGTTTAATGTTCATCTAGGCTTTGGCAGCAAATAAGTATTCAATACACTTCCTACGCTAGACATAACTACCCTCAAGCACAGATAAAAAAATAAAGCCTTTAATTTCCAGATAGTACTGGACTAAAGTTTAGATAGTACTCTCAAGAAAATTCCTTGAGCATCTTCACCACCACCAATTTCAATGACGGTTAGATAAGTTTATCCAGAAAAGAGAACGGGACACCAATGTATCTACTCATAGCAATGGAAAGCTATACACTATCCAACATCAACTGCACTATGAAACTAAAAAAGCAAGGACTGACAACAAAAGATGCAAAATTTAAGACCCAATTGAATGAAGATGCTGAATACTTGGAAAAATAAAAGGGGAAACAAGGCCAATGTAGAAGCTAAGCGCAAGTGAGTAGCATAAGAAGCTGAACAACAAAAAGCACAAAATGAAGGGAAAAGGAGACTACTTTAGGAAAAGGAGACTACTTTAGAAGTTGAGAGTAAATGCGCGCAATAGAAAGCTGTATCCCAGGAATTATTAATTGTACAATCAACAAGCATACAATTAGAACAAAAGTACACAAAATTCAAAAAAAAAAAAACCAATTGAACAAAGTTGCAGGAAATACCTAAATAGATGTTCTGCTGAGCAGCTTTGAGCTTGTTCTTGAAAGCATCATACCAAGTAAATGTAACAGAATTAATATGGTCTTGATCAGGTGAAATGGGGAAACGAGACTCAACAGCACAAAGGGCTTTATAGTAATTCTGCAAAAGATCACGGCGAGCAGGAAGAGATGACTCATTAGGGCCACGTTCGATATCGGAACGGAATTGCTTAAGCGTTTGAAGATCATCTTCGAGATTTTGAGCTTCGCGTTCAGAGTAATTGTAGACTATGTAGTTTCGGAGTGGACGGTAGAGATCTAGAGAGACAGTTTTCTTCTCAGGGATTGTAAGCATGACGTTGGCTGTTTTCGCCGTCATTGACGACGGTGCTGCCATTGTTAACGGTGGAACCACTGTGATGTGTATGTTTGGAAAGAAGAAGAAGTCAATTGAAGAAAAAATGGAAGTTGTGATTTTGCTATTTGCTTAATGGGGAAGTCATGTATAAGAGAAGGGGTGAGGGTGCCAAGTAAGATTGGGTTTTTTCTAGTCGTTTCCTTTGTTATTATTTTTGCTTTTAAAATAATCGTGGTGTCCAATCATTTTATATGATCTTTACGTCTCAATTTATGTGAAAGATGTGGAAATGAGGATGTTTATTGGATATATGAGTATATATAGAGGGTGATGAAAAATGAGAATATTCGGGCAAGGTGGGAGTGGATTTGGTGGAGGACAAAGACAGCAAGAAGCAAAGTTGAGATGGTTCATACATGTGAAGAGGAGATGCACGAATGTCTCAATGATGAAGGTGTTAAAGGTTGATTATGGATGGTTTCAAAAGGGCTAATAGAGATAGGCCGAAAAGTATTGAGGAGAGAAGATGCACAAATGCCCAATGTGGAGGTGTGAGAGATTGGTTATGGATAATTTTCGAACAGGTAGAGATAGACAGAAAAGTATTGCAGATAAATAATTAAGACACACACTTTCAACTTATTAATGTAAACTTGGGTAGAAGGTCGTGGGGATACAAATTAAGGCAATAGGTATTTATGTGGTGTTTTGTTAATAGCCTGAAATCAAAAAAGTATTGAAAACACCCTTAAATTCAATAATTTTTATGTGGCAGATCGAAAATGTAAAAGAATGTTTCTAGGGCCATCAATAGTTCACAATCAAGATAAAACTAATAATTTGCGTCGAAATGAAGGTTGCATTAATGATAAAGATCTCTAAAGAAACCACCAAAAAGAAATTGAACATGTAAGAGGATCCGAACAAATTTTAAGTTTATGGGAGTTTTCTGTACTTCTCTATGAAACCACTATGTGAATCAACTAGATATTATCTATGACAACATACTTAGGAAGTGACAAGAAGTTGGCTGCACCAACACACATGTCCAGAAAATCAGTACAACTCTTAAAGAATAGCAAATATTACTGGAGATAAATGACTCCCAAAGTGTAGATAGTAGTGTAGACAAGATGATCACTGCACAAAGAAAGATGATATCGGCCATGAAATGAAGAATAATTGGTAAAAGAAGTTGATTTAGAAGACATTTGATAATTGGAGCATCAAAAATTCTCGAAAAAGACATGGAAGTAACATATACAAGTTCGCCATTTACCCCCTTATTATGTGACATAACAGAGCAGGGGGTTTGGCGACAACGTCCTTGGCTGCAGCTTGTCTCTCTATAACAATCCCGCGTTGGAAAAGATGAAACAAAAAGTAGATTTTGGACCCCTTGGCCCTCCCAAAAAGAAAGCAAAATGTCACAAACTAAATTATTTTGGTGAAGAGAACAAAAGAAAGTCACTGATTTTTATGATCTATCTAGGCTGCAGATTCCTTTGCAATCTTCTCTGCCTTGGCAATGACCTCATCGATACCACCAACCATATAAAACGATTGCTCTGAAAGGTCATCGTATTTGCCATCCAACACTCCCTGTCAAAAGATATTAACAAAGAGTTCATCAACATAGGACCAAACAGCAACAAAGTTAGATCAACCAACAGAAAGAAGGTACCTAAAGTAGTTGACAATCTTCAATCAAGGGCAAAAAAGAAAGAAAAAAAAGTCCTCTTTTTTTGGAATGGGGAGTTGCAAAAATTTGAAAAGCACTCATCAGCATCATAAAAATCAGGAAGAAAGGTCAATTACATACTACAGCACTGCACATTCTTGCAGTAGACAAGGGAAAGTAATGGCAGATGCTCAACTCCAATTATCAGCAGAAAAACAGGGAAAGTTGCATCACATGAATAATTAAGATTTTAACATGTCAACGAGGTTTTATAGCATGTATGATAATATGAGAGCGACTAATAAATTCAGTAGCTCATCACATACAAAAGAGAGGGAAGGTAAAAGGAACTTCTAGTCACATAGCATACTAGCAGCATGAGAAAGCCTCCATACAACAATTAGATGCAACAAACATACAATATCTCATATTTTAAAGTTCAAACGACAATGAATATAAACTGACAAATAAGTTAAAGATTGAGGAGATTAATTACCTGGAAACTATTAATGCTCTCCTTCAAGTCGACATACTTTCCAGGGGCACCAGTGAAAACTTCAGCAACGTGGAAAGGCTGACTGAGGAACCTTTGGATTTTACGTGCACGGGCAACAGTCATCTTATCATCTTCACTAAGCTCATCCATACCCAAAATGGCAATAATATCTTGAAGATTCTTGTAATTTTGAAGAACTTTCTGCACCCCACGGGCAGTATTGTAGTGATCCTCTCCCAAAATGTGAGGTGAGAGCATACGGGATGTAGAATCAAGTGGATCGACAGCAGGATAAATACCAAGCTCAGAAATCTGGCATCCAAAAAGAAATGTAATGACCAAATTTAAATAAACTCCATCAACTGAGAAAGTTGATAAAACTACAGCACCAGGTCAAACAATGGCATTATACCTGACGGGACAAGACAGTTGTGGCATCCAAGTGAGCAAAGGTTGTAGCGGGAGCTGGATCTGTCAAGTCATCAGCAGGCACATAAATAGCTTGGACGGATGTAATAGAACCTTTCTTGGTGGTGGTAATACGTTCTTGAAGACCTCCAAGATCCGTAGCCAAAGTTGGTTGATAACCCACAGCAGATGGGATACGACCAAGCAAAGCAGACACTTCTGAGTTAGCCTATTTCAATACAAGATGCAGATAGTGCCACAGTCAGGTTTTACAAAATAAGCAAAATTTATACATGGACTTTTAAAGATAAGCCTACCTGAGTAAACCTGAAAATATTGTCAATAAAGAGAAGCACATCCTGCCCCTCGGCATCTCGGAAGTGCTCAGCCACGGTCAAACCAGTAAGTCCAACACGTGCACGAGCACCAGGGGGCTCATTCATTTGACCGTATACAAGGGCACACTTGCTTTCACTCTGAAATAGTTTGAGATCATAATATGTCAGCAACGCAAAGATAAAAACAATACGAGATAAAGAGGCAGAGAAAATAATTTTGATTAAACTAACTTGCTTCTCGCCTAGCTTGATGACACCACTTTCAATCATTTCTCGGTACAAATCATTACCCTCTCGAGTTCGTTCACCAACACCGGCAAAGACAGAGAAACCACCTGTATAGTCAAGTCATCCAACTGATCAGCTTTGCAGTGACTTTTATATGACCTATAAGGAGGTACAAAGAAACCAATCCTAACCATGTGCTTTGGCGACATTGTTAATAAGCTCCATAATAAGCACAGTTTTGCCAACACCAGCACCACCAAACAGCCCAATTTTCCCTCCCCTTTGGTATGGAGCAAGAAGATCAACAACCTGACCAAAAGTACAATAATGATAGAATAGTCATCATTATTAAGTTCAATAAAAAGCAGTAGAAGAGGAATCATTAGTGAATGCAGCAATTTGGATGGAGTGCAAAAATATACCGCCCAAGAAAATATGAACTGAAGCAAGTACCTTAATACCAGTGACAAGAATTTGTTGTTCAGTGGCTTGCTCAACAAAGGCAGGAGCTTCACGATGGATTGGCAAAAAGTGATCGGTTGCTGTAACCATTTTACAGATTAAGATGCAAATTATCAGAACCATTCTTATGGATAGATAAGAATTTTAGTCCAATGGATAAATTAGAATACGGCATATCCACAGAAATTCCGACTTACTAATTGGGCCTCTCTCATCAATTGCCTCTCCAATGACATTCATGATACGGCCAAGTGTGGATCGACCGACAGGAACCTGTCATCACAAGAAGGGGAAACCATCAAGCTCAAAACAAACTAAATAGGTCCAACCTCAACTAAACGTAAACAATCTGTTATACAAGGAAAACTTGGACAAGACAGGCGGCAGCCAAAATGAAGATACTAAGAGCAAAAACAATTAGAAGATACCATTACAACGAAGCCAAAGCACAGTCACCATACCCCAGCATAAATTCTAAGAGAAAAAACAAAATAATGTGGGGAGACATGAGTGATGGAAGTCTTCTGGTGATCATAAGAAAACATGAGTGATCCACTCCCATAGTAATAAACTCCAACAGTTTAACAGTGCCACGCGAGTGATCCACTCCCATAGTAATAAACTCCAACAGTTTAACAGTGCCACATGAGTGATCCACTCCCATAGTAATAAACTCCTACAGCTTAACAGTGCCACATGAGTGATCCACTCCCATAGTAATAAACTCCAACAGTATAACAGTGATACATGAGTGATCCACTCCCATGGTAGTAAACTCCTACAGCTTAGCAGTGCCAAGTCTCTTTCAAACTGTACACTAAATCATGAGCACAGATGAATTCAACACCTTGAGTAGTAATAGCCCACTTTCCACTTAAAGGTACTATTTTATTCAAAACTCTCGCAACAAATCACAAGGATAGGTATAGGTTTTGTGCAGAAAAATCTATAACTTGGGATTGGTTGTTTGGAACTCTCAGAAGCTGTTCGGATGCAATGTGCCAAATGTAACAGAATGACTACCCCAACTAACTTGGGATTGAAGTGTGATCGACTGTTCATTGATTTACTCTTCCTAAACAGATAACTATTACATTAGATGATTCAACCGTATTGCAGTTTTGTGAACTATAATAGAACTACAGATCTCCTGCATTAAGATCTGAAAGCACTTTCAACAATGTATAATATATACAGCTCCCACAACGCTAATATTCAAGTTTTGACCCTTCAGGAAAAAAAAATGCAACTTTTAAACAAGTAAAGCACGAATATTTGAAAATGAAAAAAAAACGATAAGGAATTCTGATCACTCACGGTAATAGGAGAACCAGTATTGAGCACAGGTTGACCACGAACAAGTCCTTCAGTACCATCCATAGCGATAGTCCTAACCATATTCTCACCCAAATGCTGAGCAACCTCAAGCACAAGTCGGATCTGATTATCCAACACCTCAAGAGCAGTAAGAATTGGAGGCAATCCATCATCAAATCTCACATCCACCACAGCACCAATAACCTGACAAACCTTCCCGATCGCACCAGCACCTGTAAACTCATCTGTAATTTTTCCACTAGCTTCAGTACCAGATGACTTCGGCGGTGTTGATGGCTTAGACGCCGGAGCTGCTGCGGAGGTAGCGTACTGTACAGCACGGTTTAAGAGAAATCCTTTAGGGGATGCACGTGAAGCAGGTCTAGCAATGGAGTTTGCTATTGATGATCGGGAAATTGGACCACCACCGCTGCCGGCACCACGTTGAGCCGACGAACGGAGGAGAGAGGCGATAAGCCTCCGGGAAGCCATGGAAGTGTAGAGAGAGAAAGAGTAGAGAGAGAAAATGAAAAAAAGGACAGCTAGGGTTTGTTTTGAAATGTGAAGAGTTGATTTAACAAGAGCCCACTGTGTGGGTATGTGAGATCCGTTTACTGCTTTTACTCTGCTGAAAAACCGAAGAGCATTTGCATTTTTTAAATTACTTTTTTTAGCTTTTTAGCTTTTATTCCAACTTTTTTGGCGAATAATTTGGAAGTCCTTATTTTTACTAAATCAATCACTAATAAAATATTATTGTAAAATAATAAAAATTAATGCTAAAATAAATATAATTTTGTGTAAATAATAATAATAATAATAATAATAATAATAAAATTGTTATATTATTGTCATAGTAATATTGATATGGAAATTGATGATGATATCACACATCGTATTGATCCGGCATGGATGAAGAGGAGCTTGCCTCCGGAGTCTTCTGAACATGAGAGTTTTATAGAGTATAGATAGATGAACGTTTGTTGTATGGGGTAGAGTGATGGCCAGTTAAAAACTCTCATGTTCATAAGATGTATATTGTGAAATGAAAATGTTGAGATGAATGTGTGGGAAACAAGATTGAGATTGTTTGGACATGTGAAGTGGGGATGTGCAAACGTCCCACTAAGGAGGTGGAAGAGGATTGGAACTTGGATGCAATAAGCACGAGGAGATGGAGAGTAAATTGGAAAAACATTAGAGATGAATGAATAAATAAGGCACAACGCAACTTCAGATTATCAAAGATATGACATTAGATAGAAGGACGTGGAGGTCACGTATTAGAGTAGAAGATTAGTAGGTAGTGGAGTATTGTCTTGCTTTCAAGGATTCAAGCATTGGTGTATGTCGTTGTACTAGCTATATTTTTGTGTTTCTAGTTTTTGATATCTATCATCATATGTTTATTGTGTTTCGACTACTGCACTATTTTGTTACTGTTCATATTATTATTTTCTTGTAGGCTTTGCATTGTTTCTCTTCTAAGTTGTTGAGTTCTCTTCATTGTTTCCCTTTTCTTTATTCTTGAAATTGTTACACTTGAATCAAGGGTTTTTCGAAAACAGTTTTTCTACATTCATGAGGTAGCGATAAGGTCAGCATACCATATTCTAGCCATCCAAAATTTCTTTCACTAGGTATATTATTGTTACTATTGACATAATACTAAATTCAATATCTTTTTGACATACAAATAACATATTAAAGATATTTTTATTACTCCATATCTAACACAAATATGATATGATATTGTATCAACCTTATATATCTTTTTATAAATGAAAGTATTAAATATAAAAATATATTACTCCGTTCATCCCAATTTATATCATGTCATTTCCTCTTTAGTTCGTCTAAAAAAAGTCCATCACAATCTCCTTGTTTGACAACTATTTAATACATCATTCCCACTTTACTCTTATTCGGTCCTATTAGCTAAAAGTAAACACTAAAATAATTTTAATAAAAACAATTTGATAAATATAATAAAATTATACGTCTACTCAAACAATGTCACATAAAATAAAACGAAAGAAGTATTATTTATTGAGGGTCTTGTTAGATCTCTATCTATGGTAGGAACCCCACAATTTTATAATGTGATAAATCCTTGTCCAAATGTTTACTAAGGATCAACCAGTAAATTGATGATTAAGATCCCTCTTACTTTCTTGAATCAACAAAAAAAAAATGGAAGGTCAAAGCTCAAGTCTACAAGTTCCATTATTGTCAAATCAAGAAACAAACCATGATTTTGATACTATTATTACTAATAATGAACAAGAATATTGTAGAGGAGAAATCATTGAAGAAATAAAGAGGCAATTAGGACTTGCTGTCCCTCTTATAGCAGTTAATATTCTGCAATATTGTCTTCAAGTTATTAGCATCATGTTTGTTGGTCATTTGGGTCAATTGCCTCTCTCTGGTGCTTCTATGGCTACTTCTTTTGCTTCAGTCACTGGATTCAGTGTTTTGGTAAGTTAACTTCTTTTGTTAGTTACTATTGTTTGTTCAAATCATCTTGAATGGTTATTGATTGGATGTGTATGTTGCATCAGCAGTGGCAGAGCCAAGATTTTTACCGAGGTGTCGTAGACACACTTAAAAAAAATAAAACTAAAAGTTGACTTGACTAAATGTATAGAGGCGAATTCATGATTTAGAGTGAAGTGAATTCATGTTGCTATTGTTTGTTCAAATCATGCTTAATGGTTATTGATTGGATTTGTATGTTGCACTTAGTGGCGAAGCTAGGAATTTTAATGAAGGTGTCATGATATTAAAAAAGAAGAAGTAGATACACTTAAAAAATAAAACTAAAAATTTTTACCTTAGTAAATGTATAGAGGCGAATTCATGATCTAAGAGTTAATGGATTCAAAATGTGATAACATGTGTCAATTTACTATTGTATGGTTGTTGATTGGTTTTGTGTGCAGCTCGAACAGGGGTGAATCCATGATCGAGAGTTAGTGGATTCATAGTGTGATTAATGTGTCTGATTTCGGTGCTTGAAACAATTTTGTCCCGTTCTTGTTATTACTATATCTCCGGGGTCGATAATTTTATATGAGGAACTACTGAACTCACTCACTTGATGTTGTTGCTCTTCATTTTCTCGTGTTGAGGTTTATCCTATAGAGTTATTCAAATTGGATTAGTGAACTGATGGATTTATAGTTTTGCTCGCAAACCTAACTGTAATTTAATTATGTAAACCAATAGTTCAAATCACAATCATAGATAGGGAATTCCATTTTTTTGTTATATGTATACATTATTCGAGTGTAAAGTAATAGGTTCAGTTGAACTCGTAGAATAGACGAGTCCTCCTCTGTGCCCGAATGAGCTAATTGGGTGCTAGTTCACAATTTTTTTGGTAGTTAGGAATGGGAAGTGCACTGGAAACACTATGTGGGCAAGCGTATGGAGCTAAGCAATACCACATGCTTGGCATTTACACACAAAGAGCAATGCTAGTTCTTCTTTCCTTGAGCATTTTGCTTTTACTGATATGGTTCAACACTAGCACAATTCTCATAGCTTGTGGTCAAGACCGTGATATATCTAACGAAGCAGGACAATTCAATCGATGGATGATCCCAGGCCTTTTCGCGTATGGCATCCTTCAATGCCTCAACAGATTTCTACAGACTCAAAATATAGTGATGCCCATGATGTTGACTTCTGGTTTCACGGCTTTGTTACACATTCTTATATGTTGGCTTTTCGTGTTCAAGATTGATCTTGGAATCAAGGGAGCTGCTTTGGCTAATGCCATTTCGTATTGGATTAACGTGTTTTTATTAGCTGGTTATGTTAAATTTTCCCCGGCTTGTTGAAAAACTTGGACTGGTTTTTCAAAGGAAGCTTTGGACGACATTCTGGATTTTATCAAGCTTGCCATTCCTTCTGCTGTTATGATTTGGTAAGTGTAATCTCATTCTTTTTCATTAATCAATATGTTCAATGTACTTACTTGTTAGTCGTTAACGTGCTTATGCATAGATGTTCTTATTCTTTCCAATCCATTACTAGCCATATCTGTTATGGATTAACTGGCCTTTTTAACGTATTATCGCTCTGGTTTCAGTTTCGAATATTGGTCATTTGAGATGGTTGTTCTGTTATCTGGCCTTCTCCCTAATCCTAAATTAGAGACATCAGTGTTATCGATAAGGTTCGTGTTCTATTAACATCCTTTATATTGTTTACTTTGCTTTGTATAACTTTACACAGGTTCTTTTGAAATTCATTTCAGTCTCAATACTTGTTGGATGGTGTACATGGTTTCAGTTGGACTTGGTGGTGCTATAAGGTAAGTCGATGCACGGTGCTCACATGATCTAATATGTATGAACTATAACTAATTGTTTCTATCAGCACAAGAGTTTCAAATGAATTGGGGGCTGGTCGTCCACAAGGAGCACGATTAGCTTTACATGTAGTCGTGATAGTGGCCATCTCAGTAGGATTGATAATCGCGAGCACCACCATTTTGGTTCGTTTTGTGTGGGGGAAACTATACAGCAACGAAGAAGAAGTGATCAAATACGTTGCCAAGATACTGCCTTTGCTTGCCTTATCTGATTTCTTGGATGGCTTCCAATGTGTACTTTCAGGTGGAAAAGTACTCGACTGATCTTTCGTTTGCTGTATTAAGAACGACAACGTTACATGCTAGAGGAGTATGCTCATTTTGCATTATTTTTTTTTCCAGGGGCTGCTAGAGGATGTGGATGGCAAAAACTCTGTGCATTTATCAATCTTGGAGCTTATTATGTTGTGGGATTACCTTCTTCTGTTCTCTTTGCATTCGTTTTCGATACTGGAGGCATGGTACATCTCTATTACACTTTTAACATCTCCTAAACTAACTACCCCGAATCAAATCTCATCGATCGTTGTCTTTGATTTATGTTCATACTTTTAGGGACTATGGATGGGGATCATTTGTGCATTGCTGGTGCAAAATGTGGCGCTTATCGCGATAAATATATGCACTAATTGGGATAAGGAGGTATATGCATATAGATTGCTCATTCCCTTTTACTTAGTAGAAATATAAGTGTAATCCAATCCTCACCAGTTGTGAAAGCAACTCTTTTTACCTTTTGGTTTTTGGTACCTACATTGAGTCAGACTAATCCAAATTCGCGTCAGGAAGTCCCACATTGAAAGGTAAATTTTTTTCTAACAAAGGTGACTCTCATATCCAAGTCTTGACATCGAGACTTCTGGCTAAGGATGAATGAGTGACTATTCCCACCCCGTGTTCGGAAAGCAAACTTAGTTTTGTTTGATATGCTGCCTTTCTTTTAATGAATAAACAACAATTAATTATTATTTTTTTGCTTTCTATGAATCTATGACTAACATAGACCTTTTTTTTTTTTTAATCTTTGATATTAGGCCAGAAAAGCTGTAAATAGAGTTCAAGGCTGTGGATTAGTTGTGTGACATTTGGAGAGAAGGTAACATTTTCGAATTATAATATATATATATATATATATACTTTCAAAATATTATGTATCTTAGTATCTTACCACTAATTAAGAGTTTCCTACCATATATTGAGGAAAATATACTTAATTACATATATTTTTGCTATCAGATACACTAAAATAGAAAGAGAGACAAGCGAGATTTTGTTATGTATTCTAAATACACGTGGGTCACACTAGAAATATGTATGTGGTGTAATTCACATGTATATGAGATACTAGATACATAGGAAAGTAGCGAGCAAGCTGGGATAGAGGCAAGGGAGGCAAGCGAAATTTGCTATGTATCCCAAATACATGTGCATCAACTTGGATACAATATATCAAGAACAAATTACACTCAATTTTAACCTCATGAATCTCGAGATACATATATATATTTAAACGCACCATTAGAGTATATCTAAGTAATTAGCTTCTAACTTTTGAGATTTACGCAAGTTTTTCTAATATTTATGTATGCATGTCAATTTCACAAATCATTTTGCTTCAAATTAAGGTGGAAATATGACTTCAAAATGGGCTGATCAAGGCCTGTGGGATTACTGGGTTGTAGATTTGGTGGGCCGCTCAGTCTCACCAGGGCTCTTTGTATTGATAATTGGGCTGATAATCCCTAGATTACAACAACAACTTTGGCAGGAATTATGAAGAGGAATTTTCAAAAATAGTTATAGTTTGAACAATAGTTATAAAGAAGATTTTTCATAAATAAATATCGTTTGCACAATATTTATGAATAGTAGTTATAATTTATCTAATTACAATTCACAACAACTATTTTAAAAAGGAGAGAGGCGAACAAACTGTATCTCAGATATATAATTTGTATCTTAATTGGAATTGAGAGACACATATACACACAACTCCTCTCTCTCGAATTTCGCGCGCCTCTCTCCTCTCTTTCCTAATTTCATATTAGTTTTGAATTTGAAACATATATTGATACACAGACACATATATTGTTTGACTATTTATGATAAATCAAACAAAATATCAAATTAATCATATCAAAATCAACAATACTAATATAAATGAAAAGGCCATTTATATATCTAAAATTTTCATGATTTAATTTTATCACTCGTAAATCGTAATTCTAAAATTGAGTGATAAAGTAAACAAAATTGTCATCAAGTTAAGAGCAGGTAACAAATGTAGACTTTGGTAGTCACAATCCCTTTTAATTTTCTTGGATCGCATACTTATTTCTTGTCGACAAAAAGTCATTTATGTCAAATTATTAGACTTTTAAAGCACACTAATGTGGTAGCTAGTTAATATTATAATTATCATTATATTATATTTAGCGACTATAATATATATAGGGGAGGGGGAGTTTAGCCTGAAAATTTGGCCAGAATGGTAAAATAACATATTTCACACTATGTTATTTATTTTTTTGAACATTTTTACCCTTTTAACTTTAATCCCTTTTAATTAAAAAATGAGGAAAAAAATCTGTTTATTTTAAAATAAAAAGGATATTATAGACTTTTTAAATTTCTGGCCAATGAGCATTACCCATAAATATAAATATTTATAACTAGTATTTTGTATAAATGTCGTTAAAGGCTTTAGTGACATTGAATATAATAATAATATTTCAATTGCCGTTAAAATATTTTTGCGGCAATATTAAGTATTGCCGCTAAAATAAATCTATTGTAATGTCTCTTTTATTGTAGTGTACTTATAATTCTTCAAATCATTTTTCAAGATATAATATTAAACATCAATTAATATGAGCATTATGATAAAATGATTATTTTAATTGCTATTTCTTGATAGACATATAAACTCTAAAATGAATAAGTAAAAGCAAACATAGGAAATAATAATATTGTATGGTTTTCGAGGTAGAAAGAAGGATGATTGTATAATCAAATTCAATTAGAAGGTCAAATACACATAAATATTACTTTCTCCGCTTAGTTTTACTTATTTACTATACTAAAAATAGGTGTTCACTTTAAAAGTTCAAAAGGTAATTTAGTTATCCTTATTATCAGTTATAATCATTTTTGAATGTATTTATGAAAGCATCGAATGTATTATATTCAAAGAGCAACACAACAAACTTATAATTTTATGTATTGCTTTTAAGGGATGTGTCAAGTCAATACAAGTAAAAATAAATGAATTAAGTGTGAAATAATTTAGTATGGATGCCCATTTGCATCTATAATTGTAGAAATATAACTCCAATTATTATTCTCTATTATTATGTCTATATATAACTTCAACTACATCCTGACTTTAGGGGTTAACTAATTAATGGACTTAATTCAAATTAATTACTGTCAAACACTTGATTTATGAAGATGTGACCTATGTTTACTACTCTACCAAACAACCAATATTGAAAGGAAATAAAACAATTAAAAAAGTTCACGTGATGCACATGTTATCAATTTTTCTGGATTTAGTTTAATTTACTGCAAAATTGTGCTAATGATGAGTTGCTTTGTCTTTTATCGTGCCAATTTTACATAAATTTATCTGCTAAAAATTATTAAAATTAGTAAATAATAAATATAAAATTATAATTTTAAAAATATAAGATTTATGATAAAAATTTGAATGTTTAAATTATAAAATATAAATTTTGAATCCGCTTCCGATGAGAATCTCCTATAGCCAAAGGAGGAGCTAGGTGGGGTTCATGGATTCGGACGAATCCATTAGCTTTTCGGTATATTCTATATTTGTATTAGACAATTAATTAAATATATATGTATATTAATTTGTAAGTCTCTAACAAAATTAATTGATGATTATTAACAAAATTGAAAATCGTAAACTTTTAATTTCGAATTTGCCTCTTGAATTGATAGGTAGGACGATTTAAGTAGTGTGACGGTTTTGTTGACCAGCCTCAAGATTTTCTATTATTATAGAAAAAATAGATGCAGCTAGAGCAATCCCCCTTTTGTTGGATGAATCACAATTCACGTGGTTGATAATTGATATATCCACTTGGAAAAGTCAAATACGATAGTTACGTATCTTATTAGTAGATACATGTATCTTGTAATATATAGTGTCAGGTTAATTTATTCTAAATACATTATATCCAAATAGATTTATCAGGGGTGTACCTACTCTAGGGTAAGGGGTGTCAAGCGATACCCCTTAGTCGAAAAATTACATTGTGTGTAAAGGTCAAATTTTGGTTTAAAAAATATATATACAAGTATTGACATATCTTGACATAAGTTAGAAGTTTAGTATAGTGACTGTAAAAATTCTTTGAGATCATATGTTCTTGCCCTACTAGCCTCATAATTATATTTTTACTACACCCCTTAATGATAATTCTGATCCGCTATTTGGATCCACATATATTTGTGATACAGAACAAATCTCGCTTGCTTCTCTCTCATGTATGATACATGTATATAATGTGTCAATTTCTTACCAAACAGGCATAATATGTTTTAAAATAGTTATAATACATATATATTGCATACATAATTCACTTTTAATACATATTGCAGATTTATCATAGTATTGCTATACATTGCTACAAATGGTAATAAATAAAAATTATCACTAAAATCAGTAATTATTTATTAAAAGACACCTTTTAAGTAATTTTTCCAAGAAGGGACCTAAATAATTATGTAAAAATTAGGCAAATCACATAGTATAAGAAAGAAATTACTTCCTATCCCTACTCTTTCATTAATTACCAAAAATTCCTTTTTTAGTGTCTTTCGGATACATAATATTGCAGGCGGATACTTAAATTATTAAGTTGTTGTTATCAGCTTTATGCGTTAAATAAGGGATTAAAACGAAAATTATAATTGACTCCCACAAATCACGCGCACGTTTCTTCTTTCAACCAATCAGTCGTTCATAAACCTCTAACTGAATTATAATGTTTAAATTTCAAATTATGAAACCTTCTCCCTGTTCTTTGAAAAAATAGTAAAAGTTTGATTCAAACAATTTTGGAATGCAATTTTGTGAAGATTCGAAATATTCTGGATCATGGGAAAGTGATGTTACGAGCGATACAGAAGTGATGGGATAGTAGTTGGGGAAAATATTTCGTTCGTGAATCTTATTTACATTGTTTGTCTTGAGAGAAAAACTTGTTCATGTGGTAGATTTCAATATGACGAGATACCTTGTGTGCACGCAATGACCGTTTTGAAGAAGAAGAATATTAAAGATGTACACCTCTACTGCTCTGATTACTATAAACATGATGCATTAACAAATACTTATGCAGTTCCAATGGGACCAATGCCAGACAAAAGTGATTGGACAGCTCCAGAATGTGTTTTGGAAGAAGTCGTCTTGCCACCAAGATACAAAAAAATGCCTGGTAGACCAAGAAAAAAGAGGAAGAAAAATCCAGACAAAAAGCTAAGTACAAAAACGAATTGTTGTGGACGTTGTAGACAAGAAGGTCACAATATAAGAACATGTACTTTCTTTCCAAAAGATTCTTGATGATTACTTTTTTAGAATTTTTTTGCTTCATGTGTACTAATTTTCTAGATATTTTGAATCTGCTAATAAGATATTATCATTTGGTGTGATTTTAACTTTATATAAATGTTGCAAGCGACAAACTGTTGAATATGCATTTTTTGCATGTATGGCGTACTTTCGATCTCTCCTAATGTTACTTTTCGAGTCTCTGAACAACAACTTCTGAAAGCCCCATAGCCTATAATAACCACCATATGTAATTAAGTAACAAATGGAGAGTATGAAAGGAATATGTAAAAAAAAATCATTTCATTGCTGATTTGATGGTCAGTACCTAAAAACTTTACAACAACATAACCACTTGATACTAAATATATTGAATTGTTTTATACCTAGTGTAAAACATATTGTATCATGTGTTGGGGTATATAACAATTAAGTTATTTGATAATTTATTTAGTATCATATACGTTATAGTTCAACTATATTTTGTATCTGATAATAAAAAAATGTTAGTTGTTATGATTTAAATCAATGTTACAAGATTCAACCTGTTAAAGGATACTAAATATATTGAAACTTAATTGTTTTGTACCAATTGTAACATATACACAAATTTGTTATTTGATAATAAAATGTGTATTATATACATAATAATTTTATGAATATTGTGTATCTAATAATAATATAGTATCATATGTTGTATTTTACATCAAGGCAACCACATGTTAATAGATATTAAATAAATTGAAAATTAGTTGTTGTTTACCAAGTGTAAAATATATAGTATCAGATATTTTGTATCTGATGGTTATATTGTATCAGCAGTATTGGTGTATAAGATACAATTTGTAACAAGATACTATATAGTAAACTATATATATTGGAACAATAATTAAAATTGAAATACAATTTTTGACAAAAACAGTCTTCAAATTAATAATTACTTAGAATAATTGTGTTGAAACGGGAAGAAATATTACAAAATACTAATTAACGTATCTTCAATACAATAAACCATAACTATTCTACATTAATCATTACGCCTTCTGCTGGTGTAGTGTAGCCACTCTTCGGCCTTGTAGGATCGTCATTATCGCTAACATATCTCACCTTGAACTTGTCCATACCATACTTCCATAACAGTGTTGCATATCTATTGCGAAGATGGTCACTCCGAAAACTAATAGATGGAATGTTGATTTCGTCTCTCAGGTATTCAGCTCAAGTTGCATTTGGGGATATTTAGGTATGGGGCAAATATGGTATCCTTGAATAACTCAATACCTTGGTCCTTTATTGACAAGACTAAATCTTCAATAAAATTGGAGTTGTAGGTAGGACCAAACTTTAGGGAGTTCTTTGGAATATGTTTAATTACATAAATCATATTCTGCAATTATATAAAAATGATTTTTATCAAACATAAAAAAAGTACATGATACATTCATACTTACAGCTAGAAATGCTATACTATTACAGAAATATAATGATGTTTCGCTTTAATTGATACTAAATAACAAGAATACATAAGAGGTACACAAAATCAATTATATTGTATATACAGTGACATAATTCAATGTGATACAAATATAAATTCTCATAACCATTTTTATTCTTTTAAGTATCATATAGAGAATTATCATTGACTATGATGCACAGTACCAAAATCAACCTAGATGCCAAATTGTGAATTAAGCAAGTATCTTAGATACAATAATGTTCATTTCATTTGATACTAAATAACAACAAAACATAAGAAAACATAAGAGGTTCACAAATTCAATTATTCCTTATATACAGTGACAAAAAATAACCTACAAAGTAAATGTGATTTGAGTACTTAACTTCGATACAGTTCTCTTCACTTTTGATACAATAACAGTTAATAAACAAATTCGCAAAAAATTAATGTATCTGAAAAACAACTGCATATTTCAAAGAGGATACTTAATTAAAAAATAAGAAATTATTTATCATCAGATTAAAAAAAAAAAAAACAGGGGATACATATATGATAAAAATTGCATACCATGGGTAATGTTGGTCGATTAATGGGAGGGGCAACCTTTCTACCCCTTTTTTTGGGGGGTTTTAGATCTTTTGAAGTAGATGCATGTACTTCTTTTATCGATTTTCTCTTGCTAGAACTTTGATTTGTGGTCGTGCAACCTTTTAGAACTCAATTCTTTGTTGTTAGGATCTTCTCAATAAAAAAATAGAGATTTGTTAGATGTTAGATGCATAATGCAAGAGCCAAAACGATTGATACACAATAAAAGAAAAATAAAGGCGGAAATCACAATGGAGAAAATGAGAAAACCTAATTTGAACTCTAAATCCGGTTGAATAGTGATAGGATTCTTTTGAAACTCAAAATTGTTTGAATTTGATAACTGAAATTGTAATGGGAGAGATTGAGGGCGAAAATTAGGGAATGGGAAAGGTCTGATTTGGCTTCCAAATAATAAAGTATCCGGTTAAGTTGAATTGGAGGAAAATAAGGGATTTTTGTATTTTAATAAAAGAGTAGGGAAATAATGAGAATAGGTAAAGTAATGTTGTGTACTTAAATAATTTGTCCAATAATTATCCATTCAATTGTATAATATATATCGATTACTTTAGCAGGAAAATACATAAATATACAATTTAAAATATCATAATCTCTAAAATTCCTTAACATTTTAAAAAATTACATCTCTCCCTTCTCGGATAATTCCTACTCCCTCTCGAATTAAGTAATCTATCATTTGAAATATATCGGACAATCAAAAAATGCATCTGACAAATTTGATTTTTTTTGTAATTTGGAGAAACTTTCAAGATACAATATAGGACAAATTACTTAACTACACTCCTTTACTTAACTTAATATCTATTTATCCCTACTTATTTCAAAAATTTCAAAAATCTCTTATTTACCTATGTATCCCGTGCACAACGCTATGTATCCCGTCGCTATGTGGAATGTATCAAGCGCTATGTATCTCGTGCACAACGCTATGTATCCCGCGTGTACCCCATACACAACGCTATGTATCCCGCTATGTGAAATGTACCAAACCTAATGTATCTTGTGCACAACGCTATGTATATTGCTATGTGAAATGTATCAAACCTAATGTATCCCGTGCACAACGCTATGTATCCCGCAAACATCATTTTTAAGTGATTTTTGGTAAATAGAAAACTAGAAGGGATAAGATGTTATTTAGTACTTATAATATGTGGTTCCTATAATTTATACTAAAATATAATTGTCGTCTTGAATATTGTGAAGATCCAAAAGGTTGGGCTCTCACATAATTCAGAGTTGGGCCTCTTTTCTCATACAAGCCCACATAAGCTAAGGTATGTCGCTCGTTCTTCTTCTTCTCTCTGATGTTGAGCTCGGAGCTGCAATGGCTTTGAGAAATCGCCAGCTATGGCAGCAAACGAAGATGATTTACAAAGTGACTATAGATTCTTCAGTTCGAAACCGAAAGTAGATTTGAGGAAGCTGAGGCCAATGATTCTGAAAATGATTAAGGATCGGGCGAAAGATTATCCAGTAAAATCCCTCCTCTGTTCCCTCTGTTCTAGCCCTATTGTCGTCATTTTTAAGTTCTTTAATTTGAGCTACTTTTAACCTTAGAGAAAACAGAGCAGCCATGCTCTATCATTCATGGAGAAAACCTTTATGCAACAGAGGTAATTTCTTCCCTTTAATCCAACTGTTTGCTGCTTTATCGCATGGCCATGTAGCTATATTTCATTCGTGCGCTTCTATTCCCTCTAAATATCCTTCGTTTCGCAAAAAGCCATCGGTTTCTAAGAAGCGTAAAGTTGTAATTTTTAGGGAATTCAGAGATGTGAATAATTTAAACGATGCTGTTTGTGTTTTTCATCAATTGGTCCGTAAAGAACCAGTTCCTTCTGTTGTAGAGTTCGCAAAATTGTTAAGGGTGATGATTAATATGAAAGAATATGCTGTTGTTGTTTCGTTTTTCGAAGAGATGAGGAAGTTAGGGATTCCCTTTGATGATTATATCTTGACTATTGTGATTAATTCTTTTTGCTTGCTGGGTTGTGCTGAAAATGGGTTTTCGGTATTGGGTGTTTTTTTCAAGAGTGGTGTTCAGTTTAATGTGGTTACTTTCAGTACTCTTATGAGGGGACTTTTTGAACAAAATAAGATTCAGGATGCTATGTGGTTGTTTAGGAAGCTGGTGAAAGAGAAAATTTGTAAGATGGATGAAATTATGTTTGGTACAGTCATGAATGGGCTTTGTAAACAAGGGCATACTCAAACAGCTCTTAGTTTGTTGAGGATAATGGAGCAAGGGGATGCCAAACCTAACACAGTTGTGTATAGTATTGTTGTAGATGCGCTTTGTAAAGACCAAATGATAGGTGCTGCTTTCAATCTTTTCAATGAAATGAAGCGAAAAGGGATTACTCCGAATGTACTTACGTATAGTTCACTGGTTGATGGTTTCTGTAAGTTTGATCAGTGGGAAAAAGTTAGGATGCTTTTGGATGAGATGATGTATCTTAATATTTTCCCGAACGTGCACACGTTTAGCATGTTGGTAGATGCATTTTGTAAAAAAGGGATGGTTGAAGATGCTGTGGAAGTGTTAAAGATAATGGTCCAAAAAGGTGAACATCCCGATGTGGTTACCTTTAACACTATAATGGAAGGGTATTGTTTGCGCGATGAAATAGATGTAGCAAGGAGAGTTTTAGACTCTATGATTGATGTTGGTGTCAAGCCTGACATCTTTAGTTACAATATATTAGTCAATGGATATTGCAAGCAGAAGAAATTAGATGAGGCCATGCATTTATATTGTGAAATCTCGCAAAAGGGGTTGAAACCTGACATTGTTACGTATTCGACTATCTTGCAAGGCCTTTTTGAAGTTGGTAGAGTTGAGTGTTCTGAAAATTTCTTTACTGAGATGCAAAATGCAGGCCATAGTCCTGACATTTACACTTGTGGCATTATGCTTCATGGTTATTTAAAAAATGGACATGTAGAAAAAGCAATGTCCCTCTTTCACAGGTGGGAAAAACAAAAAGAAGATACTTATATTTTGATCTACAATACAGGCAATGATGGGTTTTTTAAAATTCAAAAGCTTGATAGAGCTCGCTCTATTTTTGATAAGCTTTATTCCGTAGGGTTGCATCCTGATGTTATAAGATACAATGTAACAGTAAATGGACTTTGTATTGAAGGTTTAGTAGATGAAGCCAAAGAGTTGCTAAGAAAAATGGAGGACAATGGGTGCTTACTGGACAATGCCACTTCCAATCTTATTGTGCATGGATTTCTCAAGAGTAATAAAACTAATGAAGCAATGACCCTTTTGAAGGAAATCATCCAGAGAGGTTTTCCAGCTGATAAAGTCACTATGTCATTGCTAATAGAACTACTCTTGTTAATAGGGGAAGGTCCTTTTTTGCTTAATATGATACCAAAACTTCATCTAAGAAATGAGAAATGAAGCTCCTTTTCCTCTCACTATTGAACTACTTGAGAGCTTGACTACAATTGGGAAAACCAAATGATGATAGCACTCGAAGTTTAGTTAGCTTCCAATAATGGTTGACTCGCCCAACTGTGAATCCACGGAGCGGGTAAACATGATGAAATCTGAAAATAGGAAGTTGTCTAAGAAGAATGCAGAGTTGCAAAAGCAAGTGAGAGAGCTAAATCAAAAGCTTCAGGCGGCTCAGCAGGGAAATGGTCGTACACAGGAGCAACTGGTGGTGTCGAGTCAACCTCAGAAAGCTGGGCCTTTTGGAACTGTCAAAAGTTTGAGAACTAACCCTCCTGTTATGCCTGATGAGTCAGTGAACCCAAGATTAGCAAAGCTCTTGGCAGAGATTGCAGTTGGCAAAGAGGTCATAGTTGCACTTACTAATTCAAATGTGAAATCCATGTTGGAGGTTTGGTTCAACAGTATTAAAAAAGTGGTTATTCCCAATTATCTAGTCGTGCCTTTAGATGAAGCTATAGTGGAGTTCTGCAAGGAAAATGACATTCCAGTTTATAAAAGGGACCCTGATGAGAATGTTGATTTTATTGGAAAAAGTGGAGGCAACCACGCTGTGAAGTTCCGAATTTTGAGGGAGTTTTTGCAGCTTGGTTACGGTGTCCTCCTGTCTGATGTCGATATTGTGTATTTGCAAAATCCCTTTGATCATTTATATCGTGATTCAGATGTTGAATCAATGTCAGATGGTCACAATAATATGACAGCTTATGGTTACAATGATGTTTTTGATGAACCATCAATGGGTTGGGCTCGATATGCACATACAATGAGGATATGGGTTTATAATTCTGGTTTCTTTTATATTCGGCCAACGATTCCTTCAATCGAGCTCTTAGATTGGGTTGCTACTCAGCCAAATTCCTGGGACCAGGCAGTTTTCAATGAAGAACTGGCTTTTCCATCACATCCTGGGTATATTGGCCTTTACGCTTCCAGGAGAAGAATGGATATCTACCTGTTCATGAATAGCAAGGTCCTATTCAAGACTGTACGAAAAGATGCTAATCTGAAGAAGTTGAAACGAGTTATAGTTCATGTAAACTATCACCCGGACAAATTTCCTAGAATGAAAGCAGTTGTTGAGTACTATGTCAACGGCAAGCAGGATGCTCTGGATGCATTCCCAGATGGTTCTGTATAGTAGCAGCTGCTGAAATGGACCTTCCATTGAGATCTAGGCCAGTGATATTCCATGTCTTGCTATTTGTGTTTTCATACAGGTAGGCTCAGTTGATTCCCCTTTTGGATCAATGTGTTCTTTTTTTGAGAACTCAATGTGTAATACCAACTACATTCTCTTTCGCCACAGTAGTAGTTTTATTCGAAAATTTTGCAGTGTTTGTTCCTTTCTTATTTTGTGGCTTGCTCATATTATATATTCTTTGGTTCATCTTGTCTCTTGAGTGGCTGGCTACTGCCTACTGGAAGCACAGAGCAGCAAGGGCATTGAAGTAACGACTCTGTTTGCAAAAGACCTTTCAAACCTATTTAGTTATCGTCCTCATTTAAAGCCATATAGCTATTATTTGATATTATGATGCATATAGACATTTTAGATGACTATTATTTAGTTTAGGTATTTAGGCATCTTGACTTCTTTTAGCACTAGAGTTTGTGATGCAGCTTCGACCCTGTGTTGTGGTATCCTATGACAAACTGGTATTGTCCCTTGCTGTTTGGCATGAGACTGACTTCATGGATTTGTTTGAGCAATAGTTACAAATTACTTGGCTGACGTTTGTAAAGGTTATTTCCTCATTAGGTACTTCAAAGTAGAACTTATATATGAATGTTTTTACTCAATTAGTGTGGTTTAGGGTGTTGCACCTGAGTAAGTTTAGTGCTTGGTACTTAAATGCTGGTTGGTGTTGTTTATATCGCGTGTTATTGACGCTATTATTTATACCACTCACATCATGATATTGCTAATCAATGATCATGATCTCTTAACATTGGTAGATTCACATTTTCTGGACAGTGAAATATGAAGTATTGAGAGCATCATTTTCATTACAATACTAGAAAAAGGGAGATGCCCAATATGAGGCATGTTTCTGAGTTAACATAAGAAGAAAAATAGTTAAGAAGTAATTCTAGACTTAGTTGCTGTAACAGAAAGTGAAATAAGACTGGAAAAGGCAGAATGGATACTGTAGGAGTTCATTCATATAGCTAATCTGAGATTGATATATACTCGAGCAGTACTCTCTTCATGTGGAGTTTTAGGAGTGGTGCTGCCACTGTCATCGATCACTACTATATATTGTCATCTCTAATCCACTCATGAGTGGATTAGAGATGACACTCATAATGATTATTTAACTTATGAGTGGATTGGCCAACAACCCTTGACATTTTTACCTTAATCCTCTAAACCAAAATATTACGTGAAACACTTCCTTGGATTCTATAACAATCAATAGCAACAAATTCTACGACTCAAATCCTGCACTTGTTCTTCCAAATGCTCAATACTCTATGTGAGCGATCAATTCTTACCTTACCAATTCATACCTTGACAAAACATACTATCACAAACGTAGACTTGCAATGAAAAACTTGAATTATGATTCCAACTGTGCCAGATATCAAACTCAAAAACACAAAAACACTTATTACCACACTCAAATCGAACGCCTATAGACTTCTTTCTCAAATCTTATCCAAACGTTTTAACCAATCTGATTAACTCATGACATTATTACCATGACCAAAGCAAAATGGTTGAAACCATGTGTCTCTGAACCCAATTCTCAACCCCTCTGAAGATACCTCCTTAGCCCGTGCAATTAGAGAAAATAAATCAAATCAAGTCAATTAATCACATTGCCTTTTATTACCCTTTTTTCATTATTAGAATCAATCAATGTGGACAAGTCGACCCATCACCAAGTCTCATTATCCCCAAACACATATTACCAGGAAATACACGAATTTCATACACTTAACAAGGGTTTAGAAATCCACTTGCCTCAATTAATCAACAATTCACTCCGGGACTTGAGCCTTCCCTTTTCGTTGAGCTTTCAAATTAATGCAATCTATTCAAGTACATGAACATAATAAGATTTCGAAACTAACAACACCCATATTAGTATAGATTCTAAGTTTCAAGCCTAGGGTTAAGCTTCAACTTCTCCAATATCACAATTCTAACGGTATTCATGTAATACAAAATACTCAATACTTAATTTTATACAAAAAAATAATAATTCCAACATCATTTTGTCTTAAAAGACAATTATATTATATTCCGACCCTCAATTTACATCTTATGCTTAATCCATAACCACAGAAAACATATAGTAATTCCTCAAAAATTTCGTGACCTAAACTAACTTGAAACTATAGTGTAGCATGTATTGAAAATAATTATATATATACTCCTAACAATTCAATTCCCTTAATTCCCCAAAAAATTGATAACAAACAAAAATAATAAAATAATAATAATAATAATAATAATAATAATAATGTTAGCAATGTTTCTTGTCCCCTAAATCTCAAAGCCGCCAAGAACGATACAGCAACATCATATGCCTTCACAACTGCCAACATTCAATTCCTTATAACTATTATACTAATATAATGATTATAAATATTTATTGCATCCGCTACACTCCAAAACTCCATGAATCATAACAATTATCGATCAATGAAGAAAGTCAATACATACTCTAATTAATTTCATATGACAATTGAATTTAATACTATAATCAATAATTGGAAACTAATGATTGTAAGGGTAGAGTTGAACTCCATTACAAAAATAAAGTTTACTTACTTGAAGGTGGCGCCGTTCTCTCTGTTCATGTTCTCCGCACGAACAACTTTATTTCTTTCTTCTCTTATTTTCTTTTCTAAATTTATTATATATTAAAAGTAATAATTCCTAATAACCTATTTTAATATCTCAAACTTGACCCATTATTATTAAAAATAATTAAATTATCCGCAAATTAATTAATTATAGTTAAATGACCATTCAAAATTATCAAAATGATCTTCTTGGGTCCGGGTCATTACATGATTAATGCCAAAGCCTGAAAATATCAAAATGATCTTCTCTTTGCTTCAACATCAATATATCAAATTCAAGCAGGTTACATACCATACATCCCTACACATACTTTCACCATACAAACCTTATGATATCTTCTTTAAAAAATAAAACTCTTCAACAAAAAAAACATATCTAATTATTAGTAAAATTGATTGACAAAACAGCGTAAGATTACGCTAAACAGGTCTCCAATGAACTAGAAATCAAATAGGGAACTTTATAGTAACAAAAGAAATCAAATTAAGGACAAGAAACTACCGGAATAATACTACTACAACTACAAGTATGGGCGGATAGCAATTATAGCGCACTATTACCTACTAATCTTCTAGTCTAATCCTTGTTGTCCACTATCTCATGTCTAAGGTCATGTCCTCGATAAGCTGAAACTGTGTCTAAACACTCAAAAAGCTACATAATGTTCAATGCATCTCATACATAATTAGCTATACCAAATTATTTCATTCAGAAGCAGACAAATTATGTACTCAAAAAGCTACATAATGTTCAATGCATCTCATACATAATTAGCTATACCAAATTATTTCATTCAGAAGCATACAAATTATGTATGCCTGCCCATGAGGACCCATGACATCTCCAAAACCCAACTTATAAAGGCAGGCTTGCAATCAGTTAGATTTTGACCAAAAATAAGAGCAGATAATGTTGTTATTAATTCTAATAAATACATAATTAATTATTTTGACCAAAATTAATTGCAAATATCATTCTTATTATTTTTGAGATAATAATAATAATATATTATTCAACAGATTCTTCAATTAAATTCTTTAATGAAATGAAGCGAAAAGGGATAATAAATTTGGCAACCTCTACCAGAATGGCCAATGTGGTTAGTGGATAATTAAACAGAAATATGCTTAAATCCTGTTGGACATGATTATTGATTATGCCTTTTTGTTTAATCATTTTTTCAATGAAAGAGCACGGCTGCTTAGTTTTCTCCTTAATTATTTTTTTATATTATAATTATGGTATTACTTTGAGAGTTTCTTGTTATTTTATTTCTGTGATTATTCTATATTTCTTGCATTGAGATTATTTGTAACGACTTGATCTCGTCGTTATAAAAAAAATCAATGGGGAAAGAATTGGACCAGAAAAACTTTTGAGTAGTGACTTGAAAATTCCTAGCCTAATCCAGATTTGGACGAAATCTGAGTCATGTGAGGTCTAGGGAAATCTGATAATGAATGAGAGATCTAATTATGATTTTGATAACATGAGTGGATAGCTGAGATGTTAAGAAAACCGTACGACTTTACCAAATCAAATTCGGGCGAGTAGAACTCCCGAAACTGATCTTAGCGTGAGCGGGGAGTTTTTGAATGTCATGGGTTGAAGGTGTGTTGTGAAATAGGGATTTGAAACTCTAATTCTGACGTTCTGTCTCCGCGCAAGCCGCCAGGACGGGGCCACTGTGGCGGGATGGGGTCCGCCGTAGCGACCCAGACGCGACTTACGTCAGGATTAAAACCCAAAAACGTTATTTTTCTGCAAGTTTCGTTCTTGAGAGCTAAGAGACGACCCAAGACTTTTTCTTAAAGGTTTTCCACCTCTTCTAGCACTAAAGGTAAGGATTTTACTCCCCTAATCCGTCTTTCAATCCGTAGAACTTAGATTCTTGGGTAATTATTATTGAGGGAAGGTTTTGATCTGAAGTTAATGGTGGAAAAGCCCTAAATTGGGTATTGGGATCTTGAGTTTGGCATAGGATTGATAATGTTGATTGTAATCCGGGTAATTAGGCCTCAATTATTGATCCTTATATTTAATTGTTATTTTTAGACCACGAACAAGGTAAAGAATCCGAAAAGGGAAGAATCAAGTGTCTTAGGAGGATTCAAGCTAGATTTCGAGGTAGGTGATGGTTTTGATTTCCTATTTGTGTTTGTATGTCGATTGATTGTATATTGTATGCATGCATGTATGCAAAGAATGAAAATGTCGAAACGACCCCAATGAATTGACTATGAACAATGTATGCCATGAACTTGTGTACTTGACTATATGATTTAAGTATTGTACATTATGGATGTGATTGTGATTGTGGTTGTGCTGATTGAATCGGGCGTCACATTCCGACACACTAATTGGGATCGGGTGTCACGTTCCAGCACACTAACAGTTTGGGTATAAGTTCCATGAGAAGACCATTGTATTGTTATATCTATTGCTATTGAGAATGTGGAATAGTACATTGTTCATGAAATGATAACTAATTGTAACCGATATATGTGTGCTTATTATATTGTGATTGTCTTCGTATATTGTGATTATGGGAGTAGCCATGTGATCCTACCAGTACACTGTGGTTGTGTACCAATACCACACTTGCTATTTCTTTGTTGAGTACAAGACATCTTCAGGCGGCTACTGACCGACCTCATTTAGGAGATCACTGATCGAGATCGAATTCAAGGGTGAGCCAGTTCTTCCAGGCTGTCACGTGTTCTCACTCTTTTTACTCCATTTCTGTTCGGACTTAGACTAGTACTTTAGATATTCGCTTGTTTAGTTTCGGGGTTGTACCCCTTGTTCTTAGACTTGTCGTTAGTAGAGTTTTGGTACATTGACTTTCAGGCTCTAAGCGTTGTTTTTGGCAAATGTTTTGATTATTGTTTTGTCAAACTTTCAGAGTTTAGGGGAACTCCAGTTTATTTCTGCATTGAAACCTGCTTTTGTATTTTTAAATGTCTAGCTTTGGGGTTAGTTGGTTAGTAGTAATGGTTCGGCCAATGGAGAATTAGTGTGGATGCCAATCACGGTGATTTGAATCATAACATTATTGTAATTAATATTCTTTTGGTATAGTAATTGTTTCCTTTTATTAGAATACGTTGTTAGGCTTTCCTTAGCCTTTTATCTTTTAACTTCTTGTTTTCCTTTTTAGAACTATTTAATAATATTTTTGCTTGAGCTAATGTTCTATCAGAAACAATCACTTCATTCCACAAGGTAATAGTTATAAAATCGGTGTAAACATTAATTTCTCTAAATCCCGCATAGTTATATGATTATACAAAATATATTTTCGTCGTAGTTATTTATTTGATATAGGCAAACTCTTGCGTAAGTGCTACTTTGCTAGATACTCCTATTTTTATTTGTAGATCGTAGATTAAAGATATAATTAGAAAAGAAAAGTCTACCTGTCTCTATAGTCACAGGACAATTTATTTCCACAAGTCGTAAAGTGCATAAATTCTCAACCAACAATTGGACTTTGTGAGAATTAATTAAATTAAAGAAAACAGAGTCGTATTATTAAGTGTATTGATAATATGTGTAGTGCGGTCCCTATTCTATCTAAGTAATAATAATAATAATAATAAAATGATAAGATTGTTTTTTTTCCATATCAATTAGGGATAATTAATTGACAATAATAGCTTAAGTATGTAATGACCCAGACCTCAAAAGATCATTTTGATAATTTTGAATGGTCATTTAACTGTAGTTAATTAATTTGCGGATAATTTATTTATTTATTTTTAATAATAATGGGCCAAATTTGAAATATTAAAATAGATTTTTAGGAATTATTACTTTTAATATATAATTAATTTAGAAAATAAATTAAGTTGTTCGTGCGGAGAACACGAACAGAGAGAAGGGCGCCACCTTCAAGTAAGTAAACTTTATTTTTGTAATGGAGTTCAACTCTACCCTTACAATCATTAGTTTCCAATTGTTGATTATAGTATTAAATTCAATTGTCGTATGAAATTAATTAGAGTAGGTATTGATTTCCTTCATTGATCGATAATTGTTATGATTCATGGAGTTTTGGAGCGTAGTGGATGTAATAAATATTTATTATCATTATATTAGTATAATAGTTATAAGGAATTGAAGGTTGGTAGTTGTGAAGGCATATGATGTTGTTGTATTGTTCTTGGCAGCTTTGAAATTTAGGGGACAAGAAACATTGCTAATTATTGGAGTATAAATATATAATTATTTTCAATACATGCTACGCCACAGTTTCAAGTTAGTTTAGGTCACGAAATTTTTGAGGAATTACTATATGTTTTCCGTGGTTATGGATTAACCATAAGATGTAAATTGAGGGTCGGAATATAATATAATTGTCTTTTAAGACAAAATGGTGTTGGAATTATTATTTTTTTGTATTAAATTAAGTATTGAGTATTTTGTATTACATGAATACCGTTAGAATTGTGATATTGGAGAAGTTGAAGCTTAACCCTAGGCTTGAAACTTAGAACCTATACTAATATGGGTGTTGTTAGTTTCGAAAACTTATCATGTTCATGTACTTGAATGGATTGCATTAATTTGGAAGCTCAACGAAAAGGGCAGGCTCAAGTCCCGGAGTGAATTGTTGATTAATTGAGGCAAGTGGATTTCTAAACCCTTGTTAAGTGTATGGAATTTGTGTATTTCCTTGTAATATGTATTTGGGGGTAATGAGACTTGGTGATGGGTTGACTTGTCCACATTGATCGATTCTAATGATGAAAAAGGGGTAATAAAAGGCAATGTGATTAATTGACTTGATTTATTATGGGTGATTGTGTTCTTTATTGAACCCGTATACTTGTGATAGGTGAGGTGATTACATATCATATTGATTTTTTATTGAGATGCATCATCCCTTTTATTGAAATCATATTGTTGTGCACATGCATTGAGATGAAATTGAGTATAAGTTGGGCACGTGGAGATCGTTCATGCTAGGGATGATGAGATGTTAAGATTATAATTTGGGCACGTGGAGATCGTCCATGCGAAATTTGTTTGATTTAGATAGCGCGTTGAGATCGTCCGCACAAACACGTGGAGATCGTCCGTGTCGGTATATGGACCTCGCGAGTCCCCCATGGGTCATGAACTCTTGATGTATTTCCAAGGAGTATTATGTATATATAGTTGAGAGAGTACTTGGTATTCTGAGGCATATCATTTCATGGTGTCATATTGCATTGCATCCCATGACATCCTTCATTCTTGATGATTATGTGTTTTATTGGTGGTTGAAAAGTACTTGATATTTGATTATCTCTATTTGATGAACTTGATTTTGTGTGTTGCTGATATTGTGAGTGCCTTTTTGTGGAAGTTGTGATTGATAAATATTGAGTTTGTTGTTGAGGATAGGTAATTTGTTAAAGTGATTGTTGTTGAGCTGGGTGCTATATAACTGTGAACTGTTGGGTTGGGCTGGTTTTATGTAGGTTGTAGTTGTGGAGGTTCGGTTGGTGTGTAAGGAGTACCCGTATTTTATTCTCTTAGCTTGTGTTTAGAAGTTTACTTGCTGAGTACTGTGTGGTTTGATACTCACCCCTTGCTTCTACATTTTTTGTAGGTTACTAGCCTGGACCTTTGTGATATTTTCTCTTCTCCTTGTCTGAGACTTCTTATGGAGATTTGTAAGGTAGCTGCTTGTCATTTCAGCAGACCTTCTTACTCTTATTTATGATTTTGTCCTATTTTAGGAACAATGTCATTTGAGACTTGTGTTTTTCTTTTGAATCAATTGTAATACTTTAGAAGCATGTACACGTGACAACTAGATTTTGGGGTATTTTTGAGTTTATTATAAAATTCCGCATTTTATTGTAATGGTTGAGTTTAGGTAGACTTGTCTTGGTGAGATAAAACGAGTGCCATCACATCCATTTTTGGGTCGTGACAAAGTATCTCTCTCTCTCTAAGACTTATAGTGTTTTGTCAGTAAAGATTTTGCCTTTTTTTATTAATATGCATATTTATTACCGTTAAAAGCGGTACGAAGGCTCATAAATTTACTCAACCAACTATAAATCCACAAAGTTATTTTATCTTTGTTTCTTGGTTTTTGTTACTTACGATATATACATTCCATACAGCTCAGAACAATAAAATGTGTTGGGTAATAAGCAGTTGAAGACCATAAAGAGAACAAGTAAATTAAATGCTACTCCCGTCGTCCCATTTTATGTGGCAATATTTGATCGGACACGGAGTTTAAGAAATAAATGAAGACTTTGAAATGTTTACCACATTGTCCTTTAAAAAGTAGACTCACTTTTCTCTCTCCTCATAAATGTATTGGAGTATTATTTTAAGATTAAATGAGACCAACAAGGGTAAAGAGGAATTGTACCTTTAAATACTTATCAAGGAAATGTGACATTCTGACCAAAAAGAAAATGGTGCCACATAAAATGAGACGGAGGGAGTACATATCTAGGTGATGGAAAAAGGTAAACTTGCAGTGTCTTCAAAAGTTGACTATATTAATTTAAATGTTAAAGCTCGTTTGGTGTGAATGATAAGGGATAACTAATTTTGAGATTAATTTTAGGATGAGCTTATTTTATATTTAATTGAAATAAATACTGGAATTATGTAATGTTATTTTTATCCCATATTGAGAGACATAGATTAATAAGCACTTATCACGAGTTCCATGAACACTTTGATAGTATTTGGTGATCGAATGGTCAATTCATTTTTTTTAGTACAAATCTGTAATTTGACATTTGTATGATAGTTCAAATTAAAAACTTAGACTTCGAGAAATTTAATTTCATCATAGCTCGATTTATTATGTAGCAATAGAGATATGATCATTTGAAATTACGTTACGTACGTGTTACTATGATTACTCTTTTTACTTAAACATCATATTATGTACCCCTGCAACTTTTTGAACATTGTTGTGCTCAATTATTATGTGTTAGTACGTATAAATCATTTTGTTCTCTGACTTCATGCCGTCTCAACAAGCTTGAGGGCTTAAAGCGAAATTTCATAATGAAGTCTTACTTGTTTGGTTATCATATATAAATTCAATAACTATAATACACACCATGTATATCTTAAAAGTGAAGCCTCAAGAAGGAAGGATTTATGTAGACCTTATGAAGTAAGAATATAAATGATGAAATTTTCAATGAAATATAATATAAAGTTAGAATAATAAAACTTAACTCAAAAATTTTAAAAACTTATATAGTAATATTGAAGTAGTTGATCTGAATTTGATAAGTTGATATAATGATATTATAATAGTATTGATTTGTTGCAGTATTTGAAATTTAAATAATACCCCAAGAAAATAAATTTGATCTTTTTATAAGCACACAACAATAGATTTTGCATAATGCAAAAGATTCTACGGTTTGGTAGACTTTAGAATATTCAATTACGAGAGAATAATAATAGAAAGGGGAATGATAAAAAGTAAATATAAAAATAATAATGTAGGTTCATGATAATCGTCAAAATATAAATAAGTCAACAAAATAGTAGCCACGTAAGAAAGGAGATTACAATTAACTAAACACTATTCTATCTATCTATCTATATATATATCATTAGGAAAATTGGGGGTCCTAAAATATTTGGGACCCCAAGTGATTACTTTAGTGGCCTTATGGTCGAGATGACCCTGACTTGTTAGGAAGAAAAACAAAATCGACACATTTAATTGATTAGATTATGAGCAAAATTGACTCTTCTCCATTTGAGTTGTTGTAATCGTTAGTAAAAATGGTATTTTTTCAAATTAATTTGCTTATAACGAGAGATGTTTGTGCTACAAAACTGAAATAAGGAATAAAATCATTTCATTTTGCATAATTTAGGGATATAATTGACCAATTTTCCTATCTTAATAATAAAACAAACAAGAATGAATGTTTTTAGGAGTGGATGTTCGGTTTTTTAAATTCAATTTTATTAAACTTTGGTATTTGATTTTGAAAAAGTGTCATTGAGTACCATATTGAACTGGTTAAGTCTTTTTAAAATGTTTTTTTGGTGCGAATGAAAAATAAAATGAGGATAAAATCAAAATATAAGATACTAAAAAATTTAAAATCATGTTAAGTGATGATGTGTCTCACCATAAAACACTTATCGTGCTTAAAAGATCATATTTATCTTTATCAAGAACGTAATATTGTGCCTCCAACTAGTGCTCAAAAAAATAAGGACGAAGACGGGTTCCTTTAATTTACAATACATATATCGGCAAAAATTTGTTTGAGTTTCACTTGAGGATTAATTAATAATTGAAGTTAACTATCTGAATAAATCTATTGCTATTTTAATTTGTTCAATTGCTAGTTGAATTTTATTTTTGGTTAATTAAATGCCCTTAAATATATAATTATTATTTTTAAACTCCACGTTCAACTATTCGATGCACAAAAATTTGGAGACCAACCCTTACATTGAACACCAAACCAAAGAATCGACCTATTGAAGAAACAAAAACACCAACATCAAACCAAAAAACTGAAGAACCAAATTAACTCGATTCGATCCGATTTTTCAATTTTCTCATATTTATGTCAACCCCTACGTTTTTCCTAAGATAATTGATATATGGTTTAAAATGTGTCAACAAATAGGGCTGTGCATTCGGTATTTCGATTCAGTTTCGGATTTTTTTCCAGTTTTTTTCGGTTTTCAGTTCTTGTACAACATGTACCGAATATTGAACCGAAATAATTTGATTCGGTTCGGTTTTTATTATTTTGGTTTGGTTTATGTTATTTCGGTTCGATTTTTTGTTATGGGCCTGCTTAGTGGGCTTTTTAAAATTTTGTAATTTTTTTTGTTTATTTTATATATATATATATTTTTTTTTTTTTTTTTTATTTTTTTATTTAAAAAATAAATAAATTATTTTACTCTTTTTTTAAAATTATTGTATGATTCAAAATAATAAACTGCTGTTAACATTGAAATTTACCCTTGTTATAACATTGAAATTTACCGGTCGTTGTTGTGCTGTGCTGCGGCTGCCTGTTGGTCGACTGGCAGCTGCTGCGTGCTGCTGGTCGCCGGAACGGTCGCTGCTGCTGTAGTCTATAGATGACTAGATGTGGGAAGTGGGAACGGTAAGTTTTGCCTTTTGAGAAGTGGGTCTGTAACGTTGAAAAGTAGGAAAAGTTTGAAAAAACAAACTTTTGACCTACTTCTGCTTTTAATTTTAAATTATAATATTTATTATTTAATATTAATAATTAATATAATATTAATATATATTATAATATAATATATTTCGGTAAATCGAAATACCGAAAAATACAAAATATATATCGAATATCAAACCAAAAATCAAAATAATTCAATTCGGTTCGATTTTTTAGTTTTTCGGTGTTTATGACCAGCCCTATCAACAACCACCCCTCGAACGTTCTTTCATTTCTTAAGTTTACACGTTACAAATTACAATTATTAAGTACTAAATGGGCAGACAATAATAATAAATTGAGTGGACATGTCTCTACTGACTACTCTGTCTATTTCATAAATAATAATACTTCTTTCGTCTTTCTTTTTAATTAGTCCAAAATATATATTTACTATTAATAATTTAATTTTAATTTTTAAAATTTTTTATGAAATAATTTATAGCTATACAAATATAAAATACCTATGAATTATTATAAATAAGCAAATTTCTAAACTATAATTTCTTTCTCAACTCAATATTCAATTAAATTATATCATATAAATTAAAACAGAGAGCGAGTAATATTTGGACTTTGTTTCCGACTTGTGTTTGAATTGCCTATCGTTAACCAAAAGTGTTAGGTGTTGCAGGTACCACTTTAATTTAATCATTGAGAGAGATTGAATTAATGCATGAAAGATGAAGGGGGTTCGCAGACCGATCTGAATTGTGGTGCAGTGATAAGATTGCTTTGTTTTTCCATTAAAGATTTCGGACTTAAGTCTTGGTATAGTGAAAATTAGGATGAAAGCACCACCCCCAAAAGGGCCCTATAGTATGTGATTTAAATTTAACCGAGACTCTAATACATCGTATGAAAAAAAAAAAAAAAAAGATGAAGAAGGGGTCTCCACATTTTATGTAGAGTCCAACTGAATTGAAAGTTACTCTTTCCATCCCATATTAGTTGTTCACCTTATTAAATTAAGAAAATATTGAATTAATAAAATTATCTTCTTATTTATAATTTCTTAATAAATGTGTATAAAATAATGATTAATTAATATGAGACGGAGAAAAATTTTCTTCCATGTCTCCATTTTTTTTTACTTCTCTTTCTATGTCATTTCCACATCATCAAACTTTTTCATTCTGATTCCACGTGATACGGTACAAAAGTTTTTATTCCAATTTCCAGCTACAGGAAACGTTTTTTTTATTTTTTGTAGGTACACATAAAAAGGATTTGTAACCTAGCCATATTTTAAGGTTATATTTGTTCCTTTTAATTTGAAAAATAATTGAGTCTACAAAATACATTTTGAGATTGAGTTAAAATTATTACTCCCATTTATATTAATTTATGTAAATATATATTCAGAGTACTAGAGTCAAACACTTATTGACAGTGCGTCTGGAAAAAGTCTTCTATTTATTTAACTAAACTTAGATACACCCTCGATTTGTTTCATGACATAACAAGTGGTCTCAAACTCTTGTAGGAGCATGAGACTCTTAATAAAAAGCTGAGAGAAGTGTTGAAAATACCCCTAAACTTGGCGAGAATTTAAGGGTGTATTTCAGTTATATATGTTGCAAGATTGGGGGTGTATTTAAGTTAGTCAAGTAAAACTGTATTTTTAAGGTTGTCAATAGTACAAGGGTAAAACTAATAATTCGTGCCAAATTAAGATTGTTTCAACACTTCTTTCTAAATTTAATTACAAATTTGGTTATAAATTCTTCAAATATTTATAAATAAAATTTATATATTTAAAAATATTACAAACAATTAATATAACTATTTTTTTAAAAAAAAAATTATAGTAAAAATATATTTAACCTCCTTAAATATAATACTCTATCTTCACATAAATTGAGACAAAATCTCTAATCTTTAAGCAAACGCTACCTTAATGGATGCATGCAGGACTGTTTAATAAAATAAAAAATCGAATTATAGTATAATCGAAATTTGAAACTTAAAACTTAGATATAAAGTGATATTGCTAAATTCTATGAAATAAAATTTGACTTTTTAGAGTGTTACCAATACTCTCTCATATTAAATTGTCACTTTGTTTGGTAAGAGATTTTTTTGGGACTCACTCGGGGCTTATTTTTTGGTGAAGTATTGATAAAACGTCATAATATATTTATACGTAGGGTTTAGTTTTATAATGTGTCAAATTCCCTAATATATTAGCATTATTGACCCACAAATTCTTTAACAAATATATAAAAGGTTCAATTCATTTAAAAAAATGTAATGATTCAGAATAACTCAAATAAAAAATTATAATATTGCATAATTACTAATTGAGAATATCATGAGAATGAATCCATTTGAACATTCTTTTAAAAATAGCCAGAAATATAATTAAATTTGATATCTTCACTTTCTATTGATTTTCATTTCTTAATTTTATGCTTCTCAAAATAATAGAATTTTTCTATTTTGCTATTTAAAACCCTTTTATTTTTTATTCATGAAAGAATAATGTTTTAAATTATACTACTAATAATGTTTATGGATTATTTACTTTAAGGAAGGTAATATTTATAGTTTGATAATATTTTTTAATGTGAATTTTCAATTGTTTGAAAATTAAGACAAGTAGTTAATTTGTATGTTAGGATAACTTTAACATTATTATATTATCTATACTTATAAAAATATGCAAATATACTATTAATATTATTTTTTTGGTAAGCAAATTTTATTATTTACCAAGTAAACTTTACAACTCATAAATGGTCCCTAATTAAAAACATGCCCTATCTAACAAGTTAGATGCAATTTATTTTTAAAAAAAAATAATTTTCTAGTTGAGATTTGACTATAACATGTACACACGTGACACATGCAGGTGTAAAATCAATCCAGAATATATTTTATCAAATTATGAAATTAAAGAGATCTACTTTTTCTAAACTACATTCTTGAGGGAAATATATTTTAAAAAAACAAATCTGAACAACTTGATTTTTTTGGTCAAATGAAAAGTAAATAAACATTTCTTCCCAATCCATTTTCATTTATTTATAATAATAATAATAAAATAGTGTACGTGTTTGAGGAGTAAAATGTCATTTGACTTACATGTTCAACTCATATTTCCTTCGTCTCAAATTAGGATTTATGTTTTTTTTTCTGGAGAGTCAAATACAACTGATCTTCAAAGTCAATTGGATTAAATAAAAATTATATAGAATACACTAAAATATTATAAAATTTTTGAGGAAATTTTAAAAATATAAAAAATAATCGACATAATAAAGCTTTATAGCTATAGTTTCGATAATTGTACTCCATAGCTATAATTTCATTTGCTATGGAGGTTACGATTTGTATATATTTCTGTCCGTTTGTATATTTTGCTTGCGAATATACAAATAGGGTAAGTATATATGAATTCTGTATTTATACATTTATGAATTTTTCAGAGCTCCGTTTGTATATTTCTCTTGCAATATACAAACAGGGTAATTTATTATGAATTTTTCATAAATCGTATACAAATAACTATAATAAGCATACATAAAATTCTGGATTTATACAATCAGGAATAAAATTATACAAATTCTGAATTTATACAAATCAGGCGAATAGTAAGAATTGGGAAAATCGCGAATTACAATTTTTTTAAACTATAGCTATAATACTTAATATAGGCTAAATGTTTAATATTCTGCATAATTTTTCCCAAAATTTTTAAATATCACGAAAAAATTAAAAACAAAAAAATTACCAAAAATATAATATTTCTTTTAAATGAATTAAATAAACAAATTAAACTAAGTAAAATTTCGCTTATATAATTCTCCATTTTGTCTGCAATGATTTAGGTTTTGAGTAAAAATAATGTACCACGATAATATAATTAATTTTTGTCACTTTCTCTGCAGTCAACTCTACTATTTATAAATCACCAATCCAATGCAAATAATTAGCTTAACACGGATCTATGATTTCTTGCCTCGTCTCAGATTATCTATTGTGATTTTAATCTTAAAAAAATAATTATCTTTATTTAATGTGGTTACTTTAAATACTCTTATGAGGGGACTTTTTGAACAAAATAAGATTCAGGATGCTATGTGGTTGTTTAGGAAGCTGGTGAAAGAGAAAATTTGTAAGATGGATGCAGTGGCGGAGCCACCCTAGGGTTCATCCGAATCCCATTCGGCGGAAAATTAGTTAATTTATACATGGTTAAAATAATTTTTTAGGTATATATAATAGATGTCGAACGCCCTTCAGCTACTTCGTGTATCTATTTTTTTACATTTCGAATCCCCTTATTAAAATTTTTGATTCCGCCACGAAATGAATGAAGTTTTGTTTGGTACAGTCATGAATGGGCTTTGTAAACAAGGGCATACTCAAACAGCTCTTAGTTTGTTTAGGATAATGGAGCAAGGGGATGCCAAACCTAACACAGTTGTGTATAGTATTAAATGCCCTTAAATATATACAGTAATTATTATTTTTAAATTAAAAACTCAACTATTCGATGCACAAAATTTTAGAAACCAACCCTTACATTGAACACTAAACCAAAGAATATACCTGTTGAAGAAACAAAAACAACAACATCAAACCAAATTAACTCGATTCAATCCCATTTTTCAATTTTCTCATATTCATGTCAACCTCTAAGTTTTTCCTAAGATAATTGATATGTGGTTTAAAATGTGTCAACAAACACCCCTCGAACGTTCTTAAGTTTACACGTTACAAATTACAATTAATAAGAACTAAATGGCCAGAAAATAATAATAAATTGAGTGGACATGTCTCTACTCTGTCTATTCCATAAATAATAATATTTCTTTCGTCTTTCTTTTTAATTAGTCCAAAATATATATTTACTATTTATAATTTAATTTTAATTTTTTTAATTTTTTATGAAATAATTTATAGCTATACAAATATAACATATCTATGAGTTATTATAAATAAACAAATTTCTAATCTATAATTTCTTTCTCAACTCAATATTCAATTAAATTATATCATATAAATTAAAACGAAGAGCGAGTAATATTTGGACTTTGTTTCCCACTTGTGTTTGAATTGCCTATCGTTACCCAAAAGTGTTAGGTGTTGCAGAACCACTTTAATTTAATCATTGAGAGAGAATGAATTAATGCATTAAAGACGAAGAGAGTTGGCACACCGATCTGAATTGTGGTGCAGTGGTAAAATTGCTTCATTTTTAATTAAAAGTTTCGGATTTGAGTCTTGGTATAGAGAAAATCAAGATGAAAGCATCATCCCCAAAAGAGCCCTATAGTATGTGATTTAAATTTAACCGGACATTGTATGAAAAAAAAAAGAAGATGAAGAAGGGGTCTCCACATTTTATTTAGAATCCGACTGAATTGAAAGTTACTCTTTCCATCCCATATTAGTTGTTCACCTTATTAAATTAAGAAAACATTGAATTAGTAATATTATCTTTTTATTTGTAATTTTTTAATATACGTGTATAAAAAAATGATTTAACTGATATAAGACGGAGAAAATTTTCTTCCATGTCTCGATTTTTTTATTTACTTCTCTTTCTATGTCATTTCCACATCATCATTCTTTTTCATTCAGATTCCACGTGATACAGTACAAAAGTTCTAATTCCAATTTCCAGCTACATGAAAAGTTTTTTTTTATTTTTTGTAGGTACACATAAAAAGAATTTGTAACCTAGCCATATTTTAAGGTTTTATTTGTTCCTTTTTAATTTGAAAAATAATTGCGTCTACAAAATACATTTTGAGATTGAGTTAAAATTATTACTCCCATTTATTTTAATTTATGTAAAGATATTCAGAGCACAAGAGTCAAACACTTATTGACAGAGTTAAAAAGAATCTTCTAATTATTTAATTAAATTTAGATACACCCTTGATCTGTCACATGACATAACAAGTGGTTTCAAATTCTTATACGAGCATGAAACTCTTAATAAAAAGTCAAGAGAAGTGTTGAAAATACCCAAAACTTGGCGAAAAATTAAGGTTGTATTTCAGTTATATATGTTGCAAGATCGGATGTGTATTTAAGTTAGTCAAGTAAAACGGTATTTTTAAAGTTGTCAATAGTACGAGGATGAAACTAATAATTCGTGCCGAGATTAAGAATGTTTTTGGCAATTCTTTCTAAATTTAATTATAAATTTGGATATAAATTCTTCAAATATTTATAAATAAAATTTTATATATTTGAAAATTATATTTTAAAAATATTACACACAAGTTAATATAACTAATTTTTTTTAAAAAAAAGAAAAAGTTATAGTAAAAAATATTTGACCTCCTCAAATATAATATTATCTTCACATAAATTGAGACGAAATACAATTTTAAAATGTCTAATCTTTAAGCTAACGCAACCTTAATGGATGCATGCATGACTATTTAATAAAATCAAAAATTGAACTGCGTAATGTAGTTGGAAGTTGAAATTTGAAACTTACAAATGAAGTGATATTTTGCTGAATTCTATGAAATAAAATTTGATAAAACGTTATGATAGTGAGCGTAACATTCGTTTGAGGCTCACTAGCTTATAAGCTTCTATCAAAATAATATGTCAAATTTCCTAATTAGCGATGCTCAAATTCTTTAACAAAAAAATTAAAAATTCAATTCATTTTACGAAATATGAAGTTTCAGAATAACTCAAATAACAAATTGCATAGTTGCTAATTAAGAATATCATAACAATGAATATCATTTGAACATTTTTTTTCTAAAAATAGTTAGATATATAACAAAATTTATATCTACATTTTCTATTGATTTTCATGTTTTAATTTATGCTTCTCAAAACTATGAGACTTTTATATTTTGCTATTTAAAAAGCACTTTTATCTTTTAAATAGAAAAATTTAAAAAGCACATTTATCTACTAATAATGTTTATGGATTATTTACTTTAAGGGAGGTAATATTTATAGTTTGATAAAAAAAAATTAATGTGAATTTTCAATTGTTTGAAAATTAAGACAAGTAGTTAATTTGTATCTTATGATTGTAGACATTGAAATTTTGCGGACTCTACAAGACGTGTTCAATTTGAATTGGGATTCTAGAAGGTGTGTTCAGTTTCAATTAGAATTCTTGGAGGCTACTCAACCCTAAACCCTAGTTTATGCCTATATAAAGGGTACTAAATTCCCTTAAAAGACATCTCAAAGATCCCATAAACTCTTGGGTACTTTTAAAGAGATCGAAGATCTCGAATATTCATTGTACCCGCAATCTTGATAAGTAAAATTATGTTTCTTCTTATTTTTTTGTGATTGTAATTTATTTTAAAAATTTGTTGCAAACAAATTGGCACGCCCAGTGGGACCAAATCTGCCCTTCATCTCTTCTCTCTTAAATCAAATATGAAAATCTGAAGCTGAAAAGGTGGAATAATGAGTAATTCAAGCCTCGTCTTTGAGTTTCATCGAGTTTACACTCCGACAAGCCTTGAAGCAGGGGGCATTTGTAGACATTGAAATTTTGCGGACTCTACAAGACGTGTTCAATTCGAATTGGGACTCTAGAAGGTGTGTTCAGTTTCAATTAGAATTTTTGGAGGCTACTCAACCTTAAACCCTAGTTTATGCCTATATAAAGGGTACTAAATTCCCTTAAAAGGCATCTCAAAGATCCCATAAACTCTTGGGTATTTTTAAAAAGATTGAAGATCTCGAATATTCCACAAATTGATGGAATTTTCATATAGAGGTCAAATCTAAATTATCCTAGTTCAAGAAATACACCACTAACGGCCCTCGAATCATGGATAAATCTTGGGAGAGTAGAATCAAGGGATCAACATAATTGTACCCGCAACCTTGATAAATAAAATTATGTTTCTTCTTATTTTTTTGTGATTGTAATTTATTTTCTGTCACTTTGAAATTTGTTGCAAACAAATTGGCACGCCCAGTGGGACCAAATCTGCCCTTCATCTCTTCTCTCTTAAATCAAATATGAAAATTTGAAGCTGCAAATGTGGAATAATGAGTAATTCAAGCCTCGTCTTTGAGTTTCATCGAGTTTACACTCCGACAAGCCTTGAAGCAGGGGACATTTGTAGACATTGAAATTTTGCGGACTCTACAAGACGTGTTCAATTCGAATTGGGACTCTAGAAGGTGTGTTCAGATTCAATTAGAATTCTTGAAGGCTACTCAACCCCTAAACCCTAGTTTATGCCTATATAAAGGGTACTAAATTCCCTTAAAAGGCATCTCAAAGATCCCATAAACTCTTGGGTATTTTTAAATAGATCGAAGATCTTGAATATTCCACAAATTGATGGAATATTCATATAGAGGTCAAATCTAAATCATCCTAGTTCAAGAAATACGCCACTAACGACCCTCAAATCATGGATAAATCATCTTAGGAGAGTAGTATCAAGGGATCAACAGAATTGTACCCACAATCTTGATAAATAAAATTATGTTTCTTCTTATTTTTTTGTGATTGTAATTTATTTTCTGTCACTTTAAAATTTGTTGCAAACAATGATAACTTTAAAATTATTATATTATCTATACTTATTTTTCGGTAAACAATTTTATTATTTACCAAGTAAACTTTACAACTTTACAACTCATACATGGTCCCCTAATTAAAAACATGTCCTATCTAACAAGTTAGATGCAATTTATTTTTTGTTTAAAAAAATCATTTTCTATTTGAGATTTGACTATAACATGTACACACATGACACATACAGGTGTAAAATCAATCAAGAATATAATTTATCAAATTATGAAATTAGAGAAATCTTACTTTTTCTAAACTACATTGTTGAGGGAAATATATTTTAAAAATACAAATCTGAACAACTTGAGATTTTTGGTCAAAAAAGGAAAAGTCAACAAATATTTGTTCCCGTCCATTTTCATTTTTATAATTAAAAGAAATAGTGTACGTGTTCGAAGAGTAAGATGTCATTTGACTTACATGTTCAACTATATTTTTCCGTCTCAAATTAATATTTATGTTTTATTTTATGAGAGTCAAATAAAATTGGTCTTCAAAGTATATTGATATACTATAAAAATTTAAATTTTATGATTTTAAATATATTACAAAAAATTTACCAAAAATATAAATATTTTTTCAAATGAATTAAAAAATATAATAAACAAATTAAACTAAGTCAAATTTCGATCTTAAAGATGGCTTATAATTATAAAATACACTTAAATCTAATTATAAAAAATGTGTAGATATTCTCCATTTTGTCTGCACGATTAAGGTTTTAAGTAAATATAATGTACAGCGATAATATAATTAATTTTTGTCACTTTCTCATCTGCAGCCAAGTCAACTATTTATAAATCACCAATCATAATGCGAAACATTTGCCTAACATGGATCTATGATTTCTTCGTTATCTCGTCTCAGATTATCTATCGTAATTTTATCATAAATATAATTATCTTTATTTACATTTTAGAAGTTTTAAGAAAAGAATAGTTAATTTTTTCATTTAATCCTTAATAATAACTATTTTTGAAAATTACAAATATTTTAACTATGAGATGATATTACGATTGTTCAAATATTAATAAGGAACATAATATATATATTTTTAAAGTCTTAACTTGTGTTTCTTAGAAGCGTGTAAAATAAATTACAACAAATGATTTACGACAGAAGGAATATTATAAAATATATATGTATGTCAAAATTATGCAGTATTTATATCAAACAAACAATTTAGCTTTAGAAAATAAAATTTTAATAAGCTACAAATAGTGATAAATAGGTATGGCAATTGGCAATGACACGAGACATATTTAATAAATTAAATTACAACTAAATTAGACCAATTTTTTTTTTTTAACGAAAAGAAAACAAACTTTTTTGTTTAATGATATATACATTGTATACTTAAATTCTTAGCTAGTTTGGGGAAACATTAAATTTTCAATAAAAACTCCAATTAATATAATTAATAGATGTAGATTTGGTCTTTGGGCTCTAATTAAATGGAGATGCTTATTTCTATGGTGTTAGGGTAGATATAGAAAATAAATAAAAACTCCATTTGGTGGAGATTAATTGAGGGTTAATTAAGAGAAATTCAAACAATGAAACTTTGCCAACTATGTACATTTTTATTTTATTCAAATAGTACACTCGAACCTTTTTATAAATCATTGTTTATTTGTATATAATAGGAAATGTTATTATTAGAACATATAATCAGAGGCGGAGTTAGGTGGGGGTTCATGAGTTCGGACGAACTCACTAGCTTTTTCATAGACCCTATATTTATATTAGAAAATTAATTAAATATATATTTATCAACATGTGAACCCCTAAACAAAATTGATTTAGAACCCCCCAAACTCCTAACTTTGGCTCTGCCTCTGCACATAATAACAATCAGCTCCATGAAAAACGTAATTATTATAATAAAATATTGTTATCGATTGAAGATAATCACTATTATAAAGGTCAGATTGATTATATACCAGAAGTAACTTTCAAAATAAACAAATAATTTTTTCCTTCATTTATTTAACGTAATGTAAACACCTGGTGCGAATAAGTATGAATCAATAAGACCATTTTCTCCATCCCCTCACACCTGGCCTAATTAACACATCTACATAATTAGGTCTAGTGGTCTCCAACAACTCCCTCCTCCTCCTCCTCACATGCAAGGTTTATATAAATGGTACTCTATTCTATTACTTTTAATGAAAACTAGAGCAACACAACAACACACACAACAAAAATAGAAAAAAAAAATGGGAAGTTATTTAGAAGAGGGATTGTTAGTAAAAGAGAAATTATTAGAGGAAAATAATATTGAAGTTGTGTTGACAGATCAAGAAGTGAAATGGGATGTTATATGGATGGAAATAAAGAAGATTGGTTATTTGGCTGGGCCAATGGCATCAGTAACACTATCACAATATTTGTTACAAGTTATATCTATGATGATGGTTGGTCATTTAGGTCAACTTTACCTATCTAGCACTGCTATTGCTGTCTCTCTTGCTACTGTCACTGGCTTAACTCTTCTTGTATGTATATCCATCTCCTCCTTTTTTATTTCACGTTGTTCGGACTCTTCAAAAATTCATGTTGTTGTCATCGCATCTGTGTCTGATCTTTTAAAGATGCACTGTCTTTAAAGGATCTGACAGTACGTATCTTCTACTGACATTTTTAAAGAGTCTGAATAACATAGTACAAAACCATTATCTTTTGTGTTGAAGATATGATAATTGCTTCAAAAATTATGTTATGTATCTTATCTTTAAAAAATACACTATTTTTGAAGGATCTGATAGTACGTGTCTGATGACATTTTTGAAGAATCTGAGCAACATAGTGCAAAACCATTGTCTATGTGTTGAAGATATGATAAATAAGTAACAATTTCATTATTATTAATATTAATAATAAGATTAGTTAGATCAGATGGCAGGTTACACCATTCAACATATTAAACAATGCCTACTTGTGCTGGTTAATGAATCTATGGAGATGAATTTGAATTTAAATCATGAAGTTTTTTTATTTTTTGCTCTATCATTTATTTTTTCCAAAATAAAAGAGACAAAAAAAGAAGAAGAGGAGTTTGAAATATTCATATATTACTAAAATATGAAAGCAAAATAAAGTATCGCTATCAGGTAGCTGCCATATCATTAATGAGTACTTCATCCGTTTTAATTTGTTTGTCTAATTTTCTCTTGATACGAAATTTTAAAAAGTAAAAAGTATTTTTTTAATTTTTTTTTCATTTCAATGTAACTTGACGAAATAAAAATGACATTTAAATTTATAATCTTATACTAAAAATACGTAGAAATAATGTACTAAAAAGAAGCATCAACAGAGAAAAGGGCCCAAAAGATTTATGCTTTTGTTGTCTCCTGTTTCTTTGGCAGTTCCCACTATACATGAATCGTTTGGTAGCCGGTTAGGAACTAAGTTATTTATCTAAGTAATATCATATTCGGTAGCATATTATCATTCATTTGCTATGTATAAAATTTAATAAATAGAACATAAATAAAAAAAAAATTATACTAATACTGACATAACTCTTATACGCAGCCTAACGATCGATTATATAAAATTAAATTCAGCATAATAACGTTAGGTAGACAAACTTAAGATTTTTGTACGACGTGTTTATCAATTTGGTCATGGTCAAAACAATTGACAATAATTATCGGCTGCTTTTTTTTTTTTATAAAGTTCAAATACTTTTGTTTTTACACGTTATCCATGTTTAAATCTAGAAACAAATTCGTCCTAATTTGAACTAAATAAACAATTAAATCACCTAATTATTTGTTGTAACTTGTACATAGAGAGTACACAAATATAGTACTACTATTCTTTTTCCAATTTATTAGGTGGAGATTTGACTCTTTTACCCTTAATTATGTCATAGGGTGTAGTCTCTCTTGGTTGATTATTTAATCTATTTGTATGTTATTACCTCATGATTTAGATGTTTATAGTCTTGTCAAGAACAATTACTATAAAGGGTAAAATGGGAAAGAATAATTAATTTTGTGTTGAACTTGTAAAATGATAATAATTTAAGATAATTATTATTTGAGACGGAGTGAGTACTATATCTTTTTCAATTTCTGTTGTGCACTTTCTTTTTTGGTCTCTCCTAAAAAGAGCGCCATCTTCTCTTCCTCTTTTTCTTTTGGGTATCACACCGTTTGTTTGGTACCTGCATCGGTTTCCACTTCATCACAACTCTTATTGGTAAGAGAATCACATTTTTCTATATTTAGAAATAATTTAACTTAACAATCTTCATGCCACAAATAGGAGTAAGATCATATATCCACCTTCCCCAATTCCCACTTATGAAAATATACGCGGTATATTCTTGTTGATAGGAACAAATTTATGTGTAATTTATATGGCACGCAAGCCCGTGAACTTTCTTCACAACTAGATATTTTACGTACATATTTCTAGAATTGATCTAATACCACACTTCAAAAAGACTTGATGGTGCACTTAGTTAAAACTTAAAAGCTTAGTTATTTACCAATAGGATCAATTCCCACTTAATGTATTTTTGTTCTTTCAGCAGTGCACTCATATTATAGAAATCCTGGTTATTGCTGTTATATTCTTAATGAAATGACGTACAAATATCTAAACAAAATAAAATCTCTGTTTTGAGGGAAAAAAATATGTAATATCAAGTTGCATATCACATATACTTAGCTGAAAAAATCACTTGTAATTTTGCAGCTAGGAATGGCAAGTGCACTAGAAACACTATGTGGACAAGCATATGGAGCTAAACAATACAAGAAAATTGGAACACAAACATACACAGCTATCTTCTGTCTATTTATTGTTTGCATTCCCCTGTCCATGTTATGGATATACATAGGACGATTACTCGTATTCATCGGACAAGATCCTCAGATTTCACATGAAGCTGGAAGATTCATAATGTGTTTAATCCCAACTCTCTTTGGTAGTGCAGCTCTTCAGCCCCTCATTCGATATTATCTAATGCAAAGTATGATCTTTCCTTTAATCATAAGTTCATGTGTAACAATAGCTATTCATGTACCACTATGTTGGTTACTAGTTTTTCACACTGGCTTCAAGAATATTGGGGCTGCATTCGCAATGGACATATCCATTTGGTTAAATGTCACAATTCTCGCGTCATACATGAGGTTTTCCCCTGCTTGTGAGAAAACTCGTGTGCCAATTTCATCAGAGATTTTCTATGGAACGAAAGAGTTCTTTCGTTTTGCTATCCCTTCAGCTGTCATGATATGGTATGTTTCACTAGTTACCAAAACTTATTGACTAATTGTTAGACAATTGTATAATGTGTTTCTTTGATGTAGTCTTGAAGGATGGTCATTCGAGTTCATTGTGTTGTTATCCGGGCTATTGCCAAATCCTGAGCTTGAAACTTCAGTGCTATCTGTATGGTAAGTTTATCGATCACTGTAACAGTTTAAGCTTTTAGATGAAACAGACTGTAATAAGTTCGTTCTCTGACTTTCTTCTTGTGACATTCTGTTTTACAGCCTCAACACTATTGCTACACTTTATTCAATTCCATATGGTCTTTCTAGTGCTGTAAGGTATGAACTTATAAGATTCTAATGGTATGTTATATTTGAGCATTGAGGTTCTAAGTTCTAACGTTTCGTTTAATTATCAGCACGAGAGTTTCCAACGAGTTAGGAGCTGGAAATTCACAAAGAGCGCGTATTTCTGTTTTCACAGTGATGCTCCTTACAGTAATGGAGGCTATACTAATAAGCGCGACTCTATTTGGTTGTCGAAACATTTTTGGTTTCATTTACAGTAGTGAGATGGAAGTTGTGAACTATGTAGCAAAGATTGCTCCACTTCTTTCATTATCTGTCATAATGGATGCCTTACAAGCTTCTCTTTCAGGTTAGACATTTTACTAATCATCTCTCTATGTAGTACTTTTAATGTTTTATTTGCACTCTTAATCTCTCTCTCTCCTGAGCAATTCACGTATCACTTGAATAGTAGTAGTATGAAACTTTAAGAAAAGGCGAGTTGAGAAAAGAAGGATCCGTTTGAAGAGTTTATGTTGTGTTGCTAGTTGCTAGGGAAAATGCAATATGAAAGAGTCCTTTAGAATATGAATGAGATGAAAAAAAAATGTTATGATGAGGCTCGAGTAGAAGAAGGGGTACTTGAACAGATGATCGTCTCAGACTAGTGAAGATTAGAATTGAGTTGGTGCAAAATGTGGTTTCTATATATAATATATTGTTAATGTGGATTGATTCATTTTTATTTTTTATTTTTTTGTAGGTGTTGCTAGGGGGTGTGGTTGGCAACATATTGGAGCCTATGTCAATCTTGCTTCATTTTACCTATTTGGAATTCCTATAGCTCTTTTATTGGGTTTTTGGTTAGAACTTAGGGGAAAAGGTCTATGGATTGGCATATTATGTGGTGCAACACTTCAAACTATTCTCCTTTCTATCATTACAAGCTTCACTAATTGGAAAAAACAGGTACTTTTCCACCTTCGTTAGAAAATTATTCTGTATAGATAGGTCAAACATTTTTTTTTTTATAAATACATATTAAATCATGAACATTCTTGACGAAATTCCCGACTTGCCATGCACCATGATTGCTAAGTCTTATGTGTTGATTTCATTTAACAGGCAGAAATGGCAAAGGAGAGGCTTCTTGAGCTAAAATGAGTTTACAACAACATGATGGGGTAAAAAAGATTAGAAAAAAGAGAGCTCAATTTTGACAATTTATATTTTGGAGATTGTACCTAATATTTGTTGTGTGGTCATCAAGTTTATATCTTCAAGCTAGTGTGATCTTCTACAAGTAATATGGTCAATCACATCTTTATAGAGTACAACTTATAATTTATTTTATTTGTATAATCACAAAATTGTGTCTTGAAGTGTGAAGGTCTACAAGTAATAAATCTTTTAATGTAGATTTGTATCTAGATGTATCACTTGTGTGGTCACCAAATTTCATTATTGAAGAGTGAGATTTTTTAAGATTGATATGGGATTTGTCCTTGTTTGTATACTCACCAATTTGCACATGACAAGTAATATGTATTGGCCTCATTTATGTTAGATTCTACTTAAATTTGTTCATCCACTACTCAATTTGAGTCTTTAATTATTAGGGTATGTAATTCGAATTTCTTAAGTTCGTATTTTTTTTTGTAAACACAAAAATCTCATGTGTTGTGAAAATTATTGTAAAATTTTTAATTCTTTTATAATCTTATCAAATGAGCAAATCATAGTTCACAAACAAGATATTAAAAATATCCTAAGGCGCCGCATTGATAAATAATAGCTCTATGTTCCTTTTATAAATAAATATTTGCGATTACAAAACTTTCAAATATACATAATTTCATAAAGTTTCACTAGTCAATAATAGTAGTAAATAGTTTTTTTTTAATTGATGGTTTTTTTTTACAAAATATAAACCTGTAACTCAAGTTTTACCTTTAATATTTTTTTTTTGTGTAATCACGATTTAGAATTTCAAGTCATACTTTTTGGAGAATATGAGATTTGAAATCAATCACGATCCTGTATATCCAAACACTGTTATGAAATTATGACTCTAAATAACACCTACTTCTATGTGTTAAAAAATTCAAAAAAAATATAAATAAATAATACATTTCAAATCTAGATATTAATACTTGAGATCACAATCTTAGAATTTTGGCCTACAAAAATAAATTGTCCATGGAAGAATCAAGAATGAGTTGTTCTCTTATCTTTTCAATTTGCTGCTCAACAGTATCATCACGTTCATCCTCAAGGTCAACATAAACGTCTTTTCTCTAGATGTATCGTCAACGATAATAACATATTCAGTACAATTTTATAAGTTAAATCAGATGAAAGTAAAATATACGTAGACTATATTTATATTCTTATAAGGTAGAAAAACAATATGCGATAGACTATCAACTTAATTCTATAATAACATACTCGCTATAATTTTATAAGTTAGATCGGATGAAAGTAAGATATATTTAGACTATATCTATATTCATACAAGGTAGAAAAACAATTTTCGATAAACTATCAACTTAATTCTAGATGCATCACCAACAATAATAACATACTCACTACAATTTTATAAGCTAGATCAGATGAAAGTAAAATATACGTAGATTATATTTGTATTCTCATAAGGTAGAAAGGTAATTTTCGATAGACTATCAACTTAATTCTAGATGCATCTCCAACGATAATAACATACTCACTACAATTTTATAAGTTAGATCAGATGAAAGTAAGATATATGTAGACAATATTTGTATTCTCACAAGGTAGAAAGATAATTTTCGATAGACTATCAACTTATATAATTTTAGATGCATCACCATCGATAATAACATACTCACTACAATTTTATAAGTTAGATCAAACGAAAGTAAAATATATGCGGACTATATTAATTTTCTTATGAGATAGAAAAATAATTTTCGATAGACCGTAAACATAATTCTGGATGCATCATAAGAAGACCAAAACTTTAGTTTAAGGTCCACTTAATTAATTTAAGAGGGGAGAAGAATTAGAAGTGTTTTTTTTACTATTTATCTGTCTCACTTATTCTTTCATACATAATATTAGTTACAGTATTTCTTTTGCAATAAGAAGTTTCGTAACTATATGTTTTTTGTATTTTGATTATTGTATTTGTTGTGATTATTAATATCGTTCAGGATTTTACTTAGTTATGGCTTCTTCATTTCCGTTATTTCTTTTGTTGTATTGCTTTATATTGTTTTTTTTTCTTGATGAGATTATACAAAATATTCTACCTATTTTAATGTAATTCGTGATTTTGTTTTTTACATTGTTGTTAAATAAATTCAAGGTGAGGTGTCAAAAAGTATATGTTATTTGTGGATGACAGTCCGATTAATGAGATTTGCGATGGAGCTAACGTCAAGTGGAAAGTTTGGAAACAAACCCTGTAGTTTAAAGTATTCAAGTTGAGCAACACCAAGACTGAATACTTGAAGTGCATGTTCAATGACGTAATACATCAGACGGGTGTGAAAGTGAGACTTGATACATAAGTCATTTAAAAGGGAGGAAGTTTCAACTATTTTGAATCTATTATAAAAAAAAAAAAAAAAAAAAAGGGGAGATAAACAAGGACGTCACTCAATGTATTGGTGTAGAATGGATGAAATTGAGACTCGCTTCTAGAGAATTGTGTAATAAGAAAATGTCATTAAGGCAAGTTCTACATACTATTAGTTAAAACAACTATGTTGTATGGAAAGGAAGGTTGGCCACTCAAAAACTCACGTTCAAAACTTGAAAGTTGCGAAAATGAGGATGTTGCGATGGATGTGTGGGCAAAGGACAAACTAGGGAGATAGGATTAGAAGTAAGGATATTTGTAAAACGACTTCGGAGGAGGACAAGATGTGAAAAATGAGATTGAGATCATTCCAATATATTAACAAGGGATGTATGAATCCCGCAAGGTGGAGGTGTAAGAAGTTGACTTTCTATAGATGGTTTCACAAAAGGCAGGGTAAATCAAAGAAATATTGAATAGAGGTGATTAGATAGGACATGATGCAATTCCAACTTACCAAAGACATAACTTTAGGTAAGAAGTTATGAAAGACACAAATTAGGGTAGAACGAAATCCGCTCATACTAGCACTTGTAATATTGCTCCTATAGTTTCTTGTCCTTCAATTTCTATAGACTATGGGTATTGTTTCTCAAGTCAACCACAAGAAAAATAGTAGTGAGTGCACTCCCCTTGATGGTAGACTAGAGCTATGTTAGCTTGAAAACCACTAATATTAACAGCATCTACTTTCAAGAAGCACTGTCAAAGATGCTAGATGTATCATACCTCATGCAAGAAAACATAGTCTGAACTCTCTTTGTTCCAAATTAACTGTGCTTCCTATTGGTCAAGGCAGTTCTCAGAAACTTGTACCACCCATAGACTCGATGATCTTCGAGAGAACAATAGCCCTGGAGGGGGAAATGAGGTAAGAAGTGGAGGAAGAAAGAGATAAAAACTCTACTCGTAAGCATGATTTACGAGTTTCTAAGAACTTTTGAGAGCCATGCAAAGTAGACACAATTTGGATGGGAATAATAAAGTCCAACTGCAATGAGGAGAGGGTAAATTTCGAGTACCTGGATATAGAACTGAAATTGCAAAACTTTCAAGTTACAACATACACTCTGTAAAAAAATTATTTAGGAAAGAACCTGCAAACTGAGGCAGCACAAACAAGGCATTTACCAACCTGTGACCTAGTGATAAAGAATTGTGGTTCACTATATTTTCAACTGTAATACCTAAACTAGGAAGAAAACATGTACAGTTAAAAGGTAATTGGTATTTACAAGAGGGTTGGTTACCCGAAATAACACAAAGGAATAAAGAATGGAGTTACTGCAGAAACTCATTGCTGTTTTTTCCTCATTGTACGATGTAATTGCCATGACCATGCAGCCAAACATAACACAAGGCCAACGCTAGTGCATGTCCAGAAAATTACTAACCAATTGGGCATGGGGTCAGGAAACAATCCTGAAGGATAGCAGAAAAAGATGAGATTAACTGTTAATACACAAATTGATAAGACACCAAAATGAGGAACTAAGAATAGAGTGGAGTACTGACCATGTCCGAACTTGACGCAGATTAAGAGTTCAACAATGCAAATAGCTAGTGAAAGCCAGCAATATGCTCCCACCTTTTTTACGGGTGTCCTGCGTATAATTGTGGAGTATTGGGGGGAAAAGTGAAGTCACGTTAAAAACAGAATTTGGGAAATGGAAGAAAAATATAGTGCAATTCATAATTCTTGTAATAAAATAGGTAGGAGATACCTGTCCTGTAGGTAAGTGTTGTACTCCCGAATTGTTGGTATTGCAAGTAGCCACCACAGAACCAACCTATACACTATCAAAGGGTTTCTAGGAGGAATCCAAAGACAGAACTTCAAAAAGAATGTATTCAATTCCACAGTCAAGAAAATAACACAGAGAGTGAGAACTTGAAGGAATCGCCAGGGACCAAGGAGGGGACGCCATTCATCTTTATCCCAATGTGCAGGTGTAAATTGGCCAAGTGTTCGCTTGACCTACAAAACCCAAAAGAAGATAAAAATGTCGAACAATAAACTGTTCATATGACTGTCAAACTATAACTTTCACATTCTTCCTAGGTTTCAAAAATCTGTAGTGCTTAAGTCAAATATAGAATATGCCAGAAGAGAGATTTAGTTTACAAACACCGACTCCACAATAACCAACTCAGATACTCTCTAGTGTCAGGGTTGTGCCAGAAGCTACAAGTACCCAACTAGAATTACTAGCACAGTTATGTCAAGATCTTCCAATCAACTACTACATCTCAGATCCAAACTATTTGGTGAATGAATTAGAAGTCCAGAACATAGAGTAACTGGATGAGGCATTGTCGCAGATATTGATCCAGAATCTAACTAAAAGAATTTGAAAGCAAAAGTACAGCTCAATATGCGCATAACATCCTGCAGAGAGCTATACAATAAAATTCAATCCTCTTTCTATGGAGGTTAAGTCGAGTCATAACTATATCTCACTTAAGATATTCTATGCAGTATGATTAAATAATGACCAATAATTGAGGTTTTCATGATTCCTCACTGGTTTGAGAAAGATGGACACATAAAGCAAACACCTGATAACAACAGATTTTCCCGGAATAATTTGTATTCTACCTCACGATAATCACCTACCCTTTAGAAGGTGATATATTTCCATTATATTAGTAGTTAACAATCAGGGCTGATTCCCGCAGGAATAAAGCAGGATAATTACAGGGTGAAGAGGCTATCAGCAACAACAATTTCTATCAAACTGAATGTAAACATCTCTCACAACCATTTGACTCTTCTACAAGCAGAAATGAACACTAGTTGCAATTACGGAGTTCAAACTCCACATGAGACATTTATCAACAAACTACTCACATGTTGTGGCATTACCATGTCTCCACACAAAAAACATTAAATATATAATGTCAATTATCTTTATGTGTAGAGAAAGAAGAACATGCAAACAAGAAAATCCAGTAACAGCCAAACCAGACAGACTATTAAAATCAATGTATACAGTTGAAGAGACAGACCTTGCCCATAATATTTGGCTGCCGGCTTATACCAACCCACTCATATGTTCTTCCATCAAAATATCGAACAGTACGCATTCCTGCCAAGATGCCTAAAGAGAACCAAAAAAGTAAAGAACAAGACAAAAGAAAACATAACAGGCATACCATAGATAGATAGCTATGCAGAGCATAAAGTTAATAATTGTTTCTTGTGTAACCACCCCTTGTAATTTTGCTTAACATGCAAGTATCATATTGACTCATGTTAGCATGACAACATCTACGAAGCCTGGACACCATCAACTGGCATCTCAATTTTTTTAAAAAAATTATTTCTCTCAAATCTTCAGATTGGTTTCTGAAATTTGGCTACATGAAAGACACCAGATGTGCCAATTGATCCCTAATTCAAACATTATCTATAATATAATCATCAAAGTAAATTATTTAAATGTCATCATTGTTCAGATGTAACTTGATCTTTATGGCTTGTTTGTATAGCTATCAACGTTTCTGATAGTATATATGTTTTCTACTACACTACACAGTCCACACACACAACAATGTATAATATATTATCTACAGCAATACACACACAACAACACATGCATACTTTGTTATATAGCAACAGTAGCACACACAACACATGTATATACAACACTAGCACACACAACACATGTACAGTTAAATTTAAATCATCCTTAAATTGAGTCATGTCCCAAATACTTCCAGAACTTCTGTATAGTAAATACCCACTTCCGTCTCATACCAAACATACATTTCCGTGACACAATTACTAACATAATTCATCCCTCATACTAGACATCATTCACAAAAAGCCATTACCTCAATAATTTTTTGTAAACAACAATAATTCATGTTCATCAGCTATTAAAAGAATTTCAGCCCAAATAGCATTCCAATCTATGACCCACAATGTACAATAAAGGACTGCACACACATAATAATGTAGATATTTAACTCAGCTTTCAAATTTTGCTCACAGGAGTACTTCAAGAAAACAAATGTGATATATTCTCCATCTTGTGACTATTTTTTGCCAACCAAGATGGAAAGATCTTTTCTTTTTAGATGAAGTAATGGCAAGATCTTTTACCTCATCTTCAAAACTATCCCTAAATTGATTCATGTCCTAAAAAAATTTGGAACTTCCATATAGTAGATGCAGATGTCCACCTCCATCTCATTCCCAGCACTGGAATCCATTGTCCATGACACATTCACTAACATAACTTCATTCCTAATATAGAGATCATTCACAATGCCATTACATTGGTGATCTTTTCTAAGCAACGGTAATTCATAATCATCTTCTATTAAACTAATTCTGATCCAAGTACAAATTTAAACTTATGACTCCTGATGTAGCTATGTACAAGAAAAAGACTGCATACACGTGATAACATAGCTATTTAGCTCAGCCTTCATATTTTGCTTTGCCTCAGATAAGACACAGGAGCACTCTAAGAAACAAATGTGAAATATGCGCCTTCTCATGACTATTCTTCTACCAACCAAAGTCTCATTACCACATTATGCTAACTATTTTTACTGCAGTGAATACCAGAGTACCTTACATATCCTTTGTTGGCCAAAGACCAGTTAAGATACGCTAAACCGGAAGCTACATAGATGCCTCGACAACCAACAAACAGATAACTGTAAGACTTAACAAATCCCCTGTTAGGTTGATGCACAAAATTAGGCTTTCTTCACCATAATAACCCTTCTTCATTGCAGCCAGAGCTGCAGAATAAAGTTAAACTCTTCCAGTTGAGAAACTACCCATCTCTCCATCGACTCTCAGTTTTTCATAACATCACTCCTCCACATTTGACCTACGCGCATTACAAGCTGCCTTTACAGTCTAAAGAGATATCAACTGATGGACAAACAATTTCAGTTTCTACCATTTTGGCCTAGTAGATAATCAGATTTAATACTGACAGCCTTCCAAATTAGGGAGGAAGAATGAGATGGAGATAGGTGAATGTAGAAAGAGTTGCATGATCCAAACAGTGCAGGAATCAACTGAGTCCCAATCAACTTACAACAGAAAAATAGTGAGAGCGAAAGGGGGCAATATGGAACATGTGCTGATAGACTTTAACAATCTAAAGGTACTTCATACATTTTGGCAAAATTAGCCCCAAAAATGGAACCACTGCAAATAGAAGCATAAGTGCATAACTAATCCCCAGTGATTTGGTATAAGAGGGTGGAATTGAAGCACCAACCAAATAGAACATCATGCTATGTTAATGTATGTAACAGTATAGTGGAGCGATAAATAATCATCAGATAAATAATGGAGCATATGACATAAATTGACATAAGCATGTCCAAATATGTCTATATCATAAATACCCAAGAAAATGGCTTAAAGTTTCTCACCAAACCAGTTGCAAATGAATATATCCAGAATAATGCTGTCCCACCAGCACTCATTAAAGTTTGGTAACATGTGGCGGAAAGTAAGCTGAAACATAGCAGTGTAAAGATAAGTTATAACAAATGAAATAATCAGTTAACCACTTGCCTAAAATGGTTATATCTAAAAATGAATGGCCACTGCTTAAAGCACTTGAAAGACGCCATAAAGGATCTGACCTCCATCAACTCGAACCCAATAGATAAGACCCATAAAAGAGGCTGATTACGTATCATGATGGCCTTGCCCCACCACCCTAAGACATGAGCTAGAACGAACTCATCGAACAATGTGTCCTACAAAGCAATACACCACTCAGAGAGATCTCAAAGGCCAACTATTACTTTTAGCAGTCTCAATCAATAATGAAAGACAAAACTCATGAAGAAAATAAATTGAAGAGGTAAAAAGAGTGCAAGGAAAAATCTTACATAAACATTCTTAAACCTGTTTGTGGGATTTTCAGGTACATAGAGTCTGCAATCAGCACCATAAGATTTTTCAGGAAGTTCTGCATAGCAAGTCAAATCAGTCTTAGCTATGCTACAAAGCAAAACATATGAACAGAACAGACCTGCATGAACGAACCACGGAAATTTTCTACAAGGAGTAGCCAAAATCCTTACCAATGCCAAGATCAGGATGAAGAAATGTCATAAACTGGCGAGCATCATCGCGCCTCTGAGAAAATAAAGGAACAGAGTTTTCATATTCAGAATATAATTTAATGGCTGCAATAACACATGAACAAATATCATAAGAAAACACAGATGTAAGAAACTATAGATACTGGCTCAGTAACATGAAGGTAAGAAAACACAACTCTTCTTACCAACCTACCTGAAAAAGTAGAAATGTCAAAGCAACAAGATAAATCACAGCCATTCCATGAACCAGGCGCCAAATCGCAGGATGTGGTCTAATAAGTACCCTGTATGATAGAACTAAAGTATTAAGTGGGTAGAATATTATTGCCACAAACTCCACATAAGTTCACAAGGAGGAAAAAAGGTGAATTGTCAACTACACATTCAAAACCAGAGAGTTTAGTTTATAATTAATTGGTTAAAAACTTCCAACTTCAATTTCAAAGATGAAATGTAAATTTAAGAACACGACTTCCTGAACTCGCCTAATTGAGAAGTGAGTAAAAGAAACTCCATAAAGAATCCCATAAAAATGAATAGAGAATATCACCTACTCCTGTATCTGAATTTGGTGGGATAAATCCTTACTGCTCACATAGTGTACAATATACAGACATTTATACCAGTAACCACTAACTCCTTTTTTAAGGCAAGAAACACCCAACATTCTAACACAAAAATACCCAAAAATATGAACTTGTTCATTTTAGACAAACAAAATGTGGAAACAACTTACGTTGAAGGGGCTTGCAGCAAAGAGTAAGCAAGATAAACAGCAACCATTGCCCAAATGCCCCTAACAGATGAAAAACAAATTACTTACATCAATTTCTTGTGCATAATTAAAAAAATGATTGGATAAACAACATGCTTAAAATGTACACCTTTTCACAGAAGTAGTAACATCACTGGAGGAAGTACTTTGCGGTTCAAGAGCTCCACTTGCCCAGCTGCAATAACGATGACACAAGCAAGTCAGAACATACAAATATTAACTTCATGTCCAACACAAAATCATATTAGCTTTAACAATTTTGGAAAATTTAGGAAACAGTGAACAAGAAAGGACAGGATTCATAGACCAAGTGTATTACATTCTTCGGCTGTAACACAATAGGACTCAATAAAACCTCAGAACAAGAGGTAAGAGGGTAAGGTTTAATCTTTTCCACAATTTTGGTAAATAAAGAGAGTTAAATATGCAAACGCAACCTTCTAGTTTCCTCAAAGAAGGGAATTGCCAGATGCCCACTTATCAAAGAAATGGAAGAAGTTAATAATTTTTTCGTTTGTCTTTGACATGCCATATGCTGTGCTCAGGAGGTCAGAATGATTTAAGTACCAAGAACTACACTAAAAGAAGTAGAAATAAACAACAGTATCAATAAAGTGAACAGATCCCTGAAAATTTGGACTTACGGAATGAAAATTGGCAATCAGAATTCAGAAACCAAGGACAACCAGAAGATGACTCAACTAGTCAACTATATCCACTATGAATCTTTTTATGAAAAACTTGATAGACTTATTCAGATATTCTCTTTCCCTATTCTGCATTGAATGGGAATAGGGTAAAGTCAACTGTTATAATTGAGAAACAATGAGACCCCAGGTTCCATTTTCTATACAAACTTCCAGCTCAAATACTGATATATAATTATGAAGATGAGTGGAACGCCAAAAAGGTAAGTGAGGTCAGTAACAGAAGCAGCAATACAAAGACAAATAATTGCATGGCTACCAACAGATCTTAGGGAATTCAAACTGTAAGCAATGCAGGTAAAGTTAATGTGGAAAATGTGGAGCATTAATACTACTAGATCCTACTTAAGATCATAAAGAAGAAGTTCTGAGGGGCAAGCTAGCTACTTTTATTACTAAATAGGTCCCCTGCTGAACAGTAATAATCACATAATTAGCAGAAATTTGGATCAACAGACTGCATATAAGTTTTGTTTGTCACAGACATGTTACCCTCAAAATTCATTTGAGCAGGGGACTCTTTCTTTATGGATTATAAGTGCTCTGTCCAGACAAATGGCGGGTTTTAAAGAGCAGGGCTGCTAGTATATGGTTTGCTTTTCTTCAATCACTTCTTTATTTCTCCTTCATATTTGACAAAAGAATTAGGACAACGAATCTAGATTGAGAGGTGAAACCCAGGAACAGAAGTGGTTGCATTTCCATTTCATGAGAAATTATAGGCTCCAAAGCAAGCCCTCAGATAAGAGGATAGAAAATAAATAAGCATCAAAATTTTATAGTTCAATTTCTTGCTGCATTAATATTCAAAAAAGTTAGGCACGGCATGCAGATAATTAAACTTGATGAAACAGGATTCAAGATGGACCTTAGGGAGAACCAGCAAAGACTAAACAAAAATAAGAAACCTTTTAAGAGCTTCATTGGAGTCTGAAAAAGTAGCCACAAGAAAGAACTAATACCTATAATTTATAAACAATGGTTTATAAAGCCTGTTAACTAAGCAACTTACATTAGGAAACATGCACCAATAAGCAACAATGTAATAGTACGAGGTTTGTATGCCCAAGCAGTCCATGGATCCAGCTCCTCATCTACATTCAGCGGGCTATGATTACCATTTTGAACGGTAACAAGATTCCTTTTGTTACCCTTTCTGTAACCATTAGGTTCCATATGCCTGGCCTCACAAATTCCTTCAGCCACTTCACTGCACACAAAAGATAAATCATTCCAGGATTACATGTCCATGTAGAAGAGTCCAGGTGCAGATAATGGTAAAGACAACAACACAGCAATAAACATCACAAGCAAAGGGCACCCCTATTGAGCTAGAGCACGTATCTACTTAATGCAGTGCAGAGTAATACCTTCCTAGACAATTACACAATCCAGAAAACATAGACTTAACAAACAAAGGTGAGGACAAAAGTGATTGGAAGAGGCAAAAAACTGAGAGAAAAAAAGAATCTCAAAGAACACAACAAAGTAAAGATAGGAATCCAAACAATCTTGCGTCTATCCAAATTTGATTAGTATGAGTTATAATAAAAACTACATTAGAAGTCCAACCCAAACAAAGGGGGAGAAATGAACATGGAACCTTTTGTTCCTATATCCTTTTGGCTTCTTCTGTTTATAACGCATAAAAATTAATCAGCAACCTCAAAATTAATGTAAATATTTTAAATTTTTTGTTATGTGAGTCCTTTTCTTCAGCTTCTCAGTCTTCAATAAAACAAGAATAGACTTAATGTAATCCATAAAGATAACAGCAAATATGCAAATGCAACACCCCCCCTCCTCCCACCATAAAACACAATACTTCAGTTTAATACAATAATCGAAAGAAATAATGAAATTGGCTATTACAGAAACATCACAATCATAACAGCAGCAAATCACTAATGTAAAAAAAAATGCATACGGTAAAGATATAGCACCTGGGCCTAACTACTAACTGACTCCATAAGTAAATTCTTCACTAAAACCACAAACAATTATCGATTTAATAATATCAATCTACTCTAATAAAATTCGACACTTTTAGCCAACATTTACAAATACAAAACTCCCTAGCAACAGAAAGATAGCAACTCAGCACTTAGTGTAAAGTAATGCTAGAGGGTGTCCAGATAGCAATAGAAAATCACAAATTGATGAAAATAATAATCACCCAAAATTCAACACTCTCTCACAAAGCAACTTAAAGGGTGCATGCCAATCACGACTTCCAAAAATGGCAACAAATATTTTAACGTAATGGCTAAAGTAAGATGAACCCAATATTCAGATACAACAGTAAATGCCAATAATACATGCATTAGTGATTTCTTCCCACTTGTCCTAGCCTTCATAGGGCAAAGTTACTCGGTACCTATTGCTGTTGCAGGTGGGAGGTGTTAGGCATATGAGGTGCACAAAAGCTGGTCAGCCACCACAGTTATCAATATATATATACACACTCACTGTATCTGACACATTTATTGTTTTGAGAGTCAAAAAAAAAAAAACTCAATCTTTCACTACGACTTCGTCAAATATTTCGTACACATTCGTAAAGCTTCAACATTTAATTCAACTAATCAATATTCCATTCAATACCCAAAACTACCCATAATTCATATTTGGGAATAAAAGTACAAACAAATATACTTATATAGAGATTAAAAACAGTTGAAATCTTACGCAGACATATCCTTAGTCGAACGATTGAATAAGCAGATGATTTATGGCCGTTGGATCAAACAAATGGGAGATGGGTTTTGTAGTTAATTGAGGAATTAATAGAGATATGGACGAATAATGAAGAAATGATACATACATATAGATATAGATATAGAGAGAGAGAGAAATCAATAAGGAAACCGAAAAGATAACTGGGTTTCTCTCTCTAAAAAGGTGAAGAAGAAGAAAGAGAGAGGGCTTTTTGGAGTTGTTCACAGAGGCAAAAAGGCGGTGAGAGAGAAAACAGAGAGAAAGTACAATGGTGGTCAATGGCAGATTTTCAATATTGGTTTTTTCATACAATGGAAATTCTCCCTCATTTGTACTCACATTTTTTAAAGTTTAAAATTTGAAGTTACGGTCGAAAACACGTCTAAACTATCTTATAAAACTCTGAGCTATTATTCAATAATTAGCAAAACACATTGGATGTTGATTAAACCATATATTTGTCTAGAAATGCTTATATACATATATAACGGTTCTATTTGCTGACTCATTAAAATTGACTTTTCTAAAATCTTTAACTCTCCTCTTTCAAGTCGAAGATTCCAATGTCATGCTAATTGCCAAAGACGAGATCACGACTAAAAAGGTGGAGAAGAAGACGGTGGGTGTCATGATTGGAATAAGTTAATTTATACTGTGATAGTTTTAACATTTAACCTTAACTTTTAATCTAGTACTCCCTCCGTCTCCTTTTAGTTGTTATCTTATACTTTTCAAAAGTCAATTTGACAAAATTTCAAAGTTAAATTAGATTACATTAATTTAATATTTTAAATTAAAAATTTCGATATTCAAAAGTTATACGAAAAGTACTATAAAATACAATTTCTTCTACATATCAATATAATAAAAAAATACACCATAAAATATACTCATAGTTCTTATCATTTGACTCTAAAAAAATAAATCATGACAAGTACATGACGAAATTTTTTAAACAAAAGAGAGAGTGTACACGCATCGTAAGAATTTAGCTGAGGTGTATTTTGCTAACTATTAGGTGATAGTTCGAATGGAAAACTCACACTCTCAATAATTCAAATATGAAACTCAAAAAATTAAAATAGCTTAAAAGTGCTTTTAATAAATTAAAGTAAGATTATATAAAAGTTAAAAAAATATATATAATTCATTTATAAGGACTTGTTAGTATGTCCATTGCCAAAATAAATAAAAATAGGCTAAGATTAGAGCTCTACATAACCTTATCATTACTGAAAACTATTTCAAGTCACCTTCTATAATTTTGATCAGTATCTTATTGTCATTAAATATATATCCTTAATTAGCGATAGAATCAAAATTTTTATTGAAAAAGTAACAACATATAATATAATAAACACAAAAAAAAAAAAAAAAAAAAAAACAACTTGAGCCAGGTCCAAAAACTTGACCTCCCAAGGATTTAAAGTTTTTGTAACCCCTCAATCGTTACACCAATTCTTTACCTCTGGTCAAAAAGTATCAAAAGGCAATGATTATGCGTGAGAGTAATTTTTTAATGAAGAAATGTCACTTGACATCCCTCGAATAAAGATAACTCTGACCCTATCTTTAATCATCTTAGAGTAAGCTACAAGAACTCCTTTAACTAGCCTCCAAATATCTCTAATATATCTCTCCGGACTTTATTGTAAACTTTTTCTAAATTTATTACAAATTATTATTTTGATGGATGACTACGCGTAAAAATTCCCTTTTTAAGATAGAAAGTTGGGTAGAATGGGGACAAAAGCAAATGAATGAAGTATTAAAAGCTTATATGTTTGTACATTTGAAAAAGAAAGATTCCAAACAGAAAGAGACAATATCTTATTCGTCAACTCACTGCTCAAGTGCTATCATCAATAATTGTTTTCGTGTTCATTTAAAATACTTTCATAAAGTCTCATTATTGATTTTTTCATTAATTTTATAATTAAAAAAAAAACCTACTTAATTATTCGATACGGTTATAAATTATATAAAATCATCGATTTTATTAAACAATAGAGATTTAGTAATTTATAGAAAAAATATAAGTATTAGTCAAGCTCTATTATTAATTAATTTTTTCTTAAGAATTCTACAAAATATCTTGTGACGACTAAATGAAGCTAGCATTTGGCCATAGTATTTGAGAAACATATTTCACTTTTTTAGAAAATATGATTTATACTCATAAGTTTTAAAAACTATCAAAACTAATCATAGGTTTGTTTTACAAGTCAGTTGGATCTTCGTTGCAACAAATATCAAGTAGTGTCCATGACATTAGAGCAATATGGTAGTTCGGAGTAAATGCAACAAGCATCATTTCATACATTGTGAAGTAGATAGAGCACATGACTTTGTTACCCTGAGCCGAGTGTTCATTATTTTCATCAATAATCATATCATCACGTTCATATTCACTGAATATTCTATCACTACTTTGGTGTTTACGTAAAAAATTATGTAATACGACCCAAACAACTACTATAGAGGGTGTTTTGTAAAAGATAAAAGTTTGGTGTAGAATTTAAATATTTAAAAGATCCCAAATAATGAAATTTGGCCCAAATACTAATTTTTTCTAGTATTTGGGAATTTGGATTATTTGTCAAAAATATTTGTCAAGTAATGACAAATTATATGGACAAACACTATTTGTCAAATTTCCCCCCAAATTTTACTTGAAAAATCTATGGCCAAACGAGTCCGAAAACGAAAGGAGTACTAAATCAATTTAATGATCGTAAAATGAGCTAAAGTGAAACTACTTATTTTGAGACAGAGGAAGTCGTTAATATTGTGCATTTGAACTGATCAAATTATTATTGATTAATTAATTAGTTTTTTTAGTCTTAAAACCTTTTCACCCACATATGTTGTTGAGATTTGAAAAATGTCAATTTTTTATTATTTTAGAGCACCCCATATTTGACATTAAATCAATCATGGCTTAGATTCAAACAACCTCACCTTTGATATGGTTTTTTTCAAAATTTTATTTTCTTATTGACCTATAGTTTGTAACTTATATACCTTTTGAATGAAATCACTTTACCAAAAAATTAAAAATAGACAAGATAGGGACTTTCTAGTTGAAGTGATCTACAACCTTCACTTTCAATTATAAAGAGAAGAACATATAGTCATATAGATGAAGGAAGAAGAGGTTTAGGTCACTTTTTGCCCATGTTTGTAGGAGAGGTCAATCTCAAATGAAGATATAATCGGGAGTTGTTCGGTGTGAGGTATAAGGTATAATAATTTCAGGATAAAATGTATGATTACTCTATCCTATATTTGGTTGGAGGTATTAGGTAGTCATGAAATTATTTATCCCGACATATATATATCATAGTGATGGAATAATTTATTCCAAAATAATTTATCGTGAGATAGTTAATCTCAAAATAATTTATTCTCAACCCAACCGAACGACCCCTTAACTATAGTCTATACTAGGGTTGTCAGCCTCAAAAAGATGCTTATCATACCCTATATAGTTGAATGTCTTACTTAATATTTCTTTTGATTTGATTGATAGAATTGGAGACAACAATATAAAGGACATAAAATGTTGCAAAAATTTGAAGCACGGAAAGACAATAAAGGGTGTAATGGAGTGATAAGTATTGTTCGAGTTCGAGTCTTCTTGAGTACAAAGTCGTCTTTGTTATGAAACATTTTACTAAATTCAGATTTAGTCGGGCTTCAAAATAAATATCGAACACTTTAAAAAAAAAAAAAAAACAACAAGGACCAGACTTTCCCTGGCTGTCTCAAACTCATATAGTCAGATTCCATTCAACTCAACATTATTAACCTAATCTAACAGCTAGATAAAATATCGAATTTCGAGGCATGTTTATTTTAATATTAAAAATAATAAAAATTCCTTGTCCTAATCGAAAAGAAATAAAATATACTTACTATTAAAATATTAAAAAGGAGGGTGGACCAGTTATTCCTATTCCATTAGTCTTAGTCCATATTAAACTTTTTAATAATTGAATTATGGGTACTTTGATCTTTTGCTTGGAATATTCACAAATTTATCAATATTATTAGTCATTCTATTGTTTGATTATTCATATATTATATTAAATTAGTTTCGACAATTATATAGTTCTATAATTAGTCAAAGATAGCATATTTACTACATGAAAAAAGTCCAAAATATAGACATTTCTATATAATTATTACTAGTCTCTCAAATAAATGACACCCTGTAGGCTAGTTGTTTCTAACTGAATCCCATATACTATATGGTAGCGGTATTTGGAGTGTCATAATTATTTTATTTTTGAATAGTAACACATTAAAATCTATATCTATTCGACTTAGATGGTGTTTGGATTAATTTAAAAATTGGTCAAACCTATTTTTAAGTCAGTTTTTGATTTCTAGAAGTGTTTGACAAATATAAAAAATAATTTAAAATAAGTTAGGAAGTGTTTGGCAAGGTAAAAAATAACTTAAAATAAGTTAGGAAGTGTTTGGCAAGGTAAAAAATAACTTAAAATAAGTTAGGAAGTGTTTGGCAAGGTAAAAAATAACTTAAAATAAGTTAGGAAGTGTTTGGCAAGGTAAAAAATAACTTAAAATAAGTCAAAAATCAAAAGTAGGTCTCCTCCTACTTTTTATTTTTTAACTTAAAAGTCATTTCAGTTTGACTTTTTTTTTTTGACTCAATCCAAACGGGTTCAATGTAACAACTTCTAGAAGTCTAAAATATATAACTAATTGTTATTAACCTTCCATAAACTTAACTTCAAGATTGACTTTTAAGATTTTAACTATATCTATTTAGGTAAGTTAATTAATGAATACCTTAAAAATCAGATTGTGCAATTAATTTGTTTATATATTTTAGTCAGATCAGTCAACAACTTACAATTATTTAATTATGTGATCTTATTACACATCTATAAATATAAGCCAAACACTCTTATTTTATATTCAGAGATAGAAACTCACTCTTATGTTTTTTTTTTGTACTAAAATATGCCTAGAAAGAGGGCACGTTTGACCACTAGTGATCTTGATGAGGAAAAGAGAAAAAAAATGCTAAATGAAAAATTAGCATCACTGTGTAAGAAAGCACACGAGCTGTCTATTCTGTGTGATGTAAAAGTTGGAATAATTTGTTCTATTCCAGAAAAAACCGATGTTTTTACTTGGCCATCTTTAATAGAGGCTCAGAACATAGTAAATGATTATTTAGCTTTTCCAGAACACAAGTTAGTTACACATAACGACTACCTTAAACCTATAGTGAAAAATCGAGAAAAATATATCAGGAAATTAGAGGAAATTACTGAGGAAAAGGAAATGAAGAACCTCTTCAATGAACTTTTTGAGGGAAAAGAACTCTTCAATGTTAGAGAAATAAAGGGTTTGTTGAAGTTAATTGCTACTAAGAGGGTTCAACTTGAACAAAGGAAGATACAACTTAATGAAGTTGTTGCTAATGACAACAATGTTGGACATCCTTAGAGTGTTGGTTGAGCATGTAATGCTTTTTATTTTTCTCATCGCTTATTTTGTCTTCTTGTCTTTTAGTTACATTTCCTAGTTACATGTTTGTTGCTTATTGTTCATCTTTTCATGTTATTTTCGTCATTTTAGGAATATATGAAAGATATTCTATTAAATCTAATTGAATTACTACAAAATAACTGCTAAATTGTTTTACATTTCCTTTTGAATGGGTGTAACTTTCGAAATTTGCTAATTCTTTATTTAAGTTACAGTTAAAGGTGAAACTGAAACATGTTGAATCATACATTACAAGGATAAAATATATATATATATATATATATAAAAAAAAATAAAAAATTAAGGGTCAAAATACTATTATCCCTTTATTTTATTTTTTTACTATTTGGTATTCAAAATTCACTATCCTAAATAATTAGAATTCATGTAGTAGAAAGTCTACTATGAGAATTTTTGTACTGATTTCCTATATATAAAAACATCATTCGAAATTTCAAAATCAAAGTTGAAAGAACCCTTACTATTCTAGTGCACCTTTTGAGATTTGTGGTTTTCAAGAGATACTGGACGGAGCCAACATAGGTTGCGGGACAGTAATAGGATAGTTTCACCCTTAATCAAAAGTATCAGATTTGAGCCCTTGGTATGGAAAAAATCTTGTTGGAAGCGTCACCCCTAAATGGACCCTACAATACATGATCTTGATTAAATTGAGGCTCCAATGCGAACTCTAAACACTGGGTGAGAAAAAAAAAAGAGATACGAGAGATGAAGGAGAAGTTGATTTACGTTAGCAACTTTACGTCCCCTTAAAAGGCAAGTTGTTTAGGCCAATCTTGAAATATTTAAGTCCCACATTGATGGGATGAGGAAATTATGAATTCCTCTTTTTATATGAACTTGATAATTTTTCTCTCATGAACTAGAAATTCATTTCTTTACATGGTATCAAAGTCAAACTCCTCCTACGCACCAGATGTTCAGTCCTAGACGTGAGACGGAATGTTGAATCCTATATCGGTCGGATGAGAACTTGCATTGGACACATGAAATTTTTTAAATATAAATGAATTAGAAGACAATTACATTGTCTATCAGTTGGAGCAACAATTCTATCAAAATTGGCTATGCTTTACCTTCTTATCTAAAATTTGGCCCAATTTTTATATGAACTTATTTTCAAAGAGTAGCCCAACAAGTCAAGAACACTAATTTCTTCCTGTGCATTACCCAAATACACATCTTATTTACCATAATCTATAAAATTTCCTACCATTTAAATAAAGTTCAAAAATCCCCTCTCGGATGCATCACTTCCTCTCGCTGATACATCCATTTTCACTGTCGAATACATCCCTCCCCTATGTATCTAGATCCTATCCCCTCTCGGATGCATCCCTCCCCTATGTATACGGATGTTCTATCCCCTCACAGATACATCGCTCCCCTATGTATCCGGATGTCCTATTCGCTCTCTGATACATTCCTCCCCTATGTATCCGGATGTCCAGCGATGTATCCGAAATCCATAAATTTTAAGGGACTTTAGTAATTTGAAAAAGAGTAGGAAAATGATGTAATCAACTCTTAACACTATAAATTTTATGTAAATTATACTTCTTTTTTTACACAAAAAAAATACTACAGTAAAACTCCACGTACAATAGTACAATTTCAAAATAATTTTCCTTTCCCTTAATTTTAAGCACACACTCTTTCAGCCTATCAGCAGTGCCGGAATAAGAGACTAGACTGGATGCTCTTGACCCAACTTGCAATTGCACGCACATACATTAAAATAGTTCTAAAAGTTTTCAAGATTCACAGTTATGACAAAGAGGGAGTTACTCGAATGATAAACAGTCCTCACTTTCAACCCTAAGATTGTGGGTTTGAGTCACCAAGAGAGCAAAAAGCTAGGAGCTCCTACGGAGGGGTTAAAAAAAGGATTCACATCTATTGCAGTAAAGTAATAATAATAATAAGTGTAGTCACTCGCATGCTCCGCGGATATTGCTCAAGGCTCTTGATTTGACTCTGCCTGTATTGATCATTGAGCAATCAAACAGCCCCGAGATGTAACCAAACGGGCAACGAACCACCAAGTAGAGGCATAGAAAAAGAAAATTCTAAGAACAGCCATTAATAGCAAAATAGAGTGATATTCTAAACCATTATTAATATATACAAAGGATAAAGATGAACTTAACCATTAAGTGCAACAATACCAGAGCATTTGATCTGCTTCGCAAAATATGAAGCATTTCCTAATCGCAAAGATATTGTAATTTCAGGTGCGTTGGCTCGACAAGCAGACTGAACAACTGCAAAGGCAAAAATTGGGACAAGTCAAAAGTAGCCAAGCCCATCCAACCTTGTCCCCCCTCCTCCCTCGGATTTAGCTTTACTTCCAGATTTCAGAGGCAGTCTATTTCGCTACTGAGCCCACTGCGTTTGTGAGACTTCAAAATCAGCCGTTCATGAGTTCCAGGATATCATATTCACATACATAGTAAAGCTGCCATCACAGATGCTCCTATGAACCCATCCCGAACAAAACCAAGGACGTGAGGCTGTCCCAAGCATCACGGATGCCAATTTTGTGATGTCCACTCTATGCCTTTTTGCTCTTTTTCAGAAACTGAGACATCTGCTCAATGTAATCAGGACCTGCACGGTGCCCTTCCAACAGCCACTCCAGAGCCTCAGCTGCTGCATCTTTTTCAGCTTGCTTTTTGTTGTTGCAAGGTCTTCCCATTATCTGCATTCCGTTGAACTCCACAGTTGCTCGAAACTGATTGTTATTGAGTTGCAATGACTTGTAGGTTGGTGTTGCATATCCTGCTCGATTCAGCAACGTCTGTAGCTGAGACTTAGCATTGTCACCTCCTGGACCACTTTCTATCCTTGATGTTGGAGCTGGTGGTGGTGCTCCAGTACAAGGCTTGGAAGGAAGTAAAATCTGATGACTAAAAACGAATCTGCCACCGCATTGATCCTCCGAGATAAGCAACCGTATTGCTGACAGAAGTTCATGATAACTATGTACATCCATCCTAGGATTCAGGAGCTGTACCATGTAGATTGTCAACTTTAGTTAAATATTATTTCAAAAAATTGTTAGCAAAGTCTCTGCTTCTTCAAACTTGACAAGGCACAAAACAGAATAGCATTCCATCTGTTGTGAACCAATCCTTTAGCAGAATTGACAATAAAGTGAGGTAGCAAACAATCACTTACTTTAGTGTGAATAAACTCATCAAGCTCTCTTCTTAGACTTCTGTACATTTCTGCTATAGTAGGGTTCAAAAAGAACTCTAAGTATCCACCCAACATTTTCAAGTGACCGTCCTATAAAAATGAAGTAAATGATTTCAATCAACGGAGAGAATATGTAAGCAGGTTAATTACACTTGGCATTAACCAGTACACAAATTTCTCCTTCGGGGTCTAGGATCAACAGAAGGCAAGATGGGGAGCTCACCACTTCCCCTTTTGAGATGGTGCCTCCAAATAGAAGCAGCACTGAGTCGGAGATAGCTGTAGAATCCCGTAGAAAGACACAGTTTACTTTGATCTTTTCATTGAACACCAGCCAAGGATATGGTATCCTGGAGTCCCGGGCATTAACAGAGTTCTTTGCATAACACCAGAAAGAGAGTAAGATCAATGGGACTTTTATTAAAGAAAACCAAAATATGCAGGTAGCATACTCACCGAGTGTAATAGCACCTGACCATCTTCCATTGTTTTCAATGAATATGACTTTTCATTATGCTGCAAAAGCAATAATATTAGTAACATTGGAAACAAGGATACTTCAACGCTCACTAAAGATTACTTTTTTTGCGGTTTCACTAAAGCTTAAAATCATCCATGAGGGCGCTTTACTACTATGGAATTACACATTTATAATTATGGATAAACGCTCCTGTCAAGGTTGTTTAAATGAATAAAAAGGCACAAATTAAATGGGATATATGGTGAATGCAAATATGATCTCTAAGATACATATTGAAGCAAATAAAGAGAGACAGCAGGTTTTACCAGTACAGAACAGATTCCAGGATACAACCCATAGCAGATAATCGCTCGAAGAAGATGCTCATCATAACTCCAAGAATTATACATGGTAATGTTGCTGTCAACAAGACCAGTGTCGTTCAGCAAAGAGTAAAACTCCTTGCGAAGAGAATCAATAGCTTTCATAGACTGTGCAGACAGAAAATTCTTCCAGCAGTACTCATATCCAGCTAGGTCTCTTTCAGCATCCCTCCAACCCTCATATGCTCGGACAAGAGCAAGATGGTCACTAAAATCGCGTGAAAAGTGAGCCTTGGCAGCATCTGCAAGCTGAAAACAAAAGCTAGCATGTCTCAAAACTGTAACTGATCTCTCAAAGAAAGTTATGTTTGATCCAACTAATGGAGATGGAAGCAAATAATGACAACAGCAACACGGAAGGCTCAACTTACATCTTTCTTGTCAAGTGGTGTCAAGAAGGGATCTCGGACACTAAGACCAGCAACAATAGTTAATATCGGGTCCAAACAATTCAAAATTGATCCAAGTATAAGCATTTTCCCCAGTTTAGGCTCCATTGGAAGCATTGTTAAGTAACGTCCTGTCATTCAACCACAACAAAGGCAGAGAAAAATCAGACTACATGGTTAAGACTTGAATACGGTTAAAATTCAGTTTCGTACCTAGAACAGTCAAATTTTCATTCTCATCTAAAGCCCCAATGATTTTCAGATACTCAACAGCATTTTGAACCTATCAGCAAAACAAAAGATTACTTCACTGAAGCAACAAGCAAAGGGGGAACTTGTACCGATCACAAGATGGTCTGAACTTATATCAGAGGCCAGTAAACTGTACTACCGAATAAGAAAATTGCGAACATATTCATTACCACACAAGTAAGAACAATAAATCTGACAAAGCATTACCGCTAATAACTCGGGAGATTGCAAAGCCCTCGTGAGGAACTCAGAAATGCTACCGAGTTTTAAACTCTTAATTTGCAAACAAAGGGATTGCAAAGGAGTCCTCAGAATTTCTGGTAATTGATAATCTGCAAAAGCATCATATACACATCTGGGATAAAGATGATAGCATTCTCCTGGCTGAACACGTCCAGCTCGTCCCCTTCTCTATCAGTTTCATGAGTAAACAAACATCATACAGTTAAAAATTGTCGGTAGTAACCAAAAGATTATTAGCATGAAAAGGGAGAACTTCCTACTAAAGAAACAGAAAGTACCAACAAGGTGAAAACTTGTCATTAGCAACAAAAACTGGAGAGAAAAAGAAGTGAAATAATTCCCCTTTCTCATATTTTACATCTCATCATTATACCAGTCAGCCATTATTACCAATGCCAGAGCTTTGAGCCTTGTTATCTGTGTGTCAGTTGTGGTGAGTGTGTTTTCATAAGTTATAAGAACCTAATTTTCTAAGCAATTTCCTTTCTCTTTTGCATTCAAAGTCAAACCCAAAACCTTTTGCAACCACAGGTCCAAGGACTTATCTTTGCTTAGACCAGGATCTCTTGGGTCTTGACATTAATAGTAATAACAACTTGTTTCACATAAGAAGATCAATGAAGGCTAGTCTATAGAGTCCTTTGTAGAGCTGGCTTTTGGCATCAACAATACTTACCTGTTCAGCAAAGAAATTTAACGAAGGCTACAATTACTAGCAAAGACAAGGTACAACTATATTATTGTACATAATGTTGTTTTTTGGTCTTTGGCAAAAAAAAAAAATCTGATGAGTTCAGTCTCTGACAAACTCTTTGTAGTGCTAGTTACTTGGACAAATGTATCAATGACACCCTCTGTACCAAATTATAATGACCACTTAGCCTTTTTTTTTTTTTTGATAAGATAATGTCCACTTAGCCTTCTTTATCAAAAACATTAAAAGTCTACTTAACCTTACTGGATGTCCAGAAAATGATAACACTTTCTTGGCGAGTAACTTCTACTAAATATTTTATATCCAAAGTTCTTGTCCAAAAATAATATTTAGCCAGACTTGCAATTGGCATTCACGAGCCTAATGACGAGCAAACACTCGAACGTGAGAGCAAAAGATCACCCAACAAATGAAATGAAATCACTTCTTGTTTCTTTTTAAAATTAAAAAGCAACTCAATGGTGCTTTCCCATTTGAATACTTACCAAAACCAATTTTTTCAGCCTTCCTACTGATAACCTTTTTTTCAACTTCATCATCCAATTCAAAACAGACATAAATTATAGGACAGCTGGAGCGCGTAACTTGGGGGCTTTGTTAGCCTATAAATCAAAACATTCTTCAGCTTCTATCTTATTTGCAGTAGCTGTATTTGGCAGGATTCAGTACCAAAATGATTGCCAAGGAAAAAAGCATAGAACAAGTGCAGAGGTCTTCCTTGAATATTCACATTCAACAGATAAGAAAAAAATAGTCACTCAACTTCATGAAATTTTGCAGTCCGTTACAGATATTAACCGACATATGGATGATGATTTGGACCACAAAAGCAGGGAAAGAAGTACAAAGAAGGCTGTTCCAATTTGGCAGCTTTGTGAATAAATGTAAATAGTAAATTAGACAAGCAAAAGAAGAAGTATAACCTAACAATGCAATCAAGAATACCATGAATTAAGGTGCATAATACACCAAGGGAGAAAAAGCTTCACCCAGAACCATTATACTCGAAAACATTTTCTCCACCCTTTTTTATGCTTGTGGTGTCGGGCCAGCTTGGGCGAACTTCGACTATTCCACCGATTACCTGCTATCTCCCACCAGCACAGGTACCTAGTGTTATTTTCCCCTACTGGATATGGACCTGAGATCCTATGGTTCTTGTTCTCCTCTCACTTCATTGACCACTAGGCGGGTGCAACATTTTTCTCTACCTTAAGTTGAAGAAACATGCGTCTTTTATAAGCATCACATAACTCATTCTTAAAAGGGCTATTACCAAAGATAAACTATGAAGATTTACTTATTAGACAAGCAGGAGTTCATATAAAACTGAAAAATATTAACGACTTGGGTAGAGATCCAGCAAGGAGATATCCATACAGTGATTGTGGCACAAGTAAAAAATTATCAGACCCTTGAATCGAAGAACTTCCAGAAATGAAACCTAAGGTTCTGGAAGTACTGGTCAAGTCTGAACTCCAAATTGAAATGTGCTTCAAAGCACAGCCTATTCATCAAAGAAAAGGTTCAAGTGTGAAGATTCAGAAATGTAATATTCATATGAATTTCTATAGTTAGTAGATATACAACGCATCAGGTGATACATTGTCATAATCACAAGTCAATAGATTATTGGAAGAATTGAAGGGTTACATGGGTATCATTATTTCTCAGCAAGTCAATCTCTCTATTCGCGGCTATTAAGTCTTCCTTCTCAATCCCATGGGCACCCTTCCCCTTCCCCTTCCCCTTCCCCTCCCACACTGTTACACTGAACCAGGGAAAAGACAATCATCACAAAAGTTCTAACCATCACATTACACAATTTATGATAAAGACATTTATAAACGCATCTTCCAATCAGATTCAGAAAGGACCAGCAAAGTGTCTTACTTGGCGAGCTGAAACCTTTGAAATCCAAGAAGGAAGCAAACGAGGAGTATTATTAAGTGCATCATATGACGTCTCTTTTGCCTTGCCACAGTCAATAACAAACACTACATCATCAATCGTGATACTGGTCTCAGCAATATTTGTAGCTAACACAATCTTCCTTACTCCATCTTCAGGCTTGTCAAATATTAACCTCTACATATAAGCAAAACGACTAAATGAATAAGAAGCACAAGAGCTTAGATAATAAACTGGACAATTAAGATCGTGAACTCCTTTTTTATTTCTACCAAGTAGAAATTTGTAAATTATAAAACCTGCTCAATCTAACAAGTCAAATGGTAAGAAAAACAGAAAGTGCAAGTCACCAGATAATAGGCAGAACACCTATTCCGATGACCAAACATACAAGGAGAACAGAAATTATACTAGTAATGCTTGTACTGAAATTTTAGATTAGTAACAGATGATATATCCTTGAGAATAGCTTGTATCAAAAATATAGTTTATATGTCAGGCAAATGCAAGGTAAAAGCATAAATGCAAATTTCTTCACCTGCTCTGAACTAGCCATAGAACCATGGCATGCCAGCAATAAAACACGGCTTGTATTCCCCAAGATAGGATGAGACTGTAGCTTATCCTTCAGAGAACTTATGTCATCCCAACCAGTCATAAAAACTAAAACAGCACCGGGCCTTTCATTTTCACAAATATGGCATAGAATATATTCTATAAAATTGAAGCCTATACAATCAGGATTCCAACAAGACAAAGACTCCTGTGTCTCAGGGCTAAATTCTTGGAAATCAGCAGCTCTGAGGGTGTCCTAACGACAAATAAAATATTAGCAGAGGAGTTGTAGCAAAAAATTGTGGAAGTTGCTTTTAAAAGTAGAAACCTCAACAGCAGAAGCAATCTGGCTCTTCCTTTTTCTTGGAGCTTGTTTGTTCATTTTCCACGTTCTCTCCTGCCCATAATCATCAATCTGATTGTCTGGCGTCAACCTGTACCCGGACATCTCCAGAATATTTTCCAGGAAATGAGTGCGCACTGGATATGTAAATCCCTAATAAAGACCATGGAAAAACTTTTCAAAAATAATATGAAAGCAATGTAAGTATGGATTAAATTGTATCCAGGAAAAAAAGGGCTGAATGTGGATTCACTGTTTAGTGTCTTAACCAAGAAACAGCAAACAGGTATGATGTTAAACACCAATGCTTTACCCAATAAGAGAAGAAATGAACTATATCGCGCATTTCACATACTCCATTAGGAAAATCCACAACCTGAATAGGAAAATTTCACTCCTATTCCTTTCAGCCACTTGGAAGGTCTGTGATTTTCACTATATTTAATAAGTTCTGCTAAATAAGATGCTGATCGAATCCCAATCTCAACTGATATTGTCAAAAATCCTTCATGCAGGTAATCATTCTAGATTGTTTCTTTTGGATAAGGTTCAAACTATATTGTTGTAGTACTGTTCTGTTATTATGTGTTATTTCTTATACTTCCATTGTTTCTTGTTTTTTAGACTGTTTTTCTTCAGCCAAGGGTCTTTCTTTTTTGAACGAAATATTGTTCGGGTCATCAATCTAGTAGGAGTATGAAAAAATCAATGTCACAAAAGGGTATTTTTTGGAATGTTATTGAAAGATTATCATTTAAACAAGTTTGGTTACAAAAATTTGAAACAGGGGAGGTAAATGTAATATTCAAAACCCCAAGGGAAGTGAGTGTTATAAGGCTAAACTTGGGGAGTTTTCTGAAATTATCCCTAATTTTTTTTTAATGTGTATATTGATATAATTTGCTTTTTATTTTATACTCATACATGCTTAATGCTTTCTCTAAATGACTCTATGTTGGAACCTCTGTTTATTAACTAAATGGGTTCATGGAACTTGGTGGTATTCATCTGTAATATATGAAGACAAAATACATATATGGGATATTGACTATCCAGTGATACAATGAGATATGAAAATACATGTTGAGAGGAACAAAATTTAGCTGTGTTTTTAATACTTCTGTTGAAATTTGAAAGAAAAAAAAATTGAACCATATAGAAGCTATGTCATCAGATATGGTTGAGTAAATGGTTTGCTCCAGCTTAATGCAGTTTAAGTAACTTTTTGAAAGAGTTCTCATGTCTGATGCATTTTTAATTGTCAACACTCTTATTTTCTTTTTGCTAAAATAGATTGTCTCATGGAATTAATTAAAGAATATCGGTGAATAAATAAGTAACTATAACATGACAAATTCAAATATAAAATTCTGTCTTGAAATAGTCGGACTTTAGACGTTCTCTTTCATTCTGAAATCTTGTGTCAAACAAAGGCCAGAGCCAAACATCTCAGTCAATATATAATGTTAAAATCTCCTGAATACAATGGTTAAAATCTTATAGATCAAATAATTTGTGGATTAGACTTCACTTAATTATCTATGGTTTCATTACATGAGCTCGGGGTAGAAGTTCGTATAAATGTATCGCCATGCTATTAAGTATTTTTATTTAAGTTCTTTTTTTCTTCTAATAGGTGGAATAGAATAACCTGATTGAAGCGTAATGACCATATGTCAGTATTATACCTCTTAAATAGAAGTGTGGTATTCAAATGTAATATCTAAACTCGCTTAATTGTTCATCTTTGTAGCTTTATATAAAATCACATCATTTTGAATTGAGATAACATGTAACCAAAATAGCATTATTGCGCAGAAGATATTTTAATTTCAAATGACTAATTAGCTTATTGTCCTCTAACTTATATTTTAGGTTTCAAACAAATAGTGTTAAAATACAGATTAAAATTTCCACATAGAGAAGTTCTAATAATTAACATATGATACACGTTGTTTAATTGATAAAAAGAGAAAACCAACAAACAAAATATATAAAAGGAACTAGCAAATATCAGATAAAAAGATTTCTACAAAGAGAAACACCTCACTATACTATTTTTCTGACAACGTCACATTATTCAAATTTATTTTTTAATATTACAACTGCTTTAATGTTTTCTTCTTCTACTACCAAAAGAATATACATGAGAAATTTTCTGTGCAGTCAAACTATGTCTTATCAAATAAATTGGTATTCAGGTAGTACAGAACAAGAGGAAGAGGAATAGAAACACAATTAGTCAACCAACTTACTCACCGGAATGTGGACTAGTGGAGCCCCATCAAAGTATGAAGAGAAAAGCTCTGCATCTAAGGTGGCACTCATCAAGATCAACCTTAATTCTGGCCGACGTGGGAGTAAATCCTTCAGAACAATTAGCAGAAAGTCTGGTATAATACATACTCAATTGTTAGAAAGTAGATTCCATTAACTCCACAATCTCTTTAAAGACAACAATATACCTTCGTTCATTCCACGTTCATGAATCTCGTCCACAATTACATGTGTGATTCCCTTCAGATTTCTATCAACCAGTAGCCTTCTTAACAAGATACCAGTTGTACAGAAGAGGAGGTGAGTGTCCCTTCCTTTAACACCTTCTAGCCTAACTTTATATCCAACCTGCAAAGACATCAAAGAAGACAGAATACTTATTCCAAACTTAAGTCATGCATGATGGAATGTATGCCATTTTATTTTCTAGTACAGAAACTCACTGTTTCACCCAACAACTCCCCTCTCTCCGCAGCAACTCTTTCAGATACTGCCATAACAGATATTCTTCTTGGCTGTGTACATATGATACTACACATGTCTCCACGAATAGACTCAATTTCAGACTCTAAAATAAACTGTGGAATCTGTGTGGTCTTCCCACAGCCAGTTTCACCAGAGACAATAACCACCTGTTCACACGGAAAAGCTTATTCTAATATCAGAATCATCATGAGAAGTTTTAAAAAGATCAAGCCTTTCCCAAGGAATTTAGCTACTGCATGTTTTCTTTTACACATTCCATTTTGAACTATACTAGTTCCCTAAATAAAATTAGAAAAACAAAAAACCACCAAGCTAAGAGCGGGCATCAACACTCTTCAAATCGCAGAAAGGTCATTCGCAGACAAAGCTAAGACCCAGTAATGGTTAGAAAATGGCGTACCAGAATACTAGACGAATTTAATAGAGCTTCAAAGGGCTCCAAGAACTGCAGTTTCAAAAAAAAAAAGGAGTCTCCAAGAACTGCAGTTTGCTATCATATTCAATCTGTATGCTTAAAATCTTTTCATTTGCACTTCTTCGCTTAAGCCACACCCCTAAATCCCAAGCAAGAAGAAGAGATTTACAATGCTGTGACATATTTCAAAACAGACTCCTTTTATTTCGCCCCTCATCTGCTTTATGCTTGACCAACAAAAAGAATTTTGGTTCTTCCACTAAATGTGAATGCTTTGCTAGATATCTCACATGGCAAGATTTGTAAAGGTTCATTTGGTGTCTGATAAGAAACTGGATAAACAATCAACGATGACTGGGCGAATTTATCCAGTTCCTTATCAATGGATTCTAATCATGGGATGTCTTGCTTGCCCACCAACAACCCAAAATGAATGTTAATTGTTCAAAATACAAGAAAGGCTTTATTTTTCTTCTAGAGTTTGATGATAGTTTCACAACCACATATTTTATGATCTTACCCAAATGTATCATAAAAACAAAAAATCAAAAGAAGCTCTCCCTTTCTTCTTTTTCTCCTTTACCAGTGACATCAAATGCACATGGCACTACTCTAATACAGCAATGATGGGCCAAGTGGCGAGGGCAGATTTCTCAAGATCTGACATACCTGGTTCTGTGAAATGGCACTTAATATTGCGTCTCTTTCCTTATACGCGGGTAGACTACTACGAAATTCCAGTATCTTCCTACCCTCAGGTGATTCCTGTAACAAGAATGATATTCCATGAATCGATCTTCCACAGGGAACAACAAAAATATATACTGATAAACTTTTACAACATTATATTAAACAAACAGAACAAACTCAAAAACAAAAACAAAAAACTATAAAAAGCTACCAACTGTGGAGAAAATAGAAACAGCATAGAACTAGAGTGCAGAAAGATCTATGTGAAAGGATCAAAGGAACAAAGTCACAGCAGACTGTTTACCCACTCTAACACATACCGTTCTCCCTACAAACAGTTGATACTGGGTTTATACACCGATTTTCAGAAATTCGTTTCTGAAAATTTTTCAGGTAGTGGTTGCTAAAGTAGTCAGACATATATTAGATTTGAAGATATTCTTTTCCTATGAATACAGGTAAAATAGGTTTGCCTAAAAAATCACTTAATACTAGAGAAATTGCACCTTTGTTTATGCAATTCAGTAGAAGACATAGGGGGCTTTTTGCTTGATGTCATGAACAAGGACCTCTCTTGGATTTGTTCTTAGTTTCTCTATAAATACTAAGCTTTTATATGAACAAAAGCATTTCACGACGTGCAAACTCCAGCTAGCACAAACATTTATGTCAAATTTTCCACCAACTAAGCTTCAACAAATCGAATGAAATCTGTCGATAAAGAAGTGGACACTTTGCTGAGGAACGAAGTTGCTCGCCTAGAAGGAGAGGAACAAATCTTCGTGTCTTAACACCTCCTAATTTGAGAACCTAACCCAGAAGTTTATCACTTCTAGCAACTAAAACCAGAGCCCTCAATGATTTTAGATAGGTCCATGAATCAGATTCTTCAGAACTCAATTCTGATCAATATTATTCCTATCTAGACATCAAATTCACCAAAAATCAAAGATGACAAAAATTCTTCTTATCTGAATGCCCAAATATTTCTGGTAAAACCAAAAAAACTGAAGTACAGTCTAAAATAACGTAGTGTGAGACCCGCAATAGTCAAGAAAAGAAAAGAGAACCAGTGGAGAAAGAATGAGAGGATATCTACTTAGGAAAAGTAAGGGCATTTTGGAGAAAAAGGATGAAGGCAAAATCAAGGTCATGATGTGTTATATCCTATAACTGTTACTATTTTCTCAACTAACTGGGAATGTTACGTATAATCCTTTGGGAATAAACACAAAAATTGTTTCCAAATAAACAACAGTTGTAACTTTTCACTTGAGTATGTTGCATCCTTATCTTATACATGCATACCACAGATGACTTTATAAGAGTTGTTTTGGCACCACAATTAATTAAGTTCACAGATCTCCTATCTCTCACCATACGCAGGTTAGAGGAAAACAGCAAGTGAACAACATGTTTTTCCTTTCTAGAGAACTTAGAGAAAAGATAATTATTATTTTCCAACAAAGATGTGCGGGAAAAAAAACAACTACTAGCTATTAGGTCGTCGATATTTTAAGGGCTGCCCCAGCAACAGTAGATTCAATTGCACCTACTTAAGGAAGAATTAGAAGATAAAACTTTTTGCCATGCAATAGATTGTGTGTATCTCCTGGCCCCTCAACTTCTGCTCCTAGTGTCTTACTATGTTAACAAGAAAAATATACTACATGGTGTATCTATAAACTTCTTGACAGATCAGCTAGTGAAATTTTATTCTCGTTTCCTCTAATCTCAACACCTATTTTCATTGCTTAGTCCAGACTCCGGACAAATTAAGAAGTATGTATCATTACAGCATTTAATTCTCACTCCATGATGAGGTTTCAGGCAGCAAAAACTTTGATTATCATGTCTGACCTATAGAAAGTAGACCAAGAAAACTATGCATCTTACTTGAAGTGAAGACAAGGTTGGAAGAGGGAGATAATTCTTAATTTTTACAGATGTCAGTGTGCTTTAAAATTTGAGGTGATTGAACCTGCCAAGTTTGCTGCTCTGTCTGCATTTGCATACTCCTTTCCCAATGGATTTTCTTCATGGAAACCTTACTTTGAGGGGGTGCCTCTGACTGCTCAAATAGACCCTCATCAGTAGCTATACTGCCATTACTGCTTGATCGTGAAAGTACATCTGTGCTCCTTGGCTTACGAGACAAGTATTCTCCAAGAAAAAGATCTATTCGTCTAGGTAAACCCGGAGGCAGGATCACCTGACAATTGTTTAAAGGTCGCAGTCTTTATCATCATTAATGAGATAAATTACAGGAAAGAGAGGTAGAAGAGGGAATACAGGAACCAGGCATGAATTAAAACAAGAAAAGCCTGATCAAGTAGGAAGCAGCAGGAATGTAAATCCAGACTAAGACAATTACAATATTAAATAAAAGAAAATAGAAGTGGAAACATTGGCGTTGAGTCAAAATTTAAATAACTGAATAAGAATATCTAACAGATCAAGAACATACCTCTCTCTGAGGACGCTTATCATCCAAATCAAACCTGTAGTTAGGTAATGGAAGCTTGCTGACAACAACTACTTTTGAATATAGGTTGCTGCAAAGGATGGTAGCATATTAAAGTTCTGTACCAAAACAAGTGCAGAAACAAGACACTTCCTAATCAAAGATACCTATATAAACCCACTTTGCTTGCTAAAGCTGCTATTTGCTCATAATCACGCCTATCTTTTTTCTCCCTTGAGAGCACCTCTTGTATATCATTGTTGTGTAGCAGAGCAGTGAGCTTCCATTTCCATGTTTCAGCGTTATCAGATGTGACAGCACCCTGGAATCCATTTAATGTTATAGGACAGTCAGGTGGCTTATATTTGTGATACATGCAGACGGGAAGAATTAGCTGTAAATGCATGCAAGCCATAACATGGATAAGATTGTATATGCAATTGAAAGTAGCTGGACATGAGCAGTTATTTTCCATGACAAAGCAAACATTCACTGACACGTATAAAACCTCATCATCAGATCAAAATAGAAAGTCTAAAAACCCTATGTTGCTCGGACTCTTCAAAAATGTCAAGGGGTGCGTGTCAGATTCGCCAAAAGTAGTGTATTTTTGGAGAATCCGACACGGGTGCGGCATCAAAAGTGAAGAGTCCATGCAACTTAGTAAAAAACCCATCCATGTCAGGAATGCTCCAAATAGAAAAGATGTCAGTGACCTATGGGTTAAGGTTGATTCCTTCAGATTAATGGTCAAGTTCAAGTCTCCACCATGTGTGCCTATCATCCAAGTGTATGTTGATTCATTCACCATATGTCCAGATCAGTGATTCCATCATTTCAGCAACAGAGAAACGCTGACAACATAAATGTGTAGTGTAGTCAAGTTGACGCATATAATATTAGGGACACAAGAACACTCTTGTTCAGATGCAACTTACCGGAGAGGTGCAAACTAATGCCATATTTATGTTTAAACAAGTTGTGGCATTTTTCAATTATTTTTTTAATAGCCATGGTGTCCGGACTAGGTTGTTCGCACCTCAACTAATTCTACGAGTATCTGCTACCTCCCACTAGCACACTGGCATAGGTACTTGGTAAGTTTATCCAACAAGGCAAGGACAAACCAAAAGAAATCACCTAGTGTTTTGCCTCTACTGGGATTTGAACCTTCTCATGGTTCTCAATCCACTTCCTTGACCACTAGGTCACACCCTTGAGTGTAACATTTTAAATTTTTCAGTTAATTGCTATGAACTACATATATCTGGATAAGAATATAACTCCAGCATTAAAACAATCTAATAACTCTAGAAAAAACACTAGTGCAACCACTGATCAGCATATTACTTGATAATTAGGCAGGTTTCAGGACAAGTAACTTAAGAGCATATCACGAAGTCTAACAACAATAAGCACTTAATCCATGTTCAACAACACTAGATAGGATAGGATAAAGATAGTATCTAATTACACATGAAGAATGGGATTATATTTTTCCTGTATATGAAAGAGTTACTATATAATCTATTTTTTATAGAAAACTTGAAAAAGAAATGAAAAGAGTTACAAGGTCCAAGAAGAAAAAAGATGAAGACCCATACTAGTGCAGAAAGGTCATTGAGCCAAAAAGAAAAGCTCAGAAGAGAGTGAGGAAAAGGGATGGACTGCATTTAATTTGTCTATTTTGTTGATAATACTTACTATTAAATTCAAGTCAACTGATAACCGCATTGTACACCAATTATTTAATGAAACAGAGTTGTAGGTGCTGCCAATGGCAACTTTATTATTCATTAAATTAATTACTGTAGTTCGGAAATCTTAATCAGGCTTTCTTGTTATGCATATCTTGCTACATGCCTGAACATCAAAGGTCCAACGCAAAAGAAAACAACCATGCCTAACTAAAGTTAATATGCATGTGATGCTTTCCAATGCAGTTCAGTGCTTAAACACATATGATCCTTGATTACATTTTACTCACATAGGGTCACATCATTGATCTAAAACTCAATATTCAGATATGTGGATTTGGTTATCTAACTTATCAAAATACATGAGTCGTGTTAAAAACAAAGAACGAAGTCAAAGATTCAAGACAACACAAAGATGCGATGTCCACAGAATTGTAGATTAAAGTGTCAGTATATCACCCATAAACCAAATCAAATGACAATATTCTCCTGTTCTTAGATTATGTAACTACTCAAGTAACCTTACATAATACAGTCATGACCAAATGTAAGTTTCAAATCCACTTTAACATACCATTGAAGCTTCAAAACACTATTTTGAGTTAACTTGCTCAGAAATAGAGTTGTAATCAATATTAGGCAATAATTGAGTTCTATATGAAATTAGGCAATCACCTTTTTTCAGTAAAAACTAGGCCATCATTGAGATTTCCCTATTTAGTCATTTCCTAAGCCAAATTGGATCATTATACAACAATTCAAACATAGCCCAATTAAGGAAGAAAACTTATATTTATTGAGCAGAAACAGTCCTTAAAATTAATTGTATAAACAGCATTTATAAGCATTGTGAATACTGAATTTAGACCCCAAGATTCTTCCCAACTAATTCGCGCATTTAATTGCTCAACCTACCTTGGTATTATTAAGTATCAACATACCTCAATTCCAAACTAGTTGAGGCCAATAATATGAATCCTATCTATGCATTCTGCTCTATTCAGGCCATCTAATTGAAACCCTTTGTTCATTTTAAACACTTAAGTTGGGTACCTATGTAATGCATGCCTAAAGGAGAACAAAGAATCCTGACATTGATTAAACTTCAAAATGCTACCGATAGACGTGTCTCATCTACCTGATATGGCGTAAGCTCAATATCACCCCCTTCCTCAGAAACGTCATCAAATTGTGAACTTCTCTTATGTTGCAGTCGCACTGGTTGCTGCTGAGGCGGAAGGCAAGCGTAGGACTTGAGAGAGTTAGGATTAGGTTTTTGATCGATTGCTGTAGGACGTAAGCTGCCAGGTTGTGGAGAAACAGCAGAGGGAACAGTGATTACTGAACGGAGGCGTTGATGTGGAGGAACGTAAACAGCGCCGCATGATGACAGCGGCCGGTCCTTCATCGTTAAAGATGGTGGTGGAATGCTAAAAGGTTTAAGGTTTATGTAATGTGAACTATATGTCAACAATTGGAGAGGATATAGGCCCATAAACTGTTCGAGTCCACTCCGGAGAACAGGTGACGGAGCTCCGTCTTACAGCGACGGAAAAGGTTACGTAACGGCGGTCAGCGGTTGGTCGGAAGTTGAAACCTTCATGGCGGCCGGCGGTCGGCGACGGCGGATGGAACTGAAGCTAGTTTCGAAGATGATTTGTAAATTCATGAAGGAAACTTAATCACGTGATGTGCACGTGAGCAAATGTTGAAACGGTGGAGGCCCCACGTAGCCTCTTTGGGAGGATGTGGAATACATATAAGCGCTTAAAAAAAAATTCTTTGAGTTCTAATTTTTACTCGTTAAAGGTTTAAATTTGGAAATTATTGTCACAATCCAGAGAGATAACGATATAATTAATAATTTAAATAACTTTCATAAAGTACACCAGTATAAATGTTAATTATTCAACGTGTGATAGTTTTAAGGGAGAAAGGATAAATATACTCTTCACCTATCGTAAATGGTATGGAGATACCCTCTGTCATACTTTTGGGATATTGGTGCCTCCGCCGTCCAAAAACTAGAGCATATATGCCCTTCACTCTAACGGAAGACTAAATAGGGACACGTGGCACAATCCTATTAGTCGATCTGATAAATAATAAATGTCGGGTTGATGGATAAGATTATGACACGTGTATGTCCATTAGTATAACGGGTATATATACTCTAGTTTTTTTATGACAGGAGTACCAATGTCCTAAAAGTATGATGGAGGGTATCTCCATACCATTTATGATAGTTTGGAGGTATATTTGTCTTTTTTCCCTAGTTTTAATAAATATGTAACTAGTTTGAGTTGTCTTTAGATATAGTCTCTAGATATAGTATATGTGTCTCTAAATCTACTATATCTAGTGAATGTATATCACATGTTTCCTCTCTCTCATTCGCCTTCGTCCCTTTACTTCTATGTATATGTGTTTTATAATTTCATGCATCTTGCATCCAATATCAAATGTGTATTATGTATATCAGTTTCATCTAATGTATCACGTATCAATTTCATGTATCCAGTACTAGTGTATTTATGCATGGTATTCAGTGTATATCTACGTATTTACATATTTGTTTTGAGAGGACATTGATGTATTCAATTTATCTATGATATATCTAATATATTTGTGCGTAAAATATATCTATATGACATTAAATTTGTGTTGTATCTAATGTATCTGTGTATAGATACATACTTAAAAAAATGAAAATATAGTTATATATATATATATATATATATATATATATGCACGTAAATAAGGATTGTGTCTTAACTAATGATCTTTCAATGACTATCTAGTATTAATTATGTAGCAGAAAGAGGGGAGAGAACAAGAGAAAGAGGGAGAGAATGAGAGAGAGAATTGAAAGAGCAAGTGACCATGTAATTATATATGATATGAATGATAGCATTGAGCTTTAATAGATATGGTATGAATGTTTATCTAATTAGAAAGTTATAAAATGTATATTTAGAATCGATTTAAAAAATCATTGTGTAATCTGGTGTGATTAAATAGTATTGACATATTTGTCTAATTAACTAATTTTACTTGGTAATTGGGTATAAGTAAGGGAGAATAATCTCACTCTTTAATTATCAAGAAAGATTGAAATAGTTGGTAATTACATGTTGCGTTTTTATTTCTTTCCTTTTTGTTTTAATTTCTGTTATTACCTTATCATAATCTCGTAAAAATAGGAATGTTATGTTTAAAAGATCATCGGATCAAATAACACATATCAAAACAGATTTAAAATAAGAAAACAGAGTAATAAAGATATCACAAATAATAGAAAAAACATTCAAAGTATACATAGAAAATTAATGGTAACCACAACAAAATAAAACGGTGGCTGAAGCACAGTAAATAACATGTTGTGGTAGAATTAAAGGATCATAAACTTCAATAATGATGTTACTACTACTAGTATACAAGAAGAAATATATCTCGTTGGATAACAAGACAACACTTAACTACCTACTAACTCACCACTTCAATTTGTGACCTTCATAACTTTCTGTCTAAGTTAGTGTCCCCAATAAGCTGAAAATGTGTCATGTCCTAACTAATCTTCTCTCCCCAATGTTAATTCAACCTATCTATACCTCGCAGGAAGCTTACCATAGTCATCCCTCACACCTCCTCACTAGGACATTAACATCTCTCGTCTTCACATGTCTGAATTATCTTATCCTGCTTCCCTCATTTTGTTCATTACAAAAGTAAGCCCACCTTGTCCTGAATATGTGCATTCTTAATATTATTTCTCAGTATATATTAATGAATTATAAAGATCTTTAGCTAAACATGAAAATTAGTACTTATTGTGACAAGCACTAAAATTCAATGCATGCATACTAGTAGTGATTTATACAAACAAACCCATATAACCAAAAAGTGGCACCCAAAGTCACAAATTGATTGTCATTGCCAATTTTCCATGTTCCATGGTTATGGTGCTAATTGGTAGCAAATGGTACCTATTATCGAGAGTACTCCACTGCAATAAGCTTATTTTTTTATCGAAAAAATGGTTTAAAATATTTCTAAATTATTTAAAATAGGTTAATTTCACCCTTCGTTATGTTTTTTGTTTAAGAATGTTCTCACCATTAGTCAACTAGCTTAAAATAATCCTTCAACTAGTCAAATAACTCAAAAATATCTTTCCTACTAACCGTTACTTCAAAACAAGATGAAAAAATCAATTTTACACTTGAACTATATTTCAAATTTGCTCTGGATCCATCTCTGATGGACCAAATTACAATTTGTTGAATTACTGTTTATGTAGGATGAAGAAATGATTCTTTTCTTAGTTGTCATCCATGCTACATACAGTATAATATAAGCGTTTTTTTTTTTTTGTCGAACTGCCAACATGAAATGTGCTAGCTAATTCTATTGAACATAAATTGACAGTTGACACCACTAATCTTATTTTCGTGAGTTACGAGAATCTAGTGCAATTAGTAAAATTATTATCCTGTGTTCAGGAGGTCGTATATTTGAAAAATAAAAAAAATCATTTGTAAAACTTCAAGATAAAATTATGTACAATACACCTTTATATTTCGATCCCTCCTCAAATCCTTACATAATGAAAGCTTAATATACCAGACAGTCATTTTTATTATAACATGTTGGTGAGTTCACAACTGACTTTTGTGTGAATATGCGATAGAAGAAAATTACAAAGCTAGCTAATTGGGCCATTGGGGCACAATCTTTTTAAGCCCTTTTCTTTCTTAGACATATAGGAGCATAGCAATATGTTATGTACCCAATATAAAATAATATGGACATCGTTGGCATATTTGTGTTTGTTCATTTTTATTTGTCATATCTTATTTTTATAGCATTACACTGTATGGACTTTAATTAATATTTCAATAGTATATATGTTTTCATCGCATTACATCATATACTTAATATAAGAAGTATCGTTATTTATAATATTTCTCGTATAATATTTCAAATATTTAATTTTTAAACATTAAGTTAACTCTCGTAAAATAAAATTTATCTACAAGGACTAGAAGACTCTCGTGACAATCACCATGTCCCTTTCTTGTGATTGATTACTCATTTATTAAGTTTTGTCATGATAAGAAAGCAAACAAAATTGCAAGTTTGCAACAACTCAATCTCTGTGTGTTCTATTTATTTGTTGCAATTATCAGCCGTATAAAACAGATAAAAGTTATTTTCATCTGATCTATATAAAGATAGGGATGACCAGATGAGATTATATAGATAATTATAAGTTTGACGTAATTTAATATTTGGCTTATATTTTATATTAAGGTTCATTTTTGAATATATAGGAATAATTTTATTGAAAACCAAGAATGAAAAAAGAATTATTTGTGCAGAACTCATAAATTAAAAATTCTAGCTTCGTTTTTGTACGTAGCTAGCTAAGTCATGGCATCGATTTGTGGTATACTCAGCCACATATGTTTCCAACAAGGTATATGACGCCTTGTTAATTTATTATACCTCATTGAGACGATGTGATACGATCCTTTTTTATATTATATTTATATGCAGAATATTTTATGTAGCAAACAAAATTGTATTAAAGTCAGCCTCTAAAACATTTGGTAATTGAGTTGCATTCCTCTTCCTTTTTTCAGCATCTTTATACGAATATGATGAAAATCACTTACAATATGTTTTTCATATTGGCTAGTAAAGAGTCTGATTGGTCATCATACCACTTCATTAATCTTTTTTCATTTTTTCATCCTTTTAGTAGCGCAGCGGAGTTAAAAGTTTCAATAAAAAACATCAAAATATAAAAATGTATAAATTCATCACATATATAATTATCTATTTATGTTATATAATTTTTAAATTAATTTGTCTTGAATAAAGATAGCTTCGTTCCTATTCTTGTGAACAATAGTCTATGTATATTTTAACATAACAAGTATGATTGTATACTCTATCTTTGACTCAATACACATATATAAAAAAGTATAATTTCTTTTAGATAAGTGCTAATTGACTTCCCTTAAACGACGATAGATATCTGCCTATCCATCCAACTGATGAAAATGGGAGTAATGTCTTCTAGTATTTTATATTTTATCTTATATTATATGCTTTATATGTCATTTTACATAGGCATTTGGCCGGTGAAGTGATAGACCCTTTTGGTAGGGACATTTTGTTGATTTTTCTTCATAGTCAAGAACAAGAACAATTATTCTACTTACCTATATTTGACTTCCTCATCTTAATGGAACTTAATTAACAAAGATACATATATGTTTAATAAATATTCTTATCCCAAGCATGACATTTCTAATTTCCTCAATTTAATACTTTAGTTTATATAGAGGGAGAGATTAATATAAGTATAAAAAATAAAAATAAAGGATTCATCGATTCAATTTTAATTTCATAAATGTTAGATGAGATTTCAAGTGATTTGGATTATGTTTTTTTGGACTATTAATGTAATGTCTGTAGCAATATTTCCTTTCAATTTGAAAATGCAATTAGATATAAAAAATTTCTTTCTCTGTAATTTTACGATATTATTCTAGCAAAAGTTAGTAATTAGTTGGTAGTATTGTATTTCGGCTAAGGGTTGATGCTCCACTACTTAAAGATCATTGAATGGACTCTCACAACAATACATATTTCTCAAAGGCGCCTAGCTTTTGGTTCATTCATAAGTGTATTTTTTTTTCAAAATATGGTTTTAAATAGAAGTGTTTTTATGAAAGGAAATTAAAGTTTTTTTTTTTTTTTTACTTTTTGAAAAATAACTTCTTCTATGCTTCAAAAGTATTTATTTTCTTTAAAAAATTTGATCAAACACCACACTATTTAAACATTAGTACTTTGAGAAGCAAAACAATGCAAGTACTTTTGACCTCCAAAAAACTTGGTCAAACAAATTACTATTAGTCAAAGAAAACATTTGTGTACCCTTTATGCTTTTCATTAGCTAAATTTAATTTTTAACTTGAAGGGTTAATTGTTGAAAGGGTCTAATCTTACCAATCCTAATAAGGGAATAAACATTTATAATTACTAACAAACATGTAAAAATAATAGTTAAAAAGAACAAAGTACTCTATGATCGTGTGAGATGCACACGCCTCACATGACAAATTATATGAGATGATCAACCATGTAAGATGTATGAATCTGCTTGTTTGATTTTATGATAGTTTAAGTATCTATTTATCGACATTCAAAATTAAAGGATATCAGCTTAAACCAAGTTGCTAAATGATACGTTTATGTATTATACTTATTAAATTTTATAATTAATTGCGCAAGAATCTAAATCTATTTCTTTCCCTTCGATTATCAAATATAACTAAAATAATATTATTATATTTTTTTTGGTGGGGGTGGGGTGGAGTGGGGGGTTCAAGTAGAGGGTTTTTTGGGCCATGAAACGTGAGGAGTCGGTGGATATGCAAATCTTCTCACACGGTGACGGTTTTCTTGCACAATTTAATGATTATTCATCTCTCATTGTCATTATAATCTATATAAATTTTCTGTCTCAATTTATATAATAATATCTGTCTAACTGAGAAAGTTGATCGAATGATAAATATCTTTAATTTTCAATCCATAAATTATGTATTTGAGTTCACTGCATTACTTATTTGATGGTCTTTCCTATTACTTTTTGAACAAAAGTAAGTGTCAAATATGATTTCATTTGTTTGTTGAGTTCGTTAAAATTATGTTTCTGTCAAATATGGTTTTATTTGTTTGTTGACTTAGCCAAAATTATGTTAGTGTCAAATATGATTTGGTTCGTTTGTTGAGTTCGCCAAAATTTTGTAATTTAAAGTATTACTATTACATAATAGTTTATTTCGTTCTATTCTATGGGAAACTAATCCGGAACATTAAACAACAATGAGAGATTAAATTTCTTAATGAGACAATCGATTTTGTGGGATCAAAAACTAGAATTTATTTTTACGTTAATAATTTTCGCATTCATCTTAATTTTGTTTTTGAGAGACAAGAATATTGCGTAGTTATTTTCTACTTCGAAAATAGAGTTTAAAATCCTGATTATTTTTTTCTTTTCATTTGTTATTCTATTTGAAAGTATAAAAATATTTGTTGCTTTACTTTATCAACTTTAAGAAAACGTAAAGACAAGAGTATGTGACTGTGAATTCAGCTATTATTATACATATAGTATATTAACTTGAGATCTTTGTACAAATTCATAAATTTTTAAATTTTGAATCTGTAGATGTTTGAAAGATAAACAAAGAAGTTTATCAAAAAATTACAATACTTTATTTTAAGACCGACTAAAATATTATATAGGGAAAGTTAATGATTAATTCTTTTTATTTATTTTGTTTAATCAAATTAAGACAATTATTGATTTATGAGTATTAATTTGCAAGTTGCATTCGAAGATCGCGGCAAATCTTGTTTTAGTCAGATGGTCGCTTTCAAAATGGCCTAATCATCCACCGCCCAACGCGTTTTAATTATAATTAGTCTCTAATTAATTCTTATTATAAAATATTTGGTCTTTTTCAAAGTAATGTCAAATATATATTAACTCCAGTCGCTAAACTGATTAGAAGAAACGCGTGGCTGTTAAACATTATTGAGATGACTTAAAATAATTTTTATGGTCCATTTTTATTTGTTCGTATTTCCATCCAAGCAGAAGTAAGTCAGATGTTTGATAAACATATTCACTTCATCATACAAAACTATAGTTCATACTCGGATTAGGAAATATCATAAGTCAGACAGCTTTCTACGAAGATAAGCTATTCACGTAAACTCTGAAAATCGTGCCTAAGGAGTTTACATCAGGAAACTCTCAATCTTGTTGAGGAAGGAACAAAACAGAATAAGATATCATTCAATTACTCGTTTTTTTATGTGCGATACCACTTTTATAAATAATGAAAAAATTTATGCTTACTTTCACGCTTTCTTTCATGAGCTACTTAAGGTTTAAGGTAATAGGCTTTTCTAGCATAAATAGTTTAATAAATTTTAAAATGTATGTATTCAAATTCATAATTAAAATTTAAAAAGTATTTTAGTAATTAAGTAGAGTTATGTTTGTATTAGTAAATATATAAATTGAAAAAACCTTACACGGATGGTTAATGAGATAAATAGTCTCTTGTCTCCTTTTATGAACTCGACAATCTTACCCTCATGAGTTAGTTTTGTGGGTTGAGTTAGACCTAAAATTCATTTCTTTTCATAAAAGAATTTACATATTATTTTGTCCAAATATATTATACAAAAATTCAAATAATTTTTATTTCTTAAATTAACCTTTTCAATTCCAATACAAATAAAAATAATCTTTATTAATATCACCTCCTACTTTTTATTAAAAAAATAACTTTTTTTCTCGATGGATCAGAAAAAAATGCAAGTTGAAGAAATTATAAAGTATACTTTTCTATTACATTGTTGGTATAATCTTTGTTTTTATGTATATCTATCTCTATATTTGTGTACCCTATCATAAATAAGTAATAGATTTTCTTTGTTACAAAATCTAATAAATGTCCACTAATGGAACATATACTACAGATCATGACTGACATAATATTGTTTTTTCTGGGATTTACGTCGGTTTGCCTCTTCCCTTTTGTGCAAGGTTTCCTCACCATCGAGGCGAAGTGATAAATATTTTAATTTTAATTAAAGATATTAAATTTAAATTTTTAGATATAAAATTGTCTTTGTTAGAGAATATCTTTTCATCATTAATATAAAAAAATTCAAACATAAATTATATTTAATTAAATTTCAATATAAATATTGAATATATATATATGGTTTACTCTTAAGATATGTTATTTTCTTTTTGTGTCGTTTGAATTGTCAGTATACAGGACGAACGTCGGCTACGTGTTTTGATGGGGCATTAATAAAGTACTACTCATTTTATTTCGTCTTAATTTATTTATCTGACGTAAAATTAACACGTAGTATAAGAAAGTAAGATTTTCTTTTGAGTTTATGACTTTAAAGTAAAAGTATCTATAATATATTGAAGTATTCTTTAATTTTGTGATCTTAACAATATTATTATATGAAAAATTAAAATTTAAGAATTACTCAAATAAAAAAAGGCATTTTTTGGATGGACTTAAAAGGAAAATATATTGAAACAAAGAATAGTATGTTCTTTCTTCTTAGAACACTATTTGAATTTTATTTTGTATAGTTTTAAATTGAAAAGTAAGTTAAAATAAGTTGTAATTTATTTGAAATATATTTCAAGTTGAATTTGATATTTTTATAATTAAATACTTTTTGAAATAAAATATGTAAAAATATTATTCGGAAAGAAAAACAAATTTGTGATGTTCTTGATTTATAGTTGGACCTCAAGGTGCTTTAAAGAAATTAGTTGTGAGCTTCTTGCAGCTTTTGCAAAAAAAAAAAAAAAGAACAAGCAAACAAACAAGAAAATAAAGAAAAAACTATCAGCGAACGTGGTGCGGCGTATTGTGCTTTTTTTTTTTAAATTAAAAGTCTCATGTTTAAGTCTTGGTTATAATAAATCCTTCATAAAAAACGTCTTCTCACGAATGAAGCTCTACACGACACGAATTCAAAATAATTGAACTTTAATACAGGTATGAAACACCAAGAGAGAAACCAAAAAAATAAATTGAGTCAATAGAATATGTAAAAAGGATTTTAAGGGGTAATCGGGGGCTTTAACCATATGCTAACGCATGCATTAAAATCTCCTTACAGTGCTAATAAGTAATCCATAGATTTTCATTTATTTGTAATACGCTCCTTAATATACAATAAATGTATAACTTATGTAAGCATTAATTATACATATATTGAAAAAGTATATCAACAAAATATTACTAATACACAAAACTAATTCATATATATTATTTCTTCCAATACATTCCATTAAATGAAACATAATTAAATTCAACCCTCGACCCACTAGAACAAAATTACGAAAATAGGAAGGGGAAACATGTGGGCAAAGAAAGCATAGAAAAGCAAAAGTGAAAACAAAGACAGGGTTATTAGAATATGCTTGAGAGAACTTGTGGCATAACATTCATTGTTGTAGCTTTTGAATGAAGGAGGGTAAAATAGTCAAGTTGTAAAAGTATTTAATTGTAATCTACACTAAGATTGTCCTTTTTTAATTAATGAAAATGTTTGATGGTGTGTGCATTGACAGATGTGTCCTCGATCCACCTACCTCTTCACTTTTTCTGAATAATGATGATAATGAAATAAATAATTAAATAGAATATTCATTATAAGTAGTGGACCTAATGTAAGCTTAACAATATCAACTTCAATTCTAAGCCACCAATTCTTCTTCAATTTAGCTAAGTTTTTACATTTGAAATATGCATGGTGAGGGATTTTTGAGATTAAATCTCTCTATTTGATGTTATATATATATATAATTACAGGCAAAATTGCACTACTTTTAAAAGATTAAATATATTTTAAAGCAACTTTCCTACATCACACTTTTTTCATTTACCTCACTCCATTTATCAACATTTTTTTTATTCAATATTTAGACTTTTGTAAATAACCTCTTTACCTTTACGAGATAATAGTAAAGTCAGCGTACATTCTTCCTTCCCCAAACTCTACTGAGTGGGATTTCACTAGTATATTGTTGTTGATGATGATGATTTTTGTATTGCCATCATGTTTGAAAGTTTCACCTTACAGTACAAAACGTTTTCTAATAAAAACAACTTCATCTCAAATTTATTAATTAAGAATAAATAAATATTTACTGCTCTGACCCAACTCTAACTATGTTAAAAAGGGAATAAAAGGAAAAAAAATGTTCAACATTATAAAGTGGACAAAGTTATAAGCTCATGTTTATCCCCTCAAAATGCGACCCACCCCCCACATGTCACTTTGATTATACTAGTGAAACTCTCCAACTATTTTGGCCACCCCCTTTCTTTCTTCATAAAAATACTACTACTATTTCTCAAACCAACCCACTTGTGCTTGCCTCACCCCCGCCCCCCCGCCCCCATGCGTTACTCCACGCTCCCACTAGCTATGTTTTTTTTCCTTTTCTATCCGGAGAAGCTTCACTAATCTAGATTCATATCGCGTAACACATTATTTAAAATAATATTTTTTATCAAGATCTTTTTCATGTATAAGACTAGAATTTAAAACTTTCGATTAATGTAGAAGCAACTTCATAAACTGCACCACAATCTTTTGTTAATTTTATCCTAGCAAGCTATTGCTTCCTTCGGGTGCAAGACTAAACATACCTTTGGATTTTTTACTCAATATATATCATGCTATTAAAGTTTAGAAAATGTATTTCGAAAGCAAAAAGCATAAAATTATTTTTATTTACCCTTAAATTATATAGTTAGATTCATAAATATGACTCAAAAATTTGTGGATTGAAATAATCAAAACACTTGATTTTGTTAGTGTAACTTCTTCTATTAATGTGACTTAAAGATCCATTATTAATATATAGTTGACAACGTCATTTGATCTTTCTTGAATGTTTGTTCAAAATAATGAATCACATAGTTTAAGAGCTTGATAACACAAAGTAATAGAGTACTGTTGGTAAATGAATAGAAATTTGATGCCTTACGATGAATGAATAAGACACTATTTATAGCTAAACCTTAGTAAATACTATTTGCAAAATTTATTCGATGAAAACTTTCATTTATTTATATTTGCGTCTATTACATAAAATAACTGGAAAAAAATCGTGAATTTTTCAGTAACAATTATCTTATCCTTATTCTATATGATCGTATCTTGATATTTGATCTATTGGTTACCGAGCTAAGCAGAGTCACGAACTTGACATCGAGCTTGAGAGCCCTAGATCTAGACGTTTTGACCTATCCTACATTTCATGTGTCACCTTCTAATTTACCTATATTTTCAATCCGATTTTACCCATACACTTAATTATATTATACTGTTAATTAAAGTTTAAAAGAAAAAAGTGAAATGTATGCTTATTTGAAGTGAAATATAAGCATATTCCATTTGGAACATAGATGGGTTCATAATTTCAAAACTTAGAGTTCTTAATAATATCTTATAATAATCAAACAAATTTATATATTGTGTTCTGCAATTTTATATATTTAAGTTTTTAAACTAAAAAAATACTCAAGTGACGTAAAGTTGAAAATTGCAAAAATACGTGACGACACTGAAAACTAATTGTGTGTCCCTCTCTTTTCCTTCCCACGTAACCCCCACACCCTACACCCCCAACCCCCACCCCACCCCCTATATATACACTCTTTCTTCTTTCAAGCTTCAAAAACCCATTAAACATAAAATCATTGAAAAAAAATGGGATTACAAAATCAATTAACTGATGTTTCTACTGAATCCATTCCTATTTTGCTCGTAACTCTTCTCGCTAATTGCATCGCTAATCTCCGTTCAATCATCTTCGCTTTTCTCCAGTTCCTCGGTATGTCAATGAATCCGATTCAAATCGAAGAAAATACGCTTTACGATGCCGTTGGTTCAGGTTTAGCCGGAGTTGTTATGCTCGCTGAACAGCTCAATTTGAATCGGATGTTCTCGTATACATTTGATGATCAAGGAGACGAAGCTTCTGGTTCGAGCTGCGTTGTTTGCTTGAACCGGTTGGGTGATGGTGAAAATGTGAGGAAATTGGATTGTAAGCATGTTTTTCATAAGGTGTGTTTTGATGGATGGTTAGATACGTTTAATTTTAATTGTCCGATTTGCCGGTCGTCGTTATTGGTTGTTTCCGATGAGCGCGTGGAGATCACGCGACGGCGCGTTGTATGGGATGTGATTGATTGGTTCTCGTTAAGGTGAAATTTACCTGGCGATGATGATGATGCAGTCAGAACTTCGATAAATGAGAGGTGTAAGTATCGCGAGGTGTGAAGAGATCTCGTACTAATCGGAATCCGGAATGACTTATACGATCAGTGTTTTGGTGATGATGAGTGATGAATTTCACGAGTTTTTTTTTTTTTAAAAAAAATATAGTTTTGGAGGAATTATTTCCGGTTTTTGAAGAGCTTGATGTGAAGTTCTTTTTACTCATGTAAAAGAAAAATTAGTTTTTGGCGGAATTAATATTTATTTTGCAATAAGTTTAATTTTTCACGAATTCGAGACGTGGAAACAAATTCATGCTTAAATGTATTTCTAAGTCTGCGTACCATAGGTCCAAGTAAAATCCTTATGGTTTGATGATTTATGAGATTTTAGTGCATTGATGTATTCCTTTAATGTGGCATTTTAGTAATTAAAGTTTTTAAAATTACGAATTCGTAATTATAAGGTTCTTTTAATTATTATTATTAAAAGAAAATATCTTAAAAACTAAGATGAGGGGTCATCTTCAACAATCAATGTGGATCCGGCCTCGCTGTTATGGCCCTGTTCCGCTCCTATTGGGATTGGACCCTCCATAACGGAAGTACATAGAAATTTTGAAGAAAAAAAGTATTATGACATGGCCCTGCCTCACTCCTATTGGGATCGGACCCTCCATAATAAAAATACATAGAAACTTCGAAGAAAAAAAAGTATTCTATCATGGCCTTGCCCCGCTCCTATTAGGATCACACCCTCCCTAACGAAAGTACATAGAAACTTCGAAGAAAAAAAGGTATTCTGCCATGGCCCCGCCCAGCTCCTATTAAGATCGGACCCTTTATAATGGAAGTACATAGAAACTTCGAAGAAGAAAAAAGTATTCTGTCATGGTCCTGCCCCGCTTCTATTGGGGTCGGACACTCCATAACGAAAGTACATAGAAACTTCGAAGAAAAAAAGGTATTCTGCCATGGCCCCGCCCAGCTCCTATTAAGATCGGACCCTTTATAATGGAAGTACATAGAAACTTCGAAGAAGAAAAAAGTATTCTGTCATGGTCCTGCCCCGCTTCTATTGGGGTCGGACACTCCATAACGGAAGTACATAGAAACTTCGAAGAAAAAAAAAAGTATTATGTCATGGCCCTGCCTCACTCCTATTGGAATCGGACCCTCCATAACGGAAGTACATAAAAACTTCGAAGAAATAAAAAAAGTATCCTATCGTGTCTTTTTCAATTTTACAATTCATTTTTTGGTAATTATTGTGTATCGGAAACATATAAAATATAATTTTAAAACGAATAACCCTCAAAATAATTCTAGCCACGCTAAAAAGAAATTCCACCTGCCTAGATGCCTTAGGTCCATTAGGAATATGATTTCATATGAGTTATAAATTTTATTCAAATATGTAATAAAGTTTCACAATTGTGAAAACTAGTAAAAATAAATTGACTCTATGTTACTTTTTCCTTTTAAAAATTAAAATTAAAATTAATGTACCGCACACGTAAGTTGTTTCGAGCAAATTTTATATAAAAAGATATAAAATATTGGACAAATTTCATATTTAGAATTTTGGAGTGTTTAAAGGAGATTTTGAGTTGGCTGGAATTGAATAGTCAACGTATACTTACTTTATGTATAGTCAGCCGATATAGCTTTATGTATATGTAAGCTATATTCAGTTTTTTAAGTGTATCATAATGTATAGTACTTACGTATAAATAAGCTATATTCAATTTTTTGAGTGTATCATATTGTATAATTAGTATATAATGAACATATATTTCCTATGACTTTTGATTATCTGTTATATAAATAAAAACGTGACTGTATTTACTATAAACTAATTACTTTATCGTATATATTTGAAACTATCCCTATAATTATCATGTTGTGAGCTCTATTGTGTTGTGGTGTCATCTAAAATATCTCTTTAAATATGATGTGAATAAATACACTAAAATTTTGGAGTATAGTTTTTATGAATATGTTTTGTGTCCTCTTCTTTGTTTGTTTCAATTTTTTCTTTTTAGACTATTGAAATTAGACCATATTGGAAGCAAGTGGGAGATATAAGTGGCTCCCAAAAAAACAGAAAATATAAGCTGTGCTATAACAATTCACATGGGCTGATTATGACTTTTTTTCCTTTCTTTTCACATGGGCCTTCTTCTTGGAGGCCCACAAAATGCTTGTTGCTTCAATTTTTTTGGGTTATTCACACAAATGTTTTTATTTTGGAAGGTCTTTAATTTTTGTCCTTTGATACTGTAATAAAAAAAGAGTTAACGAACATGTTCTTGACATCGAAAAAAACAAATTAAGAACTTGTAAGGCAAACATTTACATTTTTCATAACATACAAGACAAAACAAGTTATGCTTTATTAGATATAACTTAGTTCATACATAACTTTATGTCGATATATACATAATTTAGTTTCAAAACTCACAAAGTTGCAATGATGTGATGGACCTTTATACTTGTATGAATTTGTATTCTAAACCTTTCTACTTACCTCTTTGTCAATTGAACCCTTTAACTTAGTAAATTTCAACACCTTAAACCCCTCTGACCATTGACCAACCTTAGGTGGCGATTTAATTGCTAATTTGGCATAAGCACGTGATTTCACACAAAAAAGGCACGTGGAAAAAAAAAATTAGATTAAAAATAATTAAAAGAAAAACGTAAATACAATAAAAAAGATAAAAATAAAAAACTTCACTCTTTCTTCTTTCCCAGACCCCTCCCCATTTCGTTCTCCCTTCCCCCACTCCTTTTCAGTTCTTTTTTTTTTCCATTTCTTCTTCCCCCAAATTAGAAATGAGATTATGCAAAAACTGAGAACAAAATAACCAAAGAAAAATCGAAAAAATTGGTGCAATACTTAAATTTGTGGAAGAAATATGTCTAATGAGTGTCTTAGTGCTCCATCTTTATCTTTAAATCGATGTTGTTCTTGATTTATCTTTCTTTTCTATTTTCTAGGGTAAAGTAACAAAGGTAAAAAATAATTATTGAATGTCTTTATGAAATTAGATGAAATATGTTGTGTAAAATTGTGTATAAATATTAGCACATATTGAAATACTTTAATGGTGATTCATTAGCGTCCATGGAGAAGAGAGCTATACAAGTATTGGTCAAATGACATGAAGATGATGATGGAGTAAAAAAGAAGAAAAAAACAATTTATTATAAAAAATAAATAATATATGACATGTCATATAAAATCTGATGTGGATAATGACATGTCATTTTTATTGTGCATTTGAAGTTTACACAAAGCCAAAGCGGTTTAAAATATTGTATTTCATTGAGTTTAAGGGTTCAGTTGACAAATGATTAAGTAAGAGGGTTCAAAATATAAACGCATACAAGTATAAGGATTTATCGGACCATTTCGCCTTTTAAGTTCTATGTTAGTGAAATTGAAATTTGAATTTAAAGTGCATGTGAAAATTACCTTAAATTGCAGTCGTATGTCACTTGTTTTGTAAAAAAGTGTTTTTTGTTATTTGAATTTCAACAATTCAACACCCAAATCTACTCTAAATAAGCCAAAATTTAAAACAAAAATTCAAGGCATAATGGATAAATGTGTCCTTTAACTCGATCTCATTTCAAATTTATGTCTTCCAACTTTGGTTGTGCACAAGCAGACACGTAAACTTGTACAAAGTTGAATAAGTAGATACATGAGTCCTATGTGACATAATACATGTAGGACACTACATAGACATAAATTGTCATGTAGGATGACACGTAGGATATGTGTATCTATATGTTCAACTTTATACAAATTTAAGTGTCCATTTATGACACACAAAATTGGAGGGCATAAATGTGAAATGAGGCCAAATACATATTTTATAAATTATGCCTAAATTCAATATATCATAAAGAACACACTCCAAACATTATTGTCAAAATAATAATAAATCTAACAAACCCATTTAACTTCTTTTTGCTTTTTCCGTTAGGTTAAACACATGTTAAAATTGGCTAAACATTTAATCTTCTGCATTAGAAATATTTTCATATATGCTTACGCTTAGTCATTTATAACAAAAACACATTAAATTTGACTAAAATTTCAATCGTATGCATTTATTTTATTTTATATTACACTATATAGTCTAAGATCACAAGATATATTTTAATATATTTTACATATCTTAAATTAAGTGCCATAAATTTTATATGAAAGTCGTTGGATCTAGCTGCTTATATACTCCTAATTAAATAAAAAAGGACTTGTGAATATATATATAATTAAAAAAATACGACTCAGAAATGAATTAAAAAAGGACACTGTAATGAATGATTTTAATTTTTTTTTTTTAATCTAAAAATAATGAATGATTGCCATAAATTAATGTGCCTAGATCTGTGATAAATACTTTCTTCAATCTTTCAATATTTTCATTTCGCCAAATAAACGTTGAAGCTAGCTAGTTTAAACAATGGCAATGGTCATATCCAGGTGAGAATTATTTTAGCAATGATTTTTTTTTTTCATTATCATGTCAATTTCATTGTTTTGCTTACAACATTATATATTAAGTTTAATTTCAAAATGATATATTTCTTTTATCCTAGTGTTGAACAATTATCTTATTCTTTACGATTTGATGAACAAAGTTTTTTTTTTTAGCGTTTATATACATTTACTTGAGGCTTCTAAAATAAATCGATGGACATGTAGGAGGTAAGGATGTGATTGGGGCTATGGAGGTGGGGCGAAGGTGATTCATATCGTTGACTTTGTTTCTCCATGTTTAAATTTCTAAGAGCATCTTCAAAGTCCAAATGTTAATATTTGAAAAGTCAACTAACGAGCTTTGAACAATTGTGTGATAAAAAATTGTTGTCAAGATTTAAGGGTAAATTTTATAGAATAGTGATTAGATTAATATTATTGTATGAGATAAGATGTTGGTCAATTGAGAGTATTCGTGTCTAGAAGAAGAGTGTAAGGGAGATAAGGATGCTAAGATTAATGTGTAGACATACTAAGAGAAATATAATTAGAAACAAAGTTACAACAGATAAGATGAGAGTGATCTCAGTAGTAGACAAGATGAGGAAGATTGGATTAAAATGGTTCGGAATTTATGAACAAGAGGTGCAGGGATGCACTAGTAAAAAGGTATGGGTGGTTGTTGACTATAACAAGAGTTAGGAGAGGAGATAGATCGAAGAAGAACGGGAGAAAGATGATTAGATATGACATAGTTAACTCTAGCTTGCTCGACATGATCTTGAATATGAAAGAATGGAATGATTTTTTTTAGAGTAAATAGTTATAAGTAGCGAAGTGATGTCGCAGTACCGTATTTTGGTGTTGGATTTTTTTTATTTCAAAAACTTTTCTTTTAAGTCAAGAATGATAAAAACAATTTTGCTATGTCACATTGACTTTTCATTTTCATTAAGAAGTCTTCATGATTCTTCTATTTTATCTCTTCATAATTTTTGGTGATTTCTTCTATAAATAATTTTGTGTCATCCAAATTGTGAACAAGAGGATGCATTGATTATTGTTGCTCTAGATTACAATTAAAGAATCTTAAAATCAGGTCCCAATTCTATACATCAAATTTAACATATACATTCATGAAATAAGAGGAATAGTTAATCAATCATAAAGTTTATGAGATACATGATTTCTTCTCATTCTAATCATGGATTAGCATTTGTTTAAAGCTACCTAGGGGTTTTATGATAATTATCCAATGTTTATTACTAATAAATAGTACTAAAAGCAAAATTAAAATAATATACTTAATTATATTGGATTATCTATATTCTAATTGAATATTAGACCACTAAAGTTAATGGGAACGCGTCTACGTGGAAATTCTTTTTAATTTTGATGGCAGTGAAATTTGATTACTCTAAGTTATTGGGAGCGCATCCACTAAAGTCATCTAAAAATTTAGGTTATCGGAGAGCACACTTTTATTAACTAACGATATTCATGATCGGAATTTAGTTTCTTGCAAGAAGTATAACTATAGCTAATTTTTAGCGGGAACAAAAATTTAGCACTAAAAATTTGCGAAATTTCAAATCCCCTCTTCTTCTTTAACACGACTTCTTAGCTCAAATTTCCCCTTTTTCTTCTCTCCGATCCTCCACCGCAGTCCGCAAACCGCCGTCCCATCGCCCATCTCTGTCACCACCTTCATCAGACTGTCAATTCTCCAGAGAAATGGATGCATCCAAATCGATCTTCGTCTTGCAACCTTTGTGGTTACGATTCACCAATAAACTTCCTCAACATCTCTTCCGTCATTCAAACTCATCTCAAGCAGGTTTTGTTTACTCCTTTTAGAAATAAGTTCGTAATTTTCAAAAGTTTGTTACATGTAGGGTAAATTTGGCAGGATAGTATACGGTAGGAGTAAGTTTGGCCATATCAACGGAGAGTAAATGTAGACAATATTCGAAAGTAGCCCTATTTTTATTTGCTATATGGATCATTGTAAACTACTAATTGATCTATTGTTGTCTGCATGATCAATGCAATCAGTTTAGTTTGGTATAAATTTTTTGTTAGTACTTGATTGGCATTTGATGTAGTTATTGTTGGCATTCATATATGCTGTGTGATTTGCGCTTGCTTGAAGTTGGTTTCAGAAAATTAGTACTTATAATATGTTTGAGCGTTGCTTTGAGGGTTGATACTTGCTTGATTAAGATGGAAGTCTGTTGTTTATTGACTATTTGATAACTTTTCAAATATGATACTTCAAAATTGTTTCTGTGAGCTATGAGTATGTTTAAATTTTTAAAAGAATCATTCATTTTGGAAGACTACAGAAGTTCAATACACTAATCTCTTCAATTATTTGCAAATTCAGAAGTATGTTGGATGAAGAGGATCCTTATCCTGATCCTGATCCTGATCCTGATCCGGTAAGCATTCTGCGAACAATAGAAAATGAGCATGAGGACTTGACGGATGATAAAAAGAAGGAAATCAAGTTGATTAAGACAGAGCTATGGTTTCTGGGTAGATTTCTCCTCTTGAGTCATCGTGAGTGCAGTAGATCCCTTCAAATGCGGATTAGAAGTCTCCTGGTATTTGCAAAAGATCTGTATCGCTCTAAATTTGATGCTGATCCCTTTTACGTGCTAGGATCGATAGATCATTTCAAATACTTTATCCCAATAAATTATTGTGAATCAGAAGAAAGTCTAGTTCCTGTTACTACACCTCTGACCCACGTACAAATGCTGGCATACATAGACAATGTTGTACAGAGTTTCAAGGACCTGCTGATTGTTCGCCTTGTCGAGCTGCCTGATGTACAGTCTCAAGTGGAATCATTCGTAAAGGAGTTGAGAGCACTGAAGAAGTATATCTTCTTTCTGGGAGAAATATGCATTTCAACAGAACAAATTAACTGCTGGCAAACTTTCTGGCTTCATGTTAGATTTGTGACTACCCGTGCAGCAATTTTCTTATACTTGCCTTGTTACGACAGATTTTCTCATGTGCTGATGGAAAACTCGATGTGTAGCCAGATAGTCCGCAATGATGAGATCCTGAAATATATTTTAAAGTTATCATCATTCAGCAGCACTCATGTCAACTTGTACCTCAATAAAGCCGTGGATGAATTCATGGATTTTCTTCTGCATGTACACATGCAGTTAGGAGCGGATTCATGGACTACAGATCAAAAGTATACTTTTCCTGAACAGATCAACTGTTTGAGAGTTTTGCTCAAAGAGTTACCATTGATTAACGACATTCAGGATGAGATGAGGATCCATTTCTTCAAGAGACTAGTGACGCTGGTCATTCATGCTGGACTTACTGTCTACTCGTCGGGTAATTGGGACGAAAAATTGCTTCTTCTCTATGGCATGATCGAGTCAGTCAAAACAGAGATTTACCACAAGATCCGAGAGTGGGTAACATCTCATTTGCCTAAGAATGATAAATTGGGTTTCTCCAATTGCCTTCTTGCTAGCTTGAAAGAGTTCCTGTCTGGTCATTCTGCTTCACTTGCTTCTGTGAAGGATCAAGTCGAAGTAGTCCATGAGGAGCTTAACTTTTTCAAGCCTTTCATCATGAGTGTAGCAGAACAAGGCAATAACAAGCATCACGAACTCCAAAATCTTGTTGGAAGAGTCATTGATAAGGCTTATGAGGTCGAGTACATACTTGATTCTTTTGCAATTAGTGATGTACCTCTTACTTTTCTTAGGACGTGGCTCTTGGAAATCATAAGGGAGATTGAGCTCATTAAGACTGAGTTGACCAAACCCAAGGGTAAAAATATGACAAGTGCCTCCCAAGCTACCGACGGAGAACTGGTTGGTTTTACAGATGTCTGCAAAACTATAATAGATCAACTAGTTGGAGGATCACGAGAACTGGATGTTGTTTCCATTGTGGGTATGGCTGGATCAGGCAAAACAACCCTTGCTCGAAGTTTCATCAATGATGACACAATTGTTTCTCATTTTGATTTCTGTGCAGAGTGTCGTGTTTCACAAGAATACACACGTGAAGACTTGCTGTTTTCCATTTTGAGTTCTGCTAATTCTGGTCTCACTGATATTAGTAAAAGAGGTGCTGATATATTAGCTGATAGACTAAGAAAAACTCTATTGCCAAAGCGGTACCTCTTAATCATTGACGATGTGTGGGCAGTACAAGCATGGGACGATTTGAGATTATGCTTTCCTGATGCCAAAAAAGGTAGCAGAATAATTCTGACGACCAGACTTAAAGAAGTTGCTACGTATGCTAAATGTGTCACTGAACCCATACACTTGCGTAGTATGACAGATTCAGAAAGTTGGTTGTTATTACAAAAAAAGGTATTTGGGGAAGAAATGTGCCCCGAAGAGCTAAAAGAAGTTGGGCAAAACATTGCATTCAAGTGTAATGGGCTGCCACTTTCCATTGTTTTAGTGGCTGGTCTTCTCGCAAAGACTGACAAGACAGAAAGATGCTGGACGCGGATGGAATTAAGTTTTGGGGAAAGAGTGCAGGATGGCGCAAAGGATTTAGTAAAATTAAGTTATGAAGATTTACCTAACAAACTGAAATCATGCTTTTTATATTTCGGTGCATTTCTAGAGGACAGGGAAATTTTAGTGTCAAAATTAACAAGCTTATGGATTGCTGAGGCATTCATAAAAAACAATGAGGACAAGTGTTTGGAGGATACGGCAGAAGATTACTTGAAGGATCTTATCGGAAGAAACCTCATTATGGTAACTAAGAGGAGATCAACCGGGAAGATCAAAGCATTTCGTGTGCATGATCTAATGCTCGATTTCTGCAAGGAGAAAGCTAAGGAAGATAATTTCCTTTTGTGGCTGAAAAGGTATTACCTCTTTATATGTTTCTCTAAGTTTTGATTAATTTGGATTTTTTCTCTTATTCCTTATCCTACTTATATTCTTGATTCCAGGGATCATGATTCCAATCCTCCACGTTTTTATTCTGAAAGGCCTATGCACCGCCGTTTATCCTTCTGTTCTAATCGGGATGATCTTTCTGAGTGGAGGCCATCATGCTCACATGCTCGTTCTATCTTATTCAGGGAGCTTAGTGATAATACATGTTCATCAATGAGACATGCTTCTTTCATCTTTGGCAACTTCAAATTTCTCAGGGTGTTAGACTTAGAGGTCGTTGTTGTAGATTCTTTTCCCACTGAACTTAATCAGCTAAGGTACCTTGCTGTTCAAACTACTAAGAGTTCTATTCCATCATCGATAGAAAATCTTTGGAATCTTCAAACGTTGATAGTCAAAAGAAATGGAGGACAAGTATGGTTGCCAGATACTTTTTGGAAGCTGAGTAAGTTGAGATATGTTAGCATTAGTGATGGCGCTTTGTTTGCTTCGCGTGATGCACAGGAATCCTGTGATGGAAATAAATTTAAGCTGGACAATTTGAAAACGTTTTCCTCAATATATGTCTCCAGGGTGAACAATATGGAAAGGATGTTAAGAAGAACACCCAATCTTCGGAAGTTAAGATGTGTATTTGCTGATTTAGGGCGTTGGGGAAAGAATGAAAATCGGTTTCCTGTATTAGACTCATTATCTCAACTTGAAACGCTAAAATTGGTCTTCGTTGGTATCTCGGAGGTAGGTCCTTCAAGATTAAACTTTCCAGAGAATCTCAAGAAACTGACATTATGCAAATTTCCTTTGCCACCTGAGGAAATTTCAACTATTGCCAAACTTGTCAACCTTGAGGTTCTTAAACTGCGACAAGTTGCCTTTGAAATGGGTGAATGGGAAGTGAGAGATCAGGAGTTTTCTCAGCTCAAACTCTTGGAACTAGAAAATCTCAAACTCTCAAAATGGGAAGTGTCTGAGAATGCCTTCGATCACCTTGAGAAATTGGTTTTGCATGGATGTTTTCATCTCGAAGCTATCCCTGATAGTTTTCAGGACCTAAATTGTTTGCGATACATTGAGGTAAAATCATGCAGTGAAGATGTTGCCGACTCAGCTGGGATTATCAAAGAAACAAGAGAGGATAACGGCCAAAAATGTGACGTTAAAATCTTTTCTTAGCACTGAAAGATCAAGGCTGCAACCTTTAGTTCATTTCCAATCTGATTGCAGGTACAATCTTAAGCAAGTACTGATGGTATTTTATCACTCATTTATGTTCCCTTGAATATATTTTCTTGTTGACATGCTCATACATATTCTGTTTAAAACTGTGTTGTACTTTTTTTGTTATTGCAGCTATTGTTTGTTGTTGCTGGTTAATGGTAGAGGTAAGGTTTGTCGTACATTCTACCCTCTCCAAACCTCACTTGTGGAATTATATCGGGTTTGTTGTTTGTTTGTTGCTGGTTGTAGCACAGAGCTGTTCCATGTTATTTGGTTACTTGTTGCACCTAGTAGTCGTCTGAACTTTTCTGAATAAGTTATTATGACTATTTCCTTTTTATGTCTATGGATTGGTATATGGATTTTGTTAGTTGTGTTTTTATAAATGATATAATACGTAAACGTGCCTTTTAACTTGGTTTCAGCCGACATTTATATTGTTCAATTTTGAGTGTCCACTAGTAGATACTTAAATTTAAACAAAGTTGAAGAAGACACACACGTCCAGCATGTCATGATACACGCATGATGTAAGACGCGTGTGTTTACTTGTTTAATTGTATATAAGGTTAAGTGTCTACTTCTGCATATTCTGCTCTGCCCCGCGCCATTTACACCCGTTTAATGAAGTTGGTTTGCATCATCCAACTATTCTAGCACTAAATCTTGGTCCTTTATCGTACATGCTATCATACATAATTGCAGATAGGTACTATAAGATATTATATCAAGAAATTATGGGATTATTATTAAGCAATAATATTTTTGAAACACAAAATTTAATAAGTTTAAATTCTTGAGAGAATGTTGGTAATCAAATCCAAGAGCTGCTTAATTATGTCTCAGATTTGGGGACACATTAACACCGAAAAATAATAATTCACTTCTTTGATTTAACCAAGATTTGTTACTTGGAAATTTGTGATGTGACAAAAATTAGGTAAATATTTATCGGTATTTATGTCAATTCAATAAATATGAAAAAAGGGAGAGCGAAATTTTTTACTTAGCTATAGTTAATTAGCAATTCATCTGTCATTTTTACTTGATCAATATTACTTTGACACATTTTTTATGAAGAAATAAATAAGATAAGTATTTTACTCTTCAATATAATATATTTAATGCTTTTGAATGTATTGAAAAATAATTACAGTTAATAGTAATAGAGGCAAATTAGAATTAAGTAATAAATTATCTCTTGATTTTATAAATTATCGTCAATCAACTACGAATACCTTGGTTACAATCCAAGTTTCTATACACACCTAAGTAATGACTCTCGAATGTTCAAACAAATCTTTTTTTTTTTTTTACTTGTGTTGATTAGTTCAATAGTTGACTATAATCTTTTTCTATATTTATCACATATTCAATTAAATAATCTTCACTTTTGACATATTTTTATCAATACAATTCTTTTATCTCTTTTTACATGACACATTTTTCTTTTCAATTTCTAAGTTTAAACATAAGTCACTCTAACAAAACTATAGTGTAGTACTTAACCAGCTGTAAATAAACATAATTGTCTGTATTTGTGGGAAAAAGGCTATATATACTCAACTCTATGATGGTGCAAGTTGCCTTTTTGGCTGCTCTATCAGAATTTATTGTCCATCGTCGTTAATGGATGTAGTGCACTGAATGAGTTATCCTTCCTTTAATTATATATCTCGAATTTAAATTTTAAATATGAAAATATATTTGATAGATAGTATTCTTCTTTGAATAGAATAACGTGAATACTAAATAATCAAACTCTAATGCCGCTATCAAAATTATTGTCCATCACTTGACTACTTCAAGTAAGTACTGCTGCACTTCTACCCAAAACATACGAGAGTTTACAGCAATGTCCCGTTATTACACCCTTGGAGCCGCAACATTTAATGATTGTCATAATAACTAATCGACTCCGTTTATTTTTATTTATTTATATTTGACTTGGTATATTAATTAATAATATAAGGTATAAAAATCTCATTTATTTGAGTGTTAATTACATTATATTTTGAAAAAAAATTCAATTATAAAACTTTTAAATTTTTCATTGCTTTCGGATATATTCCTTAAATGTCCAATACATGGCAAAATGCAGATAATAAATTACTTAATAGGAGGGATGTATTCGAAAGGGAATAGGAATGTATCCGAGAGGAAATTTTGTAATTCTTTTAAATAGTAAGAAGTTTTAGAAATTATGATATTTTAAATTATATATTTATGTAATTTTTCCTAATTAAGAAGCAATAAATAAAAGAGTAAAATGCATCGAGGAAATGACTATTATAATTTAATAAGAGTAAATTATGACCTAAGTGACTTGATTTTTTAAACTGGAATAATAAAATAAGCATTTATTTATATGAAAATCGTTTTCATCCCCCCCAAACATTACCTTTAAAATCAAACTCCCCTCTCAACTTTATACAATAATCTAATTCCCTCCATTATCCTTAATTAAATCCTTAAAATGCCTATTACCCTTCCATTGTCTAACTTTTTTTTTCTTTTACTTTTTTAAAAGTTATGATATTTTTGTTTTAAACCTTATTTTATTTACACTTAATACATGTTTTAATTTTAATCATTCAAATTTCAGTCATTAAATATATTTATTTTTAAATATGAATGTCATTTATATAGATGTTATCATTTAAGTTTTTTTTTTTAAATATTACAATCACTAAATATATTTCATTAAATTTTAATAATTAAAATATATAACAAAGTTTTAAATTATTAAAATATATATAAATAAATCTATATCTAAATTAGGCCGAATTAAATTATGATCGCTAAATATACCTTTTTATTTTTCAGATCCTTTTTCATTAGTTGCAAATTGATAGCCCAACATTGATTTTTAAGTTATTTTGACATGACCAAAAACAATCAATTACGTAGTAAAGTTATTGTGAAAATTACTTTTGTCTCCACTTTTAATTCTAAACAAATATCCACACTTTTGCCATTCTAAATTAAGATAAAGTGATCCTTATATTAAAAATAAATGTTTTTACTTGTTATTTTAACAATTAAAGATATTTAGTATTATTTTTCTGATATTACATTTATTATAAGTAATTATATATAATAATAATAATAGACAAGCTTAATTTTTGAAAATATAATCAATAAGGATAATTTCATAAAACAAACTCCTAATTTCTTGCGAGTTGTTTGGCGTGAGGTATAAGATATAATAATCTCAAAAATAAAATAGAGTAGTATTTTATCCTGATTTTGGTTGGAGATATTTTGAGTTGTCCCATATAAATGATGAAATCACTTATCCCAAAATAACTTATATTAGAATAATTGATCCCTAGGTAATAGTATTTGTCAACAAGTGCCAACAAGAGTACATTTTTTTCATGATAAACATTTAATTATTACCTTCGATTAAATTTTATAATTGACCATCAAAAAAGTAATTTGATGCATACAATATTCATGTGTATATAGAGTTCAGAAAAAATCACCCCACTAATAAATTATCTATCTCGATATAAATATAAAAAATTATTTTCACGATTCAAATTTGTAACATTGTACATCACACGATAAACTTACACTATTGAAAAGTACAGAACAAATAAAATAATTGATAGCTAAAACTGCTATCACTGGTTTCCCATTATATAAGGAAAAAAGTGAAACAGGAAATAGTAACATATCCAATCGTCTTAACTTTTCTGCAAAAAGCAAATCAATCATTCAACCAAAAATAATAAAGTCGTACTCAACTCAAATTAGTCGAATTATAATATAGATATAAATAAAGTCCTACAAGATACAAATCTAAATTAATCAAATTATAATATAGATATCGAACACCAGATGAAAATTATAAAAACTCATTCAAACAATAGATAGGAAATTAAAACATTTTTTTATTATTATCTTTAACACATGAAAATTGAAAAGTGTAAGTGATGCATGCCTGGCAGCATTTAATAAACCTTACAAATTAATATAAGATTAATTAGCAAAAAACTAAGATTAATTCCCTAATTTCTAGCTAGCTGCCTCGTATGCATCTCTTACATCTTCTCATGTTACATTATACTATATAATATAAGATTAATTAGCAAAAAAAAAACAAAACATAACAATACAACGAAATCGAACAATTTGTTACAACATGTTATATGGTCTCAACGTCCTTACAAGACAATAATAGTAGATGGAGAGTCAAAAGAAAAATAAAGACCTAAAATTAGGTTAAATTAAATAAAATTTAGGTAAACTCGGACCGTTACCCTCAATTCCCCACAATGCATAGTGTCGATCTCTCAATTCTACTAAAAAAAATATTTAGCTAGAAACTTAAGAGATCGAAATTGCATTGTTTTGTTCTTTTTGTTTCGTTAACATTCTTCGAGTTATTTACATAACATTTTCCTCCTCCTCCTCCGTCTCCGCGTATATAACCAACTTATTCCTCCATAGGCACCAAAAATCCATAAGCATTCATCAAGAAGTAACTCCATAAAAGGGTGAAAAAATGAACAAAGAAAAGAAAAAATATGTGGACAATATTATTTAAGCTAAGGTAGGAAGAAAGTGAGAGTAATGAGAATGTCTTTGTTATATGTCATGTGATGTGATGCCCCAGAGTCTATGATCCAAGAACCAACAGTTAATCTAGCACATCTACACGAAAGGTCACCTATCTCAGTAATGGAAGAATAGCAAGCAAGTATACCTGCCAGGGTCACCGCTCCACTTAGCATATTGTCTGAGTTGGAAGCTTCATGTCCCGCTTGTAGAGATCCCAAGAGGTTCAATAGCTGTTCATACTGGTCTTTGGACAGGATCAATGTCATTTGCTTCCTCAACTCCGGATCTTCCTTACAGTGGTTTCCATCAATCTCATTACTGCACATATTTGCCATTGCAGAACTGGAACTTTTGCCTTTAGAGAATTTGGAGTTGAGTGGGATACCCATGAAGCTTGTAACATTTTTCCTTGGCGTGGCCTAATCTCCTGCAGAAATCACAAAAAAAAAGTAGACCTGCTGGTACTAGAATTCCCTCTAAACATGTTGGTGTTATTTAGGTTTCCAGAGTTGCCTGTATGTCCCTTAGAAGAACTATAGTTGGTTCTGAGACCTTTTACTCCTGCATTGTTGTGAGTTGAAGCAAAAACATTTAGGGAAGTAGAATCCAAAGCAGTGTGGTTGTGAGGCTTCACTTCTCTCTGCTTTTCTTCTTGGGACAATATGACAAAAGCTTGAGCCATGCTAGATAAAGTATTCATCATGAGAATGTTACCTCTGATGGCAGTATACATCTCATTTAGCCTCATTAGGAAGTGTATGAGTCTTCTATCCTGCTCAGCCTTGATCAATTTGAATTTACCCCCACAAGTGCACACACAGTTGCACTGAGAACTCATATCAACTGTGCTCATTTCTTCCCAGAGCTTTTTCATTTTCGTGTAATACCCAGTGACATCCAAAGTGCCTTGAACAATATCATTGATTTCTTTCTGAAGCTGATACAACTTACAACCATTGGTCTTATCTTTCCTTCAATTGAGCCCATAATTCATGTGCATTGTTAACATACTGTAGACTATCTCTTAGATCAGGTGACAAGGAATTCAGAATCCAAGAGGTTACTATGTCATCACATCTCTCCCACTGTTCGAAATTAGGATTATCTAGATTGGGCCTTACTACTTTTCCATTGATAAAACCTGTTTTACTCTTAACAGATAAAGCTCTAAGAACAGCTCTCCTCCACGATCTATAACCAGTGTCGTCGAAAACTCCAGGCAATAAAGATGAACCTGCATTCTCGGAAGGATGCAGATAGAAGGGACTGTCAAAATCCATCCTAGCAGTGGATGTAGAATCAGTTGAAATTGGATCAACTTGATTGTCAACCATGGTGAAATCAGATCGCAATGGGATTCAAAAACAGATATAAGGAACATATACAATTTGAGTAACAACAAAAAAACTCAAAATTGAGAACCAAAAAAAAACTTCGAAAACAAAATCGAGAACAAGAAAAGGAGCTCAAGGTTCAAAATATGAACTCGACATCAATATTCATAGTGCAACCTCTTCAAAAGAGAAAATAAAACTCACAGATGTGGAGCAGGATCTATGTCCAATGATCTGATACCATGATAAAATCAGGTCAGCTTGTTACTGATCAATCAAGCTCCTCCATTGATGGAGCTTGAACTTAGAAGAGAGAAGGAGAGAGGAAAATTAACTAGAAGAGTTGCATGAAAATTATATTTCATTGAATGTGTAAAAACTGAAACTGAACACTATAATTGATTATTATACACACACTTTAAACTAGTAACTATCTAACAAACTTTCTAACTCTGACTATCTGTGTTAACTAAAATGTGATATAAATAATTTATATCTCAACGGATTTTTTTTTTAATCTCTATTTTAATTTATTTGACTTATTTTATTTTTTTAAAAAAATTATCCACCCCCCCCCCCCCCCCCCCCCCCCCAAATTTACATAGACTTAATTTTTACATTCTATAATACGTATCTAAGATCACAAGATATAATTTTAATATATTTTACATATTTTTAATTTAAAATTACTTTCTTAAATTAGTGCCAAAAATTTTATATGGAAGTCGTTGGATCTAGCTGCTTATATACTCCTAATTAAATAAAAAAGGACTTGTGAATATATATAATTAAAAAAAAAAAGACTCAGAAATGAATTAAAAAAGGACACGTGTAATGATATGATTTTTTAATTTTTTTTTTACTAAAAATAATGAATGATTGCCATAAATTAATGTGCCTAGATCTGCGAGAAATACTTTCTTCAATCTTTCAATATTTTCATTTCACCAAATAAGCGTTGAAGCTAAGCTAGTTATGGCAATGGTCATATCCAGGTGAGAATTATTTTAGCAATGATTTTTTTTTTTTCATTATCATGTCAATTTCATTGTTTTGCTTACTCATTATATATTAAGTTTAGTTTCAAAATGATATATTTCTTTTATCTTAGTGTTGAACAATTATCTTATTCTTTACGATTTGATGAACAAAAAAGTGTTTTTAGCGTTTATATACATTTACTTGAGGCTTCTAAAATAAATCGATGGATGTATAGGAGGTAAGGATGTGATTGGGGCTACGGAGGTGGGGCGAAGATGATTCATGTCATTGACTTTGTTTCTCCATGTTTAAATTTTTAAGAGCATCTTCAAAGTCCAAATGTTAATATTTGAAAAGTCAACTAATGAGCTTTGAACAATTGTGTGATAAAAATTTGTTGTCAAGATTTAAGGGTAAATTTTATAGAATAGTGATTAGATTGATATTATTGTATGAGATAAGATGTTGGTCAATTGAGAGTATTCGTGTCTAGAAGAAGAGTGTAAGGGAGATAAGGATGCTAAGATTAATGTGTAGACATACTAAGAGAAATATAATTAGAAACAAAGTTACAACAGATAAGATGAGAGTGATCTCAGTAGTAGACAAGATGAGGAAGATTGGATTAAAATGGTTTGGAATTTATGAACAAGAGGTGCAGGGATGCACTAGTAAAAAGGTATGGGTGGTTGTTGACTATAACAAGAGTTAGGAGAGGAGATAGATCGAAGAAGAACGGGAGAAAGATGATTAGATATGACATAGTTAACTCTAGCTTGCTCAACATGATCTTGAATATGAAAGAATGGAATGATTTTTTTTAGAGTAAATAGTTATAAGTAGCGAAGTGATGTCGCAGTACCGTATTTTGGTGTTGGATTTTTTTTATTTCAAAAACTTTTCTTTTAAGTCAAGAATGATAAAAACAATTTTGCTATGTCACATTGACTTTTCATTTTCATTAAGAAGTCTTCATGATTCTTCTATTTTATCTCTTCATAATTTTTGGTGATTTCTTCTATAAATAATTTTGTGTCATCCAAATTGTGAACAAGAAGATGCATTGATTATTGTTGCTCTAGATTACAATTAAAGAATCTTAAAATCAGGTATCAATTCTATACATCAAGTTTAACATATACATTCATGAAATAAGAGGAATAGTTAATCAATCATAAAGTTTATGAGATACATGATTTCTTCTCATTCTAATCATGGATTAGCATATGTTTAAAGCTACCTAGGGGTTTTATGATAATTAGTCAATGTTTATTACTAATAATTAGTACTAAAAAGAAAAATTAAAATAATATACTTAATTATATTGGATTATCTATATTCTAATTGAATATTAGACCACTAAAGTTATTGGGAACGCGTCTACGTGGAACTTCTTTTTAATTTGGATGACAGTGAGATTTGATTACTCTAAGTTATTGGAAGCGCATCCACTAAAGTCATCTAAAAACTTAGGTTATCGGAGAGCACACTTTTATTAACTAACGATATTCATGATCGAAATTTAGTTTCTTGCAAGAAGTATAACTATAGCTAATTTTTAGCGGGAACACAAATTTAGCACTAAAAATTTGCGAAATTTCAAATCCCCTCTTCTTCTTTAACACGATTTCTTAGCTCAAATTTCCCCTTTTTCTTCTCCCAGATCCTCCACCGCAGTCCGCAAACCGCCGTCCCACCGCCCATCTCTGTCACCACCTTCATCAGACTGTCAATTCTCCAGAGAAATGGATGCATCCAAATCGATCTTCGTCTTGCAACCTTTGTGGTAACGATTCACCGATAAACTTCCTCAACATCTCTTCCGTCATTCAAACTCATCTCAAGCAGGTTTTGTTTACTCCTTTTAGAAATAAGTTCGTAATTTTCAAAAGTTTGTTACATGTAGGGTAAATTTGGCACGATAGTATACGGTAGGAGTAAGTTTGGCCATATCAACGGAGGGTAAATGTAGACAATATTCGAAAGTAGCCCTATTTTTATTTGCTATATGGATCATTGTAAACTACTAATTGATCTATTGTTGTCTGCATGATCAATGCAATCAGTTTAGTTTGGTATAAAAATTTTTGTTAGTACTTGATTGGCATTTGATGTAGTTATTGTTGGCATTCAAATATGCTGTGTGATTTGCGCTTGCTTGAAGTTGGTTTCAGAAAATTAGTACTGATAATATGTTTGAGCGTTGCTTTGAGGGTTGATACTTGCTTGATTAAGATGGAAGTCTGTTGTTTATTGACTATTTGATAACTTTTCAAACATGATACTTCAAAATTGTTTCTGTGAGCTATGAGTATGTTTAAATTTTTAAAAGAATCATTCATTTTGGAAGACTACAGAAGTTCAATACACTAATCTCTTCAATTATTTGCAAATTCAGAAGTATGTTGGATGAAAAGGATCCTTATCCTGATCCTGATCCGGTAAGCATTCTGGAAACGATAGAAAATGAGCGCGAGGACTTGACGGATGACAAAAAGAAGGAAATCAAGTTGATTAAGACAGAGCTATGGTTTCTGGGTAGATTTCTCCTCTTGAGTCATTGTAGATCCCTTCAAATTCGGATTAGAAGTCTCCTGGCATTTGCAGAAGATCTGTATCGCTCTAACTTTGATGCTGATCCCTGTTACGTGCTAGGATCGATAGATCATTTCCAATACAATATCCCAAAATATTATTGGAAATCAGAAGAAAGTCTAGTTCCTGTTACTACGCCTCTGACCCACGTACATATGCTGGCATACATAGACAATGTTGTACAGCGTTTCAAGGACCTGCTGATTGTTCGCCTTGTCGAGTTGCCTGATGTACAGTCTCAAGTGGAATTGTTCGTAAAGGAGTTGAGAGCACTGAAGAAGTTTATCTTCTTTCTGGGAGAAATATGCATTTCAACAGAACAAATTAACTGCTGGCAAACTTTCTGGCTTCATGTTAGATCTGTGACTACCCGTGCAGCAATTTTCTTATACTTGCCTTGTTACGACAGATTTTCTCATGTGATGAAGGAAAACTCGATGTGTAGCCAGATAGTCCGCGATGACGAGATCCTGAAATATACTTTAAAGTTATCGTCATTCAGTAGCACTCATGTCAACTTGTACCTCAATAAAGCCGCGGATGAATTCATGGATTTTCTTCTGCACGTACACATGCAGTTAGGAGCGGATTCATGGACTACAGATCAAAAGTATACTTTTCCTGAACAGATCAACTGTTTGAGAGTTTTGCTCAAAGAGTTACCATTGATTAACGACATTCAGGATGAGATGAGGATCCATTTCTTCAAGAGACTAGTGACGCTGGTCATTCATGCTGGACTTACTGTCTACTCGTGGGGTAATTGGAATGAAAAATTGCTTCTTCTCTGTGGCATGATTGAGTCAGTCAAAACAGAGGTTAACCACAAGATCCGAGAGTGGGTAACGTCTCATTTGCCTAAGAATGATAAGTTGGGCTTCTCCAATTGCCTTCTTGCTAGCTTGAATGAGTTCCTGTCTGGTCATTCTGCTTCACTTGCTTCTGTGAAGGATCAAATCGAAGTAGTCCATGAGGAGCTTAACTTTTTCAAGCCTTTCATCATGCGTGTAGCTGAACAAGGCAATAACAAGCATCACGAACTCCAAAATCTTGTTGGAAGAGTCATTGATAAGGCTTATGAGGTCGAGTACATACTTGATTCTTTTGCAATTAGTGATGTACCTCTTACTTTTCTTAGGACGTGGCTCTTGGAAATCATAAGGGAGATTGAGCTCATTAAGACTGAGTTGACCAAACCCCAGGAAAAAAATATGACAAGTGCCTCCCAAGCTACCGACGGAGAACTGGTTGGTTTTACAGATGTCTGTAAAACTATAAGATATCAACTAGTTGGAGGATCACGAGAACTGGATGTTGTTTCCATTGTGGGTATGGCTGGATCAGGCAAAACAACCCTTGCTCGAAGTTTCATCAATGATGACATAATTGTTTCTCATTTTGATTTCTGTGCAGAGTGTCGTGTTTCACAAGAATACACACGTGAAGACTTGCTGTTTTCCATTTTGAGTTCTGCTAATTCTGGTCTCACTGATATTAGTAAAAGAGGTGCTGATATATTAGCTGATAGACTAAGAAAAACTCTATTGCCAAAGCGGTACCTCTTAATCATTGATGATGTGTGGGCAGTACAAGCATGGGACGATTTGAGATTATGCTTTCCTGATGCCAAAAAAGGTAGCAGAATAATTCTGACGACCAGACTTAAAGAAGTTGCTACGTATGCTAAATGTGTCACTGAACCCATACACTTGCGTAGTATGAAAGATTCAGAAAGTTGGTTGTTATTACAAAAAAAGGTATTTGGGGAAGAAATGTGCCCCGAAGAGCTAAACCACGTTGGGCAAAACATTGCATTCAAGTGTAATGGGCTGCCACTTTCCATTGTTTTAGTGGCTGGTCTTCTCGCAAAGATTGACAAGACAGAAAGATGCTGGACGCAGATGAAATTAAGTTTTGGGGAAAGAGTGCAGGATGGCGCAAAGGATTTAGTAAAATTAAGTTATGAAGATTTACCTAACAAACTGAAATCATGCTTTTTATATTTCGGTACATTTCTAGAGGACAGGGAAATTTTAGTGTCAAAATTAACAAGCTTATGGATTGCTGAGGCATTCATAAAAAACAATGAGGACAAGTGTTTGGAGGATACGGCAGAAGATTACTTGAAGGATCTTATCGGAAGAAACCTCATTATGGTAACTAAGAGGAGATCAACCGGGAAGATCAAAGCACTTCGTGTGCATGATCTAATGCTCGATTTCTGCAAGGAGAAAGCTAAGGAAGATAATTTCCTTTTGTGGCTGAAAAGGTATTACCTCTTTATATGTTTCTATAAGTTTTGATTAATTTGGATCTTTTCTCTTATTCCTTATCCTACTTATATTCTTGATTCCAGGGATTGTGATTCCCATCCTCTGCGTTTTTATTCTGAAAGGCCTATGCACCGCCGTTTATCCTTCTGTTCTAATCGGGATGATCTTTCTGAGTGGAGGCCATCATGCTCACATGCTCGTTCTATCTTATTCAGGGAGCTTAGTGATAATACATGTTCATCAATGAGACATGCTTCTTCCATCTTTGGCAACTTCAAATTTCTCAGGGTGTTAGACTTAGAGGTCGTTGTTGTAGATTCTTTTCCCACTGAACTTAATCAGCTAAGGTACCTTGCTGTTCAAACTACTAAGAGTTCTATTCCATCATCGATAGAAAATCTTTGGAATCTTCAAACGTTGATAGTCAAAAGAAATGGAGGACAAGTATGGTTGCCAGATACTTTTTGGAAGCTGAGTAAGTTGAGATATGTTAGCATTAGTGATGGCGCTTTGATTGCTTCGCGTGATGCACAGGAATCCTGTGATGGAAATTCCTTAAAGCTGGACAATTTGAAAACGTTTTCCTCAATATATGTCTCCAGGGTGAACAATACGGACAGGATGTTAAGAAGAACACCCAATCTTCGGAAGTTAAGATGTGTATTTGCTGATTTAGGGCGTTGGGGAAAGAATGAAAATCGGTTTCCTGTATTAGACTCATTATCTCAACTTGAAACGCTAAAAGTGGTCTTTGTTGGTATCTCGGAGGTAGGTCCTTCAAGATTAAACTTTCCAGAGAATCTCAAGAAACTGACATTATGCAAATTTCCTTTGCTACCTGAGGAAATTTCAACCATTGCCAAACTTGTCAACCTTGAGGTACTTAAACTGCGACAAGTTGCCTTTGAAATGGGTGAATGGGAAGTGAGAGATCAGGAGTTTTCTCAGCTCAAACTCTTGGAACTAGAAAATCTCAAACTCTCAAAATGGGAAGTGTCTGAGAATGCCTTCGATCGCCTTGAGAAATTGGTTTTGCATGGATGTTTACATCTCGAAGTTATCCCTGATAGTTTTCAGGACCTAAATTGTTTGCGATACATTGAGGTAAAATCATGCAGTGAAGATGTTGCTGACTCAGCTAGGATTATCAAAGAAACAAGAGAGGATAACGGCCAAAAATGTGACGTTAAAATCTTTTCTTAGCACTGAAAGATTAAGGCTGCAACCTTTAGTTCATTTCCAATCTGATTGCAGGTACAATCTTAAGCAAGTACTGATGGTGTTTTATCACTCATTTATGTTCCCTTGAATATATTTTCTTGTTGACATGCTCATACATATTCTGTTTAAAACTGTGTTGTACTTTTTTTGTTATTGCAGCTATTGTTTGTTGTTGCTGGTTAACGGTAGAGGTAAGGTTTGTCGTACATTCTACCCTCTCCAAACCTCACTTGTGGGATTATATCGGGTTTGTTGTTTGTTTGTTGCTGGTTGTAGCAGAGAGCTGTTTCATGTTATTTGGTTACTTGTTGCACCTAGTAGTCTTATGAACTTTTCTGAATAAGTTATTATGACTATTTCCTTTTTATGTCTATGGATTGGTATATGGATTTTGTTAGTTGAGTTTTTATAAATGATATAATACGTAAATGTTCCTTTTAACTTGGTTTCAGCCGACATCTATATTCTTCAATTTTGAGTGTGCACAAGTAGATATTCAAATTTAAACAAAGTTGAACAAGAAGATACACACGTCCAACATGTCATGATACACGCATGATGTAAGACGCGTGTGTCTACTTGTTTAATTGTATATAAGGTTAAGTATCTATTTCTGCATATCCTGCTTTGCCCCGCGCCATTTACACCTGTTTAATGAAGTTGGTTTGCATCATCCAACTATTCTAGCACTAAATCTTGGTCCTTTATCGTACATGCTATCATACATAATTGCAGATAGGTACTATAAGATATTATATCAAGAAATTATGGGATTATTATTAAGCAATTAATATTTTGAAACACAAAATCTAATAAGTTTAAATTCTTGAGAGAATGTTGGTAATCAAGTCCAAGAGCTGCTTAATTATGTCTCAGATTTGGGGACACATTAACACCAATTTTGCCGACAGATCACATACAATTACTGAAAAATAATAATTCACTTCTTTGATTTAACCAAGATTTGTTACTTGGAAATTTGTGTTGTGACAAAAATTAGGTAAATATTTATCGGTATTTATGTCAATTCAATAAATATGAAAAAAGCGAGAGCAATATTTTTACTTAACTATAGTTAATTAGTAATTCATCTGTTCATTTTTACTTGATCAATATTACTTTGACACACTTTTTATGAAGAAATAAATAAAATAAGTATTTTACTCTTCAATATAATATATTTAATGCTTTTGAAATGAATTGAAAAATAACTACAGTTAATAGTAATAGAGGCAAACTAGAATTAAGTAATAAATTATCTCTTGATTTTATAAATTATCGTCAACCAACTACGATTACCTTGGTTACAATCCAAGTTTCTATACGCACCTAAGTAATGATTCTCGAATGTTCAAACAAATCTTTTTTTCCTTTTTACTGGTGTTGATTAGTTCAATAGTTGATTATGATCTTTTTCTATATTTATCACATATTCAATTAAATAATCTTCACTTTTGACATATTTTTATCAATACAATTTTTTTATTTCTGTTTACGTGACACATTTTTCTTTTCAATTTCTAAGTTTAAACATAAGTCACTCTAAGTCTCTAACAAAACTATAGTGTAGTACTTAACCAGCTGTAAATAAACATAATTGTCTGTATTTGTGGGAAAAAGGCTATATATACTCAACTCTATGATGGTGCAAGTTGCCTTATTGGCTGCTCTATCAAAATTTATTGTCCATCGTCGTTAATGGACGTAGTGCACTGGATGAGCTGTTCTTCCTTTAATTATATATCTCGAATCTAAACTTTAAGTATGAAAATATATTTGATAGGTAGCATTTTTCTTTGAATAGAATAACGTGAATCCTAAATAATCAAACTTTAATGCAATTACCAAAATTACTGTCCATCACTGGACTACTTCAAGTAAGTACTGCTGCACCTCTACCCAAAACATACGAGAATTTACAGCAATGTCCCGTCATTACACCTTGGAGCCGCAACATTTAATAGTTGTCATTATAACTAATCGACTCCGTTTATTTTTACTTATTTATATTTAACTTGGTATATTAATTAATAGTATAAGATATAAAAATCTCATATAATTGAGTGTTAATTACATTATATTTTGAAAAAAAATTCAATTATAAAATTTTAAATTTTTCATTGCTTTCGGATATATTCCTTGAATATCCAATACATGGTAAAATGCAAACAATACATTACTTAATAGGAGGGATGTATTCGAGAGGGAATAGGAATGTATCCGAGAGGAAATTTTGTAATTCTTTTAAATAGTAAGAAATTATGATATTTTAAATTATATATTTATGTAATTTTTCCTAATTAAAAAGCAATAAATAAAAGAGTAAAATGCATCGAGGAAATGACTATTATAATTTAATAAGAGTAAATTATGACCTAAGTGACTTGATTTTTTAAACTGGACTAATAAAAGTGAACATTTATTTATATGACGGTGAAAATCGTTTTCATCCCCCCAAACATTACTTTTAAAATCAAACTCCCCTATCAACTTTATACAATAATTAAATTCCCTCCATTATCCTTAATTAAATCCTTAAAATGCCTATTACCCTTCCATTGTCTAACTTTTTCTTCTTCTTTTTTTAACTTTTTTAAAAGTCATGATATTTTTGTTTTAAACCTTATTTTATTTACACTTAATACATGTCTTAATTTTAATCATTCAAATTTCAATCATTAAATACATTTATTTTTAAATATGAATGTCATTTATACAGATGTTATCATTAAAGTGTTTTTTTAAAAAAAATATTACAATCACTTATTATATTTCATTAAATTTTAATAATTAAAATATATAACAAAGTTTTAAATTATTAAAATATATATAAATAAATCTATAGCTAAATTAGGCCGAATTAAATTATGATCGCTAAATATACCTTTTTATTTTTCAGATCCTTTTTCATTAGTTGCAAATTGATAGCCCAACATTGATTTTTAAGTTACTTTGACATGACCAAAAACAATCAATTACGTAGTAAAGTTATTGTGAAAATTACTTTTGTCTCCACTTTTAATTCTAAACAAATATCCACACTTTTGCCATTCTAAATTAAGATAAAGTGATCCTTATATTAAAAATAAATGTTTTTTTAATTGTTATTTTAACAATTAAAGATATTTAGTATTATTTTTCTAATATTACATTTATTATAAGTAATTATATATAACAATAATAGACAACCTTAATTTTTGAAAATATAAATAATTTATAAAACAAACTCCTAATTTCTTGCGAGTTGTTTGGCGTGAGGAATAAAATATAATAATCTCAGAAATAAAATACAGTAGTATTTTATCCTAAGTTTAGTTGGAGATATTCTGAGTTGTCCCATATAAATGATGAAATCACTTATCCCAAAATAGCTTATCTCGGAATAATTGATCTCTAGATAATAGTATTTGTCAACAAGGGCCAACAAGAGTACATTTTTTTCATGATAAACATTTAATCATTTACCTTTGATTAAATTTCATAATTGACCATCAAAAAAGTAGTTTGATGCATAAAATATTCATGTGTATATAGAGTTCAGAAAAAATCACCCCACTAATAAATTACCTATCACGATATAAACACAAAAAATTATTTTCACGATTCAAATTCGTAACATTGTACATCACACGATGAACTTACACTATTGAAAAGTAGAGAACAAAAAAATAATTGATAGCTAAAACTGCTATCAATGGTTTCCCATTATATAAGGAAAAAAGTGAAAAAAGGAAACAGTAACATATCCAATCGTTTCTACTTTTCTGCAAAAAGCAAATCAATCATTCAACCAAAAATAATAAAGTCCTATCCAACTCAAATTAGTTGAACTATAATACAGATATAAAATGTTAGATGAAAATAATAAAGTTCTATACTACACAAATCTAAATTAATTAAATTCTAATACAGATATCAAACACCAGATGAAAAATATAAAAACTCATTCAAACAATAGATAGGAAATAAAACATTTTTTTTTATTATTATTATTATCTTTAACAAATGAAAATTGAAAAGTGTAAGTGATGCATGCCTGGCAGCATTTAATAAACCTTACAAATTAATATAAGATTAATTAGCAAAAAACTAAGATTAATTCCCCAATTTCTAGCTTAGCTGCCTCGTATGCATCTCTTACATCTTCTCATGTTACATTATACTATACTATATAAGATTAATTAGCAAAAATAAAAAAAAAACATAACAATACAACGAAATCAAACGATTCGTTACAACATGTTATATGGTCTCAACGTTCTTACAAGACAGTAATAGTAGATGGAGAGTCAAAAAAAAAATAAAGACCTAAAACTAGGTTAAATTAAATAAAACTTAGGTAAACTCGGACCGTTACCCTCAATTCCCCACAATGCATAGTGTCGATCTCTCAATTCTGCTAAAAAAAATATTTAGCTAGAAACTTAAGAGATCGAAATTGCATTGTTTTGTTTTTTTTGTTTCGTTAACATTCTTCGAGTTATTTACATAACTTTTTCCTCCTCCTCCTCCGTCTCCGCGTATATAACCAACTTGTTCCTCCATAGACACCAAAAATCCATAAGCATTCATCAAGAAGTAACTCCATAAAAGGTGAAAAAATGAACAAAGAAAAGAAAGAATATGTGGACAGTATTATTTTAAGTTAAGGTAAGAAGAAAGTGAGAGTAATGAAGAGGAAGAGGGACATAATGGGTAGTATATAAAGGCAAAAGATTATAGCTTTTCATTGAAATTGATTACAATTTTATTTCCATGACTTTAAGTTTTATATACTAAAAAAATATTAAACAAATCAATTGGTATGTTAACTAAAGTAGTAATATAGTTGCTCTGTCCCTTATTTATGTGATGCATTTTTCTTTCTGGTTAATTTAAGGAAATGACGTATTTTTATATTTTATAACAATTTAATTTTAAAAGACTCATTTTATTCCGAGATAATTTATAGCCGCAAAAATATCTATGACTTGTTTTAAATCACAAGTATCAAATGTCTTTCTTGTTTTCTCAAACTTTATATCAAGTCAAATAATATCATATAAATTGAGACAGATGAAGTAACTTGATAGTTCAAAAAATCTTTACACTATTGGAGATATATCTTAAGTCAAATTAGTAGGATTATATTACTATATATCTGTCTCAACTTATGTGATTTTTTTATTTTATTTTTGCTTTTCAATATTCAAATTATGTGAATTTCAATTAACATTCTGAAGTATATTTTTTCTTCATATTGACATGAAAAGAAATATATTTTAGCAGTACTTTTAACTTAATTTTAAAAATTAATCAAATTAATTCTAAAATTTAAATATGTCACATAAATTAAGACGGAGAAAGTACTGATTACTAGAAGTTTACTATTTGAGAAAAGTAGTGCAAACTACTAGTGGTCATGGTCTAAGAAGGAGGTTAGGGCATGTTTGTGGGGAAGGTAAAAGAAAAAACTCCACTATCTCGATTTCCAAAGCTCTTGGGAGAATTAATTAATTAATTTTTGTGTTTTGTTTTGTTTTCAAATATAAGAGAAAATAACTGCAAAAAATAAAGTTGGCCACATTGGTGGGGTTAGGGTCTGTCTTCCTTCAACTTTTGAGTCTATACACGTTGTTGGCTTTTGATACTAACATATTACACTCAACTCAAGACCAAAGTCCTCATGACCAACTTTTTAGTTTAATTACCTTATTATTGAAACATGGTGTGAATTACTTTTGTGTATTGTAGCTCACACCATTCTATGATAGGAATTAGATCAAGAAGTGTGACTCTTTTTCCTCCCTTCTACTATTTTTTATGTGTGAAAGGGATCACCATATGTTAGGGAAATTGGTTTTTACTATCGCGAGTAGATGTGTTATGTTTGCGATGAAGGTCATATTGAACTATTATTTGCGTTCATAAAGTGTCTTTTTGAGTTTACAATGAAGAGTTGCTTGACAATGTTTAAATGACAGTTCTAGAATTTCGAGTTAGTTGTCACACCCTGAGCCTACATCCTGGCGTGACTGACACTCGAGAACCATTGCTGGCCCCAAACGAACCCTTGGCCTGGCTTACTTACTCAGCGGAAGACTTTAAGCATTAAGAAAAGAACTCAAATGCAAGATAACTCAACTGTCTCAAACTAAACTCATAATGTTTTAGAAATAAACATTTAACTTAGCCAAAGTGGCAACTCAAAACTAAACATAAGTCAATAACAAGATAAAGACAAATGAACTAACTGACTGTCTATCTATGAAGCCTCTAATAACTGAAATGGATGTCGGGACAACACCCACGGTATCCTAATGAACTAAATACTGAAAAGCAATAAAAAGGGATCTCCGGAAGCACGGAGGCTCACCAACAAACTCTGAAGCTCAACTAGAATCAACGATGCACTGAATGTTGATCCTGGTTACTTGTATCTGCATCATAATAAGATGCAGGCCAAATGACATCAGTACATTGAATATACAAGTATGCGAGGGAAATTCTAAAACAAGACAGAAATGAGCTGAAGAACTTACCTGGCTCAACTCAACTGAACTCTTTTCAATATAAAGCAATAACATAAATGCAATATAAAGAAAAGCTTTTAAAACATGGATATCAACTCTGTGTATTTAAAAATACAATAGTAACTCTGATGTGTATGCAAGGATACGATATAACTCTGAAATATATATAAAAATACAAAATAATACTTATGTGGGAGTTTCTCTAACCGACAACCACTACTATGCCGTCATATATAATGCCTTAACTAAGTGGATCCACTAGTCTATGCTCAAAAGCACTTAAGGAAGGAATCATCTAAAAAGTATGATTATTTACTTTTACTACCCATGATGGCTACATGGTTTTTGGAGACTTGAGTTATTATGAACTCGCGTCCCCATATCGGTGCTCAATACTACTCCCAAAATGTACTTCGCTCATGTGTTTGTAAAAACAAAACTCTTTCTTTGATTTGAGATAATTACTCAAAGCTTAGCTTAAAAGCTTTCTTGGAAATCAGTGTTTCCCTATCTTGTTCAAATGTGAAAACATTTTAAACTCTTGGGAATACTTAGTTTCGGTATAATCTTTGAAGAAATGAACTCAACTCTTTACTCTTTGCTTAACTTAAAACATAAGTCTTAAAACAAAGTTAAAACGTTTGTAAAAGACTTTTGAAAAACTTTATGAACTTCTCTTAACTTGACTCTTAACTTTACTTGAATTGAATTATGAATTCAAGGATTGTGATTTGTGATAGGAATGATCTCGTGATGTTTATGAGTGTTTTTAGATAGTTAAACATGAGAAAAGATCAAGAAATCACTGTCTGGAAACTAGTCCGCGACGCGGAGATATATTTAAATTTTTGGTCGCGAAAATAATTTTTGAGGCAGAACGGTCCATGACCGCTTCGCGACGCGAGGGAGGATTTTCCAAATCTGAGGAACAGGTCTGTGACGCGGACCTGGTACCAGATTTGCCTGACTTGTTCCTTCTTCGTTTTCCAGCCCCAATTCGCCTAAACTCGGTTCTTTTCCCCAAATTCTCTTTAGATTCAGATACCCAACAAATGTATCTAAGAACCTAACTCAAAACAACTCTATAATTCGACGTAAATATCTCAGAAACTTCTCAATATCAGCCCAATTCAAGAACGACATCAAATTCAAGAATACATATCAAGAACATCAAACTTTCAACCTTTTCAGAACGAATTTCGTTGAACTAAACATGTATGACGCGTGGGTGAACGAACCCAACGCTATGAAAGTCTCACATACCTCATAGGGATCACCCCTTGACGAAATCCACAAGCGATTCTTGAAGATCTTGACGATTCTTGCTCCTTCTCCTTTTCTTTTTCTCTTCTCTAAAACCCTAGCTCAATATGGTATAAGCGTAAACTGAATCCTATCAGTTTAGACCCCAATTAATTATCAAAATCAAAATTAAGTCACGGGGTATGGAAAAGACCATAATACCTTTCAAAACCCCGGATTAGACTTTCCTTAATTGAACAACCCAACTTTCAATGGGCATAACTAACTCATACGAACTCGGAATCGCGCAAACTTGGCAGCGTTGGAAAGATTATTCCAAGATCTTTCCTACCGTATCTGGAAGCACACCGAACTCGTCCTTAGCTAGGAGTTTTTGTCGTTTGAAGTTGACTAAAACCCAAACTTAACATAACTTAACAAATTTCCAGATTTTTCATTCTTTCCAAAAACAACTCTTTCTAGTTCTTTCAAAAAGCGAGGTGTTACATTAGTTCATCAATTTTGAGTATTGGGAGCTCGGATTAGATCGATTCAAAAGGAAAAATTAATCACGAAATTCTAAATAAGGAATTTTAACGTGGTTTTGATTAATTCTAGTATAATTACCAATCAATTTACAGCCTAATTTAGGAATGCGGAAGTAGAAATTGGTAGTGCTAAAGTTTAAGAGAGTGAAAATTAAGGATTTGGGGATCAATTTGTTATCAAATTTTGAAAACTAATGATAGATTTGGACTCTTAGGGTTGTAAATAATTCGAAAATATAATCAATTTTGGATTTTGACCATGGAGCTCAGGTTTGACTTATTTGTTGACCTCGCCTTAGTTAAACATTACAATACGGTATCCGTGCATTCTTTCGGTGTTTTCAAAAATGTTTTTGGGGCGAGTTCTGGGGTGAGTCTCGGGGCGGGGCGTAGAAAAAACGCTTCGGAGTGTAAATACGTAGATCTATGAGGCGCAAGTCCTAAAATTTGGGGTGTAAGTCATGAGTGTAAAAATGTATGCCCCGAGCGTTAATTTTTTTTTTGTTTGTTGTGAGTCATATTTTTTATTATTAGTGTAATGATATTTCTCAAATAGTAATTATAATAATTTTTTCTTCATTATTGATTATTAATACCTATCTCAAATAAAAATCATAATATTTTTCTATAGAAGATTAAAGATTATTTATTAAAATTTATTTGTAAAATCATTGAAAGTTTTAATTTTGCTTATTTTCTTAGCAATAAAATTAGAAAATTGAATATACATGAAACTACGTCTCGTAGTCCATGAGACTTACTCCTCCGTAGTAAAATTAATTTCAAGAGTATAAATTTATAAATTTGTAGAATACGTTTCAATGCTTGAATACGTCTTCCATAATATAATTTAGGTACTTTGCCAAGTTCCAATCATGCCCCTTCCCTCGCGTGGGTCCATCCTTAATTAATTAAGCAACTTAACTTTTTTTTTTGTTTGGTTTCCCACCCGGTGTCCGAAGTCTACATTGGAGCTCCGACTAAATTCGGACCGCGCACTGTAGGGCTCATTCGGAGGGTGGCGCTCTCAACAAGATTTTCTCCATACCCAGGGCTCAAACCCAAGACCTTTGATTAAGGGTGAAACACTCCCACCAGTGCACCACAACCCATGTTGGTAAGCAACTTAACTTTGTTAAGTCCCTAACTAGCATTTCAAGTTCCTTACATTAAAAAAAATGATAATAACATATTTAGTAAAATTTTATAAGTGGGGTCTGATGAGGATATAGTATACACATGCCTTATCATCGGCTCAAGTTCAACAATTTCAGACGAAAACATAACAATTAATAAGAGAACCAGTGTAAAGCTTACAACAACTTAATAAATAGGTTAATCTAAAAGATAGAGTAAAATCTATGATAAGGTTACCAACAAACGTTATGGTATAGTGGTAAGTACTCTTTCATCCTTAACCTGAGGTCTTGAGTTCGAGTCGTCCTGGATAGGAAGTCGACTTTATTAAGAAACATTTTACCCCAATGTGGGACTTTTCGGCGCGAGTTCAAATCTAGTAGGGCTTCAATGTAGAATATTGCTAACAAAAAAAATCTATTATAAATAGCACTCCCACCATCAATAATGTATATATGACATAAATCCAAATATAAAAGGAATAGTAGCTAACTTGATTGCCGGTGTTAAATTAAATGACTTTAGCTAACTTGATTGAACAAGAATAGTAGCACTATGAATAGTAGTCAAACAAAGTAATTGATTTCTTCATTGAAAGTTAGTTTGAAAAATGTTTACAACTACTTTTTTCAAGAATTATTGCAATCTTTTACTACTTTCAAGTCTCTTTATGGCATTGCTTAAGATAAGAGGAGGAAAAATTAAAGATGTTTGTGACAGGAAAACACACTTTTTCTGGATTTGATGTCAAAGAAAGCAACAAATCAAAATGGCATGCTAAGAAAATGGGGTTGTTAAATCACTTTTACATTGTGGATTTTATATACAGTCACACTTCTTTATTAACAAACGTCATATTCTATAATAACATTTCACTATAACATTCAAATTTTCTTTGAAATCCATATGTTATGTTATATCATGTGCTATAACAATATCTCATTATATCTGATCAAACGATGATGTTACATAAAACAGTAACAACAATAACATATTTAGTGAAATTCCACAAGTAGATTTATAAAGGTGGTATATACGTAGTCTTATCTTATCTTATAAATATAGAGATATTTTTTCTGACAGACCCTCGACTCGAGTAAAAGGTGAGAGCCTTCCTCCTAATAAGTCAGCCATAAGATTCTTGTATTCTCTTTTTCCTGTTTTTTCAATACTTTTTTACTTGCTCATGACAGCCAAAAAGTTGTCACTAATTGATTTTAATTAAACCTCGTAAGAGAATCCTAAGCTTCTAGGATAGCTACAACCACTTGGAAAGTTTGACTTAATTAATTAATTATTAGTGGTATAATGAGTGAAAATTCTTGGTAAAAGATTTTTCTTAGATGCCATTCCAAATTCTTGTGTATATATATTTTTTTCAATTTTTTTTCTGAATTTGGAGCATTTCAAAAACTTTAAGATTCAACTACAAAAAGACAGAAAATATGATATTACATTGTTTTGGTATCTTTCTTCGGGCGCATTTCAAATTGTTTGTTAACAATAGACAAAGTCAGAGAAAGTCTCTAAAATTATTTCAATATTGAACCTTAAACATTTAAGAATTTCAAAGGCTCCGATCCACAATATGTTGGAGGGTATTTTAGATCCCGCCTTATTCTAAATTAAAACACTAATACTCTTTTTTATTTGAACATAAATCCGAATTTCCACTCAGAATGATTACTCAAATTAAGTAATTTAATCATAAATTAAGTCTTAGAATTGATAGGTTTAATCACTTTTCAACATTACGTTGTAGGAATGTCGAAGTTTTGCAAGATTTGTCTAATTTTTGACTTGGGAAAAAAGAGCAAAGTGATTAAATAAAATTATAAAAAGAGAATAAAATCGTAGCATGCGCCCATTTTTTTGGAATTTTTGAGTTTGAAATGTCAATAACTGTTTCTTTACGTACTACATTTTTTGAAAGATATTTGATAGGGGCTTAATCTGATGTATAAAATATTTCGTTAATATATAGTCTGAGAAAAAACAATATCTCTAGAAAAGATATATATATATATATATATATATATATATATATATATATATATACTCCGTCTGTCCACTTTTAATTGTCATGTTGCACTTTTCGAAAGTCAATTTGACTAATTTTCAAAGTTAAATTAAATTACATTAATTCAATATTTTAAACAAAAAAATTATACATTCAAAAACTATACAAAAAATACTATAAATTGCAATTTTTCGCATATCAATATAATGAAAAAATGCATCATAAAATGTTAGTCAAAGTTCTTATAGTTTGACTCTGAAAAAGGAAACTATGATAATTAAAAGTGAATGAAAAAATTAATTCATTGTGATGAGGAGCTAAATTTTGATTCATAATTATCGATAGGAAAAATCCCTTTGGCCAGAAAATTTGGCCATAATGATATTTTCTCTTTTTAAATATTTTTATAACTTTAATACATTTTAATTAAAAAATAGAAAAAAGATCAATTTATTTTAAAATAAAAAAAAAATCATAAACTTTTTAAATTTCTGACCAAATTTTCAGGTCATTTAGCATTATCCTTATCCAAAATTAAATCATCCCTAATGATGCAAAAGGCAAATAGATTTAGCCTCAAATGATGGAATTATGATGAGCTATATTTTGATTCTTTTTATACTTAAAATGACTTTGGAATGTGGAAATTAATGGGAACTATTTGATTCCATGATAAAGTAATGACAAAAAACATTTGGCCCCATTACTTTAAAACTTGAAAAAAAAGCCTAAGAGGTCTATTTTTGAATTTGTATAATGTAAACATATCACTATTATTTATTTTTCAACATTATTATACGTTTAGTGCTCCACTTCATTATATGAAATTTGACCCTAGGCCATATAGCCACCTACTCCTACTACATTTTTCACCATCTTTTCTACATCATTATTGCGACCATTGTGCATCATAAAAGTTTTATGATCCTAAAATTATACCTCAATTTCAAATAAGTTAAAAAGTCGATTATATAAATAATTTCTTGTAACATATTTTTTTTTATCTAAGGCATTTTATGAATATGAATGAGAGTTTACTTTTACTAACAAATATACTCGTTTGATTGGCGAACAAGTTATCTCGGAATTAATTATTCTTGGATTAGTTATTTTAGAATTATTATCCACCCTCAATGTAGAATAAAAATAGCACTCCAATCTTGATAAGATATTTAATTCTGCAATAAGTTATTCAACGATTTAATCTTAAGATTAGTTGTTCCTTATCTCTCGTCCTACTACAGGAAAACTGTGAATTACATGGGGATTTTCCTAGGGATTAGTATGAAAATCCGTAGGAAACTTATTTTCCTGCAAATTTTCATACTAATCCCCAAGAAAATCCTCATGTAATTCATCCTTTTCTTGTAGTGGATCCCAAGCAATCCCGGAGTTTTTTTTTTTTTTTATAAAAAAAAGTCATTTTTTGGCTATAGAGAAATTTATTGTAATGGAAAAAGATGTTGAGAAAAGCTTTTAACTATAATAAAGTGAGTGAATAATAATAGAGCAATGATAACATAATAGGAAGAGCTAGAATTAGTAGTCATTAAAAGTTGCCAACAGAAAGAAGACAAAACTAGACTATTGTATTGATGGTTCAACATTATGGCAAAAAGTTTAATTTATGGGTAAAGTTAACATATCAAAAATGAATTTTTCAATAATAGAAAAGTGAAAATGTTGAATATTCAAAATTCAAATGAATGCATTTTAATTGTCAAAATTTTTAGTGAAAGAGGGAGATATTACACAAAAGAGTCATACAATTAAAGATGATCAATTTCATAAAAAGATAAAATTGATAAAAATAATAATTCGTTAAAATTTTATCTTTACGAGATCGTCAATATTATAACAAGGCCATCTTTAGAGTAGTTTATTATTGTCCCATGCAAACTTTAGAGTAGTTTATTCTTGTCCCATCCAGGGGCAGAGTTATGGTGGTGTCAAGGGGTCCAGTTGGACATTCTTCGTCAAAAAATTAAAGTATATATAAGTTAAATCTTACTTTTTATTAATGTATATATTGTTTTGAACACCCTTAGAACTAATGGAGATCCTTAGCACAGTGATAATAGATTGCACGAAACTTACATGGAACCCAAATATGAATCTGTGCATATGCTTTTTATTGTATGGCCTGCTTAAAATCTATAATATATTAATAAATAAAAACACACAACTTTGATGTGAAGTGAGCAGCAGCTCGATCAATGACAATTAGGTGTGGTCTACTTAAAATCTGTAAAATATTTAAAAATAATATAATTTGGATGTGAAGTGAGCAGTAGCTCGATGACAATTGAGTGACTATATATATACAACAGAATATGTCAGGTCGAATTTCTGGCTGCGCCACTAATTTCATGTGCTATATTTTGTGAAAACTATAAAATGAGTCACCTCACATTTCTAATTTTTCTTCTGGTAATTGTTTATAAAGAAAAAAATATATCAATGATTAGATAATCAAGAGCCAAATCTTAGAAAAAAAATACAAAAATCATATCCAAATTAAAGAATGAAAAAAAGAAAAAAAAGTGCAAAATCCAAAATTTAACCAAGTGTCTAGAGATAAGTAGACACATAGCGGCGCATGAGGCCTCGAGGCCCTCCATTTCTATAAATTCCGCCGTTTCAAGCATCTGTCCACTCCTATAATTCCCACAAAATCTTTGAACTCCGTAACATGGCCTGGTCTAGTCTAACTCGTAATTTATTAAAGTTATGTTAAGTTTTAAAAGTTTTGTTAAAACAAAAAGCAGTTTGATCCGAATAAGTTCATTGATCCGTGAGACTTGAGAAAGGCTGAATTGAAACGGCTTGTGGCCAAATAATAAGAATAGTTCAAACTCAAAGTCGACTATTTTATTGTGAGATTGAAATAAAGTTAGGCCTATATTTCTGGTTAGCTAGTTGTATTGTATTAATTGATTAGTACTTTTTGTTAATATATTTATCTGATCTGAATGATATCGATTATTAATTATACGTTAGTGATGTCAAAAGTCATTATATTTTGTAGAAATTTATGTCTAACAAAAATATTTTCTTCTAGGTTGTACACAAGATATTTTTTATAGAACGATAGAGATTCAGATTGAAACTATCAATCAAATCTCTACTTGAAGTCAAAACTTGAATTAAAAGACATCAAATTTGTATTAAGAAGACATCATATACAACTTAAATTGTATTAAAACCACCAAACAGTTCATATGTAATGGGCATCATTAGTGATCTAAAGTTTTGGAGAATTAGTACTTAAGTAATATTAGGATTATTTTATTTGTGAATTTGAGACTTGATTAGCAAGTAGCAACACTATGTAATATTATTTTGTAAATATTTTTATATTAGAATTTAAATTTTAAAAACAAGAAAAAAATATTATTTTTCAAAAAGTGGATTGACCCAACCCGCAACCCATGTTGAGTTGGATTGGGCTGCCTATTTTAGGCCCATCATATAAGTTTTGCTTTACTAGGTTCATCTGAACTCAATACTTTCGATGCAAAACACAAATTTATATGTAAAGTTCGGTTAAATAGCTATAAATAGTAGATATGAACCCATAACTTTAAAGTATAATGAGTTCAACGTTAAGAACAATAGAGATTGAACTCATAAAGAGTTTAAATCATAGATATGCCTCTAATTTCAGTTTGGCTCATTAATCTACTGAGAGAATAGGTTATAGAAAGGAACAAACATTTTTGGTACAACCTAGAAAAACAACTTTTCCTTTTGTTTCCATTGTGTTGCTTCTTATAAAGATATGCATTGGGCTCCCGGTCCACGCTCCAGTTAACCCTGGGCTTGACAAGGGTGTTATTAGTAGGTAAGAGTCCCACATTGGTTGGGGAATGGACGGTCGATCTGCTTATAATTTGAGCATAAGAGAAAGAATGGCAAATGACATAAAAATGTCTTGAAGAGAATGATAACAACAGTCCACAAACATAAAAAAAAAAGCCAGGATGAAACCTATCATCCCATTTTCTGTGAGAATACAAAATTAGGCATTACACAATGTAAAGAAGAAAGAGTTAACAGGAGAGACATACACCAGATGTTTGTAACGATATTCTTGAGTTACTGAGTGATGCTTAATGGTATGTACACAAGTCTCACACATTCAACCATCGCGACTTTTAAAAGCTTCGTGACATATTAAGTTCATCTGATTCATAGCAATGTGCCTTCAGGACCTGCCCTCTTATCGGCTGCTTTTTTAAGTTAGTCCTAGCTCTTCGAGGTGTATTCCGAGCTTGTTTCTCATACCTGAATACAGAACTAAAACACGCGATAACAGAGCTCTCAAACAACAAATGGACAATGACTAAATCATTTGTGGACTAATATAACACCAAGAAAGAGACTTGTACTTACAGCCTAGCCTTCTTTTTTTCTTTCTGCATTGCTAATAGATTCTCTTTACTGTCCATCTGTGAGTTACATGAAACCTCCTGATCGTTGGCAGCAGGTGAATCCACGTACTCGTTACCACTGCTTTCACTGCTCAGCCTTGATGCTGAGAAGGACAAGGAGGAAAAGTTTGTTCTTATAGGCGGAGGACAGTCCTTGATCGTGGGAATGTGCTCACCGTGGCCTTGGCCAAAGTGAGTTGAATGTCTTGAACGGACCGATGAAGCTGTTGATATGTCCTGTCATCAGTAAAAGAAACTTCTAATAACATGACTAAGTAAAACATATGTTGTAAGGCAGGCAAAACTATGAAGACCTCAACCTTCTTAACATAGCTGTAATCTGATCTATCGATCGATGAATCATTCTCCATAGATGAACATGTCGTATCCTCCTCGAGAAGAGTGTTGTTCAGATCCTGCTCCTCACCGAAGAGTTCTTCAAAGTTTTGGAAGGTCAAATCAACATCAGGCATATTGGAATTATCGAAACATTCTAGTTCAGCATAAGCTCCTAGATCTTGCAGATTTTGAAGCCAAAGCTGCAGAATTCATATAATGATCAAGCTCATACTTCATTAATCAACGCGGAGAATGCCAGTACAACAGTATTCCTTACATCTATTCGGTCAAATTGCCAACATAAACTAAACAGACGGAAAAAGATAAAGAAGCGCGAGAGGATTAACTACAGACAGGGATCATGCAGCAAAAACTTTGCTGGCAACTATATAACAGGTAGGACTTTAACATTCAAGGAAAGAAATGATATCTTCAGCTTGATACCGAAAGAAGATGAATTATAGTCTAGTTACATGATCAAAAGGGTGAAAACACGTTACGTATATGGGAATCAACTATACCTTACTTTCAGATTTGCATGTGCATTTCATGTTCCTGTCAACTTTGACAACCTAAGGCTACAATCTTCCCGGAGACAAAATACTATCTTTTGTATAGGTTCAATCCTAGGGAAGCATGGGATCTGGGGAGCTGTACGCAGGTCTTACCTCTACCTCGTAGAGATAGAGAGGTTGTTTCTGATAGACCCTCCTCGGCTTAAATAAAGCATTCCAAACAGTTTGAAAAAGGGGATACAGATATAGGAGCAATAACAACAACGAAATAATGTGAAATGGAGAGCATAACAGAATAGACAGAAGAAAGAACAGCAACAACAACCACGAAATAATGCAATAACCGGGACACAAAAAACACAGGTGATAGCCGAAATTGAAGAACTAGTTATATGGCAATGCTTTCTTGGGAAGAAGCTTTTAAATATTCGCGTTAATGCTCCAATTTGAGCCATGAATGTTTCATGGAGTATGCAAATGAAACGTTAAACGTGTGAAGTAGGATAACAGAGAGAATGACAGAGAGTAGCAGCAGACCTGACTACTCTGAACCGGACTTTTACATTCCCAGAACGAATCACCATCTGGCAACGGTAATGGAAACGATTCAGCAACTGGACTTTCATGAGTACTGCCCCAATCCTGAAGTTCAGTGCCAAGATCAAGTGAACTCTGCAAGCAATCAAATTTGTTATGCATATTCCATGATGTACAATTTTTCAATGAAGAAACATTATTTCGACTTTCTCCACTTGTTAAATTGTTACTGCCCTCAGTAAGCTGAAGTCTTTCCAAGTCAAGAATCTGCTGTAGAATAAGAGAAGTATTCTCCCTCCGTTTACGCAAGCTTAACACCTAAACCAATGAAGCAAGTAACCGTAGAGGTAAGTATATCATACATGACTTGGAAAGAACATAATAAAGAACCTGATACAGTAAGTTATACGGTAAGTTCACTTGTTGTTACAATCTACAGTATATACAAGGATTTATCCCTCAGGAGAGCCTGCATCGCGTAGCCATTACTAATAAGATTAATTAACTGCGTTAAAATCATTCGTTCTATCATCAAACTACGATAACATAGACGTCCTTATTAATCAAACTCAAATCCATCTCAACAGTATCTGCATGACTGAGACAAGATATACTAGTATTCAGAATCATTCCGGGAAGCACTTCATCCAAAATCATCAACGTTTTATGAGATATCACAGATAAAAAGATCAAAAAGAACGATGAATTCTGCAACATTTCAAGTCAAGATTTCAGGAAAAAGCTATATAACAATAGGCATTTGGTTACTACTATCTAACCTTAGTGTAGTAACTAGTTGATCCCACTTCTGATTCTGGAGAAACAACAAGACCTGTGAAGTCAAGTTCAGAAGCTAAGGAAGACCCCCCGGTGACGAGTGAGACCGTTTAAATTTTTTTGGAGTGACCTTAGCTCCATTCGCTTTACCATTCGATGTTGAGATGAACTGATCTGGTGGAGTGACATTTTCCAAATCTTTCAAGCCAAATCCCCATAATGCTGCCAAATCCTTAGCAGAAGGAGACCCCATGTAACTGGTGATCACTTTTCTCTGGTGCTGAGAAGAGAGATCATGATGGCATCGGTCACAGTCACGACACATGAACGATTGATGATCAGAACATCGAATATAAGCAGGGTTGTGTCCACAGCCCTCGCAGACAAGAGTACGAGGATGCCGATTAGAGAGGGCATTAGCTGAATGAACCTTAGCATCACAAGATAAACAAAGGTGTGCTGCATCAGCTTCACAATACACCACTGGCATCAATAACATGCAAAATTCACATGCTTTCTCCATTTCCATCTTTACAAATTCGAACGACCCTCGAAACAGTTCTGCACATCTAAGCCATAATGTAGTTATAGGAAGTAAAATGAATAAATTTCAGTTCATAGTAAGGCTAAATCGGCTACGAGTTCATTTGAACTCATAACTTTTGACACGGTGTACAGATAACAACAACAACAACAACAAACCCAGTGTAATCACACAAGTGGAGTCTGAGGAGGATAGGATGTACGCAAGCCTTACCTCCACCTTCTCGAATGTAGAGAGGTTGTTTCCGAAAGACCCTTGACTGAACAAACAGTGAAAAAGAGGCAATAACACCAAACAAACACCACAACAAGATAATCAAATATAACAAGAAGTAGTGATAGAAATCTAAAAACAAGGGAAAGAAACCAATAATACTAAACTCTAAGAAAAGGGAAAACCTACAAAAATATCAAGAAATATAAGATTTGAACCCATAATTTAAATCCTGGATCCACCTCTGTACTAGATCTTTATCACAAAATTTCTCAGAATCACTAAACTCAAACAACAATTGAAATAGTTTTCTATTCTTACCAACTAAAATTCTCAGTGATAAATGTAAATCCCTAATATCTACTTGTACCAAACTTCTAGGGATTTGTGCCTAATTCACTTGACCATTATCTAGTAGTGGAACACACATTATACCTAAATTAAGCAATTCACTTTTTCACAAAGCATAATCAAACTATTCACTCTCTGGTTATGTTGATCTGACTCTCCAAATATGTTGTTTCACCCGTTAATCGAGGAGTCGATATTCAAACAAGGGGATTCAACAATTTAAATATATATACAAAAAAAAAAGAATTACTCTATTTCCATAGTATAATATTTCAACTAAGATGGTTCAATTGGACCCCTTTGCACCCCCTCTGCCTCCCCCGTATCGAATTCTCTAAAAATGCACTACTTTTAGAGGATCCAACAATATTTCAAAGAGTCCGAGCAAGATTAGCTCTCCAATAGTAAAACTATCCTACTACACATTTCAAAAAATTCAAAAACTCCTCAAATGAAAATAACAAGAAACAAAATTCCATTATATGTTAACAAAACCAATACTTAGTAGCTATATTACTCAGACCCCGTGTCAGATCCTCCAAAAATAAATTACTTTTAGAGGATCCAACACGCACTCAGTCATATTTTTGAACAGTCCGAACAACATATAGCTTAGTAGTAACATCAATTTACTTGACAACAATTGTTGTCTAGACATCCAAAATTCTACTATAATCACATAACTAGTAAAAACAAAAGTATAGAAATTAATTTAAATTAAAGTAATGAACCTGTGATTAATGTCTTCCAAGAAGTCAACTTTCTTGAATCAACAAAAAAAAAAATTAGAAAATTTCTTGAGATAAAAAAAAAGTGATTTTTTGAGAGTCACAAGAATATATATCCTATCATATTATAAACACTTCTCTTGATGTACTTTTCATGAAGTTCTTCCTGTTATCTACTTTTCTAAAAAGACAAAAAATAATAAAATAAAAAGTGGCAAATGGCAATGAACTTTTTGGTATGACGTGGCATTTTATGTATGGGTTTAGCTGACGTGGAGGTGACACGTCAGCTAAAAGTGGGACCCAAAAGCGTTATCTAACTAGTTTGCATGTGAAGTGGAGTGATCCAATTGCTGGCAGATTAGAGCCAATACAAATTCGCCACGTTAGGTGTAACAGATTAGATATGACTGATATATTTTGGAGCACGAGACGGATTCAGAATTTAATCGGTACAAGTTCATTTTTATTATTGAACTCATCGTATTCTTTTGAGTTATAAGTTTCAATTGATAATTTATTATAGTTTTAATGAGTTTACTATGCATAAATTTATTAGTTTAAAAATACTGAATTCAGATAAATTTAGCATCGCCTTTATCAAGATTCCAGAATCATCCAATTTGGAAAGAAGTGACAAAAGAAAGTTCCTGGAAAAAGAGGATTTTTTAAAATAATAAATAGCTATTCGAAATTTCTTCATTTTAGGATCTTTTAATGTATGTAAATTATTTTCAAAATTCCTTTGAACAATCTTTATGAATTTTGTTATTTTGATTATTTGTACTATGATAATTGAATTTCGATAAAGCTTGAATAATTTTATAGGAATCTAATTTTATTCGAAAAGGTTGTATCATTGATCGAATGCATACAAGTTTTATTTTAATAATGATCTTATTAAAATCGTAATGTTATTGAACGACACGATTCATATTTCATACAATATTATATAGTGATAATGTAGGTATAAAGGTTTGTTTGAATTGTTATATATCACTATCGTCTATTAATAAATAAATAAAATCGTCCAGAAAATTAAAAAAAGATGAGTCATAGTTGATGAAGACAAGTTGCAATTTAATAAATAAAAGTGCTCTAATCCCCTAATTTTATACTCTCTTTATCCCAGTTCCTATGAATTACTTTTTTTTAGTTGGTTAAAAAAAGAATGACACATTTCTATATTACGTAACAACTTAACATTAAAAATGTTCATTTTATCCTTGATAAAGTGATTTATAGCTACACAAATATCTATTATTTATTTTAGATCACAAATTTCAAAAGTTTTTTTTTCTTAAATTTCATGTAAAATCAAAGTAACTCCTATAAAATGAGACGTCAATAGTAGTAAATAAAGTAATTTACATAAGTATAAACAAGTACGTAGTCAAGAGAGAGCTATCTTAGATGGAATGGACCAAATCTTCAATAGAAGGCCCATATCTGCTACTAATAGTTAGCCCATCGAAAATTTCTGGTTAATTTTTATTTTTGTAAAAATTACACAAATCTCATAGTCAATTAGTGTTAAGAACTAATTACATTTTATTCCTACTCTTTTTCAAATTACAAAAATCCCTTAAAATTTAAGGTGTTTTTTTTTTTTTTTTTTTTTTTTTTATGACAAGGGAAACCCGCAGCCGCTACCCTTTGGGTGCGCACAGGGTAAAACCCCCGCTCCTATGCAATATCTCGCAAATCACATAGGAGAGGTAATCCGCACTAGGCAAGCCCGGTGCGACGAGCTCGACCCAGAAGGCAAACCCCTTGCTTTCGCTGGCAAGGGGTTTCGAACTTGAGACCTCCAACATCGAAGTCCAAAGCCCAAACCACTGGGCCACTCCAAAGGGGCCCTTAAAATTTAAGGATTTTGTATACATCACTCAACGTTCCAATACATCGCGTCCCGAGACATTATGTTTATTGATACAAAGCACACATGACCCAATACATCATTCAGTGTTCCGATAATCAAATAGAAAGGTGATTTGAAGTCTATCGATAGCGTTTTTCAATACTTATCTCAACTTTAAAATGCAAATTAAACTTATCATCTGTTCTTGAACATCCAAATGGCAAAAACCAATCCACCTAAGAATACCTGTGCCAATTAAAGAGTTCTAATATTTAACTATCAAATGAAATTAGTTCAACTCCTCCAAGTAATAATATTTATTATTTTATACATGACCAAAAAGTCATTCCAACGATTATTCTATTATTATCTAACATAATGTTGAGTGGTTGCAGTTAAACATCAGTAACTCAAAGTTATACATGTATTAATAGTGCAAATATTAATTATAACGAAATTTTATATATTATTTTATAAAGAGTTTAGATTCATTTATTAGTTATTTCAACTTTTATCATAAATAACTAATATCAATATAACTCTAGTCAACTATGAAATGACCCTTTAGTAAGGTAGATAACTGGTTAGAGTTATGCAGGTATTAATAATGCATGAATTAGTTATGAGAAAATCTATATATTGATTACGTAGAATTTACTTGTTCCATATTTTGTTCTGCATAAAATAATACATATATTTCCTCATAATTTATTATACATGTAATAATTATGTGGTTTTTCTAAATTGCAAATCATATTCCATATTAATTTTATACAAGTATATAATTTACCTCCTAATCAACAACAAATATGATAGTACTTACACATAATTTATCATTAATAAGGAAAAGGCATATAATTCATCTCAAACTTGCCTCGAAAAATTGAATACACATTTAAATTATTTTAGTGACTTATTATACATCTAACCTTGTTCAAAGTGATTTTAATATCTTCTTCCCAAGACAATCCTCTTTTTCATAAAACTCACCTCCAAATTAAATTAGCAACCAAACTACCCCTAAATATGAAATGTTAAAACACAAGTTGGCTCTTTTATTCAATCTTGATAATTTATAAACACATGTTATGCATCTATTATCATATTATTGATATAAATGTGAATAAAAAATTATCTCAAATGCCCCCCCCCCTCCCCCTCCCCCCAATCATATAAACACATATTATGCATCTATTATTATAGTATTGATTTCAACGTCGATAAATCATGCTAATAAATATTATTCCAAATGTCGCCCCCAAATAAAAAATAAATGTAAATAAATGGTGTATATGCTGGATAGCAACTGGAAATTGGACAGACTGGAAACACAGAATCTGAATCTGGCCATTGGAAGTCCCATTTAGTTTACAATCTAACATACATTTCCATTTCAGACTAATATACTATATGTTCAAAATTATTGGATCTCCACTCTCCCTTGAGATGGTCGGTGAAACGAATAAGATTTTTTTATTCTTATTCAAATGTTTCGAATTAGTAGAAAATATTTTTCTTTTAAATGAATCTTATGCCCACGAATTTAGATTAATTGTGATCAGTAGCAAAGTCAGGAATTTCACACATGGTATCCAAAAATAGCACAACAGAAGCTTTTTTCAAAAAGTAGAACTACTGAGATTTGAACGCAAGCACTACCTCATTCCAAGCATCTGAAACCACTGGACTACAATAACTTGTTGTGTTAAGAATGTCCAAAATATGTTATTTAATAATTTTGTGTATCATTTTATTTATATATATATTTTTTTCGATAAAGGGTGTTCAATTAGACATCCTGACAACTATGTAGCTACACCACTGGTTGTGACCTTAAAACAAGTACCAAATATCGAATGAAGGAAAAAAATAAATCTTAGAATAAGAAAGCAAATAATTTTCCTTAAAAGGCTGATATTACATGATAAAATGTTTCCTAAAAGAGAGTTGAGTCCCCCTAGAAATGGTGAATTTATGTTCCCTAAAGTATAGAGTAAAATAATACTTAGTACATTCCATTTATGGACTATATTATCTTCCTCGTATTAACAAAAATCTTACTTTGTTACTTGGTATCCGGACAAGATGACTTATTTTACTGAAAAATGTTTTTTTTAATTGAAGAGTAAAATAATTCTTGAACAAATACTTACAAAAAATTGCTAATAACATTATTAAGTAGGAAAGTATCATCTTGAAATAATGTGTTAAGCGTTGGTTAACACACACACATAAACACACAAAGGAGAATGGACGGGCGTAGGTTTAATAGTGAATGCAGACAGCAAAATAAGTTTATTGGCATGAACCGACTATAATCAAAGTTGGGGTTACCGCAATTGCAAAAAGGACGACCCCCTATTCAAATTAAAAGAAATACCTCATCTCACTTACGAAGTGGTTGTTGGAGCTTGGGCTCCATAGAAAATTAAAGAAAAGGGACAAGAAGGGTTTGGACAAAAATTATATTATATACACAAGATTAAATTATTATATTTTGTATATATAGTATATATTGAAATTCCTTAACTTCTTTGTGTATTTCTTTTTATTATATTCTTAAACTCTTTAAACAAAAATTCTGAATTCATATCACTAATTAACATTATTTTCAAAAATATCTTGTTGCTTCTCCCCTCTATCATGAGACCAAAGTAGAACATCCCACTACATGATTTATTTATCCCTACGTGGGATAGTGTTAGTTGATCAACCACAAACATCATCAAATTTGTAGAAACAAACATGAACATCCTCTTGTTGCTTTCATTTGATAATATTAATATTAGTTGACAAACTTGTATGGGTTCACATGCATGCCCTCCCCCATAGCCAATCACATCTTTCACCAAAAAAAAAAACTTTTCTTTATCCTATTATATTTAGACCAAAACATGATTAGGAAATTTGATTAATTAGGTGAGGAGTAAGTCCAAATTGTGATTCAAAATAAATAATTATATTAAATTAGGATGATAATACGTTCATGTGTCGTTTACTTAGCCAGCGTTTGGCCAATGACCATAAATTTAGTTGAAACTTAAAAAAAAAAAAAAAAAAACTCAACATTGTTGAAATATACTTTTGAAATTTGAAATGTATTTGGACATGCAAAAAAAATTTAAAGACATATTTTTAAAAACTATCAAATTTCATGAACAAACAATGTTTTATTTTTTCTTTTTAAAAATGTAACCCCAAAATCTATAGTCAAACAAGAGGTTACTAATGGATTCCGACCAATCTTTTTTGTCAATAATACCATATTTGAAGATATATACATTATCTTTTGTGATCACTTACAATTTTGGATTGCAAAAAAAAAAAAAAGATATTATTTTCATCTCTAGTATTATATTCAAATCTCTCATAGGTAAAAAACAAATTTGTAAAGAAATATGACCCTGCAGAGTTGAGAAAGAAATAATTTAAATCCACCTTATCCTTACGGTCTACAAAAATAATGAAAAAGTGAAACATAAATAATATAATTTGAATAGCTGATTAAGGCCTACCCTTTAATTAGTCACCTATTTCTCCCATAATATTCGAGGAGCCAAACACAAAATTGCAAAAGCATACAAAGCAAAATATGTCCATATCTATGTCTACATTCCCTAGTTGTCACAAAGAAAATGATTGTTTTTATCAAATAAAGGAATTTTTTTATGAGTTAATGAATCGATAGTTGAATATTGATTTACGTCTAGCTCATCTTTAGATCTCATTGTCTAAGAAATCCTCCGTATTTTATATGATTTTAAACTTTCTTGGAGAAATGATACTTGTAAGGGTGACTGAATTGATTGAGCATGTGATTTCTCAATTGAGGATCTCAAGTTTAAAGCACCCTCACATGTTTTCTTGGTCGAGTTCATCATACAAGACATGTTTAGTATAATTTACCTCTTCTATGTGATTTCTTTAAAAAAATTGTGTGCTGATATTAGTTTGTCCAATATTTTGGTGCCTAATTTTAGGTAATTAATACTCTATTGGATATCAAATAAACTAGTTATTTTTGACGAATTGAATTTGATACTTTTGTAACTATAACAAGTCATTTCTTACTCTCTTTTTTTGTGTATACACATATATATATTGCTTCAATTAGTTATAACTAGAGTGTTAATAATGTGAGTTATTTTAAAAAAATGATAAATAATAATTTATCAGACAAACACTTTTATAAACAAAAAAAAACAAATAATATGGATAGAAAATCAAATCATCAATATAATGAATACACAAGAACATGTTTTCACACGATATCTCAACCCTCTCGGATTAATTTGCCTTAATTTATCCAAGATTAATATTTGAAACTAAATCGACTAGCAGCACTTTCAGAATGTTATCTTGAAATATCAAAAAAATATCTTCAATTCTTTAAAAAATAATTCCACTCAAAAATCCCTTCAAGGGAAATTTAGCCTACCCTTCAAGTCCTACAATAAGAATACAAAAGTTAATCGTTTTCTTAAAGTAATAAAGCCCTAAAAAAACTTGAAATCGAAATTTAAAAAGAGTATTGATGAGAGTTATAAATCCACTTAAATTTTTTTTCGAAATTATTTCCCAATGACTTTTCAAAATATCCAAAAGCCAATGTTCTTGTTTATCCTTTTGGAATAAAATATGAGTGATACATGGTAGTTAGACAAACACATAATTATAAAATAGGTAATGCTCGTTATTATGGGTCCACTACAAAAATTACACACTCTTCGCCAAATTCCTAACTCCGTCACGTTTTTAATTTTGTAAGAAAAGTGTGTATTTTCTTAATTGTGTTAAGTTTATGCAAAATAAAATATACACTCATAATAACTAACATTTAACCCTTGCATGTCATATAATTTCTAGCGAAGAGCGTGTATCGGAGCACCCTCTTCACCGAAGGTGGCTCCGCCCATGGTTTGAGCCTTATTGGATAAGAAATCCATATATAGTGTTAGACTTTCTTATGCAAATTCAAATTTAGTTGGATTTTAATACATATACTGAATACAATATACCTATGAGGAAGCCAATATAAAGCTCAAATATCGATCAATCAATTAAGATTTGTGATGGAATGATAAGTAATCTTTCGTTCTTAATCAAAAAATTTTATTTTAATTTTGTTGGATATGGAGTCTACACTTTAATTATTAGAAAATATTTATTCCTAATATGAGACTTTGTTACGTGAATTCGACTTTGATTGAGTTTTAATATGAATGCTCGGACAAATACAAGAAAACCAAAAATAAAAAATCTACTCTCAATTAACACGATGATAATCATGATTATTTTATTCTAATTGGATGAGTTTCAAATTCCTTATCCTCCTTTATATGCATGTTTCACCAAATTACACAAACTTAACTTTTCAACCAAATTAATTATAGATTTCAATTTAAATCAAATACAAAATTTTGTATGCTTCTTTAAATTATTAAGAGTGATGAGTGATGCATCATGTGATTATCGTAAACATAATGAGTATTTTGCTTTACAATAAATTGATAATCAAAGTTTATTCGATTTCAAAAACATCTCAATTATTTTATATAACACATTACATATAGAGAAATATTCAAAAGAAAGTGCAAGCATACAATTCCTTTCGTTAATCAATCAACATAAAAGACAATTCAATCAAGATAGGACAGACATAGGCCTTTTATATACATGTAATTATATATTTACTATGTTTCAATTTGTTTAACCTACTTTTCTTTTTAGTCCGTTTACAAAAGAATTATTCTTTTTTAGCTATTCTTTAATTTCAAAGTTTCCAAATGACATGTTTAAGACATGATATTACAAAGGATATTTTGATACATTTGATATATCTTTAAATTTATATTAAAAACTTCTTAAGTCTTATTTACTTTCTTAAACTTATTATCAAATCAAAATAAATCAAATAAATTAAAACAAAAAAAACACACTTTATTATGACATTCGATATTTCTATATTTTTCTTATAAAATCTCAAAGAATATACCAAGTACTAAATTCTAAAATATATACTAAATACAATATCATATACTATAATATCATTCGATATTTACCATATCATGCCAACGCTTCAAATCAATATCCCCATGTGAGCAACCCCACTACCCCTATTTTCAGGTGAATTTTTGAAAGGTGATGATAATAAATGAGATCAGTACATTCTACTATCCCCCTATCCAGCTGTCAACACATGTCACCCCACCCCTCCACCTCACCAAAAAACAACCAAAATAAAGAAGAAAACCAAATCCAAGTCATATACTATATTTTTTTCGTTTGGTATTATTAGAGTCCGATTAAATTTAGATTTATGTCGAAAAATCTCATATTGAAAGATAAAGCGCTTTCTAACAAAGGTAATTTCATATTCAGATGAACTCAAATTCGAGATATCTGATTAATGATGAAGGAGTATTTAATACTTACCACTCCACTACAACCTTTATTGGCTATATGTTATCATTTTTTGGGTGCACTATTCCATTGACATCTTTTATATGGCTTTCTTCCTCTTAATTAGAGATCTCGAGTTTGAATTTTGGGTATAGAAAAACTCTTAATAAGGAATGCTATCCTTTGAATGAAAGCTTTATTCGATGCAAATTTTAAATAGTTGAACTCCTATGTAGATACAGAACATCAATGGATTTAATTTTTTTAAAAATATTTTAAGTCATATAAATATTTGTGGCTTATTCTAGATTGTAAATCTCAAAAAAAAAAAAATTATTTTAAAATTTTGTATTCAGTCAAATACTATCACATCAGTGAAATGGAAAATGAGAAGAGAGTATCTATTTTGAAATTGAATTATTTATCCAGATATTTGTGGGGAAAAATCATTTTTGAAGGTGAAATACTCATTATTAAAGGAAATTTTACATTTTTATAATTTAAATTTCTTTAATTAAGGATAAAAAATATTTATCATCTTTAATAATGGTAATTTATCAAAAAAGTTTTTTATTAATTGTTCAATACCGGAGGACCAGCACTTGGATTTCCACTAATACCTTTTTTTAGGACAAATCACGTGTTATAAGTTGAGCTAATCATGATGGACAGAGTACAACTTTGGAATATAATTTATGACTTATAAATTAAACTTCTTAAGTTAAAAATTGCAATTTACGATTTTTTAATTTAAAAATAAATATTTTAATATATTTTTATAAATTAATTTAAAAATACATAAAACAAGAAAATTTAATCAGACTTCTTAATTCGACAAATACGTTTGGTTTGCTGTATAATCTAAAGTAGTCATGTTAAAAAACTTTCACATTATTGTATGGGTAAATTTGATGGAAGGTCACTCAAGTATAATAAAGAAATATAAAAGTCACTTAATTATATTCATATTAACTTAAAAGTTATCTTCTTTTTTTTAGGCTTAATTATATATAAAGTTAGCCTTTTAAATTTGTTAGGAGGCATAATTTAGATGCTCCAATAAATTAATTATGTTTTAATTAAATACCTCAATTTTTAATAAAGTATTCTAATAAGATATTTTTAATTCATTTTTTTTAGGGGTGTGTTTTCATTTGTGTAGTATTAAATAATGAATGGAACTACATAAAATATGTCATTTCATTCAATTATACACATGTTCAAGTAGAAAATATCTAAGATTTTACGATTTTATTTAAATGAATATTATAGTTAAGAGAAACAACATATTTTATGTGATTAACTTAATTGTCTATAAACAAATAAGAACAGATGCAAGTTTTTTTTTTTTACTTCCAAATTTAGAACAAAAGGTTAATTGAAGCATTTTTTAAAAATAAAATAAAATTTGAGATGTTCAATTTAAATATGACTTGATTTAAGAATATGCATAAAATATCCTAAGTTCTCAAAAATAATTATGTATCAAAACTTCTTTTTTCAGTACATAAAAATCACTTAACTAAATTCATATTTATTTAGAAATTAATTTAACATAAAAATGCACAAATCACTTAACATGCAAGTGTGTTATTTGAGGGATCCCCTCAGCATGCATGATTTATACAAATTAACAAAACAATTACTCCCTCTGTCCCATTTTATGTGTTATTTTTCATTTTTTGAGAGTCAAACGGTTTATGTTTGATCAGAAATTTGCGCATGAAATTTTCAATTTTTTTGAAATGAAATTTACATAGTTGTAAACTACGTAAAAAGTACTATAAGTCACAATAATTGATAATTCAAAATGTTTAAAAAATCTATGAAAAACTTATGGTCAAAAATAGACTTGTTTGAATTTCAAAATCTGAAAAGTGTCACACAAAATGATACGGAAGAAATAATTTTTTAAATATATTATTAATTTCATTAGTATATTTTTTATTTTTAACCGCAAGGTTGAACAAGTAAATTCCCTTCCTTTCTAATCGAAATACGATCAATTAATGAAATTTGTTAGAATTTTGCTCTTTCATTGGTATGTGCATTCACTAAAGCAAAATAAATACCAAGGAAAGAACAATAGATTAGAACAATTTATAAAAATAAACAAATCCTCTAGACATTTGAAAATTTGTGGAACTCTATAAAATGTGTTCAATTCGAGTTGAGACTCCACAAGGTGTTGTACAATTGGTACTAAAATTCTCTCGAAAATTCCACTACAAATTCATGAAATATTCATAAAGAGATCAAATTCAAATCATCCTAATTACCCTCTCAAATCATGGATAAAGTAGAATCAAGGAGAAACAGATATATTTTCAAGTCACTTAAAAATTTATTGCAAACAATTCCCTTATAATATTAAATACATTATTTTTGGTCAAAATGTATACCAAAATTCTGCCTAGTTGGTAGAATATTTTATTTGATATATTTGATAGACTTATCTTGACGACAACATATGCTTTTAGCTTCAAGAAAATAATATTTTTGCATAATTGAGATCAAAATTTTGACGCTCTTTTGGATTTTGATTTGATATTACCCCCAACTAGGGTGGGTATAAGTATCGGAAAATCGAAGCGAATTATTAATTTGATTCTTCGATTTTTGATTCGTGTTGGTGTTATTTTCTTAAAAGTATGTTTCGGTATTCGGTGTAAGAGTTTCAGAACTTCGATGCATCGAAGCATTGAACTTTTATTAATTTAATTTAAAAAATAATATATATATATATATATGAGTATTCACTTAACTAAAAATAAAAATTAACTAACAATAAATGTACAATTCAATAGTTGACTTCAAATATTAATTTCTAAGAGGAACAAAAACATATTTTTATCAATGTACCGTTATGTAAAGGAACCCGTCTTCGTCCTTGTTTGTCTTGAGAAGTAGTTGGAGGCGCAATAATATTTACAAAGATAAATATGATCTTTCAGTTAACATAATAAGTATTCCATTTCCTCATTTTATTTTTCATTCACACTGAAAAATTGATTTAAAAACACTGAACTAAACCGAACCGAATTAATTTGATTTAATATACAATGCACACTTTTTTAAAATCGAAAATCGAATCAAAATTTGATAAAATCAAACCAAAGAATCGAGCGCCCACATGACCCTAACTTATCTTAATAACAAGTTATGATAATGGTACGTAATAACCTATTAGAAGCAATCTTTTTTCTTACGAGAACCTTTATTTGCTAATTATCTATTAAAATTTATTTATCTTATTTTAATTTAACATAAAAAAATTAAAAATTACTTTTGAATCATGCCATCATAAAGTAAAACATTTAAATATATCAAAATATTTTTTAATCTTATAATCTAATATATCATATAAAAAAAACTAAAATAAAAAAAACAGCTGGAAAACTATAAGACATTCTTCTCCGGCGAAGCATCCTTCAACTTTTCAGATTCACATGGAACCTCCACTTCTACCCATTTCCACCACCGTCACCACGGCGTTGTCGGTGGCCGTAACTATGTCACAACCACCACCACCGACGGCGTCACATATCAACTACTCCAACTCAGTTGATTCCTCCCCAAAAACACGGAAAACCAATTCCTGGGATGACCAGCAACAACAACCCCCAAACGCCGGCGGCGGTGGAGGAAGTAACGGGAAGATTCGTCTTATGTGTAGCTACGGCGGACATATCATCCCTCGACCTCATGATAAATCCCTCTGTTATATCGGTGGGGATACCCGAATCTTCGTTACCGACCGAAATACTTCTCTTTTTGACCTTTCATCACGGCTTTCGAAAACCCTTTTGGCTGGAGGGCCGTTTTGGTTGAAATATCAGCTTCCAAATGAAGACCTCGATTCGCTTATTTCTGTTACCACCGATGAAGACCTTGAGAATATGATCGAGGAATACGATCGTGTTACGAAAACTTCACGGATTCGTGTGTTTCTATTCACTAGTGAATTTGATTCGGTTTCTTCTTCTTCAATTGGGTCAATTTTACAAAGTTCTACCAAATCGGAGGATTGGTTTGTTCATGCTTTGAATGGGGCAACTTCTACTTCTACAACGAAGGTGTTTTCTGAGTCTTCGTCGGTGAATTGTCTTCTGGGTCTTGATGATGATGTTGGGAATTGTAATGTAAAGAGTGTGGATGGACAATTGGAGGGATCATTTGGTGCGAAGAATGTGAAAATTAGTGCTCATGATGTTCAGTCGGTGCCGGATTCTCCGATGGTAGAAACGACGTCGTCGTTTGGGTCGACTTCTTCCACACCGTCATTCACGAGTTTACCGCCGATTAAGGTTAATGTGGAGGAGAATCAAAGGCTTGGGATTGAGGAACAATTTTCACAGTTAGGGGTTGGAGGTAAAGTAGAGCAGAAGCAGGAAGAAGGGGGATTTATGGGTTTGACTTCACCACCTGCCCCAGCTGCTCCGGTGGTTGGAACTGTGTTTTCCGGTGTGTCGGTAGTTGTTGGTGGGGATTACGGTAATCGAATTTTTTCAGATGATGAGAGATCAGAACAAGGGGTTACTGTTGGTTGTAGAAATCCTGTTCAAACACAGGCCCAACAACAACAACAACAGCCTCCACAATTGCAGCCAAAGCTTGTTCTTCCTTCTGATTTGCCTTCCCCCAATTCAGTTTCAAGGTAAAAATATATAGCTAAAAAAGTTTTAGCTTTGTCAATTTTCAAATATATGCTCAAATTGGTCATTTTATTTGATGTAGTGAGAGCAGTGTGATGTCTGGGCAAAGACATTTCTTTTATCAAGAACCAGCAGGTCAAATTCATTCCGGGAACAATAGGGTTTCCGCTAATTCAGTTGATATGAAGCAGAGTGATCCGAATAATCGGGCTCAGGTACAACAACAGCAAGTCCAGGATGCTGGATATGCAATGCCAGTTCAGTATGATCAGCATCAACAAATGTATCAGCCCCAACAATATGTACATGCTAGTAAATATATCCATCATACACCTTCCGGACCTGTGCCAATGACATCTTATTATCCTATATACCCATCGCAGCAACAAACACATCCTCCGCACCCTGCTCTTGAGCACCAGTACCCTGTTTACCTTGTTCATTCTAGACAACTTTCGCAAGCTTACAATTTGCCTGTCCAGCAAGCAAATTATAGTGAGTCTGCTCAAGCAAATGTTCCTTCTAACCAACCTCAATCACCTCCTGCTCCTAGCATGGCGGCTCCTGCTACAGGTTACAACCATCCTGGAAATCCTCCTGCCTCCAAACCTGAAATGACTGCTGGTGCATATAGAACAGCAGCTGCGGGAACTCCACAATTGGTTCAGATCACTTCAGGCCAGAATCAACAGCAATATGTTGGCTACTCTCAGATTCACCATCCCTCTCAGCCAATTTCTCCTACATCACGTGCTACCGCCAATTATGCATATGAATTTTCTGATCCTACACATGCACAAATATACTATTCTCAGGCTCATGCTCCCCAGTTTGCTACTCAATACCAAACCATGACATCATCCCCGGCAGTTGGTTTACATAGTATTTCTTCGCAGCTTCCGACATAAAAAAATCAACCAACAAATTAGAACTTCACCAGCCATGAAAGGTGAGTTGCACATGAAGAAACAATTTTGTGGACATAGGTTTGGTTTATGTTTAAAGTTTCTGTTATAAATGCTTGAATTTTGTCATTATTATTGGTTTGTCAAATGTATTTGTTATAGGTATAAGACAATTGGGTGTTTTTTTCTTTTCTTGTGCAATCCATAAATTGATAGCGGTCTTGGATCATACTGTAAACGCTCAAACTCATATGATATTGTTCCCTGTTATATATATGAATTACAGAATAAATGTAATATAGTGATTGAGGCTTTTACTTCAGTTGTCTTTATATATTTCCCCCCCTTATTTGTTGTTTTATTGAGCTTTGTGGCAATGTATCTGTACCACCATGACATATTAATCGAGAGGATACATGGAAACAAGCATACATGATCTTTGACTTGTTGAATAGAGCCCATGCCTTTTGATGCTAGGATAGTTTTAAATTCAGAATATTGTATGGATCAGCCCAAAATTTATGTGTTACTTGGTGTATTAAGAAATGGTTTGGTTAAATCAAGCTGCTTCTTAGATTCAGAAAAAACTCCATTCTTAATTTTACGGTTATTTCTGGGACATTTTTAGATGTTTCGTGTCACCAACTAGCAATTTTACCAATCCTTAATTTAAAGCTAGAGGCAGTCATATAAGGGGGATAACGGTTTGGTTAGATCCTGTTGCTTCTTATATCCAGAAAGAACTTCATTCCTAATTTTACAATTATTTCTGGGATTTTTTCTATTTTTTTGCGTCTCTAACTAGCAATTTCACTGATCCTTTAAAATAAAGTTAGAGAAAGTCATATATGAGGGGGGATAACTCTTATTTTTTTTTAAGGAACGAGGGGACAACGCCGTTGTTCTTAATGGTATATATTTCTTCTTTTTGGCAATTAGCAGACAGTTGTATTAATCACCAGTATGAATACTTACATAGCCAGAGCCAATCAAGCCTGAGTGTTCATCTAACAGTAGCAAAAAATTCCTACATGCACTATCAACACTAACTAAGCTTGAAGGTCATAATATGAGTAAACAGGTTCACATTTCTCCTAATTCGTATACATATTGTCTTCAAATCATGTGTCAATGCTTCCTTACTTCTGTTCTTCATGTTGAAGATTCTGGACTTTCTTTCTCCCCTGCCCCCATAATCCATGTACCCACAACTGCAAAACTTGCCTTGAGCAAAGCCCCTCACGGTGTTCTTGATCTGCAAGTTTGTTGGATTCAGTGGCATTCCTGTTCCCACATCAGTATGGTCCTTTGCCAGTGTAACCAGTGTAGCATGTCTTTCCAAAGTTCATTGGTGTAAACAACAATCGTTTCTGGAGCCAATTCATGGCATAGTTTTATCAGTACAGCCGTAGTCCTTATTAAATGAAAAGAATTTTGTACAAACATTCTTAAGTTACAGAACTATAAACCATGCCTACTAATAATCTGTTTAGCTGGTACAGTTATCATTCTTTTTGAGTTTGAATTTGTGAACCATGCTAAGGATCCTGGCAAAGTGGTAGTACTAAATTCCCTCTCATTTTCTATTAGTGAGTTTTTATCAAACTTTTATTTATAAAGATTTAGTTCATGGACGTTGTGTTTCTCTTTGTTAGAATGATAATGAGAACCTGATATTTTCATCTAGTTACACGTTTTCAGGTGTTTATTGCGGTCAAGTGTCTATCTCTCCGTCCCTCTCTTTCTCTGTATATGTTAACAGAATCCTTGCTGGTGATCCACACAATATTCCTCATTAATTGTTGGTTTCTTAATGCACACTTATTTTTCTTTACTTCGGTTGGCAGAAGAGATGATATGCTTTACACTTACTCTATTTGGTACCATGTTAACTTGTTGGCCTAGTTTGTGTTACAAGTACATGTTTGCTTTACTCCACAACTCTAATCAGCATTCGTACTAAGGTGATGACGAACTATTGGGTGCTTTGTTATGAAGTTTGCTGTAACACCTAGTACTATTTTACTTCGGTTGGAATAGAAATCGATCAAAGACAATATATAACTTCTGTTTTGGGGCCAATTAAGGTATAAATAGAAATGTAGACACACCATGTAATAAAGAGTTTCTGTGAAACTGCAGTTACAGTTACAGTAAGTGCATTTTAATTAGAACCTTCATTCTCTCTGGGATTGATGTGTGAAATGGGTCATGCATATGTTATTTAACCACAATTTGGCTGCATTTCTTGTGTTCCTTTAGACTTTTCTAATTGCTATTATCACATTATGTAAATGCATTTCCAGTAAAGCTTATAAATACGTGCTAGATTCTCATCGGAGGTTTGGAGATAGACTCTAGAGTTTAAAGGTTCAGGTTAGGCAGAACTAAGGTAAAATATTTAGAGTGCAGGTTTCAGATGTGGAAGTGAGTATTGAAACACGAGTCATCCCCAAGAATCTGGGGTCACTAATCCAAGAAAATGGGGAGATTGACAATAATGGGGCGGAGTGTTGGCCGCCAAGAACTTGATGTCCAGAATATGAGAGTAGGATGTTGAGATGGATATGGGGGCATACGAGCGATAAGATTAGAAACAAAGCTACTTGGGACAAGGTGTGAGTAATTTCTGTGGTGGACAAGATGAGGAAGGAGAGATTGAGATGATTCCAACATGTACAGAGAAGACACACAAATGCCCTAGTAAGAAGGAATGAGAGGTTGACTATAGTGAATGTAAGTAGAGGTATCGGTAGATTGAAAAGTCGTGGGAAAAAAGTGATTAGATAGGATACAATGCGCTTGCAACTTACCAAGGACATGACTCTAAATAAGAAGATATGGAGGTCAAGGAGTAGGGTAAAAGGTTGGTAGGTCGAGCGTCGTCTAGTTTCATTTTTGGTATTGTTATCATTACTTTCTTACTATCTTACTTCAATTTTTTATTTTTTTTCTTTATAAAAATAAAATAAAATCTTACTTCAATTTTTAGTATTAAATGTTATTTCATTTGCTTCCGTTAACATACTTTTTTGGCATTGTTTCTATTCGCCTGTTCATTATTTTCGATATGATTTCTTTGGTATTATATTAGCATACTTGTTTTTATATGTTTTACTTGATTCAATGGTCTATCGAAAACAACCTCTTTACCTTCATAAAATAGTGGGTCACAAGATAGTGGTAAAGTTGTTGCTTTCTCAGACTTCATTTATAAAATTACATTGAGTATGTTGTTATTGTTGTTCTCGCCCTGCTGTTATTTTTTTTTGTGTTCTTTTCTCATGTTATTATCTTGATTGACACTCAATTTTGGCTGTATGTTAAAATTGTAGTTAGCTTATGTAAATTAGTTGAGGTTGGAAACAATTAGGTGAGTAGATAATTAATTTTCCAAGTCATATTGTCTTCTTGTTACAGCAAGCAGAATATTCTGTTGTTACTTCAAATTATCATACTCTATTAAAAAAAAGTACTAGTTGATTCCTTATTGTTTTAATGTCTTATTAAACTCCTGCAATTATTGTAAATCTGGCTCTTAAAACATAATTAAAATGGCTAATTATGAAGTGTCATATGTTAATCCATCATCATTGTCTTGCAGATGAAGGTGGACTTACCGATCATCATGTATTATGGTCCACGTGAACCTTAGTAGTTTTTGCTCAAACAATATGTACTCATATATATATATATATATATATAAACTTAATATTTTATATTAATTAATCGATTTGAAGGTGAAATTTCTCCAAAAATCTGATGTGGACAAGTTTTTGAAGAAAAATTCTCAAAAGTTGATGCAAACTATATGGCCAAGTGCTCCTAAGTTATTTGTTTGGAAGAAAGGATCATAGTTGCCCCTTTATTATTGAAAAATGTATGATGTTACCTTTGTTGTTCTATCAATCTGTATATTAGTTATTTAAGGATTAGTTAATGCGTTGGAATAAAAGAGAGTTTTTGGTACTCCTCCAAAGTGAATAATAAAGACTCAATGTATTGATTTTTGTCATCGATTGAATGAATACCCTGATGCTATATTGTCGGTCTTAATATATAAGTAAAGTCATGAAAAGGAAAAATATATTTATACATATTGTTACTTTTAAAAATCATAAAGTGTTATGATAATTTTACTATATATTACAAAAATTAAATCTATTATATTATATATCACAAAAATCAAAAATTAAATTTACATTATATTCCAAAAATAAAAGTAAAAGTTCAAAAAAAAAAAAAAAAGCATGGCATTACGTGTTCCTTTTATCTCAACATCCCATTTTGCCAAACTGTTCCAACTCAAAATCAAATTATTAAAATAAAAAAAAAAAAGTTTACGTCTCAAACCTTCAAAAGTCAAAAGAGTAAAAGATTTATCAAACCAATTTTCTTTATCCAAATTGTCACGAATCCCAAAAAATATGGTTTATCCAATTCAATCCGATATTCGATCGGCGATTCAAATCGCTGCCGTCTTCCGCCACCACAACCATTACCACCACCTCACAAATCACCGCCGGCGACTTCCTCCCTCCGTCATTTCATACCGGAACTCTCCGAACTGCTGCTTCACGGTGAACTCCGCCTTTAAACTCAGAGCTTTCACCACCAATGATGGCGATACTACAGCCCAGAAGGTTTGTAATAAGCCATCGTTATGCACTGCCGATGAACTCCACTACGTATCTGTTAATAATTCCGATTGGAAACTTGCTCTCTGGCGCTACATTCCTCCTCCTCAGGTTCAATTTTTTTATGTTTTTTAATTTGAACTGTTACTCTTAACTGTATGACAATTTGAAAAAAATAATATATTTGACACTTTCATTTCTATATAAGTTCAAATTTTAAATTTTGTGATCAATTAAATGTGGTCATATAGAATACAACCCGTAATCTCACAGGTGAGGTCCGGGGAGGGTGGAGCAAATGCAACCATATTCGTACCTTGTGAAGGTAGATAGACTGTTTGTGATAGATACTCGGCTTAAAGTAAATGTGGTCATATAGAATTGGTCCCAATATATAAGACATGAAGGCATTAAGAATATTTGACGCCATTTTATCTAATTCAACTATTGAATATTTTAAATTTTGTGTTCTATCAAATACTGTTATATAAAATGAAACACAGGGAGTGATACTATGAAGGATTTACAGTTCTGTTGCATGATTTTTTTGTTCAAGGATTTAAGCTTTGCATTAAGGGTGTGTGATTTTTGATGATGATAGGCTCCAAAGAGAAATCATCCCCTGCTTCTGTTGTCTGGTGTGGGGACTAATGCTATTGGATATGATCTTGCTCCTGGGGTATGATACTCGTCTGCCTTCTCTCCGTTCTTTGTGCATTCTTCTGTTTTGTTGTATGTGCAGTATTGCGTGAAAGAGTAGTCGGGGACACTCTAATTTGCAAATTCATGCCTGTATAGGTGAACAGAACTAGGGGATCTTCATGGATCGTTCATTGATAGCCACATTTAATAGATCATAATGACAGATGTCAAATGTGTATATTATCAGTGCTTAGTGGATATGTCAGGTTCCATTAAAGTTTCACTCTTTATTTCGTGGAGTGGTTCTTGTTTCTGAATCTGGTAGAATTCTATGGCATGCTCAAATTTTTTAGAGTTAACCCTGGTTTTGATGTTGTACTATCCTTGCTACTTTTTTTTTTTTTGATCAAAAGGATACTTATATTATATTATATAATTAGGGATCAAGAGCATTAGTAGTTTCCCCACCTGTGTCAACGGGTGGGTCATTGTAAGTAGTTGTGTCACATCCCGACCCTGGATAATACAAAATGGATTGTTTACGGTCCTAGGGTAATTAGTTCCTAGTGCATCTGCATCTACTTCCTTCTGCACACATGTTGGTGCGGTGATCAAAATGGTGGGTCGGTTAAAAACTTCGTCCTTTTCTCATACTTTATGCATTTCAAGCGTATAAAAGTTTACTTGTGTGATTTTTTTATTACTGGTTTGTTATCTATTTCATCTTCCTTTTTTGTATATGGCTTTATGGCTGCATGCCTGCATCAATCAGGTGTTGATGGTAGTCATGTGGCTAGCACTCTCTGTGATTGTACATTTCTGAAATATGAATTGTGATGACGATTTTTTGCTTAGTTGCTAGTGATGATTTCTATCCTTTTTTTTTTTAGTGAGATAAATCTAAATGTCTGCTGGTTAATGCAATAACTAGTGTCAACTTGATTTCACTTGGATTATTTCTTGTCTATTTTTTGTTTAAAGTTCTGTTGATGCATCTTCTTATCTGTTTAAGTTCATTTTTATCACTTGAGGCAAGTATGTGCACCCTACTCTTCAGTGGAGGTTTAGAATTCTTTATCACTTCAGGCAACCATGTCCATCCTGCTTATCAAAGAAATCTTACATAGTATGGCTGGTTTTTTTAAATTCTTTCTAAAAGTTATTTAATCACGGTTTTTACTTTTAAAAATAATTATGCAGACATCTTTCGCCCGGTACATGTCTGGTGAAGGATTTGACACTTGGGTTCTTGAACTTCGTGGAGCTGGGTTGAGTGTGCAGGAGTCAGATTCCACAAACATTGAGAAGACTGCAATTGCAGTCTCAGAACAGATGGAAGCTGCCGCTGATAATGCTACTGACAAAGTTCTTTCTGCAGCACAGCAGTCAACAGATGCCCAGAGTACCTTAGAAGAGTCTGACACAGCTGTGGTCAAAGAAGAATCCACAGCTATTGCAACAATGTGGGATGAGTCAAGAGTAGTAAACGAGCTTACGGAAATATTTATGCGTTTGTCAGAAAGAGTCTCTGGCTTCCTCAATGAAAGCCAATCAAGGATTATGTCTGCTAAACTATTTGATCAAATATCAAAATTATTAGAGGATTCCTTTCTTTATGAACGCTTTAACGAGACAAGGGGGAAGTTGTTAAGTCTGCTGGAGACAGGGCAAAACTCTGCCGTTGTTGACCAAGTAAAGGATCTTAGCCAAAAGCTAGTTAATATCATTGAAGAAGGCCAACGTTCTGTTTCTCCATTAGTTGATCTGCATGAACGTCTAACCACTACCATAGAAGATTTCCAGAAACAGCTTGACTTGATTGTCAAGTATGATTGGGACTTTGATCATTACCTGGAAGAGGATGTTCCTGCTGCGGTGAGGTGACAGATTCCCATGTTGTAGAATATAAAGATATTATTGTCCTTGAGATTACAAACCAAATGAAATTCAGAATTTGTTGATTTTTCACTCTTATTTATTATTCTGACTAGTCTAATTATTTTATTTTCATTCTAGATGGAATACATTAAGGCCCAAACTGCACCAAAAGATGGTAAACTTCTTGCCATTGGACATTCTATGGGAGGAATATTACTGTATGCTTGGCTATCACAGTGTGGTAAGATTCATTCGTTGTTTATATGGAATTAACGTTGTTACACTTACGTGATCTGGCGGGTCTACTTATGAGCCACTTAAGATACTAGTAAATTAATGTGCAAGAGTTTTGAAAAAGTAACAAAGAATCCTTTCTGTAGTTGCAGTTGATAAGAAAACAGTAATATTTAAACATTTTATTTAAATAAAGAAGGCAGTATAATTTCAGAAATTTATTCCATGAACCTGCTGGAGTATCATACGATTTAGTCTTGGGATTAAATTCCAAAGGCTACCACTTCACTTGGTGCAACTTTGAGTTAACCTGGTCCCCTCTTGACTTAATGTTCTTTTAATTCCTAATATTCATGGAGCAAAATCTTCAGACTCAACTTCAACAAGCTTTTTGCTGAAAAATAAGAAAGATGCTATAGTTCACAACAACTTTGGGAGTATAGTTGTAATAGCCACCAAGTGCAGTACTCCTATTAACTTAAAAATTCCATGATAGGGTGCACCAAGGTAAACAGGATCTGGTTAACAGTGTGACTTATCTGCTTACTAGCGTCTTTCATACAGAGCTGAAAATGAGCCATCTTTTGACCTTATTGAGATTATAGGGAGCTAGGCAAGATTTTATACTTTATCCATACGTTTTAACAGTGTGTAAGGGACAATTTGATTTGGAAGGAATTTGACCTGGTTTTAGATGTAAAAAGGTTTCACAACTAACAGATAAGTCACTTGGAGCATTGTCTGATTCCTTGTTAATGTGCAGTGGGCACAGTCTCAAAAAAATATTTTCAGACTGACTACATCCGGGAATCATACAGATATGAGATAATTTTAATATGTTTCTGGTTTTATCTTGGAAAGGATTGCAAGGAAGAGAGTCTGGATTAACTGCTATTGTAACTTTGGCTTCATCACTGGATTACACATCTTCGAAGTCTGCACTCAGACTGCTCCTACCCCTTGTAAGCTAAAAATAAATGTCTTTCAACTCTCGTTGTGCAGCAAAAAGCCCTTTCAGCATATTCTTATATTTATTTACCTTGGCTGCAGGCTGATCCTGCCCAAGCTCTCAATGTACCTGTTGTCCCTTTAGGAGCATTACTCGCAGCAGCTTATCCTCTTTCTTCTCGCCCTCCTTATGTGTTGTCTTGGCTTAATGATTTAATATCAGCTGCAGACATGATGCATCCAGAGTTGCTGAAAAAGCTCGTATTAAATAACTTCTGTAAGTGCTTAAATGGGCAATAAGCAGTATTTTCTTAGTATTAATTGATTGTGAACTGTAAAAATTTATGGTCCTCTTGTTTTATAATTTATTTATATGGAGAGCAGGCAGGTTTCAAGTTGTATAGGTATAGATATTTAGTATGAGTTTTAGAGATAACAGTATGAGAAACTTACATGTTCTGAAGAATGATTCAATGACCATCTGGCTATGCCCCACATTCCTGTCTACAGTGTTTTTGCACCAATACATTCTTTTCCCCTCCACTTTCTGTCTGGATGATATGTTGAGTCTGAGTTGAACTAATATTCTACGTTTCAGATACATCCTCATGGGTATCAGTTAGGAAGGCAAATGTACTTATTAATTATGATTATTAGTATATCTCATCTTTCACAGTAGTCATGCAGCGTTATACAAGGAAGAACAGCCAAAGTTTGAAGTATGTCCTTTGGCAAGCCAAATTGAATTTTGATTTGTACTTGCTTATAACCAACCTATGAAGTATGAACAATGGTCTGTCTCATCTAGTTGGTCTCCTTCTTGGCCTCAAGAGGAGTCGGTACTAAAAACTAAAAAGGCCTTTCCTTATAGGCTTCTTAGCAATAAGGTAATCAGTGGAAACAAACTATGTGAGAGACTGAGAGTTGATTCTTAATTCTTATTTGTTCGCATAAAGAATGAGCGACGAAGAACTATTAACATCTTCAGATAGAAAAAGAAAATTATATCAAGTAAACATCCGCTGTATATTTATTTGCCAGCTAGATATTTTCTCTTCTGTCAAAGAGCTGCATATACCAATATATTTATTTGATTCTTTGTTTGATGAACTATTGACTCTTTGCTCCCACAAGTTTCACTCCTGTGTTGTTTTCTTGACACTGTGGAACGGTGTTGATAGATGATCTTCAATGGAAGAGTGTTTCCATCAAAGTAAGGATAGTTTATCATAACTGATTTATAAGGGCTGTAGTCTGACGGTGATCCAGAAAGTTCACTTTCTTTTGTTAAAAAATTCCTTAGGGGATCACGCCCTTTCTATGTTCTCTTGAGATTTCACATGTACCTTTTACTTAGATTTTCTAATAGATCTTCCGGCAGGTACTATTCCTGCTAAACTTATTTTGCAGTTGACTACAGCTTTTCGAGAAGGGGGACTCCGTGACAGAAGTGGTAAAATATTCTACAAGGATAATCTTCACAAAACCAATGTACCCGTGTTGGCTGTTGCTGGAGATAAAGACATAATCTGCCCACCAGAAGCAGTGTGCGGTATGTGTCATAGTACTTCCGCTCATTTTTCTGTCAGAGGATGATAAGTTTTCTAACAATTCTTTTCTTGCAACACATTGGTTCAAGCAGAAACGGCAAAGCTTATCCCCGAGCACTTGGTCACCTACAAAGTATTGGGGGATGATAATGGTCAGCATTATGCTCATTATGACTTGGTGGGAGCACGCATGGTATGTAAACTTTAACAATTTCTAGCTTCTTTTGGAATACATGAAGGAGAACAGAATACAATGGAAACAAAGGAGCTATATGAGTGACATTAACTGATTGGATTTAGACTAGTTATTCATTTGGGAATAAATGTGAATTTTAGAGGAATTTTAATTTGCTTGCTTTGAAAGACATATTATTTAGTATTAGAACGAGATTAACCTGAATTGTCCGGACTGGATTTGGAGAATTCATAAAACCAAACCCTACCGATATAGGAGGATTTGAGGTCTAGTTGATTGATTGATTGATTAGCAGACAGAGTATAGAAAAGGATGATAAAGAATAGAAAGATGCTGGAGAGGTGCCTAGTCACATTGGAATTGCCTTTCAATGTTTTTTTTGTTTCCTAATGTAAACCTGAGAGTTAAATATACCTAGATTAGGAAATATGATACGTTATTTACTTTCACAACTCCGTGAATCCGTGAAATAGGCATCTTTTGCATGTGCATTGTTATTATTTTTCCGTTTCTATTATTGCATAACAACTTATACTCTTCCTGGTGCCTGCAGGCCGCAGAACATGTATATCCTTGTATAATCCAATTCTTAAGCCGTTATGATGATACTAGCTAGGGCCTGTACTCTAGTTTTGACCATTCTTTGGGTAGCGAGCTCCATATTCTTGGCGCCAAAATACGCTTGTGATGGTCTCATTCATCACTCGTATCCATAGATGCTAGTTAACAAGTGAGACCAAACTTATCTGAAATTGTGTTCTTTCCTCTGTTTTCTACCCTTAATTGTAATCAAGTACCTTGTTTATATTGTAGGGAGTGAATATAAATGTCCCTGAACCCGAGGAAGGTTCATGTCAAGGAAGGAATTTGCAGATTCTTTAACCATACCTCATATGTAATGTGTATTTGGATTCTCATTATGTAACCTATTTATGGTTTGTTTCTTTCTCTTTTGCCTACTGCCCATATATTGTCCAGTTATTATTTGGTCCTTTGTGTTTCCTGTCTAAATGTAAGAAAGGCAGGAAAGTACATGTTGCAGTTAGTCATACTGGAAATAGTACAGTATTCTATCACATGAGGCTGAAGCACTCAATGAGATATCAAAGATAGAATCCTAAATCATAATAGTTACAAATTACAATAAACTAAAGATCAATGTTGAGCTTGATTGAATAGCAAAACTTATAACTTGTCTAGAAACGATTATTTCTTCTTCTGTAATTCCTTTGACTTCGTTGCTTCTTTCTCATTCGCATGATGAATTTGTGTTCCAGTTGTTCGATGATTCTTGCTAGCCATCTTGGATTTCCCGTGGAGATCATGAAATATATAATGGACATTCCGATACATAGTCCACTGCCATAGCCCATCAGAGCAGCTTTCCAAAAGTCATTGAGAAATTCAGAGTTGCTTTCTTGATCTTCTAGAGAAGATACGGTGTAATTTGTTTCAGATACACGATCATTGCCACAACCATCTGAAATTGGGAATCCATGTAATCCAACATTACCTTCATATGAGTTGTTCTGGAATGTAGAGAATTGTGGTCCTTGAGGGATGCATCCTTGGAGATAATTATAGGAGAGATTTAAGAATTCAAGAGACGTAAGAGAAGCAAGTTGTTGTGGTATCTCTCCTGAAAAATGGTTAAACGAAAGGTCCAATGATTCAAGTACAGATAAATTTCCAAGTGATGGTGGTATATGATCTTGCAATCGATTATGAGACAAATTCAACACCCGAAGTGCAATGAGTTCTCCCATAATACTTGGAATATTCCCTACAAATCTGTTACTTGAAAGATCAATGGTGGTGTAAGTTGTCAAAATTCTAACAAGTTCAAGCTCTCGTCCCTTGGTTGCAACTGTCATAGAATCATGGCAATAACTGTACACTCCAAGATATATTGGTGCCTTCATTGTTTGATCAACTCTCATCATGGCTTTTAGTTGTTGAAACATACTCGTAGGTAAGTTTCCCGAGAAGGCATTATAAGATAGATCTATGATTCGAAGCTCGGGAAACATGTTCTCAATCCTTGACGTTCTAATGAGTCCATGAAATTTGTTTGATCTCAAGCTTAAAACTTTCAGCTCTGACAGATTTCCCAACCACACTGGGAATATGTCGTTGAAGTGATTATCTCCTAAATCAACGACTTGCAACCTTTGACAATTGGCCAAAAATCGAGGAATTCCGCCCTCGAGTTCATTGCCATGAAAGTTGATGCTTCTAAGTGAACATCCAATCCCAAAAGTAGTTGGAAGATCCCCAACAAACTTGTTGTGGTGCATATCCAAAACCTCAAGATGGTCACTCATGTTGCCAAAACATTGCAGAATTTCTCCCTTAAAATTGTTTTCCCCCAAATCTAAAGTTCGTAATGATGTTAAATTGCAAATAGATGAAGGAATATCCCCACTGAGATTATTATATGAAATCATTAATACCTGGAGTTTAGTCATATGATCCAAACATTGTGGAATTGCTCCCCTCAAGTTGTTTCTTGATAAATCTAGATACAACAAGTTTTGCAAGTTTCCAATCTGATAAGGAATGGAACCAGTAAGGTAATTGTTTTGAAGCTGCAAAGCTATCAACTCAGTCCAATTGGTAATGAGATCTGATGAGACCTCACCAGAAAGAAAATTATCGGACAACGCCAACTGAGATAACTTGATCAAAGAGGACAAAGATATAGGCAATGTTCCTTGCAGAGAATTCTCTGCTAGAGCCAAATGAGTGAGGTTTGTACAAAGGCCTAACTCAGAAGGAATGGTTGAGTTTAAACGATTCTTTCGAAGATCAAGTGTTTGAAGATTTCTAAGTTTGCCTATTGAAGATGGAATCTTCCCTTGAAATGAATTGTTGAAAAGTACAACAACTTCAAGACTAGAGGCATTGCCAATATTTGATGGTATCGATCCACTAAAGTTGTTGCCATTGAGAATGAAACTCGTGAGACGCGGAAATGAAGTGAAGTTAAGGTGATCAAGAGAGCCTGAGAGTGTTGCATTTGAAAGATTGATCTCTGAAATTGTTCCATCAGCATTGCAGGCAATGAATGTCCAATTACACAAGTTTTCGAGATTGGAAATGGACCATGAATCCAATAAGGAAGTAGAAGATAAGTTAGTACTCTTCCATTTGATAAGGGCTTCAGCTTCAGTTCTTGCTGATGATGTGATTATTCTTAATGGAAGTGAAAAAAGAAGTAGAAGAATGTAAATGAATGTACTATGAGAAGTTGTCATGTCTAATGTAGTATTTGGTTTCAATAACAATACAATTTTTATGAGCTTTTAAATGAAAGAGGGATAAAAAATCATTCATATCTAAGTTGTATATATAAAGAACAAAAAAGGAAGGGTTGTGTTAAGTGGTAAGTACTCCTTCATCCTTAACTAGAGGTTTTGGCTTCGATACGGAATCGCCTTTGTTAGGGAACACTTCACCTCTCAATATAAAGAATTATAAAAAAGGTTGGGGTGGAGTAGTAAGTACTCTTAATCCTTAACCAAAGTCTCGGCTTCGATACAAAATTACCTTTGTTAGTGAGCGTTTTACCTCCCAATATAAAGAATAGAAAAGAAAGGGTTATGGTAAACAAAAAAAGAAAGGGTTGTGGTGGAGTAGTAAGTACTCCTTAATCCTTAACCAAAGGTCTTGGCTTCGATACAGAATCACCTTCGTTAGGGAGCGCTTTATCACCCAATAGAAAGAGCAGAAAAGAAAGGGTTGTGATGAACAGAAAAAGAAATGGTTGGGTGGAGTGGTAAGTATTCCTTTATCCTTAACCAAAGGTCTCGACTTCAATACGAAATCGCCTTTGTTAGGGAGCACTTTACTTCCCAATATAAAGAACACAAAAGAAAGGGTTGTGGTGGAGTGGTAAGTAATTCTTCGGGAGCGGAGCTACCCTAGGACAAGGGGTGTCAAGCGACACCCCCTTTGTCGGAAAATTACATTGTATGTATAAGTCAAAATTTGATTTAATGAATATATGTACAAGTATTGACACATCTTGACATAAATTGAAGGTTTAGTGTAGTGGTTAAGGGGTTTCAAAAGTTGTTTGAGGTTGTGTTCTATTGTTGATAGCCTTAATAAAAATTCTGATTCCGCCATTGTACTCCTTCATCTTTTAACCAAAAGTCTCGATTTTGATACGTGCTAGTTCAACAACAATTTTTGGATTCACGGAATGGAAATTTTGTTGTTTGTATTGACTAGTCTTGCCATAAAATTTCAAAAGAAAGCTACAAAACACATGGTGCTAGTATACCATTTAAGTCTTTTCATGAGGACCACAGAGTGACGATAGAATAAAAGAGGGATTGATTTTGTAAAAATATAATATAATATTGTACATAATTTACATTAAAGACCAAAGAGAAATTGAGGAAATAAGATCTATGGACAATTTGAATAGAAGAAAATGACATTTTTTATCTCTTCTATGTAAATCAAAGGTCTCTTATATTAAACAATTTTTTTATTAATAAAACATGTATTCGATAAAAATTAATAAATGAAGATCTCTTATATTAAACATTTTTTTATTAATAAAACATCGATTCGATAAAAAAAATAAAAATCTCTCGTAAAAGTGTCATAATTTTTTTTTAAAGGACTAGAAAATTATTTTTCCCGAAGAAACGTGTTTTCTCTATATGTTGTGGTGCCCCTCTTTAAGTGCAAATTCGACTGCTCGTTTTAATTCACGCTTCAACCATTTTTTTGTTTGTTTGTATTTTATTAGAGAAAATTGTCATTCTCAAGTCAATTTTGGATTGTTATATTTTTGTCTTTTTTTTAAGGCTTAGTATATCGATGACCTCTTAAAATTGGCACAAAGTTTCATTTAGATTTCTTAAATGAGCGATGTTTATTTTAAATACTTCATGTAGAGTCCTATTGTATCATTTTGACATTTTTCGCTGACATCAAAGTCAGCGTGTGAAGGGCTTTTTTTTCAGGCCAAAAATTACTTTTTAAAAAATGGTTCATCTTCTTCCATCTTTTTTTGTGATTATTATCTCATCCACCGCACACCATCAACCCACCATCGCTGCATCATTGCCATTAATCTTATTACAATCGAAGTAATTTTTAATTTTTTTCAAATCTGAAAATCACCACAACCATCATCACCTTCTCATTTTGTTTCTTTAGATCCGACAATTAAATTTCAGCGCCACAAAATAATTACTTTATTTCTTGTTCACGTATTTGAATCTTCTGCACATACGAGAAATGCAAAAAAAATTAATTCTTCCATTGTTAGTTATAATTGATGCTTTTAGAAGTAAAGAAGAGAAAAAATCGTGCTATTGTAAATTATTATTTCCAATGTAATTAAATTCTTTTGAAAGTGTTTCTTGAAAAGACGATAGGAGTGGAAAAAGGGTTGAGGTTGGGGTGGGGGGGGGGGGTAAAGAGGACGATCTGGTGGGGCGGAGAAGATGCCTGGGTTGGGTGGGGTGAAGAAGTCGAGGGTGAGTTTCTTGAAAATTAGAAGTGGTGAATTTCTTTTTAAAATATAATTATTATTTGAGTTTAAAATGCCACATATCATCAAGTCAATGGTCATTTTTCTTTCTACTTAAAAGTCATTAGTTGAGAATTATTTTTTAAAATATATGACATGTGTCTTTGTTTAATTCGTCACTTTGACACGTTATCGGCGAGTGTATTATACACATTTTGAATTTTTGGATGATTGTTAAAAAGTGTCAAAATAACACAGTGAAACCCTACATAAGGCGTCTAAAATGAACAAAACTCAGTTAAAATGTCTAAATAAAATTTGATGCCAACTTTAAAGGATCATCGATGAGTTAGACTTTTTTTAAAATTATTTTTATTCATGTGTTCCACATCTATATATTTTGTTTTTTGTAAAGGGTTAGAACATCATTTCTCCAAAGAAACATGTTTGCTCCATATGTTGTGGCGCCCCTCTTAATTGCAAATTCGATTTAACCCTCTCATTCACACCTAAACTATTTATAATTTGTCTGTTCATATTTTATCAGAGAAAATTGTCATTCTCAAGTTAAATTTAGGTTATGTTTTTTTCTTTTTTATCTCTTCTTATTTTATCCATGTGTTACACATTTACATTTTCTTTTTTAAGTAAACAAACTATCATAAAATCCTTGAAAAAGAAAACAAGCTTAAAAAGGCGTAGATAATGATACTCTAATAATTCAGGGACGAAATTAATATTTGCGTCAAGATTTCTTCTCTCATTATAAAATGACAAACCACATATCATAGTTGATATGCTGAATTTTTTATACAAAGAAACTAGAAAGTTACCACATATGATATTTACCTACACTAATTTAATACATGAATAACTCCCTTAACCAGAAGCCAAATAACACCTAATTTTTTTTAAAATTTTTTTTACAAATTTTATTTGAATGTAATAAGTTAAAAGTTGTCAATGGTTGAGAATTTTGGGAGAAGCTCCTTCATAAAATATTCAGAAATTTGGTAATAAGCTGATTCAGTTGGATGAATACTATCAAAGAAAACATATTGTGAAGTATGTGAACACACTTGAGATTTTTTTGTACACAAGGGTCCTGTTTCTAATAATCCACTTCCACAACAACCTCTTTTTGTTTCTTCAAATCCTGTCATAATTATGTAAATAAAGATAGATATAAAAATAAAAAGAAATTTAATTTAGATTAATAAGATCAAAAAAAAAGTAATTTTAGGGAGGCTTATAAAGTACTTTACCATTCATTTTGATAAAAAATATATTTTCAATTTTACTCGTTTCATTTTTGTTTCACTCTATATATTAACTATTTATCCCAAATTATATTTCAAGGATATTTTGAAATGGTAATAGTCATGAGTATGATTTTGATAAAGAATGTTCAACAAACCACGGTTCATGACTTTGTGTGGCCACTCTACTAATGAGTGAAATTACCTAATATATATATATATTAATAAAACAATAAATACTCAATGAAACAGATAAAATATGTGTAAATTGATCTGAACATTATTTTCATTGAAATGAGCCTTGGTTGAAATTGTAATATGATAGTTCCCACATTTGTCAAAAAGGATTGTTTGTTTGGTATTTAAGACAAAACTATGTATTTAAAAATAATCATTGTATCATACTTTTTCTAAATAAAAAAAAAACATTATTAACTAGATTGATAACATAAATCAAAGATAGTATAAACTAGATTGATGATGTACTCACACAAAGATTTTCTAATTAATACAAGAATCAAGTCAAGCATAATATGAAAAATGCACAGAAGTCGCTCTTACTTTCCAAAAATAATATTATATTTATACCAAATTTTCTAAAGAAAATATAATTTATGAGAAAATTGATACATATTCAGTAATATTTTTGAAGAACTCGAAGCTTACCATATTCATGTGGACTATTGATGAGATGTGATAAAGGAGTGTATATATCAGAATAAAGTATTTTGCTTCCTCTAAGTTGTGCTTGTAAATGTGGCAATAATTCTTCAAGTTTTTTATTATAAGATTGAGAATCTGAATTCTCTTTTTCAATGCAAGTTCTATGCAGTGGAGATTTTGCTGTCATTTGAATTGGAAGACAACCAATTGGAGGTAGCCCACTCACTATAATATTACGACATCCAAGTTCATAAAGTTCCTAATAAAATAAGATACAAAAAATATACAAGTTTCATGTACTAAAAAATAAATAAAAAAATAACACAATTATATCAATTATAAGGTAATTATGGGGATATATATATTCTATATATAAACATCAACCATAGAGAGTGATTTTGACACTATTAGATCGTATATAAGATTTGACTATCATAAAAAAAGTAAGATATATAGTCTAGAAAATAAGATAAGTTATCTGCTATAATACATATATAAATGTGATGTAATGGTGTAAATTATTCACAAAAAATTGTTTAGAAAGAAGTGATAAGAAGATAGAGATGTCAATGCTATTCAAGTGATTTCTTTTCGTCGATCTAAAAATCTAAGATTTTCAAAATAAAGTTATTATGACATTTGTATTGGTGGCAAGAAATAAGTATATGATGAAATAATCGAAATATGTACTAGTACAGTAACACCCTAGAAAAATTAAACACGAAAAAAGATATTGAATATATAAAGTGTGCAAGCCTTAGACACCAATGGCATCTTTTAAAGTCGTGAAATCTTGGTCTGAAGTGAATAATATTACTAACGGTATTACATGCTATAACAATCTAACTCGAATAACATAGTTATAAAATATTGCAGCTTGATGTACAAAACTTTTCACATTTACACAGGATCCGACTAAAAGTCTCACCCTAAGAACATGTAATATATGCAGCCTGTAATGATACAAGTATCGATGATTGATTTCATGACTCGATTTGTTATTAATTTATTACATGAAGATAACTTTACAATTATTTCGAGACTGCCCATCTAAAACATTTTAAAAAGAAATATAGATGTGATAGAGAATTAACCTTGACAAAACATTGCACTTTGTCTAGAAGAAACTCTTGATACTCCTCCATACTAAACTCAAGCCTTCTTGTTGGAACATCATAGAAATTAAAAATAAAATCATTACTCCCTGAACTAACCATAACCAAAGCACCTTTCACAATTCTTATTTTTTCTTTTTCTCCAAAATAATCTTTCAATTTCTTCAAATACTCTTTAAAATATTCTAATTGTTTTCTCATTGAAATTACCCCTGAAATTAAACTTGTTAAATCATCATATCCTGATCCAGCTGATCCAAAAGAAACTCCACTTCTATAATCATTTTCCAATAAATTTGGATTTAAATATGGTGGCACACCATATTTTTTTAATTTTAATAAATTTGCCAATATGTCTGGTACAATTTTTCCATTTGAAAATCTACCTGTTGATACATGGTTAAAATAGTCTTTTCCATAAGGTATATGATTGCCTTTGAATAAAGTAAATATATAATTGTTATTTCCAGTGTCAACTGTTGAATCACCAAAAACAAGAATTGATGTAAATTTGGGCATGGACTGAGTTTTAATTGTGTTGAACAAAAAAAGGGCAAAAAATAAGAAGAAAAACAAGAGGGGAAAAACTTTAGGTGCCATGGCTTAAAATTAAGAATTGAACCAAAAAAATTGTAGTTTTTATGTTAACTCCAAGAAGAAAAATTAATATTCATGGGCTTTTGATGGTTTAAAGATATGTTGTTATGTACACAATTATTATATATTTATAGGAGATTGTTTTCTTGATGAAATTATAGTAGCAATTTTCTAAGGAAAGGAACAAATTTTGTAATGACTTTATGAAAATGATATATATTTTTGGTAAACTTAATAATATATAAGGTTCGGTCAAACTTATTTACCAATATGATCAAAATATACACTGACTATTTATATTATCGGTATAGGTATGCATATTATATGTATATTATACTTGAATATATAAAATTTATACAATAGTTGAATACGTATTTTATAAACTAGATCACTCAAAGACATTGGACTGTGATTATTCATTTTTTTATCTTTAATTTTCTTATTCATTTTTTTTAACAAGCCAAACAAGAACACACAATTTTTCTTCTTTACCTTAATCCCTTTACAAGTTATTATTATAAACAATGGGAAGAGTGGAAAAGCTTGTTGTATATTTGAATGCTTCTTTGATGGAGAATTTAAAAGTATTGTTTTAATTACCTTCTAACATAAGTATTTTTTTTTTCTTTATATGATTATGAAATTGGTTCAGAATTAAGCTGCTTTAGAATATGGAAACATTCATGTGTCAAATTTTCACATAATATAGTAATCTTAAAGGATTTTGGATTACCATTGTGTTTACTTGCTTTTAAAGGCAAACTTTTTAGAAGTGACCCTCTTAATCTATATAACCAAAATGTTTCATATTGTACTCCCTCTGTTCACAATTGTTTGGCAGATATACTAAAAATAGATGTCCAAGATTAATTGTCAATTTAAACAATCAAGAAATAATTAGTCACTTTTTTCCAATTCTGCCCTTAATGATTGTGTAGTTCAATTGAAAAGTTATGTGGACTTTTGGTATTCTTGATATAGTAGGGTTATATTAGTCAAATTACACCTTGTATTAAATTTTCTTGAGGGATGTGCATGACCTTACCCTGACAAACAATTGTGGACGGAGGGAGTACATTATATGATTCTTCGAGTGTGTATCCAAATCCGAGAAACCCCTAAATACTCCCCTGGCTGGAGCAGAGAATCATGGTCTTGTTATTATTAGTTACTTTTTAGACCGTCCTAAATATAGTAGCATAAATGTATATGTTATGTTTATCAAGAATAAATATACATATAATATACTTATTGCATACATAAATAATCAATGTATATTGATTTGCAGGACCATTTTGATAACAAGAAGATACATGCAAGAAATTTCATTAAGAACGTTCAGCATATATACATGAATACGTAATATTTAATCTATATACACAATATGATTTTTCAAAAAAGGATACACACTTGAATCTATGTAGCTCAAATCGCTGCATGCCTATTTATACTAAGACACTTGATTTGCACATTTCTCTAATACTATTCTAAACCTTATAACTGAAAATGACAAATGAATTTCGAACATCATACTGTAGATTTCCTTTTCAACTAATCACGTTTTTCTGGTGGAGCAACGGATGCAGAGCCTCGCGTAAATGCTTCCATTATAGGCACGGGATGCAGTAAGTTATTGGCGTCGGAGAGGGGTAAAAATGGAAATTGACCTCCTGTTGACAACATTGGGGAAAAATTGGAGCAACACATATTGCTATAAGTAAAAGATTTTCCAAAACCAAAAAAATAGCCAATTGCTCCAATCCTTGGCATTATAGGCATGTAAGGATTAAAATACAGAGTACTCTGCATTATTTGGTTTCTCTCTGCAGCTACTAGGGTCGATGCACGGATTCTATCCATTGACATCACCTAGCAAGCAAGCAGTAGCAGAGTCAGAAATTTTAACAAGAGGAGGATTCAGAAGATGCAAAAAAAAAACTAAATTATAATAAGAGGCCTTAATTACAGATATTCAACTGAGTCTTTTTCTGGACTACTAGTAACGAGGAGGGAGTTACCTGGACTTGGTGTTGTAAGGCTTGAATGTGTTGTATGGCTTGATCAAGTACTGAGGCTCTATTTGACTGTCAAAAGAGCAAATATTTAGTCCAAATTTCTATTTCAAATCAAATGAAATCGAGTTTGTCATGAAGGAATTGGAACAAGCTAATTAAACGCGTATAATATTATGAAATAAATTGATAGCTTTCTGTCATTTCGAGACGAGTGCTGATTTTAGGTCACATATTCTTCCGATTTAACTAACAATCTTTGATCCTTCACCTTAATTATTTCGATAGGTGAAGAACAACGACTTATTTAGGAACAATTATCGAATGTACTATAGGAAAAACATAATAATTAAGATGAATTAGGGAAGACCTTGTTACAATTAGGGATTAATTCCTCCAGTACCTTCATCTTTTTTGCAATCCTGTATCTACGTCTCTGCGCGATGAGGAAATTGAGACGTTCAAAATTAAATAGCTTGTAAATTTCAATAGTATGTCGTTATTTTTTCAAACAGACTAAAATGAAATGTGTGTTATGTAATTTGAAATAGAGGGTGCACCTTGCTTAAATTGGTTATGAGGAACTTTTACAACTCTACAACTTAGATAAAGTGATTAATTAAGAGAACAAATTAAACAAGGTAATTAATTTCTAAGAATACTAACCCTCTCATTCATTTTATGCATTTCTATACAACTTGTTTTTGAATATTGGTGGAAACCATCTTCATTTCTTCTTGACGTAATCCCACTTCCATTATTAGTCTGATAATAAATAGGATTAGTACTATAATCACAAATCAAATCATAATAAAGTGAAAACTAATTAAACCACAAGCACAATGCATTTAGATATGTTTTGAGTTACTTATATTCTGTTTGATCAAGCTTCTAAAATATTAAAAGTGAATATTTTATTTATAAAAAAATGCTTATTTCAGAAAATTGAGGTGTTTGACTAATTAGTGTTTTTGAATTATAATTCTTCAGAAGCTAAAAAGACTTCAACAGAGTGAGGTAATCAAGCCAGTGTGTGTCTACAAACACTTATTTAAACCTTAAATAACTCAAAAAATCGATGTACACATAAAGATAGTTTTTTCTCCAAACACCCTTTTGAAATATTGGTCAAGTATATAGAACTATTGTAATATTGACAAAAAAAAACATTTATTTTAATTAAATAACCAAACACAAATTGCTATCCACATAATTTTTCAAACAAGAAATAAATTTTAAAAGCTTGATCAAACAGACTATAAGACAACTGACTTGTCGTTACACCATAAGAGGGAGTTTAAAAACTCACATCAAATTCATACACTAAATCTTCACCACATTTTCTCTTTTTCCCTCTTGACTCTTTATGTAGATTCTTTTCAAGAGAGGGATTTGATGAGTAATTAGACACATGATTTTCCACCCCAGGGACACCTAAGGTTAGTAGAGTTTGTGGTGATATTGGATGGTCCCAAATCTTTTTTTGATGGACATCATCACTAACTAATTCACATGATGAAGAATCAAAACTTAATTTCCACTTAGACATTTGGTGGTCAATAAACTTTAGAGAGATAAAATAGATGAAAAAAAAAACTTGGTTGGAATAAATGAAACAAGAGATATGGCCAAGTGAAGATAAATATATAGGCAAATGGTGGGGAGAGTGGGGTGGTGATGGTGGGGGGTACCAACCCTCTTAGGAAGTAATTTGACATGTGTAAGGTGTATGATATTACGAAAAAGGTTAAAAATGTCTTTTAACGTATTGAAAGTGACTCAAAAATATTCTTTCACCCATTGAATTAAAACTGTCAGTCAATCTACTTATTGTGAACCGACAAACGCTAATATGATATAAATTATTTTTTAATTAAACCATAGTATAATTTTTATTGATTCGTATGTAATTAAATCTGAATTCATTCACAATCATATTCATTAACTTAAATCTAATTCTAAAAGACCTAACACTCCTTCATTTTATTCCTTAAATTGATTTCTTTAAAATTGAAATGGATCATCCTATATCTATTAAGTTGTTCTTTTTTTTCCTTTTTTTTTTTCTTTATGTTTCAAAATTAGTGGATTTCCAGTATTTTCCTTCATACTTTTTCCTTTCAACGATTATTATAAAAATAATAATAAAATAACTAGATTTACAAAGAAATAGTAGAAGAACAAATTTTTAGAAGAAAAAAAATTAAGGCAGGGAGAATAATCGAGAAACTAGGGTAAGATTATTTGAATTTAGGAGTATGCATAAATATGAGGGTTGGATCTTTTTTAAAAATAGATCTGGATTAACATTGTAAATAAATTTGGATTTATTATATGTGGATCAAGAAAAATAATTTCATATATTTAATTAAAAAATCATTTGTCATAAGCTTTTGTTAAAAGGAAGGATAATTTTACGCTTAAATTTAACATTCAGGGCATTTTTGGTTTAAATAGGTGAATTAAAGGGCATTTTTTATCCAATAAATGTAAAAGGGCATTTTAGACACTTTTTCATTATAAATCTCTTTTGATTTAATTTTATGCTTTAAAAATATTAGATGTTCTTGTATCATATTAATTCAATATGATTTGATATTTTTAAGTTTGATCAATAAAGTGTGGTACGAATTATTACTTCCACATTTTAAGAAAGGTCTAATCCATATCATATTAACACCCAACTCATACTCAAATATTCAATAAAAACAAAATAATTCCTTTAATTAATTAATTTTCATAGAGTCACTTCATTAATCTTTGCTTTAATTGCATTTATTTTGAGTATTCTATCCGAAACAATTTGTAAATATGACTATTCTGATAAAATATTTATATTAATTATTATTTCTTAAAAAACGTGTAAAGTCCAAAATAAATAAATAAAAGTGAACACTTAAAAATATTATGGTGAAAAAAACTAAAATCATGGTAAAGTAAAAACTTAAAAAATTCATGGTGAAAAAACCTAAAATCATGGTTACATCAAAACTTAAAAATATTATGGTGGAAAAAAAAACAAAAAAATCATGGCTACACAAAACCTTAAAATATTATGTGAAAAAAAAAACCTAAAATCATGGTTACGTAAAAACTTAAAAATTTTATGGTGAAAAAACAAAATATCATGATTATGTAAATACATAAAAATATTATGGTGAAAAAACTAGTTAAGAATATTAAAACTTTAAAGCATAATTACTTATTACAAGTCATGCAAAAATATAACCTTTGGTTTGTTTTTAACTTGAAAAAAAGTCTTGCGGCATTTAATTAACGGTCATGAAAAAAACTATTCTAATGAAATTATATAGGTAGAATCGAGTACTGCAACATAATAAAACTTTGTAAACATAACAAAAAAATCAATTCCAAGCATAAATATTTCAAAATAATTAAAATTAAACCTCAATTTCCGCAACGTAACATCCTCCAAATCTTGCAAGCAAGTACACTTCTCCTTTCAACATCTACAATACCAAAATCAAGAAAAAATTATCGCAAACGTTATGAATTCTGAATAATTGTACTCTAAATTCAATAATATATATATATAAATATATATATGAAAAACATTTTGATATAAATATTCTATTTAACTTAACGTTATTGAATTCAATCAAGGACTTATAATCGATCTTCTAGCTCCGACCCAAAATACAAACGACCTTTGGGGATTCAAAAAGACTTGATTCATCTTGACGACTAACTCTACCCTTTTTAGCATTTTTGTCTATGACTAAAAAAGGATGTGGTAAACATCATGGTTTTATGTGCCTCAAGACACAACATAATTGTGGACAAAATATTTATAGCCAAAAATAATATTTTTTTCTTCTTTATATATAATAATGGGAAGTTTGAGATTTGTGTCAATATCTTTTTAAAAATAAAAAAGAAGCCAAAATATCCTGACACATGTTAGCTTTATCCTTTTATGTTTATTTGAAATCTAGCAAGTTCTTTAATCTGCCATTTTCTAGCTTTTTCTAGAGGATAAATAAATAAATTCTGGTATTTGGTCCTAATATCTATTTTGGCATTATTGGATTTTTAAAAAGATATGAATAAAAAATAATTTTTTTTTATCAAATTGATTCATCTTAATGTTCAATTTTGACTATGAAAATATACTTAATTTCAGCTTTTAATAATCAAAACTCTAAATCACGATTTTTTTTTTCCTATAAGAATAATTGTTTTTATTTATTAAATAACTCTATACTTTAAAATAATTAAATAATTCTCTTTGATTACTTTTTCTGCTCGCTCTTTCACCGACCTTTTTATCTTCTCCCTTTGTTGTTCGGTGATGATTAATTATATATACGTATATTTTGATATTATATATATGTATTTATGTATTGATATATTGATAAATGTATCAATATATATTTTTGACATTAGCTACATATAATTTTAATATCAGATACATATATTTGTACATAAATATTTGATACCAAATATATTGATAAAATTGATATTATATATACGACATCAAACATACTAAATAAATTAATTTTGATACATAACTACATAAAATTGATTATTTGTGAAACCGAGACAAATTTTATACTTAATACATAGGCAAAGAGTCAAGCTTAAGAGTCAGTGTATCCTAAATATATCAATTACGTTTGAATATGATATTTAGAATAAAGTACACCTAATTTAACTGCTATAAATATAGATTATTATAACTATTAGTCTATTACTTCCTCTGTTTTAATTAGTCTCATTTATTTTGACTTGACACAAAATTTAAGAAAATAATTTTGAATCTTATAATCTTAAATTAAAGATATGTCAAATTGGATAATTGATTGGGTCTTGTATTTTAATTTTGGATATGAAAAAAATTATGATAGGAAGATTGAGTCTTACGAGATACAAATTCAAGAGTTGAGAGTTTAATGGATCGTGAACATCAAGTGAAAAATAAAAGAAAATATATATATAAATATTTACTTTTAAGTTGAAACATTGCAAGCAAACAACAAATAAAATTACACAAAAAATTATAAAATTTGAATGATCACTTCTATATGAGTTTCTTTTAAATTAAATTAAATTATGAAATGTAAATATGAAAATTATAAAAATAATGGATCAAGTTAGATTATGAACATGGTATAATTACCAGTCTTTGAATCAAATTAAACAATAACTCATTTATACTTCAGCATATTTTAATTCGTTCAAATTAACTTGTTATGTGATAGATCTTCATTTTTTTTAATGTAGTTATGAAATAGTACATATTTAGAAGTTTTATAACAAAATCTTTTGATTTATTTTAATTTATTTGTCATATTTTGTTTGTAATTTGTTTCAATAAAATAATATTTTTTTATTGTAATTTTAATTTTTTGCTTAGATATGTTGAGCATTATAATTACAATACCGAAGAATATCTTAATACATTCTACATATTTTTATTTAAAATCATAAATTTATTTTAAAAAAATTACTTTCTTAAATTTTATATCACATTAAGATAGAACGAACAAATTAAAATAAAGTGAATAGTAATTAATAAATATAAAAATATACTTTAAATTAAATAATTTTTATGTTAAAATAAGTCAAAAACTATAATCTGAATGGTCCAATTCCAACTGTAGATTAATATTACGGCACCGTATTTTTGTAAAAAAATATTAAAATATAGTGTTTTGATAATAATTTAAACATGAAAGCGTGAAGGGGTGTGGGTAACACGTGCTAGTTAGCACTTTATTCCTTGTCATACCCATGCTTGCCCTCATGGATTCACGTGTTCCTCTCGGAGGCTCGATTAATTCATATTCATTTCGAAATTTTAATTTTGAACATAAAATATTCTTTAAAATAATTAAAAAAAAATCGTATTCGTTAAAGTTCGAACGAGCTTCAAAATCTCTGATACATACCATCTGGTCGTAAGTTTTACGGAAACATACACAATTGTTTCTAGATCAAAGACGAAGTTAGAATTTTTATTTTATGAATTTTAAATTTCATAATGACGATTTTAAGTGATACTTCCTTTGTCCCTAATTATTTGTTCATTTTTGAATTGGCACACCTATTAAGAAAACAATAATTGACATAGTGAGTTCACCATTTTACCACTATTAATTATGAAGTAGATGAATTAAAAATTTAATATTTTCAAAAAGTTTTATTTTTTTAAAAGTAATTAATTGAGGGTATAATAGGTAAACAAAATTGTCCTTTCTTGATTTGTTAAAATGGACAAATAATTAGGAACAACTAAAAAAGGAAAAATGAACAAGTAATTAGGAAGAGAGTAATAGTTAAGTTCTAAATTTAATATATATACATATTTTTAACATAAATATATTATTTAAATAAAATTTACTGAATTTAATCGAACTCACATACAAATTATTAGCTCCGTCCCTATATTTACGATAATCTATTTTGCATGAATAGACCAAATGTATCTAGACAATATAATGTCGGCACTCGAAACGGCAAAGACCCTATTTGGAAACATATACTCCCTTTTCTTGAAATTTATTATTCCCTCCGTCCATTTTTAATTGTCATAATTTTCTTTTGTAGAGTCAAATTATAAAATATTTAATGAAAATTTTATGATGTGTTTTTTCATCATATTGACATGCAAGAAATTGCAATTTATAGTACTTTTCGTATAGTTTTTGAATATTTAAATTTTTTATTTAAAATATTAAATTAATGTAATCAAATTTAATTGACTTTCGAAAAACGCAATATGACAAATAAAAGTGGGTCAATATAATACTATATATGAAATATCAATTAGGTAAAAAAAATGATTTTTGTTATATATTACTCCCTCCGTCCACAATTGTTTGGCAGGTATACTAAAAATAGATGTCCAAGATTAACTGTCAATTTAAACAATCAAGAAATAATTAGTCACTTTTTTCCAATTCTGCCCTTAATGATTGTGTAGTTCAATTGAAAAGTTATGTGGACTTTTGGTATTCTTGATATAGTAGGGTTATATTAGTCAAATTACACCTTGTATTAAATTTTCCTTGAGGGATGTGCATGACCTTATCCTTACAAACAATTGTGGACAGAGGGAGTATAAATTACGGAATTTCATAAAATAGATAAGGTTCTAGTGTAGTGATAAAAGAGATTGCAAAAAATAATTTGGGTCACATGTTCGAATTCTAGATATATAATAATTTATAATATTTTGTTAATTTCTTTTGGTCGATCTAAAAATCTAAGTTATCCTAAATAAAGTTATTATGACATTTGTATTGGTGGCAAAAAAATAAGTGTATGATGAAATAATAGAAATATGTACAAGTACAACAACACCCTAGAAAAATTAAAAACGGAAAAAGATATTGAATGTATAAAGTGTGCAAGACTTAGACACTAGTGATATCTTTTTAAAGTCATGAAATCTTGGTTTGAAGTAAATAATACCACTAATGGTATTACATGCTATAACAATCTAACTCGAATAACATAGTTATAAAATATTGTAGCCTGATGCACAAAATTTTTCACATATACACAGAATTCAACTAAAAATCTCACCCTAAGAACATGTAATGTAGGCAGTCTGACATGATGCAAGTATCGATGATTGATTTCATGACCCGACTTTTACATGAAGACAACTTTACAATTATTTTGAGACTGCCCATCTAAAACATTTTTTTAAAAAAGAAATATAGATGTGATAGAGAATTTACCGACAAAACATTGCACCTTGTCTAGAAGAAAATCTTGATACTCCTCCAAACTAAACTCATGCCTTCTTGTTGGAACATCATAGAAATTAAAAATAAAATCATTACTCCCTGAACTAACCATAACCAAAGCCCCTTTCACAATTCTTTTTTTTTCTTTTTCTTCAAATACTCTTCAAAATATTTTAATTGTTTTCTCATTGAAATTACACACGAAGTTAAACTTGTTAAATCATCATATCCTGACCCAAAAGAACTCCACTTCTATAATCATTTTCCAATAAATTTGGATTTAAATATGGTGGCACACCATATTTTTTAAATTTTAATAAATTTGCCAATATGTTGTTAGGATATACTATTAACCATGCGTTTTGATATAGTATTATTATTGAATAATTGTTTATTCATTTATTCAATTCAATAAAGTGTTTTTATTCAATTCAATAAAGTGTTACATTATATAGATCAATTTGTCATATATGTGTCCTTAACTTATATAGTAGATGATTTGGTGTATAAAGTTTAAGCTTATACACAGAAGATTAAATCATCGGTTCTTATAAGTTAAAGTTATAGTTCACAATCATAGATGGAATTTTGGACAAAACCATCAGAAAGATTGTAGCACGAGATTAAATGTAATTTATCTTGATTATGAGAATGGTATAGTTCTAACTTCTCGTGCTAGTGCATTTTGTATGTATTGAACGGGACCGAGCAGAGATAGATGTTTTAGACTGACTGATAAAAACATATTCTCTAAACTGTTAAATGTACTTATATTCTTAATCTTTAATCTTGATATAACGATTATGATCTGTATATATTATTATCATTTTGATTTATTAAAAGGTAAGATTCTGAGATGGGTCAGTATGCCTGGTAGATTGGATGATGATAATATATACTGGTGAAATAATTAGTTAGTTGATGGAATCCATGTCTCAATATAGAGATTGATGATACACCTTTTTATGAGAAACTTATAAGTTTTCATGTGTAAATCCGGCCGGTAGATTTATGAATCTGGCACATGAAATAAGTTAAGTATTGCTCTAAAGGAAATTAATCATTGAATTAAATTCGTCAGTAATTTAATTTATTGATTAGTATCTGTAATCTTAACATGGAGAATTACATAAGTGTTTAATGATGAATTTCGAAATATAAATAGAGGAGTGCAATTTCAAATTTTTAGTGGAATGATTTGTAATTTATTATGGTAAGAATAATTTCAAATTAATTATTTGAAATTATTTTCATAATAGGAAGCCTGAGTAATAAATTATGTGGTCCCTCCAGTGCCCAATTATACTAGAACTCATAATCCTATTTTCTAGTAGAAGAAGGAAAAGTAACGTGCATTTTTTCTTCAAGGAAAGAAACGTATGCTTTGGGTTTTCTTGAAGAAAAAGGATTTATACTTTCTTCTCCTCTTTGGACTAGAAAGACATCTCTATAAGTAGGGATTCTTCTAACCTAGAAAGACAATCCAGTATTCTATAAATACTTGCCCACCCAAGTATTGAGAGAGTTCAATTGTTAATTGGGATCATTGTAGAAGTCCGTAGAGCTGAAGTCAGATTTACTTCACTTCAAGAGGTAATCCTGAGTTAATTTTCAGCATACTTTGTATGTGATACGTGTTTATGATTGTTATCTATATTCGTGCAAGATGTATGATTCTGGAATGCTTCCGCTGTGTATGCTATTATCTAACATATGTCTGGTACTCCCTCCGTCCACAATTGTTTGGCAGGTATACTAAAAATAGATGTCCAAGATTAATTGTCAATTTAAACAATCAAGAAATAATTAGTCACTTTTTTCCAATTCTGCCCTTAATGATTGTGTAGTTCAATTGAAAAGTTATGTGGACTTTTGGTATTCTTGATATAGTAGGGTTATATTAGTCAAATTACACCTTGTATTAAATTTTCCTTGAGGGATGTGCATGACCTTACCCTGACAAACAATTGTGGACAGAGGGAGTACAATTTTTCCATTTGAAAATCTACCTATTGATACATGGTTAAAATAGTCTTTTCCATAAGGTATATGATTGCCTTTGAATAAAGTAAATATATAATTGTTATTTCCAGTGTCAACTGTTGAATCACCAAAAACAAGAATTGATGTAAATTTGAACATGGATTGACTTTTAATTGTGTTAAACAAAAAAGGGCAAAAAATAAGAAGAAGAAGAAGAAGAAGAAGAAGAAGAAGAACAAGAGGGAAAAAACTTTAGGTGTCATGGCTTAAAATTAAGAATTGAACCAAAAAAATTGTAGTTTTTATGTTCACTCCAAGAAGAAAAATTAATATTCATGGGCTTTTGATGGTTTGACTTCGACATTTCAAGAAAAGTGTAAACTCTATCATATTAACACCTTGCTCATACACAAATATTCAATAAAAACAAAACAATTCCTTTCATTAATTAATTTTCATAGTCATTTCATGAATCTTGCTTTAATTGCATTTATTTTGAGTATTCTATCCGAAACATTCCATTTGTAAATATGACTATTATGATAAAATATTTATATTAATTATTATTTCTTTAAAACATGCAAAGACCAAAATAAATGAAAATATAATGGTGAAAAAACCTAAAATAATGGTTACACAAATCCTTAAAATATTATGTTCAAAATACCTAAAATCATGGTTACATCAAAACTTAAAAATATTATGGTGAAAAAAAAACATAAAATCATGGCTACACAAAACCTTAAAATATTATGTGAAAATTAAACCTAAATCATGATTACGTGAAAAATACTATGGTGAAAAAACAAAATCATGATTACGTAAAAAATATTATGGTGAAAAAACCAAATCATGATTACGCAACGTAACATACTCCAACATAATAATAAAACTTTGTAAACATAACAAAAAATCAATTCCAAGCATAAATATTTCAAAATAATTAAAATTAAACCTCAATTTCCGCAACGTAACATACTCCAAATCTTGCAAGGAACTATACTTCTCATTTCAACATCTACAATACCAAAATCAAGAAAAAATTGATCAAAATTTCAACATTATGAATTCTGAATAATTGTACTCTAAATTCAATATTCATATATATTTGAAAAAACGTTTTGATATAAATATTCTATTTAACTTAACGTTACTGAATTCAATCATCAAAAACTCATACTCGACCTTCTAACTCCAACCCGAATACAAACGACCTTTGGGGAAGACTTCATTCATCTCGACGACTAGCATTTTTGTCTCTATGACTAACATCATGGTTTTATGTGCCTCAAGACAAGCCTTTTTCTAGAGGATAAATAAATTCTGGTATTTGGTCTTAATTTCTATTTTGACATTATTGGATTTTAAAAAGATATGAATAAAAAATAAAATAAATTTTTTATCAAATAGATTCATCTTAATGTTCAATTTTGACCTATGAAAATATACATAATTTCAGCTTTTAATATTCAAATCTAAATTAAGATTTTTGCATAAAAATAATTATTTTATTTATTAAATCCCTTTATATTTTAAAAATTAAATAAATAATATCTCTTTGATTCCTTTTTCTGATTGTTCTTTCCCCGATCTTTTTATCTCCTCCCTCTGTTGTTCGATAATGATTTATATACGTGTATATTTTGATATTAGATATATGTATTTATGTATTAATATATTGAGGGCAATATGATCAACAAACATGTCAGCTTAGGGTGTTTAAAAATAATTTTGAGGGCAATATGGTCATTCTTTGTTACTTTTTGTGCATTGTTTTGCTTGGGAAGGGGCTTCTTTGTTTTTTTGGAGCTTGAAATGACAAAACTATCCTGAACTTCTACTCAATGTCACATAACTCCCACCTTTTGCAATATGTTCCCTAAAAGGCAATTTGGTAAATTTGCTAAAAATATTGTTGGCCAAAAACTGATCTCATCGTACTTTCTCTATAATCATTTTGCACAGTTGGACCAATTTGCCCATATCATTATGTATTCTAACCATTTCCAACTGAAAAAAATACTTAACAATGTTAGCTTAACTGTTTCAATTTATACTACTCATTTTTCTTTTTAGTCGGTCTTTATAAGATTGTTATATTTCTATATTTGGTAATAATTTGATTTTAAAATGCCCATTTTCTTCATAATGAAATGATTTATAGTCACATAAATATTTATAACTTATTTTAGACTATAAATTTCATAAATTTTTATTTTTATTTAAACTTCGTATCAAATCAAACTACATTACATAAATTGGGGTTAGAAGCAGACACCCCTTCTCGACATATTTGCTTCTAGCTGAGCGTTTTTATGAAATTTATGTGTTTTCTTCATTTTAATTTGTATGCTTTACTTTTCTTTTTAGTTTGCTATATATTTGAAAATTACGTAAAAAAATACTATAATTAACAACTTAAAATATTTTAAAGATATATATAAAAAAAAGATTGACTCTCAAAATTCTATTGATACAACATAAATTGGAATGGAGGAAATAACATATATAGTATTTTAAGATATTGTAAAAAGTAATACTATAAATCACAATAATTAACAATTTTAAATATTAAAAAACATTTTTTAAAAAAAAAGTAGTTATCTCTTAAAATTCAATCAGAAAGTAACATATATTATTTACAAATTAACTTCTTTTTGGATGACGGTATCTAACAAAAAAAAGACTTCTTTTCACGGTGTTAGATGAAGTGAGTGAGTCATAGGGAAAATAATAGTATTAAAAACACTTAACACTTACCTCACAAAGTTAAAAATAATTTTAAAAATTAGTAATTTTATAGTAATAAATACAAGATATAATCAACATATCTATTAGCCATTCAAATTTAAATAATTACGTCTCAAATTTTTAATTAATTTTACTACAGTTTATATATATATTAGTTATGGAAAACTACGCAGATAAGCAAACATATACTAGTTAATTAGCTAATATAGTTATAGTTTGAATTAATTACAACTCACAGCTTAATTTTAGATGTAATTATGTCGCCTCTCTCCTCTTTATACATATACATATACAAATATATGACACATATACAAATACATTTAGTCTCTCTCCACTCTCTGTCCTCTCTCCTTGCTCTCCTACTCTCACTCGTCTCTCTCCTCCCTCTCCCGATCTCGCTCGCCACATATACAAATACATATGTATATCAGTTACATATATAATTATCTAACAAATATACATATACAACTCGCTTCTCTCCACTCTCTTCCCTCTCTAACTCGCCTCTCTCCTCCATCTCCCAATATCGCTCGCCTCTCTCCTACCTCTCTCAATCTCGTTCGCCAGATATACAAATATACATATACAATTCGTCTCTCTCTACTCTCTTCCCTCTCTCGATCACCTCTCTCCTCCCTCTCTCAATCTTGCTCACCTCTCTCCTCCTTTTCCAAATCTCGCTCACCAGATATACAAATACATATGTATACCATTTACATATATACAATTATTTGACAGATATACATGTACAGTTCGATCGATATACATTTACAATTCGCCTCTCTCTACTCTCTACCCTCTCTCACTCGCCTATCTCCTCCCTCTCCCAATCTGGCTCGCCTCTCACCTCCCTCTAACATGTAGCTATGAATCGTAATTAGCAAACTATAGCTATGGAGCATAATTAAGTTATCTTTAAGTGACTTATGCGAAAATCCCGTATTAGTTATATTAATTTATGTTAATTAATATTGTATAATTTGTATTTACACTTATTCTTAAGAAGATTAAGAAACATCTTTTTTTTTTTAAAAATAATCTTAACAAAATTTAACCTTTTATGGGCACATATAATGAAATTTCTCATTATCTATGACTAAGACCATATTTTTAAACCACATATATTCGGATTAATTCACACACTAATTCATATATTTTGTTTATCTTCTATTAGGTACTAGATAATTTTTGTCCTTGGGCCCAATGTTTACCTTATTATTAGGTGTTTATTTCATAGATAAGTCTTCATGTACTATTTATTAAGCTAGCTCATTATTAATACTTTCACAAGTTTTTGTCATTTAAAATTGCATCAGGTTGTTATAACAACTTTGAGTAATATCAACCATACTCCATGACTCAAGCGTGTTAAGAGTAAACAATATAACGTAATTGATTTTGAAACGAACTTAATCATTATAATGAAATACTATAATAATGCTTTTCATACGCATTTTTATTTATCCCAAGGACTAATTCATAATTCTAACTGGTTTAAGTAGTCAAGCATTTTGTATTTCCAAATTTATTGTATAATGAATGGAACTTTCTTACTTTCCAAATTTAGTGTAAGTTACACATGAATAACACAAACATATGTGGATTATTTTTGAAGAATTTGCTACTTTGTGCAATCATCAATGTGTGTCGGTGTACTACGGGTAATGTATATTAACTTTAAACTCATGTTATTGTTTCAACAATTTCTAAATTTGTATTCTAACACAAGCTTGAATAAAATACAAAATAGATAAATATTATGTCCAAATTACGCCCTATATATAGAGAGAGGGGATCATTTGTTGGCTGAGGAATTAAAAATGCTTCGAGCAAACCATAGGGAAACAATTGAATCGACTCTTGCTATTTTCATATCTAATTAGAGGACATAAGCTTCCAACTAATTTCCATTTCCATGGGAGATGGCATTGGTGCTACAAACTGGAGGAGATCAGAGTTTGAACTATGATCTGAGTGTTTTTTCGTTTTTCAACTGTGAAGCTCAATAAATTTGGCAATGCAGATGTAATAGAGGGACCATAGATAAGACACACATCTACTCTTGGCATTTGTGATGGACAAACCAACCATACTTGTAGTCAGTCACCCACAAGGGCTTAAACACAATGAACTCGAAGCTGCAAATTGTAACAGAAAACAAAATCATATTTCTCTATTCCCTTCCCTTCCCTTCCCTTGCCAACAACTAACTACCAGAAATAAAAATATGGCCTTCTCAGTTACAGTTGAGTTGGGCATTCAACACAAAATCTCCACTAGTAAAGCAGCATCTTCCGCATACTTGTGTTATAAATTACAATAATAATGCGTAATATTTAACGAAGATCAAGTAATATATATGATGCACACATCAATTTATTTGACGAAAACACAAAATTTTAAATGAGAACAATAAGGAGTACCATCCCGACCATGTATGGATGGTCATTCAAACTTGCAAGTAATCAGAGTACAAGACTTCCAAAACTCTGCATAACCAATGAGTTAAATTGACCATTATAGTACAATGCATAGACAAGTGTGTCTTTGGAGGGATTAAAAGTAATGAATGACTCAACATTTATTTCCAGTGATGATATAGCATAAGTGAAACACAAATATTAAAAATCTAACAGAGTGAGCTCAATTCACAAAGCAAATTGTGAAGTATGCAAATTACCTTTCATCGACAACGTTCTCTTTCAATCAAAGGTACTCACTGATGCTCTATTCAGGCACTTTTGGGGTCTTAAGATTTTGTGGCAGGTACTCCCACATCTTTCAAATCAAAGGTACTCACTAATGCTCTATTCAGGCAGTTTTGAGGTCTTTGGTAGATTAGTTGAATCCAGCAAAAAGGAATTTTCGAACCGGGGATGATTTGTTGCAGCGGCTTTATTTGCTCGTTGTCGAGCTAAAGAAGTTTATTTTTTATCAGGTGCCATTATCATATATAACTCTTGGCCCCTAGCTTTTTTATTGGCGATTGTGAGCTCGTTTATCATGGTTCTCTGACATTGAAGATTTGGTATTATAATAAATTGTATGCAGTTTATTTACTATGGATGTATAATAGTTGAGTTTTTTTCAATTTCCTTCACAGTTTGTGAAGGAAGCAACACATTTCATGTACAAACAGTGACCAGTTTTATATCGTGTAGGCAAACAAAACATAATGAACAATTATAAAGCAAGAAAAATGTATAAGCTAAGTGTGAACAATTATCAAGCAAGTAGTCGCAATTAATAAGCATGAGAAAAACTGTCATAAATGAAAGAGAAACTCACAGAAGTGTAAGAACACGAAAACAAAAGAACTTGATAGTAGAAGTCACAACACGACGGGTAAAACAAAGAACTTAAAATCAGCAGTTTAGTATCGATAATTATAAAAGATTTTAAGAATTAAAAGCTAAAAAATATTTGGTATCAGATGCTTGATTAGTGTAAAAAATTAATGTTTATGTTCACTGAAGAGAGACCCCTGAATCTCACATACTCTGCTGATCTTCCAGGTAAACTTACAGAGACACAATAAAAAAGGCATAGTCTTGAACCATTTAAAATGACTCTTGTTTGACTATTTTTTCTTTTCAGTCCTTTCACTTCATTCGAGCTCGAAGAATGTACGTATGATCCACAAACCCCTCATCCTCATTGAGAAAATGGTAGTTAATTCCCATGTCACTTCTCATTTTAGTTGGTCGATCTTTTGTATAAAGTTTCACATAAGCTACTAGCCGTAGGATAAAGATCTACTTTAATAATCCAAGACTTATGGTGGAAAAAGTGGTTAACTATCTCGGAAAAATCCATAGCACACTCCTCCTCCCCTGTTTTAACTCGGTGACATTTTACAACAAATTATCAGATAATTAAAAAAATTAAGAAGCTACATTAGAAAATTGAAATCCAAAGAGACTGCTTCTTTGGAGAACTTTTACAAACATCTATAGAGCAAAAGCTGAGAAATATTCAAAAGCAGCATGCTTGTTTTCCCTTACTTTTACCGAGAGTATAACAAAAATTATGAATCTAATAAATAACCTCTAATTTCTTTTCCCCTTAATCACACAGAACTCCAAAAAATCAATTTGCAAATATAAGTAAAACTGAAACCCTATGATTTCGTTTCTCGCACATAGAAAATCAACAAAATTGAAGGACGATAAATATACTTTTTCTCTTTAAACGCAGAAAGTATCACCTGACATTCAACTCAATAGAATTACAAGTGAAGACATAAAAGAGAACTTCAACCCAAACAATCAGACCCAAAAGCACAACAATCACTAAGTAGAACACACAATCAAAAAGTGAAGGAGATGCATATCGAGAAACTATAAGCAGAGTTGAGAAGATGTGATGATAACAACGTAAAGTGTTCTACCCGTGCATAGCAGCCTACACAAATCTCTAGAGCCATAGAATCATAAACACATAAAACTTGAACATAGAAATTATTATTAACTGAGAGATTAGATGAAACCAGAGAAAATTATCACAATATATATAAACCAACCCATATATTTAAAACTAGATTAAAAAATATCTGATGAAAAATTAAAACCAAAAGACAATTGAGGTGAAAGCATGCGAAGAACTAAGAAATTAAAGCCAAAAATTGAAAAGAGATGCGTCAAATTACCGGAAAATTGAAGTTGCACTCAGAGAATATGGCAGAAACTTTTATCTTCCTCTTGATCAGTGGATAGATGAGACTCATGAGAGCACTGAGATGGAGCTGGTGGAAGCAGGCATGAATGCCACGCCCAGTAAAGCCATGACTACATTACCACGGAGTAAAGATGGAAGCAAGGATATGATTGAAATGACAAAAATGCCCTTGACAAATTATAAATGATAATAAACAGACATGTTGATACCATGCTGTTACCCATGCTTCTAATAAAGTAGAAAGATGAACATTTAGTTAAACAACCAAGAACTTTCCAAAAAAAATTATAAATCAAAAAGAAACTAAACAATTGTCAAAGTACACTAAATACTCATATAATATTGGACAGTAGCTACTGTTACAACTTACGAGAGAAAATATGTTAGGGAGTGTTACTCCCAATGGACCCTGCAGTGCGTGATTCGAATTTAGTCAGAGCGCGCCAATATGAGCTCCGGACACCGGCGTGAAAACCCCCAAAAAAGGAGGTGCTCTACGGGCAAAATACAATTCTCACAATCAAAGAATAAATGGAACAGATATATTGGAGAACTTCCTACTATTGCTACTCTGACTTTCAGCAATTTCCTTCAAACTAGTCCAAGACTTCTTCTTTCTCTTACTGGATGTTGAGACGGTCTTCTCAGCATCTGTCATGGATGAACCATCCTGAGGTTCAACTTTCTTCTTGGACCCTGTTCTATTTCTTTTCCTCTTCTTCGAATCCAACAGAGAAGTAACCGTAACTGTTGACAATGGAGTTGCAGGACCAGCCATAGGATCATCTCCAACTAGTTCAGATGAAACTATTACATCTGTGGTACTGCCCCCTAAAGCATCGAACTGTTCAGACTTTTGGGTTGCTGATTCAGTAGTGTCAACTCTTGTCTTATCGATACTAGCCACTGACGTATCCAAATGTTCAGACTTTTGCATTGCTGATTCAGTAGGATCAACTCTTGCATTATCAGTACTAGCCACTGACGTATCCAAATGTTCAGACTTATGCATTACTGATTCAGTAGGATCACTTTTTGCCTTATCGATACTAGCCACTAGCGTGCCCAAATGTTCAGATCTTTGCATTGCTGATTCAGTAGGATCAACTTTTGCCTTTCGGGTTGCTGATTTAGCAGGGTCAACTGTTAAAGTTTTTGGTTTAGCAGGATATAGGCTTTTCATATAGCCTCTTGGGGTTCCTCTCTTTAGATTCCGATGTGAGCAGAAATGACACTCATATACAACTGAGTTCTTAGGGGGAATACCGGATGTCTTGCATTTCATTCGTGCCTTTCTTTTGTTCTTCTCAATCCGTGCTGTACAATTGTAGCTAGCCTGAAGGATAGATTCACACCTGTGAAATATCAATTATAAGTTAGTATGCAAGCCTAGAAAAAGGATGAAAAGTCGACAGTGACTCATTCAACATGAAGGTGGCCAAAATTCAAAGTGATTAGTGTAAAGTTTTAAGAAGAAAAAATCAACTCCACACATACATTGTGATTTTTAAAATAGGAGAAATCAGAAGAAGGAAAAACAACTTATTGTGCTCAGGAGTTAGCTATGTAACACATAAATGTGAAGTACTAAAAAACACGTGAGTGCTCTTCCAGAATCCGAGTCCTGAGATATAAAAAATACCAACTAGGTATAAATAAGATGAGACCAAGTTATTTTTTTGGTTTTCTGTAGTTTTATTTAGTTATTCGTACAACCTCTAGAAATCCATGCTGATTTAGCTAAGCTTAGAACATGGTGAAAGAAAAAACCCTTATGAGTGATACCAACTAGTTGGCTATAGCTTTCCGCTAGGCCTTTGATCTAGTTATAAGAATGTAGCTCATGATTTGTGGGTTTGACACATATCACAAATTTGAACCCTGCTACAGAAAAAAGCATGCTATTAACAAAGGAGAGGAGTGGATGACACTCCCATTATTCAATGAGTTTCGGAACGTGCATCGCTGGACTTGGAGGATTTCCCAAATATCGAAAAAAGAAGTTGGTTATGGATTTGATGTTCTGGTTACACTTAGGCGAGAGATTTGATGGAGCACTCACTGACAATTTCATGAGGATTATTGAAACTTCTATTAGAGCACTTGCAGGAGTTGAAGACCCTGATATTGCTACAAAGCAGAAGAAGATGTCCCTTTCTTACCGATCAGACATCACAGGACCTCAAAAATTATTCAAGTAGTCGAGTCAACTGGTTTAGGATGATTCACGGGAGTGACATTTCCTGAAGGGAAAGTATCCTGGATAAGAGATAAATTGAACAGTATCATCAGTCCTTTCTCTGGAGCCTAGTCTTGTTCGTGTTTTCCTAACCTCCATGGTGTTCATGTATATTCCTCGTCTAAAGGATGGCCTAGAAATTAAAGTTGTCAACATGCTTAGTGCCGGAGAGATCTTGAGGTGTGTGATCCGGTGCAATTCATCATTGAACATCGTTTCTATACTGGTTCGTACAATATAAAAAAGTGAGGTCTAGGAGGGTAGAGTGCCGGCAAACCTTGTCCTGACCCCTATATTAGGATACAAAGGTTGTTTCTAATAGACTTGAGAAAACAGTGCAAAGCAGTCCAGAAAGAGAATAAACTAAAGTGAAAGCATAACAAAGCATTCTGAACAGTACAACCAAATAATACGATAATCAATGTACAAGAAACAAAAGATAGTAACAGAAATTACAACTACTTGTATGGACGGATAGCAATACAACACATTACTACCTAGTAATGTCCTATAACCTCCTACACTAATTTGTATCCTCCACAAGCTCCAATCTAAGGTCATGCTCTCAATAAGCTAAAAACTATGTCATATCCGGTCTAATCACCTCTCCTAAAACCAACCATAGTCAACCTCTCACACCTTCACACATTTGTGCATCTGCATCTCCATGCCTGAACCATCTTAGTCTAGCTTCCCGCATCTTGTCCTCCACCAAAACCATTCCTACCTTATCCCGAATATACTAATCTCTAATCCTATCTCTCTTACTATACCCCTACATCCATTAATGAACAAATATCCATTTTTCAACCCATCACAAAATTAACAAAGTATGTATTCATAAATGCAAGACAAATCAAATAAAAAAAATTTATAAAAAGCTCAAACCTTTGACAAGTAAATAATGAAGGGTCATGTGGAACACCCAAAGACTCAGCTGATACAGCTAATCTCTGCCCAAAAAACGCACCAAGTGAAGGTATGGAACCTTCGCCACTAGCCCAAGTAGCAATATCCTTTATATGCTCCAATTTCAGCATCGATTTCGCATTAACATGAGTTTGTTTCTTCTTCACACCTGATTCTTCTCTTAATGTAATTGAACCAGGTGTTTTACCAACTCCATTCTTCCTCAATGATTTCTTACCCATTATTGCTGTTGCTGGAGTCGGTAAAGGGAACCGCCGCCGACTTCCTCTGGGTACGTGAAGCTGATATAAGCTATATTGGGCTGGCTTTACTTAAAGCCCATATTCAAAACCCATGTTAGTTTACGGAAAGAAAAGCAGAAATTAAATTCGAAGGAGAAGTAATATCGAACAAAGAGGCAAAAAGAGAACTCACAAATTGTAAATCAGATCGGTCGACTGAAACAGGAAGCTCCAACAGCAAGCCACACGGAAAAGGGAAAAATCTCAGATTGGAAGAAGGAAATCAAGAATTTAGTTCCTATAGCTGAAATAGCTCAAGAGGCTACAGCAAGCTGCTAATGTGCACAAGTTTAACCTAAAATTAACAAGAATGACGAATATACATACCCTTGATGACAGGCAGGTCTGATTGAATTTTAAGAAAAATGAGTAGTATAAATTGAAACAGTTAAGCTAACATTGTTGAGTATTTTTTTCAGTTGGAAATGGTTAGAATACATAATGATATGGGCAAATTGGTCCAAGTGTGCAAAAAGATTATAGAGAAAGTACGATGAGATCAGTTTTTGGCCAACAATATTTTTAGCAAATTTACCAAAATGCCTTTTAGGGATCATATTGCAAAAGGTGGGAGTTATGTGACATTGAGTAGAAGTTCAGGATAGTTTTGTCATTTCAAGCTCCAAAAAACAAAGAATCCCCTTCCCAAGCAAAACAATGCACAAAAAGTAACAAAGAATGACCATATTGCCCTCAAAATTATTTTTAAACACCCTAATTGACCAGCTGTGTGGTTATTGCCACTTATTATATAGTAGTAGATAGATATTTTGATATTAGATATATGTATTTACTAGATAAGTATGTCTGCGCTTTGCACGGGCCCTGTCACGATCCAATTTAGAACCGTGACCGGCGCTAAGGGGAAGAATCCCAAAGCAAGCCTTAACCAGAAATCTACAGAAAATCGGGCAGAGTTTCCTCTGTTTTTAGGTTTATCCTGACTTTTCCTGTCTCAGAAATTCACAACACAACCAATAGCAACTATAAGCCACAACATAATATCCTTCAATGATCTAATTGTCACTTAACAAACCTAATTCATTTCCAAATTATGAAAACAAGTTCCAACTAGTCACTTGACTATAATATGAAGGACTAATATGACTCAAATCAAAGGAATGACAAATGGAGTGACTCTAAGAGTTTTTAAAGGAACTAAATAAACCAATAACAAATAAATAGTTCTCTTGCCACGCGAAGCAATGCGAGGCTCACCAGATGCTACCAAATCACACTCTCTAGTTAATGAAATCCTCTTCAATACCACCTGAGTTTTCTGTAAAAACAATTAGAGAGGAGTGAGACGCTAGCTCAGTGAGTAATAACACTTAACCACAAACGTTTTAGTGAGGGACAAGTCAGAAAACATGCTAGTATAATAGTCAAAATGATAAAACCGCCTTTTTCAGAAACGATAACAATATTCAATTTTATTTGCCTCATATAAGCAAAATCAATAGGAATACTCAATAGTAAACTCAGAAAAATATTTTCATATCAAATCTTATAGTTGGGAGGTTTCCAAGGATGAATCATGTAATCAGTGTGGCCTTCTCTTTAAGAAGTACCAATAACAGTGAACTCCTCATAAATGAGTTAAGTATTCATATTAGTAGATCCCTACTCGAGGGATATCAGTAACAGATTAGCAAGGTCTTTATTAGTAATCAGTAACTACAAGGTGCACCAGGTCTAACGAACCCGTCGTTAGCTACGGGATTCATCAAGGTCTACTCCCTTTTTAAACTTTTCCTGTAATCAGTAGAAGCATTTCAAAATTGAACAGAGCATTTAAATCTTATTAAATCATATCATTTCAAAGTTTAACAATCACCGGTCAAAATACTATTTCTCAAATAAGTGTAAAACCTTTTCAATACCAGTAATCATATCTTGTAAGAATGCGATCATCTCAAATAATCTTTTCAGTATCATATCAAGTAAAAGACTTGTCCCACATGCAAGTTCAAAACATTCAGTAACACATTTACTTTATAAACCATGTAAAAATCATGAAATTTGTGAAATACAAATTGTGGTAAGATTACTACTCACAGTACTAGTGCTGAAATACCAAGCTCGTAACTCGAGTAATCCGTATGAATCCCTTTGGTCAATCTATAATCACATTCATACCAATTTCCAGTTAGATTATATGTTTAAGCTAATTCTATAACTATTTAAAATATTCAACCCTCAAGTTTCAGGTTTGATTCTCAATATGTTAAAGTATCTTATTCTGTAACAATATATTCCTTCAATTTCAGCAGCAACAAGTTAAAAGCTCTAAGTATTCATATCTTGCTCAAACAATTTTCTTGGCTATTACTACAATTAACAACAACTCAAGCCCAGCATTACAATGTAATTCCAACTAATGCTACTGGGAGCATATCTGGCAGTAGGAGTAGTATAAAATATACTTCTATCTATAGGTATTCTCATGCCCAAATCCATTGATCAATCATGTATCTTGATACTCATAAAATAGATAGAAATAGAAATATTTATCGTTCTGTACAACCCTTGCTGCCCAATTATTAGCCTTTAGTAATTAGATTTCAACACCTACTTTGAATGACCTAACTAATAATCTTGGAGGGGCTGTAGGAGAAGAAAAGCAACAATGATTTACCTCGAACCTGGAAGCGAAACCTTCGAATAATTCTCTTTCTCCTTCTTCTCCCTCACCCTTCCGTTCTTTCTTCTCTTTCGTGGTCCTTCGCTGGAAGCAAAAATCCAGCAACTAGCGCTTGTTTCTCCTTTTTTTTTTTTTTTTCTTCGCTGAAAATTACAGCAGTAGTTGCTGCCTAGGGCTTTTAGCCCAATCTCTCTCTTCTTTTTCTTTTAAAAAAATAACTAATGACTTATTTGCCCTTAACTTAAATTATAGGGTATTACAGGCCCAACAATGGAAGTCCACGTATTCTTCATTTGTTTGTCTCAAACGACGAAATTAAATAACATATATTCAGATAATCTAATAGACAAATCGCTTAATTTGTGTTTTTATTCCCCGAATTGGCTAAAAAAGTTGCCATCCTTGTAAAACAAAAAATGGTAAAAAAATTACAAATCAACAAGAATTCACATGGACAAAATAAAGCTCTCTAAATAACGAGATGAATTTGGTGCTAGAAAGGTCTAGCGCACATATAACTTGATAATAAAAGCATCTGAAAATTTTAAAAAGAATGTATCCACGCCTATTTATACAAAAGAGGAATACAATATTGTAATAGTTGTGAAGAAACAAATGTGGAACGCCATATGTTTTTCACTTTCCACAAAAATAACCAATTTTTTGAACTAACGAAAAACATCACAATGTGTCCCTCATGCCATCTAAAACTTCAAATTATAAAATTTCCTGAAAACATCCCTCTTATAATCTAGAACATCTGATTAAATTTCTCTGACACATGTAATCCATATTTTTTGTTAAAAATAACTCATTTGTGTCACCATCTTTGAAGTGAAGTAGCAAGCACAACCTACAAATAAAATAAACAAAGAATAGCATCACTCAAAAAATAGAAACTAATTTGTCACACAATATATTTATCATGACTTAACCTTTGAAAGGAATAGAGAGGACCCAAAAGACAAAAGCAATAGGACATATAGCAATCACAATTATGAAAACAAGTGCATATAAAACTACTGAGTATGTAATCAGATGAGACAATAGTACAACGATTTTGAGACTTATGAACCACCTAGATATTGTTACCAATATCCACTAAGCAACAAAATAAAGCACTCGAAAAATCCTCTTCCAAGAAACTAAAAAATGTTAAATTTCATATGCATAGAAGAATTATTGTATGTTCTAGCAGCGAGAAGGAGAATTATATTTACAACTACAACATTCCATGTTTTTCCTTCCTGAAATATAAGAATGTCTAAGCAAGTCTACATAAAACCATAGAAAAATGGATAATTCTTATAGATACCATTCCTGTGTAAAATAAAATATCTATTTTTAAAATAAAAAAAAAAGAATACATGTGATGAAGACCTTTGAGGAGGAAGTAGTTGATTTTTTTTTCTCGTGACAAAGTAACCTGCAAATAGAAGACTGCAAGCAACAAATTAAAGAATATAACATTAGCTTGGGGGAAAAGAAAATTTAAGAATAATCAAATTGAAAAGTAAATCAGAATCAAATTTGAGCTTACAAATAGAAGATCCACAGCAACGACGACATTGTGACAAGAAATAATTACAATGATGTTCAATATTTTTTATGTATCCAATGAAATCTACAAATAAATCAAGCTTAAGATCAATATAAACACTTATACAACCTCTATAACGACATCGTGCATCATATCAATTTCACCTCTCATACAGATCTTACTGGTTCAATTATAATAGTTAGTGAGCACAATAATGATGTAGTAATTGAAATTAGAGAAAAAAGAGTGTGTGAATAAGACTTCACACTACAATTTGCGATAAAAATTTTATCTGTCAACTGTAACAAAAGATTATAATGCATGTATTTGATTTGTGATATCCTCCCTTCATATTAGCAAGACTTGAATGCCATAAAGTTATTTCAACCCAAGATATAAACATACGAGCGAATTAACGGTTTACATATATAAATTTTGTATCAATCTATTCTATCAGCAAATGCATTTGCTATTGCTATTGCTGTTTTCAGTGTAGGTGATCAACTATTTATTTTTAAACAGAAAACTATCAAGTATATTTCAGCTTTGTTGTATTGTTGATGGAGATAATATGATAGCAGTACTGAAACAAAACAAAGCGAAAAATATTGAGAAGATTACATAAGTCATTTCAGATAAACAGAAAAACAGGATCATATAGCTTTGATAAATACATCAAGAGAAGCTAATCTGAAAATATACCATCACCTAAGAAGATTAAGGAAAACAAAAGAAAATTAAAGATAAAAGATTGAATAAAAACGGAAGAAGTCGTCGAGTTTCTACAACTACATGGTGGATTTTCAGAGCCACGGTAATGAAAAAACACCCAAAGGCATAAGCTTATAGACACATAAGAGAACTTGTATGTTAATAGATGAAATATTTAAAAATGACAATATAGTCAGAATGCTAATTTAATCCTTTGCTAATCTTCTATATCGTATAACCAGTTCTTCGAGACATGGAACTTAATTGTTCTTCTGCAGAGATATATCCGTCCGAATCAAACCAGAGATACTAATTGTTCTTCTTTATAAAAAATCTCCAATTTTGTTTCACTGTCACAGAAAAAACCTTAATTCAACTATGTTTGCTCATTGTCACATTTAAGGAGATTTTTCTTGTCAGGTGGCAATAGTCTATATAATCCGCATTTTCTAGCCCTTTTATTAGCATGTTTTTTTCCAATCTTAATCATTTATGATTCCTACAAGACATCTATGCAACTTTTTTATTTTTTGTACTGGATATTTTCTAAGTAATAAGGCATGAAAAGAATACGAAAGTTTGAATTGAGGGTAAAATTGATTAATGTGTATATATGTTTATATGTAGTCACTTGTCACAAACAAAAAGTTAGGTAAAAATACAATATGTACACATAAGTAACTTATAAGAAAAAACCGTAGAAGAGCAAAGCTTACCACACCCTGAAAACTATACAAATGTAGAAATATACAAACCACAACAGAGAGCAAAAGACAGGATAGTCAGATCAGAAGTAACAACCTGCTGCAGAGAAAGCAAAAGAACTGAACTATAAAGAAACTAAAAAAGAATAGATCAAGGAGAAACAAAAGCCCACACTGGATTCAAGTTCAGCCAAAAAGATGGGAAGTTGTACTAACTAAGGCTTTAGCGATCATCAACATTTTTTACGCCTTTTCAGAACAACAAGAACCAAAAGAGGTGTGAAATGGAACGAATGTACTATATTACCTGTAAGGCTTCTTCAAGAAATGGTTGGTATTTGGAATTCTAAGCAACCCCACAAACAAAATCAGTACAACTCATGCCTAATACTGCTGCTAACAACATTAGCAGCTACGACACTTTCACATTGTCATCGCCATTGCCGTCTTTCAATGCCTTTCAAGAAAATCAAAAACCGGAACAATATTAAGAAACAATCCAAATAGTGGTTGGAATATGTTATTTTTTTCGAAGCAACCCTACAAACAAAAGCATCGCCTACTACCTCTAACAATGTAAGCAACTTCAGTTCTTCCTACTTGGAGGAATTGTATAATCAGAATTCATTGACATTGTTTACAAATAGTGGCCTAAAATCAATTTCTAATATGAATAACTATAATCAAATTCGAGTAATGGAACCAACTAACCATTACAATCCATTTTTACAAGACACATCAACAGAACAGCCCGCAACGCCAAAATGGGTACTTACACAGCTGCAAACATGTTCTTATCAACACATGATTTGTCTGGATTTCAAGCAACAACAATATTTAGTGGTCAGAATTCTACCTTAGCATTGCAGAGCAGAGTGATATGAATTTTGATCCATTTGGGACGTTTCTGAGTAACGATCAGACTTTATTAAGGGGTAACAAATCAGAAGAATTTTTTGGATGAACAATAGTTATGAAGTTAGGCATATGTGCGTAGAGGTTTTCTTGGATCAGTCTTAACCCCTCGACATGGAGGGACCATAAGGATCAAAAGTTCTCTGTCAAACAGAGTATACTACTCTTGAATCCACAAACTGTATAGCCATAAAATCACAATCTAACAAACCTCAAGCTTTGAAAGAAGACTCAAGAAGTTTGATCGAAAAGTAATTTCTTTCAAGAAATTCACCACACACTTGTGGCTCAAATAGTTTTTTACCTAAATACCTAACAAAACCCAATTCTTGTCTAAAGAGATCTTTTATCACACACAAAGGTGGGGCAAAACAAATTTAAGCTTCAAGTAGTATCACACATATGCTTTATTAAACATAGTTTCACGGGCAGTGATATTCTGATAAGAAGAGTCAAAAAAATAAAGAGGTAAGAAGACCAAATGAAAAGGAAACAAAACTAAAATTTAAATGTAAGCTTAAACTAATTATAAGTCCTAATATGATAGCAATGTGTATAGAGCGTGAAATATGGATAATAGAAAGATTGTGGCCTTAAAGAAAGCAACACATTTCATGTACAAACAGTGACCAGTTTTACATCGTGTAGGCAAACAAAAGATGGTGTAAAGTGTTTATCAAAAGTAAATAATGAACAATTATAAAGCAAGAAAATGTAGAAGCCAAGTGTGAACAATTATTAAGCAAGTAGTCGCAATTGATAAGCATGAGAAAAACTGTCAGAAATGAAAGAGAAACTCACAGAAGTGTAAGAACACGAAAGCAAAAGAACTTGATAGTAGAAGTCACAACAACACGGGTAAAAGGTTGTTACAAAGAACTTAAAATCAGCAGTTTAGTATCGATAATTATAAAAGATTTTAAGAATTAAAAGCTAAAGAATATTTGGTATTACTTTAAGCAGATGCTTGATTAGTGTAAAAAATTAATGTTTATGTTCACTGAAGAGAGACCCCTGAATCTCACATACTCTGCTGATCTTCCAGGTAAACTTGCACAGACACAAAAAAAAAAAAAAAAGGCATAGTCTTGAACCATTTAAAATGACTCTTGTTTGGCTATTTTTTCTTTTCAGTCCTTTCACTTCGTTCGAGCTCGAAGAATGTATGTATGATCCACAAATCCCTCATCCTCATTGAGAAAATGGTAGTTAATTCCCATGTCACTTCTCATTTTAGCTGGTCTATCTTTTGTATTAAGTTTCACATAAGCTGCTAGCCGTAGGATAAAGATCTACTTTAATAATCCAAGACTTATGGTGGAAAAAGTGGTTAACTATCTCGGAAAAATCCATAGCCAACTCCTCCTCCCCTGTTTTAACTCAGTGACATTTTACAACAAATTATCAGATAATTAAAAAAATTAAGAAGCTACATTAGAAAATTGAAATCGAAAGAAGCTGCTTCTTTGGAGAACTTTTACAAACATCTATAGAGCAAAAGCTGAGAAATATTCAAAAGCAGCATGCTTGTTTTCCCTTACTTTTACCCAGAGTATAACGAAAATTATGAATCTAATAAATAACCTTTAATTTCTTTTCCCTTAAATCACACAGAACTCCAAAAAATCAATTTGCAAATATAAGTAAAACTGAAACCCTATGATTTCATTTCTCGCACATAGAAAATCAACAAAATTGAAGGACGATAAGTATACTTTTCTCTTTAAACGCAGAATGTATCACCTGACATTCAACTCAATAGAATTACAAGTGAAGACATAAAAGAGAACTTCAACCCAAACAATCAGACCCAAAAGCACAACAATCACTAAGTAGAACACACAATCAAAAAGTGAAGGAGATACATATCGAGAAACTATAAGCAGAGTTGAGAAGATGTGATGATAACAACGTAAAGTGTTCTACCCGTGCATAGCAGCCTACACAAATCTCTAGAGCCATAGAATCATAAACACATAAAACTTGAACATAGAAATTATTATTAACTGAGAGATTAGATGAAACCAGAGAAAATTATCACAATATATATAAACCAACCCATATATTTAAAACTAAATTAAAAAAATATCTGATGAAAAATTAAAACCAAAAGACAATTCAGGTGAAAGCATGCGAAGAACTAAGAAATTAAAGCCAAAAATTGAAAAGAGATGTGTCAAATTACCTGAAAATTGAAGTTGCACTCAGAGAATATGGCAGAAGCTTTTATCTTCCTCTTGATCAGTGGATAGATGAGACTCATGAGAGCACTGAGATGGAGCTGGTGGAAGCAGGCATGAATGCCACGCCCAGTAAAGCCATGACTACATTACCACGTGGAGTAAAGATGGAAGCAAGGATATGATTGAAATGACGAAAATTCCCTTGACAAATTAAAAAATGACAATAAACAAACATGTTGATACCATGCTGTTACCCATGCTTCTAATATAGTAGAAAGACGAACATTTAGTTAAACAACCAAGAACTTTCCAAAAAAAATTATAAATCAAAAAGAAACTAAACAATTGTCAAAGTACACTAAATACTCATATAATATTGGACAGTAACTACTGTTACAACTTACGAGAGAAAATATGTTAGGGAGTGTCACTCCCAATGGACCCTGCAGTGCGTGATTCGAATTTAGTCAGAGCGCGCCAATATGAGCTCCGGACACCGGGCGTGAAAACCCCCAAAAAAGGGGGTGCTCTACAGGGAAAATACAATTCTCACAATCAAAGAATAAATGGAACAGATATATTGGAGAACTTCCTACTATTGCTACTCTGACTTTCAGCAATTTCCTTCAAACTAGTCCAAGACTTCTTCTTTCTCTTACTGGATGTTGAGACAGTCTTCTCAGCATCTGTCGTGGATGAACCATCCTGAGGTTCAGCTTTCTTCTTGGACCCTGTTCTATTTCTTTTCCTCTTCCTCAAATCCAACAGAGAAGTAACTGTAACTGTTGACAATGGAGTTGCAGGACCAGCCATAGGATCATCTCCAACTAGTTCAGATGCAACTATTACATCTGTGGTACTGCCCCCTAAAGCATCGAACTGTTCAGACTTTTGGGTTGCTGATTTAGTAGTGTCAACTCTTGTCTTATTGATACTAGCCACTGACGTATCCAAATGTTCAGACTTTTGCATTGCTGATTCAGTAGGATCAACTCTTGCCTTATTAGTACTAGCCACTGTCGTATCCAAATGTTCAGACTTATGCATTGCTGATTCAATAGGATCAACTTTTGCCTTATCGATACTAGCCACTAACGTGCCCAAATGTTCAGATCTTTGCATTGCTGATTCAGTAGGATCAACTTTTGCCTTTCGGGTTGCTGATTTAGCAGGATATAGGCTTTTCATATAGCCTCTTGGGGTTCCTCTCTTTAGATTCCGAAGTGAGCAGAAATGACACTCATATACAACTGAGTTCTTCGGGGGAATACCGGATGTCTTGCGTTTCTTTCGTGCCTTTCTTTTGTTCTTCTCAATCCGTGTTGTACAATTGTAGCTAGCCTGTAGGATAGATTCACACCTGTGAAATATCAATTATAAGTTAGTATGCAAGCCTAGAAAAAGGATGAAAAGTCGACAATGACTCATTCAACATGAAGGTGGCCAAAATTCAAAGTGATTAGTACAAACTTTTAAGAAGAATAAATCAACTCCACACATACATTGTGATTTTTAAAAATAGGAGAAATCAGAAGAAGGAAAAACAACTTATTGTGCTCAGGAGTTAGCTATGTAACACATAAATGTGAAGTACTAAAAAAACACGTGAGTGCTCTTCCAGAAGATGAGACCAAGTTATTTTTTTGGTTTTCTGTAGTTTTATTTAGTTAGTCGTACAACCTCTAGAAATCCATGCAGATTTAGCTAAGCTTAGAACATGGTGAAAGCAAAAACCCTTATGAGTGATACCAACTAGTTGGTTATAGCTTTCCCCTAGTCCTTAGATCTAGTTATAAAAGTGTAGCTCATGATTTGTGGGTTTGACACACATCACAAATTTGAACCCTGCTACAGAAAAAAGTATGCTATTAAAAAAGGAGAGGAGTAGATGACACTCCCATTATTCAATGAGTTTCGGAACGTGCATCGCTGGACTTTGAGGATTTCCCTAATATCGAAAAAAGAAGTTGGTTATGGATTTGATGTTCTGGCTACACTTAAGCGAGAGATTTGATGGAGCACTCACTGACAATTTCACGAGGATTATTGAAACTTCTATTAGAGCACTTGCAGGAGTTGAAGACCCTGATATTGCTACAAAGCAGAAGAAGATATCCCTTTCTTACCGATCAGACGTCACATGACCTCAAAAATTTATTCAAGTAGTCAAGTCAACTGGTTCAGGACGATTCACGGGAGTGACATTTCCTGAAGGGAAAGTATCCTGGATAAGAGATGAAATTGAGCAATATCATCAGTCCTTTCTCTGGAGCCTAGTCTTTATTGTTCCTGTTTTCCTAACCTCCATGGTGTTCATGTATATTTCCTTGTCTAAAGGATGGCCTAGAAATTAAAGGTGTCAACATGCTTAGCGCCGGAGAGATCTTGAGGTGTGTGATCCGGTGCAATTCATCATTGAACGTCGTTTCTACACTGGTTCGTACAATATAAAATAGTCAAGTCTAGGAGGGTAGAGTGCCGGCAAACCTTGTCCTGACCTCTATATTAGGATACAAAGGTTGTTTCCAATAGACTCGAGAAAACAGTGCAAAGCAGTCCAGAAAGAGAATAAGCTAAAGTGAAAGCATAACAAAGCATTCTGAACAGTACAACAAAATAATACGATAATCAATGTACAAGAACCAAAAGATAGTAACAGAAATTACAACTACTTGTATGGATGGATAGCAATACAACACATTACTACCTAGTAATGTCCTATAACCTCCTACACTAATTTGTATCCTCCACAAGCTCCAATCTAAGGTCATGCTCTCAATAAGCTAAAAACTACGTCATATCCGGTCTAATCACCTCTCCTAAAACCAACCATAGTCAACCTCTCACACCTTCACACATTTGTGCATTTGCATCTCCATGCCTAAACCATCTCAGTCTAGCTTCCCGCATCTTGTCCTCCACCAAAACCATTCCTACCTTATCCTGAATATACTAATCTCTAATCCTATCTCTCTCACTATACCCCTACATCTATTAATGAACAAATATCCATTTTTCAACCCATCACAAAATTAACAAAGTATGTATTCATAAATGCAAGACAAATCAAATAAAAAATTTATAAGAAGCTCAAACCTTTGACAAGTAAATAATGAAGGGTCAGGTGGAACACCCAAAGACTCAGCTGATACAGCTAATCTCTGCCCAAAAAAGGCACCAAGTGAAGGTATGGAACCTTCACCACTAGCCCAGGTAGCAATATCCTTTATATGCTCCAATTTCAGCATCGATTTCGCATTAACATGAGTTTGTTTCTTCTTCACACCTGATTCTTCTCTTAATGTAATTGAACCAGGTGCTTTACCAACTCCATTCTTCCTCGATGATTTCTTACCCATTATTGCCGTCGGAGATGGTTTTCCGCCGTCGCCGGAGTCGATAAAGGGAACCGCCGCCGACTTCCTCTGGATATGTGAAGCTGATATAAGCTATATTGGGCTGGCTTTACTTAAAGCCCATATTCTAACCATTTCCAACTGAAAAAAAATACTTAACAATGTTAGAATCGTTAGCTTAACTGTTTCAATTTATACTACTCACTTTTCATTTTAGTCGATCTTCATAAGATTGTTATATTTCTATTGTCGCTCCCCGTTTTTCTCAAAACGGGTTTTGGTGCACGACCTAACAACTCTTTTGGGCTTTGGAGGAATTGAAGAGTCTCCACCTAACGATTTAAGGCACGTTAGGGCACCTATCTAACCTAAACTAATTCTAGCTAAGGTCAATGAACCAGAGATCAGGGTAAGGGTCCAAATTACCTCGAGGGGAAGGTGTTAGGCATCCCTCGAGGTCCACATATGTGGGTCCCGATCGTATCTCATGCAATTTATATGGGGGTTACAAGTAGCATTTAAGGTCACTTCATTTATTATTTTATTTAATTAGCATGATAACTAGGTGATAACTACCATTAAACAATTAAGATCAATTTATTTATTTACTTTATTAATTAAACATGCAAAACTATGTGACGACATAATTCTAAATAATTAACATAAGTAAAATTTAAAAGAAATAGCGAGAAGATAGAAAATAGACAAATGTATGGGCAAATATCATTTTTATTTAATTAAACTACCCCAAATAATTATAAGTGTAAACAAATAAAGGGAGAAAGGAAAGGGAGACTCTGAAGGACTTTACGAATCAGCACTTGACTCTTCTTTATTTTTTCGATAGGCTTTCGTGTAGGGACAGACAAAACCAATGTTTGTCTTTTAAGCCTGAGTCGGTGTCATCATCTCCGAAGGGCCTAAACTACCCCTACCCCACCACCGCATGCATAACGTCTCTAAAAGGTGCCTAACGTCCCTGCTTAAGGTCCAAGAGGCGTTGGACTACTATTAGGATGGGTTTAGACTGAAACAAACCCCTAATAGGCCCACCTAGACACCAAGTCAAACAATTTGGACGAGCATTTAGCATATAGAGTCTCATATTGGCCACTAGATTTTATTAAACATGCTAGCAAGCACAAATAAGGTGTAAAGGTTGCATGCTAAGTGTGCATAAACAGGCAAAATTCAATATAACAGTTAATTAATTTGAAAAGCCAGAAAATTATTACAAGTAATGAAGAGCTTATTAGACTGACTCAATAAATAATTAACTTAAAATGGGGCACTTTATGATAATGCAAATGGGCAGAAAAGATTTAAAAGCAGCAGCAAATCATTAACGCTGAATTTTTTTTATTTTAAAGGGCAACAGTTTATTTGGTGCAGAAAATAATTAGTAGCTGATTTTAGGTGGCAAAACAATTAATTACGATATAAGAAATTAATTCATGCATATTGGTTATTGATTTAAAAACAGTGACTTTAATTCTAAATTATTACTATGCAGGTTTTATTCTTAAAAGGCGGAAAATACTTGAGCATTAAGAGATGCAAAGCTACTCATGTATGCAATTTATAAAAAAAAAAGCTCATAGATAATATTTAATATGACAAATTACTTTATTCCAATAGGCAGGATTTCTAGTTAATTAGCACGTTGGAGATTATTATTAATCATAAGCCTCGACATATGAAAATCGACGCACACACCAACATTAGTATACAACACCTATAGCCATGACTTATTTTTTAGATAGCATACTAGAGTATTTATTAAAACCTAGGTGCTGATTTCTATACTCCGATGTATGCTCTTTAAATGAACTACCAAAATTAATTATTACTTCCTAAACATGGATCTCTAAACAATAGCATGCTGACAGCTTAACAACATAACAATTAATCACGACTCTATATCAAATTTTATGCAAATATTAAATCCTATAGGCATGGAATCTCACTTGGTTTATAAACATTAATTACTTAACAAATTTGTCATATAAGAAAGAAACTGATGATTAAGACATACAAGGGAAACATATAAAAAGTATAATTTTACTATTATTACTATTATATACAAGTACAAGATCATTGTTATTTATTTTTCATTTTATTTTAATTAGATATAGTGAGGAATGAACAACAATTAAACCACTCCTATAGGCATGCTTTCTAAGTGAATTGATATGGAAATTAATTAAGCTCTCACGTTAACAGATGGAAATCAAGACAGACACTTGTTCAAATTTTCCTTTATTTCAGATTAATTAGCGTGCTAAAAATATGAAAACATATAAAAGTTAAGGTCTAGGTTATTAACATTTACTAAAGTTAGCCAACTCTTATTGATTCAAGCTAGTTAATTAATATACTAACAAGACAAACCAATAATTGATTTTAAGTAGATTATTTAAGTGATTCCGACATGTTGCATATTCTAATGATTTTAGCAATAAAAAAAATATTTGTAACAATCACACATAACAAAACAACAAAGAAAACAGTTAGCACGTATATCCCCCTCCCCTTAGACGATTCCCCCAAGTTATCATATATATAGAGTTAGTGTTTTTAGAGTTATACAACTATTACAAACCAAAAGCAAATAAATAATATCTACACCATTAAAATAAACTTAAACATAATAGTCTCGTCTGGAGATCTCTTCAAAGCGACTCTTGAACCTTTAATTTCAAAACCCTATTAAAGTACAATGAAAATATACGGGCAAGTAATAACACATAAAAGACGATAGCAAGATGATAAAACTAATCATATGGTACGCATATTTAACTATTTCATGTACACAAGTAACATATAGGCATGTAAGAACTAAACAAGTTGTGGAGAATATATAATCACACAAAGCAAGAAAGGATAAGAAGACAAACCCGGACGCTTCCCGTCATTCAAACATACAACAACAATTGAAACAATGCAAAATAGAAATTAAACTAATAGAGAAACAACTAACCGGTTAGGCAGAATATGTGTTTAACAACAATGAAGACAAACTTGATCCACTACTAGACCCGAACACAACAATACCGAGTAAGGAAACACTTAGAATGTTCACCGGAATCTTAATTCTTTTAAGTAGAGAGCAATATTTTTTAAAGTATTCAAGAGTGAGCAATGTGAGAATGTGTAGAGGTGAGTGTCTGTTAGAGGTATGAAGTGTTCTTCTTATTGCTAAAGTGTATGAGCATGAGTAAAAGTGTTGGGAGTGTTCAAGCATAAAAAACATGAGTAAGGAATGAAACAAAGATCTTCTTTTATAGAAGAGGAGAGGGCATGATTTTTTAAGGATAAGAATCAATTAACAACAATTATGGGGGAATTGTTTCCTTACTAAGAGAGTCCAATCAAATCAACATTACCAAATATAACCAAGTAAAATCATTTTAAAATCTAACTAAGACAAGAAAACCATTAAGGATAGTCATCATACCAATAATATATACAGATTGACAGCTAAAAATCTAAAGAAGGGAAATTTTGAGGATCAATTACTATTGTTTTCCTTAATCATAATGGAAGCAAAATCAGTCCTTATTTTTATTTATCATTTACCAAATATAAACAAATATGAAATCTGTCAAATCTCACCAAATGAGCAATACCTTACCATATATAATTTATCATATCAAATTAAGCATACTCTACCATATAAACATCAAGGAAAACCATAAGTAATAATATACTGACAATTATTTAAAAATTCGCAGAATCAAATATATTGAATTACCCAAAATATTTTTTTATAATCCAAATGATCCATTATCAAATAGTCTACACTATAACTAAGCAAGCTTGATTTATAATTCAACAATTAAGGGAAGGCAAACATGCAAAGATCAGTGAATAATCAAATTTGAATATTAACGGGCAGAATTTGCAGTAAATCAGTGAACTTTGAAATAATAGCGAGTCATATCGCAATGTCGGTTCAACGAGCTAACAATCCAAAATTATAAGCAGTAGTATATCACTTAAACAACATAAACTATAACAAGCATAGTAAATATATATATATATATATATATATATATATATATATATATATATATAAATCAGTTAAAAGAAGAAACAGAAGGAGCAACAAATTTAAAAGCATACCGAGATTCGTTTTCAAACTGACTCAAACCTTGTACTTTGCCGTAACTCGCTTGATCGGAGTGGCGCTCATTGGAGCTCACTGTTGTTGTTTCCGTCCTTTCCGGTTCTCTCCGAGAAGAAGGGTTCGCCGGTCGCTTCCGTCCTTTTCTCTGTTGACCGGAGGAGAAAGGAGAGAGAGGGGGAGAAAAGGCTGGCGAGAAGAAGAAAAGGAGAGGAAGAGCGATGGAGGGAGAAGAGGAGAGGGAGACGGGGAGGAGGAGAGGCGACTGCCTCCGGTGGCTTTCGCCGGAAAAATGGTGAGGAGAGAGGGCGGCGGATCTGTTGAGAAAGAGGAGAAGAGAAAAGAATATAGGGTATTGGTTTTTGATATACTAGTATACGTGCCCACGCGATGCGCGGATATTTTTAAATTAAGAATAATTTATAAAATTTATTATGGTAATTTTTTTAAAAAAAAAAAAGGTTATAATAATACATTATTACTATTTATAAAATATTTTCTCTATCTAAAATTGTCGTCAGATTCTATGTTATATGCAATAATATTCAAAATTTTATGATGAATTCGTATATTTTTTTTTTCAAGAATTGATTTCATAAACTACTCATTAATTTATTTATTTTTGCTATTTTTACATATAAAATAAGTGACTAAACAATCAATTTAGTGATATATTCTTAAAGAAAAGACATTCAAACTGTTATCTTTATGATATTTTAAAAAATAGATTAGAGATAAAAGTTTCTGTAGAAATTAGTCCATCTTTTTTTATTAATATCTTAAAATTGTTTGTCAAGTACTGAATTGGTTTTTTCTTTTCCAATCTTCGGAAAAAACTAACCACCCACATATACTATTTGTTATTTTAATTAACTTAAAAATATTTCCTCATCTCCAATTGAAATAAAAATATTTTTTATCCTTTTATATTAAAAAAAAAAAAGCTATGCACTTTATGTACTATAATAATAATAATAAATTCTCACAAAAATAAAAGTAAACTACAAATCTAATGACAATAGATTTTATGTTGATAATTTTTTTTGTTTTTTATTGAAGTATTTAAAGTTGTGTCATGTGTCCTCCTACATATTAAGTGAAACTAAAGATCACTCTATTCTAATTGATTCCTAGCATCAATTTATTTTAAAATCTTGTTAATCAAGTAATATTAGAATTTTTAAGGATAATTTTATTCAATAGCTACATCAAATAAAGGCATTTATCATTGAAATTCATAAATAACCATTAGTAAATTAGTAATAGTTATTAATTAGACTTTTCATGTACTCTCATTTTTCTTTCATTTTTAGCATATAAATCGCTAATTGGGGAAGTTGTAACCATTTCAAAAATTAGTTAATATTAAACAAAATACACCCAAACATATATCTAGATGAAATTTTAAAAAATAGCTTAGACATAGAAATTTTGGTAAAAGTTAATTCATTTTCTATTAATTTCTTAAAATTGTCTATTAAGTGTTGGGTTGTTTCTTTTACCTTTCCAATCTTCAGGAAAAAAAAACTATGATATTATAATAACTCAATTTGAAGATGTAATGAGGATTAATATATTTTAAATGAGCGCGACACTTATCACATTACTATTTGCTACAAATCTACATTATAGAAAGTGTGAAGCTTTAACCATCTTCAAAACTATAAATTTTAAATCTTCATCTTTTAATTAATCTTATATGTTTTATAAATAACTTTTAAAAAAGTCAACATTGCACATTCAAAAAGGTCCTATATATATATAAAATAAAAAAAAACTAACCGCGCACATATAACTTTTGTTATTTTAATTAACTAAAAAAATACCTCATCTCCAATTCAAATAAAAATAATTCTTATCCTTTTATATTATAAGGATAAAAGAAATTATGCAGTTTATGTACTATTATATTTATAAGTTCTCATAAAAATAATAATTATACTACAAATTTAATGACAATAGATTTTATACCAATACTTTTTTGTCATTTCTTGATAGATTTTCTGTCATTTCATAAGTCCTCCAACATACTAAATAAAAATAAAGAGCACTTGACTAAAATTGATTCATAACATCATTTTATTTGAAAATCCTATGGATAACGTCATATTAAGAGTTTTAAAGGTAATTTGATTCCATAATCACATCAAATAAAGGCATTTATTATTAAAATACATAAATAATTAACACTAATAGCTATTGATCAGATCCAAAGTCGTTATTGGTCATGCTTCACAATAAAGATGATTTAAAAATTTAACATTATTAACACTAAACACATTGTACTTTCTTATTTATTAGTAAATATTTTTATATTTATATGATTTTTGACATCTATATTAAAATCATGTGTATAAATTATCTGATACAATTGATGTGCATAAAGAAGCCAAATGCAACAACAATGACAACATACTCAGTGAAATCTCATGAAAATAGAAACTTATATTTTTTTACATAATTAATATTCGATAAAATTTGCTTCAAACATGTTCAAATAGAAAAAGAAGAAAAAATCTTATATGAAACTACATGATATGAAAAGTAAAAATACAAAGTGATTTCTCTCTTACCATCGCAATCAAAGAGAAAGACATCCACAAATTTGAGAAGTTCTTTAGGGTTCTCAACAAAAAATAACTGAGCACTTGATTTTGAGATTTTCCCGTTCATTCTTTATCTTTGATAAAATCAGATAAAAAATAAATCAAAGTAACACAAAATACAAAATCAATCACTAATTGCCAATTCTTAAATTTTTCAAATAAAAAACAAAATATGCATTGAAATCAATGAGTAAAAAGATTGTATGCATATTATTGGCGTGGAAACATTGTCTACGAATGAACAAATTGTTTGCATGGTTATGATATATATAAACGTATATCAGTGGAGAAGGGTAGGAAAAAAAACTTCTCTGAGAGAGCATATAGCGGAAGTGGGAGAGTTATGGTGGTTTTCTAATTGTCTTATATTTTTATTTTTTTTAATTCATTTTATTTTATTTCAATAATTAAAAATTCTTTTTTTTTTTTCGTTTTGTAACTGCATTACCCTATTTTAAATCTTTTTTATTATATAATCTTAGTATATTTCATATTTTATTAGCAGTAATTAATTTGATAAAATATTTTGTATTTGAAAAATTTAAAACTAAAGAAAACAATTTAAATGTGACAACAATCTACATAAAAGTATGAAATAAATAAGTTTATTCTATAAAAAAAAATTGCATTATAAAATGAGTCCGATTCTTGCTATTAATTTATTTTTATGCTTAAGAAATTAGTGTAAGCAATTTGCATTCTGTTTGTTACAAAGGAGTAGTTGTGAAAAATTATTTTAAATATTTAGTATAAAACATTTGATAATTTCCCACAAAAATAGGATCCATAACGTACTTACCAAAAATTTCAGTTTACTTTTTTTATTATTTTAAATGTTTTTATTTCAAAACAGTAAATTTAAAATTCATATTCAAAGAATAGTAACCAATTTTTCATTTGAGGAAAAAATAGAATTTTTTAAAAATTATTTCTCGTTTATTTGTAAAAACTACTTCAAAATTATTTTAAAAAATAATAAAAATATTTTACTATTTAATGAAATGATTTTTAAAAAATTGAAAATTTATTATTATTATCCTTTACATTTTTTTGCTATAAATAAGGAGGTTGTGGAAAGATAGTTAAAAAATTTATTTATTTATTTGTATTTTATTTTTGTGGTGTTGACATGTGTCGTTCTAATTCTAATTATTGACATGTGTCTATATTTATTTATTTAATTATTGATTATTAATTATTTAAAATACTGAAAATTTATGGTGTTGACATGTGTCATTTTTTCTTCTCCTTTTATATATAGATAGATTAGAAGGAAAGAGATGGAATTTAATCTGGACCCTTGAATCTAATAAGATGTAGGGCTGAGATATGATCTTGAATTTAATGAATTATATGGACGGATGAGATTAGAACTAGAATGGAACTCTTGAATCTGATTTGAAATAAAATTAGCTAGAATGAAAAGTTGGCCATAATTGAAATAGATTTGGATTAAATAGGCTAGAATTGCAAGGAATTAGAATAGAATAAAATAGGTTAAAATTTAAATGATTTAGAAAAAATTTAAAGAAATGTTAACCAATTAAAATACTACAAATATACTAACACTTTTTTTTTTTTTAAATCACTTAAATTTTAAAACATTTGAGTAAAATAAATATTTTGAGTTTAATATCAATAAAAATTATTTATGAGAATAATTTAATAATATTTACAATAATTTTTATACAGTAAACATACTAAAATGTATAATTTTTTATGCAAAATTGATTAAAATTTTAAATTCAGAATATGCTTTTTTTTAAAACTACGTATTTAATCGAATAACATTTTTGAAATAGTTAAAGGTCGGTCAAAATTGGGTGTCAACAACTATATTTGGTAATAATTTGATTTTAAAATGCCCATTTTCTTCATAATGAAATGATTTATAGTCACATAAATATTTATAACTTATTTCAGACTATAAGTTTCATAAATTTTTATTTTTGTTTAAACTTCATATCAAATCAAACTACATTACATAAATTGGGGTTAGAAGCAGACACCCCTTCTCGACATATCTGCTTCTAGCGGAGAATTTTTATGAAATTTATGTGCTTTCTTCATTTTAATTTGTATGTTTTACTTTTCTTTTTAATTTGCTATATATTTGAAAATTACGTAAAAAAAAATACTATAAATCACAATAATTAACAACTTAAAATATTTTAAAGATATATAAAAAAAAAAAATTGACTCTCAAAATTCTATTGATACAACATAAATTGGAATGGAGGAAATAACATATATTATTTTAAGATATTGTAAAAAGTAATATAAATCACAATAATTAACAATTTTAAATATTTAAAAAATATTTTTTTAAAAAAAGTAGTTATCTCTTAAAATTCAATCAGAAAGTAACATATATTATTTACAAATTACATAAAAAAAATACAATAAATCGCAACAATAAACTACTTGGGCTAGAATATTGTAAGTATCACAATTTATTTCCATTGATAATGGAAACAGACTCACTGGCTGTCAAGAATATGGTAGAAGGGGTGGCACATTCCTTGGGAGGCGACAATGGAGATAAGAAGAATACAAGTTCTTAAGGAAGGGTTGGAGGAGGCCATTGAGCATACATTGAGAAGGAAACAAGCTGGCAGATTTTATGGCTAACATTGTTTTTTCTTTTGTAGGTACAGATAGCATAAGTTATAATGATTTCCAGGCTTTACCTACAGAAGCTAAGACTATATTAAACATGGACAAAAGGCAAATTCCTAACTTACGAATAAGAAAACTACAAAATCGAATTTATACACATGATGGATGATACATTATCAGGAAATCTTAGTTTATCCGGCTTAAGTTCATTCAGCGGACAATATGACTGGAGAGAGCTAAGCTAAAGTACAGAGATACATGGCAAAAATGGAGATGCGATGATTCGCAGAAGTTGAAGATTACCTGAGGCAGATTGATGTAGTTGTTTCCTAAGGCTTTTGACAATGGTATTAGCTCCCTGATGAGCTCAACCTGTCAAAGCTAAAGGATACATGATATACAGTTTGTATTAGGTAAATACTGAGAAAAATGCCAGCGATTATATTCAAAAAGGGGAGGCCATCACCTGACTGAAGTTTCGACCAAATGCATTGAGTTGGAGAAGTCTCCGATTGGGATGATTTCATGACTTTAGTGAGATGAGTTAACGTTTGATATGAAATACACCCAAATTTGATGTAGACTGAGTTGTTACTACTGCTGGAGAAGGTCTCTGAGGCTGGAGCACAGTATGTTGATGCAGATGTCTCTGTTAGGGTTGCAATGGAGAAGACTATGCTTACCCGATTCCCTTTTCCCCTTTCCTAATTTGTTCCCTCTTTGTTTCATTTTGTTTCCCTTGTTAGAATAGATTTTGGACTGGGCTCTTGATTGGGCCTGGTTTTTAGTGTACTGTTTTTTCTTAATAAATGGGCTTGACCCATATGTTTAATTAAAAAAAACTACTTAATATATATATAAAAAAATAATTTGGTTGACTCTTAAAATTTTATGTGTGCCACTTCAATCGGGATAGTGGGAGTAATGCATATTATTTTCAAAAATTTAAATCACTATAAATAACTACTCCAACAAAAATTTAAAATCTCTCTAAATTTCATCTATATAACATAATTTGAGATATCACGAATAACATATGTTGGGCCCGTGCTAGCACGGGCGCTCCTATATCTAGTAATAGTAGAAGACAACACATTAATAATTTTTTGAAGAGATAATTAACTAAAACTAGCCTCAATCCTCAATAATTCAGAGTTTAAGGTAAAAGTTTTAGTAGTTGTGTTTGTGATATTTTTTCACTTTGTTATTTGTATATTGCTCTATTAATCTCTTGTTTCTTTGTAATGTTTTATTACTGTGAATTTAGATATATGAAGGCTATTTTTATAATTTTAGACACATATTTTAATTTCTCAAAACTTTAGACTCGTAAATCTAAAGTTGATTCAGAAGCATTCAATCTTACAAAAAAATATAAACTTAGACTCTTGCCCCATTTTTTCAAATAAATGGAGAAATTATGTGGATAAACAAACATATACTAGTTAATTAGTTAACATATCTATAGTTTGAATTAATTATCACTCGCAACCTCTTTTTAACTATAACTATGTGCATCTCTCTCCTCTCTTCCTCTCTCTCGCTTCTCTCTTATACATATACAAATACAAAAACAAATTATATATATACCTATGCAATTATATGACAGATATACAAATACAATTCGTCTCTCTCCACTTTCTGCTCTCTTTTGCTCGCCTCTCTCCTTCCTTTCCCAATCTTGCTCGCCAGATATAATTTACATATGGTTACCAATTATATATATACAATTATCTGACAAATATACAAATACAATTCGCCTCTCTCCACTCTATGCCCTCTCGATCACTCTCACTTCCCTCTCCTAGTATCGATCTTCTCTCTTCTCCCTCTACATACAACTACGAATCGTAATTAACAAATTATAGCTATAAAGCCTAATTAAGTTATTTTTAGTGGCTATTTGCGAAATTTCCTCCAAATAAATATCATTTTTGGGGCAGTAAACGAACATGGGTTTTGAATATAGGCTTTAACTAAAGTCAGCCCAATATAGCTTATATCAGCTTCACGTACCCAGAGGAAGTCGTCGGCAGTTCCCTTTACCGACTCCGGCGAAGGTGGAAAACCATCTCCAAAGGCAATAATGGTAAGAAATCATCGAGGAAGAATGGAGTTGGTAAAGCACCTGGTTCAATTACATTAAGAGAAGAATCAGGTGTGAAGAAGAAACAAACTCATGTTAATGCGAAATTGATGCTGAAATTGGAGCATATAAAGGATATTGCTACCTGGGCTAATGGCGAAGGTTCCATACCTTCACTTGGTGCATTTTTTGGCAGAGATTACCTATATCAGCTGAGTCTTTGGGTGTTCCACCTGACCCTTCATTATTTACTTGTCAAAGGTTTGAGCTTTTTATAAATTTTTTATTTGATTTGTCTTGCATTTATGAATAAATACTTTGTTAATTTTGTGATGGGTTGAAAAATGGATATTTGTTCATTAATGGATGTAGGGGTATAGTAAGAGAGATAGGATTAGAGATTAGTATATTCGGGATAAGGTAGGAATGGTTTTGGTGGAGGACAAGATGCAGGAAGCTAGACTGAGATGCAGATGCACAAATGTGTGAAGGTATGAGAGGTTGACTATGGTTGGTTTTAGGAGAGGTGATTAGATCGAATATGATGTAATTTTTAGCTTATTGAGAGCATGACCTTAGATTGAAGCTTGTGGAGGATACAAATTAGTGTAGGAGGTTATAGGACATTACTAGGTAGTAATGTGTTGTATTGTTATCCGTCCATACAAGTAGTTGTAATTTCTGTTACTATCTCTTGTTTCTTGTACATTGATTATCGTATTATTTTGTTGTACTGTTCAGAATGCTTTGTTATGCTTTCACTTTAGTTTATTCTCTTTCTGGACTGCTTTGCACTGTTTTCTCGAGTCTATTGGAAACAACCTTTGTATCCTAATATAGGGGTCAGGACAAGGTTTGTCGGCACTCTACCCTCCTAGACCTCACTTTTTTATATTGTACGAACCAGTGTAGAAACGACGTTCAATGATGAATTGCACCGGATCACACACCTCAAGATCTCTCCGATGCTAAGCATGTTGACAACTTTAATTTCTAGGCCATCCTTTAGACAAGGAATATACATGAACACCATGGAGGTTAGGAAAACAGGAACAGTAAAGACTACGCTCCAGAGAAAGGACTGATGATACTGTTCAATTTCATCTCTTAACCAGGATACTTTCCCTTCAGGAAATGTCACTCCCGTGAATCGTCCTGAACCAGTTGACTCGACTACTTGAATAAATTTTTGAGGTCCTGTGACGTCTGATCGGTAAGAAAGGGATATGTTCTTCTGCTTTGTAGCAATATCAAGGTCTTCAACTCCTGCAAGTGCTCTAATAGAAGTTTCAATAATCCTCATGATATTGTTAGTGAGTGCTCCATCAAATCTCTCGCCTAAGTGTAAGCAGAACATCAAATCCATAACCAACTTCTTTTTTTGATATTTGGGAAATCCTCCAAGTCCAGCGATGCACGTTCCGAAACTCATTGAATAATGGGAGTGTTATCTACTCCTATCCTTTTTTAATAGCATGCTTTTTTCTGTAGCAGGGTTCAAATTTGTGATGTGTGTCAAACCCACAAATCATGAGCTACACTTTTATAACTAGATCTAAGGACTAGGGGAAAGCTATAACCAACTAGTTGGTATCATTCATAAGGGTTTTTGCTTTCACCATGTTCTAAGCTTAGCTAAATCTGCATGGATTTCTATAGGTTGTACGAATAACTAAATAAAACTACAGAAAACCAAAAAAATTAACTTGGTTCTGCAAAACCGTCCTTTAATATACTATACATACGAGAGAATATGCTATGAAATGCAATGACAGTTATATCAATTTAAACATGTTTAGTGCAAATAAACAATCAGTCAAATAAGTCAAATCTTATGATTAGAACATAATTAATTCCCTAGCGGAGTCGTCATTTCTATTTTATTTAAAAAGATAAATAAAGGGAAAAATGACTAATTTTTTTTTTGGAAAAATCGATTAAACTTATGATTTAAGAGAAATCGAATTTCCAAAAGAACAGAGTCGCCACTTAATTTTTAGTAAAAATCAAGAAAAAATTAAAGGTTTTCGAAAGATTTAAATAGATAAAATCAATTGAAAATAAAAGGGTTCGAAGTTCAATGTACATTCCAAGAAGGTGTTAGGCCCTCGAAATGTCCGCTAACTCGCGGTTGACCGGCGATTTGAAACAAGAGAAATAACTCTTTCATCTTTCGTCTTCCAGTCCTCGCTCCTTTCAATACCGACGTACATTTTAAGCCATACATGTTGACTAAGCTTGGATCTGTAGTGAGTTAATATGACTAATGTACTGAAAAATTGGTTTCTAAGCATAAATATTTAAAAATCATATAGTTGAGGACATTTAATATCATATTGTAATAGAAATCGATTATTCAAGTTACCAACTTGCATCAGTTCACTATTTTCCATGTCATCTCCCTATTATTTGATATCTATTCCACCTCTCATAAAAGAAGGTATTCACTGAAACACATCATTTGTTCCCAGATATATATTTAATTAAGAGCAGCGCGACATAAAATTTAAATTTTCAGATATGCAAATCTAAGAAGTGAAGTTTGGGGGCTCGTTTAGAACCCTCGTATATGAGAATATTTTCTATCACTTCCTTTTCATAAGGTCAAAACTATGTACCCAAAATGTTTGTGAACGTAAATTTCATCAAGTATCACGGAAAGAAAAGCAGAAATTAAATTTGAAGGAAAAGTGTCACGACCCGGGAGCACCTCCTAGTCGTAACCGGCGTACTCGACCTCGAAGAGGTCTAATACAAGCCTTTTAGCATTCATTCATCGCATGGACACAAAAAAACCATAAGGAATTTAAAACTTTCTTTACCAAGAAAACATTTCATAAAATAAATAAATATAGCAAGCGGAAGACTTTCTAGACTTTATACATGATGTCTCAAAACCATCTAATACTTTAGAGTACAAAATTCGGGACCAATCCCATACACAACTTAAACAATACTAAAAAGACATAAAAGAACATATGGGGTATTGTCCTCGAATATATGAGGACTCACCAAGTCTTCATCTTCAACACTTAGAAACCTATCAAATAGCCATGACATGTCACCATCTCCAAATCCCTACACTTTAGTCAAAAAGGGAAAGAAAGGGGTTAGCACAATTAAGTACTAAGTATGGAAGCCATGCAAAAACATGCTAAAGGGACGTTTATTGGAGAAACATGCTTTTATGCCATTTGGTAAAACTTCATGAAAAAATACAAGTATAAGAGTCACAATATCCAACCATAACCAACATACAAGTCATTAACCACTTTAGCACATACTCCACACATAATTCATTCCTTCACCTTAAACCATCCACCTCAAGTAACCCTTGGACAACACTTTGTGCAATGTATGGATAGCGTCCCATACCACCATCCACACTAAAGCATCATCCTAAGGCCACCAAATGTGAACTTACCACTTATCATGCTTCATATCACAAGCCATCATGCACAACTAGTACCAATGTACAACACATGAACATAATTGACAAGTAAGCCTTTTCATCATTTCTTGACCTCTATCTCAAGTTACCCAAAGCCACACTTAAGTGAAACATGAAGTGACCGCCCATACAATCTCTTCATATACACCTAAGTGTTCCTAAGGGTTACCAAAGATAAGGAAATTTACCATTACAATATAACATACTAAGTCAATGTTCACATATAAAACCATAGCCAACCGTATACATACTCAACATATATTCATATACAACCCATGCTTAACTTTAAAGGAACACATGCCATTTCATTACCATAAGACCTCTACCTAATATAACCTTAAGACACACTTGAGTAAGACAAGAAGTGACCGCCCATACAACCTCTTCAAGCACACTTAAGTGCTCCTTAAGATTACCTTAGATAAGGACATTTCCTTTACAACATAACATCAATAGACCAACATTCTTTAAGAAACCATTTTGGAGACATTCAAGCACATAAGGGGACTTTCACATAATAGTCGTTAGACTTAGGGAACTCACTTTAGTATCTTCAAAGCCTACTCGTGTCATGTGTAGATAGCATCCCATACTACTACCTACACATTGTAGAACCTATCCAATAACTAGAGTGCACATCCCACATGATGGGAATAGGCATTAACCGACATAGACCATGCGAGCTAGACATGGAATTCGGTGTCATAAAACCCTACACCGTGGAAGGTGTTCTACTTGCCAAGGGTAGAACTAGGACACATCCCATGTAGGCACATGGTTTAGGGGATATCCAAAGATGTTCATTGTACTCTTGCCTCATACTCGGGAGAGCTGCCATCTTAACTATATCCACTCGGTGCTTAGCCTTAGTTCCCATAAAGTAATTTCATTCACATGTATGTGCTAGAGAGGGCACCATCATTAGGTCTACCGACCCATAGCACTTCAACCAAGAAGGGTACCACAAGGATCTACCGATCAAGGTTCATTAAGGATAGCTCATTAAATCCCCCTGGAAGGGTGCCTTAGGCCTACCGATTTTTCATTAAGGGTGCCTTAAGCCTACCGGTCCAAGGTTCATCATTTCACACATGAGAATGGATACCACCATTAGGTCTACCGATTTCATGGTTTTACATTTACTTAGGAAAGCTAGACTTATGAATGGGCACAATTTCTTAGTTTTGCCAATTCAAGTCTTGGCCTAGAATTCCTCTTTTAGCATTTATAGAAATGACACCATTTCTTAGTTCTAGCCCACTTAACACTTTCATGCATTCAAGACTTTAAGTAACAAGGAGGGGCACTTTAGTCTACCAACCAAGTCACAACATTTTCATTTAAGGATACTTCATAATCCAACATCATTTCATATATACATCATGAGAAATTTTACTTTAACTCACAATGCTATCCACTTTACATAGGATCATCACAAGATCACATAAAACTCATTCACATCATACCTTCACATATAGCTTCATATAGGACTTTACATATAGCCTCATTCATATATAATAATATAACAATACAATAACACTCATATAATGCCCTTCATGGCCTCAATTCACAATAATACAATATTCCAACATTATGCAACAACTTCCCCAATGCCTTCATGGCTACAATTCACAATAATACCACACAAGAACAAGATATAACACTTCCACCAAAGGTGGATTCAACCTACCAACAACAATTAATTCAATAAAGAGAGTTCAAGCTTTCTTACCATAATTCAAAGCCATAGCCAAAATCACCAAAAATCCAAGCAATCACCAATACTTCACTCATAAGGCTTACCACCCTTAATTCACCCATTATCAACAATTAATCATGAATAAACATTAAACAACACAAGAGATATCAATACAATTCACTTTACACATAATTCCATCAACTTTGAATTTATAGCAATAGACCCACTTCATAAACACATTTTGGGGTTTTGTAGAATACAAGGATTCATGGAGTTTTTTCATCTTAAAACATCAAATAAACATCAATAATATCATAACTTATCATTTGAAATCGTTTCATGCAAGAACCCATGAGTTTGAGTAGAAATTAGGCTTTTTCACAAACTTTGGAAAAGTTGAAAACCATTTGAAATTGGCTCTAGGGTGATAGCTTGCCCTAGATAAAGAACTCTCATACCTTTACTAAGATTCCCCAAGAAATTTGATGAAGAAAACGTCTTGCATCCACAACCCTAGCTCCCACTTCTTCTTCTTCTTCTCTTCTTCACTCAAGAACCCTAACTCTTACTCTTTTAAAATGAAACAAAAATGATCCACAATCAGCCTAACACAACCATATAACCTCAAAAGAAATGATTTGTGAAAAGACCAAAATGCCCTTAAATTTTCGGACGGACTCCCTGCCAACTGCCCAACTTTCAAAGGGCATAACTCGCTCATACGAACTCGGAATCGAGCAAACTCGGTGGCGTTGGAAAGATCGTTCCAAGGGATTTCCAAACATAACTGGAACTACTCCTAGATCATCCTGAGCTAGGAGTTATGACTGCTCAAAGTTGGCCAAAAACTCACTGATTTCCACACTTGGCCGAATTTCCAGATTCTGAATTTTTTTCCAAAAATGACTACTTCCAATTTCAAGCTTCTTCATATTCATTTTAAATTGTCGGATGTTACAAAAAGTAATATCGAACATCACAAATTGTAAATCAGATCGGTCGACTGAAACAGGAAGCTCCAACAAAATCTTCAGCAAGCCAGACAAAAAAGGGGGACTCAGAAGGGAAAATCGAAGAAGGAAATCAAGAATTTAGGAAGAACAAATCGTTCCTAAACCTGAAATAGCTAAGGAGGCTACAACAAGCAGCTAATGTGGCAGATTGGGCACAAGTGCAACCTAAAATTAACAAGAATGACGAATATACCCTTGATGACAGGTAGGTCTGATTGAATTTTAACAAATAACTACTTTTTTAAAAATATTTAAAATTGTTAATTATTGTGATTTATAGTATTACTTTTTACAATATCTTAAAATACAAGTATATATGTTATTTCATAAAAACGCTCAGCTAGAAGCTGATATGTCGAGAAGAGGTGTATGCTTCTAACCCCAATTTATGTAATGTAGTTTGATTTGATATGAAGTTTAAACAAAAATAAAAATTTATGAAACTTATAGTATAAAATAAGTTATAAATATTTATGTGACTATTTTACTCGAAAATAGATGTAAAAGGAAAATGACTGAGTTTTCGGAAAAATCGATTAAACTTATGATTTAAGAAAAATCAAATTTCCAAAAGAACAGAGTCGTCACTTAACTCTTTTAGTAAAAATCAAGAAAACAAAAAGGCTTAGGATTTTCAAAAGATTTAAAAAGATAAAATCAATTGAAAATAAAAGGGTTCGAAGTTCAATGTACATTTCGAGAAGGTGTTAGGTCCTCGGAATGCCCGCTAACTTGCGATTGACCGGCGATTTGACTTAAAATGATTTTGACTAATTTTAACTAAGTAAAAGAACTAATCATGACTTTGACTAATTTTTTCTGAAATTTTAACTAAGTAAGAGAACACATTTATTTTAACTTATTTATTTATTACTATTACTATTATTTTTTATCATTTATTATCTTTTATTATTGTTATTTTAATTATCTCAAGGGGAAATGAACTAAAGGAGATTTTTTTTTTAAGCGGGTATAACTTAAGTGACAAGACAAATAATAAAATAAGAGCTAAGTAATAAAATAAATACTTTAAGTTGGAAAATGACATGAAATAGCCATCTTTGGGAATTGAATTAAATTAAACCATAAGATAATCGATGTTAGTCAAATAATACAATATAGATAGAGGAGAAAAAGGAAAGAATATTTGAATTTGGGTTCTTTGCCCAAATTCAACAAAAATGGGCTTTCAGGCCCAATTCTTCAAAGTTCCTGCAACAATTTTTGAATGAGGCTTTGGCCCCTTTATTTTTTCATTTGGGCCTGTTGAAATCACTTGAGGTTTTGGGCCCTTATTTTGTCTTCAAGAAATCTATATATACACTTTATGTACACCCTTGTATATAGACCGTATTCGGGTCAGTATTTCTGTGTTTTTTCTGGAACATCAGCTTTTGACCTGTATTTTCTCATCAAACTTGTATTCTTGCATTTTCGCAACCTGTAAATCATATTTCCGGCTGTATACCAGTGTATACAACAGGTATATCGCCGTATACATGCCATTTTTCAACCTGATTTTAGCTTTTCGAAATGGTATTTTGCTTACAATTTTCCAGCAATGACTAGGGATGACTCAGGACAAACTCACGATATGCTAGGGATGAGTCCAAGCGAACTCGGATGGAGTTTCACATACAAATGAAGAGAGGAAATATTAACATTCATACTTCAACTAATTCACAAGAGTAACATCTTTAGCAAAAATGCGATAAGACACGTCTAAAATAATTTTCAGCATGCACAAAAGGAAAATGGAACATACATCCATGTTTAAAAAATGCAAATAAACAATACTCATATGCAGAATATGAAAACAGAGACATTATTAACTATGAGTTGAGTTAAACAAAAAACAAACGAAAACAAATAATAATAATAAAGTAAAATAAAATTGTTGCCTCCCCCCTTAGCTATGAATAATAAACAACCTATCCCAAACATTTGATTAAGTATTTCGGCTTGATAAAATGGATAGCATGTCCCCGATTCGCAAGCATCTTTTAGGAAAAACTTATAACTCAGACCACTTGATGTTTCAAATCAGTATGGTAATGAACACGACAACCAAACTTAGACCGCAACAACTCATATGTGTGCAAACAACATCATACCAACATCACACATTTAAACACTAATTTAGAGGCAAATCTGATCGAAATGGAAGCTTACACGTTAGAACAGAAGCATGCTTTTAAAAGAAAAATGAGCTATTAAACATGGAAGAGAACAAATTAACTAACAAAAAAATACATCAAAATAATCACCACAACAAGATTAAAAAGACAATAAGCAGCTATGTTCCAAAACTCAAGCTAACACTCTCCATTTTCAACACACTAAGTCACGAGCAAAGAGGACCGAAATCTGGATTAAAAAAAACAATAGAACCCTCACTTTTTTTTTAAGAGAATCAACAGCAAAGAGAGAGTTTAATTAACTAACGAGTTTCTTGATTTCAACAAAATAAAATAATAAACTCAATTAAACTTAAATGACTCAAAATAAAAATCATAATTTAAACTAAACTAATTTAATAAGATACTGAAATTAAAATCCTTTTGAGATGATTCTTGAAATATTTATAAAATATATATTAATTATATAAAACATATATATATTTCTTAAAAATTATAAAAAGCGACTAAAATTACTTTAAAATAAGTTGAAAACTGTTTTGAATGTTATAAAACTAATTATCTCAAATCGTTCGAAATTAAGAGGCTCGAAAGTTAATTCTTATCGGGGAGGGTCAAAATTGGGTGTCAACAACTGTCCCTCATTTTACTTGGATTGATGCGAGAAATTCGAGGAAAATGAAGTTGACTAATCTAATTTTGACCGACCACACATTTATCTTTCGAAAAAGGGATTTTGGCACGGACTTTAGGAATTATGGCCGAACCTCAAAAATGGGTTTCCTACATATCTCAGGCTATATGAGAATTCAGGTCACTTGTAGTTCAATATGCTTGATTTAACGCACGATTCTCTGAAAGAATTTATAAGTCATTCCGATATCGAATTATGGAGGTACCAAAATGCTTGAGAATAAGATTTAAGAGCGAATGTTGGAATACAACCGAGTTTTCAACATTGATCCCGCCTACATATTCCTCAACTTAGGTAATCAGGCTGTTTGTAGTTCGACTCGATCGGTTGAAAAGAAAATCTACTATGAGAGATAACCTTTGGTTCCGAAAAAGCGACAAAGTAAGTCGAGTATGAAAAGGAGGCTTGCAACCTCTTAGCCATGAATGTGACGCGCTTCATACCCATAATTAAGAACTTGCATGGACATAATTTCCAGAGTTCTTGGTACATTGTCACTCAGATTGGAAAGCTGCTTCCAGTAGAGACCAAAATTTTCGGATGCGAAACTGAAACTGACAAACCCAAAGATAAACCCACATGCCATCTAATAGGGGTGTGGTTTGATTATGGTGGAAGTTGTTCCTCTGCTCGCGTCCTAGGAGTTTGGCACTCCTCTTTGGACTATGTTCGCTGCTAAGAAAAAGTTCTACGTTGTGCTGCATCCTTTTTTATGTCATCCACACCTGTGGTTTGCTTTGAGAATTCATCCTTTCGGATTCTCTCGACAAAGACTGAGATAAAACTCATTACCATAAAAATGCATTTCAAATGGGAGACAGTGTCTTTCATTGTGTTGACACTTAATTGCTCTCCTTGAACATTTGACGTCAACTCCATCAATTTTGACGTAAAGTAAATAAATCTTGTGTCTCATATTTGCAATATAATCTTCCACGTACTCTTCCTTTGATGTCAAAGCAATAAAATAAGCTGATGTAATATGTTAACGGTTCTCTTGATGTCGTTGTTGTAAAGAAAAATGATGCAGTCGATGTTGATCTTCTTATGATGGGTAAATCTTTATATTGTGATGCATAACTCCTTGTTTTATTATGCATGACTCCTTTCTCTTGCGATGTATGAATTCATTTTCCTCGATGCATGAATCTTTTTCTCGCGATGCATGAATCTTTTATTGCAATGCATGAATCTTTTTTCTCGCGACGCATGAATTTTCTCTTGTAATGCATGAATTCCTATCCCGCGATGCATGAATCCTTCTCTTGCGATGCATGACTCTTCTTGCAATGCATGACTTCTTTCTCTTGCAATGCATGATTTTCTTCTCTTGCAATGCATGACTTCTTTCTCTTGCTATAGATGACTTCTTTTTCTAGCTATGCATGATTTCATTTTCTTGCTACGCATGACTTTCTTCTCTTGCTATGCATGATCTCTTTCTCTCGCTATGCATGATTTTCATCTCTTGCTATGTATGACTTCTTTTTCCCGCGATGCATGACCTTTTTCTCTTGCAATGTATGATTTCTTCGTCTGATGACGCCATCCCTGGTACCGAACGAAGGTTATGCTTCACCGGATAATCTAGGTGACTTCTGGGTAGCGGTATCGTCTCAATTGACAATACAATAAAAATGACCTTCGGAGTAGTGGTATCATCTCATTTGACAATACGATATGATTGACTCGCCGGGTAGTCGTATCGTCTCAATCGACAATGCAATGCAATACAAATAACCTTCAGGGTAAGAATATTATCATATTTGATAATATAATGCAGATGAACGTCTTTCAGGTATTTTTAGTCGTTGGAAAATAAAAATATTGCCCTCTTTGTGATTTTCGTTTGTTCCATCTCCGAACATAGTTGCAATGTTCATTATGAACTTTGCTTTGCTGCGAATTTGAATAAAATAATGTTACTCATATTCCCAATTCTTGGTATAAGAAGCATAAAATATTTTTGCATCCACAGAAAAATTATCAATTTCGGGGAGCTCTTCGCCCTTTTGATTTCTCCATATTCATTGAATGAAAGAATATGCTAATTTTGAGGCAACCTATAGACATGTATCCACAGAAAAATTATTAGTTTAAAAATGAACTGATCTGTGTTGATATCTTCTGTTGTCTGCTCCTTGTCTTGCTATTTCCGTTTGATTTTTCTGATCTCCCGCTTCTTGATAGATAAGACAAAACATTTTTATGCAAAATGATTTATGCATGAAAGACGATTTTTAAGGGAAATAAATTTTCAAAAATATAAAATTTGGAAAAGATCATTGTCAAGTGTCATGTCACGTCAAGCTTAATGAATGTCATTTAGAGGTGATGTCTCGAGATCTATTTGATTACTTGTTGGGGAGTGTCCAAAGTTGTTCTAGACTTCAGATGAACCTTATTGAAATTTTTGGGGTTATCCTTAAAGTTTCTGTCCCAGTTAATTGTCTTGGTTTATCTTTAACCGTCGGTGATCAAATCACGGAATTTTTGAGATCCTCTCAAAAATTCTGTCCCAGTTGCACATTTCAAAGTAACTTCAGTCTCGACTTTGTTGGAGAGATCTTCTTCTGGAGAATTTTGGAGTCCCTTTCAAAAATTCTGTCCCAGTTTCTATTGCAAAGGAAAAATAGAAATCTTACGGGAAATATGACCGAGCCCTTGTGGCGCCAACGCATCCCGTTGAGGCAGGAATCAGGTCAAACATAGTTTCCCCTCTCGAGGATTAACAAAAATAGAAAATTTACAAAATACCGACCGAGGCCGACATAGGCCGCCTACGTATCTCATTCTTGAGAATTCAGGTCAAACGTAGTTCAAATACAAAATGAAATATTTAAAAGGGATATAGGGGTGACCGAGGCCAACATAGGCCGCCTACGTATCTCATTCTTGAGAATTCAGGTCAGACGTAGTTCATTACATGAGTGTTAAAATTTTTAATCAAAGCGATTACAAATAAATAGAACGATTACAAAGAAATGACAGAAATACAAACTGAAGCTTCACACATAGTATCTCTTGGCAACATCTGAGTTGATCGGTTTCGTCCATTCGGTGCCATCCATCTCCGACAGGACCAAGGCACCTCCAGATAACACTTTACGAACCATGTAGGGTCTTACTTTCTTGTGGAAAGCACGGATTATTCTCTGTCGATACAGTTGTCCATGACAAACAACAACTATTCTCTTCTCATCAATCAACGTTAACTGATCAATCCGTTTGCGAACCCATTCGGCGTCGTTCAATTCAGCTTCTTGAATGATTCTCAACGAAGGTATTTAAACTTCTGCAGGAATAACTGCTTCTGTTCCATATACCAGCAGATACGGAGTAGCTTCAACTGATGTTCTGACAGTCGTTTGGTAACCCAACAAAGCATATGGCAACATCTCGTGCTAACCTCTGCGATGATCAATCATTTTCCTCAAAATCTTCTTTATGTTCTTGTTGACAGCTTCTATGGCTCCATTCAGTTGGGGACGATAGGCGGTTAAGTTTCGGTGAGTAATCTTGAATTGTTCACTTATCTCTCTAATCAAGTGACTGTTGAGATTCGCTCAATTATCAGTAATGATTGATTCTGGCAGTCCAAACCTACATATCAAATAGTTGCGAACAAAATCAGCTACAACCTTCTTGGTCACCGACTTATACGAAGCTGCTTCCTCCTACTTGGTGAAGTAGTCAATGGCAACCAAAATGAATCTGTGTCCGTTAGAGGCGGCTAGCTCTATCGGACCAATGACATCCATGCCCCAAGCTACAAATGGCCAAGGGGAACTCATATCATTGAGCTCATGGGGCGGGACACGAATCAAATCTCCATGCACTTGACATTTATGACACTTCTGCACAAACTTACAACAGTCAGGCTCCATAGTCATCCGGATCTTCCTCGCCAAAGTGATCCCATTCATGTGAGTATCACAAACTCCGGCATGTATCTGGTCCAGAAGCTTTGGAGCTTCATTAGCATCAACGCATCTGAGAAGACCTAAATCTGGAGTCCTCTTGTAAAGGATTTCCCACTTGCAAAGAAATTGAGGGTCATGCGGCGTATCGACTTCTTTTGGTTGAACGTTGCATTCTTAGGATAAAGGCAGAATACCAAGGCAGACCATCTGGTTCCGCTTCAACATGCGAACAATGGACAAGTTGCTCTTTTACCTCTATATCTGTTGGATCAATATAACTTGTATCTGGATATTTAATCATTGAGGTGATGGTGGCAAGATTATCAGCCAACTCATTCTGTGTCCTGGAGTGTGTCTGAACTCAATCTTGCGAAATCTTTTGCACAACTTATGTATATACTGTACGGTGTGATCTTTGGGTTCTTTACGACATATTCTCCTTGAACCTGATGAATCAACAAATCTGAATCTCCAATAACCAGCAACTCATGAACATTCATATCAATTGCCATCTTCAGACCGAGGATGCAAGCTTCATACTCAGCCATGTTGTTCGTGCATTCAAATCGGAGTTTAGCCGCCATAGGATAGTGCTGACCGATTTCTGACACTAAGACCGCTTCGATTCTTTTCCCTTGATGATTTGCCGCTCCATCATAGAATACTCTCCAACCAGGGTAGGCTTCAGAAATATCTTCACCCACAAATGAAACTTCTTCGTCGGGAAAATAAGTCTTGAGCGGTTCATACTCCTCATCAACTGGATTATCCGCAAGATGATCAGCTAGGGTTTGTGCTTTTATCGCCTTTTGAGTCACATACACAATGTTAAACTCACTAAAAAACATTTGCCATTTAGCCAACTTCCCGGTCGACATTGCTTTCTGGAAAATATACTTCAACGGGTCCATTGTGGAAATAAGGTATGTGGTATAAGAAGACAAATAATGTCTCAGATTTTGAACGATCCAAGTCAAAGCACAACATGCTCTCTTCAAAAGAGTGTAACGAGCCTCATATGGAGTGACCTTTTTGCTCAAGTAATAAATGGCTCGCTCTTTCTTCCCAGTTTCATCACGTTGACCAAGCACACATCCCAATGCATTATCTGAGACAGACAAATATAGCAATAACGAACTCCCTTCTCGCGGAGGGACCAACACTGGTGGATTTGATAAAAAGTTCTTAATGACATCAAAAGCAGTTTGACATTCTCCGGTCCACTAGGTCGAGGCATCTTTTTTCAATAACTTAAAGATGGGCTCACACACTACGGTGGATTGAGCCATGAACCGGCTGATGTAGTTCAACCTTCCTAAAAAACTCATCACCTCTTTTTTGGTCTTCGGAGGAGGTAATTCCTGGATCGCCTTGATCTAGGAAGGGTCAAGCTCAATGCCCCTCATGCTGACTATAAATTCCAACAACTTGCCAGCTGTCACTCCAAAAGCACACTTGGCAGGATTTAGCTTCAAATTGTATCGGCGCAAGCGATCAAAGAACTTTCTCAACTGAGTCAAGTGATCCGAACTCTCGCGGGACTTGATTATGACATCATCTACATACACCTCGATCTCCTTGTGAATCATATCGTGAAAGATGGTCGTCATGGCTCTCATATAAGTAGCACCGGCATTCTTGAGACCAAAAGGCATCACCCGATGATGAAAGCAGTCTTTTATGCATCTTCTTCGTCCATCAGGATCTGGTGGTAACCCGCATAGCAATCCACAAATGACTGCATCTCATGCTTAGCGCAGTTATCAATGAGGATGTGAATGTTTGGCAATTGGAACAACATTACCAAGTCGGATATTGCATCACTTCCACTATTTGGGACTCGATTTGCTTTGTAATCTCCTCTTTGATCTTCAAACTCAACTCAGGCTTGAACTTCCGAGTCTTTAGTTTTACTGGATTGATCGGCAACTTGTGGGACAACATATTCGTGCTCAGCCCTGGCATGTCTCCATAAGACCAAGCAAATACATCAATGTACTCCCTGAGCAAACGAACTAGGTCACTTTTTTGGGCTTCAGTCAGATGGACACTGATTCTGACTTTTTTGACACATTCCCCTCATCTCCGAGATTCACAGTTTCGGTTTCTTCAAGATTTGACTTGTGTTGATTCTCGAATTGTCGAAACTACTCAGCAACATGTTCAGGTACCTCACTTTCTTCTTCATATTCCTCACACTAATCATCACCTGCCTCATTTCGTTCACTCGGTTCATGACATGACATGACATTGGCAGGTTTTAAATTATTATTACTGAAATCACAAACAAACAAAGTTAGGAAAGTAAAATATAAACAGATAAATAAACAAACAAATTTCGATAAAAGAGGCTTTTTATTTATATTGAAAGACAAGCACAAACTTTGGCCTTGGCCGAGGGCCATTTTGCCTTTTTAAACATCACAAGGGAATTTAAAAGCTTCAAACAAATAATAGTTGCATAAATGGTGGGTCTCGGGCCTCTTCCGGACCCGAGATGAGCGGGAAATCATGAGTGATGTGGAGGTCCAGTTCTGCAATCGCTTCTCAGGTTATGCATTACGGATGACTAATGTCCTAACCTCTTCCTCGATGACCGCATCAATCTCCTCAAAAAAGCCCAAGATTCCTTCCCCGAGACCACCATCGTTGAGATTTTCTCGTATCGGAAATGACTGATACAGATGAGGAATTGGCCTGGACAATGCTTGATCAACACTCTTGTTCTTCATCTCTACTTCATTAGCCTCTGTGGGGACATACCCCAAACCAAATTTTGCTCATTTGGATAGGCTCGACGATTCCTTGAAAGTGCTTCCCCAATCCAAAACCTGGTTCGAAACTATTCTGGAGCATGACGGTAGCAATCATCTTATACACAGTAGGCATAAGAGGCTGTGGAGCCAAGTCATCACCGGTGGCATTTACCAACTCCACCGTGTAGAAATGAAACCTCGAGAGATATCATCATCGATCGATGCATACCCATTGGAATGACTCCCTTCACCATAAATGACCAATTCCTGGTCCTTCCAAACAAACTTCATTAGCTGGTGAAGGGTAGATGGCACAGCCCCAACCATATGAATGAACGGTCTTCCCATAAGCAGGTTGTAACTGGTGTTGATATACAACTGTAATTACCCTCTTGGTTATTTCTTTGTCTTGCCTTCTGTGTGTCGTTTAGAGCATTCCTGTAGCGACCGCAAGTCATTTATGACTTGCTGGGACTGACAGTTTGGTCACCTGGTCGTTCGTTTGGTCTTGGTGTGAGTTTTTGTATTTTGGAGCTTATGAACCTTGAACGATCATTTTCGATCAAAAGTTCAAGAAGATGACATCAGAATCCAATTCTGACGATTCCATCAGCTCCGGAAGGGTCATTTTAAGCTAGTAGCTCGGTCGACATGACTCCCGAGATTTTCAGTATGAGTCGGTGTGATTAGGCGTTTTAGCCTTTGAATTTTGGCTTAAGTTTGACTTTGGTCAACATTCTGAGTAAACGCGCTCGGATGAGAATTCCGTCAGTGCAGTTAGCTCCGGAATGTCGAGTTTGGTCTAGATTGACCCTTCTTTTGTGTCCTGAGGTTTTCGATATCTTTTCGAGCCCTTTTGTGGGTTTTGACCTAAAATGACTTTTGGAAGTGGGACCCACTTTTTATCGAAATGACCTCTGATGGAAATTTCGACTGCGCCGTTAGCATGATTGCATATCTCGTTTGCGTGCACGGGGTTCCGAACGAGATCGGAGTACCCCGTCAGGGTTTTTAGTTGTTGGAAAAATTGCAAAAAATCTATAATATAATGCAGATTTTCATCAACATTTCCAAAACTTCAAACTCTCTAATCTCTCAACCGATTTGGGCGATTCAAAAGGCAAAGTTGTGAGATTTTATTAAGGCAACGCGTTAGTGAGCTCGGATAGTGGTTTGGGGTTCCCGTTTGAGGTAATTTGGCTATAAAACCTGACTGCAGAGCCTTTTTCGAGCATTTGTTTTTGGTATTATTGTTTTGGTCATATCTCACTCATTTTAGCTCGATTTTGGGTGATTCGAAGTCCCACATATTGAGAATTGTCGTCACTTCGTTGTAGAGTGTTCAAGGAGTGCTGGGCACCTTTCAATTCTCGTTTATTCTGAGTTTTGACTGCTGTTGTAGGGTTTTTTTAGTTTATTTAAGTGTGGTTTCTTGCTTGTTGGTTTTTGCTGTGTTTTGAACCTCGGATTATGTTCCATTTTGGAACACAAGTTTGGAGTGTTGTTTAGGATCTCTTGATGGAGTCAAATTCGGACAGTTCGGTGCGGGTCACATGATTCCCATTTTGACTCCAAAATTGACCCGTCTCCGTTTGTTGTGATTTTGGTGTCTAAATGACCATAGTAACATTGTGACTCTATTTTTGATAGCGTGGTAGCGTTTCGAGACTGTTCGGAAAGGGAAAGCTCCAGTAAAGTGATTGGAGAGCGTACAGTTGGCCTTAAGGTAGGCTACGGCTTCCTTTCTTTTAGATTGAGCTTAATTGTGTAAAAACATGTCGATTGGAGTGAATTGAGAGTGGGTACCAGTTTACTACTTTAGTTTGATTAGATACCTTATGTTAGGATCGATTGGCCACATTTCAGGTATAGTATCATGTTAACCGGTTTAGTAGAGTTGCATACTTATGTGTTAAATGTTATTGTATGCTTGTATGCTATGTATTGAATTCCTTATTCATCCTTAACCGTAAGCATGATGTCCTTAGTCTAGGTTAAGCTAGCATTGACTTAGACTTATGACCCGTGTGGGTTGGATAGCCTTGACTTTCTGCCGACGTCGCTCGGATGACTTAGCTCCTTATAGACTGGAATAGCAGACTTGAGTCTGATAGTTTGAGCCTTAGATTAGGCGTTATCGCTACTTGCTGCATTTTTGTATCTTCTCCCTCTTATTCTGCGATTCCAACGCATTCTCGAAGGTTTAGTGCATTACTCGAGGCGTGGAATTGAGATAGTATAGGCTTGGAGCCTTTTATGTGATATCTTAGAGTGGACGGCGTTCCACGGTGGTTATTGTTGGATTGAATCCTATTGGAGATACCATCACCCCCGGGGTCGTTCTTTCTAGCTAGGCTGGGAACGTATCGCTGGCTGGGTAGACTCGGTGATATCGGCGATCGCCCCCGGGCTTCTCTCTCTAGCTGGGCTGGGAGTGTGCTGCTGGCTGGGTGTTCCCGGGTCGCTCTTTCTAGCTGGGCTGGGAGCATGACTGCATGGTAAGACGACTCGCGATATTTACCTCACTCACGGGTCCCTCTTTCTAGCTGGACTGGGAGTGGATTGTTTGGTTGGGTGCCCCCTAGGGTCACTCTTTCTAGCTGGGTTGGGAGTGTACTGCTGGCTGGGTGGAGTCTGATGGATTATCTTAGTTACTTTGGGTTGGGAGCCCGGCTTTCTTCGTTCTCAGTAGACTTAGCCTTGCTATGTACCTGTCGGACTTATGGGGGTCCGTTCAGATTTTATTTAAACTTGTGCCCGAGTGTACCTTCTTGGCTTATGGGGGTCCAGTTAGGTTTAGTTTAGTTGTACTTAGTTTGTTTCTGGCATGCTCGTGTGCTTTCTTTTATTATCCGCTTTGACCTCTCTGTGTCTAGATTCTATCCTTTCTTATTGTTCTTACCCTTTTTGCTCAGTCGGCCTATGATGCCTACTGAGTACCTGTTGTGTTGGTACTCATGCTACGCTCTGCATCTATTTCGTGATGCAGGTCCCAGTACCAGTTACCAGCGGTGATTAGTTCCAACCTTCTTTTGCAGCTGTGATTCAGAGACGAAGGCGAGCACTTGGCGTTTTGGGATTTGTTCTGTCTCCTTCTTTTGTTTTAGCTAGTCTTGTTGCCTTTGAGACACGCTCTGTTGTGGTCCACTTTTGGGACTTGTACTCTTTATTAGATAACTCTGTACTAGTGACTTCCAGGTTCTGGGAGGGATTTCTGTATATATTTATTTTGGGTTGCTTCCGCCTTGTTATCCTTGTTTAGATTATTGTTTTCGCTAGTTTCTGCCCTTTTGCTCATTGCTTGATGTTCTGGGTTACAGGTTGGCTTACCTACTGGTAGGGTATAGTAGGTGCCATCATGACTCGAGAAATCGGGTCGTGACACCAACAGCTGGAACTCGACGTTGAATTCTGCAAGACCCACCTGAATATCCAAGTTCACCGCACCCAATGTGTCTCTTTGCACTCCATCAAAAGCTCTCACATTGACCTGGTTTTGTTGAACCTTTGCCAAGTCAAATTTTAGTTGCTTGAGAGTCTAACGTGGGCAGATGTTGAGACCGGACCCATCGTTGACCAAAACACGATTTATAACTTTGTCTCAGCATTTGATGGTGACGTGCAGGGCTTTGTTGTGCATCCTCCCTTCAAAGGGCAGTTCTTCGTCGCAAAAACTGATTCGGTGTCCTCGGATGACCTGGTTTATCATGGCTGCTAAATTGTCACTATTAGTACCCACAGGCACATAAGTATCATCCAAAGCCCTTATCAGAGCCTGCCTATGCAACTGCGAACTCATCAATAAGGCCCACACAGAGATTTGAGCCGGCGTCTTCTCCAAATGCTTTACAATTGAATAATCTTTCGACTGCATTTTTCTCCAGAACTCCTCGGCCTCGGCTTCACTAATCGGTCTTTTTGTTTGGTACTTCTTCTGTACACCCTAGATCAGCTCTTCTGGCATGTAACACCTGCCAGATCTAGTCATACCTTGGGTAATAGCCGTTTCAATCACAAATTTTGGTCAGGCAAGAGTTTCTCGTGGCACCAAGGCAACAGCCTTCTCGGGTGTCAGAATCACAGACTCTTTCTTCTCTCTAATGCTCAACGAAGCTACAGCCCTTTCCAGTTCGTCAGGAGCAATCAGAACTATTGCCTTCGTCATGCACCAGTCATCATCTGTCTCTATCATATTGATAGTGACACCTCCATTATTTGGCAAAGGATTACTATTAACATTGGGCGCAACCGTCTGAAGAGAGACCACATTCTTGTCAATTAGGTCTTAGATCTTATGCTTCAGGTTGATACAGTCTTCAGTATCATGTCTAACATTGTTGGAATGATACACGCACCTCTGATCAGGTTTGTAAAACTTTGAGCTAGTGTCAACCGGTTTGGGCCCCACTGGATGAATATATCCTCCCGCAGTTAATCGTTCAAACAACTTTGTTCAGCTTTCAATAAGCGGAGTGAAAATTCTAGCAGGGTTCTTCTCAAATCTGGGACGGGAGGGATCGTAATTGCCTTGTTGAGGGGGAGGCATTTGGCGATAATTTGGAGCATTTGGGCGGGGGACTTGATATCTGGGATATAAGTTGGTTTGATAATTTGGTTGTGGAGCTTGGTAGTTCGAGGAGGTATTTTAGTAATTTGTCTAAATGTTGTCACAGTTGGGGCGGCATTTCGGTAGTGATAAGATAGGGTTTGGTAAACTGGATGGGGAGTTTGGTAAGTAGTAGGGGAAGTTTGGTAGCTAGGAGGGGGTGTATTTTGATAGCTGGGAAGATGGGTATTTTGGTAACTGGTGGGAGAGGTATTTTGGTAATCAGCCTGTGCATAACAAGCCAGGTACGAACTATGTGAAGGTCGAGAACGACCTTGGTATGATGATGATTTCCTTAGGGTCTTCTTCCCCTTATAAGATATAGAGGACACATCCTCTCTTTTCTTCTACAACAAACCCGAGAATACGGGCGAGGCAGCAACACGGACAATCTTCCATGTTCTCAATCCATCTTCGATAGTCTCACCTACCTTGATTATCTCAGCAAATTTTGCTCCAACGAGCAACATGATTTTGTCATAGTATTCGGGATCTTGCACCCGCACAAACACTTCGACAACTTCCTTTTCTGACATAGGAGGTCTAACTCTAGCTGCCTCCTTTTGCCATCTATATGTGAATTCTCTGTAACTTTCGTTCGGCTTCTGCTTCATCTTTTCCAAGGAGTAACGATCAGGAACGATCTCCACATTGTAGGCGAATCGTTCGATGAAGTCTTTAGCTAGAGCGTTCCAGCTAGACCACTGTCTCGTTTCATGAGACGTAAACCATTCTAGAGCCTTTCCACTCAGACTTCGGCTAAAAAGTCGCATTAACAAAACTTCGTCTCTCCCAACTCCCACGTGTTGGTCACAGTAGGCCCTCAAGTGTGCTAAGGGGTTCCCCGTTCCTTCGAAGATGTCAAATTTTGGCACCTTGAACCCTTTCGGGAGGTCCAAATTCGAATGAATGCACAGGTCTTCGTAACTCAACCCGGCTACCTCGGGAATGCAGTTCAACTCTTTCATGGTTTTTCTAATTTCCTCCTTCATATTTATCTTAGCGGTCTCTTCCTTTTACCTTCACTCTCTCTCCCTCTCCTCATAGTGGTCGAGCTCTGAACCATGGGCGTCATGTTCGTTGGGGACCGGTATTTGGAAGGTGGCTTTTTGCGGTAGTGGTGGAGCAATAGAGGGACTCTGGCCATTTAAAGTGACTTGGTAATTTTGAGGGAAAGTCTGGGGGTTGGTATGTTGATTTTGGTGATGGAGGGAAATGTGCGGGCGGTTAACATTTTGGCTTTGAGGGGTAGGACAATTTGCTGGTTTGCATTGGGGGAAGGGAGTGGTGCTTGAAGGTTGGTATTTTGAGGAGGGGGTGGTGTTTGATAAGAGGCTGAGGCGTAGTAGGGGTTTTGGGTGGTAACGTCAATGATGGAGGGATTACGAGCAGGACTTGAAGGCGGGTTCTGAGCTTGTTCCACATTAGGAGGGGGAATTTGAGCTGGAGGTCTTCCGTCTGGTTGAGTGTTGACAGAAAAAATTGGAAGAGGCAAATATTATTTTTTCTGCATCTCGACCCTCATCTCATCAATTTGTTGCATCAACTGCAGGATCAGTTCATTCTGATCGGCAAGGACGGGCTGAGCCACCACGACATCAGTAAGGCCGGTTTCTTCGTTGTTATCACCCATTGCTGCTTTTCCTTTTTGTGAACTTTGACTAGGGAATGAATCTGTAAGACCTTTATATCTAGTGAAATAAGGATGATCGGCTAGTGTATCAACACAGATCTGTTCTAACTATCTGTAGAGAAAAACAACTCAAAGGCAAATATGCCAGTATTAGTTCTGGATGAATAATGCAAGATATCACATAGAAAGCAGTTAAACACATAAAAGTTGCTTTGTCTGAGAACATGTTAACCCACGAATAATGGGGATTGACTTTTGAACGACTAGGAATTTGCTCATTTTTATGTTGAGGTTGGTGACTCAGAAATGTTAAATTGCGTTGAGCTAAGTTCTTCTTGCTGCATCTCTCGGCATCTGTTGATGTGAATTCAATGTTCCTTGTAGAATGAAAGGGGGAAAAGAAAATTTGAAAAAGATAAGGGTCGGGCCTTGAAAGGCTGCCTACGTATCTCCGAAGAAAAATCCAGGCCCTACGTAGTTCGAATACAAAGGAAAAAATTCATTTCCATTCATTCATTTCTGGTGATTACAAGGAAACTGAAAAACAAATAGTAAAGCTCCTAAAGATAGATGGTGTCTTCACCGAAGCTTCTTCCTCTGACTGTCGTATTATCCACGGGGGACAAACTCAACTTGAATCTTTCCTATGTTGACTAGGGTTTCCACGTCATAGCGAAACCTGAGGCACCTTCCAATGTTGTGATCTATGGCATCATGATAAGGGCAGGGTTTCCAGATCTTAATTCCAACGGGATCGATTGCTTTGTCATCCTTTATGATAGAGGCCAAGACTCATTTTTGAACTAACAGACTGTAGATATTCAACAATGTTTTCTTGAAAGGCATAAAGTAGTGACAATAAAACAAAGTGTGCTTAGTGATCGACATACTGGGCTCCGGTTGGTCACAGGTAAGGACGGTGTTCTCACCCCTCATATACGGGATCTCCCCAATGTTGATCAAGTTGCGGATTGCTGCCTTAAGCTCCACACATTCCTCTATAGTGTGTCCTATTTGGTTCGGGTGGTAGGCACATGTCTTTTAAGAGCTTTCATGCCCAAACCTAAAAGTGGTTCCTTCGAGAGGCTTCAGCATACCTGACGCCTTAAGGTGCTCGTAAATGAGAGCACACGACACGACTCTTGCCCCCACGCTACCTGTCCGCTCATAAGCCGGGAGAGTGATCTTTTTGTCTCCTCCTTTCAGACGTCCCAGGAAGGGAGGCATATAGATGATTTCCTCATCGGTATCTTCTTCAGTAGCTCCAAGGTGAGTGTCTTCGGGACCACTATTTGCTTCTTGATTGAAGAAAGAGCGTTTCTCGCGTATCTTCTGAAGTCTCATAGTTATATCATTCTTGAAGACGTCATGTTCCTTCCGCACATCAACTGTCTTTTTACTTATAACATCACATTTTGTCATCTTTGTTGCCAATTCTGCGTCTAGTGCTGCATTTGCTGCTCGTGCGACCGCGCTGACAAACTCCACTTCTATTCTCCTTTCTCTGGTTTCTTGGATCTCTTGCCTGAGCCGCTGCAATTCCATCCTCAATCCTCCTCGGTTAGCTCTATGTCGATACCCTTGCCTTTTTCCATCTTAGCAGCAATTTCACCTTTCCTGAGATAATAGGGTAATATTTTAGGATTTGGTATTAAGATTTTATTTCTGGCTAAAAAACTCAAGACTCGTGGAATTTTGGTCGGACATCTTGGTAGTGACTTGTGTTTGATATTGTAGGAATTTTTTGAAAAGAAGTGGGCTAAGGATGTCCTCATTCAAAGCAACGTACCCCATAAACAATTAAAGAACACAAGTAAACAGACAAATATCGCGTCCTAAACATGCATGTGACCCTTTTGTGTCAAGGGTAAGCCTAGCGAATTGAAGGATGTATATGTCTTTTTAAGCAAATTCATTATCTACAAAATATTTCATTAATAGCATTCAAAAATGTTTGACAAACATAAAATTGGGGAAAAGAGTTCGAAAAATAAATTACAAGACAAAGTACAAATAAAGCAATCCCACGCAGAGGATGATAACAAACTTCAAGCTCATCCTGATCTTTCACTAAGTCTGCTCCTCTTGGCTATACTGACCTCTTCCCACATAGCATATTTGTTTGCCCATAGGTGATCTCTAGCCAACCGAGCCCCTTCTTTATGTCTAAACCTCTCGACCGACTGAATCTGCTGCTCCATGCTATCATCTAATTCTGACATACATTGCCTGGATTTTTGTAGCTCTTGCTTCAACTGAGCTATGACATTAACGTCTTCTGAGTATCGACGTTGATGCTCTAACTCATTCCTATCAAACTTCTGTTGGAGTTGATGAAGTCGGATTTGATGCTTGGCTCCAACATCTGCAATAATATGGGGAATGTTTGGACCGGGTTCAATAGTTCCGGCGAGACTCTTCTTTAACCATTCTTTGTAATCCTTAGAACATTTCGGACGAAACCTATTTGGCACCGGCTCACCCAATACCCTTCGAGTCTTCCATAATTGAAGCATCTTTTTAGTAAAAGTGACTTCGCCATTTTCATGATCCGTCACAAATCTTGTCATGTCTTCGATATAAGAAAGCTCTTGTTTCCCTCCTAGCTGTCTAAGTACTCGAGAAGGAGCATATGGCCGAGTTCCTCTCAACCCAGCAAATATCAAGTAGGGGACCTTTCCACTTAGGATCACAATTTGTTTTGTTACAACCAAGCATTGAATCGACCACTGCACATTTTCCTCTCTCAAACCCTAAAGTCTCGAGTACCAAAACTCTTGGCCTCCAGTCCTGTTGAAATGATTACGTTGCACCCACTAATCGTGACTTTCGAGTCTATTTGGTCTTTCTAAGGGATCTGGTTCTGTTGGATCATGAGCTTTGATCAAGTGTCTCATCATCCACCATTGAAGTATCAGGTTGCACCCTTGAAAGAAACATGCGACACTTTTACATCTATCCAATGCCCTGTAAATGTTGGCAAGGATCATAGGGCCAAATTATAGTACTTTCTTGCAGACCCGTAGCCTACTTCATAAAAAATAGCATGAGTGACCATTACTATGCTTGGATGACTGGTGTAGTTTGGTCCTTGGGGAAACACCATTGTCCTAAATAGGCATATCGCAAAAGCAAATGGGCGTGTTTTTTTCCACTTTTCTTCTGAAACAAACTCTTCTTTGAACTTCTCGTAAGCTCTTGTGCGTCCAAATCAATAATACAACTTTCAAAGTGGAATATGTTATCCGGGAAGCCTATCCATCCATTCAGCTTTGACGAGTGACAATTTTTCTTTGATTTCGGCAAAATCCCATACTTTTGGAAAGAGAAGATTAGTATCAGGTTGGTGTTTCCTCTTGTTGCACATGTCGACACTCTCGTAACTTGCAAGAATTTCATCTATAGTCGGGGTCAACTCTACTTCCCCAAGTTGAAATACCATGTTGTCGCTGTCCCAAAATTTCACCATCATTCCAATCAAGTCGGGGTAAGCCACCATTTCCATTAATGACAGGAGATGCCTTATGTATCTTTGAATTTTCTTCTTATCTTCCTTATTCATGATTTTTCACCAAACATGGAGGTAAGGATCAGGTATAGTCACCATTCGGGTTCTCAACGGCTCATATGTCGGATTCATCCTACAAGAAAACAAACAAAGGTAAGTTAACCCCCACCCCCACTTGATAATTGATTTGTTTAAAAATGACATATGCATCATTCAATTAAAACACATAAGTATGATTGTATTTTATTGACCAAAATGGGTCAAAGAGACACAAGATGGGCTTCTAATGGGCCCAACACGCCTTGGGTGTTGGGTCGACCTAGTTCAAAATGCGCTAAAAATTGGGAGTTGGTTTCGCTCTATGCTAATTGACTAAGAGTGGCTTTGAAAGACCGGGAACCCAAGTGGATAACTTAGGCTGGAATTCACGACAATCATTGGACGCATGACGTACCAATAAATTGCCGATCCTTCTGAAAAAGGGTTGAGTATAAAAAGTTCGATTGCGATTATGCAGAAACCGTCCTTAATATATTATACATATAATAGGAAGATGTCATGAATGCAATGACAGTTATAACAAATTAAACACGTTGAGAGCAGATAAACAATTTAGCAATAAATACAATTAGTCAAATAAGTCAAATCTTATGGTTAGAACTTAATTAGATCCCCAGCAGAGTCGTCATTTCTGTTTTACTCGAAAATAGATGTAAAAGGAAAATGACTGAGTTTTCAGAAAAATCGATTAAATTTATGATTTAAGAAAAATTGAATTTCCAAAAGAACAGAATCACCACTTAATTTCCTGAGATTTCCGCCCTATTTCGAAAGAGGAAAGGGCGAGATGGAGGGCTATGCTCCATTCATCGTCCTTGAGAAGCTACGTGGTTTGATCTCACGCTATGAGGGTAAATTTACGTGTTCTTGCTGCTCTGCTGCGACATATGCTTTTGCCGAAAATCCCAGTTGGACAGTATTGTGGAGAGAGGGATGTGAGGAAGAAGATGGGGCGCGTGAGTTGATTTCCTTGGCTGTTCGCAATTCTGCTCGCTGAGGAAGAGGAAAGCGCGTATGGAAGTGGGTCGAGTATTGTTGTCGTATGATGTATGTAATGTTATGTGTTTGGACTGCTGGGAACGTTTGAGAGGGTTCTGGGTTTCTTTTGAGCAAGATTGGGCCGGGTCGGGAGGAGGAATGGGTTGGGATGGCGAGCTACTGAATTGGGAAGGGGTTGGGTTGATTGCTAGGAATTGGAGAGGAATTTGGGCCGGTTGGGATTGAAGAAATAGGCCCAGAGCTTGGTCTCAATGGGATTAAAACAATTGGTGGGGAATGAATTGGATTTGTAACTTAAGATTTGGCTTAATGAGTTGCAAAATTAATCAACTAAAGTCAAAAAACTTAAACAAATTGAGCTTAACTAATGAATTTGGCAAAAATTTAAATAATACGAATTAGTATAATTAACTAACAAGTTTCTTGATTTCAACAAAATAAAATAATAAACTCAATTAAACTTAAATGACTCAAAATAAAAATCATAATTTAAACTAAACTAATTTAATAAGATACTTACTGAAATTAAAATCTTTTTGAGATGATTCTCGAAATATTTATAAAATATATACTAATTATATACAAAGTTATATAAAACATATATATTTCTAAAAAATTATAAAAAGCGACTAAAATTACTTTAAAATAAGTTGAAAAATGTTTTGAATGTTATAAAAGTAATTATCTCAAATCGTTCAAAATTAAGAGGCTCGAAAGTTAATTTTTATCGGGGAAGGTCAAAATTGGGTGTCAACAGTGACTATAAATTATTTCATTATGAAGAAAATGGGCATTTTAAAATTAAATTATTACCAAATATAGAAATATAACAATCTTATGAAGACCGACTAAAAAGAAAAGTGAGTAGTATAAATTGAAACAGTTAAGCTAACGATCCTAACATTGTTAAGTATAATATTTTTTTCAGTTGGAAATGGTTAGAATATGGGCTTTAAGTAAAGCCAGCCCAATATAGCTTATATCAGTTTCACGTACCCAGAGAAAGTCGACGGCGATTCCCTTTACCGACTCCGGCGACGGCGGAAAACCATCTCTGACGGCAATAATGGGTAAGAAATCATCGAGGAAGAAGGAGTTGGTAAAGCACCTGGTTCAATTACATTAAGAGAAGAAACAGGTGTGAAGAAGAAACAAACTCATGTTAATGCGAAATCGATGCTGAAATTGGAGCATATAAAGGATATTTTTCATATTTTTTATTAATCAATTACTCATTTTTGGGATTTATCATAAAAAATAAAAATTTAAAAAAATTATTGAAATTGTTGAATTTAAGGTTACTATATTTATCTGTGAATTTTTGGCGTTAATTTTCTATTTTTTCATACTTTTCCTATTTTTTATTAATCAATTACTTATTTTCGAAATTTACCAAAAAAAAAAATTAAAACAAAATTGTTGAAAATGGGTCAGGTAGTTTATTTAAAGGGGGGTTGATTTATGGGTCGTATTAGGTGTTTATGAGTTCGAATTTTTAGGGTCATAATTGATCCCTTTCCATTTTCATGTAAATGTCATGTGGTAAGGTCAAAATGACATGGCAATTCCATGTGACATTTAAAGAAATGGAAAATGAGGTGGATATGTCCAGCATACCAACTAACGTCCATAAGGGCATATCTATGCCAAAAGTTGGACGGCGAGGGCCGAGGGCATGAGTGAGCCAAATTTTAAACGGGGGTGTATCTAGACCTTTTCGAATAGTTTAGGGGCATATTTGACCCTTTTCCCATATTTTTTGGAATGCTGGAGAAGAATACAGATGATTCTAGAAATTAGATGCGTCAGTGTAAAATTACTAAAATAGCCTTGGTCGTCCTCATTCTTCATGCTTCTATAGAGTAGAAATAGAAATGTATTAATATATTGATGAATGTATCAATATATATTTCTGATATCAGTGTATCCTAAATACATAAATTATGTTTGAATTTGATATTGGGCATAAAGTACACCTAATTTGACTTGAATGGTATTTGTGATACTTGTATCGTTGTTCAATCAGATATATATATCTTAAATAATATTTTTCAATTTGATATTGGGGATAATATACACCTAGTTTTACTCAAATGGTATCTGTGATACTTATCTTTGTTCACTCAGATATATGTATCTTAAATAATATTTTCTTATCGAAAATGTAACTAGAGAAATAATTATTTTGACATGTAATTAGCATCAATGATATTGTGATTTGTGTTGTTTCTTCTAATTATTATCATAGACTGCTATAAATATTGATAATTATAACTATTACTTCCTCTGTTTTAATTAGTCTATTCTATTTTGACTTGACATAGAGTTTAAGAAAATAAAGAATTTGTTTTGAATATTATGATCTTAAATTAAATATATTCAAATATATCAAAAAATTCTTTAATTTTGTAATCTCAAACACGTTATGTGAAAAGTTGAGATTAAAAAATTGATTTAAAAAAAAAACATTATTTTCAAATGAATTAAAGAGAAAAGCAGGACAAACAAATTGAAACAGATAAGATATTATTATCATCTACTTTTTGTAGAAGAAAAAAGCAGTACAAAAATTGTTACAAAATTTAAAGGACGGGTAAGGTATAATTATAGGGATGGCAATGGGATAGGGCTGGACAATTGCGAAGCAAACCCACATAAACCTAATAAAATTTCAATCCGCCCCGCCCCGCCCTATTCCACATATCACTATTTGCTGTTTTCAACCCTCCCCACTCTAAAGATGGATATAAATTAGGGATCCCTACAAATTATTAGTGTTCCATAAACAATCTAATAACGATGAATATCTCGCTTTGTTTATGTTTTTGAATGATCACTTCATTATATAAGTTTCTTTTATATTAAATGAAATTATGAAATATAAATATGAAAATTATAAAAATAATGGATCAAGTTAGATTATGAACATTGTTTAATTACCAATCGTAACTTAACCCATCTTATATCATCTCAACTTTCAATAGAATATAATAACTCATTTACTTTAACATATTTTGATTCGTTCAAGTTAATTTAAATAATTCATTTGCCACTCTCCTACTCACTTGTTTTGTGATGGATCTTCATTATTATTTTTTGTAGTTATGAAATACTAAATATTTAGAAGTTTTGTAACAGTTTTTTTTTAATTTTATTTTTTTATTTTAAGTTATTCGTCATATTTTGTTTTTAATCTGTTTCAATAAAAGAATGTTTTAAAAAAAAAATTAATTTCAATTTTTTTACTTGATAGTTGAGCATCACCATACCGAAGATAATTTAAGATCATTAATTTTTTTTAAAAAAATATTTTCTTAAATTTTATATCACATGATAGAACAAACAAATTAAAATAAAGCGAATGGTAATTAATAAATATAAAACATATTTTAAATTAAATAATTTTTATGTTAAAATAAGTCAAAATCTATAATCTAAATGGTCCAAGTTCCAACCGTAGGTTAAAATATAGTGTTTTGATAATAATTAAAACATGAAAACGTGAAGGGGTGTGGGGAACACGTGCTAGTTAGCACTTCATTCCTTGTCATGCCCATACTTGCCCTCATGGCTTCACGTGCTCGTTACAGAGACTCGACTAATTCATATTCATTTCAAAAAATTAATTTTAAACGTAAAATATTCTTTAAAATAAAATCAATTTCGTATTCGTTAAAGTTCGTACGAGCTTCAAAATCTTTGATACGTACCATTTGGTCGTAATGTTTACGGAAACACATGCAATTGTTTCTAGTTCAAAGACGAAGTTAGAAACTTAATTACGCGAAATCCTTATTTTCCCACCTTTCTAAAATACCCTAATAGGTCGTAAATTACCCTAGAAACCTGAGAAAGTTATTCCAAGTTGGGAAAAGGAGAAGGGGCTTTCTAACATGGAGATGGTGGAATCTTGCAAGTTCTTGGCCAATTTCACCGTAGCGAATCCGGAAAAGCTGGAAATGGAATCAAAACCTTTTGAAATTGTTTGGCACCCAGGTAGGTTAGGTTTATGCATTGAGTAGTCATAAATCTGTGCTCGCCATGTAATATATGAATGAAATAATAGGAGATATATATAGACCCCTCGTGCACCGAGTAAATTTGGAGAGGAGTTGCTATAAAATCTATATATGTGGGTTAGTGTTAAATTGAGACTTAGTAATTGGTCGAGGCTTTCGTGGCGAGGTTCTTGAATAGATATTCTTTGTTAACCAAGGCATCCGGTAGAAGGGAATAGATGTCAGTATGTGTTATTTTGACCCGTTGTTGTAGTAAATTGATGAATGTTGGTGATTAGTTTAAGGATCCTAGTAACGAACATTAATTAATGAAGAGCTAGGGCTGAATGTGTCTATTTTTGTGATAAGTACGGAGGGAAATTCGTAGGTGATTATGTATTGTGTGATATATGTTGTTCTTGTTTCTTTGTGATACTTGTTTATGCATGGACAATACAATATTCCTAGGGATTTTCCTAGAGATTAATATGAAAATCTGCAGAAAACTTATTTTCCTGCAAATTTTCATACTAATCCCCAGGAAATTTCCCATGTGATTCACCCTTTTCTTATAGTGGAAATTGAAGATATACGATTGTCAATACCATGAAATCATAATTTAAAGGTGCGATCTTGATGTGTTCTTGTGATTGTGATTGGGGATCGGATTGCCACGTTCTGGCAAGCTAACTATTGGATCGGGTTGCCACGTTTCGGCACAACTTTGGGATCGGATTGCCACGTTCCGGCAAGCTAACAGTGTGACTTTGGATTTCATGAGAGAACCATTGATTTGGGTCCCTTGAGAGGACTGGTGATGTGTTAATTCATATGGAAGGTATGGTTGATTGTTTATATTGATAACATTGTGTATGTGATGATTCGCTTGTGAGAATAGGGTGTTTGACTTGTATGTTGTACCAAATGGGAGTGCTATGTGACGATCTAGAATTGGGGTCTTTGAGTATTGTAAGGGCGAGAGTAGAGATAGGGAATGCGGTGAGAATTGCTTAGGTGGATTGTACCTTGGGGAAAAGAGATTAAGTTTAGTGTTATGAAGGCTTGAATTAAAGTGTGACAGACTGTGGTTGGTAGAGGAACGAGGGAGTAAGGTAGGCGTGTGGGGTTAGTTGAGTGCTAATAATTGTGCTTGGGATTTGACTACGGGGTTAGAATGGTTAAGCTATGATCGAACAAAAAAGGGGTAAATGGGTTGACCGAATTAGAGGGAAGGTGGAGAAGCGAGTGGTCCATGCATGACTCTATTATTCTTTTTTATATTATGAGGTGGGCATCGGGTTGACCGCTACCAGTACGTGTGGTTGTACTGATACTACTCTTGCTATGTCATTTTTTACATAGTCTGGATGCAGGATTGGTGATGTTTCATTAGGCAAAGACGAAGAATTCTCTAGCAGCTCCGACTTTTCTTTCCGAATGGTGGAACCTGTCTCTTGGTTATTTAGTTCCGTTGTTACTCTTAGTAGCTCTTGTATTTGTTAGACTAGGTCCTTGGGGGTTGTTAAGTTATTTTAGAAATTTCACAAAGTATGTATGTATTCCGGATGGATTAATCATTAAGTTCGTTAACTTGCCTTTCGTTTTCTTTAATTTTTCCGCATGTTTCCTAGTTATTGGGATATGAAGGTTCTCCTACTTAGGTGTTAGAGTGGATGCCCGCACGACCTGGTGGATTGGGTCGTGACAAAAACTATCTTAGTAGACATATATCATAAGATCATACTATATATTAATTCTATACTTTCAAATAATTATGCATATTACCATCAAATAATAATTTTCTATTATATATTGAGGAAAATATGCTTAGATATATGTATTTTTGCTATCAGATATACTAAAATAGAATGGAGAGAGTGATAGTCGTGTATCCCGTATACATTAGGAGAGTGACGAATGAGATTTGTCTATGTATCCGATACATATAAATCCACTTGAATACAGTGTATCTAGAAGAAGTTACATCTAAATACATATATTTTTGCTACAATGTATGTATCACAAACTAGTGTATATCTAAGTAATTAACTTCTAAATTAATGAAATTTCGGTAAATTTTTCTCCTATTAAATTGCTATGATGGGCGTCTTAAGTTTGAAAGAAGATATTGAGCCTAATGTCATCATTCAGATCCGTCAATATGTTTGAGCCCAATTTAAAACTTTAGTCACTTAGGATTCTTGTTTCAATTTCTTGTAGGAAAATATACTATTTAATTTTATATTTTATTATTATTATTATTATGTATTTATTAATAATGAATTACAGATAAAATTAGTTAGTTACAATAAATTCTTTTATTAGTTCAATATATATAAAAATAAAAAGAATTCACTCGTTCAATAACTAGTGGCAAGAACTCCGTGCTTTGTACGGGCCCAAATTATACATAATTTTGGGTAAATTACATAAATCCCATACTTTTAATATGAAATTACAATTTATCCCTAATAAGTTTCTAATACATTAATTCCTTAAAAATTAAAAAACTCAGATACAATAATTGAAGCTCGGATACATTAATATGTAGCTCGAATACATTAAAAATTAGCTTGAATACATAATATGTAGCTCGGATACATTAAATACTTACTCAAATACATTAATATGTAGCTCAGACACATAATATTTAGCTCAAATACATTAAATACTGGCTCAAATACATTAATATGCAGTTCGGATACATTAAAGAAATAAGAGATTTTGGAGATTTTTAAAAGTAATAGGGGATAATGGAAATAAGTGAAACAAAAGGTGTGTATTTCTGTAATTTCTCCCATAATTTTTAGTAGGACTTACAAAAATTTCATTAGTTTAGGAGCTAATTATTTAGATATACTCTCTCATTTGTAATATTACGAATCTTATTAGATTTTTGTGCGTCCAAATTGTTCAGATACATGTACCTGGAAAACATGAAGTCAAAATTAAGTGTAATTTGTTTTAGATACAATGTATCCAAATGAATTCACATGTATCTGGAATACATAACAAATCTCCCTCGCATCCCTCTCATGTTGCTCGTCACTCTCCCTATTTTAGTATATTTGGTAGTAAAAATAAATGTATCTAGATGTATCTTCATCAATATATGATGGAAAACTCTTAATTAGTGGTAAAATATGTAACTATTTAAAAATATAAGTAGAATTAGTATATATAATATGAATGTATATCTAATAATACACACACATATATATATAAAATCTCTTATTATATAAGAGCGAGTTACTGTTGAAGCAAGCACGTCTTCGTCGACGTGCCTAATTCAGCGTCTTTCTGAAGAAAAAATTTTTAAAATATTTCTTTTGTTCTACTTTAATTTAATTAAGATATTTTTTTGAAATTATGGAATCCTTTTAGTTATGATTTTTAGTTTTAAATTCAAGATTTCACGTTGAAACAGACACGTCTTCGTCGACGTACCTGCTTTAGCGTGTTTCAAAATTATTTTTTTTTAAAAATCACTTTTTTTGTTCTACTATAATTTAATTTGTGTATAATTTTTTCGAAATTATGGAATCCGTTTTAGCTATGACTTTTAGTTTTAAATTCATATTCTTTAGCTATTGCTTTATTATTTTGAATGTCGGTAATATTTGTTTATATCTTGTAACTACTTTGAGTAAAAAATTAAAGGTCGATGACGAAAAATATTTTAATTATAGACATCTTAATGGACCTCTTCACAATAAATTTGCGCAAACAAAAATTAATTAACCACTTATATATCTAAAAATCATATTAAATTTATTCAACCTTTTTAATTCTACATATATCACATAAATTAAAATAAAAAAATATTAAAATATTAAACCCGTGCTAGTACGGACACCTATATCTAGAATATATATATATATATATATATATATATATATATGTTATAATTGATGAAGAAAAAGACAAAGTCACCTCCAATATTAGTTCAAATAAGATATTCCTTACTGCCATATTTGTCATCTTATTTATTATTTATTTTACATACTTAGAGAGATAAGGGAGTAATATAGACCTTTTGTCTAGGAAAGTGCAACCAATGGTGAGAAATATCTCCAATACTAACACAAGTTGTGAAATGCCATTTTAACCATAAGATGGGGCTCAGATTACATATGCTCTCTGTACACATTTCTTCTTCTATTACAAGTAAGTAAGATTTCATACTATTATTCTTGTGTTTTTCGTTATATTTACTTGTTGGAATTCAGTAGCTCCATCAACAATAACATTTACGTACTTTTTATTTTCAATTTCCATTTACAGATTATAATAAATATTACAATAAAAAATGGAGCAAATTGAACCATGAAAATTAAGAATAGCATATTGGGGTAGGGTTATGAGAAATGGGGAGGGGCATTAGACGAATCGAATCCTTACCAATTTAATTTGATGTTATTTACTCCCTCTTTCTAAATTTATGTGTCACAATTTGAGTCAAATTTCTTAATTTAACCATAAATTCGGATTTTGGCTTTTTTATTTTTTTTTGGAATTGAACTTTGAGAAGCACATTTAGCTATAAAATTTTGAAGTTGAATTTTAGCTTTTGAAAAACAACAAAATGGTGTTTTCACTTTTTCCATTCCAAATATTCACAAAAAAAAATAAAAAATTTATCTCCAATTTGTATTCATAGCCGAACTCAAATTTATACTATTTTTTATCATCAAATTTTACTTTTAATGTACTTCCTTTGTTGCTTTCCGTGACTTGCTATTCGATTTTCCTATTCTAACATATTGTCTAGTAGAATTTTTTCCTATAGCTTAACTTGCTTTTAATCTTTGAAGCAACTGGAACATTGAAATCTAGAGATTGCAATGCCTTGTGTACAAGCATTTATCCTTGTGGTTCTACCAAATCAAAAGAACCTGCTAGAAGAGTGCTCAAGGTATCTTCCGCGGTTCTAGAAACAGCAGCATCTATTGCAGTTGCTGCTACTGTTGTTGGGGCTGCAGCAAGTATTCTTGCAAGGAGAAATAAAGCTTCTGAAACAATCGAGGTGTGTTGAAATATAAAAAATAGTTATTTCTTTCGATAGAAATACTTGTTCATATCCTTGAGAATGATATTACACTAAGGGTATTTTCTGATATTGATCTTGAAGTATCGAGAAAGAGTGACCTATCCGACCATGGTTTGCTGACATTTATGTCTTTCAAGAAAAAAAGAGGAAAGATATTTGTTGTTGATGTGTTTTGGTGATCGCACCTTGCTGTTGTTGTTATGGCTCCTTTTGTTGGGTTATGAAGGTGATTAGAACGTCATGCGAAAGTTTATAATTGCAAATCATAAAGTTGATAAATCAGATGATAAATAAAAGCATACTAAAGATATATTATTAATATGGTTTGGTCAAGCGACCTACATATTGAAAACTAATACTAAAAAAAACATAAATATGTTTAGGAGAAAATCTCCGCATAAACAAGACTCTTAAAGGACTACATTATGGATTCTATTGTGTTCTTAGTGTGAGAAGAGGGGTCTTCTATTTATAAGATTTCATACGTTTCCTCTAAGGAAAGAATAAACCAAATATGGAAGTGAATTATATTTACCTTCAGAAAAAGTTTAAGCATTTATGGTAATACTTTAACTTTTCTTTGTAAGGAAAAAATAAACTTCAAATAAGATAAGAAAATCAGAACACAACTCTAACACCTTTCATATATGTTACGCACTACTTTTCTTTGTACTAGCCGTAGTATTGAAGTTTTTTTTGTTATATCTAGCATCGTCAGTTGTTTATTGTGTGTTTCGATTATCACACTTTTTTGTTGTTCTTGTACCTTTCTACACTGTTTTGTTTCTAGCCATTCAGTGAGGTTAACTGTTAGCCTAAGGTACCAATCTGTAGTAGGTTATTTGCTGCTCCTATTTCCTCTATTTCAATCTGTTTGTCTGATTTTGATTTGGCACAAAGTTGAAGGAAGTTTTTCAAACTAACCAGAAAAAAGGAAAATCATTATGGAGAGTTGTGAAGTAGGGGGAAAATCAATAGTTAATTTGTTGCTCAAATGTGCTTGTTTTTATGCTCTTATACAACCCACTTTGATCGTTGTTTTTATCAATAGACAGGCCCCGCTGAGAATCTGTGAGGATTGTGGTGGCTCTGGAGTTTGCGCAGAATGCAGAGGGGAAGGATTTGTGCTAAAAAAGATGTCGGATGAAAATGCTGAAAGAGCAAGACTGATGGCAAAAAATGCAGCTACCAGATATACAGCAGGGTATGTTTCCAATTCCGTTAAGCCTCTCATTCATATGCAACGAGCTCTAGATACACGAATTCATATCATGCATTTCGCAGGCTTCCGAAAAAGTGGGGATACTGTATGAAATGCAATGCTGCCCGATCCTGTAGTTCATGTGGCGGCGTTGGCAAGTTGAACTAAGTGTTCTTCATTAGACAGACATTTGTCACGGACTTAGAGTCTCACTAATGTTCCAAGTGGTGGGACATGACACATTGCCACAACACAAATTCAATTGTGTCTCAGTGTCTTCTTCATCAGAAACATATTGTGGCAATGCACTGGGAAGAGAAATGAAGAATATATAGGCTTAATACATATTCAAATACTTTATCAATCATTCAGGTCTAGTTTGTACTTAATGAAAGTATGAATTCGAATGATTTAGACATTAGATTATTAAGTACATTTGTTTTCATTAAAATTTTAAGCACTTAAGGGTCATTTTGTAGGGTGTATTTGGAGATATAGACCATGGATTATGTATGGTACTATTTAGTACTATGTTTGGTGGAAATTTTGGATCTATGTATAACTAATCCATACATTAGTTATACACCCTACATGGTATTACAGTGTGTATCTATAACTAATACCTTCCATTTGGTGGTATTAGTAATATATACGATTTAATACTATGCGATTAATATATGTAAAGACAAAAATACTCCTCAAATCTTTTTAATCATTTTGTTTATTTAAATAAATTAATTTACAAATTTTATTATTTAGAGAGAGTTGTTTGTTGCTTAATCCAATACAATATTTGAAATGTGCGTTGTTTAATATTTACTATTTAAAAAGGTAAATATATGGCCACATGGCGTATGTGATCTTAATTGAATGTATTATTTGTTGATATATATGCAATTTTCTGATTATTTATATTAATTTATAAAATTGCATACAAAGTAAATTTAGCAAAGAAGTTGCTTGCACAGTATGAATCCCATGTTTCTCTAGTTATATATACATAATAAGCACCTAATTATTGATAATTGATGATGTATACAATAGCGCCAATCACTATCTGTGAATTATTGAGGAAATAATGAAATCACAAAGTAAAATAAACAGTTCTTTGCTTTTTAAAAATTTAATCAAAGTTTATTAGAATTTAAACGTAATTAGTCAAAATTAATAACCTGAAAAACCAAAATATTTTCACTAATACAAATTAAAGAGCTTAAGCTACCATTTGTCAATCTTCTTAATTTCCCCCTTAACAGGAGGACAACCAACACATATTTTCTACGAAAAATATTTTCCCTGGTACCAAACACACCCTTAATTGTAATGCTTGTTGATAAGCTTTTGTTGTTTCTCTTTTCATTTTATATTTCTAAAATTTTGCTATTAATTAAGATAGGCATAATACATAAACGTACTTTTTAACTTAGTTTTATTTTGTATTTATGCTCTGTAATTTTGGGATGTGCATAAATAGACACTCAAACTTGTCTAAAGCTGAACAGGTAAATACACACACACATCCTACTTGGCGTCCTACATGACAATTCACGTCTGACGTGGCATCATATATGACGTCCTATGTGTATTATGTCATGTAGAATGTGTGATTCTACTTATTAATTATATACAAGTTTAAGTGTTTACTTGTGCACATCCAAAATTGGAGGGCATAGTTATGAACTGAAGTTAAGTTAAAAGACATATTTATATATTATATTATTAAGTCAACTAGAGCCCGTGTGAGATATTCAAAATCAATTATTTAGGTAAAAGTAATAACAAGGGTAAAAATATAAAATTAGCTTTTAATATTTAAATTGGACAAGTAAAAAAATAAATATATTTTTAATATAGTGAATAAGTAAAAATAAACAGAGTAAATATTTTAAATTAGTGATTTTTTTTAGTAAATACCACTACCATTAGTTCATGCAGTGCCATCTTTCTATTTCTCCATAAATTTTTTATGTGTAAAAATAAAAATCTCTCGAAGCCATTTCAAATAATTCGAGTTCCTTAAAATTTATTTTCAGAATATTTTAACTATGGAAAAATTGGACTGCGTACCAAATATACCCTACATGTAGTATTGACATAAATCATTAATTTCCACTAGGATGAGTGGATCAAATCATTCATCATGCCACCAACTACACATATATCATTAATTATTATTGACATAATAGTCACTTTTAATATAGAAAAAAAATTATTTTTTTCATATTTCACTCACAGCATTAATTACTTATGCTTCTCAAATCATTTTTCAAGGTCTTTTCATCCATATAATTACTTATTCTTCTCAAATCATTTTTCAAGGTCTTTTCATCCATATAATTACTTATTCTTCTCAAATCATTTTTCAAGGTCTTTTCATCCATAAATAAATTAGGTGGAGTTCAACGCTCTCCACATGCTCAAAATCAGACATTTGGAGGGTTGATAACGTAAAAATAGAGGTTCAACATCGATAAATATATTGGGTTGGACTTAACTTTAATTGATAATAAACTGAGATGAATTTAACTCTAATATCATGATAAATATTAATTTTAAGCTTATATCAACCTTAAAATCAACTTATAAAGAGAGGATTGTCCAAAATACAACAAATAATATTATTCTCTCTGTTCCAATTTATATTAGTTAAATTTATTTGACACAGAGTTTAAGAAATAAATAAAAAAAATTGAAATATGTGGTTTAAAATTAGTGATTGATATTTGTGTTACTAGAAATCATTTAATTAAGGGTAACATGAACATTTTAAAATTAAATTATTACTTCCTCCGTCCCAATTTATGTGACACATTTCAGATTTCGAAATTCAAACTAATCTATTTTTTACCGTAAATTTTTCATATATCTTTTAAATATTATGGATTGTCAATTATTGTGACTTATAGTACTTTTTACGTAGTTTACAAATATATAAATTTCATTTCAAAAAAATTGATACGCAAATTCCCGATCAAACTTAAACTGTTTGACTTTCGAAAAATGAAATATGTCACATAAATTAAAACAGAGGGGATACTAAATATTGAAATGTGTCATTTTTGTTGGGATCGACTAAATAAAAAGTCAGCCATGTAAATTGAAACAGATAGAGTAATATTTTTCTCCCTTTTGGCAATTATTAATTCTTTTTAAAAAAAAAAAAAAAAAAAAAGAGGAAAAGGATTCTATAAATCAATTGGATGCTTCATTAAAAACTTGTCTAAAACCCATTTTTCAAGTCTTGTGCACTAGTAGTTATGGCAGCAGGAAGATGGAATCTTGAAGGCTGCACTGCCCTTGTTACCGGTGGTTCTAGAGGCATAGGGTCAGTTTTTTATTTATTTATTTAAATGATTATTTATGAGATTCTTGATTTATTCAACAAAATTTTGCAATTTAAATTAATTTCATCTATATAGTAATAATATGTATATACGTTGTTCAGACTTTTCAAAAATATTGTCGTGAGGAATTTCTGTACATATAATGCATTTTTAGAGAATTTTAAGTAGAAATATTTTTGAAGAATCTGAACAACCTAAAGAACGAAAAATATTTTACTTAAAGTTAAAATATCCTTTTTTCGAGAAAGGAATATAGAAATGAAGTTTGAGAAAAAAATCTAATTGCAATAGCAAAAAGGAAGGATATATGTCTTTTTTTTCTCTACGAGCACAAAGTATGATGAAAGTTGTGAGTTGTGTTAGAGCAAGGGTTATTGTTAGGAGACTTGAGAGGGGTAGTTTACCCTACTGGATGTTAGTGGTTCGAGTCTGTTTATCTCCAATTCGTGAACTTAATTGATACAAAACTTTATTATAGCACTTAATTTTTTTGATTCGATGATTTGATCTTTGGGATGATGAAATTGATGATTAATTTAGGTATGGGATAGTAGAGGAACTAGCAAGTCTTGGTGCATCAGTTTATACATGTTCACGTAATCAAAAGGAGCTTAATGAGTGTTTGATTCAATGGAGAAGTAAAGGTTTTAAAGTTGAAGCTTCTGTTTGTGATTTATCATCAAGATCTGAAAGAGAGGAGTTTATCAAGACTGTTGCTAATCATTTTGATGGAAAACTCAATATTTTGGTAAGTTTAATACACATTTCTAAGATGAGAATCGTAACGATCCAACCCGCTAGTGATATTGTCCACTCTGAATCTAGGCCCATATGGCTTTAAAATGCGTCACTAGTTGGTAAGGTCTGCTTATTTATATACCCAACATCTCTTTTGTGTTTTTATCGATGTGAGACTTCTAATCTTAAGTTGGGGCGTCACAAAAATATTTAATTACTTTATAACCCCTTTATTCCCGTTTATGTGATTTTTATTCCGATTCCAAAAGAATATTGGGGATATTGAACCCCTTTTGTGTTTGCTTGATCAGGGAAGGCGGTTCTGAGACGTTAGTGTGATAACCTAATTGATTATTTTGAAGAAAAGGCTTATCCCTATTTATGTTATTTTTATTCTGACTCAAAAAGAATGTAGTGGATGAACACTTTCATGTCTGCTCAATAAGGAAAGTGCTAAAGTCTTTTCTAAATGTGTGCAGGATGTTAACCTAATTTATTATTCCGAAGAAAAGGCTTATCCCCATTTATGTAAGAATGTGATTGATCTTATTATGTTTGAAAATAATTTAACTTTAAACTTTCTATTTAACTTTTAATCACAAAAATATCTATACCACATTTTAGATTACAAATTTCAAAAGTCATTTTCTGTTAAACTATGCAACCTCAATTGAGATGGAGGAAACATCAAGTTCTATATGCTTTTCTTAATGCTTCTCAAGCCAAATGGCATCTTAAATTGAACAAATGATCTACTAGAAATTATAATGTTAGCGATTCTTCATCCACCGATAGAATAAATATTTTCGAGTTTTATTTATAACATATCAACACAAAATGTTGTTCAAACATGAGACGATCACTCGTTATCGAAACATGTACTCTTCTTTTAGAGAAAGATGACATTTTGAACCATTTCTTTTTTTCTCCCTAGGTTAATAATGCTGGAATTGTCATATACAAAGAAGCTAAAGATTACACTATGGAAGATTACTCTCTAATTATGAGTATCAACTTTGAGGCTGCTTACCACTTATCTGTACTTGCACACCCCTTTTTGAAAGCATCACAAAGGGGCAATGTTGTCTTTATTTCTTCTATTTCTGGGGCTTCAGCATTACCATATGAAGCTGTTTATGGAGCAACCAAAGGTAAAACGTTCTCAGAAATTTCGTTAAGGGTGTTCAAGAAATACAAAAGTTATACAGTATAATTTTCTGACGAAGAATGTTCAACTGACTACCTTTATTGTCAATAGGAGCAATGGATCAACTCACAAGATGTTTGGCGTTTGAATGGGCAAAGGACAACATTCGTGTCAATGGCGTTGCACCGGGGGTTATTGCATCTTCTATGGTCGAAATGACTATTGTAAATATCGTCTTTACTATCTCAGTTGAACACTTCAAATAACAAAATGATCATAATACCTCCAAAAAAACATGTGTCACATCAACGTTGACTATCCATAGGACACAATTGAGCTGAGTTAGATGTGTTCAGTTGTCAGTTGAGATGTCTGAATGTTTACATGTCAGCTAAAGCTGAATTTGAATGTTTTCTTTATGTATTATGTCTAGAAGTTATTTATGCTGTCAGTGTATATAAGTTAAAGCGTTCTAATTTTCATTTTTTGATGTGTTTTTTGCAGCAAGATCCAGAACAAAAAGAAAATTTGGACAAGTTGATTGATAGATGTGCTCTACATAGAATGGGAGAGCCTAAAGAACTTGCAGCAGTTGTTGCATTTCTCTGTTTTCCTGCTGCTTCATATGTCACTGGCCAAATTATATATGTTGATGGTGGATTTATGGCTAATGGTGGCTTTTAATCATCCTTTAATTAATTTGTCTATGGTTTTGTAAGTTTATCAAATAATTATTTAGAGTAATCTTTTTTATAAAGGATTATTATGTCGGGTGAATTGCCTAAGTCCATATAATTCTAGAAGAATTTTAAATTCGACTTTTTGCTAGTATATGTAAGAATTTTAAGTGTGACTTTTTGCTAGTATATGTGTTTCTTAATTATGATTATTGTTGTATGATCCCTTTCAAGGGGATTAGTATATTTAGAGGGGTTTGAACCTACACCACTAGTGTGAAAGGTATTTTCGGCCCCCTTTTTAATACTGAGTTGTCAATCAATTTTATAAGGGGTTCACAAGTTAATATTACATATATATTTATTCAATTTTTTAATGTATATACAGGATCTACGAAAAAAGTAATGAATTTATTCAAATCCACGAACCCCTAGCTCCGCCTCTAAGTATATTACTTTTGTTCCTTCTAGCATTTGATCAAGCAAAGAAAACATATTTTAATTGCCAAAAACCATATCTTATAATCTTATGCAATATTTTAATGTAACCTATAACCGAAGGACGTTGATGGCTTTAGACGACCTTTGGCAAATGAAAAATAAATAAATTATATTGTATAGTCGTTCATCATAATAATAATAGTTGAAATATTTTATATATATATATATATATATATATATATATATATATATATATATATTATACAAAAATATGATTACGTAGGTGCTTTATATGACTACTAGATACAACGTCATGTGTCAGTACGAGCTCAACAAATAATATTAAGAGTAGTATTAATGTGTTTTTTCTACTTTAATTTATGTGACATATTTTCATTTTTATTAATAAAGGACACAATTCTTTATTTGATAAATAATTAGTGAGTTAATCAAACATTTTACTCGTATTGAATCTCACTTATTCTGTCGGCAAATCTTTTTTATTAATGTGAAATCAAACTATCAGTAGAAAAACATATGTAAAACACCTTTAAAGTATAGATATTGAAATTTTAATAATATTCTTAAGTACGATACAAATACGTCAATAAAAAGATTTAAAATTCAAAAAAACACACTCAACATAAATCATACACGTCAATAAAGAGGTATCTACTTCTAGTACGATATCTAGTTCCTCAATCATTGAAAACATGATTACGTTGGTCCTTGAAAAATGTATAAAAAGACAAAAGGAAAAGATACGATATTTTTTAACTTGTTTTTTTGTTTCTTATATATTTATAAAAAAATCTATCAAGAGCAATATAAATAATTTTTAAAACCAGAAAGCAAGCGGCAGTATTCACATAGAATCTTTAAACTTCAAAAAAGAAAGGGGCATGATCAGATTTGATGACTGAGCCTTTATCATGTATTGACAAAAACATATGTTTGGAAATAATAATCTAGGATAATGATATATATATATCGGTGTAGTGTACGTATTTTGCATGTGTCACACGTCAATTAATAAAATTATATACAATATGCAGTTTGATATATATTGATGTACAAGAGGATATACAGATTATATAGTGGAGATAGATTAGAGTCATTTTCATCCTCAAAAATTTTAATCTAAAATTCAGTTCGATTTAGCTTCAAATCATCTTCAAACACCTCCAAAATTCATATCTAAACTTATTAGGATGTTCCTAACAAAATGAAATATCATTCAATCGAGACAAATTATAGATGTGCAGATAAAAAGATTGAATCAAGCTTTAATGATCTTGGATGGTACTTTTACTAAAAAATCGATGGAGAATTCGAAAAATAAAAAAATATTTCAACTCAACAACAAAATCGATGAGAAAATATTGATATTGCGACACTAACATAAAATCTTTTTTTTGAGACCAACATAAAATCAATGAAGAATTAATGAAGATTTTATTAGTCAAAAAATAAAGTACAGAGATTTGATAGAAAATATTGAAATTTTTTGGTTGAATACTAAATACTTTTTATTATTTTTATGACAAATAAGTCATTAGATGAAAAATGTTTTAGATAAATATTGAATTTGGGATACCGAATATCATATTGTAATGAAAGTATGGATTTATTTATTTCAATTATTACACACAATTATAATTTATCACTGTGCTAATTTCTCATTTTGGAAAACCATATACATATTTAAATTATATCATTAATTTAATTATATTAGCATATAATATTTATTGAGATCGATATATCTTGAATTAAAATATAATTAAGATTTTTTAATGAATTTAAATTTAATAGTACTATTGGAATCCATTGGTCTAAAAGTTCTTTTTATTCTTAATTCAGCATTTAAAAGTACTTTTGAAAAGTTCGGTACACAAATTACAGTACAAAAGTCCTTTTGAATTGAGGTTCAACCATGATTTGTTTATTTTCAAACGCATTTTCCTAAAAAAATAAAAATCAAAATAAGTTGATATTAAAAGTTACTGACTAGATAAATTATATGTCTGTGACACATATATTTGAGCAGTATTTTAAAAGACGAGGTATGAAGCAGTGTTGGTATTACTATTTATCATACGGTAAAGTGTAAGCTCTGAGGCATAGAATATACGATTTATCGATAGTTAAATTTTTAGTTTTTTGACATAACAAAATATATATGTCCAAAGTTTTAAAATTGCCTTTTAAAACACTCAGTTTGAGTTGAGGATTCACTTTGACAACATTATTGACTTGGTCATCAATTAAGGTTTGTTTCTTTCTATTATAGTCTTTGAAATTGATAAATGATTTATTGGAAATGTTTGTTGCCCATTTGACAATCTTTTAATACTCTCTTTTGACCAGAAAAAAATAATAATACAAAAGTCAACTTTAAAACATTAACATGTGCAGGACCAAAAAGCTTTACACACTATCTTGCTTGGAAGTTTGAACATTCAATAAATTATTTGTTCTTTAGGTCAATCGTAATTCTTAGTTTCTATGGTTTAAAATAAGATTATTCAAAAATTATAATTTCACCTCTAATATGAGACAGATAACATCTAATTTTGATATCAAATTTAGGCATCATACATAAATACGCTCTTTTATTTAGCTCTAATTTACATTTATGCACTCTAACTTTGGGTATGTATAAGTAGAAACTTAAACTTGTACAAAGTTAAACAAATAGATACATGTGTTGTCCTACGTGACATTCGATCTATACAACAATTTGCATCCAACATGGTGTCCTACGTATATTATGTCACGTAGGACTCATGTACTTATTCAACTTTCAACAAGTTAAATGTCTACTTATACACATTCTAAATTGATGAATATAAATATAAAACGAGATCAAGTTAAAAGGCATACAGAATTAGGACCCAAATTTAACACATGAAGAAGCAAATTCTAAAGACTCCTCCATATTATGAAGTCTCTTGAATAAACAATTAGCGCTTACCTTATTAACGTCAATGACAATATTTCCATTTATTAATAATATTATTATTTTTCTTTTAGACGAACATTAACTTAGTCATGAACACTATATCAAAAATGATTTTTAGCGATAATTAATTAATGGCAATAACTTAATTACCGCTAAATACTATGCATTTTTATCGGCGATTAGCACTTTTTGTATATGTCCCTAAAGCCTTTAACGACATTGAATCTAATGACACTTAACTAATGTTGATAAAGACTTTATCACTTTTTATTAATGTGTATATTTATTATCACTAAAAGTTATTTTTATTATAGTGAAACATGATTTTGAGATGTGATCTAATGAGTTGATCGATCTATTCATAGAGCGCGGAGCTATAAGCTTGTCTATATATCGACAAAACTTAATAATTTTGGGTTCAAACTTTATATTTGTACAAAATACGGAGAGAATTTGATAATATTTGTTTCATAAATTCTCCTCCTAAACGAGACTTTCAAATGTCTTAAAGCTACATTGTAGATACGGCCAAGTTAAAAAAAAATTGAGTCTCAATTTATAAATATCTTAAAAAGAATTTTCTCCAAGAAAAAGAATTAGCCACCTAAAAAAATATTGTATTTTTCTTTTAAAAAATAAATCAATTATGATAAAAAATAAATCAGTGCAAAAATTGTCAAAACCTAACATCATATTCATACTTGTCTATTATCAAGTTCATTGAATGATATGAACACCATATTTATTGAGGAGTTGAAAAGTCTAGTGAAACTCTACTCCAACAGTCCCATGCTAAAAAGATCACTATTTTTCTATTTAGAAATTAGATTTTTCACTAAAAAATATTTAGTCACTATTTGATCTATTTCTATAAATATTTTTTGATTGAATTATAAGAAAAGAAAAAAAATAGTACTAGTATTTTCATATGCAAAAATTAAGAATTTCTCAATATTTTAATAAAAATTTATTTTTTACTATGCTTTTTTTCGATAAGCTGATTCAATGGGTAATGAATGGAAATATATATTTTATAACACAAATTTATCATATATAATTGAGTATACTTCTCTACACATTTGTTGATGTACTGGCCCAAATTGTGTGGGTCTTTTAACTTTTTTTCCTTCGTCTTATTCATAATACATGACTATGTTCTTTAACTAATTAACCTCAACTGATATCTATATCCTTCAATTTTAAGTGTATATAATTAGACACTTAAATGTGAATAAAATTAAATAAATAGACACACATATAATACATGTAGGACGAGGCTACGTAGAATGAGGTGCAGGATGTTCATTGTCATGTAAAATATCAAGTAGGATGTGTATATTTACTTGTTCAACTCTATACAAATTTGAACACCTACATATGTATAATAAAAATTGAAAGACATAAATATCATATAAGTCCAGATTAAAAAACACGTTTATATATTATCTCTTTAAATTTAACAAATTTTGTTGATGGTCGAAAATTCAAGATGGTCCATCTTCAAAGTCATTGGATGCACTGAGGACTCTCTTTCAAGTAATGTTTGATTTCATTTCCCTATTATTTATAGGTACTGACTTCCAGCACATTTTCTGGAAGTTTTACTTTAATTTAATCAAACTTTTACCATTTTTTGTATAATATTATTTTGAATATATTCTCTTCCCACTCTATTATAGATGGAAAACGAAGACAATTTTCTTGAAAAAATTGTTTAATCTTCCGTTTACAAAAGGTAAGCATCATATCGTAAATTGCAGGGAGGTTAAGGAGATAAAGAAATATTAGAAGGCTAAGGGGGACTCTCTGAAATCATCCTATTATTTTGAGTTAACATTCTGATATTTTATAAAGTATGTTAGATTGAAAACTAATATCAATTTTAAATGAAAATATGTTGATATAAGTTTAATTTTTTTTTCATATTGATATTCATTTAATTTCTTTTATATTAAACTTTAAAATGAGAAGTGACATTAATTGATTATGCTAGCCCCATTCATTTCTTTGACTATGTCATACAAATTTTCGAACATTTAAAATCCGGGGGGAAAAGTGTATTTCATAAAATATGGGGCAAATAGAAAGGCAAATTTGACTTAATTTGGGCAGGTTGAGTTATAACTTGTCATTTAATCCATATTAACTCAAGGAAACTTTAGATAGTCTGAGTCGTAACTCAATTATTGACTGAACTTATTTTGATCTGTTCAATTTTGATTCAACATGCTCATTGATCACATCTAGTCAAGCAATAAAGTGTCAATCTTTATACCCTTATCCTTACATAATACAAAACAAATGAAGTTCTTTCAATAGTACTACTTGTGTATCACATTGCTCCCTTACATAGTACTACTTGTGTATCACATTGCTCCCTTGCCAAAATTAAGATTGATAACCTTAAAGTGTTTACTAGGTATAGTTTAATGATACTCTAGTTTCTGTGTCACATGATTTGTGTGTAACATTTCTCCCTCTTCAAATTAGATTGAAAACATGAAAGTGACTACATGATACTCTAATATTTAAGTTTTAAGCCAAACTTTTAGGTGACATTTGGTGGTTGGCTAAAGTTATGTGAGTATTAATAATATAGAGTTCAAATAAACATGATATATATAATTATTATTAGTTATCATTTTCTACTATGTATAAAATAATATATTATAAATTCCGCTAATTTTAAAGAGAGAGAAACACGAAAGAGACTGCAATATTTAGGAGAATTGTCATGTGTCCTTGACCAGTCTAATATATATGCTAGTTAGATTATGATCTATTTTTGTTTAATATAATCCATCTTTAACTTGTCTGCATTATGTGCCTTGTTTCTTCCACCCATTGGGATTATAACACAAGGTATATATTATTTATACAACTATAAACCAAGAAGTTTTGGCCTTTGTGAATTATCTACCCATCTTTCCATTGCTTCTCCAACTTTGATGATCATAAATTGACAAAACAAACACAACTTGATGGTGGGGCACAAAACAGCCACTTGAGAAATTTAGGCTAAATTTCATAAATAATCACTAAATCATTTTAGGAAAAATTACCTAAATACACATCTTATTTTACCATAATCTCTAAAAAAAATTATCATTTAAATTTTTTTCAAAAATCCCCTCATGATACATCACTCCCCTCTCACTGATACATCCCTATCTCCCTCTCGGATACATCCCTCCCCTCTCTGATACATTCCTTCCCTCACAGATACATCTCTCTCCTCTTTGATACATTCCTCCCCTATGTATCTGGATGTTCTATCCCCTCTTTGATACATCCCTCCCCATTCGGATACATCCCTCCCCTTTCGGATACATCCCTCTCGTATGTATCATAATGTCGGCTGATGTATCCGGAAGTCAAGTGATGTATACGAATTTCATTAATTTTAAGGGATTCTTGTAATTTAGAAAATAGTTGGGAAATAATGTAATTAGCTCTTAACACTATGTGATTTATGTTAATTATACATTATTTTATTTTCACTATTTAATTTAATTTAATTTTCTCATACGAAAATCATAATAAAATTACGATGACTAAAATTGTTACACTAGCACAATATTTTTTTAAAAAAAAACTAATTGGTTACTTCACCGGTCGATAAAAAATGTTTATTTTTAATATTTTTTATTCAATAGGAGAACAAGAGAGGGAAATAATGAGAATTTAAATCATATCTAATTTGTGGGAGACTCCTACTAGTATCACTAGATTGTAACAACCTGTTTGGCCAAACTCCTCGTAGTCAAAAGTGCTTACTCTATTTCTATCAATTTATAAGAACCGTTAGGTCATGAAAATAAAAAGGAAACCTTTAATTATTTGAATTTATCAAAATTGAAGTTGGAGTTAAAATTATGTTTGGTTATACTTTTTGTAATAAATATTTAAAATTAAAATTTATGTTTTTAAAAAAATACATAAAATATTATTAAAACATGAAAAACTATTTAAATGAGGTTATTTTATAAAAGGAAAAGGGTCTGATATACTCCTCAACTTTGCCATTTGGAGATGCTATGCTCTTTATTATGAAAGTGGCTCATAGCCTCATATATACCCTTATACCCCTACCGTTACAAAAATGAGCTCACATATACCCTTCATTTAACGGAAGTGAAAAAATTAGTTTTAAATTTATATTTTTGACTTTTAATTTTCTTAAAAATTATTTAGGGGAATATATGATTCTTCTAGCAAAGTTCAAGGTATATTTTAATCTTTTTCATACATAAATTATTTTTTTTCTTCTTTTATTATAATTATTTGAGTTTCTTTTTCTTATTTTATTTTTTTTCTTTCATTCCTTAGTGTAAAGAAAAAAATTTAAAACTATTTTTTTTGTCTATATTGTAATTTAATTTTTGTATTTGAAGAAAAAAATTTGGTCATCTATAATAAGTTTTACAAGAATATTAGTGAAACATAAATAAATTTGACCATCAAAATAATAAATCTAAATTAGTCATTGAAACAAAAAAAAAGTCAAAAAAAATATGTTTGAGGAGTAGGGGTGTGCACTATTTGGATTAAACCGAAAAACCAAACCAAATCAAACCGAATTGTAATTTGGATGGGTTTTTTGAATTTTTGGTTTGGTTTTGGATCTATAAGTTACTTTGTTTGGTTTATTGGTTTGGTTTCGGATTTAGAAAAATGAAAACCGAAAAACCAAAAAAAACCAAATTATATATATATATATATATATATATAAATTAATAATTACACATATAATATTTAGGTTTACTATGTAGGCCGTAGGGTACTAGTAATTCAGAATTACCGTAATATTTAGGCCCATATCAAATTAATGCCATCCTATTTCACTAAATTTTAGGCATTAGGTTTTACATTATAACTATAAATATCACATATTACTTGCACTTTCATGAAAAAAAATTTAGCTGAACTAGAATTAGCGGCGCTAGTCAACTTTTTTACTTTTGCAGTTTGCTCTTTTTTCTTGCTTTAATTTATTTGTGTGCTATTTGCTTTTGAAATTTTTATCTATTTCTTTCTAAAAAGTTTTTTCATCATATTTAAGGTTTAAGAGATCTTAATTGAAGACATGAGTTGAATTGTTGGTTCAACCTCGATGCGATTTGTGTTTAGTGATAGTACTTTAGAGTTTAGAGTTAGTTTCATTGAAATTATTGATAGTATTGTGTTTTAATGTTTTACTCGTGATTATAATGGAAAAGATATTTAAGAGATTCAATATTATTACTTTTCCTTATATGGAATTTTTATTTTTTAAGCATGCAAATATAACTTTGATTATGTTATTAATTAGTTATGAAATAAGTTATAACCGAATAGCCAAACCGAAAAAAACCAAACCGAAAAGAGAAAAACCGAACCGAACCAAATTTTTTTGATTCGGATTGGGTTATACTTTTTCAAAACCGAAAAATCCAAACCGAATAACACAAAACCGAACCGAAAAACTGAATGCACACCCCTATTGAGGAGGATTAAATATACTGGGATTATATATATATTTTTTAAAATATAATAAAAAATTAAACTAAAATTAATTTTTTTCATTTCCGTTAGAGGAAAAGGGTATATGTGAGTCATTTGTATATAAGTAGGGGTATATATGAGCCACTTTCATAACGAGAGGTATATCAACTCTAAATGACAACGTTGAGAGGTATATTAGACCTTTTTTAGATAAATTTGAAAAAGAATAAATTTATAAAGTAAAAACAGGATTTTGGGTGTATCGCCAAATGAGTCCTTATAAGTGTCTTGTTAGAAAAGTGAAACTTTGAATTTTGTGATATTAAACTAATGATGTATGTAGTGATAAATTGTACACAAATTTTATCAGTATCTCATAAAATTAATCAAATATACACCAACACAAAGTTTTTTTAAACAAAAAAAAAACTCAATCTTTTAACTTCCGTTAGACGAAAATGATAATTCTACATCATCTATATAACGATAAGAATATACACGACGAGTCGGTGTTATATATAATATAACTCTACAAATATTTGTCAAACTTTCGCTCGTCTCTATCTCTCTTTGTAATTCAAGAGAGAAGACAAACTCAATAGTGATTCTCCTTTTTCTCTTCCAAAACACATAGAAAGAGATGGCTATAGACTTTTGCAAAAAAAATTTTAGAATAATGTCAAAACAAAATGTTGAAAAGTCTTAAAATGTCTAGTCAAATGTACAAAAGTCGGTGATGTCTTTCAGTTTTTCAGCCCTCCTTTTTGATTCTTTCTTAAAGTAGTCATAACAGTTCAAAATTCCAAGTCAACTAACGTGTTAAACGGATAAATATACATACAAATATGTGGTGCTAAAAAAAAAAACTATACATAAATGCAAAAGAAAAAAAAAACTATAGTATAGTATACAATATCTTTTTGAGTATGGTATCATTAAATTCTTTGTCAATTCTCTTGATTTCGTATCAAATGGTGATGTTTGGTTCAGTTGTAGCGCAGAATCAAATTCAAAATAATAGTAGTTGTGTCGATGGATTCGAGTGTGGGAATCTTGGAAATGTGAGTTTTCCATTTTCTGTATCTTCACAACCTGATTGTGGATTGTACACTATAGCTTGTGATGTTACTCCCAATCCAACAATTCATCTCGGGGAAAATGTTTATAGTGTTGTGAGACAACGAAGCTTTGATAGTTTTCGAGTTTTAGACCATAGGCTTGAGGAATTATTGACGAGAAACAGTTGTAAAACTTTCGATGGAAGTATATCGTTTCCAAATTCTCCTTCTGTCTCGTTTAGAATCAATGAACGAAATCTTACTTTGTTTAGATGCAATGGCAGTTTAGATATCAACAGAAGCATGAGTGATCATTATTTTCGCGAATATCTGAATTATACTAAATGTAGTGGCTTTAGTATATACTACAAGTATCCTAGTAGAGGACGGGGAAATTCCTCTGATACATCAGAAGAAGATATTCCGGATAACTGTTCTCCGATTCAATTGCCAATTACATGGAATTCAGGATCAAACGTTTCGAAAAGTAGCTTGTTTGATCTCTTAACTGGGAATTTTTCAATTCAGTGGAGCCTGTCTGATGATTGTAGTAGATGTCACTATCAAGGAGGTCGATGTTTAACCGATATCAACAATAGATTTCTTTGTTCCACAGCCACAGGTAATATTTTATTTGTAATATGCTAATTGCCATACAATACTCTGAGCTTTGTCTAATTCTACTTCCAAATAGTTGCTTCTAGTTTTTGTACTTCGAAAAAATGGACTGCATTCTTGAAATTCTGTGATTTTAACTGTATAGCTTGTGAATTCATGACACGGGAAAGAAATTTTAGAAAAGCCGTAATACATAAACAGACACTCAAAACTTAGCTTCAGCTGAGAGGTAAGTACTCCAGCTTCGAGAGTGCACATCTACACACCTCAACTTGGTCTCAACTGGGAACTAAACACTCCAATTCGTCCCTAGTGTGTCTCGTGGGGACTTGATGCTGACATGGCACATAAATATTGGAGATGTGTAGATGATCATTTTGTAAGTTGGAGTTGAACGGAGGAGACGAGTTGAGGTGTCTAGATATGCATACTCAAAGTTGGAGTGTTTACTTGCCAGCTGAGGCCAAGTTTGAGTGTCTGTTTTATGTATTATGCTGATTGAAAATAATGAGACACAAATATTCTGCTTGTTTCCATTGTGTAACGTGGGACAAATCGCCTGCAGGATTTATGTCTGTAGCTTCATCATATTGATCTTGTTCTGAATTTAGTATAGCAGCATAAGCTTGTCATACTTAACTCTCAGTTCCTCCTCCGCGTGCAACAATTATCTAACTTTTTCGCGATTTGGTTTGGTTGCAGTAACAAGAAAGTCGAGACGAGTTCTAATTGTAGGTAACAATCTATAACTTCAAATCTTTTTCATATAACCACATGTTCTCAAGTATGTTCCTTACTTTGAAATGCCAGCTTTCGTCGAATTCTGTCTACTTTTCTGTAGCCATTTTTCAAACAAATTCTGATTAGTTTCTCTGCATTTGCTTCAGTCTTACCTGTGGTGATTGGCTTGACCTTTTCAATCTGTCTTGGTATTGTTATCTGGCATTTCAAGAAAGGAAAAGGCGGTCGTTCTCACTCTTTCACAGGAAATACATTTTCTGATCCTTCAAGAAAAGATCTGGAAGGGGATAGCAAGTACTTTGGAGTCCCCGTCTTCTCCTACTCTACTCTCGACGAAGCCACCAATAATTTTGATCCCTCCCAAGAGCTTGGAGACGGAGGTTTTGGAACTGTATACTATGGTAATAAGCCACGTAAATCAAGTCATGACATTTCGAATCATATTTGGAAAAGCATTAGGCAGAGTTTTGCATTACTGTATTAAGAATGCAATGGTTTGGTAACATGATTCAGCAGCTAACAATGTACTTGTTTTATTAGGTAAACTTCGTGATGGACGAGAAGTTGCAGTGAAACGCCTCTATGAGCAAAGTTCCAAGAGGATGGTGCAATTTAAGAATGAAATTGAAATTCTTACTCGCTTAAGGCACCAGAATCTTGTTATGCTCTATGGTTGCACGTCAAGGCATAGTCGTGAACTCCTCCTGGTTTATGAATACATCCCGAATGGAACAGTTGCTGATCATCTCCATGGAGAGAAAGCTAAGAACGGAGCCCTTATATGGCCTATACGCATGAAGATTGCCATAGAAACTGCTAGTGCTTTAGCTTATCTCCATGCTTCTGACATAATACACCGCGATGTCAAGACTTGTAACATTCTACTTGACAACAATTTCTGTGTCAAAGTTGCAGATTTTGGGCTTTCGCGACTTTTTCCAAATGATGTGACTCATATCTCAACTGCTCCACAGGGGACACCAGGATATGTTGATCCGGATTATCATGCATGCTATCAGCTAACTAGTAAAAGTGATGTGTATAGCTTTGGAGTTGTCCTTATTGAGCTCATATCGTCGCTCCTTGCTGTGGATATAAGAAGGCATAGGGATGAAATTAGTTTGGCTAACTTTGCAGTAAGCAAGATTTTGAAATGTGCATTCGAGGAGTTGATTGATCCATCTCTTGGTTACGAGTCCAATGCTGAAGTTAGGAGAATGACTACTTCAGTTGCAGAGCTAGCTTTTCAATGTCTCCAACTCGAGAAGGAAATGAGACCAACAATGGATGAAGTGTTGGAAATTCTAAAGGCAATTCAGAGTGGTGAGTTTGAAAACCAGAAGAAAGAAGAGATTAACGTCGTTGATAATGTAGAAGTCCCTCAGGACCCTGAATCAGAAAATGATGATGCACAATTGATGAAATCTAAATTACCTGTTTCGACGAATTCTGTGAATGATAAGTGGTTTAGTTGCTCTACCACAGTTAGTATTAGCGGGTGAAATTCCTTCGATATTAAAGCTAACTTCATTACTTTTTAGCTTTCACTCTCTTCTCATTCTTTTTTCGCTCTCTGCTTGTTTATGAGTTCAATACCTAATTGTATCAGAGATGTATTAAAAATAGAGATGCCTTTTTTGTAAGCAAGCCATCACCTTAACGATGTGGGGGGTTAGGCTTGACCCGTAATGTCTATAAACATCCAAAAAGTTATGAAAGAAAAGGGGAAATTTATACTATAAGTCTAATAGAGAACAATGAGGATAAACTAAACAATCTACAGAACGGCTAAAATGACTTAGACTTTCATACTATAAGCAAAATACAATGGTTCAACTAACAAAAACAATTACATTTGTTGTATCTTCTCCTTATGCTAGGGATCGTTGCCACTTATCTAGTAGAAATAGTCCCTTCACCTCTTTAGTGAATTGATGAAAAGAATAGTAGAAGGTACCACTTCCAGTCGAAGAGACCTGTTTAGCAAAGAAGTCAGTTATTTGGTTGGCTTCTCTACAGCAGTGGAAAATATTTACTTCTGTTTCATCCGTGGCCTGGTTAATGTCTCGAATGATTCCTTTCAACTTCAGGTTTCTTGGTTAACTTGTCTTTGATCATGTTGGCCACTACCATAGAATCTAGTTCCAAGTTAACAGATGGGAAACCAGATGATATGATTGCAAAATTGAAGAAAACTTTCAAGATAAGTTAAGTCTCTTTTTAAAAGGCTTCTTTTGCCTTTTATAAAGTAAACTTTGGTGTATAAAAATAGTTTGGGAACATGCCTTGAGAATATAATGAATCCAAAAGTATAATAACGTTTATGGATGCATGATGAAGTCCTCGTTACTTACGAGTACATTACCAAAGAGACAGTAGTTGATCACATTTCATGAAAATGCAGCAAAGTCACTTCCTGACCTGTCTGAATTATAAGACTTGCTATTGAAACTACTAGTCCATTGTCTTATCATTATGCTTTTATTTAAGCCAATCCCGACTAAGCTTATAAGCATCGCTTGGCTTATCTACACATTTGGTAACACTAAAAGTCTGTATTTGGACAGGACTGCAGCAAGGGTGAGGTCCTGGACATCAGTTCACTCTTTGGTTAGCTCTATATAGAAGACTAACAACAGTTGATCGATTGACAAAACGCATATATCAAAGTGTTATTCACTTTAGAGTGCTCTATAATTCTAGTAACAATGGAACTAATTTACCAAAAGTAGTTTATGTGATATCTTAATTAATTCAAAATAATACATACATAATTTGACAAGTCTAGATCATCAAACTTGATCTTTCGAGTCTTGAATCATATAGGTGGTAGTAGGCATGTCACTGTCTGACACTGAAGAAGAATACAAGAAAGGCTTCGGAGGCATTTGCAAAGATTCGAGTTCACCTTGTAACATCTCTATGACCATATTGATAGAAGGCCTGCTGGACGGATCGGTTTGGATGCACCACAGGCTCACTAGTATCATCTTTTCTGCAAGTTTTTTATCCTCTTCCTCCACAATGCCAGTTAATCCAAGCTCTTTCTTTTGTTCAATTTGTTTGTAAATCCAGTGTGGAAAGTATATTTCACTAGTACAATCAACGACAACGTCAGCATTTTTCCTTCCTCCAACCATCTCGAGTACCATCATACCATAGCTGTACACATCTGACTTGTGAGAAACTCCTCCAATGTTTTTATACACAATTTCTGGTGCAATGTAGCCAATAGTCCCTCTTGCACCCAATAAAGACACAATGCTTTCCTTATTGTTACATAGTTTTGCAAGGCCAAAATCGGATATTTTTGGACAAAAGTCTTCATCAAGAAGAATGTTGTGAGGCTTAATATCAAAATGCAGGATTCTAGTATTGCAACCGCGATGCAGATATTCCAATCCTCTAGCAATGCCAAGTGAAATATTGTACAATGTTTGCCATCCTAGTTGACGATTTGTCCCACATTTTGCATCATAAATGAACTTCTCAAGGGATCCATTGGGCATGAAATCATAAATGAGAGCTCTGTGTTGACCTTCAAAACAAAATCCCACAAGTGATACAATATTAATATGAGAAGTCCTACTGATACTTGCTACCTCATTGATAAACTCTTCTCCCCCGCCCTTCGATTCCTTCAAGACCTTGACTGCCACAAGACTTCCGTTATGTAACTTTCCCTTATACACAGAACCATAGCCTCCTTGACCAAGTTTGTTTTTGAAATACTCAGTCATCTTTTTAACTTCAGAATAGCTGTACTTTCTTGGCGCGAGTGATCCATGGTTCTTCAAGAAGGCTTTTACATTTCTGTAATCCTCTCCTTTTGTCTTCCAGGAAATGAAGGAGCATTTTGTTCTTAAGTAGAGGAGTAGGAGAACTAGTATTGCAATTCCTCCAATAGAAGAAGTAACTGCTGCTATCACAAATTGGAAGATTGTTGTCAGTGTTTGAAGTTGCACCAGTTTTGCAGGATTGTATAGCCGCATAATACATGAACGTGCCTTTTAACTTGGTCTCATTTGGAATCTATGCCCTCTAACTTTGGGTATGCACAAGTAGACACTTGAATTTGTATAGAGTTGAACAAGTAGACAAACTCATCCTACGTGACATTTCATATAGGACACATATGTATGTTTATTGCACTCTATACAAATTAAGTGTTTCTTTGTGCACAACCAAAGTTGGAGGGCATAGATGCCAGCTGAGGCCAAGTTAAAAGGAATATTTATGTATTATGACTACTATACTTATCAGCATAATAACATTCCAGTGAAGAAGGTACTCTTTATCTGTGATATGAAATGGAAATTTGTAGCTATAGATGGTTGGTTACCTGCAACTAGAATTCGTTTCGACTTTGTTTTTGCTGCAGCCAAAGAAAATAACAAAAATATTAGATATATAAATATAGGAGTCCAGGTCCAGTATTTTTGTTTATTAACTGCTGTTTGTAAGTAAAATTTACCTTTGGGAGTGGTGGAACAAAGAAATTTGTTATTACTGTCAGTTAAACATTGACCTCCTCCATAGTAGTAACATTTACTACAATCAGCAGACAGACTCCACTGAATTGTATAATTCCCAGCTAAGAGATCAAACAAGCTACTATTCTGATCATTTGGCTGTGGAGTGTTCCATCTAATTGGCAATTGAATCGGAGAACAGTTATCCGGAATATCTTCTTCTGGTGTATCAGAGGAATTTCCCCGTCCTCTACTAGGATACTTGTAGTATATACTAAAGCCACTACATTTAGTATAATTCAGATATTCGCGAAAATAATGATCACTCATGCTTCTGTTGATATCTAAACTGCCATTGCATCTAAACAAAGTAAGATTTCGTTCATTGATTCTGAACGAGATAGAAGGAGAATTTGGAAACGATATACTTCTATCAAAAGTTTCACAACTGTTTCTCGCCAATAATTCCTCAAGCCTATGGTCTAAAACTCGAAAACCATCATAGTTTCGTTGTCCCAGAACACTATAAACATTTTCTCCGAGACGAATTGTTGGATTGGGAGTAACATCACAATCTATAGTGTACAATCCACAATCAGGTTGTGAAGATACAGAAAATGGAAAATTCACGTTTCCAAGATTCCCACACTCGAATTCATCGACACAACTACTATTATTTTGAATTTGATTCTGCGCTACAACTGAACCAAACATCACCATTTGATACGAAATCAAGAGAAATGACAAAGAATTTAGTGATACCATACTCAAATCTCTTACTATAATAATAATAATATTCAAAACTAATGCAAGGAAAGAAGCAGACACATTCAAAAATTATTAGATACTCCTCTATAATCTCTGTCATTTTGTGCATATTTTCTCTTCTTGCCTTTTTCTACACCTTTTAAGATGCTTGTTGACTTAGAATTTTCAGCTTCGACGAATTGAAGGAGAAAGGAGAGCCAAAAACAAGTGGGATGTTGAAACTATGGTATAATCTTGGTGTATGGTCAGCTTGCTTATGTGTAATTCGACTATTTTACTATTCCATCTATCCATTTTTATTTGTCACGTTGTGCTTTTCGAAGGTAATTTTTAAAGTTAAATTAGATTACATTAGTTATATATTTTAAACAAAAAAATTAGATATTCAAAAATTATACGAAAAGTATTATAAGTTGTAATTTTCTGCATATCAATATGATGAAAAAATACATCGTAAAATGTTAGTCAATTTTTTTATAGTTTGACTCTAAAAAAGAATCTTTGATAATTAAAAGTGAACGGGATAGTAGTAAATTTCATGAAAGGTCACTACTATTTCACTACTAATAAAAGTTCGTAGATAATAACAAAATTAAAATAACAAGAAACTATAATGCTACAACTAGTAGAACAACTAATAATAGTATAGAAGAATAAGTCACACAACACTCAACTATCCAATTAATGTCTTATCCTAATTTGTGTACTCTATAGCTTCCCGTCTATGAACAAAAAATCAAATTTATCCCTGAATTATGTGAAACGAAATAAATTTGTCTTCACCTCTTCGGTTAATAGTTGACATCAAATGTATCTTTAACATTATTAGGTAGGATTTATTCTTGAATTATGCGAAAATGGATAAACTTAATTTTATTTTTAACCCGTTTAAAATGAAGGACAAATTTGAACCGTTCATATAGTACAAGGACAAATCTAACCATTTCGCATAATGTAAGGATAAATTTGATCCTTTCACATAGTTCAAGAGTAAAATTTGATCCTTCCTCCTAGTTTTGAGTTTTTAAATTTTTGTGTTCTTTGAATCAAGAACATATCGAAAACCGTCTATGTACCTCTTCTAAGGCAAAAGTTATCTTATAAGGTAGAAATAAGATTTACATATTTTCTACTCTCTTGTAGCCCACTTTTATGTAGAAATAATTCACAAACTAGAGAAAATAAGCTAAAATTAGCTATTTCATATAAGATTTAAGTACATACTCTCTTCATAGCCCCTTTTTACGTACAAATAATTCACAAACTAGAGAAAATAAGCTAAAGTTAGCTAATTCATATATTCATTCGGAGAAGCGTTTTCTATCAAAGATTTTTTCATACTCTAAATTCGACATCACGTATATAACCAAAAAGGAAGGGTGATAACAAAACATCTTACACCCTATTAAGGAAAAACATGAGTTTAAGAATTGCTTTCTAGACGAGGAAATAACTATCACGGAAAATGAGTTGAAAGCCACTTGACTGTAAGGAGGGGAGGGTATGGAAATTCGACTTTGATGGCACGACTAATCAAAATGGGTACGGAGTAGGGGCATTTCTGATTGCACCTGATAAATTTTATTTCGAAGCAATCTCTAGAGTTTTCTTTTATCTGAACAGGTCCACCGAAAGACAGGAATGATCAAAGCGAGACCTCAACTAGCTTCTTGGGAAGCTCGTTCCCACCGCATTTGCTATTACTGAAGCTTTTAAGAAAAAGACTTCTTTTAGTAGCTAGGAGATCTTTAGTTTTAGACATTTTTTTTCCATACAGGGGAGCAACCCATCCAATGCACCACATCCGTATTGTGATATATTTGTTCAATTTGACCCTTCTATATTTGTATAAAATTCAATTTCTTTCCCAAAATGCCCTTTTGGTAATTGATTTTTCGAATTCAGAAGCAAATCAAAACTTTCTTTTTAAGCTTTAGCGCTCTCCTTCTCTCTCTCTCTCTCTCACACACACACACACCCTTTTGACATCCTGTAAATTTCCTTAAAACCCTAGTTTTCTCCCTTTTCCAACATCAATTATCAATTCAAAATCCTTTAGTTAGATCTCTTGGTCCAATTTCCAACTAATTTTTCCAATTTTTGTTAGCGGTAATCCCAAGAAGATGAAAAGACGATCCAATTCTTTGAATTCCGTGAAAAATCTTCATAATTCCCCTCAATTCCTTCTCAAACTTTGATGGGTTTGTGACTTTTCACAGAAAGTTTGATTTTTTAATTGTTTTGTGTGTGTATAAGTTTCCTCTGCCTGTATATTTGCAGACAAGAAAGCTATTTGAATGATACACTGCAAGTAATTTGAAAAAAAAAGAAGGTTCTAGAATTAGGGGAGGAAGAAATTGTGCTTATGGCTGGTTCGAAAATGGAGGGGTCATCAGCTCCAGCTGTAAGGAGAGACCCATATGAGGTATTGTCTGTAGCGAGGGATTCATCTGATCAAGAGATTAAAAGTGCTTACAGAAAGCTTGCACTCAAGTAAGTCATCCTCATGTTACTCGAAAGAGTTTTGTTTTATGGTTATTGTGGTTGGTTTAATTGGGGTTGATCTGTTTGGACAAATTATTTGGTGTTGGAATGTTATAGACTCAAATTGAGCTCTGAAATGGACTTGAATGGATTGGAATGAGTATGTAGGGGATTTAGATTAGTTTTGGATGGAGGCTTAGTTGATTGTTGATTGAAGTTATCCTATCGCTGTCGTAGTGTTTCATGTATGTACTTAAGTGTGGTTATGAGTGAGGTGTAGTTGATTGGGTAATTGAGTTATTGTTGTGAGAATTGTGCATTATGTTCTTACATGTGGTGTACATAAACCGAAATGTGGCGTATTGCTTTGCTATGTATTTAGTTAGACGTATTAAGCATTTTGAGGATATGCTTAGCTCTAGTATGGAACTCATTATTAATTATCCAAGAATTGAAGCTAGTAGTTTGAAGGTTGAAGTGGTGTGAGAATTGAGTAGTAGATAGATGATAGCTATGCTTGTGTAATAGTTTGTTGAAGTTATTTTATTAGAACCTGGAGTTTCTTACATGGAAAGTTTAATTGTGATGGAATGATAGGTTGGGTCATAGAGGGAAGAATGAGTTTTAAGGCTGAAGGTGTAGGGAAGTTTGTTGATTTCTTGCCTGCCTCTATGCATTAGATAAGCTTTTGTTTGATAAAGAGGGGAATTTCTTGATTTGAGATAGTCTCTTATACATTAGTTACTTTAGAAGAAAAAATCTCTTATACAGTAGCCATACACAATCTAAACTATTGGCAGGTATCATCCTGACAAGAATGCTAACAATCCTGAAGCTTCAGAACTATTCAAAGAGGTTGCATATTCCTATGGTGTTCTATCTGATCCAGAAAAAAGGAGGCAATATGATATGGCAGGTTTTGAGGTACTTTGTCCACATCCATTGTCAATTACATAATTTTCATGCAAAGTGGTTTTACTACCTGATTAATGGCTTTAAGTAAATGTCTTTTTAATTATGTTTTGAGCTACTGTATTATGGATTTTTGTAACTGTCTCAAACAAAAATGAAAATGGGTATCTGTTGTTCGATGTTTGACAGAAAACCTTGTGGGCCATTCAAGAAATCAAATAAGATAAACACTAAATGTCCATTGTATCAAAATCATTTAATGAGAAGTCAAAATTACTAAGTTGCTTCTCTGTAATCTATAGACAAGTCCCAAGTACGTGCATTGCACGAATATTGCAACAACTTTAGAAATTTGGACCACATATTCTAATTGTTTTTTTGTTTAAACTATATACCTTACAATAGGAAATATGTTTGAACTTGATTTTATGTAGCATTGTCCTATTGAGATTTAAATGTAGTTGCGTAGTTGTATGTTATGGGATTACATTAGGAGTCTTTGATTTGTATCGTGTATGGATTAGGAAATCTTAAATGATCTATAAGCTCTCTGGATCCATGAGAAGTAGCTAAAGAACAAAACACAATTGAAGAAAAAAGTACCACTAATTAATCTTTTACCTTGTCAAAAACAAATCCTCTAATTGAATTAAGGCTTAGTCATTGTTAGTCTGTCACATTAGGTCTGGCGTTTGTCAGAAGCTTTAGTTTGGTTAGAGATTTGTATGCCAGTATAGAGATAAGTTTGAGATTTAGAGAACTTTTAGTATTAGAGAGCTCTTAGTTGTAGTTAACCCCAATAGCTTTGGGATTGAGGTATAGTTATTGTATCATATTTTTTTCGAATAAAAGAAGTGGAGCAAATGTTTGGTCTCGACTTTTTGGAGCTGAACAAATCCTCTTTTGGTCTGTTTTTTGTGTGGGTGGGTTGGGGGTCTATAGGAAAACTCAGTGGAAGAATTTTAGAAGGTCAAAGATGGACTCAAGCTAATAAATTTGATGACATTGATTATCTTCCATTGCTATTATGAAATATTACAGTAGTTGGATTCTTGTGTTGGTGGTCTTTTCGCAATGACTTCTTTATGTATGCATGGATTTTAAAAGGTGGTTGCTCACACACTGAGGAGTATACATGTACTCTCTCTAGTGGTACATGCATAGTTTCTTTTTTATGCTTTTTTCAACTTTATCCAAATTGTCGTAGTTAATTGTAATAGGTATGATGGGCATGATTTATGTATTAGACAGACTCCCAATTGACAAATACTTGTGGCAACTTTTAACTGATTATAGTTCCTAGATAACTGCTCACAAGCATGTACTATTCGTCTTTCTCTGACATTTGATCTTGAAAATTCTAAGGCTATTGATGCTGAAGGAACAGATATGGAAATTGATTTGTCTAATCTTGGAACTGTCAACACAATGTTTGCAGCATTGTTCAGGTAATCATCATACCAAACTTTGTATTTCTAGTAGATTGTTGGTGTTTGAATTTCCTTATCTCTCTTATAGCAAGTTGGGCGTTCCCATCAAAACGACTGTGTCTGCTAATGTTCTTGAAGAAGCTTTGAATGGAACTGTCACAATCCGTCCTCTTCCAATCGGGACATCACTTAGTGGAAAGGTAGCATTTGATTTCCTCTTTCAATTAGCAGGATAAAACACATCAGCTGTATTAAGGTTTTTAGCTTGGTTTTGCTGCAGGTTGAAAAGCAAAGTGCCCATTTTTTCGGTGTAACGATTAGCAATGAACAAGCAGAGGCAGGGCTTGTAGTTAGAGTTACTTCAGCAGCTCAAAGCAAGTTTAAGGTACACTCCAGATCAATAGAATTTTTATGGTAGTTATTTGTCCTATTTTATACTTCGTAAGCAGTGCCGGTACATCTCATGTTTTTTGTGTTTTCTACCTTTCCATGACTTGAGATGTTAAAACTAAATTTTGTATAATTTCAGCTACTGTATTTTGAACAAGATGCAAATGGAGGTTATGGCCTGGCTTTGCAGGTACTGCATTTTACAGTTTTTGGTTCCATTATGAATTCAAGATATTTTTAATTGATGTAGAGTTCTGAGTGATTTGAAGTGGCCAGGCAGTTGCTGATTCATCAAGCTTCTAATAAAAGCATTTATTCTGGAATTAAAACCAAATTAAGAAATGTATACTCTTCATTCCATACTTGATTTTGGGCGACATTTCGAGCATGTATAGACACAACTTTCTCTAGGATTGTTGCTTGATTAGTAATCTATGCATTGAGGAAAGAAGCACCTATTCTTTTCTTAAAAGATAAAAAACAAATCAGAAAAGATGTTACCAATTCTCAAAAAAAAAAGAAAAGAATCAGAAAATAACTCTCCTTATATTGTAATGAAGTAACGTTCTTGAATTGCAACTTTAGGTCCTCTTTGTTAAGCGCTTAGCTTGATGTATCTCTATGGCTTGAATGAGATTTTCCTGGGAATTTAAAGCTTAGTCTTGAGGTATTTTTTCTTTTAAACTCAGATTGAGAAATTAAAGCTTAGTCTTGGTTTGCAATTTTTTTTGTTGTAACCAACATAACTTTTAACAACTACTACTAGGCCCTATTTGCTTGCACTTATTAGGGGTCTGAATCTGAATGGCTTAGATTTCAGCCCATTAAGTGGTTTTTTGTTTTGTGTTTTAAAATACTTAAATGGATTTAAATGGGTCTGGATGAATCAGATTTGTAATCAACTCTAACACCATGAAGAACTTAAATTTCACTTTTTTCTTAGCAAAAGTCATGCCCATATTTATATATGTGAAGAACTTTGCATTTCGACGAAATAAAAAAACCTTCATGTCTCTTGCATTTGCCGGAATCTTCAGAGGAACTGGCGACACCAATTCTTGCTCTGGCAGCTATTTCTGGTGAAGTGGGCCACCGATGGAGATGTTCAATTGTTTGTTGAGGTTGAATTCGAAAATATAGAACCAATCAAAGAGGGTGGAAGTAGTTGGGTCATCAGGTGTACTGAGAAAGTATGGAGGAAAGCATCAGGTTATTTCTGAAATGGGTTGGAGCTCCACTTTGTCATGGTGAAGTGGGATTAGGCATTTTCTGTCATAAAGGAGTCCTAGAAATGGTGAGGTTGGTTAGTAGGTCGTAGGGACACCGGGAGGGAGTGAACAGGAGGGCTTTTCACGTAAAAGGAAGGATGAACTTGGATTGTTTGGTGGGGTGGGTTTGAGGAAGAGATGCAGAGTATTTAGGATTAGTGGTGGAAGGGGAGTGGTTGGGTGATAACATGAAGATGAGAGATGTGTATCCACTATCCAGATTCAGGCAACATCTTAGTGTGTATCCAGACTCAAGACATTTTAATCTTAATAAACACAAATGACCTCTAAATCTCAACCAAACAAGTAGGGTTTGCTATATTGCTATACGAATTCTCACTAACCATATTTCTCAATTTAAATTCATCTCAGACCAATATATACAAATAAAAATAAAGGAAGCATGAACAAAGCTTACTTGGTTATCCAAGCTTCTAGCCATATGGCTCACGAGTCATGCCTTATTTGCGGGCGTAGAAAGTTATGGTCAGGAGCCAGTCTAGTAGATGAGGCTGTATGTTTGTAAGATCTCAGTTTACTAAAGTATTGAATTGATAGTATGAATCAACTGCTTTGGAAAACTAGACCTCATTCTTGATGTTCGCTGATTTTGAAGCTCTTCATGGTCTGCAATCTGCATCAGCTGTGAGGATTATATATTCGAGTGAACTCACTTGTACAGAGCAGATACTGGACTTCTTATTCTTTATCTTCAGATATATATGCTCAACGTGCTCGTAACTACATTAAATTTGCCTGCAAACCGTGTTTCTTTTTGTTACAGGTCTCTTTCGAGTATTTCTTTTTGACTGTTAGTTCTGAACACACTGATTTGTGAGCAAGTGTATTGTATTTTAAATGGACATGTTGTTCATCTCTAGTTTATTCTAATCAGGTAATTGACTGATCAAATTTTTCTTAATAAAAGTGTATTGTATTTTAAATGGACATGTTGTGCATGCCTAGTTTATTCTAACCAGGTAATTGACTTGATCAAAATTTTCTTAATGAACCTGATGAATTGTCATTGTATACAGGAAGATAGTGAGAAAACGGGTAAGGTAACGTCAGCAGGAATGTATTTCCTGCACTTTCAGGTGTACAGAATGGATTCAACTGTAAATGCGGTATGTGAATATCAACCAATTGGTCAAGTCCATTAATGCAGTGTAGTCAGAACTAATAAATTATTTGAAATATTGTAGTTAGCAATGGCTAAGGACCCTGAAGCTGCTTTTTTTAAGAAGTTGGAGGGCCTTCAACCTTGTGAGGTCTCAGAACTAAAAGCTGGCACTCACATATTCGCTGTTTATGGTTGGAGCTACTTATATTGCTGAATACTTGTTTTTTGTTGCTGCAAAACACCTTCTAATTCCCAATTGATTGCCCAATACTAAATTCTCAAGGATGAATTTTGATCTGATTTCTGCAGGAGATAATTTCTTTAAGCCAGCTACTTATATAATTGAGGCTCTTTGTGCCAAGTCATATGAGGATACTACTGTTAAGCTCAAGGAAATCGAGGCTCAGATTTTGAGGAAGAGAAATGAGCTTCGGCAGTTTGAAATCGAATATAGAAAGGTTTGCTTCTGGACAATATTTATCATCAATGATAGATTGCTTCAGCTATGCTCATTGTACTACTTTCCATGTGATGTTAACAGGCATTGGCACACTTCCAGGAAGTAACCAACAGATACAGCCAAGAGAAGCTGTCTGTAAGTTTCTGCTGCTAGTCTCATGGTCTAAATATCATTTCCATAAATGTGCTCATATTGAGATGTTATGTCCAACTCATGATTTTCATCTAGTTCCCGATTCCCCTTGAAGTTCTTCAAGTTATTTCTCATGAAATTAGTGACCCGGGAAGTGTTAATTAGAGCCATCATTAATGCATATCTTGATTGTTTAGACGGTACTTCACTTTGTCTCCTCCTATTATCCGATTGATAGTTCCCTTGCACTGATTAAATACTGCTGTTTGTAAAGGTCGAGGAGATGCTGAAACAAAGAGACAGCATCCACTCTTCATTCACAGTTTCAAGGTCAATTGCTAATCTAAGCGGCAGTGGAAGCGGGCATTTCAGTAATGGAAGTAGCAGTAAAGTCCTTGGCGAAGATTATAAAACCGATAGTCCAGGGGAAGATGGAAGCTCAGACTCCAAAGACAAGTCATCAAAGAAAAGATGGTTCAACCTTAACCTTAAAGGATCAGATAAAAAGAACTGAAAAGTCGACGATTATCTATGTTCTATACTTGATCCCAAATCAAACGCCAACGGGGCAGGTATTGCGCTGCCGGAACAAGTCCCTTCATATATTCTTTGTTCTATTTGTTAGTTTGTGCTTTTACCAGATGCATTTTGTCTTTAGGGAAGTGATGTTTGGAATATATATATATAGGTGGTGTTTTTGGTGTTTGTAATGCATGATTCTTGTGATGTACCATAAAACTAGGCTGATCTTCAGCTGTCAATCCATATAAGTAAGATTATAGAATTCAGAAGGTGTTGTAATTTTAGTCTATGGGCATGTTCTTTTTTTTTGGTTGGCATTGTGAAGTTGTAATATTTCAATGGTGGGAATCTCAAATCTTACAACAAGAAAAATTAACTTTTGTGAATTTTTATGCTTCCGTTTTTATATCTCGAGTGCGTACAATATGAACTTTTATGTTAGTGTTGCGTACAAATATACAAAAGCATAAACATGGCATTAACTATGAAAGTTGCGGAGAAATATCATAGAGGTGTGGAAGATCATGGGAAAGGTCATGTAGGTGTGAGAGTTAATTACTAAAATAATGGTAGGAATTACACCTAAGAATTATGTACATTCAATTTACAACAAGATTATGTTACTTCTTGTCCGTTTCAATTCACAATTATATTTTTTCATGTTTATCTTCAGCATTAAATACTCTTTTTTCAAATCATTTTCAAGATTTAATACTAAACATCATTTAATAGGGATAGTTTGATAAAATACCTATATCAATAATTTATTTTTCTAATGGGTGTGCCAAATCAAAATGTGACAAATAAAAGTGAATAAGGAGTAGTTTTGTTATAATTTTAATATACAAAATAACTCTCGTTCTAACCAGCAACCAAACGGCCCATTTACTACATTATTCTACAATCATGTTCTCTATTGTTTCTTCAAATATTTGTGTACAAACTATAAAATGAGAAAGTAATCCATTGCAATTTACATATTTTGAAACAACCAGCTAACAAACTTGTTAAACAGCAACAACATTACAAAAATAAATATAAATAAATAAACAACAATATCTCCACAGCCATTAAAACCAATGTGGAGAAAAATAAATCAAATATAATATCATCACAATCCAACCTAAACCCAAACACCAAAAATTAAATTTAAAAAAAATAAAAATTTAAAACCATCAAAAAGATAAAATAAAATTTAAAAAAAGAAAAGAAAATGGAAAACTCATTCTCTTGTGCTTCTTGAGCTAGCGAGCCGCTTAAAGGTTTGACAGAATTTAATAGCTTTACGTTTTGATTGAAAAATCATTTAGAAACCCAATAACCTTTTTCCCTTAGAATTTAAAGCTCCTAAATTTAAAATTCTAATTCCGACTTTGATTATACTCTCATCAATTCTCAACCATTGCATTAAACTTCTCCAAAAATGATTCTTGTCTTTGCAATTTAATTTCTTCATAAAACCTTTCAATAAACTTCTCAGCTCTCTCATCAACCGAATCATCATCATCATCATCGTCATTATCATCATCGTTGCCATGAAAATCTGTAAATTCTTCCATGGAACCTAATCTCTCCAACTCCAACACTGGGTACCTTCTCTTTTTTTCTTCTTCTTCGACTTTCGCCATTCCCAAACATCTCGAAATAAAGAAAACAGACCATATATCTCTGTAACTCCTCTGTTTTCTGAATGATTTTTTTCTGTTATAGTAATGAATCAATGGTGTATTTGAAGGAGAAAATTGGTATTCTTGAATATACCCATAATTGTAATGCTTAAGAAGACTAAATTTCTTCATTTTCTTCGCATTTTTCAGAGAAATTAACCTTGTAATGATGGGTTTTCTCATTTTTGCTAAGAAAATTGACATGTTTAGTAGATTAGAAACTTTCTGAAAAACAGGGGAACTTTTTTTGGGCATTTTTTTTTATTTCTAAGTTCAAAATGTGAGAGAAACTTGAGATGAAAGCTCACTCAAGTGACTCTCACTTTTGAATTTGAAGAATGTTTCTTGTTTTGGAATTTATTTGTAGTGTTTTCTTGGGTACTGTGTAGAGCAATTTATTGGTGAAAAAAGGTGTTTTTTTTTCAAAGAGGGAATGACAAAAATGGTCCCTTATATTTGAGGTTTGGTTCAAAATAGTCCCTTAAGTATACGCTAAATAATTTCAATCCTTTATGTTTTAATGTTTTAACTCTGTTTTCTAATATATTGAACTCCGTGGGTTAGATTCGATGGAAATTAGCAGGAACTCATCTTTAGAGATACAATTTTTATTGTTTTTACTATTATTTTTAGAGAATTTTATGCAAATCACGTAGTGAACTAATTATATCATATTTCTATTATTTTTTAAATTACAAAAATCCCTTAAATTTGGTGGAATTCGAATACATCATTCAATGTCCCACTACATCACATATGTCCTGATACATACAATAGTGATGTATTGCGTCCTAATACATCGCGTAAAGTGATGTATCTAAGAATAGTAGAGAGTAGGGATTTTTGTAATTTTTTCAAATGATAGAAAATTTTAGAAAATATAGTAAAATATATTGTGTACTTAGGTTATTTTTCCTTATTTTTATTCTTTCTAGAGTTTTATGTGCAAGTTTTTAAGGTATAATTTATGTTATTTAGAGTCTAGTATTTGATACAGTCTTTTATATTGTATATTTTAGGATGATGTTGATCATTCAATAGGATGGATCAATATTTATTTTTCATGTTTGAAAACAGATTATTAACTATCTTCATTTGAAAATAGATGATTAATCATTTACTTTCCACATTTTCAAATCATCGTAATTTAAAAATAGATGATTAATCATTTACTTTTCACGTTTGATAAATAGCTAAAAGGGCATTACCCTTAAACATAAAGGACTAATTTTGTCAAGTTTGTTTTTGAAGAATGTGAAAATATGTGGAAAGCTAGGCTGGAAAAAGGTTTGTGGTCGGTGTCAATTTGGATTTTATTATAGTGAAGTAGCCGTTAAAGAGCGGGTTCTCTCTCAGTTCCACTTTATTTTAAAATGGGGTTTACGCGATAACAATCTAGATTAATCATGTTTCGCAAAAATAAGATAAATATAATAAAAAATTAAAGAAATTTTGATTCTTTAGAAAATATATTTGGATCAAGTTAAAAAAAATAATTTATTTTTCATGATTCTGATTTTAAATCAAGTGATTAAGAATATTTTAATATTTTACTTTAATGCAATACTATAAAAATACTTAAAAACTAATTTGGCTTTAAAATACTTAAAATAAATCAATTCAAATGGACTCATAGTTGCTATAATTTCCATTTTCAAATCTAGACTAATAAGAGTTATCGCGGAAATGATAGAATCTCTTTGCTCTTAACCGAATTTTGGAGTTTGAACGTATGAAAAATATTTGTGACTAGAGAACATCTATTTTTCAAATGGACCTTACGCGGTAGTAGCGGAGTTATGATTTTACTAATGAAAGTTTTCATTAAGAGGGCTCAAAACTTGAAAAAGTAGACACATGAACTGATCGAAGGAGGTTCGACATCTACAATGCATATATAAATATTATTTTAATCATATATAAAGGGTTCAAATGAATCCCTGACCACAAGGTGCTCCTCCCTATTACGCCAACACCAATCTTAATTAGTCGGATTCCAAATACTATCGGACACGGAAAGAAAAAAAGAAAAAAAAAAGGGGGGAAAGATTTCCAAATCTGGGACAGAAAAATATAATTTAAAATTAAAAGAAATTTCGATTTCCAAATCGGCAGCAGAAACAATAGAATATAAAATTAAAAGAAATTTCGATTCCTTTCTGATATTATTAATTGGTTATGTTTAGTACATGGAACAGAACAATTAAATACAGTTGTTTTACCTTCTAATCAAAGTTTTCTATTGCATTATTCTGCAAGAGATTCGTTTCAGATCCCAAATAAAATTACAATTTAATTATTTTTTCCTTGAATAATATTTTTCTACAAAAATTATGACTTTATTAATGATAAATATTAATCATTTTAATTAGAACTGTCAATATGAATAGACGTAATTTAGTTGGGCTTAGCTTATGGAGATTTTGATATTTAACGATTTGAGTTGGGTCGGCCTACTGTGACCACATGCCTTCAAATGACTAGCCCAGCTTAATAGGTTGTGGGTCGGGCCAACACCTTTTCTAAAATATATTTTTTCATGATTTTTAAGAAAATTGTATTTTGATATGAAAATGCTTAACATAAATATTTTAGTAATGTTGGTCACGTAGTGAATTTTTGTATTGGATTGTTGGTTAATACGATATCAAAATCATTACTATCATTAATGGCGTTAACTACGACTATCACCATTGGCAATTACTATTGTCAGTCGTTGATATATCTGTCACCTTCATCATTGTAATTATATCCACTACCACCATCACCATTGTCGACGAACATTAGCGTCACCAACCGCCAGATGCGACCACCAACCACCTCTTTCTTTACAATCACATTGATAACCAGTTGCCAACCACTACAGTTAGTAGCTATAATATCTATCACCTCCATCATTATAATTATATTCACGATCACCATCAACATCATCATCCCTGCCACCTCCACCATCACTATCAATTATCTATCACCATGAGATCAATCCCTACTACCTACCACCTCCACCATCATAACTAGCACTGGTGCTAACTGCTAACTATCACCCAACACATCGTCAAACACCTTACATATTCTTCAACTAGCCACCACCATCATATATCGCCAACAACCAGAGGCGGAATTTTTCTAGTTGGCCAAGCGGTCCCGTCTTCCATAGCCAGGGATTAGTCATTTAAGGATCAGTTGATGCGCTGGGATGAAAGAAAGTTATCAGGATTAGGAGTTTGGGGTTCACAAGTTAATATATATATATATATATATATATATATATATATATATATATATATATATATTTATTTAATTAATTTTTCAATACAAATATAAGATCTATGGAAAAGCTAGTGAGTTCGCCCGAACCCACGAACCTCCACCCAACTTCGCCTCTACCAACAACTAACATTAATTAACTTCACCATCACAACTATCAACCGTCACCGTCACGTTAGTCGCTACGACACCAATTAAATTATACAAACAAATATCTAAGAATATATATTTAATTTAGTAAAGGCTAGCTATATATAGGGATTAGGTTTTTTCTAACTTTCTTTATCTTCAAACATTCTAAACTTTATAAGTCGTTTTCATTTGGGTAAGCAGTCTGTTGAAAAAATCGTTTCTAAAGAACTAATCACTTCATCATTAAACAATGATTAAAGATTTTTTTTTTTAATACATAGAGTACTATTTTTTACCTTTCTGAATTTGTGGTCAATTTTGGGTGTGTTTGGTATGAAGGAAAATATTTTTCCGGAAAATGTTTTCCAATTTTTTCATGTTTGGTTGGGTTAAATGTTTTGGAAAATGTTTTCCAAATCAATTCATTTTCCTCAAATTCAAGGAAAATGACTTCCCTTCAAAAATCAAGGAAAACATTTTCCAAAACTTTCCACCAATTTCAAATTACAACTTTTTTGTTGAAAAAATAAATAAATAAAAAAAGTTGAAAAAGTAAATTTAAAGCTTATTTTTAAAAAATATTTTTCAACTTCAATTTTTTTATCCGACCCACCCCCCTCCCTCCTGCCCCCTACCACCCCCCACCCCCACCCCTAAAAATAAATAAATTAAAGTTTGTTTTTAGAAAATATTTCCAATTCCAAAATTTTATTTTCACCCACCCCACCCTCGACCACCCCCAACCACCAGCCCCACACTCCCCCCCTCCCCCCAAAAAAAATAATTAAAAGTTTGTTTTTAAAAAATATTTTCAATTTCAAAATTTTATTTTTTCACCTCTACCCTCGACCCCCCACTCACCCACCCTAAAAAAAATAATTTAAGTTTGTTTTTTAAAAATATTTTCAGCTTCAAAATTTTATTTTTTCAGCCCAACCCTTGACCCCCCCACCCCCCAAAAAAAATTTAAGTTTGTTTTTTAAAAAATATTTTCAACTTCTAAATTTCAATTTTTCACCCCTACCCTCGACCTCCCCTCACCCACCCCCTACCACCCCCCACGCCCCAAAAAAATTAAGTTTGTTTTTAAAAAATATTTTCAATTTCAAAATTATTTTCTACTCTAGTAAAAATAAAAGATATTTCTCAAAAATATTTTTTCATTCATAAATCAAACACTAAAAATCTTTTTCGGAAAATATTTTCTACTCACCAACCAAACATGAGAAAATAAGTCAAAAATCAACTTGTTTTCCAGGAAAACATTTTCTAGGAAAACATTTTCCATGAAAAACATTTTCCTTCGTACCAAACACACCCTTTATATAACATACTTTTCCTTCGAGGGAAATTAGGTCTTTTATACACCAAACGTTTTACCAAATGTATTTTATAATATATGCACATTACTTTTGTGTTTGACCATTTAATTTGTAATTGAGTATATTTTATTTTATTATATTAATGCACACTACTTTTGTGTTTGATCAATATTGTTTCTAAATATGTCTATATCATGCACTATAAGATCGTAACTCGTGTCATTAATTTTTTTTTAAAAATATATTAAATTACAATTCTACCATTGATATCTAAAAAGAAAAAAATTCTTTATGTTCTTCAGGATTTTGTGAAGAGTAAATTATTTTTCACTGCAAAAATATGATATTCTTTTTAAATAAATCAACAAAGAAAGTATGTCTGATAAATTGAAATGAAGAGTAATATTTATAATTGTTAATAACTTGCTTTGAAAATCAGCGTCAAATTCCTCAGCTATAAGATCAACTTAGCAAGTTTTTATGAGATCTTGACTTTTTAAAGAATTACATTTTCTATATCGTTACATTTTTAGCTTGAAAAACTACCAAATGACTTTTTGTTATTCTTTTAATTGTAATATAGCGATTCAAAGATACGAGATGTATGTTGTTGGGGGAGAGGAAAGGGCACGGTTCCCTAGATTCCAATTAATTTCAGATCGAGATATATTGATAAGTAGATATTTATTTACCTATATATGACTTGTTTTTCATAACGTATGTAGTACATGTGGTTGGACATATAAACTAATTAAATTACACTTTATTTCGTAAAAAACTTTCCACATTTATATCTAATTCAATTCAATTTTTGAAACGTGTCGTACTTTATTTGAGTTATTCAAACATAAGGTAAAAAGAATATAAGCTAAGGAAATAAATTGAGGCAGTTTAGTTATAATTAAAATGAGATAGAAAAGTCATCCAAAAGCTTAAGGGTTTGACTATTAACAAATTTTTTTTAACAGTTTCAAACAAATCATAAGTTAAAATTATATAATGGAGAGTAATGTAGCGTTCTCTAACAAAGGCGACTTCGTACTCAGGGGGATTACTTGAGCCCGAATTTCTGGTTAAAGATAAATAAGTACTTACCACTCCACCACAATCCTTATTGTTATCATGTTTAGTCTTGAACCAACATCTAAATGATATAATATCAGAATCGATCTTGATCATCTATACTATATAAACTATTAATTTAAAATTTGAGTGACTTTATTGATACAAAACTAACTTACAGTGATTTTACTAATAATTTTACTTGAAAAACTAAGCTGATTTTTTTTTGTCATGTATAGCCCTGAACCAACACTAAATAATACAATACCAAAAGATTCATATCAAAATAATCCGATCCGATAATCAAAATCGATTTTGAGCATCTACTATATAAATATTGATATTAAAAATTAAGCAATTTTAGTGATATAAAACTAACTATAAATATTTTAAACCGCACTAGGCAAGCCTTATGCGACATGCTCGACTCAAAAGGCATTGAGGGGGATCGATCCCGGGTCATTCATGTGGATAATACCCTCCAAAACCAACTGAGCCATCCCAAAGAACTACCTCTATCTTATGGTGTTCATTTTATGAAATATGTTGGATCTTAGAGACCCAATTTGCTCTCATATTTATTTTAAATTTGTATTCACTAATCGCATATTTTAAATTGCCATGTGATTTGATCGATTATATAAATACAATTGCTTATTTCAATTTTAAGTAATTTAATTTAGAAAATGATAAATCCTCTTTCATGTCGTACACTTGACTATTTTCTATTTTAACGTATGTTACAATAATATTAATTTTTTTTATCCCTTAATTATTATTTTTTGATAATTAAGTAACTTTTCATTAATCACTAAAGTGATCAGATCAACACTATCTGCTCAGTCACACTCATTTATCTCTTAAATAAACTACAAACGACAAAACTGATTAAAATAATATGTATTACAAAATCTCCATAACTAATATTTACACTAAGCAAAACTTTAATATTGCCTTCTTTTAATCCAAATAGTATGGATTAATACAGCATATATTAATTTGAGTAATTTACACCGGTGACTCCTTCCTTTGGTATTTGGTATGCATTCACCTATCAAATATTAAGGACGGATATATAGTACGATAGATATTGAATATTATATTGAAATCGATATTTTTGATTTTATAGTTTCGATATTATAATGTTTGTTATACATTCTTAAAAAAGTTTGAAATACTGAGTATCCAATTGAATTATATAGTTACATATAAATTCATACTACTAGCAAATAAATAAAATGATATTAGTTCAAAAATACAATTATTTAGACATTTGAACTTTGACTATTCTATTTATCTTAATTGAAATATCTTTTTGAAATGATTGATTAGTCGAAGGGAATTGCTTAGAGTTTCTTCTCAATAATTATATATGTGTGTAAGGCTACATACGATATAATTGAGAAATCCCAACTTCCATAAATTAAAGAATCATTTTCTCTATACAGGATCAAAATGAATTTCGTGTAATGATTTGTGGATTGAAAATACAAATTTCAGAAAACAAAAATAAAAATAAAAATTGCGCGTATAGCCTAGTGGGATTACAATTTGGCAAAAAAAAAGATTACATATTTGCCCAAAAAAATAAAAGGATTTAAATTTGACACAAATTATTTGTTTCGTTTTTGAACTAGCTAGTGATAGTCTTAAAAATATTCATCAACTATATTAACAAAACATAGATCGACCCTTGATTAGCCACATGTTCCAACAAGTGATCTCAAACTCTTATAGGAGTATAAGACTCTTAATAAAACGCCGAGAGAAAGTGTTGAAAACACTCCTAAACTTAGCGAGAATTTAGTAATCGGTAGGATGACAATGGGAAGGGCGGGGCGAGGCGGGTTTAAGATTGTGCGGGGTGGGAGGGATGCATGATGGGTTTAAGTGAGTTTTTTAAAATATTAATGTAGGGTGGGGGCGGGTTGCGGATATATGCGATTTTATGTGAATTCAAACTTAATTTTAACTTTTTACATGTTATAAGAGTGATAGCAAGATAGTAAATGAAAATGGTTCAATAAAAATAATAGGGAAAAGGTACAAGTATACCCCCAAACTATGACCGAAATCTCAGAGACACATTTTAACTAAACTAAGGTCCTATTACCCCTCTAAACCCATTTTTTTTGGTAATTTTGTGCACCTTTTTGGCTTACGTGGTATCCAAATATCTTCCCCGCGCCTCAATTGCGTGGAGTCACGAAGTGTGCCACGTAAGACAAAAGGTGTACAAAATTACAAAAAAAATAAGTTCAGGGGTAATAGGACCTTAGTTTTGTTAAGGTGTGTCTCGGGGATTTCGATTATAGCCTAGGGGGGTACTTGTGCCTTTTCCCAAAATAATATAATTTCTTACATGTTTTCCAATTGACCTCTAAAAACTAAATTTCAAGTCACTATCTATTCAATTAATACAACTTAATGAAAAAATAAACTTTTTTTAATGAATTTTTTTTTTAGCAAAAAAATTGCGGGTTAAGCTCAATCCGTCCCGCACCGCGTCATTGTCATCCCTTGTAATCGGGGTGTATTTAAGTTCAGTTTGTCAACTAAATAAATATTTTTAAGGCTGTCAATAGTTCGAAGGTAAAACTAATAATTTTAGTAGAATTAAAAAAAAAAAAGGGACAAAAACGACGTCGTAATATGGGTAACCCTCGAAATATAAATTGCAGACGTCACTCCACCGTGCACTTTAGCACCTACAGTTTTTCAGAACCTGAACGTTAAAATCGCCTCTTCTCTCTCTACCTCTCTCCCGTTTGGCCGATATATATATTTACATTCCCGGCGATTTCACGTAAACTCAGCTAAACACAACACACAAAGAAGAAAAAAGTTCAAATCTTGAATTTTTTTTCGAAGAATATGAACCCCATTTGCTTTAATATTGAGCAGAGTACAGAATTATAAGGAAAAGAAACAAAGATTTGATTTTTAGCTTGTGGGTGTTGTGATTTTGATGGTTTTAAACTGATATTGAAGATTTGGAAGTGTTTATATGGCGATGGGACCTGAAAGATCGAAACCTTTACATAATTTTTCTTTACCATGTGGGTTGAAGTGGGGTAATCAGAAGTTCTTAAGGTGCGTTAAGGAAGATTCCGATGAAGAAATGTCAAGGTCGGAATTGATCGGACGGAGGAGGGAAACAGGGGTGGTGGAACGGCACCGAACGAAATTCAGATCGGTGAACGGAGATAGTGGTGAGGGAATTGAAGCTGTGAGAGAGAAACTGATGATTGATCTTCAAACGGAAGCTGATAAGATGAAAGACGCGATTTTACGGGAAGGATTAGATTCTCCGGCACCGGCGCCGGCGACGACGATGAATGTGAAGGTAGATGTATCTGATGCAGCCGCCGTCGGAGACTTATCCAGACCATGGAGCTTGAGGACTCGGCGTGCGGCTTGTAACGAGCCGAACGGGGTCCTCGCCGGCGCCGGAGCTGGTGGAAGTGGTGGATCGAAGGAAATGAACGGTTTGCCGCCATTAAAGACGGAGAATAACAAATCTTCAAGATTTCGAAGTGAATTTTCCGGTGGAGTGACCGCCGGAGCTTCTTGTAGCGGCGAGAAGAGACAGAGGGTGAAATATTCCGTTCCCCTTTCACGAAAAGAGATCGAAGAAGATTTCATGGCGATGATCGGACATAGACCCCCTCGTAGACCCAGAAAACGAGCTAAATTTGTTCAAAAAAATTTGGACGTAAGTTTTGATTTATGATAAATCTCTTAAATTCGTATAGTCGATCACAACTAATTTTGAATTAAATATATGATTGTACAGCAATTCACCTGTGAAATTATACTGAATATGTTATTTGATTGGTCGTACTTTTGCAGACGCTATTTCCGGGGTTATGGTTGACGGAAATTACAGCTGACTTATACAAAGTGCCTGAAGATCAGTAGATTTGAAGAAAAGATCATTTTTTTGTGATATCAATGGTAAGTTTTATTATGATGGAACAACTGTTGTTTGGAAATTTGATGAAATTATTGAATTTCTTGTATAACAGAAAAGGGTGTAAAAAAAAATGCAATTTTGTTATTTATTCTAATTTTTTGTGTTTATGTTCATTGGTTTAAGTTTATAACATAGTTGTTGATATTATTGGATTGCACTGAATTAGTTGTTCAAAGTTACATTTTGATTTTTTATTTTTATTTTATATTTGTCAAGTAAGTTGGCTGCTTTTGCTTTCTTCTTTTCTTGATAACAAAGACAAAATTTTCTCTGGGCATTGTCTTTCTAAGTGCAGTGTGTACTGTGTAGTGTTCTTTCTGTTTGCCAATATTTCTCCTATGGGAAGTAGCGGAGCTGGGCCAAATAGGATCGAGGAGTTCATATGAGTCTTTTCATAGAAAACTACATTGTTTATATATATAGTTAAAAGTAATAGATATTGAATTTTATCTGACTTCTCTTTGTATTTACTTTTATATTTTGAATCCTTGCTGAAAATTTTAGCCCGACACGGTGTTAGAGCATGTCATATTCAAAGGACTCGTGTTCAAGATGTGGGTATGAAGAATTCTTGATAGAGAACATTTTCTTTCATATGGGTCCTATGGTGCACAAACTTCAATACAAATATCAACTATTGAATAAAAAAATAATAAATTAAAACCTTTCGCTAGTAGTTGGGTCTTACCATCCGAGCATATTGTCTTGCAATTTCTTTAGATAACTCGTTGTAACATGTTCAACATCAATTCACGACTCCCTTGTTTTCATATGAATGATTCTCTTATTACTCCATCCGTTTCATTTTATATAAATATACATATTTGAGCAGGCACTAAACTTAATTAATTAAAATAAAATTTTGATATAACCAACAAATATAGATAAATTATCTGTTTAGACAAGTGAGTTTTTTAATCGTCTCTATTTATAAATATAATATAACTATAATAAATTTTGGGTTTCGATACCAAGAAAAATATCTTCCAAAAAAAAAAAAAGATCTTTCATTTCTCTACTCTTTATATGTAATGAATTTTGAGTGTGTTCGATACGAAAGAAAAACATTTTTTTTAAAAATAATTGAAATTATCTTTTAATGTTCAATAAGTAATTAAAAATATATTATTATCTCAAAAACATTTAAATATAATGTAGCCGTCGATATTGTCTAGGCACATTGGACATGTTGACGGTTCTAATCAAATTTTAAAAATCTATATGAGTTAGCCTGAATGAAGTGGGTCAATCTATGTTGACAATTCTAAGGGATCGTTTGGTTTGAATTCAATTTATGATGAGATTAATTATGATGAGATTATTTTTTATTGAGTGTTTGGTTTGTTGTATTCAAAATAATAAATTTTAAGAACAATTTATTTGTTTACAAAAATACCCTTCATGAATGTAAAAAGTGATGTAACAAAAAGGTTGAAAGAGACATTTTTGTCATGTACTTATTTTATCCCAGATAAATTATCCCGTAATTACTATACCACCCAAAGGGAGGGATAACTTATCCCGGTACTAATTATTAATCCCGGGATAAGTTATCCCGAACTTGCTAACCAAACAACAAATTAAGTGGTACTATAATTTAATCTCAGAACTATTTGGTATTATTCTTCACACCAAACAACCCCTAATAGAATACATCCTTTATGTATTAAATGAACCCCAATAAATGATGCATTTAAGGGTAAAATAGGCAATGGTAATTTAATTAGTTTTAAAAGTAAGAAAGATACAAAAAGAATACTATCTTTGAAAATATCAATATTACTCATTAGTCATTGCTCTATTATAAGATCCAGTAATACACATACCTTGAGGTTGGTGTAATTTTAGATCAAGTCCCTACAATTATAAACTTTATACCAAGTGTAATCTGGTAATAAACGAATTAAACTTTTTTTTTACTATAGTCTATTAAATTTCAAGTATTGGACGTATAACATGCGAGCTTTTGAGCTTCAAATTCAAATATGAAATTGTTGGTGCGTATTACCTAGTTTTTAAAGATAATATTTTTTTCTGAATGATTGGTCGGGTATATATTCATGAGTTGATCTAATAACAATATGAATCAATAAATTATTATCACTTATTTCATCGAAATCACATCCATGTCATCTTATAATTTTCTTAAAAAGAGAAGCGACTTTGTATAACGATCGGGGTGATTTAATGCCTTTAAAAAATAGGAATACGCTTTAAGTCCCAAAATTTGAAGGACTCAATTTTTTAGTAATAATAAAATTATTATAAGTTTTTTTAAACTAAAAAAGAATATACTATATTTTTTAAATTTATTCGTCTTTTTTAGTTGTTTCGAAACATTAAAAAATATTTATTTTTTTGGATCAATTTTTAAATTTAACTTCCACATGATATGTTTAAGACCACAAGATTAAAAAATATTTTGAAAGAAATAAGTTTTTTTTATTAAAAAGAAAGAAATAACTTTGAATATCAGAAATAAAAAAATAATTAAAAGTTAGGCCTCTGATTTATTTTTTATTAAGTCACTAATTAGCTTGAGCCGTCATTGTATAACAAGCGAGCTTTTTATCCTCAATTTTAAATATGTGATTGTTAGTGCATAGCTGCATATAACCTAAATCCTATCGGTAAATTTTTGACCAATAATCCAAATATATATATTAAGTTTCATCCAAAGCGTAAGAATACAAAGTTGAACGATGACGTTGTGTTTGCAGATGACTTGATGTTGTCTTGCAAAGAAGATATAAAGTCTATCACAAAATTGATGGAGGTCCTAAATTATTTCACTAGAAAGCAAGAAATTGAAAGAGTCTATGAATTATGTGTATACATGATTTGTATACGAAAAAAATTGTACACAACAAAAAGTTGTATATGAAAAGCAATCAAGATATATGGATGCATATACCCACGTGATACACTAGCTATACATGAGAAAGATGAAATGGCTCGTATTGTTTGTTTGACTATGAGACTTATTTAAGAGTGTAAGTTATATCGATCTATTAAAAAGACTGTAGGGGTACATGAAGCTAGGCTAAAGTAAAATTTTGCCATGTTGCCTAGAGATAGATTTATTGTCTGGCTCACCAATAAATAAAAAAACTGTTAATTTAAAAGAGGATGACCAGACTTCATATACAAACATATGATGACATTTGTTGCTTGTGTGAGGACAATAAAGTTGAATCTTCGCTACACCTATTTTTCGAATGTATTTCGGTAACCAGTCTGAAGGACAAATTGAGAATTTGAATCAGCATCAAAGGATACAATAGAATGAGGCGACCAATGTTTAAGATGGATCAAAGATAGACATTTAAAATAGTTCAAGAAAGAATTGACAGCTACAATATCGGGTGTTAGGATATACCACACATACAAAGTGAGAAATTGAAAGTAGTTGAGAGACAATTACATATACAAAGATGTCTTTAGATAGATTAAGAAGAAAATTATTGAAAAAGTAGATTATTTAAAATAATCTAAGAAAGTAAATAGATGTAGATACTTGATTCAGTAGTTTTGTAACTAGTGATTCTGTTTTGTTCAAGGCTAGAGAATTAGAGCGCATGAAATGACTTAAATATCTGGAGTGCTCGTTGGGTATAATTGTTTGGCTATTATGGTAATTCTTCACTGCTTACCAAAAGAAAAATTCAAATATGTGACCGTTAGTGCATTACCTAAATTCTACGGTCAATATATTTTCTGAATGAATCGGATCATTATAAATCGAGTCTAGTAACAAGGTAAATCAATTAATCAATACATCTACTTAATTGAAATTACATATATGCCCTCTTATATAACTCCGTCAAAAAAGAGAAATAACTTGGTATAACAACCGAGCTCTTTACCGTCAAATCCAAATATGTGATCGTTAGTATATATTACCTAAATTTTAATAGAAAATATATTTCCTCAAATTTAAGCATGTGACCGTTAGAGATCACGAATTTAAACCCGAAAAATAGATTTCAGAAATGAACCTCGTGATACACAAACATTTTATTTTAAATATTTAATTTTTACATAATAATAAACTATACTAGTCACAAAAATTCACAACAATTAATAAAAAAAAATATTTAAAAAATAATAATTTGGTGAGAAATAAGATATTATTAGATAAAAACGAAATATATTTTGAGGAACCCTCAATCCACCGTGCACTGTAGCACCAACTCTGTTCTGAACCCAAACGTTAAAACCGCCCCTTCTCTCTCTGGCTACCTCATATATATATATACTCTATACGTAAACTAATCCAACATAAATGTAAAGAAAAATGGCAAAAAACATTGAAAGATTAACAATTCTATGAAACCCCTTTTTCAGTTCTTCTTCTCTCAAGTTTTTCTTCACAAAATCTTGAAATTAAAGTGAAAAAGGAAGGAACTTTGAGTCATTTTCTGGTCTGTGTTTGGTTAGCGAGGGTAGAAATTTTGGGATTTTGGGCTTGTGGGTGTGTGTAATTGGAATAAGTTTAGACATTTGGATTGAGTGTTTGATGACTATGGGACCAGAAAGATCGAAACCTCTGCACAATTTCACCTTACCTTATGGGTTGAAGTGGGGGAACCAGAGGCATTTGAGGTGTGCGAAGGTGGAATCCAATGGAGAAATCTCTTCTGTTCATCGGAGGTCAAATGGGTCTGAGTCGATCGGACGCAGGATGGAGACGGAGACGGAAATGGTGAACCGGCGTGGATCAAACGATCGGTTTACCCGGAAATTCAGGTCGCCGGGAAAAGAGGATGATGGTCAGGGAATCGGAGCTGTGAGAGAGAAGCTGATGTTTGATCTCTTAACAGAAGCTGATAAGATTAAAGAAACAATCTTCAAAGAAGGTATGGATGAACAACCCAAGAAGTTTCCATCGCCGTCGCCGGCGCCGGCGACAACTATGACGGGAGCTGTATCTGATGCTGCTGCTGCTGCTGACTTGTCTCGTCCATGGAACTTGAGGACTCGCCGAGCGGCTTGTAAGGAGCCTAATGGATTCGTCGCCGGCGCCGGTGCTGTTGCCGGAGGAAATGGTGGTGGATCGAAAGGTGGGTTAAAGATTGATACTAACAGAACAAATGCTCCAGCTGCCGGAGCTGCTTCAGTCGGCGAGAAGAGACAAAGGGTCAAGTTTTCCGTTCCTCTTTCCCGACGAGAAATCGATGAAGATTTCATGGCGATGGTCGGACATAGACCCCTTCGTCGTCCCAAGAAACGACCAAAATTGGTTCAAAAGAATTTAGATGTAAGTTATACTTCTTCTTTTCTTTCTCGTAATCTCTTGATTAATGCTAATCAGAATTAATTAAAGATCAATTTTTTGTTGCTAATTTTAGATTTTGATCATTTTACTGTTCCATTGATCCATTTTGCAGACGATATTTCCAGGTTTATGGTTGACAGAAATAACAGCTGATATGTACAAAGTGCCTGATGATCAATAGATTGTTAAGGTAAACAAACATTCATCAATGAACTTTGTAAGCTAATTTAATGGTTCCACATTTGAGAATAATCATGATTTGTTTATAATTTCTGCAGATGGGAAGGTGGTAGCGCGATTTTCTGATGAAAAAGGCGATACATTTGACGACTGATTATCGAGTAGTGAAGTTGGAAATTTGATGTGATACCATTGATTTTGTTCAGGTAAACTGAAAGGGGGTGTAAAATAGGGAGAAAGTTTAATTAGTTGCTCTGTGAGGATGTTAATTCTGTTTTAATGAAAGATTTGTTAATCTTTCTCTGTTTATGTTCATTGGAATAAGTTTTTTTAATATATAGTTTGTGTGCAATTTTGCACACTTTGAGATTCAATTTTTGTGTTTTCAAGTGATTTATTTACTCTGTTAAACTGCTAGTATATGTTGCAGCCATGTTTGTTTTCTGTGTGTGCCTTGCTCATCTGATTTGCAACTGAATACCGGAACTATTCACTTGCTTATCGTAGAGGCTGTAAGTACACAGTGTGCCTCACTAGTAGGCTGCTTTTTTCTGGAATGCAGCTCTCTGCATTTCTTATGTCGGTTTAGCTAGAAATGTCTCGGATTTGAGGAATGAATGAATTTCTCGTAGAATGCTCTTCTCATGACGTGAATTCGGATTAGTCAGGCTAAGTGTGTATGAGATACAAGATGGTTATACCAAAAAACATGTTCAAGTTGTCACACATTCTGTTTGTTTTTCTGTGAGTTAATTCTTGAATCTGCTGCTACTATCTCTCTGGAGGTGTCAGTTTAGGTCACACTGCCCAAAATTGTAAAAACTAATACCTTAAAGGTCAGTCTCATAGAGATTTGCAAAGGTTTGGTGATTAGTGGTATTTTTGAGTTTAGATTCAAATTATCATCAACCTTGGGAGATATGGAAATGCTTTATTGGAATGTTGGGAAACTATGAGTGAATGTGTTTTCTTTAAGTTGTTTAGACTCGGAGCGAGTGTCTGATACGAGTGCGGATTTAGATGTCGGATCTTTTATAATTTGAAAGTGAAGATTGGAGGATATGGATACGAGTGTGGGGATTTGGCTAGAAATAATTCATTTTTTTTAAAAAAAAAAGAGAGTTATATAACATAAATCGTGGAAAATTTGAGGAGAAGATATTGATTAAGAGGAGGATTTCGGAAGGATGTAAAAGAAAAAAGAATGACATAAAAATTTCTATATACAAGCTACTTTATTTTTTTCCAAAGCTTAGGTATTGTTTTAATGATATAAATCATTGAGTCCGTTCCGAATTTCTCCGTCAATTTTGATAAAGAATTCAAAATTGAATTCTTCATCGACATCCACGCTGTGTCGATACTGATGCGATATTGAAAATAATATCAAATCGACACAAATGTAACACCAAAAATGAAGAATTCGAACAACCTAAGATTTTTTCAAGTTAGAATCGTTGCAACATTTAAGGATTGTCATGTTATGAAGATAAGGAAAGCAATTTTCAATAAGCGTTTTACAACTCACGTTATTTATTTTATTTTTTAAAAAAAATCAATCAAACGAGTGTCAAATATAAATATTTTATCATGCATTTAAGTGTGTGAATTTAAAAGATTGTTGATGTATTTCAAAACTTATCCATCTAATTGTGGTCATTGGTCAATATACTTGTTAAAGTTTATATAATCTAGACCTTTAAGAATTAATAAACAGGACAAATGACATTTATTTAAAAGAATTAATAAACAGGACAAATGACATTTATTTTAAATATGTACTTGAAGAAACGTTGAAAAAAAAATATAACGACGGAGAGTTGAATACAATTTTTTTAACTAATAAACTTGAAACTTAATTGATCATTTAAAAAAAATATATATAGTCGAGTGATTGAGAAGTTTGTTGGTTTATAGGTCTCTGAAAAGTGTGAAATGAAGTGTAGATATGTATTTATAATCATTAATCAAGCTTTATACATTTTAAAAAATATATATATTACGAGTGTAATTTTTTTTTACTGTTATAAGGATTAGTTATAATGTTTTTTTTTTTTAAAAAAAATAATTTAATATTAATTAAGTGCACCATTTAGCCTTTTTAAAAGAGTAACGCAATACGAGAACTATACATATATTTTTATTTTTTTCTACCAAATTAAAATATAAAATGATAAAGTACTTGAACATCAAAATGGATAGTAACTAGTAAGTATAGTTTTACCTTGGATATGAAGAAAATTTTGTTGGGAGCGCCATCACCAAATGGGCCCTGCAGTGCGCGATCCGAATTTAATCGAAGCTCTAATGTGGGCTTCGGACAATAGGTGGGAAACAAAAAAATATAGTTTTATGTGCGTTTTTTTAATTTTAAAAGAGAAGTGTCGAAATGTTCCTTTTCAAATCTTTTTTTAAAAGGTTTTCAACATAAAGTCATTAAAACCTTTAGAGACAGGTTTATTTTTAGTTTTTCAAAAATAGCTTTTGCAAAATTTGTTTTTTTAAGCACCTAGTCGAAATTATTTTTGTTATGATATCTATCGATCAGTATTTATTATTATTTTCAATAATTTATCCTATTAGGTTATTTATTGTGTTTCGATTATTGCACTATTATATTGTTGTTGTTACTCCTTAGTTCCTTTCTGATAGTATTTACATTATTTTCTTGTGATGTGCTATATTTTTTTTATATTTGGAATAGTTGCATTTAAGCCGAGAGTCTTTCGAAAACAACCTCTCCATCTTCACGAGTTAGTGGTAAAGTCTATGTACATTATACCCTCCTCAAACTTTATTTATGAAATTTCATTGTGTATGTTATTGTCGTTGTCGTCGTTCAATTTTATTTTATGTTTTGTTTTGGTAGAAATTGAAAAGAGAATTTTTAAGGATATATTCTCTTATCTTGATGACTATATTGGGCCTTTTAAGTCAATTATAGGGACAAGGACATACACAAGACGATTTGAGGACTGTTGATCGCTATTTAAGTGACACAATTTTTTTTATAAGTTTAGTTATTTTAAAATGAATTATAAATTCATAAGATTGTCTTTGAATATTTTACGTATGAAGTTATAAATTTCAAATATATACGGGTTTGAAGTTTGACATATTATTAATGCAAACGTACTTTATACGTTTATATATGAAACATCATATATTTTGTTTGAAATTTTGACTTACAATTTTAAACTTCTAATTGATTTTAGCTAAAGTTTGATTTGACATTCTAAAACTTCATACCGTTAATTAAACGTTGATAATTATTTCGCTCTCACTCACTACCTCAATTTAATATATAATTTTTCGGCCCAAAAATAATCTAAATTAAATAAAAATTAACAATTCGCTCATGGAAGAGTATAAATTAGAACTTAAACAAATAAACCAATTGGTTTACATTAGCAACACATCTTACTAACTGAAAACCCCTACCGTTCCCCAAAATTACTTAGCAAGCCACTAGATCACGCATTCCGCATTGCTCAGTTAACCATAGTTAATTCCTTGTGTAACCGTGGTTACTCTTCATGCCTATATAAACCCACTCTCACTGTACTCCCGCCATCTATTTGCTGAGCAAAAGCTTTCTGAAAAGCATTCTTCTCTTCAAATTTCTCCAAATCGTTCGAGTCTCGTTTCTCTCTGTCAACAATGGTGAACAAAAGCTTTTTCCATCTCAACTCGCTCTTCCAATTCGTTGAATAACTTGTTATACTTCACCTATTGCTCAACTCTCACGTTGAATCTCTTTTTTTTTTTCAGGTTGTGGCACAGAAATTGAAGGAATCGGAGATTACTGAGCAGGATTCACTCCTTCTGGTAAACAATTGTTCTCATATTTGCTTATTGATTACGTTACTGTAGTTGTATTTTTTGCTCTGTTCAATTTAGCGTCCTTCAGTTTTTACGTTTTTGACGAGTTTGTGAATGTTGATAGCTCAAAGTGCTTGTATGAAACATATTATGTTGAAGTGTTTGAGAGTTGTATAGTCTCTCCATCACTTTCTGATGTTTTAGATACTTCGATTTTTATGATTATTGACTACATGTGAGTCAAATCTGGAGGCAAATCAATGGTTTTTTTTTAACTCAGTTGTGATTTGAGTAGTTTTTGTGTGTGTATTTTGAGTTCGTTCTTCAGAGTTTTCTGGCTCTTGTAAACTCTTATATGTTGAGGTTTATTTAAATTCAATCAATTATTGATGTGTGAAGGAAGTATAAATGTGTAATCTCTGTTTGTAGATGTACTTCCGATTGACTCACCTTGCTTGATTAATTCTCTAGATCGTTGATTTTTTTTTTTTGCTTTTGGTTATGGTAGAATATCGTTGATTGAATCTGTTTGTATGCATTAAAAAATGAGATGTGTAAGACATGTTGTAGATCAATGAACGTGATCGAAGAAGCTAATAAATAGTAGTTGTTTAAGTTCATCTGGTTTTTCTATTTGCATCATCTCCTGGAATTGGGTGCTTCTCAGATATCTGCTTTGAATGCTATCTATCATCTAGAGTCAAGTTTATTTTGTAATTTAGGATGCTGAAGTATTCCTGTGGCTGAAAATTTCGCATGATTTATACTTACAATCAAATGAACAGCTAGATATTCTACTGTCACTGAGTGGCTTCTCTAGTAAATTTATCGCAGACTGCCTCATAAGTAGATCTGCTAAAGCTAATTTATTGGTCAGGAAATAGAAACTTGTTGCAGTTATTAAGTACTACATGCTAATTATATGGATTCATTTTTTCTCCATGGTTTTCCAAAACAGACAAGGAACCTTCTGCGTATTGCTATATTCAACATTAGTTACATCAGAGGCCTCTTTCCTGAGAAGTATTTCAGTGATAAATCTGTTCCAGCCTTAGGTAACTTTTATCTACAGTCTTTTTTTATTTATTTATTAGTATCTGTCTATTTCATTTTTGCAAATTAATTTACTAGATACTTATATCACAAGCAGAGATGAAGATCAAGAAGCTAATGCCAATGGATGCAGAGTCACGTAGACTTATTGATTGGATGGAAAAAGGTATGCTGATCTTTTGCTAGTTTGCAATCTGAGCCTTACAGTTTATTTTCTTACTTGTCATTTCTTACCCCCACTCTCTTCTCTGTTCCTAGGTGTTTACGATGCATTACAGAAGAAATATCTGAAAACGCTTCTGTTCTGTGTGTGTGAAGCAATTGATGGACCAATGATTGAGGAATATGCATGTAAGAAGAGCCAAGAAAAGTTGGTCAAGTGATGACTTTAATTAGATTGTAGTATCATATTTACACCGGCTAATCACATCTGAGACTGACTAGATTACTATCTAGGACATAGCTGTTGCCTGAGGCTGTGACAAAGAAATTGCTAAAAGAAGTGCTGATACTTTCAGTAGTCTGGCTTGTGACAAAAAGCTTATACACTTAGCTGTCTACTTGCAGTTTCTTTCAGTTATTCAAGTTCAGACTCTGAAGAAGTGTCAATGAATGTCAATCGTATTGGAATGAAGAAAGGGGGAACATTCAAGTGTAACTCAACCACTGAAATAACACCCAATCAAATGAGGTAACTATTTGTATAATTATTATTTTAAATTTAGCAGTCTTATGCTGGTTGTTTTTTGGATTACAAGAACCTTTTGTGTTGAGAGGAAAGTATGTTTCAGGAGTTCTGCTTGTAAAATGGTTCGTACATTGATTCAGTTGATGAGAACTCTCGATAAGATGCCAGAAGAGGTAAAAGTTTCTATTGCTCCTAAAAAGCATGGATTCGTTATTCATTGACGTTTGACAATTGTCAACTATCATCTTGTTGCTAAGGTTTGATTCTCTTGGTTTTTCTCAGCGAACTATACTGATGAAGCTTCTTTATCATGATGATGTCACGGTATGCCCTTTTCTCAATTTTGTTTGTTTCTGTTTTTTTCTTTCCCCTTTCCTCTTTTAGCTTGCCTCTCGATGTTTGAGTTTCGGGGGAATGTTAAACTTTCATATATTGTAGACATGTGATTTGCATCTATAAGCACAGTCTTTAAGATACTGCAATTATCATCATCCCTTTTTGACATTCAGGAAATAAGATTTCTCCTTATTAGAAGTCATCTCATTTCTGTAATTTTGTAGCTTACTTTAATTTTTGAGTTTGAGCCCCAAATTGATTCCTGTAGTCGTGTCAATAAATGGTTCTCGGGATACTTATGCACTGAAACATTGCTTAGTCATATCAAATACATTTCATAGAATTTTCCAGTCTTACTTATTTCCAGTTCATCTTTTAAATGTCATTTTGCTTCAAACATCACTCAGCTTGTCATATTTTGGTCAAATAACACTTTTGTAACAGAATTTCTGGTTGTGCAGCCTGCTGATTATGAGCCTCCTTTCTTTAAAGGCTGCACTGACGAGGAGGCTCTTAATCCATGGATGAAAAATCCTCTGAAATTGGAGGTCGGAAATGTCAACAGCAAGCATTTCGTGTTAGCTCTGAAGGTGTGGGACAGATCACAGGAAAATGAATATGAACTAGTTTCCTTTTCAGTAGTCAATCAGTTCGCATTGATATCTTTTCTTACACAGGTTAAGAGCGTGCTTGATCCTTGTGAGGATGAGAATGATGGCAATCAAGATGATGTTATGAGCTTGGGAGCTGATTCTGCCGAGAGAGATGACAGTGCATCTGATAGCGAGGTGGAATATTGGTTCTCCTTGCCTCAATTATTTTTATAAAGCTCGACTTATTTGCTATCCTTTGAAGTATGTTCATGCACTGACTTTGTCAAATATCCATCAATTTCAGTTCAGTGACTCTGATGAAGACCAATATATAGTTGCACCAGTTGGTAAGGCACATTCCTCTATTCGATCCGTTTTAAACATGCATTCGTTCTGTCAATGATATTTTAAAATCACAAATTTATAAAGACAAGTTTTTTGATCTTCACAGAAAAGCAAAATGTTCAGGATAAAGGTGATATGGTTGATGAAGGTACTTCTATTTGCAGCAAATACTATCAACTTTCTTTCTGAAGCTGGTTATCAAGAACTCTATGTGTTTATTGTTTTTTCAGATGATACTCAAGATCCTGCAGAAGATGAACAACAATTTGACCGGGTTAAGGAATGGATCAGCACATACCACCTCGACAGAGTTGAAATGACAGATGTTCTCTCAAATTTCCCAGACATCTCAGTGGTAAGATACGTCTGCTGGTTTTCCTTTCAAGTGTCAGTTTCTCTATCATTTGCTAGCCAGTCCTACACCTAACATTGGATCTTGATTGTGCAGGCCTTAGTTGAAGGTAATGAAATGACATTTTTAAGCAAATGATGGTGTTCGCAACCTGAATTTCTGTAGAGAACAGTGATGTCATACCCTAGTGCCAAATCCCAAAGTTTTTGTGCCAAATAAAATAATCAGATAATGTATTCTTTCTGTTTTTTAAGCTGTCCAAAGTATCTTCATCTTCTTTTTCAATTCCAGATATTTTGGAAAAGCTTGTTAAAGAAGGAATTCTTTCAAGTGCTGGCACAGACACTTACATCATTAAGAAGCAAAAGGTTTCTTATTGTTTTCCTTAATTCATTAATTGTCTACATCTTTACTCTCTTGAATCATAATATATCCTTTTCCAACACCTACAATCATATTCCTCAAATGCAGAAATTCGACTATGAGTTTGATGTTGTGAAAGAAGAAAAAGAGGGCCAACAAAATCAAAATGGCAACCAATCTCAGCATGGCAAGGGTGAAGATTACATGTACATGAAGGTGAAACCTGATTAATATCCTTTGAATTGAGCTTAAAAGTATCTAGTGGATGTGTCATACATCCATCCTCTTCAGTTAATTTGGTTCATATCTATTAACTGTATGTGGATTACACATGTCTTGTAGATTTTGCCCACCTACTTTTCCTCGTTCTCTACCAGGGATTGTGATTCACTCTACTGCTTTAGCTCGTGACTTCTCCTTCGCATTCAGTAATATATATGAAGTGATTATACAGCTCTTAAGTTTTACATCGTACAGTCAGTCTGGGAGCTTGAAGAAAACATTTTTGCAAATACAGAGAAGTAATATACTCTGTCCTCTCTTAAGGTTTTTGGAAAGAGTACATATCCCAATAATGTCCTACTGATTGAGGAGACTGAAGTTTTGGATTGTCATGTTGTAACTTAAACAAAGGAGGGGAATCCGGTGAAGTAGAAAGAATGAATAACAATTTTCCCTTTTAGGAGGAGTATGAATAAAAACTCCTTTTCAACTGCTCAAATAAGAATCTTGTGAACAGTTCGCTAATACTGATTTGCATGAAGTTGGATGTTACTTCCTGGATTGCATGTTAATAAAAACAGTCTCTTGTTTCAGGCTTTGTTTCATGCTCTTCCAATGAACTATGTAACTGTTGCCAAGCTCCAACGTAAACTAGAAGGGGAAGCCAACCAAACTGCGGTGAAGAAGCTAATTGATAAAATGACACAAGATGGATTCGTTGAGGCTAAGAGCTACCGCAGACTAGGTACCCTCTGGCATCTGGCAAACCATATTTCCTGCTTTGTATGGAGCAGCAAGACTAATAGTACCAATTACCCAATGATGGACTGATTTTGTCGTTGCAGGGAAGCGTGTGATCCAGTCTGACCTAACTGAAGAAAAGCTGGCTGAAGTTAAGAAGGTCTTAGCAAAAGACAGTATGGTAATAGTCTTGAATTAAATATATGTTTAACAGTTTCTTTCACTTCTACTATTTTAACTCATCTTTAATTACGATACATGGTCAGGATGTCGAAATGCATGAATCAGGTAATGATTCTAAGTTCTAACCATCTGAATTTTGATAACGTTTAGTCAAAGTTACTTCTATACTAATCATAAAATTAGACCACAAAAATCTGATATTACTTTATGTCTACTAGTCAACAACTTTAGAGATCTATCCACTTGTGGGGCTCTCCACTCTATTGGATCGGATCTCACACGTACTAGAGGAAAAGCTGATGCATACCGGAATGGATCTGTCATGAGTGATCAGACTGTCTCCAAGAGAAAGGAGCATGAAAACACACCATCAAGCAAAGCTGAGGTTGGTTCATTTGTGGATTACCTCAATAATCTGCAGTAATTAATTAGTTGATCACCTAACAGACTGCAGTAAGTAACAAATAGTTATATATGATGTTTGTGCAGCCTGTAGCTTCTCGGGAGAGTTTTATCCCTGGCAAGGAGAATGGAAGAACTAATGGAAAACCAAACCAACCTGATGAGTACGAAATTGTCTGTAGCAGGTCCAGTCAGGACAAACGTCGTAGGAAAGCAAGCATGGTACGACATCCTTCAGTCTTTCCAGAAAATCTTAGTTAAGAATCCTGGCTAGCTGAAGTGTAGTATTTGGGAAATATTTATAATTATTCTTCTGTTCCCTTTTTCTTTTCTATCTACAGGTAAAAGAACCTATTCTTCAGTATGCAACACGCCAAAATTCTCAAGTTGTTTGATGGTTCCTTACGCTTTGGTGGTGAAAAACATGGGTAACTTGCAAGCTTGCTATAGTAGTAGTTTATTAGTTGGTAACTTACTAGTAGTTGTACTTAAGTGAAACTGTGAAAGCAATAACCATATTTTGATAGCGAAGGACATCAAAGAGTGGTGTGAGCTTCAATTCTCCAGATGGATTGAAGTTCGAAAAGGATAATAGTACAAATTTTGCTGATATGACAACGAAACGACTTTAGTATAAAGATTCTACTAATAGCTTCTTTTGTAGACTTCTTCTTTTGAGTTCATTTGTTATAGTATTTTTTTTTTTTTTTGCTAGATACAGCTATTTTCTTGGTTTCCAGGGAAGATAATTAAACGAGCACAAAACTTATCATTCTATGTAACTTTGTAAGTCTTTTAATTTTTGTGTGGCTATAGATCCTCAGAGTACTATAGAAAGGTGTTTTTTTTCTAGACTAACTAAAAAAGAGAATGTCACGTAAATTGGAACGAAGAGAGTACTTTATTAGGAAGCAACAATATACTAAAAATCAAAATATGGACAATCGGATGTCACCAAAAAAAAGTCAATTACCAATTTTTAACTGCTTAACAATCACAACACACTCCCAATAACTCAAACATAAATCACATACTCAAAAATGTGCTGACGCTCTCACCATCGAAACACGAAACTTGAAAAAGTGTTGACAAATATTTTGAGATGGAGAAAATATTTAATTTGAATGCACTTGGAATTTTGGGGTGGACGTTTACTAATTTTGGAAGACTTGACTTGAACAATGAATTTAATTAAACAAAAAAGGCATTAAAAAAAAGAGAATTAGTCATATAAAAAAAGGAAAAAACAAACTGATCCAACTAATTTTTCGTGTACATATATACTGCAAATAAGGAAAATAAAATAGAAAACTAAATTGGTATCAATCTGTATACCAAAAGATTTCGGGTTCGAGTCTCCTTGAATACAGATGGAACGCTTTACTTTTTGACGTGAATTCATACTTACTCGGGCTCCAATGTGGGTACCGGAACCAAAAAAAATAATATTTAGTTAAAAAATAGATGTAATTCATTAAATAACATAGAAATATTTGATAATTTATTTCTACAAATTAAAGTAACTAAAATAAATGTACTACTAATTACCACTAGAATAATTTCTTATTCTCATATATATGCGTGTGGATATTCAGCATCAGGCGTATCAAAGTAATTCAATTCTTCATCAGTCAAGACTTTAAACGGTTCATCCAATGATGGTAGTTGCCAAATTTTTGCAGCATATAACCATCCATCATGATCTCTCAACGAATTTGAGACACAATCAGAAACTATATTCTCGGTTGTTATAGGAATATCTTGATGATTTTTACCTAAATTAACTTTCTTTGTAATGAAACACACAACATAGTCTTCATGTCTAATTTCGCCGCGTTCTCTTAGTACATCCATTGCAGTTTTATCAAGACAATATTCTTTCACAATCCAGTATACGCTTTCTTTATCTTCAATGCTACTTTCTTCATCAAAACGAAAAGTTTTCTTGTACCCAATCCTTGATCTTTCCTTGTCCAAAATTTCTTTACTATTGTCTCGTCCTTTCCATTTGCGACCTCCAACAATTGATCTGTTGAAGTTTTTACCCTTGATCGTTTTTCTCTTTAACTGAGTAAAGAAATAGTTTACATGATTATTACCTGAATTTTGGAATAATTCAGCTGGCTCTTTGTTACCGTATAAGTCTATATATGGAATATCATGGTATTCGATAGGCATTCCACGAATGAATTTCATTAAACACCTTATCAGATCTTCATCCGTATATTTCATCCCTATAAGTTGAAAATAGTGTGAACTCCAACTTAAAAAGACAAAAATAAAGAAGAACATGGAGAAATATTTTAAAGCAAGAAAATATATATAGAGAGAGTATATTTCCTAATTTGTGTAGGAAACTAATTGTAATTGTAAAAATAAATTTGAAAAAATTAACCTTATTAATTGGAGTTGTAATTTATTTTGAAAAACTTAACCTTATTCAAATAGGAAAATAATTGGAGTTATAATTTTATAACCTTATTCGAATAGTAACCACCAAATTTACACATCCTTCAAGAACCAGCCTTTCAAGATTAGGGAAAATCTGGGTCCTTACTAGCTCACTAAGGTTGATGTATTTCAATTTTCCTAGAACCTGTCATAATGCAATAAGTCAGTTTGGACGAATATTCAATCGTTATGTGAATGCTAGAAAAAGGAATAATATATAACCTTGGAGCCTTACCAAAGTTGTATGATTCGACTATATTTCTGTTAGGTTTTATTTGCCCTGATTTCTTACCATAAATAGATTTTTCGTATAGGAAAGAGTTTTAATATTTTGACTAGTCCTTTTCTTGTAGGAAAGGTTTTAAGATTCTATGAATATAGGTTTGTTCCTTCTAACTTAATCAACATTCACAATATAGTCCTAAGGTTTTGAGAATTTTGGTTAATTATGGGGGAAAATTTGTGAACCTCATTGTATTTCGAGTGAATTGGTTGATGTTATTTCTCTCTATATTTTGTACTCTCATATTTATAGTGGATTGTTCATCTACTTTGTGGACGTAGGTCGATTGACCGAACCACGTTAAATCTTTGTGTCTATTGATATATTTCTCGTTTGTCTTCTACTCATGGTCTTTCGAGATTTGATTTGCTAGCTTCCGCATTACACCTGCTTATTTTCAGTCCTAACATTTTTAACTTCAAACCAACAAGCTTTTTGAAGTTTCCTCGCTAAAGCATCTAACTGATCAACATCATCAAGAACAAGAAGAACCTTTTTGTACTGTAATCTTTGTATCTGCATATTCCAACAAGATTTTCAGCGTTTTTCGTGCGTCTCTGACTACACAATCTAGCCGTTATATCTTCCACAATTTGCTTTATATCACTATAGTTTCATGTCTGCATACCACAAAAGATATCAATGATTTTATTTTGTATGCTTTAGTCACTAATTTTGGTATGATCGTGGTATTTGAGCTAGTTAGCAATGTTTTTATCTCTGAATCCGAAATCTCATCCTTCTCAATCCGCTTCATTGACTCTTAGGCCACAATAAATATGTGAAATTTTGAACATATATTTGGACTACTTGTCCCTTGCCAATTTGGTAACTTTTAGCCTAATTACGGTTAAGGACTTGAGAGTTAAGGGGTTAGAATAATTCAAATAGAAGAACGTCCTAAACTATTCGAAACAAATAAAAATATCCCTCATTTTATAGCTTGAATACCTAAACTTTATTCCTCATGTTGTAATTCCCCCTAGTTTCCCTTACTCCCAATTTAAAGGGGGAAATTCCTCATTGGCTAAGACATCATTTGTTTGCACTTAATGAAGATGTGAATCTTAATCACTCAGATTCTGAATCTTAATCATTCAGATTCAGCCCATTGATTTCATTTGTTTCTTTTTTTAAAAAAGCCTCTAAAAACAACTGAACGAATCAGATCTGTATTCGATATTCGCATAGGTGGAAAGTAGAAAGTATTCAAAGATAGAATTGAATTGTGTACAAATTGGTCAAAATTATTTTTTCTTCATACATACCAAACACACTCTTGGAGTAAGTTATTTGCTATTCAAACATGTGTAAAGTATTCAAGAAATAATTAAATTATGCATAAATTGATAAAAACATATTTTCCTCAAAAATGTCATGTAAATTGAAATGAAGAGAGTATTATATTAGGAAGCAACAACATACTAAAAATAAAAATATGGACAGTTAGATGTCACCAAAAAAAGGTCAATTACCAATTTTTAACTGCTTAACAATCACAAGACACTCCCAATAACTCAAACATAAATCACATACTCAAAAATGTGCTGACGCTCTCATCATCCAATTAAAGGTTCATTTAGGCATAGAAAAAGTAACTGTTTGTTGAGCTTCTACAGTCACAGTAATTCCTCTCCCAAATAATGTTTCATCAAAATCTTCATTACTTGTTTCTCCAAAGGAATTGACATATCCTGGTTCATCATCTGGTGGCAGCCTAGAAAACGATTTATGTCCGTGACGTTTCCTTTTCATATACTTTGATCCATCAAAGATTACATGAAGCAATCCCATCTTTCCAGATTGAGAGGTGCCATTTTGTATCATCAACTCCTCATTTATAATATCGTTCTCGTACAGAAGATGCATTCCCCAACCTTTGATTGCAACATTTGCATCAGTCCCACAAACCTCGATTTGAATCCAGTCATTAGGATTGCAAACACATTTCTCGTACGTTGACCAAAACTCATCAAATGATGTATAGGCCAGGAGAGTGTGCCCTGAATCAGGACATTCCTCACTTCCTACTGAGCCAATACTTTTAAAAAGCAGACAAGTCTTTCCATCGTGCCTTACGAGCTTAAACATGACTTGAAATCCCGGGATTTTTTTAAGGTAACCATGATTCATACAAGAAGGTTCCTTAAAACTGTCAAAAACAACACAAAGAGCAAAGCCCATGAATTTGTTTGTGTACCAATTTTTAGGTAGCTTCACTGCTAATGAAGGACCCAAGTTCTTGTACATAAACCAGTCAGGAACTTCAGATCCAGGGATACATATACTGAATTTGTCATCCACCATCGATAGTCCCTATATCATGCAATATATGTTATAGATTCTTGAGTTAACGAACGTGTACATATATAAAGAGATATTTACTTACCTTGAGCATGTGATTCCACAATGAATCAATAATAGCAACATCAGGTTCATTTTTGACAAGTTGGTGACATTGAGTAAGTGAAACTCGATACAACATTGGATATTTGCTTAATTGATCAATGCCAGTACGCCTCAATGATGTACATTCATCGGCATACACCTCTTCTATACTTGAAGGAAGCTCTGGAAAAATCTCGAGCCTCTTACAACCAACCAATTCAACAACTTTAAGTCGAGATAGACCATTGATGCTTGCAGATGGAATATCAACAAAGTTATTCTTCCCGAGATTCACTTCCTCCAAAGATGGCAAGAACCCAAGATTAGTTAGGATTCGTCCGTCTGAAATATTGCAATCACTTATGTCCAGCTTTGTCAATGAGCAAAGACCTGATAAATTAGGAAAAACCAGACCCATAGAGTTGTGGCCTTTCCCAAATAGCCGCGACAAAATGAGTGAACTCCATACTTGTAAACCCAAACCATTTTTACATCCCCGGAGAGATAAGTGCTTAAGGTTCTTTAGCTGAGAGATAGAGGAAGGCATTGTTCGCATGGCTGTGTCATCACAATGGAGCTCCTCTAAACCGACTAAAAGTCCTAAATCATCTGATAATTTTTCGAGTCTTGAACATCCGGATAGATCAAGTGTTCTTAGACACTTCAATCTAAAAATACTGCTTGGAAGATTCTCAAGATCCTTGCAGTTACTTAGATTTATCAAAGTTACTCCTGAAAAGTTCTCAATTGATTCGGGTAGTTCTCTCAAACCAGTTCCTTCCAAGTACACTTGTGACAAACGATTCATTTCTTCTTTTATTATCGACAACTTTTTGAGTTTTAAGCAGCCTGATAGAATCAAAACCTCAAGATTTTCCAATTGAATGATCTTCGGTAAGGTCTTTAAATTTCTACAGTTCTTCAGATTTAACAAGACTAGCCTTCTGAGATCTCTAACAGAAAAATTGATTTCTACCAAATTTACACATCCTTCAAGAACCAGCTTTTCAAGATTAGGGATGCCTGAAAAATCCGGGGTCCTTACTAGCTTCCGTGACTCACTAAGGTTGATGTATTTCAATTTTCCTAGAACCTGTCATATTGCAATTATAAGTTAGTTTGGACGAATATTCCATCGTTATGTGAAATGTTAGAAAAAGGAATAATAGATAACCTTGGAGCCTTGCCAAAGTTGTATGATTCCACTATCTTTCAACTTCAAGCCAACTAACTTTTCGCCCTGAAAACTAACAGGCAGACTTCTTGATGGATACGCGTGCCAATTGAACCACCTCAACTCACCAGGTAGGAAATTAGGGCCCTGGTGAACATTTTTGTTCTGGATACTGAGAAACCTTAGTCTGCTCATTTGTGTGAATGCTGCGCTGCTGACATTCACTTCTTGTGCAAAAGACAAGTTCAATGACATGCATTCAATCTTTTCAGTGCCCTGATTAATTAATACGCGAAAAATTGGATATATTTATAAAAATGTTCAAAAGCTAACTAATTAGAAATGATCATTTGAGCAAACACTTACCAAATCTCCAGCAAGTACATGAGAAATATGATCAGGTAGCCACAACCTACTATATCTTCTTGGATCATCGGAAGCTTCTTGACGGATAATATACCAACACATTTCTTGTATCAATTGATGCACTAGAATCCGACCTTGTGAAACCGTAATCAGAGATTTCTCCATGAGAACTTTTATGCCAATAACAGGACTAAAATTAAAACTCTCTAATATTCTTGTAACTGATTCTTTCTTCTTTCCTATAAAGAAACACACAATATCTAGTAATATTTTTTGTTCAATTCTGTTTAGTCGATTGAAACTTAATTCGAGTTTCTTCACAATTCCATCTTCTGGGATTTGTTCCAATCGTTCCACTTCACTTGTCCATTCATCCAAATCTCTTCCATACAAGAAACTTCCGAGGACTTTCAAAGCCAACGGGAGTCCATCACAATGCCTTATAATTTGAGCTGAAACATCCCTAAATTCATCCATAAGACGGTTTTTCTTGAAGGCATATAGCTTAAAGAGCTGCAAACTTTCGTCTTCATTTAACGTTGTCATTCTGTATATCTTTTCTACCTCATGTTCAACAAGCAAGTGCTTATCTTTAGTTGTTATGATAACTCTACTTCCATGACCAAACCATTCATGTTTCCTCGCTAAAACATCTAACTGATCTACATGATCAACATCATCAAGAACTAGAAGAACCTTTTTGTACTGTAATCTTTGTATCTGCATATTAACTCCTTCGTATAAATTGTTGATGTTTACATCTTTCATGACAAGGATCTCAGAAAGAAGTATAGCTTGCAAATGCTCTAGGCCTTGTTTTGCAGAACGGTCTCTAACTTCATGAAGAAAACATGAACCTTCAAAGTGACTCCGAATATTATCATAAATGACTCTCGCTAGAGTTGTCTTCCCAACTCCACTCATTCCCAATATTCCAACGAAACGAACTCCACCAGACCCCATGCCAAGCATTTTATACACTTTTTGCATATGTGACTCGATTCCAACAAGATTTTCAGCGTTTTTCATGTGTCTCTGACTACCCAATCTAGCCATTACATCTTCCACAATTTGCTTTATCACTATAGCTTCATGCCTGCATACCACAAAAGATATCAATGATTTTATTTTGTATGCTTTAGTCACTATTTTTGGTAGGGGAAATTCCTCATTGGCTAAGACCTCTTTTGTTTGCACTTAATGAATGTCTGAATCTTAATCACTCAGATTCTGAATCTTAATCATTCAGATTCAACCCATTAATTTCATTTGTTTCTTTTTTTTAAAAACCTCTGAATGGATTTGAAAACAACTGAACTGAACGAATCAAATCTGTATTCAATATTTGCATAGGTGGAAAGTAGAAAGTATTCAAAGAAAAATTTGAATTGTGTACAAATTGGTCAAAATTATTTTTTCTTCATACATACCAAACACACTCTTGGAGTAAGTTATTTGATATTCACACAGGTGGAAAGTAGCAAAAATTCAAGAAATAATTAAATTGTGCATAAATTGATAAAAACATATTTTCCTTCATATATTACCAAATACACTCTTGGATTAAGACACGTGAAAAAGTAGCAAGTATTTAAAGAAATAATTGAATTGCGTACAAATTGATTTGATGAATACTTACGCATTGGAAGTATTTGGCAAATCCCAACCAGATAAATTAGCTGCTTCCTCTAGTGCTCCTCTCCATTTTTGTACCTTGAAACAATCTTCATAATTGTTAAATGCTTCTTCAAAGCTCGATTTTTGTTTCCTTACTGTTGATGGATCTACATCATAAAACACCGGAATAACAATTTGTCCTTTCACGTTCTTGCATTCCATGATTTTCACTACTTCATCCAAACACCACCTCGAATTAGCATAGTTCTTTGAGAAAATAATCAAAGATATGCGCGATTCTTCAATTGCTCTCGTAAGTTCTGGTGAAATAAAATTACCTTTCTCTAATTTATCGGCATCTTTGAACGTGTTGATCCCTTTTTGTTGAAGAGCAACATAGAGATGATCAACAAAAGTTTTACGTACATCTTCACCTCTAAAACTTAGAAAAACATCGTAACTCCATCGAATAATTTCGGGAGTTATTGGAAGCAAAGAAGTACTACTACTACTTTTTTGTTGATTCATTTTCGTGGCTAAATGAAGATAACAAAAACTTGGTTATAAATATACTAATAATTCGCCTATAATATATCTATGCAAAGACTTAAATAACGAGCATGTAATAAATAAAATTAAGTAATGATGTCAAGTTTGAAGGTGACTTCATTATTTATCATTTATACACGCAAAAATAAATGTGTGTGGCGTAGAAAGTTGTAAAATTAATTTTTGCTAGAGGAATGAGTCAATGATAAAGTCTATGGTGAATGTGATGACCCAATTATAATTAAAAAATATATAATGTTGTCGTTGTCAAAATCATCTAGATGCTTGATTGACTAAGCTAACATACAAATTAATGAATCTACCCAGAAATTAAGCCTGATATATAAATAGCCTCTTAAACTATTTCATATATTTCACTTGAACACCTCAATTAAACGTGATAAGAAAACCTTTATTGTGTCAATTGGACACAAAATTCATAAGCAGCCAAACACAAAAAGTGCAATTAACACACAAAAATTGTTTGTCCACTTTAACCAAAAAAAAAAATTTACCACACCTAACGCTTCCTCAATTCATAACGGAAATCCTCATAAAAAAAGTTTAGAATTTTTTTTTGAGTGCTTTGAGGCGCTAGATCCAAGGACTAATACACACGAATAACCATGAAAGTCACTAATTCCTAAAAGTTGGCTTGCAAATGCCAAAATATGTCTGAAAAAATGGTGAGACTATATGTAACACTTCATCAACTCATTACGGAGGTCCTCAAGTTTTTTTTTAGAAAATTGTTTTGGGTATTCCTAGGCGCCAGATCCATGGGCTAATACACATGAAAAATCAAGAAAGTTGCGTAATTCCTAAAAGATGTCTTGTAAATGCCAAAATATACCTGAAAAAAATGGTGGGATTGTACGTAACGCTTCCCCAACTCATTACAGAGATTCTCATAAAGTTTTTTTTAAAAAGAGTTTTAGGTGCTCCAAGGCGCATGATCCATGGGCTAATACACACGAAAAACCAAGAAAGCTTGTAATTCCTAAAAGTTGACTTGTAAATGTGATAATATGCTTGAAAAAAATTGTGGGATTGTACGTAATGCTTTCCCAACTCAATCTAATGGTCCTCAAGAAGTTTTTTCAGAAAAATAAATTTTGGGTGCTTCGAGATGCCAGATCCATGACTAATACACACGGAAAATTGAGAAAGTCGCGTAATTCCTAAAAGTTGGCTTGTAAATGTGAAAATATGCCTGAAAAAATCGTGGGACTGTACATAACATTTCTCCAACTCATTACAGGGGTCCTCATAAAGTTTTTTCAGAAATTTTTTTTGGGTACTCTGAGGCGCCAGATCCATAGGTTAATACACATGAAAAAACAAGAAAATCACTTAATTCCTAAAATTTGGCTTGTAAATGCGAAAATATGCTTGAAAAAATGATGGGACTGCACGTAACGCTTCCCTAACTTATTACAGAGGTCCTCATAAAGTTTTTTTAGAAAAAAAAATTGGGTGCTCCGAGACGCAAGATTCATGAGCTAATACACACGAAAACTTAAAAAGTCGCGTCATTCATAAAAGTTGGCTTGTAAATGCAAAAATATGCCTGGAAAAAAAAGATGGGTTGTACGTAATGCTTTCCCAACTCATTACGGAGGTCCTAATAAAGTTTTTTAAAAAAAATTCAGCTTTGAGGCTCCAGATCCATGGCCTAATACATACGAAAAACCAAGAAAGTCGTATAATTCCTAAAAGTTGGCTTGTTAATGTGAAAATATGCCTGAAAAAATGGTGGGATTATACGTAACGCTTCCCCAACTCATTACGAAAGTCCTCGTAAAGATTTTATTAAAATTTTTTTGGGTGCTTTGAGCGGCCAGATCCATGGGCCAATACACACGAAAAACAAAGAAAGTTGCGTAATTTCTAAAAATTGGCTTGCAAATGCTAATATATACCTAAAAAAAATTGTGGGACTGTACGTAACACTTCCCAACTTATTACGGAAGTCCTCATATAGTTTTTTTTTTAAAAAAATTGAGTGCTCCGAGACTCCAGATCCATGTACTAATACACACAAAAAACCAAGAAAGTCACGTAATTCCTAAAAATTGGCTTGTAAATGCAAACATATGCCTGAAAAAATGGTGAGACTGTATGTAACGCTCCCGAACTCATTACGGAGGTCCTCATAAAATTTTTTAACAAAAAAATTATGGGTGCTTCGAGGCGCCATATCCATGGGCTAATACATACGAAAACCCAAGAAAGTCGCGTAATTTCTAGAAGTTTGCTTGTAAATACAAAAATATGCTTGAAAAACAGTAGGACTGTACGTAGCGCTTCACCAACTCATAACGGAGGTCTTCATAAGTTTTTTCAGAATTTTTTTGGGTGCTTCGAGGTGCCAGATCCATGGGTTGATACACACGAATAACCAAGAAAGTCGCGTAATTCCTAATAATTGGCTTGTACATGGGAAAATATGCCTGAAAAAAATGGTTGGATTGTACGTAACTCTTCCCCACCTCATTACGAAGGCCCTCATAAAGTGTTTTTAGAATTTTTTTTGGATACTCCAGGGTGCCATATCCATGATCGAATAAAAATGAAAAATCAAGAAAGTTGCATACTCCTAAAAGTTAACTTGTAAATATGAAAATATGCGTTAGAAAAATAGTGAGACTGTACGTAACGCTTCCCAAACTCTTTACGAATATCCTCATAAAGTTTCTTTAGAAAAAAAACTAGGTGCTCTGAAGCGCCAGTTCAATGGGAAATATATTCGAAAAACAAAGAAAATCACATAATTTCTAAACGTTGGCATGTAAATGTCAAAATATGCCCGAGAAAAATGGTGGGACCGTACGTAACACTTTCTTAACTCATTACGGAGATCCTCATAAAGGTTTTTCAGAAAAAACTTTTTGGGTGCTCTGAAGCGCCAAATTCATGGGCTAATACACACAAAAAAATCAAGAAAGTCGCGTAATTTCTTAAAGTTGGTTTGTAAATGCGAAAATATGCCTGAAAAAATGGTGGGACTATGCGTAACGCTTCCCAAACTCAAAACAGAGGTCCTCATAAAGTTTTTTAGAAAATAATTTGGGTCCTTCGATGCACCAGATCCATGGGCTAATACACACGAAAAACCAAGAAAGTCACATAATTTCTAAAAGTAGGCTTGTAAATGCGAAAATATGCCTAAAAATGATGGGACTGTATGTAACGTTTTCTCAACTCATAACGGAGGTCCTCATAAAATTTTATCAGAAAAATATTTTGGCTGCTCTGAGGTGCCAGATCCATAGGCTAATATACACGAAAAATCAAGAAAGTCGCGTAATTTCTAAAAGTTGGCTTGTAAATGCGAAAGTATGCTTGAAAAAAATAATGAAACTGTATATAAAGCTTCCTCGACTCATTACAGAGGTGCTCATAAGGTTTTTTTCAGAATTTTTTTTTGGGTGTTCCGAGGCGCCAGATAATGGGCTAATACACACGAAAAACTAAGAAAGTCGCATAATTCCTAAATGTTGGCTTGTAAATACAAAAATATGCCTGAAAAAAAATGAGACTGTACGTAGAGCTTCCCCAACTCAATATGGAGGTTCTCATAAAGTTAGTTCAGAAATTTTTTTTGGATGCTCCGAGCGAGCCGCCAGATCCATGGGCTAATACACACGAAAATCAAGAAAGTCGATTAATTCTTAAAAGTTAACTTGTTTTTTAGAAAGGTCCTCACAAATGTTTTTTAGAAAAAAAATTAGGTGCTCCGAGACGCCAAATTCATGGGTTAATATACACAAAAAATCAAGAAAGTCGCATAATTCCTAAAAGCTGGCTTGTAAATGCCAAGATATGCCTAAAATGGTGGGATTGTACGTAACGCTTCCCCGACTCATAACAAAGTCTTCATAACGTTTTTCATAAAAAAAATTGGGTGCTTCGAGATGCCAGATCCATGTGCTAATACACATGAAAAACCAAGAAAGTCGCGTTATTCCTAAAAGTTGACTTGTAAATGCGAAAATATGGCTGAAGAAAATGGTGGGAATGTATGTAACGTTTTCCCAACTCATTACAAATGTCCTCATAAAGTTTTTTCAGAAATTTTTTTTTGGATGCTCCGAGTTTCTAGATCCATGGGCTAAGACACACGAAAATCAAGAACTTCGCATAATTCCTAAAATTTGACTTGTAAATGCAAAAATATGCCTGAAAAATGGAACAGTACGTAACACTTACCCAACTCATTATGAAGGCCCTCATGAAGTATTTTCATATAAAGATTTTGGGTGCTCCTTGGCGCCAAATCCATGGACTATACACACGAAAAATCGAGAAAGTCGCGTTATTTCTAAAAGTTGGCTTGTAAATGCGAAAATATGCCTGAAAAAAGGGTAGGATTGTACGTAACACTTCTCCAAACTCATTACGAAAGTCCTCATAAAGTTGTTTAAAAAAAAAAATTAGGTGCTCCTAGGCACCAAATTCATAGGCTAATACACACGGAAAAACAAGAAAGTCGCGTAATTCCTAAAAGTTGGCTTGTAAATGCAAAAATACGCTTGAAAAAATGGCGAGATTGTACGTAACGCTTCTCCAACTCATTACGAAGGTCTTCAGAAAGTTTTTTCAGAATTTTTTTTTGGGTGCTCGAGGCGCCAGATCCATGGGCTAATCCACATGAAAAACCAAAAAAATCGCGTAATTTCTAAAAGTTGGCTTGTAAATGTGAAAATATGCTTGAAAAAAATATTAGGACTGTACATAACGCTTTCCCAACTCATTACGAAGGTCCTCATAAGGTTTTTTTTTAAAAAAACTTTTGATTGCTCCGAGGCGTTAGATCCATTAACTAAACAACAACAACAACAACAACAATAACATACCCAGTGAAATCCTACTTGGTGGGGTCTGGGGATGGTAGAGTGTACGCAGACCTTACCACTACCTCGTGGAGGTAGAGAGGCTGTTTCCAGGAGACCCTCAGCTCAAGTACATCAAATCTAAGTGAAATGAGAGAAATATATAAAACATAACAACCAATACAGAAAATAGTGTATAATCAACAAATGAGACAATAACATTAAGAAAGTAATGTGAGGAGTGAAACGCAGTAAACAACATAAGGCTAGGACTACTCCAAACGCTAACAACCCATACCCTCGCAAGGGAAGACAACACGCTAACCCTACTAACCTTCAACCTTAATACGCGACCTCCACTCTTTCTTATCTAGAGTCATGTCCTCGGTAATGTGAAGCAGAGCCAAGTCTTGTCTAATCACCTCTTCCCAATACTTTTTAGGCCTACCTCTACCCCTCCGCGTACCCTCTACCACCATCACCTCGCACCTTCTCACTGGGGCGTCTGCGCTCCGTCTCTTCACATGTCCAAACCATCTCAGTCTCGTTTCCCTCAGCTTGTCCACCACAGAGGCCACTCCCACCTTCTCCCGGATAACCTCATTCCTAATCTTGTCGCTCCTAGTGTGCCCACACATCCATCTCAACATCCTCATCTCCGCAACATGCATTTTTTGAACATGTGCGTTCTTGACTTGCCAACACTCCGCTTCATACAACAAGGCCGGTCTAACTACCACTCTGTAGAACTTACCTTTAAGTTTTGGTGGAATTTTCTTATCACACAATACTCCAAAGGCAAGCCTCCATTTCATCCAAGCAACCCCAATGCGATGTGTGACATCATCGTCGATGTCACCACTCCCTTGGATTACAGACCCAAGATACTTAAAACTTTCTTTCTTAGGAATGATCTGTGTGGCAAGTCTCACTTCCACATCTGTCTCATCCAACACATCACTGAATTTGCACCCCAAATATTCTGTTTTGGTCCTACTCAACCTGAACCCTTTGGACTCCAGTGTTTGTCTCTACACCTTCAACCGCGCATTAACTCTGTCCCGCGCCTCATCAATCAGTACTATGTTATCCGCAAATAACATACACCATGGGACCTTCTCCTGAATAGACCACGTCAACTCATCCATCACCAAAGCCAATAGGAAAGGGCTAAGGACTGATCCCTGGTGCAGCCTCATCTCAACTGGGAAATGTTCTGAGTCTCCTCCAACTGTTCTAACCCGAGTCTTGGCTCCACCGTACATGTCATTTATCGCCCTAATATAAATCATCGGGACTCATTTAGACTCCAAGCACCTCCAGAGGACATTCCTCGGTACTTTGTCATAGGCCTTTTCAAGGTCAATGATCACCATATGTAGGTCTTTCTTTCTTTCTCTATATTTTTCTACCAGTCTACGCATAAGATGAATGGCTTCGGTAGTCGAACGTCTCGGCATGACTTCAAACTGATTCTCAGAGATGGACACCCCTCTTCTCACCCTCATCTCCACCACTCTCTCCCAAATCTTCATAGTATGGCTCAACAATTTGATACCCCTGTAGTTGTTACAGTTTTGGATATCACCCTTGTTTTTATACAACGGAACCATTTACTCCACCTCCATTCATCAGGCATTTTTGCTATCTTAAAGATAACATTAAACAGCCCAGTTAACCACTCTATGCCTGCCTTGTCCGTGCTCTTCCAAAATTCCACCGGAATCTCATCGGGTCCGGTCGCTCTTCCCCTGCTCATCCTACTAATAGCCCGTATAACCTTCTCGGTCCTAACGCACCTAAAGTCTTTCAGAGTGCGCTAAATCACCCAACACAATGTCTCCTTCCCCTTTTTCATTTAAAAGTTTGTGAAAGTAGCTTCGCCATCTTTGCTTGATGGAGGTCTATTCCACCAGTATTTTGCCTTCCTCATCTTTGATACACTTCACTTGGTCCAAGTCGCGCGCCCTCCTCTCTCTTGCTTTTGCGAGCCTATACAACTTCTTATCCCCACCTTTGTCCCCCAGCTCGACATACAAGCATTCGAAAGCTGCCGTCTTCGCCTTCATAACAGCTAACTTAGCTTCTGTCTTTGTCGTCTTATAAACTTTCTTAAGCGTCCGCTTCTCTTCCTCGTCTACGCACTCCGCCAATTTTGTGTTTGCAGCCTTCTTCACTTCCACTTTGCCTTGGACTTCCCCATTCCACCACCAATCTCCTTTATAACCTCCAAAGTTACCCCTTGACACCCCTAACACCTTAGAAGCAACTTCCCTAATGCAACTAGCTGCTTTATTCCACATGCTGTCCGCATCCCCGCTACCACTCCAAGCCCCCATCCCCATCAACTCCTCACCCATCTCCCGAGAAAGGGCAGGGGTCAACCCACCCCATTTAATCCTCGGTCGATCAGATACCATCTTCTTCCTCTTATCCCTCTTAATTTTCAGGTCCATCACCAAAAACTTGTTTTGGGTAGTGAGGTTTTCACTTGGGATGACCTTGCAGTCCTTAAAGAGACCTCTATCACCCTTCCTAAGGAGTAAGTAATCTATCTGAGTCTTAGCTACCGGGCTACGAAAGGTAACCAAGTGGTTCTCCTTCTTCGGAAAGCATGAGTTAGCAATCACCAACTCAAAAGCCTTAGCAAAATCTAGAAGCAAAGTTCTATCTCCATTTCTCTCCCCAAAACCAAAGCCTCCATGAACATCATCAAAGCCACTAGAAGTTTCCCCGATGTGGCCATTAAAATCTCCACCAATGATAATTTTCTCGGTATTCGATATACCTCTAACTACCTCATCCAAATCCTCATAAAAGAGCTTTTTGGCCTCCTCGTCCAAGCCCACTTGAGGGGCATAAACACTAATAACACTCAAAGTACATCCTCCAATGACTAGCTTAATCGTCATCAGCCTATCATTGATCCTCCTAACCTCCACCACTTGCTCCCTCAAATCCCCGTCTACTAAAATACCCACTCCATTTCTATCCTTTGACCCCCCTGAGTACCACAACTTAAACCCGTCAACATCCCGAGCCTTGGAGCCTACCCATCTAGTCTCTTGGACACAAGCTATATTTATCTTTCTTTTCTTGAGAATTTTCACTAGCTCTATGGACTTCCCCGTCAACGAACCTATGTTCCATGATCCTACCTTCACGTTATGTGAACCCGTAACCCACTTACCACTATTTTCCCTCGACCTCGGCCTCAACCGAAGACATGACTCACTACCACCATCAGATACCAAATCCACTAGAACGATACTGCAACCAAAGTAAGATCTACACAGGAATACACTAAAAATTGCAACAGGAGTATACTCTAAAAGACAATATAGCAACAGCTATACTATAGGGTCAAGTACAGTGTGTACTCTAAAGGAAACGATAACACCAAATATACTATAGACTGAAGCACAGGTCCGAACTATAATAGAAAACAAGGAAGTACTGTTCCGGGATATAGGATCTGCAAGAAAGGGCCCAGAAACTAGATTCAGAGCATAAAAAAAGAGAGAGAAAGGATAGATAGAACCTGGTCGGTGAAGATGTAGGGTTTCGGTGGTCTATGGGCAATTTTCCGGCCAGATCTGGTTGGTCTCCGGCGACAAACAGTAGCACTGCCGTCTCTCTTCTGGGCTGGTCGCCGGGGAAGATAGATGAGTTCGCCGGAGAAGCTGAAAAATGTTCTTGCCTTCGCCGGGGTTGGCTGCTCGCCGCTTGCTGGTCCGAGCAGCTGGAGCTGCTGTTCGTTGTTGTCGTCCTCACTGGAGCTTAGGAGAAGAGAGAGAAAGAGGCTCGCCGGTCGGAGCTGGTCCTCGCGCTGCTTCTGGCCGGCGCAGCCTTCGATTGCGGACGAGAATACCAGAGAGAGAGAAGAGAGAGTATCACATACAAAAAACTAATAAAGTCGTGTATTTCCTAATAGTTGACTTATAAATGAGAAAATATTCCTGAAAAAATGATTACCTAAACGTCTACCTTAATATACAACTAAAGTAATTTAAATTTGTTAAAATTTGTGCAATTAGTAGTTTTAAGATAAAGTTTATATGTATGTGACAGGTTGATGGTATTTATCTTTTTCTTATTCTTTACCACTTTTATTTGTATCAAAATATTGAGATGTATTTAAGTTTATTTAGTTAAATAAAGAGTGTTTTTAAAATTGTCAATAATTTGAGGCTGAAATCAATAATCTTCGTCAAGCTTGGAATATTTTCAATATTTTTGTCATTTATCATATATTGACATTGAATGGAGACCAACTTGGGCTATATGGGGTCATCATCCTTATCTCTTTTCTGTGTTAGGTACAATGCCTTGGTCCCTTTCCTTTGTCCTTTTCATCCTTTCAACAAGTCATTTTCAAGTCTCGAATTCAACATTTAAAGTTTATATATTTTTATAGTTATTACATTATAAATACTTATGAATTACTAAATAAGTAGGTGCTTGACCGATTTGAGACCTCAAAGTTTTTTATTTGGAATCGACGTTTATTTATGAGATTTGCACAAAATTTCAACTTCAATCTTAAATCCCAAATTCTTTTACAAGTATATATAACCGGAAAGTTACATAGTAAAGATATATAAAATCATTTTATATATAATCCCTTGTCCAACAAGAGTTGTCCACTATAATATTATGGGACGTCCAACAATACTTGTCCACTTTATGAAATCAATGGATAATTTTACACTTAGTTCCTAATTACTCTTATCATTAATTATAGTTTTTCTTTATTACATTTTTCAAGACATTGTATTTATTATATTCAAAGGGTAATATAGTTAAATTACTCTTTTATTTATAGTTTCTTAAGAAGTGTGTAAAGTCAATAGTGGACAACTATTGTTGGACAGAGAAAGTAACATATTTTGACTCCCTTTGACAAGTTTACTTCTTATATTTTGACGTTAATTAATAAAAATCCTAGATCAACCACTATTTGGGATATGTTATAATTACTTAGTTCTTGAATATCATTATTCACTCTTTATTATTATACATAGATTGTCGCTTGTACAATATTTGTTAATCATCAAAATATCATATGATATTGAATGTAGATTCAAAGAACAAGATATCCCACCAAATTTCTCCTTTTTAATGATGATAAATCCATAGCAAATTCAAGTGGACTTTTATAGTAATATTCAAATTCAATTTTCATAAGTTCTTCATGTGCATCTTCCTTCTTAACCACAACTCTTATGTTGACAATATTTTCCTACTAAGAATCAACTCCATATTGTTCAACACTACAACTTCATATTGATTCAACTCCAGTCAAGGTTAACTAACACAAGATGTTGAGAAACAATAAAATAAATATTAAATAATATTATATTAATAAATGTTGACTTTAGGCCACAAATTCTTTTGAAACTGGCTACTCTTGTCCCCATGGACAAAAGGTAATTTTGTAGTTGGCTCCTCCACTACATGTAAATAAAGTTTCATCATCATAGGGATAAGTAATAGCTTTATCACACAATTTTTTGAGTGTTAAAGAGTAAATAGATGGCTTGCAAGTCTGGGGAGAATTATATGCACCAGTACAACACAAATCATCACGATTAAACGCTGAGCATCCGCTTTTGCACCCGATTACTGTCTCATTTTGATCTCGTACTTCTAATTCAACTTGATTTCCACAATGTGCGTCTTTAAGATTTACAAGACAATCTGCTATCCCGCAATCAGGTCTATTTATAGGCGTAACAGAGACGGGTAAATTGAAGCCATCGACAATGCTAACAGAGTAAAAGTCTTTTTCATCAGACGTATTTGCTATTGTAAACTGTACTAGGGTTGCTGGTGGAGTACCACCAGCACCATCGCATTCTATTGAGCCGCTCCTGCAATCTCCGGTAAGGCAAGTGAAATTTTGACCAGAATAGGAGCAAAGATGTCTTGCCCATATTCTTCCTGACCATGGATTTGGTAAATTGAATTTTTTTGTTCCTCTTGATGCTAATCGAAATCCTGTTGGAATCGCCGCTCCTTCACCGGTCCCACTTTGTGTAGCTGGCCAAATTTTGTGAGGACAATTATTCTTTATTAATAATTTGGTTGCATAACACCCTGCACAATATATCAATTTTCATTAGTAATCATAAAGAATAAATATTTATAGACCATTATATAAACTAAACGAGTAATTCGAAAATGAAAATCTAGTAAAAAGGAAATAAAATTTTAAAAAATTGTAAGTGACCTACGAAATCAGTTCTCACTAAACACTCTAAGTGCATATACAAAAAAAAATGTAGTAATATTTATTCATTATAGACGTCTGAAAATAAATAAATAAATTCGTTAACTTGACAAATCTAAAACTATTAATTAAGCTAGGGAATATGAAAAAAAAGAAAAAAAAAAGAACGTTAAGATTACCATAGATGAAGAACAATGAGAAGATAACAACAACGGAGAAATAATTTGCCTTCATTTTAATAAAGTATGAAATGAAAATAGATATTGATTGGATCTATATATAACAAGTCCCTAAAATATTTAGTCAATTATTTTGTTGGCTGAGGTAAATAGTATTAAATGTTGAATTATCCTAAGTATTAAATAAAGGAATATTAAGGAGAGAGTAAATGTAATATAATCTTAATTCTAAGGAGAGTACTAAAGTAATAATTGCAATTTGCAAAGAATATTTGAGGACTTGACCAATTTGGTTTTTGCTATATGTGGTACTCTCTCTTTACAATTTATATGACATTACTTTTTTATTTGTCGATTTAAATTTAAATAAATATTTTACATTTTTATAATGGAAAATAATTATTTATACGATATCTGAGTAATTTATGCATTATGATCGCGACATAATTGCACGAATGTGTTGAAGGAATGAGACCTAGAATTTTTTTTGTCCGATCATGTAAGTGTCCAAATATTTGAACCGCGATTGGACTTTGGCGTGATCGCGTTGATGTAACAATTGTGTGTGTGTGGGTGGGGGGTGGGGGGAGGGGGGAGGAGGGGAAGTTGGGCCAAATTGGGTAGAAGCCCAACAGACATTGTACTTGTAATTATCTCTTAATTTTGTTAAAGCCCATTCATATCCATTTAAAGGGACAGAAATTAGCTGCAATGAGCTTTTAAATCTTGAGATTCTTACACTATATATAAAGTTTACAATAAAAAGTAATTTATTTTTTTTACAAATTTAACTGATATAATTACCATTGAATTTGTAAATAATTGATGTGTATATGTTATACATTTAGTATACACTATGTATACATCGATGATGATTATAAATGATTTGCGGATAATTGGGTGAACTTCTTTATACAACGCTTCACAATAGTGTTAAGATTTTGCTTCTCTATAAACATTGGATTATGGTTATTTTAGTGATGCCCATAATTAGAGTCGGAGTTAAAATTTTAAATTTAAGACTTATAGTATCTAGAAAAAAAAAAGAAATTTATTGGGTTTTTGATAAGTTAATTATACATATTAAGTGGTTAACATAAATACAGAATGAGCACTAAAATTATTAGATTATGTCGAATTCATAGATGAAAGGGTAGCTTTGCATGCGCATCTGCCCATAATAATTAACGACAAACTTTTCCTATAAAATACTTGAAACCTTGTAAGTTTTGAAGAGATATTGTACTCGAGTGGGGAAATACTATAACAAAAGAAATATTTAGTGGTAATAACAGATTCCTTTAAGCGGTAATATTTATTACCACAAACAAATTTAGCGACCAATTGACTTATTGCCATTGCATTCAGAATCACTAATTTTTTTAGCTACATTTATTTAGAGTGTTGACTACAAATAATCATGTTATATTATTATAGCGAAATATAACGACAATTATATTATTGCAGTGGATGTTTTCCCTTCTTATTTTTTTTATATTAATCAAAAGACCAATATTCATTTTCAAGAAATTCTTAAGTTACTATTATCAAAAACTGCCTAATGCTAGTACCTAGAGTGATTGAACTGAAATCTCTAAATTAATGATATCCAAAAATAGAGAAACATTATACAAAATCAATTTAAGTTGGGAAACCATGCAATCCTTTCAATGTAACACACTTTTTCAAAATAAGGAAATTTATTAGTCTAAATGATAATATTTTCCATGATTAGGCCTTGAAATCTTAGTTTGTTTGTAGGAATCATGCCTTACAATATATGTGATAAATTTTCAGAATAATCACTCAATTAATAAATATTATCTCAAATATTTATATTTTTCTTAGTTCAATTTTATTCTATAAGAAATGATTTTACAAGATATAAATAGGTATTAATTGAGTGATCATCGCATAAGCACTATTAAAACTAGCTAGACTACTAAAAGCAAAGCCGGTAGAGAATTTCAAGGTAAATTGAGAAAATTAAAGAATTGTTGACTTAATGGCACCAAAATCATACTTTTATTTCTTTAAGTTAGGCAATAAAGATATTTCTTTTGAATAAATAAAGTTGTGATACTAATTATAGTAATGGTTCATTTTTGTCGTGTTAAATCAATTAACTCGTTTTTTATATTAATTTAAAAGAAAATGTATCAATTCCCTTAAACAAAGAAGAAACTAAGGAAAAGAGAAAAAATAGTCTTTACCTATAATAGCAATTGTTAATTATGGGGATGTAGTTACTTTCCTAAGTACACTACCACAAAAAAAAAACATTTGATGATAAAATAATTTTCTTTTAGTGATAATATATTTTACTGCTGTAAAAATATTTAGTATCAGTCAAGGTAATATCATTATATTCAGAAACGTTAAAGCATTAGAAACATTTATATTTGTTGGTTATAAAAAATCATATTATATTATTATCATTAAATATAATATAACAAAATTATATTATTTTCATTGAATATAATATAACAATAATTATATTATTTTCATTGAATAATTATCATAAAATCCTTTATTTATTGTAATGGTAGTTGAGCCTTGTACATACACCAAAACAAAGGACAAAAGGAAAAGTAAAAGTAAAGCTGAATTCCCAAAATGAAGAAAGGACAATATGTTAAAACATCCACAAACTCTTCACAAGGAATTTATTTATTCAGATGTCCTAGATTACCTTAATATATATATATATATATATATATATATATATATATAATGTGAATTTTAATTTTACTTTTTTATGATACATAATTAAGTAAAAATAATTTTTAATTGTTTAAAATATGTACTCTTGGTCCCTTTATATAAAACTTGATAAGTATATATTATATCAATAAATAAATTGTGGACTTAAGACTTGACTAGCAATAATATGTGTAATATTGTCATATAAATATTTATATTTTTGCATTTTTAGGTTAGAGATTAGATTTAAAATATGATTTAAAATTTTTATAAAAAAAATGGTTATCACCCATCCCAGTCCACGATCCACTTAGAATTGAGCCGATCATTTTAAGGCCCATCAAAATGATGGATTAGCCTAACCTGACAAATTCTCATGCCAATACAAGTTAGGCAGACCTTTATTGACAACTCTATTTTTTGAATTATATAAACCATCAAATATATAGTAACAATACAAATTTAATGTACCACATGGGTAGTCAAGTGATGTTATTATACCTAATTTGTCAAATTTTTGAAGGTTCCAAGTAAGAAGATACAAAAGTTTCCTTTTTAATTAATTGAAGGCTAAAAATGTTTAGCTATTATACACACAAAAAAAAAACAATATTTGAGTAACTAAAAGTACAATTTATTTTTCTTTAAATGTTCATGTAAGATTTATAGATAGCCTTAAAAAGAAAGAATTTAGAACTATCACTATAAAGAAATTTGACCATAAAAGAATTCAAGAAAATGCAAGAATATTATACTTAAAATTTAAGCTTGAGATTTTTGTATTTTCTTAACTTCTTTTTTCGTTTTCTCTTAATTTTACCTTATTTCAAGAGGATAATTTTTTTTTCTTGACCCAAATTTTTTTCTGACATCTTCGAGAAAAAGATTCATTCTCTTGTGATGCAAAATCATAGTGTGACATGTATCCTCCCTTGTTCCGATCATGGTATAGATGAAATAAATCAAAAAATAATTTTTTGTTCAAAAATGAAATTTTATTGGAACTGTCCATATATATATATATATATCCTCCGCTGCCTGCAATAATTTAACTTACAAGAGAAAACACAATTGAAATTATTAATTATTTCAATAACCTCCGTGCAATCTGTTTCAATCTCAATTGGATAGAGACTTGAGAATGTGCCACTTTATTAAGTCCTTTGTAGATAGACAAAAATAAATTATTATTTGAAAAAAATGAAGAAAATTATATATGTTAGAGAATGAAAGGTCTAGTTATGATAAAGATTGCTTCATAAATGATATGAATCTTTATCCCATCCTAGCTTTTGGAATTCCAATCCAATATAGCCAAACAAAGCTTTAGGTAGGTGTGAATGTGAATATTAAAACTTTCCACTAGAAGAAAGTGGTACTATATTATATGTATCTACATTTTCTATAGCTAACTTTGGAAGTTCAAATGCATACTAATTAAATAATAATAATAATCAATTCAAAAAGCATTTTTGAACATTAATTAATATTTGACCAAACTTTTAAAATGTATTTTTTCAAAAATGTTTTCAAATGACTACTATTGGGGGTAATTACTTTCTTAGCTTCTAAAAAAGCAATTTAAGTTTACTATCCAAAGATATTTATTGTCTCTCAAAAGTTTGGTCAAACATCTCATTTTTTTAAAAATAAGCATTTTTACGTAAGTACTTTTGGAGTCTGTTTGAATTGACTTATTTAAAGTATTTTTAAATCAAAATAGTTTTTAATCAATTTTGCAGTGTTTGAGTAAAATAAAAAAATGTTTATAAACACTTATTTTTAAGTCAAAATAATAAAAATCAGTTAGAAATCATAAGCCAAAAGTTAATTAAAAAAAAACTCTTGATCTTCTAAACGTGTGATCAAGCAGACTATTAGAGTTTTATGCACTAATAATATAAAATATGTATGATGACTTATATGTAATTCCAATGATAAACATTAAGTAATGCATAGCCTGATAAGTGAAAATTAAGATGATAATTAATCTATTATAACATGTTAAAATTCATGTATAAAGAAACTATTACCTTCTAATTGGTTGTTGTGGATGCATAAAAAAAAAGAACTACCTATATACAAAAAAAAAAAAAAAAAACTATAGTCTATAAAGAACAAAAATTACAAATGATCACGTTTGGAACTAAACTTGCTATACATGTGAATATACAAATCGTTTTCTCTCTAGGTCCTTTTTTTTCTATACAAGTGAATAAATATTACAAATTGTTTAGATTTTCCTATTCTATTTATATAGTGAGTTAGTTAGTTATAAAATTAGTAGCGATTATCAAAGCCAAAGGTTTCTCTTCTGACTGTGCTCGTTGGAGCATTAAGCCTCATTGGCCGTCGTTTCATTGAGAGTATTATTTAAATATAAAAATATAAGATGAAATTAATGCTATTAATAAATATTAAATTTTGTATGAAATATATTGTAATTTTTATCAAATTTAGAGAATAGTTTTAAAAATTAGTTGACTTAACTATGGTTATGATATTTGCTAATATAATATAATCTTGACCTTTAAATTTTAAATAAGACACGTGTCGCTTATCTAGGGATGCACTTGACAAAATGGAGGGAAGGGGTAATGGAGGGGAGCCGAATCCAATGATTACAAACTACCTAGCTAGTACATTAATTATAGGGTGAGCGTGTATTAAGACATATATACATTATTTTTAGCCAAATCGAGTTGATTTCGTGACTCTTTTTTCTCTTAAAATTATGATATATGTACTCTTTCATTACTTGACATGGCACATTTAATAGTAAAATCTATGTCGCACTTGATTAATTATAGAAGTGGGGTCTAGTGGATCACATAATTAATTGTAATTAGTTGTCTTAGTTAGACAGTTGGTTGTGATAAGTTAGAGGAGGTTATTAGCTAATTAAAGTCAATTAGCTTAGTCTATATATATATATAGGTGTAAATACCTTAGTACAATTGAAATTGGTTCTTCTTACTTTAAAGTGATAAAAAATAGTTGTGTGACTTTATTGTTATATGGGTAAAATTCAATAATTATACGTGAAATTGATATTTTGAAAGACGTTTTAAAGGTGGGTTTTGAAGTGAGGTGTATAAAAAATGTTTCAAGGTGCAAATAAAAAATGTAGATTTATAAGGCGTATGTTCTAGAATTTGCACGAGGCATAAGTCTTGGCCTCTTGGGCATAAAAATGTATGCTTCGGGAGTTAAATTTGATTTTTATTATTTAAAAAATACTCTTTCTATAAATCATGTTTTTTATTGTTAGTTAATGATGTTTATACTTTTATTTATTTTTATGATGTTTATACTTTATGTTATCATATATGCTAGTATTTTTTCTTAAAATTTGTAAAAGAAGACAACACTCACAGAAAGTGACCTTATCTCATAGATAATTTTTTTAGATAATCACGATTGATCCTTCTCCTTCTTTGAAAGGTATAAACAATAATCAATGCAAATATTAATTGATTGCGAAAAATACTAGTAAATGTGCATATCAATGATGATTTTATTTAAAGATTATCACATCTATTATCAATTTTTGTGTTGTTACATTTCTTAAATAATAATTATAATATTTTTTCTATATTATCAGTGATCTACTTGCAGAATTATTGAAAATATTGCTTTCGCTTATTTTCTTAATAATAAAATTATAAAATTGAAGATACATCTTGTATATCCATAAAACTTACGTCTTACCCCATATTGAGTAAAATAGCTCGTCTCACGCCCCCGCCTTTAAAAACACTGAATGAAATTAATCCTCTAATTTCATGTGATCCTAAAGTTGTAAACTGCAGTGGAAAGTGTATAAATGTACCATGTTTCCATGTCTAGAACTTTGTGGCTTGTTTGTGGTCCTATATATAGATGGTATGGTTCATCATACTTTGGGAGATGAAGTGATTGTACAATACTAGTCAAGTTTTAATTGTACAAAAATGACTAAAATGGAATATCTTGATTGTCTACTTCTTTTCCTCGTTTTTTTCCTCTACATTTGTAAGTGTAACTTTCATACATCCTTGTTACTTTTGGAAATTTGTTAATAAAGTAGCTAAAAAAGAGAGATACTTTTTTGAAAAATCCTAGAAATATTAGAACTTGAAAATGACACACTTGAGGAATATGATGAAAATAATAATTGTGATATATATTCAACTATTTATTTTTTAATGTAGATATAGTTGTCACTTGTGGAGTTCCTATCACACTTGTCAGTATCGTGTATGTTTGGTAAGAAGGAAAAAATATGTTCTTAATTAAAAGTATTTGTATATAATTTAAGACAACGTTTTGAGGATGAAAGGAGGATCTTGGAGGGTAGGGGTGGGGTGAGAAAACTTATTTTCTCTAGATAAGAGGGATTGCTCAGGTAATAAGTGTGAGAGACAAATGTATGCATTTTAATTATAAAGATGAGTAGTTAGATTTTGATATATTCTTAAAAACTAAATTTTAAGTCTGATTTAACTTCAAAAATTAGTTTATTAAGTGAGCACTCAAAGGTAGGATATTTTACATATTTTTACAGAATTTTCTTCTCGGTATTTTTATAGTGTATGAAAAAAATATATGCATTTCGATTAGGATCGTACTTTATGGTTACGATTATGCCATATATTTATTTTTCATTCCATCGAAAATTAATGTCACTGTATAAACGCTTATGACCTCTCTATCCATGTCTTGCAAATATGAATATTCCTTTGATGTTACCATCTTTACCACAACGAGTTTGTCTATTTATCAAATTATTTAGTGGCTTAATTATATTTCACTCAAGGATCATCATATAAAAAGAAAACAATATATGATTAACCAATTAAAATTTGATTTAGTACATTACTTTACAATAATAGAGGAGGTACAACACTAACCAACATAAACAATAATCATTCAAAAATTGAAATTATTAATCTCTTTCATTTATCTTTGTTTTTTTTTTCAAACAAAAGGAAATATCGATGATCAAGTAGTACTATCATTATCTTTATCAAATCTTTAATGAATATATATGAGTTGTGGTGAAGTAGTAAGACTACTTTATTTTTAATCAGAGTTTTTAGTTCGAGTTTTGAATATGAAGAAAATTTTGTTGAGAGTGTCACCTCCGAATTGACCATGCAGTTCTGAATTTAGTCGAAGCTCTAATATGGTTCAATGTGAATTTCGAACATCGGGAGTAAACTCCAAAAAAAATCATCTATAATAAAATAGTACGAGGTCTAAATTTTTTATAAGAAAGATTAAAAGTGGTCAATGGGAATGTACACTCTTGTCATTTCCAACAACTCAATGCCAAACAATTAAAAGACTTGAATGATATTCTCAATTTGGATCATACTCAATCAAAGTTAAGTTATGGTCCCATTTACTTGATATATCAAATTGAAGTGGACCCATCAAGAGATTCCATCCACAAACCTCCTTTTAATATTTACCCAATAATATATATTCTATTTTCTCCAATCATCAAAATATACATTAAATTGCTTGCCTTATTACTTTGTAAAAACAATTATTTCCTTCATCCTACTTAAAATGTCATACACTTTTCTTTTCGATTCATGTATAACTCTGATCTCTATATCTCATGCAATACTTTTTTTTTTTAATTTGTTAAAAAAAATGTCATATTTCTATAATTAAAAAAATATATTTTAAAATTTATTTTATCCTTAGTGAAATAATTTACTGTCACATAAATGTATAAGATTTGTTTTACATCACAAATTTCAAAATATTTCTTTTTATGTCAATTCAAACCGTGCCATATAAATGGACACGATTGGAGTACATCTCAATATTTGAAAACTATTTAATCATATAATTCACAGTTTATCTATAATGTCATAACTTGTATGACTTGTATTAATATTATATTAATGGGGCATAGTTAGAATATCAGCTACGTATTCAGTCGAACTCAATAATTTTGATTCAAACTTAATATTTATTTTAAAATCTATTGATCATATATATATATATTACTATTACTTTATAAATCAGTCATTTAAAAAGATTAAAATTCAAAATTTATATATTTTAAATTCTGACCCCGCCTCTAAACAACACGATATGAAATGAGACGTATGGAATAGTATATATTAAAACCCCACCATAGAAACTATAGTACCCATACATTTGTTCTCTTGCATTACCTAATCCTATCATATTAAAGAAATCAAATCAAGAAAAATCTACCAAATTTTTCATGGGTGATTCTTCTTCTTCTACTCCTCTAGATTTTCATGCTTTGAATTCTACTTGTAACAACAATTCCCCTCTTTTGATGAATTCAAATATGGAACTTCTAAATAGCATAAGCCAACAACTTGAAAATGATCAAAATTTCACCTCAAATATTCATCAACAACATGGTTTTTTGTCTTTGTCAAATGATCAAAACTTCTCTAATCATCATCATCAACATGAACTCAACATCATGCCTAATTTTCATAATGATCATATGAATAATATTAGCCATGATGTTTATGATCCCGCCGTCGCGGTTGCTGCTGCTCAATTTTTTACCTTGGGAGGTCCAAGTTATGGATGTACTAGCTCAATTCCAGAATCAGAATCCATGTTGAATAATAATAATAACAATAATATTCCAACTCCTCCTCCTCTAGTCTCTGGAAATACTAGCAAGGTGATAGATACAAATTATGCTTATTTTTTTTAAGATTAACACGTCTCAATCTGAATATATATTAAGATGTGCATTAAGATTTAGATGTCTGAATCTGAATATTAAAAATTGTAGTTGATTTGTTTTTTTGTTTGTTTGTTAACTATGATTTAATTTCTTTGTTATATAGAATACATGTGAAGGGAGAAAGAGAAAAAGGAACAATCAAAAAGAAGTTGAGAAACCAAGAGAAGTTGTACATGTTAGAGCAAAGAGAGGCCAAGCTACTGATAGTCACAGTTTGGCTGAAAGAGTAAGAATTATTTAATCAAATTCAATTTATACTACTAATTATACAATCACTCTTTTCTATAACAATCATCTTTTATAATAATATCTCACTGTAACAATCATGTTCCTGTAAAATAGATTTCTCATGTTATATTATATTATATGTTTGTTATAACAATATTTCGCTATATCAATGAAAGAATCAGGACAAATTATATTGTTATAAAGAGGTCTGACTGTATTTATCAACTTATTTCATGTATTCATCATTAGTATATATTCTATGAATAAAAAGACTTGTTAAATTATACAATCTTGAGTAATTTAATTTCTTGTTTGTGAAATATAGCTTCGAAGGGAGAAAATAAATGAAAAGCTCAGATGCTTGCAAGAACTTGTTCCTGGATGTTATAAGGTGATATTTATTATATGCTTCCTATATATAAATATATATAATTTTGACAATCAAAATCCTTCTTGTTAAATTTTTGTAAATTTCTATTCCTATTAAAGAAATTTTTTTGATTGACTATGTTGTTCGGACTCTTAAAAGAGGTCGACAAACGCATGTTGAATCCTTTAAAAATAATGCAATTTTGGAAGATGTAATATGTATACGACAGAATTTTTGGAGAGTCTGAGCAAGAACAACATAGTCTCTTACGTTAAATGTTTTTGTTAAATCATTAATTTTATAACACGAGTAAATGTTGCAGACTATGGGAATGGCAGTGATGTTAGATGTAATAATCAACTATGTCCGATCATTGCAAAATCAAATTGATGTAAGTATATATATGTATAGATTTATATATTATGTTCTTATTTTATAGTGAAAAATTAGAACAATATATTTAATAAATTCAATCAAAATATTCTCTAATAGAGCATTTTTTATTTTTTTTGAAGTTTCTTTCAATGAAACTATCAGCAGCAAGTTTGTTTTATGATTTCAATTCATCAGAGATGGATGATATGGACTCAATGCAGGTACACTTTTTTTTTTTAGTTTAAAGTGCTTTCACTTTTTATAAAGATATATGTAGGAAAGAGGCAAACCCCAAAATTGAGAAAATAAAAAACACCATTTTTTAATGTGGAAAACCCTCTTTTATGCTCAATGATATATGTTTTACTTTTGTTATCTCATTTATCATTATCGTTGAAGTAGGTATGCTTTGCTACCTTCTGCATATACTCTGATTATTTCTCATTTTCTTCTATGATAAATTATCGTCGTACCAAAATAAAAACATTTTAAATACAAAATTATGTTTTCGTCACCAGTTAATCTAGCTCGTAGAAATACATGATCGTTCATTTTACTAGTCCTCTTAGATACAATCATAAATAAATTGCCTCCGCTCTGATGATCGTTTTTATAGGTAGAATTATTGCATGCGATTAATTCAAATTAATGTATTTATCCCTTTTTTTTTAAAAAATGTTTAAAGGAGTCTTTAGTCTTTTTTGTAATTTCAAAATTGATATTGGAGTCTATTTTTGAGCCTCAATTAATTTGAATTTGTGTTGCGTACGATTTATTAAAGTGGAACGCTCCTTATAAGGATTTTCTCCATTTTGAAAGCTCAAACCCCAAACTTCTACTTAATTAAGGATAGAATAATCATATCAATCTCATCACAAACCCTGTAGTCTCATTAATAGTTGATATATGAGGCATTTTTTTCATATTTAATGTGCATCACAAACACTCCTACTTTATTTAATTTGATGAGTGCATACATTATACAATAAAAGCTTTCTATAACATCATTTGTTCATATATTATCCCATCCTTATGGATAGAGGATGACTGTTATAAAAAGATTTGACTGACGGGATGTGAAATTGATTTTTATTTTATTTCCCATAAATTTGACATTAAGAATTAAATTGGTAGGGAACAAATGGGTATGCAGCAGCTCAAGGAATGGGGAAAAATACTGTTGGAGAAGGGTATGGAGGATTTCCTCAATTTCAAACATCTTGGCCTCTTTAATTTGACCTACTTATCATCATACTTTAATTTTAAGAAAATATACTCAATTTATATTATTATCCCTATAATATGTAACAGATAATTAATATGTTTGAACTCTTTTTTATTATAAACCTTGATTTCCATTCCAATTATCTTTGTTTTTTTTGTACTAATTTAGTGTTCTTACAAGTAATTCCTCTATTCAAATGGTACTTAGTGATTATGAAGAAAATTGAATAACATTGTTAAATAGGTTGAGCTACCAACGACCCTGACATATTCGTATAATTTCACAAATGGATCTGAAGAAAGTAGGATGTACGCTAACTTTACCCTCTACATTGTGATTTTAAAATATTATACGGATTTGTTTGATTATAAATAACGAAAATTTCATGCTTGTTTGTGTCAAATACTGATTTCGGACATCAATATTATTTGCAAATATTTATGTAAAATATTAAAATATTTATTTGAAAAGACAACTTTCAACTTTAAACTACCGTTTATCTCCTTTTTAAATGTCTTACTTAATCAGCATTTCACTAATTTGAGTAATTAGGTTTAAAAAATAGGAATTTTTTTTTTGGCCAAAATGGTATTTTACCTATGTTATTTTATCCTTTTGAACATTTTTACCCTTTTAACTTTAATTCCTTTTATCTAAAAAATGGAAAAAAAGATTAGTTTATTTTTAAATGGGATAAGGGTCTGAAAAATACCCCAACTTTGGTCGGATTTGCTGTTGCGATACTAAACTTTCATGAGGACCTATTACCTCCCTAAACTATTTAATACCGTATTTTAAACATATATATTTGCCCATGTGGACATAAAAAATAATGCAAAATTATAAATAGTAATGTGTCCACGTGGGCACATATATACCTTTAAAATACACTATTAAATAGTTTAGGGGGTAACAAATATGGTATTAAATAGTCTAGGGAGGTAATAGGTCCTCATGAAAGTTTAGTATCACAACAGCAAATCCGACCAAAGTTGGGAAATTTTTGAGACCCTTATCCCTTTTTAAATAAAAAAGATGTTATAAACTTTTTAATTTTCTGGCCAAATTTTATGGCAATTTAGCATTACCCTAAAAAATATTTAAAAGGTAATTAATACTACTTGACTTTTTAATAGTCAAATATTAATTAATATTTGAAATAAATTCAATTTATGACTAATTATATTTGGGAGTGGATGAAGTATTATTTTAATATGACATTGAATTATGTGTATCTAGACTTCAAAATTAAGTATCAATGTGTACCCTACAAATACAATTGGGGTATATAAGAATTAATGTCCAAAGAATGAGATCCTTCAACAACTTCACAATCTCTAAATTAAGATTGAGCAATATCAAATCCCCTCCACAAATAACAATTGAGAATGAACCCTCAAAATATAAACACATGAGAATGAATGATCACAAGTTACACGAATCTATACAACCTTAATGAGGTCCCTCAAATTGTGTATCTATTTGGAGATAGAACAAATCCTACTAATCAGTGACGGAGCTAGAAATTCAATATATATATATAAAACAAAGAAAATTCAATAACTTTTGTATATATGTATGTGTATGTCAAAATATATATTTGTTATTTCCCCATTTACATAGTATAATATTTTAGCGTACGAAATTCAATTGAATCTATTCTGGCTCCACCCCCACCCCCACCCCCCCCCCCTTTTGTGACCCTTTGTTCTAATGATGGGATATATTATTAATAGGAACAAGATTCAATCATTCAAAAGATTGGGTCATGAGATGAAATATAGGAAATAGACATCTTAACTATCTTGATTCATTTAGCCAAATAGTAACATTCAATAATGTCTCAAAATAGTGAAATATTTATGACTCTAGATTATGTCATATCCTTTTGTAGTAACTTGAAAAAAGCTTTAGTTGGGAACTATAGATGCATAATCATGCACAAAGCCCCATCTCTTTTTAGATCACAAAAAAAAAAAAAAAAAAAAAAAAAATTAAAAAGAAATTAAGATATGCAAAAAAGCAAAAGAAAGAAGAAAATTAAAGGAAAAGGAGAGGTGAACACTAAGCACAAGTGTTTTAAGGCAAAGGATAATTTCTGATCCTTGGAAGTCTAAAGCATTAAGAAACAAAAATTATTAGGTAGACCTTATTTGACTATATTTTTGAAAGACTAACCTCGATCCACTTTATTCGTCAAGCGAATGATCTCCACTTTACACAAACAACAGAAAATCCCATCTCTTTTTAGATCACAAAAAAAAAAAAAAGATATTTTAAAATGAAATTAAGATATGCAAAAAAGCAAAAGAAAGAACAAAATTTAAGGAAAAGGAGAGGTGAACACTAAGCACAAGTGTTTTAAGGCAAAGGAAAATTTCTGATCCTTGGAAGTCTAAAGCATTAAGAAACAAAAATTATTAGGTAGACCTTATTTGACTATATTTTTGAAAGACTAACCTCGATCCACTTTATTCTTCAAGCGAATGATCTCCACTTTACACAAACAACAGAAAATCATCATATCACTCTTTCTTTTCTTCGTTGTTATTACTAATCGTGATTAACACCTATATACCTTCGATTAATTATTGCGAACTCGAAAGAGAGAAGACAGAGAAAATATCGTTAGTGAGGCATCGTTATATGTTATTTATATAATTCAAGCATGTAAAATTCATTCATAGAACGAAATATATCACAACAAAAATAATGAATCAACACGAGACATGACAATAGTTCAAGTATTGAACTTTTAATACTAACATTCTTCCACTTAGTTCGTATACATAATGGCCATTGTTATGATACTCAACGAAAATTAACCATACATTAATCATAGTGATAGTTCAACTAGGAACGAATTAGTGGCCAATTTATGGGAATTAGGCGATTTTCTGAGTTTTTCGTGTGTGTTAGTGTATTTGGTGATTGGCTTTTGGTTGATTTTTTGCAAAACCTTTACAAAACCCTCCGTAGGAAGTTGGAGAGCAGTACGTATAGTTTCACCATGATTTATGAAATATTTTTGGCATTCTGGGACCAATTTATAGGAATTAGGTAACTTTCTCAGATTTTCATGTGTGTTACCCCGTGAATATTTTGGTACTATAACTTTCGATCATCTTTTTACAAAACTTTTATGGAACCCTCCGTAGGAAGTTGAGGGAGCAGCAGGTGTTGTCTCACCATGATCCACAACATTTTTTTTTGCAGTTTAAGCCAATTTATAAAAAGTAGGCGATTTTCTCAATTTTTCGTGTGTGTTAGCTTATGAAATTTTTTGTATACTATGGCTTCCAATCAATTCTTTTGCAAAAATTTTATGGAACGCTGACGGTCGCTTGTACGTTGATTTGTAAGGTGTATAATTGAGCGTTATCACTAACACGCATATAAAAAACCTAGAAAATGATAAATTCTTGTGGTGAAATAAGAGACATATGGTGTGTCGACACATTTGACTCCTTTAACTAAGAGTAAACATCTTTTGGAATTTCACCATTTGTACTTGGGTTTTTATCAAGAATTGAAGTTTGAAGTTTGTGTTCATATATTGTAACAACCTTTTCTTTATATCATGCATACTATTGCCTTCTTGTCTAAAAACATGAGTGGCTAAAATCCCACAACTAGGGTTGCGGGATCCATGTCAAAGTAACAATCTAGGTTGTTTGTGATATTGAGTTCGTTTTACGTTGCTAATACTCTATTTTTCACTGTTTTCTAGTGGTTGCAAACATTAGAACAAACCTAGGTTTGTTTTGCTCTAATCGAGAAGTTAAAACCAGGTAAAAAGGATTAATAACAACGATTCGGGACTTCTAACTCCCGTCTAATGAATAACACTTTAGCAAGGTTAATCTACTTGAAGAATTAATTGAGTTTTACTAATGCAAGCATAACTAATACTGACATTACAAATGCAAGCATTTATAATACATCATATCCTTTACTATTCTTATACACCCAACCAAACAACCGTAAGTAGGAATATAAGCTCACCTTCTATAATTCTTACAAGTAGTGAAAGAATTTGCCACCAGTCTAACTTGGTTAAAATCATTCTTCCACAAAGACCTTATTATATTTCTGGGAATAGATAAAGTATATATTTCAGACTAGTACAAATACAATCATCAAAAAACTTATTTGTCTTTAAACTTAAACCAACAATCCTCCATGACTTATAACAGCTGTTTTTCCTCCTTTTTACACTACAGACTTAGATAATCCACTTTCAATTACTAACAACATTGACAACAGCAAAGCTAAAGCTAACGCTTGACCCCCAGCCAAAACGATGCACACACTTCACATATTACTCTATGTCCTGACCTTCCTTCACCTACATAAAAGCACAAGAGAGTTAATAACTTGCAGATGCTGAAACTTAGTCTTTAATTCGTTCAAGGAATGCATAGCCGATCTCATTACCCTTGGCCTAACGATTGGAAAATCCAAAGATTGATCTAGATGCCACACCACCTTAGCTTGAAAATATTTCATCCTTCTCAACTAACATTTATGCTCTCGAACTTTGAATGTGCACAACTAGACACTTAAATTTGTATAAAATTGAACAAATAGACACACACGTTCTACGTGACATAATACTCATAGAATAACACATAGGACACATATGTCTACTTGTTCAATTTTATACAAATTTAAGTGTTCTGTCGAATTTAAGTTAAAAGAACATATGCCATAAGGTAATTGGGAGAAAGACAATGTACTAGTCCGATATTTCATAGCATATATAATTTGTACCTAATGAACATTGTATGAATTACGTTATAAGTAATAAGTTATTCTGAGATTAGTTATGTTATTAATTATTTAATTTGTTGTATTTAAAATAATATGCATTGCATAATTTCGAATAATACGTTGTTTATAAAAAAAAAATACCTTCCACTTTATTTTATTTTTTTAAGCTTTAGTTATTCATACTTAAAAATAAAAAGTTCATCTTACTTGCATTAAATAATTTTATGTGTGCATTCTCGTGATTGAGTTGTGTGTTAAAAATAAAACTTTCATCTTAAGTTTGTAAATGATTTATTGTTTATATCAGTTTATTTAAGCACGTATCACTCTTAAATTGTAAAATATTAAAATGAAATCCAAAAAGTTGGTAAATTCATTGGGTTTATTCTTTCTTAATTGTTCATATCAGAGAAATAGAGATTTATATGTGAACCTCAAAGTGCAATATGCTTCGATTCTTGTAGCTTGATGCTTGACGTAATCGTTATTATTAATTACCATATATGGTAACGACAGTCATAACAATACGAAAAAATCATTTACTTTCATGGTTTAGATCTTTGATAATACGAAAAAATTATTGTTCTAAATCTTTGATGGGCATTAATGTAAATTAATCTTAGGCTTAGGATTTTTCCATTTTAAATATATAATTAACTTTTAGACAGACGCATTGCGTGTATAGATAACCAGTGTTCTTGATAAACTTTTGAACCTAAGTTTAATAGGTTTGCCGCTCCCAATCAACGTGTGCCATTTAATTAGTCGTCAAAGTCGTCCACAAAAGATTTAGGTTAAAAAATTATCGAAACCACATATCACACAAAATTCGTGGATATTAACCTATGAATATTTTAGTGTTGTGATTTTCGATCATTTTTTTACAATTTTTTTATAAAACTTTCCGAGGGAGTCGAAAGAGCAATATATATAGTTTCACCATGATCTACTACATATTTTTTACATTTAGAGGCCACTTTATAGGAATTAGGAGATTTTTTTAATTTTTTGTGTGTGTTTAAGCCTATGAATATTTTGATGTTATGACTTCTGATCGATTTTTTCACAAAGACTTTACAGAACCCTCCGTATGCATAATCACATCATGATTAACGACATATTTTTGATAATTAGGGGCCAATTAAAAGAATTATACGATTTTCTTAATTTTTCATGTATATAAGCCCATAAATATTTTGGTGCTATGATTTCTAGTCGATTTTTTAGTAAAATCTTTACGAAACCCTCGGTAGAACGTTGAGAAAACCGTACGCATAATCTCATATTTATTCCATTTATATTTTATATATAATAAATAAATGGTCACGATATCTTAATTCCTCTCCGTCTTTCTAAATGCAATGAGTAGAGGTTTGGTTCTTGCATATCCATTTGAATTTTTTTTTTCTATTTCCGAAAAATGAAATGTTGCGTAACGATAAATTAAAATACATTTCTAAATTTCTAAACCAAAAAAAAAAGTCATCTAAAACTCAATAGCCATAGAAGTTAATGGCCGAAGCATCTTTCAACTATTGCTAACGACGTTATAAAAAAAATTGAACTATATTTTTCAATTGTCAAATATTCTAAAATATTCTCAAATGGAAATATATATCATCACTTGGTCATCTCATAATCACTATTAATAAGTGTGAGTCCTAAAACTACAAAACCAATAAATCTCCACGTACCTCAAAACTACCAAATCAATAAATAATCTCCACGTAGACTAAGACTATTACTGTAAATTTATTTTCTTTATTCTTCACTTCTTTTCTTAACACTTAGACTAAAACTATTACGGTAGATTTTATTTCCTTTATTCTTCACTCCTTTCCTTAAGTGAACGTGCACAATCTTACGCAAATCCACGTCATTTTACTTTCAAGTTTTATAATATCTCAATGCACAAAAGGCTACCTCCTTCGTCATCTTTTAATTGTCATGATTTTTTTTTTCTAAAGTCAAACAATACAAAATTTGACTAACATTTTACGATGTATTTTTTCATCATATTGATATGTAAAAAATTACAATTTATCGTACTTTTCATATAGTTTTTGAATGGATCAAGATAGAATACTTCAAAAGACATTAGACATGGCTTTAGGCACAAAAATTGAAAGACATGACATTAATGCGCTTATCCCGAGCAAATCTTACTAAAGATTGCTTTGTGATTCCGATGTCAACGAGCTCTTGAATTATCAGAATGTGAAAAATTTAAAATTTTAAAAAATATCTTACGCAGTTGAATTACTTACTTATTATTTAATTACTAAACAAAAATTATTTCTAGTGCTTGATTATGATGTACACTCATATTATGGACTGGTTTGAGCCTCGTAAATTGTCATTAATACTTATATTAATGTAAACTGTTTATTTCATATCCCTTGGGAGTTGGGGTGCATCAGTGGCGGATTTAGGATTTTAAATTAACAGTGATTTGAACTCAGGCAGCTCAACAACACTAAAAGAGCCTTAAGCACCCACCCAAGAGTCAATGGACCAATCAAATCATTTATTCATTGGGTGCTCTATGTTAATTTTATACAAATATCTTTTATTGTGTGCTTACGATTGTAACTTTTAAAAACACATATTGTGCAAAAAATAATAGTCAGAATTTATTAATTATTAAAATCAATTTGAAATTTGAAAATGAATATTAAAGCGCAAAGACTTAAAAAACACGGTTTTACAAACAAAAAAAAAAAACTTAACTCTTTCTTAGGTCTCCATTTTCACTTTATTTATAAAAATAGTAGTTATCCAAATCAATATAAAAAAATGTAAGTTTTTGTTAAATTATTTAAAACTAATATTTTAAACAATCTAAATTGGTATTAGTTAGTAATTTAATCTATGAATTTAAAATTTAATTAACTAGTACAAATATTAATGCAACACGGGCTATATAAGCTACTATTAATTTTCATTATATTAGGAAAAGTATATGTTGTTATAATAATGTTTTGTGTCTTGAAAGAACAAATCTTTTTTTACATAGATTAGGATGAAATTTTATTAGCATCAAATATTATATATAATTATACATGCACTTCTGTTACTCAATAATAATTCATATTATTTATTTTAAAATTAGAAAATAATTACATTTCAGTATATTGGTGCAACGCGCATCACATATACTAGTATATGATAAAAAGAGAAAAATATAAATCTCTCGCACGTAATCTTTAAGACACAACATGTCAGTGTTTTTTTTTAGGTGCACTTATATTTCATTCTTAATCGACCTAACAATTTTAAAATTTATATGTTCATCCATCTTAAATCTATAATCAATAAAAGTAATAAAGTCAATAACTATATCTTTTACAGTGTACTATAGGACAACAATTTTATCTTTTACAGTGTTCTATACTCAAAATTAAAGTGAAAACGATCAGAACTATTTGAAAGGATGAGAACTAAGGACAGATTAATCCGTTGGGTAACGGTGTGTTACCTAACATTTCTTCTTGTGATTGTTATCTTTATTGTTTTTATATGTATTTTACTCTCATAAATTCTATAAAAAATATTGTAATTAACATAATTTAATAATAAGTTTTTCTTTTTCCACCAAAAGTATAATATTTCTTGTTATATTTTGTAAGATTAAAATAAAATATATATAAATTATTGTACGTTACATAACAACACAAATATTTAAATCTCTTTTATTGATTATAGTTTTAAAACTTTTTCAATAAAATCAATTGTTACAGAAACTATCAAAACTATTCTAAAAGTGTTTTAAAATAAAATTATGTGTTTTTGTGTGTTATAGTCCATGACTTTTGAGTGATATGTGGGCCGAGAGGTTTTTATGCCGATTTTTTTTTGTGGGCATCCATGACGAACTATTAAGTATCGCACGTAGGTTAAGAAGGGCAAACATAGATTTTTTCGAGTTCAAACGAATCCCGAAACGGGAAATATGGATTTTTCCATTTTATCGTGGGTTATATAGTCCATGAATTTTGTGTGATATGTGCGCCCGACGATTTTTTCGATGAATTTTTTTCATGGGTGTCCATGACGATCTATTAAATGTCACACATTGGTTAGGAGGGGCAAATGTTGGTTTTTTTGAGTTCAAACGGGGCCTGGAACGAGAAATAGGTTTTTTTGCATTTTTTATGTGTTATAGTTCATGAATTTTGTGTGATATGTGCGCCCGGCGATTTTTTGATCGAATATTTTTGTGGTCATCCATGACGACCTATTAAATGATGCACGTTGGTTTGAAGGGGAAAACATAGATCTTTGTGAGTTCAAACGAGTCCCGGAATGGTTAATAATAATTTTTTCCTTTTTTTTTGTGTGTGTTATAGTCCATGGATTTTGTATTATATCGTGGGTGACTGTGATGACCTATTATATTGCGCGTGTTGGTTTAGAGGGAGGAACATAGGTTTTATCGAGTTAAAAAAAAACTCGAAATAGAAAATAGGTTTTTTCTCTTTTTTTGTGTGTTATAGTCTGGATTTTGTTTGATAGGTGCGTTTGATGTTTTTTTTTGCATAAATTTTTCGTGGGCGTTCGTGGCGACCTATTAAATGATGCTCATTAGTTTGGAGAGGCAAACATAAGTTTTTCCGAGTTCAAACAAGATTCGGAACGGAAAATAGAGATGTATCCGTCTTTTCGTGTGTTATAGTCCATAGATTTTGGGTGATATGCGCGTCTAACGATTTTTTGGCTGAAATTTTCTGTGGGGAGCCGTGACGACCTTATAAATTGCACGGTCAGAGGGGAAAATAGTACAAACGAGGCATGAAACGGTAAATAGAGATTTTCTTATTTCATTTTTTCATGTGTTATAATCCATGAATTTTGTGTGATATGTGCGTCTGGTGCTTTTTTTCTGAAATTTTTCATGGGCATCCATGACTACCTATCAAATGACGCGTTTTGGTTAGGAGGGTCAAATGTAGATTTTTTCCGAGTTCAAACGAGGCCCAAAATGGATAATAGTAATATTTTTTAATTTTTTTTCGTGTGTTATAATTCATGAATTTTTTGTATACTTTTTGTTCAAAATTTTTCATGGACGTGCTTAACAACCTATTAAATGACGCGCGTTAGTTCAAAAGGAAAAGCGTAAATTTTTTTCCATTTCAAACCAGACCCAAACGTATGAGTTGGTCAACATTTGTCCGAGGATCATATTATTTAATTGGTTGTTCAATAATTTTTGAATTACTTAAATAACTTGGTATTCATTCTGAAACATTTTCAGCACCTTACAAAATCTCATTGATTAATTGCTCAAAGATTCAATTTCTTTTAATTTCTTGTGAATTGTAGAACTTAATTTTATATGAGTACAAATCAAAAGTATCTTTGGAAGGTTGAGACTCGATTGAATACATACATTATCATCTTTAAGAAATTCAATTCACAACTTATAGTAGCGTAACGCTACTTAACATACTATGTATCATATCCAATAAAATTCAATTTCTTATTTATGCTATACACAATTAATCTTATGTTTTGAATTGCATATATCATACTTATTGATATAGATCACGCGCAAGCACGTACTATAATTAATATTTATCAACAAATAGAAAAATTAATAAAATAACTTTTTTTATTATTAAAATTTTAAAATCTTTTTATAAGAAAAAGATTTATACTTTCACCTAAAAGCAAGTGCGTTTAACTGGACACCCTTCATTTAAAATTATATGTATATATATATATATATATATATTTCTACGTTTAAAGAATATATATTTAAAGTTGGATTATGTCTTTGATGTAGTGATAATGTGTGTCTATTTGAATGAAAGAGTTTTCAGTTCAAACTCCAAATAGCACAATATCTTTTTATATTGTTTTGACAGTCACATACCATTATTTTTGAACACCCTTAATAAAATTTCTAGCTCAAGCGGAGAAGTTTTGTTTTCTTTCATTTTTAAATAAATGAAAAAAAAATGGTCACAAAATCGTAATTCTTCTCCGTCGGTTTAAACGTGATGAGTGGAGATTTGGTCCTTGCATGTTGACCACGTGTCACCAATAATAATCTCCACTTATTTCCTCTTATCCATATGATTTTTTTTTTCTATTTTTTGAAAAATGAAATGTTGTGTAACGACAAATTAAAATACATTTCTAAATTTATAAACCAAAGAAAAAGCCTTCTGATACTCAATAGGCATAGAAGTTAATAATAATATTTGTCCATGGAAAAGAAGCATCTTTCAACTATTGCCAACGATGTTATTTGCAGATGTGCCAAGTTAGTTCTCTCATTCTACTTCAATTGCTAAATAAAACTTGAACTTTTTTATTAAAAATTGAACTATATATGCCAATTGTCAAATATTCTAAAATATTATCAAATGGAAATATATTCATGATATAAGTGAACATTCATAGTTGAGGCTATATTAATATATTTTTGGTGCTTGATTATGATGTAACTCATATTATGGTTTGAGTCGCAGAAATTGTCATTAATGCTTGTATTAGAGTAAACTGTCTATTTCATATCTCTTGGGATGCGCCAGAGGCGCAACCAAAATTAAGAGTTTGGGGTTCTAAATTTTGTTAGGGGTTAACAAATTAATATACATATAAATTTAATTAATTTCTAGTACAAATATTATAGGGTCTACGGAAAAAGCTACTAATTCGTCCGAATTCATGAACCCTCACCTAGCTCCGCCTCTAGGGTGCGCCCAGTGGCGGATTTAGGATTTTAAGGTTGCGGGTGCTTTGAAAGTGGGCAGTTAATTTCTAGTACAAATATAGGACCTATGGAAAAGCTACTGGATTCGTCCGAACCCATAAACCCCCACCTAGCTCCGCCTTTGGGGTGTGTCTAGTGGCGGATTTAGGATTTTAAGGTTGCGGGTGCTCTAAAAGTGGGCGAAGTCAAAATATAAAAAAGACATGTTAACAGTGAGATTCAAACTCAGGCTCAACAACACTAAAAGGCCTTAAGCACCCGCCCAAGAGCCCATGGACCAGATCATTTGTTCATTGGGTTATGTTAATTTTATACAAATACCACTTAATTTCTACATAGATATATATATTCCGAGATGAGGTCAAGGTGGGATGTTTTGTGCACAGAACTGTTGTTTTCATATATTATGGATTTTGTAAATTGGTAGAGCTACTAAATTATTCTAGTTTTGTCATAAACTCTGTTTTGGAATCTACAAAGCTTCATACAAAATTGTGAATACACATTTCATTTATAATGTGAATCATCAGCAACAAGTTATTAGTACTAATAGATCATTTCATGTTAGGAAGTTGGACACAACTGTGGATGAACTAGTGCATGAATTTGAGGTTGGATGGGATCCTAACATGGAGGGATATTCAAGGAAATTAGTCGAGTTTTGCTGCTCCAAGGCCCTCACTGATATGTGTAATAAGTTACAAGAAATGATCGATAATGGTGATTTTATCCGGTTCATGTTTGATATGATGCTGGCATGGGAAATACCTAGTTCAACAGAAGAAGAGACACATGAAGTATGTTCTCTCATGTACAATCGTCGTGTCTTTCATGCTTCCTAGTTTAATCACCATCATTTGTTTTGTTGAATCAACGCGAGTTTATTTTGTTAATTGTATAATGGAAGTTCTAAAATTTGAAAAAATATTAGAAGGAACTTTTCTGTGTCCTAGAAGATTGATGACATGCTTTATGTTCCTTATATGATATGTACATTGTAGTTTACATATTTTTTGTAAACAATACAGGAGTCGTTGGCGAAAGAAAAAGAAGAGAAAAAAGTCGTTGCTGAGATGACTAAGGAACAAGATGACATCCCTTTGTTCTACTCGGATCTCTTGCCGTTCCTTGTAAGAAATCCGAATCCTTGAGTTAGAAGTACTGTGTTTTGTTATATTATGTAACTCAAAAGATAACAGAAGATCGGACAAGTTGTTTATGCATGTATTAGTACTATGTTACGACTTAAGATGATAACGATGTAGGTGAAAGTTCGAAGATTGTTAGTTTTCTTTCACTGAATTTCACTCTCCAAATAACTGATCAAAGTGATTGGATTGGCAGGTTGATCATAAACCTAGTGTTGGAGAGCATGCTTTCTTGTGGCTGGCGACACTCGTAAATTTAGTAGGTGATTTTGTTAACGGAAGATGTACTTTCGAGACTCTCACAGCACCTACAGAAAATCGACTGCATTTTCCTGCTTATAACATATTCTTGAAGGAGATTATAAAGTAATTATTCTTAACTCTTATTTTCCCTCCTATTAGTTGGAAGATTATTTCTCATGGAGCTATAATGCAAGAATGGACTCAGAATCAACGACAAAATTAAATCGACTGGTATAATAATGTTGTAGCAGCCAAGTATAAATTCTGGATTCCGAAAATGGAATTTGAGATCAAATGTGTACTTCAGGGTCCCAGGGGCGGAGCCAGCATACATTCAGCGTAGTACTAATTATACATGATTAATTTTTTTTTATGTATATATAGTAGATGTCAGACCTCCTTTGGTTAGTTCGTGTTTACTTCTTCAGATTTTGAACTCCCTTGTTAAAAATCCCATCTCCGCCATTGAGGGTCCTGCTTGTCATCAAGAAGAGTTACTTATCTCGGTTTCAAGTGAATATAGGTTATGCACCTAAGTTCTTTCTTGTATATTTGGCGGGGTGGAGAGAGGGGGAAAATGTCGTATGATGGTGATGTTTCTTCAGATGCAAATTGGGAAAACCGGGGGGAAAAATGGTGAATTTTTCTTCTAGCAGATAATTTCTTGTTTCTAAAATGGCTTGCCTCTCAACTTTAGTAAAGATGTTGCACTAGGCCTCATTATTTTTGTTGACAATTTTCGGTGTCTACTGGACTTTAGGTGCATAAAGCATTTGCAGAAACAAGCAACTCCAACGGGTGTGGAAATGAGAGATGACGAGTTTATAATACACGTAGAAGGGACTGCAAGTTCACAAAGAATAGTGCGCCATATTGGAGGGACAAGTTGGCCTGGTACTCTTTCCTTCCTTATAGTTTCGCATTGTTATGAGACCTCGTATTTTAAGGATATTATAGTTAACGGTACTTCTGTTTCTAGGTAGGCTGACACTAACAAACTATGCCCTGTACTTCGAGGAATCCGGAGTCATTTCTTATAAAGACGCTCTTAAGCTCAATCTTTCGGAAGATTTCGAGCAGAGTATCAAACCTGCTGCTACAGGTCCGTGGGGTGCTCCGCTCTTTGACAAGGCTATAGTTTATAGTTCTTCTGAATTGTAAGTATTCTCTGAGCTTCCACTTCTCCCTAAGGACTAAGTATTTCGGCATTATTTATCGCTTGCTTTATAAAACAATCTAACTAATGGTAAATAGTATGGTAGAAGAAATAGATGAATCTTTCTACCATACTATCTATCAATAGAATACTGCTGATTCCAGTCCACTCATTTCGTTTAAGACTTGAAATAGGAGTCTTCTTCATTTCATTTCGTCTATTTTGTCTAAGAAGTGTCACTCTAAAGAACTGTACATGAGATTTTCACCTCAGACAACTCCTCGTTAAATTCTTTTGGATTTCATCGGATCCTTTTCCGCGTTTGAGAATCCCCCTTCTTCCACTCCGGCCCCCAGAAAATAGGTATCTATAGGAGATTGGGCAAAGTAGAAAGGATGAGTTAAAATGCTTCAAGGACGATTCTTTTGAAAAAATGAAAAGGCTTCAAGAATTGCTGGTTTGAAGGATGATTTTTGCATGTAATATACCATGTTCATGTGGAATTTCACAATTTATACGATTATATGGCTTCAAGGACCATGTTTGTGCACGATATCGTTCACTAGTATGAGTACTTTTGGCATTGTATAATTTAGGGAAGAAGCTGTTCTCTTGGAATTTCCAGAAATGACAAGCTCAACAAGGCGCGACCATTGGCTTGCTCTTATAAAGGAGATTATACTTTTGCATCGGTTCCTACAGAAGATTAAGGTTGATTCACCTTCAGGATCATGGGAGATGCACGCGAGGACAATACTAGGAATTATAAGGCTTCATGCAGCTAGAGAAATGCTTAGGATCTCTCCACCAGTTCCCAAGAATTTCTTAATTTTCGATTTGCTAGACGAGTTACCAAAAGGAGATTATGTACTTGAAGAGCTTGCTGAGAGTCTGAAGAAACTAGACGTTGGACATCCTTGTAGTGCTAGCTCAATCTTGAGAAGCCTGAATATCTCCCCGATGTCTGTTCCAGTCGAAGTGGTCAAAGAAATTGATGATAGCAACCGCATCCCTGGACAAACTGACAATGTCTCGTCATTGGGGAATGCTATCGATCAAGCGAGAGAGGAAGCAAAGGAGATTGAAAAGGCCAAAGCTACTGTTGAGGAGCTGAAAGGGGAAGGTATGGGGAATAGTGTCCAGGTTCTTATGGTAAGTCTTGCTGAGTTATTCGACGTAATTGCATGCATATCATATCTCCTATAGATTTACAAAGCTAGGAGAGGCGAAAAAAGGTAAGAAATTACAAAGATAGCCAGTATAGAAGCTTGACTTCCCCTAATTGTTAGAACTCTGTATCACTTAATCTGAATTGAAGAGTTTTTAATAAGCATAATACATAAGTAGACACTTAAACTCGGCTTGAACTAACAAGTAAGCACTCCAACTTTGAAAGTGTTCATCTATACACGACAGCTTGATCTCAACGGACAAATAAACACTCTTAACTCGTCCACACCGTGTCTCATGGACACCTGACGTTGACATGGCACATTAAATTTTGAGGTGTCTAGTTGATCATTTTGAAAGTTGGAAACTGACAATGTGGCAGAGACGAGTTGAGCTGTCTACATGTCTATACTCAAAGTTGGAGTGGTTACTTGCCTGTTGAGGACAAATTTTAGTCATGTTGATTTACTTATTGACGTCTTCTTAATAGCATGCTTATACTCTGCTACTGTATTGTTCCGAAATATCCTAACATTACCGTCTTTCTTTTCTGTACTAATCAGGGTCTTATCAAACAGCTCGGGAGGTTAATGCCTTATATTCAAGAGGTATTAACATGGGAACGACCTCTATGCACCTCCATTTTTGTCCTGACGACACTCATAGTTATATATATGTAAGTATCTTAATTCCTAAATACATTATTTGAACAAAATGAACCACAGCTCGAAAAAAGACATTAATAGATGTTCGTGAATGCAGAGAGTGGATTGGCAAAGCAATAGCAGTTCTCTTGTTGGGAACAGTTGCTACGATGATATGGACAAGACGAAGAGGGGATGTACTAGATAAGGCAAGTAAAATAGTTATCTACACTGGATCTGATCATACAACGATGGAAAACATAGTGTCAGCACAACATGGACTAAGAAATGTCTACGACTTGATTCAAAGCATGAACATAGTTCTACTGAAAATCTGGTCCATATTTGTTTCAAAGGCTCCAAAGGTAACACAACACAACACTACAATTCTTCCCCTTTTTTTGCCTATACTTTGTCATGACGGATCGTTTACTAATTTTTGAAATGTGGTTACAGCATGCAGATTTAGTAATGGCAGCAATGGTTGTTGCTTCAGTGATATTAGCAGTGGTTCCGTTCAAGTTTATCGTTATGGCTTTGACGTTGTGCATCTTTGTACAGACATCAAAGATTGGGAAATACATGGAAAATGAGAAAGTAAATCGGAGAATAAAGGAGTGGTGGGACTCTATACCTGTCGTCCCTGTCGAAATTGTGGGGAAATATGTTGATTCATAATGGGAAGTTTTCATAGTCATGAATGTATATAGATCCCTTCAGTTTTATGTAGATTTTATATGAGATAAGTTCCTTAAACTTCTTTTTGTTTGTTGGTTCTTTTGGTTTGATCACTTTTAACAATTTTCATGAAGTGTCGTGAGAATTGATCAAAATATGGTAAAGAGTTTACAAACATCTTGTATTTGAAGTCAGAAATATAGTGAAATTTGGTATCTCCATGTTTCAGATTTTTATCATTGTTAACATAAGCATATATATTTAGATCATTGAATACATGTCCAACCCACCCCACCCCCAGGGTGACAAATCCGCCCAGTGAACCATTTTGCCCTAAGCCAAACACAGAATAACACCTAAATTAAGCATATAAAAAGATGAGCTTCGATTTCCTCAAACCAAAATCTGCAATCTAACAAAAGAGGGCAATGAAAAATACTGCACTTCGTGAAACAACAGATGTAATGACAAAAAAAAAAGACCAGCCAAAGCAAACAAATACAACGGAGAAAAACAGCAATCCACAACAAAAGCTGAAAAAAAAGGGAAACTGCACAACCCATATTCCACAAATGTGCTAGTGGGTTCTTTACATGAAGTACCTGTATACCAGAAATTAAGCTAGTCTAATTTTCTTCTTGCCGGCTGCTGCTAGGCATCAGAATATTCGCCACATTCATCTTCATTGTCCTCATGAAGCCAATATTTGCTGAAATGCTGAACCCTGAACTTCCATTCTCCTTTAACAGGATCATATGACACAAATTCAGCACCTTGATCTCCTGCCTTCCTCTTAAGCATTTCTTTATATTTCTCGATTCTAGGACCCTCTGTATACTGTTGTCCAGTCTTCTTATCGAAACATTTTATGTTGAGAAGTGTCACCTCAGCGGGCTTGTTAAGACCTTGGCCAACAGGAGGTTTCTTACTTTCATCCATATAGACTATCACCTCCCGATTGTTAAACTGAATTAGAGACTCAAGATCAAGACGACGAACATCTGTTTCCCCCATGAACTTGATGCTACCGTACCCATGTCTTCCAACCACAAAATCCTTCACACGGCGACAGAACCCAGGTTCAGCTCTTTCTTTGGCTGCCAATTCCTGAATCCGTGGCTCTGTGTAATAATCGGAATGTAAGAGCTTTGGCATCAGAGCCTCAATGTCAGCCCCATGTTCATAAACAATTGCTGCCTCACCAGCTCGATGGCCAGTAAGGGTAATGGAAGATCCTCCTTTTCGGAGATGTTGCCCTTCGTGGAGACCATTAGGTTTCTGGTTCAGTTTGGTACTATCGAGACCCTCTTTATCAAAGCCATTCTCAACCAGATCTTCTGCAGGAAAAGATGAAATACAGTGAATGAGGCCACATACTGTAACAGAATTTTGATTCTGGTGACAACTGGGTAACCGACATTGTAAGGCAGAAGCAACATTTATATTAACAAGTCATACTGTCATAACAAGCTTCTAACTTGTATTCAATTAACTGCTATTATCATGATAGCAGAAAAGAGCTAAGGGCTAGTTCCAGTTTTCCTTTTTCCTTTTTTCTTCTTTGGGGGTTGGTTATCAAAAGCTCTTCTAATTGGCAAAATAGGACATCATGTTTACAGTTTAACTGTTGGAATTGGACCAACTCAATTATATTGCAAATGTATTATGACCCGACGAGTTTAACAACTCAAAATTTTAGGATCTCTTATTTTTTTGGATAACTATAGTGTCTGAGCCAACTTGACGCACCTTGACTAATTCCATCTACCTTCCACCAGCAACAAATGCCAAGTTAACTCTGTCCACCAAAGGCTTAGACAGATGGAAAGACACCTAGTGTTTTTATCTCAGCCCACCTCATTGACCATTTCAAAATTTTCGGATCCTAAGTTGTTGCATTATTTGACAAGGGGATCTCAAGGATGTTCACCATTATAATCTATGTAGGATAAAACTACTAAAAACCATCATACATACGTAGGAAACTCTCTTAGGTGCAGATGGTCTTATGAGTATTTGGCCAATTAATATGATATAAAATTGAGCCAAGGAGGATAGAAGTAAAAGATGCTGGGAGTTTCAATCAAGAGCTCAATCCTCCTATGCTTGAGAAAGTAGCCTAACCTTGGTGCAGATCATGGAAGAGAATCTACTGCCTTGCCCAGAAAGGAGTTAATAATTTTCATGATGCCAACTTCTAGACTCAAAAATTAGAGACAATTTTTTAATCTTGAAGGTGCTGCTAGAAACTCGGGTAAAGATGGAACTTGAATATAGAATAGACTTTGCATAATCAGGAAAAATGTCGCCAAAATGTAAACAACAAAAGAAGAGCCAGACTGGGATTCAGAGATGAACGAATGGATTTGGGGGAGGAGGGGCTCAAAAGAATGTGCAAATAGTACTTATCATCCATTGTTGCAGAGATATGTGGCGGCTCTCAAGGGTCTGATTGATAATTTGTTTCCTAGCTGTTTCAGAGGCCATTTTCACTGTTAATGTTCCAGCTATTAAATTAGATCCTCTAGCTGAGGGGAGTTTTTATTTAATGACCTAGAAATCTTCAAGGGCCAATTGGCGAAGGGTTCCAAGCTTGGTGTGATAAAGTCCTACCCCTCTACCCTTGACTTAAATACCTGACTTTTAATCTGCAGCAGGTTACTACTCCTGACGTGTACCTAATCCATACATCATGTGTTGTGCTCTCACATTTAACCAAAGCCCTGGGGACTGTTTCAGGAGTTCTCCCATGCTACTTATCCCTTTCCTTCCAATCAGTTTAATTGTTGATGAAAACTAGATATCCTAGATTGTTTGTAGGATTATATTACTGTGTTGAATTTGTTTGTAGTATATAGTACTGATAAACTTGGCATTAAAACAAAAAATGTTCACATCATTTTTTTCATAACCAAAATTATTTTGACAAATTGGTACACTCAGAAACATTCTCGCTTATTGAGAACTTCAACAAGATATCAACAAGTACTTACTGTTTTTATCTTTTGCACTGCCCTTGTTAACTGGGGCACAAACAACTTCAGCAGTTTTACCTGAACAAGAAGTGCATTCTTCAGCAAAACAGACCCACAATATTACAACACGAACAACTATGCATCAATATAGTTCTGAAAGCAAGACTTGACATAGTACATACTAAGACTAATTAGAGAAATGATAAACACGAGCAAAAAAGGTACCATTCTTTCCAGTTCTTCAAAAAAATTGTTAAGAAAAATAAGAGGCTAAAAGGTACAAAAATGTCTCCTAAACACAGGTCCACAAAATCGAGTGTCATACTAAGACAAAAGTCGTGTGAAAAATAAAACACAACATTAGATAAAAAAAAAATTGGGAAACACCAAAACCCACATACGCTAGAAAAGAGAGAGGCAACGTTGAATTCTACAATGGGGAAAGACGAGGATGGAGGTAAAATTGAGAGGCTTATAAGCAAGAAGTACATGATTCGAAAATTAGAATCACATTTGGTTGTGCCAAGCAAGGTTAAATTTGTTCTAATTTATGCCTTGCTAAATAGTTATACAGATTTCCCTATTTAGCATTCTAGAATTTTGCGGAAGTCTGAGATTTCTGTGATTGCTTACTATAGTCGCTTGTTAAAGGAATTCTTGATTTTGGTAGCTCCAGGGTTATTTATAGATTACATGGCCTAAAGTTCTCCTTTGCATCCTGTTACCCAAGTAGTAATGAATTGAAAGTTGACAGTTCAATTCACTGGTTCCTTCGTCCGGATTTGATCTAATTTTTCTTCATCACCATTGAGCTATCAATTGTGGGTGAAGAAGAAATTATTTTTATGTGTTTAAGTTGGGGGTTCCGGCCCCCCTCTTTAATTTCAGATTCCTATCCCCAAGCCAGCCGTTGGATTCTTTTTCTTTTTCTCCAGCGACTTCTTCCAAGGAAAGAAGGCGATTGACAAAGAAACAAATTGTTAGGCTCAACTATAAAGAAAAAATATGTACTCACTTTTTTTGCCATGTCACGATAAGGTACTTAGGAGATGCACTTCTAACATAAGAAAGTGGCAAAGTTAGTGGGTAGCTGACAAATCAAGCCAAGTTTAGGGGGCTACCTAGGTATACTAGGTCCAAATAAAATGATCAAATAACTAAATATCACACTTCAAAACTTCAGGATGTGCCTTCAATTATGTTAGAACAGCCTTCAATTATGCACTTCTAACAGAAGAAAGTGGCAAAGTTGTGTCTAACTGACAAATCAGGCCAAGTTTAAGTGGCTGCCTAGGTATACTTGGCCAAATAAAATGATCAAATAACTAAATATTGCACTTCAAAACTTCTGGAAGTGCCTTCAATTATTAAAGAGAATCAAATCCATTAAAAAGATGAACTTTCTGGAGCCTAAAAAAACTATCCTCCCTCCACCCCAATTTAAGTATCTTAGTTCGACTAGGCACAGACTTAACGAAACAAAGGGAGACCTTAGAATATTGTAGTCTTAAATTAAAAATGAATATTGTAGTCTTAAATTAAAGATGCGTATAGTCCTTGAAATCTCGCGGTCTTAAATTTAAATTTGTATAGTCCTTTAAATCTTGTGGTCTTAAAACTTAGTATGTAGAATGTTGGAATTGGAAAACTTACTAAATATAGAAGAGGCACTCTTTTTGGGACAGACCAAAAGGGGAAGTAACACTTAAATTGGCACGGAGGGAGTATCTTTTTAAAAGGTATTTTGATTTGATACTCATTAATAATTGAAGGCAAATCCAAAATTTTGAAGTGCAATATTCAGCTATAATCCAAAAACAATATTCACAAAAAGAGGAGTCATGCAATCCACGGTTCAAATTCCAAGTTCTTTCATGTAGAAAGGTTATTTCAACCACCAAGAGGAGAAGTTACTGGGGTTCCTATCAGTTCAAAAGCAACATACAATTTAACCCAGTGCAGAAAATCAGAAAATTGCAATATATAAATAAAACATAATGTTTCTAATATGCTTGATGAGTCAAAATCACAATAATGTGTCTATAGTATATTGGAGTGCAACTTCGGTCGAGTGGTATGGATGACTCAAAATGAACAGAATCATCGAGAGACTCTACCATGTATCCACTGTGTATTAGGGTGTAATTTGGGTTGTGTGTGGAAACTTCCCACACGCTAAAGCTATCTTGCAACAGATACACTCCTTATAGAGTGAAGACGCCAACTTAAGAATGTCAAGACTGATCAAAACTAACCAGTTGATGGTCAAAATCAACACAAATGACAACCACAAGCATAACCTCAACTGTAGAGCTATTGCAATCTAAGGGATATGATTAAGAGCAGGTTGGTAACTGCCCTATAATTTTGCAGGAAAACTGGGTAACTACTCTGGTAGCATGGCGATGGGGGCTAGGCGCCTGGGGACAGGCGCCAGGCGCTGGGCTAGGTGGCATGGACGCTGGCATCTGCCGGCATCTATCATTAAGGTCTTCGACGAGAGGATTATTGTTGGCTTTAGAACTATGTAGTAAGTAAAACACAATCCATAACCTACCATTCTCATGCGCTGGGGAAGACATGTGCTTTGATGGGGATACTTTCTCCAAACCACCTCTCGAAGGCCACTGGTCCAATGGACGAATTACTAAAGCTCTTGGGTTCTCTCTGGGAACAAACAATGCATCTGCCTTAGGCGTGCTTGGTGTTTCATCATCGTCACTAAAGAACGGTACCTGCAAAGAAACAACATAAGTCACATAAAGTCGGTCAATGTGTTGCACTTAAAACTAGATCTGTTGATTCATTGAGTATTTAGAGGTCTAAGATAAATAAAACATCATTTCACCTTAGTCCCCTCAGTTTTAGGATGATATTTCCTTGCTGGCAACCTAAGCCGTCTTTGAGAAAGGTGTCGAGAAGTTAGTAATGATGATATCCTGACAGGAACAGGTTTGTCAACCACCTGTAAACAATAAAGTGAAAAACATGCAAGAGCACCAAATTATGTATCTGTTGTTGTTTATGTTAATAATAAAAAGAAAAAGTGGAGTAGAAACGAAAAGGGCTGATTTCATCCACAAACCAAAATAAGAAAATCATAGAGAAGCCATGCAAGGAAGGTAGCCTCTTCCCCACCCCCCACAACCCATTTAAAGTAAAGAAGGCATGTCATACACACTTACCGGTAAACTAGAAATCCCATACTGTATAGAAGAAGAAGTGCCAGTACGACCAATTGACATCTGAGGCATCGCTGGTAAAGTTCCAAATGGATTAGTAACAACTGCAGGTTGTGCGACAACTGAGTTTTGGATAGCTGGCCTGTAGCAACAGGTGTTTATCAGTTCCATACAAATAATCATGAAAGAAGAGGAGTACATGGGCGAAACACTGGAATAAAAGGATCAAGATGCACTTCAAGAAATGAACATGTCCTCTGACAGTGCTACAGGTGTTCATATAATCATGAAAGAAGAGAAGTACATGGGCGGAAAACTGAAATAAAAGGATCAAGATGCACTTCAAGAAATGAACATGTCCTCTGACAGTGCTACAGGTGTTCATATAATCATGAAAGAAGAGAAGTACATGGGCAGAAAACTGAAATAAAAGGATCAAGATGTACAACTAGAAATGAACATGTCCTCTGGCAGTACTCATGACAGTCTATTATTCAAGAAATCACACAGCTCATGTGTACCGCCATCTTGATAACATAAACTCTTATTAAGGTCATACTGGGTCAGATAACAGGCTGCCCTTTAATCCTTTACTGCATTCTTCTTTTGGGGGTGGGGATCAATTGAAAGAAATTGACAAATATTGAAGGAAATTACTGCATAATTCCAGAATTGGAGGAAAATATGATCAGTACAGGCAAAATGGAAGTAACGCTACAGGTAAACTGATAAAAGGGGCTGTAAGAAACATCAAGACTATATTCATAAGTTTAGACCAAATCTAGATGACAACTTCCTCTGATGCTGTATATGCATGTGCTTACATAGTAAAAAGAAATTTTAAGGATCATTTAAAGAGCTGTTACATACGGCTGACTGAAAAGGCTGGGAGTGCCACCAAAACCACTTGCAGCAGCTGTAAATTAGAACAAGAGACAGATTTAGTAGTCGCATCACCAATCTCACCAACTATAAAAGAAACTCTCACATTTCAATTACCTCCTTGTGTCTGACCAAAGTTATTGAACCCAAAAGTAGAACTCTGAGAAGGCTGAGTCAGTTGAAAAGGAGTCGATAGAGAGGGCTTCAAATCCAAAGGAAAGGATGTATTAGGCAGACAACTAGATAAAAGGGGGGGGGGGGTGGAGCTCCATATAACTTAGCGAGCATATGATATAATTTTACAGCAAGAAAAAGGAACAAAAAATTGATCAAACAGATACACTAAGCAAGTCAACCTCGAGAGAAATAACGACAACCCAAATGATAGAGCATTGAAGATATATGCATAAAAATTTAGGTGTTTTGCTGTCTCAGACGTGATTGCAAATGTCTTAATAATTTCCGGTGTTGAACACCCTTGCAACCATATAAGAATGGCCTTGTAATACCTGTGGATTTATGAGGTGATGTACTCCTCCACTTCCTACTTAAATAACACAAATCAAGCATGAGTGCAATGCTCACTTCCAAGTTTTATTTGCTAACAGAAACCTTTTATCTTTCACAAATGACCAAAGTGTGACTACCCACATCTCCCTGCCTTTAGGTCACGACTCACGCCTCTACCCAAAAAAAAAAATGCACCAAGGGGTGCTATCCTTGTAAAGGTAACAGCTTAACTGCTGAAGCTTAAGCCAAGATGACAAAACAGCCAAAGTTGATGACTAAACCTTGCGATTTTATCTGATAGTCATGTTCATCATACAAATCCATACAGCAAATATTTGTGAAAATCATCTGATAACCATGAATGCAATGGGACCAAAAGATAGAGAAACCTAAAGAAGCAACACAAGAACATTACATAGAATACAATTTATGATTAACTTACTGTTGTTTGGCCAAATCCCATTGTACTGCTTGTATTTAGCAGTGGTGCACTTGAAAACAAGTTACCACCAAAGCCAGTAGAAGGTGTACTAAACAAATTGGATTGACCAAAAGCTGGTGTAGTCTGGGCAAAAGATGATGCGGTCTGTCCAAAGGCCGAGCTCGTCTGTCCGAATGGAGGGGCAGTTGATGGGAATAATGGAGATGATTGAGTGTTACCAAAGCTTAAGCTAGGACCAAATGCTGGAGCAGTAGCCTGAGCTGGCGAGGAGCCAAAAATTGATGTTGATGATCCAAAACCCGAAGCACTAGATGATCCAAAGAGGGTGGGAGCTGTACTTTGTCCAAAAGCTGAAGTTGATCCAAATAAGGAAGGGGAAGTGGAGGATGTAGAGCCAAAAGGATTAGATGTATTTGAGCTTGGAAAGGCAGAGGAATTAAAAGCCGGAGTAGTTGGGACTCCAAAACCTGAAGTACTGAATGTGGATGGTTTGGGGGCAAAAGGGTTGGAAGATGTAGTGGACGTAAATGGATTTGCAGATGATTGGCCAAATGGGGAAGTTGTTGATGATGCGAAGGCTGAGCTTCCAAAATTCATTCCACTAGTTGACTGACCCGCAGGAGCAGGACCTCCTGTAATGTGAGGTTCAGATTATCAACACCGCAAAGATCACTAATGTCGAGAGTATAATTTACATTAAAACTTACCCTTGTCTCCCAACTGGTAATCCTCCCACCTAAGTTCTTCGTGACTCTTTTCTTTGTAAACTGGCATGGCCGAAATAGACTCTAGTTTCGCAGGCTGGGTACCACTGGGATTATCTGCATCAGGTGTTGCCTGGTAAGCAGCAACTCGTGTTCCGCCCCGTTGACCACCAACAGCAGATTGTCCAAAACTAGGGTTTCCGAAAGATGTCGCAGAAGTTTGGGCTCCTAAACCATATGAAGAGACCAAGTATCAGAGATGAATAATATGATAAACTAACTTTGATTTTCAAACCTTACAGTTAGAGAAAAAACAAATAATATCAAAAAACATACTCCCTCCAGACAAATTTATGTGGTGATGTTTACATAGGCAGGGAGTTCAAGAAAAAAGAGACATTTTTGAGACTTGTAGTTTAAAACAAGTCATAGATATTTGTGTGCTACAAGATCATCTCATTTAGGGTGTGTTTGGTATGAAGGAAAATGTTTTCCACGGAAAATGTTTTCCTAGAAAATGTTTTCCTGGAAAACAAGTTGATTTTTGACTTATTTTCTCATGTTTGGTTGGTGAGTAGAAAATATTTTTCGGAAAAGATTTTGTGTTTGATTTATGAATGAAAAATATTTTTGAGAAATATCTTTTATTTTTACTAGAGTAGAAAATAATTTTTGAAATTGAAAATAGTTTTTAAAAACAAACTTAAATTTTTTTGGGGGGGTGGGGGGTGGTAGGGGGTGGGTGAAGGGGGGGGGGGTCGAGGGTAGGGGTGAAAAATTGAAATTTTAAAGTTGAAACTATTTTTGAAAAACAAACTTAAAATATTTTTTTTGGGGGTGGGGGGGGGCTGGTAGGGGGTGGGTGGGTGGGGGTCGAGGGTAGGGATGAAAAAATGAAATTTTGAAATTGAAAATATTTTTTAAAAACAAACTTGAAATTTTTTATTTTTTTTTGAGGAAGGGGGAGTGGGGGACTGGTAGGGGGTGGGTGGGTGGAGGTTCTAGGGGTGAAAAAATGAAATTTTGAAATTAAAAATATTTTTTAAAAACAAACTTAAATTTTTTGTGTGGGGGGGGTGGGTGGGGGGGTCAATGGTAGGATGAAAAAATGAAATTTTGAAGTTGAGAATATTTTTTAAAAACAAACTTAAATTTTTTTTGGGGGGGTTAGAGGTGGGTGGGTGGGGGCTGGGTAGGAGGTGGGTGGGGGGTTGAGGGTAGGGTGAAAAAATGAAATTTTGAATTTGTAAATATGTTTTTTGAAAAAACTCAATTTTTTTTGGGGGGTGGGGGAGTGACCGGAGAGGGGGGTGGGTGATCGAGGATCGGGATGAAAAAATAAAAATTTGAAGTTGAAAATATTTTTTTAAAAACAAACTTAAATTTTTGTCTTTTTGAAGGGGGTTGGGGGCTGATAGGGGGTTGATGGGGGGGGGGGGGAGGCGAGGGTAGTGGGTGGGGGGTAAAAAAATAAAAAATTGAAATTAGAAATATCTTTTAGAAACAATTTTTAATATTTTTTTGGGAGGGGGTGGGGGTGAGGGTGGGGTAAAAAAATTGAATTTAAAAACAAGCTTTAAAATTAATTTTTTTTTTTGGGGGGGGGGGGTGTTGGTTGGGGTGGTTTGAGGGTAGGAACAAAATAAATTTATTTTTTAAACAAAAAAATAATTGTAATTTGAAGTTGGAAGAGAGTTTTGGAAAATGTTTTCCTTAAGTTTAGAAGGGAAGTCATTTTCCTCAAATTTGAGGAAAATGAGTTGATTTGGAAAACATTTTCCAAAACATTTAGCCCAACCAAACATGAGAAAATTGGAAAACATTTTCCTTCATACCAAACACACCCTAAGAGTAAAATGGATAGTTTAAAGTTATCGTTCTGAAATATAGAAAGATAGTAATTCTTTTGAACAGACTAAAATGGAAAGCATCACATAATATAAGACGAGGAAATAACAAAACTATCAGTCTGTCTTGCATGAATATAAAAACAACTTACCAAAGGCAGAACTTGGAGCACCAAAAGCTGATGTTGATGTGCCAAACGGGCTACTGCCAAAAGCAGATGTTGATTGGCCAAATGCAGGAGAGGATCCAAAACTAAACGAAGGAGCACTCGGAGTACCAAAAGCAGGAGTTGATGTGGAACCAAAGGCAGAAGCAGTGGTAGTACCAAAGGACGGGGTGCCAGATGCAAAAACAGGAGGATTTGTCACACCAAATGGGCTACTTGTATTGCCGAAGGTAGGATTAGGTGTAGAACCAAAGGCTGGAGTACTTGATGTACCAAATGCTGGTGTACTCGTCGTGGCACCAAAAGCAGGGGTGGTTGATGAACCAAATGTCGGGGTACTTGGAGTACCAAATGCAGGTTGACTTGAGGTACCAAAAGGTGTAGATGAGCCGAATAGACCACTCCCAAATGCCGGCTGTGATTGTTGAAACGAGCTGCCGAATGGACTTGTTTGGGCACTACTTGAACCAAAACCGCCAAAAGCTGGCTTTTGCCCGAATACAGATGAACCTTCACAATCAACACACTTTCAGAACTGAAGAACAAACAAATACTGTTCCACTCACATTGAGTTTATAACACAATTAAAACAAAATAACACCAATAACTTAAATAACGTCAATTGATTCCCACTCTAAGGAAAATGCACACTGTAAACAACATACAGTTTACGCCACTAAAATATTAGTGAAGGGGAAATGCTGGAAAAATGCACATTGCAAACAACATACGGTTTACACCACAAAAATATTAGTAAAGGGTTTTCATTGACCTCAGAAAATTAAAAGAACATGCATTCCCTGTTATACTAGAACAGAAAAAAAATGAAAAGAAAGAACTACAAGGAATGAAGCAAAAAGAGATATTAGATAGAGATCACTCTTCCCATTAAGAAAGAAAAGATGTGTCCTACATAAAAATTGCATTAGCACTAATAATACATATAAATTGCATTAGCACAATAATCTCCCCAACAAGTAAATCAGTTTTTTTCCAGGAAAAAATATTAGCATTAAAATTCACATTGTATACTCCTCTGATTCAAAGCCTACAGGTGAAGGAGGGTAGACGTGCACGCCCACTATTTACCATGTTTTGAAGCTCGAAACAGCATTTTTCTCCATAATCAAAAAAATATTTTCCAGGTACAAGGTTTAAATAGGAAATATCATTAATAATCATGTAAGAGAATTACAACACCAGTTCATTTGAACAGACAAATTATACACTTGAGCTTTATGCAGGCATTGGTACTTAGCATTTGTTTTTATTAAGACGAAGACATCAGAATCTGAATACACCAAACAAAAAGATGTTCTACTAAGATCTGAATATAACTCCGCTTGTGTGAGCTCACTTACATTGATGGTCCCAAGCCCCGATAAAGAAGGAGGGTTGACAAGGTTCAAGCAAAAACAACCTCTCTACACCATAAAGGTAGGGGTAAGGCTACATACATTTTACCCTCCTTAGATCCACTTGTGGGAATGAAATTATACAGGGTTTGTTACATTTTCTATTGTTGTATTAAGACTTGAACACTAAATAATTAAGATTGTTTATTTTACAAAAACATTTAAAAATAAGTTAATATAAAATTTAATAAAATACCAAATCAATCTAACGCTAAATCAATAAAAAAAAAATCATAAGATGGTTGGTGGTAGTGTTGGCTAGTGGTGGTGGTTGTGGGTGTCACTTAAGGATGGTGTTGGCTACTGGAGGTGTTGAGGGTAAGAGCTAGTGGTGGCAGGAAGTGGTGGTTAATGGTGATAGTTGGTGACGGTGGATGATAGTGATAGCTAATGATGGTTGCGAATGATTATGTTGGCTGTCTTATATATAATGGTGGCGGATAGTGGTGATTGTCTAACAGTGATAGTAGTTGATTGTAGTAATTGGCAGTCTGGTCGCAGTGGTGGTTGTGGGGGTGAGTGGTGGTAGTGGATAATGGTGAGCCAGCCCTATTGTCATTGAAACATGCATAATAAATAATCATTAACTATCCACCTTACAGGCCACTGAGATGTGAACCCAGAATCATGATGAATGGTATTAAGACATTTGGCGTTAGCAATACTAAAGAATACAATAGAGCATTGATTGCATTCTGAAAAAAGATACATAAAATACAATTATGAAAGGAAGCTTGTAGAGACAAAGCATCGATTGCATTCTGAATAAAGATATATAAAATACAATTATGTAAGGAAGCTTGTAGAGACAACTACTTACTCCCAAATGCTGATGATGAACTGCCAAAAGTTGGAGTAGTAGAAGCTCCAAATGCAGGTGAGGATGATGCACCAAAAACTGATGTAGACCCCAGAGGTGAAGAAGATTGGGGGGTTCCAAACACTCCAGTGGAAGTGCTACCAAAAAAGGAACCACTTGATTGAGAACCAAAAGGATTTGTACTGCCAAAAGGTTTGGGAGCAAATGGGTTATTACTTGTCTGCCCGAAAACTGATTGTGACCCAAATGGGCTAGAAGATGACTGCCCGAAAGCTGAAACAAACAGAAAACAGTCAGCAGTGAACATCCTCACTGTATAAGATAAGAGGGAAAATGAATACTAACAATTGCATCTTAGACGAGAAAATTTCAAAAACACAACACAAGTCGAAAAGAAATAACATTGTTTCTATGAAATGAAGCAAATAAATGGAAAAATGAGAGGGTGCATAGAGGCGTCGCGGAAAAGAGCAGCTATTGAAAATAAGAACGGGCAAGTCCTTTCTTAATCCTTTATTTCTTGTTAGGAGTACCAGTTTTAAACGAAAATATGAGTAAAGCTACGAGTCATGAGACTATCTTCAATAGAAGTTGTGGGGGGGGATAGATTTCAAGTATAAAAAAGATGTCGAGACAGACAGCTGCAAGTACTTACCATTTGTGGACCCAAACATGGTTTAATAGTCAAATCTTTCCCAGCAGTTGTTGGAGGGTCCAAAGTTAAGCTGCAAAAAGGACAGAGCGCGGAGATCATTCTCAATTGGTTGTTGAAGTAGAAATATACTTCTAAAGCAAATTCAACGAAACGGAAGTAAAAGATATTTTTTCCACTTACATATAATGCCTCTATGAATGAAAGAAATCCAATACACTAGGTATATGTATTATACCGCGAAATGAATAAAACAAGGAAACAATAAGAAGATCCATTTTAAGATAGTAAACCTTAAAACATCATGTGAATCAATGTAAAAAACAGTGCTTAAATACAACACTGCATCTATGGGCAGAAGTACAATTCTGGACCTGATTTTTTCCCCGCAATTAAGGCAAAAAAGAACCTGAATATGTCAAATTATCTATACAAGAACGTTGTATACATTATGGTGGAATGTGGATAAGGTAAAGGAGAAACAGAATCAAAATCGGAATAAAAAACCTAACTAGCTTAAGGCTCTACCTACTATGCCAAGGGGAGGTGTTGATGACCAACTGCTAAATGCTCGATTTAAATCTATAATCCCCAAAAATATCAATGAAAAGGTTGCAACAAACATGATATTCTTATTTAGGTTACTGTATGCTTATCATCCATTTGGCTACTCGTCATTTTAAAAAGTCCCTGGTTGAATGAAGTCACCAATAGCTTGATAATGGATGTACAGAAATTGATTTCCACATATATATGCCTCAGCCATAAAAATATGGGGAAATTAATTAATATAATTGTATACAACTTATTCACTGATACAAATTGTATTCGTTAATACAATTGTATTTATTGATACACATACATACTAATTACATATATACAAATGAAGTCATTGATACATATACTTTACATATAAACAAATACAATCTGCCTCTCTCCTCTCTCGCTCAACATGTAGCTACGAATTGTATTCGGCAAACTAAAGTCATTGTTGCCTCATTATATTTCAAATCTCTGGTGTCTTTGGAAGTTCCTCTAAAAATATCACATCAATTGATAAAGTAATGGAGAAACCGAATCGAAATCGAAATCGTAAGAGCTAGGGTTAAAGGCGCTACCTGAGATGTACAGGGAAGGTGTTGCCAGCCGACGGACGACTAGTTGCTCGGTTTCGATCTAAAAGCAGCAAAAATATCACCTGAAAAGGTCGCCGGAAGCTAGCGTTTGTGCAACTTCGGCGGAGTTAAGAGTGTGTTTTGGTCGGTAAAAGACCTATCAAAAAGGTCTCCGTAACATACAAATAGGCAACGTAGCTTTTAAACAACGCTAATTATTGACGGTTCGGTTAATGGGCTCAGACCCGCCCGCCCGCCTAGCATAAAACTATTTGTATCCAAATAAGGATCCGAATACTGTCATAAATTAGGAATTCTAATTTTTTATTTATTTATTTGTATTTTTTAAAACTTAAAAATGAATATTTAAACGTAAATTTCTTTTTCTTTGAACACGAAAAAATATTTAAATTAAGTCAATTCAAATATGCTCAAAATTAAGGAGAAAAATATGAATAGCCAATTTTATAATATATATATATATATAACTTATAACGAGATGTTGTCAAATTCAAATCCTATTGATTCAAGTTCTGATATTATCCCAAACATGCAGCTGATAGAAAGTGTGAAACACATTGAATTTATGCCCATTAATGGAGATTATGGTGAAGCATACAAATTTGAGAAAGTTAAAAACGGATATTTCATATATGCGTACATAGCACTTTACACTTCAATTAGTGAGTGAAAATACTGCATGTTATTAACACCATTTTTCATGATCATTATCTAAATCTTTAACTCAAAACTACATTTTCTTTATCCTAAACATTTGGAATACTTTTAACATGTTATCTAATTTATTTTACTTTCCTTTATAGTTTTTTTTTTTAATTTTTAAATATCATTTTTTTTCAATTCGTTAATTTGAACTTTCGACATAACAATTGTTTAAGATAACAAATTTAAAGAACATTTTAATACTTTGAACATATTATTAAGAGTAACTCCATCTTCAAGATATTGTTCTTTCCTCTTCTCTACGAAAATGATAACCAACTACTCCTACGAAAATTATAACCAACCTACACAAACTCAGGATAATTGTATCACTTTGTGTTCAATGATGTAAAATATTAAGCGGATTTAGACAATTCACAATTGATTAAAAAATAAACAAGGTTAAAGCCTAAACAAGACTTGAAATTCATAATGCCAACATAAGCACTATCATAATGTAAATTTCTGAAGAAGGAAAAAGCATTGTTCCACTGTTTCTAACTCCATTAAATAGAGAGAAAAGACATTTGAGTAGAGGCTAGTCCTCAATGCGTAAATATGGCTAGAAATTCACACAGATACACACGTCTCAACCAACACAAGATTGTAAAAATACTCCTCGAATGTAAAGCAAAGTTACATTCTTTAGCTTGCCACGACAAGAAACGACTTGCTTCAAGCCACATCTTTGACATCGAGGGTATTTAAAAAAGAAAAGGAATTATATACATTTTCAGCACGATTGTTCCGCACGTATCTTGTGAACTCTATCAACGCTCAGACAGCACTTGTTTGTCTCCACATTGGAATGTAAGAAGCCAAATGACACTTTGTTGAAAAACTTGATAAACCCTCCCTGTCATGCTTATTTTTGTCTAAATTCAGTTAATTGCAGCACAGGCTAGTCCTCATTAGCATGCTAACCTGTATCCTGGAAACACAACTCAGGAAGAAGATGAATTGTGCTGTCACCAGCAAAATTTCAAAAATCACATATAGAAGTCCAGACATCGTAAAATCATCTTTGATTAGGAGGGAGTTGGCTGATCACAACATCTTTGATCTTCCAAGTTTTAAAAGTTCGACTGGTAGTTCAAAATTTCACCCATGAACATCCTAGATTCTGCAAAATATTCTCAGCACCAATTATGCAAGCAAGAACTGAGACCTCCATTTACTGCACAAACACCAAGTAACATATGAGAGAAGTCCTATAGTACAGACCATGCACTATGTATAACACAGTAGATATACCTCGAATAGAGCCATCCTCCAATCTCATACACCACAACTCTCCAAAGCCATACTTAAGACTTGGTATTTACATTATATGCTTGATATGGTCTCAATTCAATAATTGAACCCACCTGCAAAGAAGAAGGCAGGAAGAAGAAATATTTTAGTTTGACATCTAAATGACAATGACCATTTTACTACATTCACAGGAGTATAAATAGCATTGATATCTATTAAGTTACGAAATGCCAGACAACTTCAGAAAATCTGTTTTATCTTTTTTATCTGATTTTGTTGTCTACCCAAGAAACTGTTTATATAAGTTTATAGATTACTTACATATTACAGCATTATTAAAAATCCCAGCACGCTCTAGACAACATGAGCCAGGTTCTTCCCTAATCCCACACCAGCAACTGATTCATCCTTACAATTACCGCTTGTATTCATAGTCTTACTAAGACATCTGCACCTAAGACAAATGAACTTGGCAGGAACAGCATCCAAGTCGGGGATACCGGCACATCTGGTGTGCTGCCAAACACTGCATACATCACAAGCTAACATCCTCTCCCCGTCATCATCCTTTGCTCCACAGAAGCAATCTACAGTCCATCTCTCCATTCCTCTTTCCATTCTATACTTACTCAGCCCATTTTTCCCCAGGAATTTTCCTCTGACTGTAACAAATTCAGCAGATCCTAGAAGGAGTTTGACCTGAGTAGATTCATTCACACCACCATATCCAACTAGCTCATCAGCTTGGAATCTTCTGAACATCAAGTATACATCTTGAAATGTCCTTGATGCCTCTGCCTTCAAGTCAGAAATGGTAGCATCCGAGGGGAGAATTAATAATTCCGGAGGAGGGTTTCTGGAATGTACATCAGATTGTTCCATGATGTCCACCTCACATAGCACTTGGATTGCATCTGATTTTGGGATAGGCAAGAATCTTTCAGGCTGATATACCTTCAAAAATTGCTTGCAATCAAGAACAGTAGTAGCAGAGTCAACTGCCACTTCCCTTTTGATTAAGGGAACATGATTAGACATTGTTGATGGGTTTAGCATGCAATCGTACAAGTACTTCAGATCTCGACGCAGATGTTCCTCAGATGGGAGGTTCGGAGTACAAGGCAATCCATTCTCATTTATATTCACATTGACCATTGGGTTGCAACGCTCAATTCTGCATCAAGTCAGAGAAAATTCAGTGAGAAAGCAAAAAAAACTATAACGCACACAATGTGACTTATACAAAATTGTAAATATGGAGTTCTCAAAGAAGAATGGATTTACTGACTTATACTCCATAGCACCAGAACCAGAAACGCTGCGGGAATTGACAACCAGTCCGTCAGCTGCCTGCTTTCCATGGAGTGCCTTTAGGCAATAATCAAGGAGTTCAGGAGGACCAGCTTTACACACAGCACCTCTAAGAGCACGCCAGCTCACCCAATTGGGCCCAGAGACAGCCCGTAGTACTCTAAACATTGCTTCTTCAACACGTAAAATGTCAGTACTGGTCCATGCACATAAGACCTTGGAGTTGCAAGTTTTACGCTTCTTACAAGTGGCCTCATCAGCTCCTGAGCCAGGTTTATGGGCATCACGGATTGAACTAGTTAAGAAAAGAAAAAGATCTCTAATATTTACAAGTTCACTATCTGACAAGGACTGATAAAATGAAATCAAGTCCTGCAGACGAGTGCGAGGCTTCCGTCCTTGAGATAGAAAGATGGTCAAGGGCAGAGAAGAAAGGTTCTCTACAGCTTGTCTATAAGAATCTTGAGTCAGAGCAAAACTACCAGCGCCAAACTGATAACCCCATTTACCATACCATGGGTGACCTTTTGTGATGGCATGCAATAGGCGTAATTCCAAACCATACTTCTTTGAAACATCCATCACGCTGATTTTTCTGATCATACAGAAATACACGACTAAATCATCAAATATAGCTCATTGGAGAACCAAACTATAGAATATTGCCTTCAGTACTTGGGGTAACATGTCAAATTTTATTATTCCAACGACATAACATCTAATACAAATTATGCTTACCTTGCTCCAAGGACTTTACAGAGCCTATCCCAGAAATTCATTATATGACTTCCAGAAAGCACCCTGGATCCACCTTCTCTACCGTTTACCCTGAGAAGATGTCCATAGCCATTGGAATGAATCACACCATGCAGAAGATGACTGGTATCCTCTAACTGATGATACATCCAATCTTCAACATCTTCTGCGGTCATGACATGATTGCATGACTTGCACCTGACAACAAATTAATGTATTTAGCCCCACATTTTTCAATAAAACAAAGATCAAGATACACAATAAAAAAGTTCACAGCCATTGGCAAGAGGATTTAAAGCAACCTTGAAGCTGCAGACCAGATCCACAAATTATCTCAATTACCCAACATGTTTCCTAAATGACTAAATCATATTACAAAATTCAATGGAAACACATGAAGGATGGTAAAGAGGGAACATTTAGCATATGAATACCATGACATATGAAGCAACACCAAAAAGGAAAAAGAACAATTTCAACTTAAACAAGAAAACTCAAAGGGAAAGTGTATAAATTCTTACCTAGCCTCGGATAGGTGAAGGGCTTCACCACACCCAGCACAGGATTTGTTATAACCCCCAACTGAGTTTCCATCAGCCTTAATAATAAAATGGAAACGCTTTGCACAAACTGGATTACTGCTCCAACCTATAAACCAACAAGAATAAGAGAAGAACACAATTCAACCAAATATTTCAATTCTTCAATTTGCTTCCAAACTACAAAAGATATTATCAAATATATGTCAACTTCATCTATAAAAATTGTGATGTACTTCTATATTGGTGATTACTCTGTAAAACTTTATAATTAGATTAATGACTAGTTCTCGAAAAACAAGCTATCTCAATCCTCTAAACATACCTCAACTTCATCTCAACCTCGTACCCCCCATCCCAACCACGCCACAGCTCCCATCAATACTTATCCAGATTATATACAAATGCTTTAGAATAATATTTTTTGCTTAGGTACGCAAGAAAAAAGCTTAATTTTTTCCCATACTACAATTTTCACAAACGTCGTCATCATGCCACATCATCATACAATTGCTCAAGTCAAGGCAATTTGGTCAAAGACAAAATAAAAGAACGTGCCTAACAAGTAGAATGAGGCTCACATCCTACAAAAATTACGTAATTGTCCGCTATACAAGTGACACTTTCAAGTCGTTTTCCTCCCTTCATCCAGGAAGGTTATATCTGTAAATTCAACAGAAAAGACTTTGGGAACTGACTGTAGCAATTATCAATTTTCATCAACTCAGAAGGACCCACACTTAATTGGACCCCACGTTTTTAATTAATTAATTAATATTTTTTACTTGTTAATTAAGAAAAGGATCAATGTGAGCTGGCGCTGTTTTAGCTCAGTTTTTAGTAGATTTTGTTTCTAACAGAAAGTCTGAGTGACAACTGGACGGTTCAGATTTATCGAGTCCATCGAACGTAACGGAAGTCCGGCGAACACCTCCAAAATTAGTATGAACAGATTTAATTTATCGGTGGGAAAACTCACCAACGACTCGGCACTGGTCGCAATAAACGGATCTACATCTGGCGACGTCTTCTTCGATTACATCGAGGCAGACAACAGGTGGAGAAGAGTCACCGTTGCCGTTACAGTCGCCGTCAGTGAGATCTCCGACGCGGAAGAGGATCTGCCACGTCAGAAGGTGAGGAAACAACGAAGAAGGCGGCGGCAAAAGCGCATGTTTCGATAAAAACTCCTTCACCGTCGTCCTGAACGGTCCCGTACCGGCGGTATTACCGTCGTCGGGGAAGGTAAGGAAGTCGTTGAGGTCTGCCGTGACTCTCCTCTTCAACCTCTTCATCGGCCTACCATTCACTACCATACCTCCTTTAAACTGATCTCGGCGCGTATCACCCAGATCTCGGCGCGTGAGGTCGGAAATCTCAATCCTCGTCACAGATCTGAACCGAATACTCCCAGATCGGACGTCTACTATCCTATCAATAAACAAAATTCCACAGAGAAGAGATGCAGAGAGGATGAGGGAAAGAGGAGTTGTATTGTTGAGAGGGAAAGAGGAAAAGAAGAGGAGAGGAGGGAAAAAGTCTTGAAGAACGTTTATTTCGGAGTGAGAAATTAGGGTTTGGTAAAATTTTTGGGGCTTTTCTGTACTTTTATATTATTTTATTTTCTCCAAATTCTTTTATATTTAGAGAAAAAATAATAATTTTAAAGTCGGTTTAGCAAAGTTAAAGGGATTAAGGAATACGGATGGATAAGAGTGAAATAATAAATATTTTTAATACTATAAATAAGATTAAGTATTATGAATTGACTGAAATACCCTTGAAGGGTAATTGGAGGGACATTTGAGGAAAGGTTCAAGAACTTTGGTGGTTGGGAAAATCGTAATTAAATTGTCTTTTGATAGTGATATTTAATAAATACTATGTGTTTTTTTCTTGTTAAGGAAGATAGAGATTGATATTAAATGACAGGTATGCCCTTGGAATTTGAATGGTGAATGAATGTGTGAAATTTTGGTGGGGGTTATATACCGATGTACGGTAGATATCAAATTAAAAACTTTTAATATTGTGATTTTGATATCATGAAAAAGTACCTAAATGTTCCTTTTAAAATCATCTTTTCTCCAATATCCAAAATATGTATATATATTGGTTTTTTGATAAAATTTTTAGTTAAATTGTGCTAGCTAAATTACGACTCTTTATTTATTCAAATAAACTTTAGATATATTTAAATATTATTTTATTTATTTATGAAAAAAATTATCTAATTAGACAAATTTTCTTACCATATTATTAAAATTTTATTATATTTTAAAATAATTACATAATCTCCCGTTCTTTCTCTTCCCCTTTCTCTCCCGCTTTCCCTATGACACCTTTTTTTTTTGGATATGTAATTGGTACCAAAAAGTCACAAAAGGACACCTAATTAAGGTATAGTTATAGCTTCATTATTTTTTAAATTATACAATTATACATAAATATATTGAATACATTTATGTATATACATATTATGTACATTACATTAAATATATCAATACCTTCTCGAAACTATGTATATATTATATCTAGAACTTAAATAAAATATATAATTATCGAAACTATCAATATACAAAAAAATCTATATATAATAATATATTAACTCAACTCATTTTGATCGATCCAAATTCACCTCAAACCGTTCATTTGCCACCCTATACACCCGTCCTAGAAAGTAGGAACTAGGAAGCATCACCTACACAACACATTTTGAGCTCACCTTGTTTTTGCCAATTCGCTGTCACGAGCCTATCACGTGCTCCAAGACCCCTACACATACTTGAAACAAATTTCCCAATTCTTCTAATCTCCGTCTATTCTACCTCTGCAAATTCTTCACCATTTTTTGGAGGGCAGAAATGTCTCAATCCCTCGCTTCCCCTTTGATTCGCAGCATTGGATCCACTTCAGTCGGGAACTCACTGTTGCCGAATCATCGGCCACCGTTTACATTACCGGTCATTCCTCACCGGCAACTCCTGCTTCCAAATTTACAGTTATCCGTCAGTAAATTGAGGAGTTTTGAAGCTCATGCATTTGATCTCAAAGGTAACCAAGGGTATGTATGTATATATCTCTTACTCCATCAGTCCCAGTTTATCTGAAGTATTTGATTAGGCAGGGAGTTTATGGATAAAAAGAAAGACCTTTTAAGTTTGTGATCTTAATTAATCTATATATGTGTCTGTGTGTATGTATATATATATTGTATGGCTGTAAATATCTAGTAAAATGGGAAATTTAAAGTTAAAGTGTTATTAAATATAGAAATGTGATTTGGTAAAGTGAGAATTTTGAAGTCAAATTGTTACGGAATATAGAAAGGTGTCTAAGGAGATCTCATAAAATGGCAAGTTTGAAGTCGAACTGTTACTGAATATAGAAGGGTGTCTCAAGGTGATCTGTAAAATGGCAAGTTTGAAGTCAAATTGTTAGTGAATATTGGAAGGTGTCTCAGGGTGATCTCGAAAATGGCAGTTTGAAGTCAAAACTTTTACCGAATAGGGAAAGGTGTCTTTAGTGTGATCTCGTAAAATTGCAAGTTATTGTTACTGAAAAGGGAAAGGTGTCTCAAGGTGATCTCGTAAAATGGCAAGTTATTGTTACTGAATATAGAAAGGTGTCTCAAGGTGGTCTCGTAAAATGGGAAGTTTGAAATCAAATTGTTATTGAATATAGAAAGATGTCTTAGGGTGATCTCGTAAAAGGGGAAGTTTGAAATCAAATTGTTATCGAATATAGAAAGGTGTCAGGGTGATCTCGTAAAATGGGAAGTTTGAAATCAAATTGTTACTGAATATAAAAAGGTGTCAGGGTGATCTCGTAAAATGGGAAGTTTGAAATCAAATTGTTACTGAATATAGAAAGGTGTCTCGGGTAGCAACTTATAGTTCCATTAAAATTCATCCGATGTGACAAAACATAGTCCCGATCATGCTTTGGATGAAGGATGGGGGTTGTCTAGGTTGACGATTAGGGTAAATCAGTCTAATTATGATCAAATTCTCTGAATATTGAATTTATTGGCATGTGTCCACTAGACTTTGACTGAATAGGCAGAGCACTTATGTAGTTGGTTTTAACTAGTTTGAGCTTTAGATATAGTTGATTGATTGGTTTTACTGTAGCTTCTGTTAGGTTTGAACTTGATTAGAACCTATGTTTTCTCCATCTTAATGAAGGGTTTGTGCATTTTCAATTTCTACAATTGAGGGCAAATGATTGATTCAATTTAATGTATTTTTCCTTTCAGATTTCTGGAAAAAGTTTATTTTGGGAAGAAAAATGGAAAATCCTTGATTCTTGTTGTGTCAAGTGTTATATAGGATTCACCTTTCTTGTAGTTTCATTTTAAGTTTCAGCAAGAATTGATGTTTTTAGTTTGCTCATTGACATAGTCTATTTTTTCCTATTTACATGAGCTTACCTTTTGCTCTTGCTATGCAGAATGGCTGAGTTTCATGAAGTTGAACTCAAAGTCCGGGACTATGAATTGGATCAGTATGGTGTTGTAAACAATGCTACTTATGCAAGTTATTGCCAACATGGTAAGGTTTATGGTTTTGATCTGTACTTCAGTTTACAACTACCATATCATACATGTGTTTTCATTCATAAAAAAAACTGCGCTTTTCCCTTTTGATGAAAAAAGATTTATTCAAGGGAGAAAATTTTTCTGGCAACTGTTATGAGTAGAAAACTAGAAATTACTGTAAAAGGATCTTCTGTATCTGTTCTATGTTACTTCTTTGTGACCCTATAGTTAGATCATCTGTTACCCTTGTTTATGGAATGCGTTTTCTCTCTCAATAACTTGAGATGATGTCATCCAAATTTTGGATAATGAATATGATTTCCTTTGCTCTGCTTATTACTAGAACATATTGAATACCAAATTTGAAGGGAACTTATGTGGTCAATGACTGTTTGAATCTTGCGTTTACACATACTAAAGATAAAGCCAATATCCAATTTGTATGTGAACATAATTGATTGCCAAATAGTTGTTCGGCCAGAACTTTGCTCAGTTAGTAGCTCTCTTTCCGAATTAGAGATAATTTTAAGTTAATAATATGTCTATCCTAATCAAAAAAGAAGTTAATAATATGTCTATTCAAATGTTGTTAAGTAATTGTCATGGATCATTACCTGAATACCCGTGATACTGAACCAAGGATAATACAAATTCAAGTCTTTCCAATGTAAGAAGGCCTGTTACGTTGTGCATGACCTATGTATACAAATTGAGTTTCTTAATAATCAATATAAATTTCTGTTTAAAATTCTGTAAATTTATATCAGATCTTTCTAGTTCCTCCACTATTATTGATTACATCCTTGCTTTGTTCCACTAACCCTTTTCCTTCTCATGGGAAAAAAGAAATGGGAAAAAGGGAAAGCAGGAACTTAAATTTTAATTGAAGGGTACTGACAAGATCATTACTTTAAATGACTTAAATTAGCTCTATGTGTATGTCAAGATCAATACTTTGAGGGATTTAAACTTGCCTTATAAAGAAAGTATTAAACTAACAACTGCAGAGTTTCTCATGCTAAATTCCAAAAATGGAGCCAGTATACTACTGTTATTACAAATTTTGGCGTATGGATTTTAGCTAGAACAGACAGAGTTCACTGGAATCTGTAGGTGAAAAAATAAGATCCTTCAGAATCTTGAGTTCAAAGCTTAAAGTAATTGAACAGTTACTTGTTCATAATGTTAGTATATGATCAGACAATCTGGTGGATTATTTGGAAAGAGAGAAACTAGAGATTTTTGAAGGCAAAAAGGAGAATGTCACTAGTCTTGATAATTGTACTTCTTTGCTTTCATTTTGGAGCAACAAGGCAAACATACATTATACTCATGATGTGGAAGGCCATGGTTGACTTTATTTAGCTCACTACACAGTTAATGATGACTACCTTTGATGTGTTCTGTTCTCTATAACAGCATACACTTGATGTATGTTACATTTATAAAACTTTACCTTATCAAAGAAAAAAAATCGAATATGATCAGGACCTTTGACCTAAAAGAACAGTTAAAAGAAAAATAATCACAGTTTAGCCATCCAGTTAAATAGAAACTAATAAGAGATAACCCAGTGTCACATTGCTAGAGGCAAACAATTATATTTAGATAACTTAAGAACAGATCATGGAACTCCAAAAGGTGATAGTTGTTTTAGTTGATTATTATGAGCGGATAGAGTTCGAGAAAGTTATACTTCTGTATAGTTCTTTTTTTTACTGATTATTTTCACACTTTTAATAAGTACTCTTTCCAACTCAAATTAAGTGACTAATTTGATGGCACATGAGTGTTATGGCAACTATTGCAGTTTTATAGTATTTTGTGGAAGTGAGGCAAAAGTGGAGCTAGGTTTAATCTTTTAATGGTTTGAACTTTGTATGCGCAGAAAGGTCTAACCTTTTTCATGATATAGTAAAAACAAATTGATGAGTATGGAGAAAATGGATATTCTTGAAACAATTTGATATTTTTTGGATAATCCAGAAGGTGGTTTTCACCTCAAGTAAAGTTGTCCGTTTCGAAAAGTAGCTAATTTTTACTGCTTCAAAAAATAGCACTAAGCTTGTATTGCATTTTGCATATATACATGGCGCGTTACTAAACCTCTGCTTCCTCAGTACTATCTACTGAAAAACTGAGCAATTCTATCATATTTTCTGTATCATATAATATCATTTCTACACCAGAAAGAAGAGAAAGAAATCTTAAATTTAAGCTTGTAAATGCTTTCTGAGTTGCTCTTAAAAATTCTTTACTCCTTTCTGTCCAAAACACCTACCAGATGCAAACTGGCACTGTGTCACATATTCTTGTTCTATGCCAAGTCCTTTGCTTTCCAATACTATAGTAGGTTCTTCACTGTTTTGGTATAGTCTATTGCATATTAAAAATGCTTAGGAGGAACTTCCGTAGCTGTGAGGCCATTGAGAAGCGTAGAAACTAGAAACATATAATTTTTATCTTCTGCCCCCTCCTTGCAGGGTAACATATCGCAGAAAGCATCATTCCCGTTTTCTGCAATTTGTGTTAAGTTAGGCCAGTAGCACGTGCAATATCCAGATGAAGCACGCAACAATTTCTTGTGCTTTTGCTTTCCATAATCTCCTCCATGGCCAAAAGGGTTGTGATGTACTTCACAGCAAAGTTCACTCTGTTGTGTGGTGTCCAAGTTAGAGAATTTGGTTCATTTGACAATTGTTGTGGCTCCCAGTTCTTGTAACTATTGGGTTTCTCTTTCCAGATCCTCATCTACGAGAGGGAAGGCATTCATCCATTACATCTGATCAAGAAAAAAAGTTAGCTGTTGTGTGTTTGGTATGAAGGAAAATGTTTTCCTAGAAAATATTTTCTTGGAAAAAGTAGATTTCTTACTTATTTTCTAGTGTTTGGTAAGTAGGTAAAAAAATATTATCTCAAAAATATTTATATGTAATCTAGCAAAATATTATGGGGGTGAGATTGGGCGGGGTGGGGTTTCAAGGATAGTGGGGGTTGGGGGTGCTGGGTGAGTAGGGAAGAGACAATAAACTTGAAATGCCACTTTTGAAGCTTGTTTTCTCTACTTCCATTAATGAAGTCATTTTTCCTCATTTTTAAGGAAAATATTTTCCAAAGCATTTGACCAGCCAAACATGAGAAAATTGAAAAATATTTTCCTTTCATACCAAACACCCAAGTAGTTATCAATATGAAGTTATTCTGGGATTGTTGCCCTAGTCTCCTTCTGTAGAAGGACCTACCTCATTGTCTATTACATAATACTGGATATTGTAGTCCATATCAAAGACTTACAAATGATAATATATAACCTATCTTGTTCGTTATGACTTATTTTCAATAAATGAAACAGGTCGTCATGAGCTTCTAGAAAGGATTGGTATAAGTGCTGATGAAGTGGCACGCAGTGGTGATGCACTAGCACTAACAGAGCTGTCACTTAAGTATCTAGCACCTCTAAGGGTATGACCCTCATCTAAACATCATTAAGAACCAATTAATATGCAACCAGAAACTTTAGACCTTGGTTAAATGTCCTATTCAATTTAAATTTCGTGGCACAAAACTTTGCTTTTGAATTTGAATTATAGATCTTTGGAACATATTGAAATGAAGAAGGCTTAAAATGTTCAATTTCAAGTGTGAGAAGTTTGGATAAGCATAGTTAGAAGGGTAAGGTCAAATGGATGATGGGTCGGCCAATGAAGCTTTTTACAGCTGATTATAATGTGACACTCCCGTCTTTCCAAATTACTTGGGACAATGTCTTTGTTTATCTCTAATTACTTGACCTGTCTCTTGAGTAAGAAACTTTTACTTTACCATGAATTGGAGTCAGTACAAACAAATAGGTATTAGTTTACATTCTGTTAATCGTTATTTGGCATGCTTTCAATTGATTATTCTACAATTTTAATCAAACTATTATGTTAGAAATTTATCATCTGTCTCTAAGTTGACAATTTATTCAAACGAACCTTGTGTTCTGTACTATCAGACTCAGTCATTTACCTGGGGACATGAGCTTCTTTTTTCTGAACCATTTTTGGTTGCCTGAGGGAGAATTTCTGATCTATTTCTGTCGCTAAGTGATGCACAAATGTTATTCATTAGACTAAGAAATTGTGCTTCCAGCTTACTTGATCAGATATCTGTGAACTCCTCTGTCATGTTGCATTAATTCCCAAGAGCCTTACGCTTCTAACTTGCCTGAGGCAGCCTTGATTATCAAATATCTCAAAAGGCATAAAATACGACGTGGATTGAAAAGACTTCTGCAGCCAACAACTGCTTCTAGTATTTTTTTGAAACACACCATTGAACATTTGCAGCTGTGTACTTGGTGTTGCTACTCCAATTTATTTGACGTGCCTTTCTACCGGTCCCATTGGTTATCTTGACCTGGTATGATATTCTTTTGTCGAATTCAAATATTTTCTACCCTCACTCCAAATGTTACCATAAGAATGATAAAGAATAGAGGATCGGAGGGGAGTGCTTTTGACATTTGGCATAGTGTACTACATCTCAGTATTTACCTCGTCATGGACTGGAATTCTATCTGATCAGGAATTTTATCCTGTTAATGGTTCATGTATTTGTTAGTGTTGTCAACTGAATATAGTTTTTCAGATTAAAAATATTACCTTAGTAAACAGAACTGCTTGATCTCTTATAACTACAAACGTGAACACAACTGCTTGAAATTTGTGTTATCCTGCCTGTTCTCATTGCTTTCATCATTGGTTCAGAGTGGAGATAGATTCGTCGTGAAAGCACGAATATCTGATTCTTCAGCTGCTCGGTTGTTTTTCGAACACTTCATCTTCAAGCTTCCAGATCAAGAGGTCAGTTACCACTATTACCGCCGTTTTTTTTTTGGGGAGCAAAACCACTTGCATATCTTAATGTATTCTGTTACTACTTTTTTCCAGCCCATCTTAGAGGCAAGAGGAATAGCAGTGTGGCTTAATAAAAGTTACCGTCCTGTCCGAATTCCATCAGAGTTCAGAGCAAAATTTGTTCAGTTCCTTCGCCAGGAGGCATCTAACTAATGTGCTTGTCAACAAAATCCATAAGAGTTATTTTGATCAAAACATTTTCCTCTGAAGTGAAAATTTGGTCTATTTAGATACTGACCCAAAAGATCTAGCAATGTATGTATTTTGTTTGGTTAATAACACTCTTGCTCCCTCAATTCTTAATAATGTTAAATTTAGTCCTCGTCTCTCTACCTTCACAAGGTAAGGGGTAAAGTTAGGTGCACAACGCCCTCCTCATACCTCGCTTGTGGAATTACACTGGGTATGTTGTTGTAGTTTCTGAATTTAGTCCTTGTAATATCTAACCACATTTTTCTTCGATTAATTGAAATGTGTACTTTTAATCCCTTTACTTGTGAGTATTTACGAATTTACAATGATTATCAATTGCTCACCATTTAATTATTTACGTGGTATGTTAAGTTTGCATTGTTGCTCTAATTGCATAGTAATATAGTTTGAAAAATAATCCAAGTATAACACAGGACTGTCATAATTTGGTCAGCTGGCCAATTTTTATTGTGAATTAAACTACTTTGACTTATACAAATGGAAAAAGATCGATCATGAAGTTCTCTATTCCAATTTAGCTCTTCCAAATTTTAATGTTAAAAGTCAAGAATTATACCTTTTTTGGCTAATAAATTATTCTAGTCTAATTGTTCTTACTCAACCAAAGTTCAAAGTAATATATAAGGCTGAATAGATCAAAATTCTAACTTGATGAATTTTATTTGGTGCATATTTTGGTAATTTGATAGTTTTGACCTGTTGATTTGGCAAAGAAACCCTTGTTATATTATTTCGAAAGTTATTCTAATATGAATCCATAATAATTTAAAAAATTATGTATATACTTAATAATTCAGATACAAAATTCACGTTTTCTTTAATCCATATATAAAAACTAGAGATAGAACCGTGTCAAGGAAAAAATCAACTATCCACAAGCGATAAGTCTAACCATCTGATGAGTCACAAATGACTTATTTTTATAATTTCTCATTATACCAAAGAATCTCTTGAATATCTATATTCTTCATGTTTTATTCTTAACCAATTATGATCCTCCACGTCAATTACAACTAACCAAAAGTCTTATTTTATCTCTTAACCACCACCTTGTCCTTGTAGGATAAGGAAAGTCGATCTAGTGCACAAAGTATTCTTGTGTTAGTATGATTTAGAAAAAAACGATATTATTTATAGATCCGTGATAGTATGGTTTAGGAAAATGTAGCACAAAGACAATTTTATCGATAAAAATTGAGATTGTCACAATTCTCCATTATATATACCTCCCATTCCTTTCAATTTTCCAAACCAATTTCTATTCTAGTTTTCTTTCAAGCATTTTATCAAACAGTTTCTCTACACCTTTAAAGATTCATAACTATGATTAGCAATTTTGAATCTGATGTTAAATATCTACAGAACCCATCTTTGATTTCTCAATTCTTTTCTCTTTCGAATATCGAAAATGTTCCTGAAGTTTACAGTTTCTGGAAATGGGGTGCTCTGTTTTTCGCCATATTTGTTACATTTAGTACTTTATTTGGAAGAATTAAGTTTACATTCATTTACTTACGTAGAATTGAGCCTTCTGATGAGCCTATTCTTCAGTATCTTAGCGAAGACTTCGACTTTTCTGATGATGACGACGATGAATGCTCGTCCGTGTCTTCGAATGATGAAGAGATAATTACACCCAGAGGTGATCGAGATTTTTCTGTGGCGGGTGGGAAAAAGAGTATTTTAAGACTTATAAGGCGACGGAGCAGCTATGGACTGTTTCCGTTAACTGAATTTGTCGCCGGAAAAAATGTTGTAAAGCTCTGGGATTTGAATATTGAAGAAAAGATGAGTGAATTTCGGACGTTGCCATCGCCGTCGCCGGCGATGGTTTTTTGGTCCGAATTGAGAGATGAGAGGAACGGCGTTGTTTTAGCTGGTTACGACGCGAGAATGAGGCGTCAGTCGCCGGCGATATTTGCCGATTGGGGTACAGGAAAAGTGGTGGGTATCGGCGGTGTTGAGAAAGTGTACGTTAGAGATGAAGTCGCCGGAGTTGTAAAGGTTGGTGATATGAGGAAAGCGAAAACGCCGGTGGAAATGGTGACGGAGGTCGACGGTGGCATGTGGTGGAACGCCGGCGCCGTTATCGTTGACGATGACTTCGTTAGACATAAATTTATTTAGGTGCTAATTTATTTGGCGATTGATTTAACGATGAAATTTGTAATTAATTTTAATATTCTTTTTATAGCTAACTAAATTAGCTTATCATTAAAAAAAAATTGTATTATAGTTGATGGAAGAAAATCCTTCCTTCTAGTCTGTGCATATAATTACTTCGTAGTATCAAAATTAGATGAAATTTCATATGTAAATATTTTAATCTTTCTACATAAATTAGTGTTATATTAGGTTTAATACCTTGGATGCATATGATATAGAATTATTAAGATATGAGTTTATTGATCATTATCGATTAATTTATTAAGAAAAAATTTCAAATCGTTAAAAATTAATAACTCGATATAAAAAACTGTTATTAAAATCGCTAAACCAGTAACTATTACCAATAAGGCGATAAATCAACAATCTTTTAATTCAAATTATTAATTTCGGTTCGATTTTAAATAACTCTACTACTACCCACCATTTTATTGATTAGATGCTAAGAATTCTATCAAGATTTTATTTCGAATTAATTAGTATTTTTTAAAATCTAATTTGTATTATAATTGAAGGAATATTTCAATGAACGAGTCGTGACTTAACTTGCTCAACTGACTTGGATGGCATGAAAAAGATAAAAACACATTATTTAATTGGAATGTTTCCTACTTCTAAAAAAATGTTTATCAACACATGCTGAATAGTAGTTTATATAAGATACTATTTTTTGTATTTAAATGATAGATGAAAAATAATGTTGAGAGGTTAAAATGGAATAAGGTTGAGATTAAGTGTCAAAAAATAAAAATGAAAAGCAAATTAGAGGGATTACCTATTGTATTTGACTAGGGGCGGATCTATGTACAAGTCTTAGGGTGTCACGGCATCTAGACATCTCGATTGAAAATATGTATATATGTTTAAGAATGTGTATGTATACATATAAAGTCTGCCACGTCAGTAATAAGTAACTGTACAATGCCAATGATGAATACTGAAGACTCAAATTTCGAAATATTTAAGGGAGGCTTTATTGTTTTAAAAAAATTGTGGTTTAATAAAATCGAACATAACATCTCTCCTAACTAAAGACTCGCTCAAACCAACAAGTCAAAACTCTCGCTATGATGTAGGCGATATAAAACCTATTCATCTTATCTTTTGTAAATAGTGAAACCACACAACTATTCATAGGGTATGGTACTCGAAACTTGCAAATTTTAGATTCGCCTATGTATTTGACTTATTAAAAAAGGACCGTCCGATATACTAAATTTTCACTATATGCAAGATTTGGAAAAGATTAGAGATATATTATAGAGGAGTAATGCATGCAATCTTATCCTACATTTCTAAAAGAGGCTGTTTCCACAATTTGAACTCACGACCTCCTAATCACATGATAACAATTTTATCAGTTACATCAAGACTTTCCTTAGATTAGAGTGCAATATTCCACCCTTATCATCACTGTGTCTCTGAGATTTATAGTGAAAGCAATATTATGGGACATTCTCATATTCAACCCTTGAGTGACAGATCCTTCGAATTATGGACCCCGGATACTTGATGCCCTACTCTATTACATTATGCGACATCATCATCAATCATCCTTGAATTATGGACCCCAGATACTTGATGCCTTAGTTATGACTAGTGCATCAATCTTCACTTCTACCTCGACCTTATACATTACGTCATTGAACATAAACTCTAGGTACTCTGTCTTAGTTCTACTTAACCTGAAACCTCTAGATTCTAGGGCCTCTCTCCAAATCTCCCATGTATTATAACTCTACCATGCATTTCGTTGTACCAGGCAAACTAATCATATTTCGAAAAATGATTTCAAGTTCTCTAAAGACTATCGCTACAAAGAGGGCAAGTTGAACGAGACAGTCAAAAAGGCCTGTTACACCAATAATGGATTTGTAATTGAAAACATGAAGTATATCAATAAAAGATTGATCTATACCAATATCATGAAGGTGAAAAAGTTGTTGCAATTGATCTTAATAGGAACTTAACAAGTAAGTGAAGCAAATCATAAATGAAGAAGATAATTACAAGAATTATGATGACAAGAAGTATAATTGAATTTTTCTGAAGTTTTCAGCAAGAAGATAGATGAAAATGTGAAAAAACACAACTTTATGAATCTGTGTTCTTTCACATTTTTGATAGTAGGAAATGAACAATACCAATGGAAACAAACTCGAAAGATTCAGTTTTTTCTGAGAATTTTAGAAAAATGATTGATAAAAATGTGAAAGAACACACCTTTCATTAATTCTAACATGAAGTTGTGTTCTTTCACAAAAATGTCAGAATTAATGAAAGTTGTGTTCTTTCACCTTTTTATCAATCTTTTTTTTCAAGTCTCAGAAAGACTGAATCTTTTGAGTCTGTTTTCATTGGTGTTGTTCATTTCCTATTGTCACAAAGCAAAAAAAAAAAAAAAAAAAACAGAATCTTGGATGAGTTTTTCTTGTAGTTATTTTGAAGATATGATTTGGGGTCTTGTTAAAATTCATGAAGTTGTGTTCTTTCACATTTTCATCAAAATCTTCTTACTGAAAACTTCAAAAAATTCAATTATACTTCTTGTCATCATAATTCTTGCAATCATCTTCTTCATTTCTGGTTTGCTTCACTTACTTGTTAGATTCCTATTAAGGTCAATTACAACAACTTTTTCACCTTTAATAGTGTAGATCAATCTTTTATTGACACACTTCCTGTTTTCAATTACAAATTCATTATTGATGTAAAAGACCCTTTCGATTGTCTCATTCAGCTTACCCTCTTTGTAGAGATAGTCTTTAGAGAACTTGAAATCAATTTTTTGGAGTATGATCGGTTAGCCTAATGATAGTTTTGGTTCCTACCCATTTGATTTCCTGGATACAAGTTATATTGATCTTCCTTTTCTTAAGAATATTTACTAACTCGTTTGACCTCGCTATTAATATCGCTATGTTTTATAGACTCAACTCACAATCTAGAATCTCTCTTGATACTTTTACCATCCCTGTATCCCCAAACCCTAACCCTAATCGAGGAGACATTCTTAAACTACCATCGTACCCAAAAGCCACTAACATAGGTTATCGAAATAGAAACATCAAATAATAGAACAATTATGTTAACTTTATTAGGTAAGTGTAACAAAATATCAAAACAAGAACGATAGAACCTGAGTGTTGTCGATGATTGTCCAGACAATGTCGAAACCATTGAGCTCATCAAGAGGACGAGCAGATCGGAGGAATTAGGTTACCTCAAAACTCATCGCCGAAAAGAGTTTAATAAAAGGGTCTATCAATTTCACCTTCCAGTCAACTAGTAGAAGAACATAGAGGTAGAGAGAAAAAGGGAGAATGAGAGAGAAATAAAGAGGAGGAAGAGTCCTTACTAATTAAGCGAAATTCACTTTATTACCTTATTTTTCTAATTTTAATTAGAGCCGTCAATATGGGCTAGGCCTGTTGGGCCGACCTGGCCTAACCCGGGATTTAATAGGACTGGGCTAAAAATTTTGGAGCCCATTTAAAAAAAGGGCTTTTTAGCCCGGCCTGAATAAGCCTGTTGATTTGTGGGGCTTGAGAAATATAGGTAGGGCCGGCCCGTGGGCTAATACAAATTAATTAAAAAATATAATATAATATTAAAATTTAAAATTATAGAGATCCAAACTCAAAATCTATTTAAAGTTTTTTAGGAAATCACTAAGTATAGTAGTTGCATCCACCATGAAAATGTCCAAACACTTGTTGCTACTCGAAACTGGTTACATGGTTTTTCTCAAACTGGTAATATATTTTTGTGTACATTTAATATTATAATTCTCAATTTAGTTATTTTTAAATATTTAACTAATTGAAACCTCATATAAATTGCATATGAAAATGAAGATGTTAAGACAACCTTCCCACAAGTTGATTCAGATATGCTTGATGAAGATGATCATGAAGTTGTTAGATACGCCATAGGTTTCATGAAGTGTTAGATACGCCATAAGTTTCATGATTTTTTAAGGAGTTTATTTTTTACATTTTTATGGTTGGAATATTGTCATATTTTTTGTGTTTTATTGTAATCATTGCAAAACAGTTAGGTTAATATTTCTATTTAGATATTTATACTTTTACTTGAAAAAAACTTAATAAATATTATAAAGATAATTTTATTTGTGGATTTGATTAACAAGTAGTAACATTAACACCATGTAATATTGTTTTATTGATATTTATGATAATATTTTTAAATTATAATTTATAATTTAATTTAATAATTATAAAAAAATATATAACTTTTAAAAAAGTGGGTTGGCCCGACAAGCCTGTAGCCCACGTACTTGTGGGTTGGGCCGACCGTTTTCTGGCCCACACCAAAAATGGACTAGCCTGGCTTGACCTGTAAAATGTCAAAACCTATATGGGTTAGCCCGGATGGGGTGGGCTAGCCCATATTGACAGCTTTAATTTTAATACTCTCATATCTATGGTGTATGAGAATTTAATTATTATTAAGCCATTAACAAAAAAAAATCATTCAAATTACAATATATATATTTTTGGTATGTAGATGAATATTACACCATGTTGTGGTAGTTATTGCAACTGCGTACTTCATTATTATTTTTGAGTATTATAAAGAAATGTATTCTATGAAGAGATAATTATAAGTATCATTCAAATTGTTGGTTTTCATAGCCTGTTCCAAAGTGATGATATCATTTTCTAGTCTCTACCAAATGATAGCATCAATTGTAGATAAAGTCAAACTCTCCATAATGTTTATAAAGTCAAAGCTTTTGTTCTACGTTGGTCGAACTTTTTAAAAATATTAATGAATGCATGTTGAATTCTCCAAAAGATAGTGTATTTTTGGAGAATCCATATATACATAGGAAGGCTAACTTCCCAAACAGTCATCAACAACAACAACAACAAACCGTGAAATCGTAAGTGGGTTTTGGGGAAGGTAGAGTGTGCGCAGACCTTATCTCTACCTCGTGGAGGTAGATAGACTGTTTCCAAAAGACCCTAGGCTCAAGTGCATCAAACCAAAGTAAAAGAAGAAGACCGTTAATAAGAAAAACAGTATAAAGTCTACAAGAAAGACACAAAAACAACAACAAACACAATAAGCGACCTATGGCAAGAACTACAACGGTACGACTAATACTACGACAAAAACTAACAAGCTTAAACCTTCGGAAGGCATGACAACACTCCACCCCTAAACTTTCCAAGCAGTCAAAATGAAAACTATATAATCCACGAATTCATTTTTCCTATGTAATTATCCGCCCGATAAAGCAGCCCTACTTCTGCATCTAGTATTATGTTCTTGATGACTTGACATGATTAAATCAACATTACTATTCAAATAGTTAATTTTTTGCTGATTACATTACACATACTAATAGGTCTCATTTCAAAAAAAATGTTAAGAGGGGAATTCACTTTAGGAATGTACACAACAGCAAGACAGAGATTGAACTCAAGCATCAATATCTCACAAGACAAGTAAATATATCAACTATACACATACGTTAATTCCAAACAAAGTGAAGAGATAAATCGACTATCTTTAAAAAAACATGTTCACAACAACAAGACAGAGAATTAAAGGCAACGGTTCAGACTACAACATTTTATAAATATTCACAGCACTTCAAGCATAGCTTACAGAAAAGAAAACTACAATAAATAATACTATAGCTTCTTTCTAATAACTAACACTATTAGTTCGAATTACAATATTGTATATAGAGAAATACAAACAACTAAAATGTATCCGCCAACACTTGAACTTCTAGGAATGCTACTTTACTGTGCCTTCTAACGCCTTCCTAGTCCTTGATCGTTTTGCTTCTTCTAGACAATCACGAGTCCTTCACAAGTACAGCATCTAGATCAACCCTGTCTTCCTGGCCCTTGAGAGCCCTCTCACGCTGATCGTCTGGTTCCTTTGTTGCCAATGCTGAAGTTGTGCCATCACCTTTTTTGGCCTCGTCTTCCTTGTTCTTAGCAGGCCTCCCACGACCCTGTTGTTTCGGTTGCTCCAAATGCACCACATGTTGAGGATCCTCCTCTTTTTCCTTTTGCTGCTGCTTCTTTTGTGTATTTGACGAACTCCCCCTTCTCTTGCCCTTTACTTTTTTCTTTGGATTCGAGTTTTCACTGTCACCAGGAAGCGAAAACCGTCCTTCATCAATCATAACAATTTCCCCCCTTTCACACATGTTCTCTAGATGATGTTTCAGCATTGTCGTATGAGCCCTTGGCAAACTGTCATTATTCTTCGTGATAAACTCAGATATCGAGTCTTCATTAGAACCCTCTTCTTCGTCCAATTCCTGCAACGCCTTTTCAATCATCTATAACAAAACAAATCATTCGATTAGAATCATACGTTACATCATTAATCAACAAAATTCATAAGATCTAACCCCTCCTCAAAATTGAAATCTATAACCAAAAAACACATTTTTATCCAATAATCAACTCTAGTTTTGTTAAAAAATTCGAAAAAAGTAAATGAGATTAGTTAACTTTCTACAAATCAGTTAATTCTAAAAAAAAACACAAACTTTAGTGAAAAAATGAATTACCCAAGCGTAAGGAGGATGATCAGGGGTAGTCTGAAGACCAGACATTAAACGATCAAGGTGCTGTTCAAGAATCGAGTTCTGGGCCTCTGATAATGGCGCATTAGGTTCACTGTTGGACATTTTCACAATTCCTTCTCTCAATTTGTCCATGACTTTCTCCAGATTCTTCTTCTTCTACAGCAACTTAGAATTTTCAAAAGTTTTTTTTTGGTGTGTTGACAGATACATCATTTCTGGTGGTATTCCCTATTTATAGAATTTTTTTGGGCGGTTATGTTGAGAAATTTGATTTTTTTTTTTTGTCGTTTTGGGTGATGATTTATTTTTAAAAAAATATTTATTTTAAAAAAGACACCTCATGTATCATCTCAAAATAAAATCATTTAGTTGAAAAAAAAAAAAACCAAAAATATCTTTCATTTCCCGTTAAAACAGTTGAGAATTTGAATTTTTTTTTGTGGTTTTGGGAAATGGTTTTATTTTTTTTAAAAAAGACATTCGTTATTTGAAAATCATTTATTTGAAAAAAGACACTTCATTATTTGAAAATCATTTATTTGAAAAAAGACATTTCATTATTTGAAAATCATTTATTTGAGAAAAAAAATCTTCGATTTCTCATTAAAACAGCTGAAAATTTCTCCAAATAATGAAATAACACCAATCATTGATCTGTCAACTCATTAAAATACTTGCGAAAATTCTAATGTGCAATAGAAGTAACAAAATTAGAAGAATAATAAGGAGAAAGCCATGGAGAAATTGAGAAAAGGGATTGTGAAAATGTCCAATACTGATCCCAATGCGCGCCATTATCAGAGACCCAAAACTCGATTCTTCAACAACACCTTGATCGTTTTATGTCTGGTCTTCGGACTACCCCCGATCATCCTTCTTACGCTTGGGTAATTCATCTTTTCACTAAAGTTTGTGTTTTTTTTTGTTAGAATTAACTGATTTGTAGCCCCATTTATCTTCTTTTTTCCCCCTAATTTTTGATAAAATTAGGGTTGATTATTGGATAAAAATGAGTTCTTTGGTTATAGATTTCATTTTGAGGAAGGGTTACCTCTTCTCAATTTGGTTGATAAGTGATGTAACTTAAGATCCTTGTGGCCAGGCCTTGTGAGGTTATAGTCTAATCCAATCCTTTCTTTTGTTATAGATGATTGAAAAGGCGTTGTAGGAATTAGATGAAGAAATGGGGTTCCAATAAAGACTCGATATCTAGTTTATCAAGACAGAGTATGACAGTTTGCCAAATGGCTCATATGACCCTCTACTAAAACATCATTCGCAGAAGATGTGTGAAAAGGGAGAAGTACTTATGACTGATGGAGGACGGTTTTTGCTTTCAGCTAACAACAAAAACTTGAATCCAAAGAGAAAAGGTAAGAGCAAGAGAAGGGGGAAGTCATACACAAAAGAAGTCCCAACAAAAGTAAAAGGATCCCCGACATGAGGTGCATTTGGAGCAACCAATAAAACAACGCCGTGGGAGGCTTGCTAAGTACAAGGAGGATGGGGCTAAAATAAATGATGATATAATTTCAGCATTGGCAACAAAGGAACCCATAGATCAACGTCGTGAGAAGGCTCTCAAGGGCCAGGAAGACGGGCTGATCCAGATACCACACTGATAAAGGACTTGAGATTATCTTAGTAGAAACAAAACGATCTAGGGCTAGCGGAAGATATAGGAAGGGACAGTAAAGCAAGGATTGTAGTTCTTTGTATTTTTCATTATGATTAATTGTTGTAACTGGTTTGTATAATGTTTTACTTCATCCATCAATTCTTTTCCTATAAAAAATAGGATTAATTGTAGTTTATCACATGGGTTTGTTGAAAAAAATAAATTCTTGGATTATAGTTTCATTTTGAGTGCTTAGAAATGGATCATTCTTGATAATCCAAAATTTCATTCTTCATTTCTTATCTTGTCTTCATAACTATCCCTCATCATCATCCTTATATATATTTGGGTAACTCATCTCTTCATGTAATTTTTTTTTTATGTTTCATTATGATAAATTGTTGTAAGTGATTTGAATGGAATTTTACTTCATCCTTAATCTTATTTTGAAAAAATAAATTAGGGTTGATTGAGGAAATTATACATGCATCTTAGATACAACAATCAATGTAACCTCACAAGTGGGGTTTAGTGATGACATAATATAGCATTCATTTACCTCTATCTTTGAGGGGTATATAAGTTATTTTAGATAAACTCTAGTCTAAAAAATGTAACCAACACATGAAAGTAAGAAGGAAAAAAGACAACAAAATAAAAATGTATAAATAAGTAGGCGTTTGGCCATGCGATACCATATCATGATATGGTATCGTGAGATGGAATCAGCGTATGGACATGCAATTTTACGCTGATCCATCTCATGATTTCATATCATGAGATATGATTCCATATTCTCCAAAAACCATGATATGAAATTATATGGTAATTCCATATCATGATTTGAGATATTTTTAATACAAAAATTGATCCACAAGTTTATACTTTGTTAAAACAACCCCAAATTTATATCTACTAACCATTTATTTCATATGTAAACAAAATTTATAATCACATCATTACTTTTTAAAATTTATTATTCTCACCGACATAAAATTTATTATTGTTACCAACTTATAGTCACTTTAACTCACACCAACCGATTGTTAAAATGATAAAATATTTATGGTCTATGAGCATGAAATTATAGTTGCGGATGATATTGACCAACAAATGGTTCAAAGTAACAATGTTGGTTCGTCTTTTTGGTCACATGATCGAGAAATGCAAGTTCAATGTGAGAAAATTGTCTGTATTATGTGGGAGGATTATATTAAAGACTAGTACACAACAATTTATGTTCAATTTTAAAAAAAATTAAATTAAAGTTAGATGAAACAATTACTTAAGTGGAGAACAAATAGCTTTGTAATAATTTATTATGCAATTTTATAAATTTTTGTTTATTTGATAAGATTGAATAAACAATTGGGGCTATTTTAATAGTTTTACAACTTATGGATTTTTATGTTTATGAGAAAATATACAACACAAATATTCCATTTCGCATGTCCAAAACAGCTTGAATATGTTTTTCAATCTGCACTTGCGTATCAATAACGGCCGATGAGGGAGGCTCCAGAAGAAGAAGAAGCGGACGGAGACTCCGAGGGCTAGCAACTTCAATTTCATCTCATGATTCTATATCATGATACCATATCGCATGGCCAAACGGGCCCTAAGTGTAGCAACAAATATTAATGCACATTGAAGAAAAGAAAAACTACGCAATACCTAAATCATGAAGTAGGAAAACACTCAACTATCTACTAGCTTTCTACCCTAATCATCGATCATCATACCTCTTTATCTAAGGTCATGTCCTTAGCTAATTGAAGTTGTATCATGTCCTGTCAAATTACTCCCTTAATTCCTTTTCAACCTACATATACCTCGCCTAACTCCTACTACGTACAACCAACCTCTTATACATCCTCACACTTCCTATTCTTATGGAGGCTACTTACCCCTTGTGTAGTATAACTTCATTCTAATCATATCTCTCTTAGTATGTCCACATATCCATTTGAGCATTTTCATTTCCACTGCCTTCATCTGCCTTATACTATAGTGTTAGTCTAACCGACATACTATATAACTTAGCTTTAAGCCTTATTGACATATTTTTATCGCATAGTATACTAAAGGTGAACCCTTATTTTATCCACCCCATTCCAATACGATGTATGACATCATCGTCAATCAACCTGTCTCCTTAAATTATAGACCGAAGATATTTAAAATCTTGAGTATGACTAGTGCATCAATCTTCACTTTCATTTCCACCTCAAGGGTTATCACTAAACTTGCACTCCATGTACAATCAATTCGATGCAATTTAATTCAGAATATCTAATAGAAACATCAAACAATAAAACAAGAATACTAAAATAACTATACAAGAGTAACAGCATATCAAAATTAAATATCAAAACAAGAACGATAGAACCTGGGTGTAATCGAAGGTCGTCTAGATGATGAGGAATGATCATACGATGTAAAAATCATTGAAGCTCATCAAGCAGGTGGATCGAAGGAACTAGGTCACCCCAAAATTCATCGTAAAAAAGGTTTCATTTTACCGTACATGTTGCTTTGCAGATGCAAAACACACACAGAAAGAGATAAATCGAAAGAAGTAAAAGGGGGATCTACGATGATTGACTCCAACCAACAAGTAGAAGAAGGGATCGGAGGGATAGAGATAAAAAGAGGGAGGGGGGGGGGGAGAGAGAGAGAGATGGGGAGATAGGGAGAGAAACAAATAGAAGAAAGAGCCCTTATTAAGCGAAATTCACTTTATTGTCGTATATTCTAATTTTAATGCCCTCATATCTCTACGTATGTAAATTCATTCATTAGTAAGATATTAATAAATAATGATCATTCAAATTACAATATATGTTTTGGGTTGATGGATATAGACCATGTTGTGGTATTAATTGCAATTCCGTAATTATTTCCACCACACGGGTTATCACTGAACTTGCACTCCATGTATAATCAATTCGATGCAATTTAATTCAGATTATCTAATAGAAACATCAAACAATAAAACAAGAATACTAAATAACTATGCAAGAGTAACAAAATATCAAAATAAGATATCAAAACAAGAATAATAGAACCTGAGTGTAATCGAGGGCCTTCCAGATGATAAGGAATGATCAGACGATGTCAAAATCATCGAAGCTCATCAAGCGGGTGGATCGAAGGAACTAGGTCACCCCAAAATTCATCGTCAAAAAGGGCTTCATTTTACTGTACGCGTTGCTTTGCAGATGCAAAACACACACATACACAAAGCGATAAAAGAGGAAAGAGATAGATCGAAAGAAGTAAAGGGGCGATCTACGATGATTGACTCCAACCAACAAGTAGAAGAAGTGAAGGGATAGAGATAATGAAAGGGAGGGGGGGAGAGAGTGAGAGGGGGGGGGGAGATGGGGAGATAAGGAGAGAAATAAATAGAAGAAAGAGCCCTTATTAAGCGAAATTCATTTTATTGTCGTTTATTCTAATTTTAATGCCCTCATATCTCTGGGTATGTAAATTCATTCATTATTAAGATATTAATAAATAATGATCATTCAAATTAAAATATATGTTTTGGGTAGATGGATATAGACCATGTTGTGGTATTAATTGCAATTTCTTAATTATTTTTAGAGTTATGAAGAGAAATAATCTATGAAGAGATATTATATACAGTTGGCTGATATGATAAGAATATTTATATGTAATAGTGGTATTTAATACAATATTGACGTCAGTGTATACAAAATATTATAGGGTAAAAATTGTTTTCACCCCCCAACTTTGCTTTAAAAATCAAACTCCCCCCTCAACTTTGAACAATAATCAAACTCCCCGGCAACTCCATCAGAGATGAATATAAGGGATTCAAAATGAGTTTTTCACCAAATACACAATCGTGATACAAGTCCTGTACTCATCCCCGTCAACACCATAACCCACTCGTAGATTTATCTTGGGCCAATTATCTTGATTTGGGCCTAGACTGTGTTCTCTTTTTAGGGTAAACAACAGAAATCTGTTAGTTTATTACCTAATTACTTCTTTTCCCTTTAGTTTTCATTATTATGAATCCTATCATAAATTGAACCTCAGATGTATCTATTGTGTTCAGATACGTATTAGATAGATGGATATCATTTAGTGTGTCTAATGAAGAAGCATAACCGTTAATAAGAAAAGCAGTATAAAGTCTACAAGAAAGACACAAAAACAACAACAAACACAATAAGTGACCTATGGCAAGAACTACAACGGTACGACTAGTACTATGATAGGTTCGGAAGGCATGATAACACACTACCCCTAAACTTTCCAAGCAGTCAAAATGAAAACTATATAATCCAAGAATTCATTTTTCCTGTGTAATTATCCACCAGCCCTACTTCTGCATCTAGTATTATGTTCTTGATGATTTGACTTGATAAAATCAGCATTACTATTCAAAGAGTTAATTTTTTGTTAATTACACTAATGGGTCTCATTTCAGAAAACTGTTGAGGGGAATTTACTTTAGGAATCATATCAATATTAGTATGAGTTAACCATGAAGACTAATACCACAAAAAGGGCTGTAACCTGTAAGGCATAAGTAGCTTCAGGAAACAATCTGTCGTATTTGGGCATTCGTGCTTTGCACGATCCTAGAACTTGTAAAAGATTTAATTTGCATATTAACATACTTGGAATCTATTACTTTAATGTTTGAGGTTCATTTTACATAAAACTTTTGTGATCATAGTACTTTGGGAAGAATTTCATTTCGCATTCATGATATTAGACATCTCGAACTAACTTATAGGATCAGATTCAACAATATCTACATCAATAACGACTCGACTTTAAGACAAACATATTCAAGTAAGGCACATACCAAACTCCTCAATCATCATGAATAGAGTATTTACAAGCCTGATAGAACTTTGTTGTGAATTCATCAGTCCCCGGGTCACTATGAGGATCCATAGTCATGAGATTGCTCTTGGTTTTATTCTCTGTAGGAAGATCAGTCAAAATATCCTCTGGCACTTTCAGATATAAAACATACTTGGCCTTAGCTTTATCAAGATTAGCTCTTTTTTCAAGACTGTTGTTGGTCTTCATAGCCTGTTCCGCAATGATGACGTTATTTCCTAGCGTCTTCGGTTCATTGTAGATATCTCCATAGGTACTTTCAGACCATCTGTTAAAATAAGTTGTAGCCAAATGAGTCACAAATGTATATGAAAATGTTGATTAATGATGTTCACAGTGAAGTGATTGTTCTAGAACAACGATATTTTATTGTTAACATTAGAGAGACCCCTGCATATCAAGCATTCTAATATAATTTGTAATCTGAACATAATTGACAAAAGGTTTTTGAAGACTTATTAGAGAAATATTGTATCTCTTTTTGATTAGCTTTCCTCAATGAGGTGCAAGCTAAGTTGTGCGGACTCTTCACTTTTGATGTCTTATCTATGTCGGATTCTCCAAAAATATACTACTTATGGAGAATCCATCATGCACCTGTTGACATTTTTTAAGAGTCTGAGCAACATAGAGTGCAAGCATAACAGGAACTGTTACCAAGATTGGGATAGCTGTAAGCCTGTAACCTTTCTCTTTTCTTGCATAGTAGTGGGAATTTCATTTTTGTTCTTCTCCTGTTCCGAAAATGTGATCACCCTTGTGTCTGGACCTCTTTTTGCTCTTCTCTTTCTTTCCCGTCAACTTGCGTCATGTCATTTCCATTCTTCACTTCTTTTCTGTTCTCCGTTGTTGCTTGTTGAGGTTCCTGGTTGTTGTTTTTAGTCATTGTGATCGGAAACCATTCTGCATAATGCGTCCCACTTATAGAAGTGCCACCTTCCTCTAGGATGCCATTTTTTCTTTTGAAAACATCACAAGTACTCTGCTCACCCTTCCTCTTACTTCCATTACCATTCGCAACTCCTACAGCACAAGCGAAATTCAAAGAGGGATCCACACAAGTATTCTACTCTCCAAAAGGAGCATTTACCCTTAATGTGAGATTTCCTGATTCAGATATGAATTTAATCGGACCCCCTAACAGATATCGAACGCCAGGTGAGAGAACAAATTAAAAAAAATGCAACGTCCTCGACCACACACCACAGGTGTTACATCTATGATTATTCCATTGAAAAAGAAAAAGTGCTTAGATATTCAGATTTCAGTGCAAAACTCATGGAGAAATTAGTTGAATTTCTTGAATAAACATTGAACTCAAGCATCAACATCACACTAGACAAGTAAATATATCAATCAATCAACTACACAAACGTCATTCTCTAGCGACTATCTTTGAAAAAAATGTACACAGCAACAAGACAGAGAATTAAAGACGATGATTCAGACTACAGCATTTTATAAATAGGCAAAGCCTGTAGAGAGTACACAAGTTTTATTGTATAGAGCATAACTTACAGAAAAGAAAACTACAATCGACTAGTAAATAATACTATAGCTTCTGTCTAATAACTAACACATTAGTTTGAATTACAATATTGTATATAGAGAAATACAAATAACTAAAATATATCCGCTAACACTTGAACTTCTGGGAATGCTAATTTACTGTGCCTTCCAACGCCTTCCTAGTCCTTCATCATTTTGCTTCTCAAGTCCTTCACAAGTACAGCATCTGGATCATCCCTGTCTTCCTGGCCCTTGAGAGCCCTCTCACACTTATCTTCTGGTTCCTTCATTGCCAATGCTGAAGTTGTGCCATCACCTTTTTTGTCCCCGTCTTCCTTGTTCTTAGCAGGCCTCCCACGACCCTGTTTTTTCGGTTGCTCCAAATTCACCACATGTTGAGGATCCTCCTCTTTTTCCTTTTGCTGCTGCTTCTTTTGTGTATTTGACGAACTCCCCCTTCTCTTGCTCTTTCCTTTTCTCGTTGGATTCGAGTTTTCGTTGTCACCAGGAAGCGAAAACCGTCCTTCATCAATCATAACAATTTCCCCCCTTTCACACATCTTCTCCAGATGATGTTTCAGCATTGTCGTATGAGCCATCGGCAAACTCTCATTGTTTTTCATGATAAACTCAGATATCGAGTCTTCATTAGAACCCCCTTCTTCGTCCAATTCCTGCAACGCTTTTTCAATCATCTATAACGAAACAAAACATTCGATTAGACTATAAACATTCGATTAACAAAATTCATAAGAGTTAATCCCTCCTAGAAATTGAAATCTATAACCAAAGAACTCATTTTTATCCAAAAATCAATACTAATTTTTCCAAAAATTCGAAAATAAGATAAATGGGATTAGTTAAAACTTTCTACAAATCAGTTAATTCTAAAAAAAAAACACAAACTTTAGTGAAAAACTGAATTACCCAAGAGTAAGGAGGATGATCAGGGGTAGTCTGAAGACCAGACATTAAACGATCAAGCTGTTGTCGAAGAATCGAGTTCTGGGACTCTGATAATGGCGCATTTGGTTCACTGTTGGACATTTTCACAATTCCTTCTCTCAATTTGTCCATGGCTTTCTCCAGATTAAGTTTTTTTTTGTGTGTTGACAGATACATTATTTCTGGTGGTATTCCCTATTTATAGAAGTTTTTTGGGCGGTTGGGTTGAGAAATTTGAATTATTTTTTTTTTGTGGTTTTTGGGGACTATTTTATTTTTAAAAAATATTTATTTTAAAAAGACACTTCATGTATCAACTAATAATAAAATCATTTATTTGAAAAATAAAACAAAAATATCTTCAATTTCCCATTAAAACAGTTGAGAAATTTGAATTTTTTTTTTGTGGTTTGGGGGATGGTTTTATTTTTTTAAAAAAGACATTCGTTTTTTGAAAATCATTTATTTGAAAAAAGACACTTCGTTATTTGGAAATCACTTATTTGAAAAAAGACATTTTGTTATTTGAAAAAAAAAAACAAAAAAAATCTTTGATTTCTCATTAAAACAGCTGAAAATTTCTCCAAATAATGAAATAACACCATTGATCTGTCAACTCGTTAAAATACATGCGAAAATTCTAATGTGCAATAGAAGTAACAAAAATAGAAGAATAATAAGGAGAAAGCCATGGAGAAATTGAGAGAAGGGATTGTGAAAATGTCCAATAGTGATCCCAATGAGCCATTATCAGAGACTCAGAGCTCGATTCTTCAACAGCACCTTGATCGTTTTATGTCTAGTCTTCGGACTAACCCCAATCTTCCTCCTTACGCTTGGGTAATTCATCTTTTCACTAAAGTTTGTGTTTTTTTTTTTTGTTAGAATTAACTGATTTGTAGACCCATTTATCTTCTCTTTTTTTTCTGAATTTTTTATCAAGTTAGAGTTGATTATTGGATAAAAATGAGTTCTTTGGTTATAGTTTTCATTTTGAGGAGGGGTTACCTCTTCTAAATTTGGTTGATTAGTGATGTAACTTAAGATCCTTGTGGCCAGGCCTTGAAAAGATGCTTGAAAAGGCATTGCAGGAATTAGATGAAGAAATGGGGTTCCAATGAAGACTCACGATCTAGTTTATCAAGAAAGAGTATGATAGTTTGCCAAGGGCTCATATGACCCTCTGCTAAAACATCATCCGCAAAATATGTGTGAAAAGGAGTACTTATGATTGATGTAGGACAGTTTTTGCTTTCAGCTAATAGCAAAAACTTGAATCCAAAGAGAAAAGGAAAGACCAAGAGAAGGGGGAATTCATCAATTACACAAAAGAAGGCACATCAAAAGGAAAAGGATCCTCGACATGAGGTGCATTTGGAGCAACCAATAAAACAATGTCGTGGGAGGGTTGCTAAGTACAAGGACAGGGCCAAAATAGATGATGGTACTATTTCATCATTGGCAACCAAAAGATCAACCTCGTAAAGAGGGCTCTCAAGGCCAGGAGGACAGGGTTGATCCGGATACCACATTTATGAAGGACTTGAGATTATCTTAGAAGAAACAAAATGATCTAGGGCTAGGAAGATATAGGAAGGGACAGTAAAGTGAGGATTGTAGTTCCCTGAATATTTCTCTTAAGATGGAAAATGGTATAAATTGAGATAAAGTATCAAGTTTTACCTAACCCCATTCATCTTTTTTTCAAAATTTTGAAAAAGTTAGGGTTGATTGTAGTTTATCATTTTTGTTTGGTGGAAAAAGTATGAATTCTTGGGTAATGATTTACATTTTGAGTGCTTGAAATTGTGCAATTCTTAATGACCTAGAACTGCATTCATCAACAATGACTTACCCATTTTCTCTCTTGTTTTGATACTACCCTTGATCATCCTTCTTATACTTGAGTAACTCATCTCTTCGAATAAATTTTGTATTTTTCATTATGATTAATTGTTTTAAGTGGTTTGTATAATGTTTTACTTCATCCATTAATTCTTTTCCTATAAAAAAAATAGGATTAATTGTAGTTTATCTCATGGGTTTGCTGAATAATCTTGGATTATAGTTTCTTTTTGAGTGCTTAGAAATGGGTCATACTTGATAATCCAAACTTTCATTCTTCATTTCTTATCTTGTCTTCATAACTATCCCTCATCATCATCCTTATATTTGGGTAACTATCTCTTCATATTTTTATTTTTTTAATATTTCATTATGATAAATTGTTGTAAGTGATTTGAATGAAATTTACTTCATCCTTAATCTTATTATGAAAAAAATTAGGGTTGATTAAGGAAATCATACATACATCTTAGATACAATAATCAGTGTAACCTCACAAGTGGGGTTTAGTGATGACAAAATATAGCACTCATTACCTCTATCTTTGAGGGGTATAGAGGTTATTTTAGATAAACTCTCGTCTAAAAAAATGTAACCAACACATGAAAGTAAGAAAGAAAAAGATACAGCAAAATAAAAATATATAAATAAGTGTAGCAACAAATATTAATGCACATTGGAGGAAAAAAACTATGCAATACCTAAATCATGAAGTAGGACAACACTCAACTATCTACTAGCTTTCTACCCTAATCATTGACCATCATACCTCTTTATCTAAGGTCATGCCCTTAGTTAATTGAAGTTGTATCATGTCCTGTCAAACTACTCCCTTTTCAACCTACATATACCCCGGCCTAACTCCTACTACGTACAACCAACCTATTATACATCCTCACTAATACATCCTCACAATTGGAGAATACTCACCCCTTGTGTAGTATAACTTCATTCTAATCATATCTCTCCTAGTATGCCCACATATTCATTTGAGCATTTTCATTTCCACTGCCTTCATCTGCCTCATACGATAGTGTTAGTCTAACCGCCACACTATATAACTTAGCTTTAAGCCTTAGTGACATATTTCTATTGCATAGTATACTAGAGGTGAACCCTCATTTTATCCACCCCATTCCAATACGGTGTGTGACATCATCATCAATAAACCTGTCTTCTTAAATTATAGACCGAAGATATTTAAAATCTTGAGTATGACTAGTGCATTAATCTTCACTTTCATTTCCACCTCAAGGGTTATCACTGAACTTGCACTCCATGTACAATCAATTCGATGCAATTTAATTCAGAATATCTAATAGAAACATCAAACAATACAACAAGAATACTTAAATAACTATGCAAGAGTAACAACATATCAAAATAAAATATCAAAACAAGAACGATAGAACCTGGGTGTAATCGAGGGCCGTTCAGATGATGAGGAATGATCAGACGATGTAAAAATCATCAAAGCTCATCAAGTGGGTGGATCGAAGGAACTAGTTCACCCCAAAATTCATCGTAAAAAAGGGTTTCATTTTATTGTACATGTTGCTTCGCAGATGTAAAACACACACACAAAGTGATAAAAGATGAAAGAGATAGATCGAAAGAAGTAAAGGGGGATCTACGATGATTGACTCCAACCAACAAGTAGAAGAAGTGGAGGGATAGAGATAAGGAGAGGGAAGGGGGGGGGGGAGAGAGAGAGAGAGAGAGAGAGAGAGAGAGAGATTGAGATATAGGGAGAGAAATAAATAGAAAAAGGAGCCCTTATTAAGCGAAATTCACTTTGTTGTCGTATATTCTAATTTTAATGCGCTCATATCTCTACATATGTAAATTCATTTATTAGTAAGATGATAATAAATAATGATCATTCAAATCAAAATATATTTTTTGCGTAGATGGATATAGACCATGTTGTGGTATTAATTGCAATTCCTTAATTATTTCCACCTCATGGGTTATCACTGAACTTGCACTCCATGTACAATCAATTCGATGCAATTTAATTCAGAATATCTAATAGAAACATCAAACAATAAAACAAGAATACTAAAATAACTATGCAAGAGTAACAAAATATCAAAACAAGAACGATAGAACCTGAGTGTAATCGAGGGCCGTCCAGATGATAAGAAATAATCAGATGATGTCAAAATCATCGAAGCTCATCAAGCGGGTGAATCGAAGGAACTAGGTCACCCCAAAATTCATCGTAAAAAGGGTTTCATTTTACTGTACATGTTGCTTCGCAGATGCAAAACACACACATACACAAAGCAATAGAAGAGGAAATAGATAGATCGAAAGAAGTAAAGGGGCGATATACAATGATTGACTCCAACCAACAAGTAGAAGAAGTAGAGGGGTAGAGATAAAGAGAGAGGGGATAGAAAGAGATAGATAGATGGGGAGATAGGGAGAGAAATAAATAGAAGAAGGAGCCCTTATTAAGCGAAATATTGTCGTATATTAAAATTTTAATGCCCTCATATCTCTACGCGTGTAAATTCATTCATTATTAAGATATTGATAAATAATGATCATTCAAATTACAATATATGTTTTGGGTAGATGGATATAGACCATGTTGTGGTATTAATTGCAATTTCTTAATTATTTTTAGAGTTATGAAGAGAAATCATCTATGAAGAGATAATATATACAGTTGGCTGATATGATAAGAATATTTATATGTAATAGTGGTATTTAATAGAATATTGACGTCAGTGTATACAAAATATTATAGGGTAAATATCGTTTTCACCCCCCAACTTTGCTTTAAAAATCAAACTCCCCCCTCAACTTTGAACAATAATCAAACTCCCTGGCAACACCATCAGGGATGAATATAAGGGGTTCAGGACGAGTTTTTCACCAAATACACAATCATAATACAAGTCTTGTACTCAACCCCGACAACACCATAACCCACTCGTAGATTTATCTTGGGTCAATTATCTTGATTTGGGCCTAGACTGTGTTCTCTTTTTAGGGTAAACAACAGAAATCTGTTAGTTTATAACCTAATTACTTATTTTCCCTTTAGTTTTCATTATTATGAATCCTATCATAAACTGAACCTCAGATATATGTATCATTTATGTATCATTTAGTGTGTCTAATTAAGAGATATAGTTGAAAGACATTAATTAAGAAATAAATCACGTTTGTAACAACTTTTGAAGATATGACATATCATATATATCTCCTAAAATAATTCAAATCCTATACTATGATAGTGTCTTAAAATTAATAATTACTACTTAAAAAGCACTATAGTCTATGAAATAAGAGTTGTATATAATAGCAAATTCCAAGTGTCTGGTACTCCAGCAATACACCAATGGCTGCAATCTAGTTCACCACTTGTGCCATAAATAGATGGATGCCCATCTTTTCTTAATTGAGTCAACAATGTAATATCAAGCAATTGTACATGCTTCTTCATTGTGTTCAACACTTGCTTTATGACAGGTTCTCCTGGATATCTCTCTCCTGGATAAGTTGACCCACCCTCCTATGGGTTTGGTTTGCCCCTTGCAGTTTAATTCCTTTGGTTCACCCCAATTTGCACCACTAGTCAAAGCAACCCAAGAAAAAAGATCACATATATATAGTGTTATATATATCCTCCGCTTCATATTATCAGTCTTTTAAGATTTGACACATTCATTGAGAAAGAATATAATATTAATTACCTTAATTAGTTGTAATAGGTAGCAAAGCCGTATAAACGAAAGGATGGTCTGTTAAACATCATTCTTCATAAATTTGCTTTTAACACAGAGAGTAAATTAAAGGGCATAATACATGTATTGACAATCCCTTAAATTTATCAATAAGTTTCATTCAGACATTTAAACTAAGGCATGTTCCAATTAAGCACCTGAACATGATAGAATATTCCTATTGGACACAAATTTTGAAAAAAAAAATTGTGTATAAAATAACTAATATTTGGAATGACAAATAATTCATCAAATTTAAGGTTACTTACGAAAAATGAAGAGCAGGAATTCCTTGAAAGAAAACACTAGTCTTGTTAGGATCAATGTTAGTGTCAATCCATTTTGCCCAAGTACTCAATCCAATATTATATGCTTTCATACGATCCATATCTTTAATTAGTTTGCCACCAACTTCTAAATAATCCCACCTAAAAAAGAGAACAATTAGTTATCAAGAGCTCCATATATATAAATGACTAATTCCCTGTAGAGACAGATTCAAGATTTAAAATCATATTTAAATTCACGATATTTTAGTAAATCACAAAGTTTTAAAATATTTTTTTTATTTTCACATAAAATGAGACAGATGAAAGTAATAACGAGTCATTACACTTGTAATGTTCCGGTATGAGTCCACCAATAATAACTGTTGAAGATTAAAACATCAGCTCCTTCCCAAATTGAGGTGTTAGTAATGGAGTCAAGCTTCAAAATTCTACCATCTTTCTCAATGGAAAGGTCTACCAGAAATTCATTCCTTAAGCACTGCAATGACACTTCATATTCCTTTCAATATTATCAACAAAATAACAAGTTAGAAAAGTTCAAGAACAAATTAACAATAAGAATAATTTTTTTCTAAATAAAATGAAATTATTTATTTACACGAATAGTTTAAAAAATATTTATATAATTACGTCAACTTTAAAATAAATCTATAAGATAAGCTTATTAGCTTATCATTAGTCCGCTATCAAGTGTTAAATTACTTTGATAATGTAAGAAAACAGAATTTTCACGTGCTTGACTCATAAAAATATAATTAAATAAATGTTTATGCTTACTAGAAATTTGAGAGTGATAAGAGTATCCCCTGTCTGATAGTCATATTTGGAAGAAGGAAGAGCAGCATGAAGCAAACATGCAAGGGATTCCCATTGATTGTTGCCTAATGAGTCTCCCACAAACACAATATTTTTACCTTTCATTTTTTCTAGCAAAGCTTTTCCATCAAACCTATAGACAACAAATTCAAGAAAACAAATTTTATTTATACATATATTTTTAACAAAATATTGGAGGGAGGGAATAATATTAGGGACGATAAAATCAGTTCATGAAAATATATATGAGACATTCAATCCGTCCATGAAATTGAGTTACAATAAATTTTACTTCAATTTATGTATATAAGTTTAACAAAATATTGGATGGTGGGAATAATATCAGAACTGACAAAATTAATCCATGAAAATATGACTGACACAATTTGTCCATTTATTGGTTCAACCTATTTTTACTAGTTCAATTCAGTCCATCTAAAATTTTGGGTAGATATGTTGGTCAAATTGATCTATAAAAACCTTAAGTATTTTTACGAAGACATTATTTCTATTGATATGTTACAATATACACAAAAAAATATAAAAGAACAAACAAAGAAACTACACTTTATTAAAATCTATATAAAGAGTTTTATTTTGTGCCTCACACAATTGATGCGAGTTGTGTGAAATTTCTTTTTGTTTAAAAAATTAGTGGATTCAAATTTTATACTTGTAGATCCACAAACTTTGAATCCATTAATTTGTGAAGTTAAAAAGATATATCTCACACAAGATTTGCATCAATTTTGCTGGGAGGCACAAAAGGAACTTTTTTATATTTTCCATTCCACTATTTTTTTCTTAATAGTCATGGTATAAGGGTCAACTTACATGCATCTTGACTAATTTTATAAATATCTGCTACCTCCCACCATCAACATATACCAGGTAAGAAAAGGAGTTAAGTATAGCAAGTCATACCTTAGGAGATTGCAAGTTGTAGGCTGCCATCTATATTTGAGATAAAACTCATCAACCCTTCCATTCTTAAGACAATTGAAACCATTAAGTAAAAAAGGGCAATTTAATGAATCATATTTTGGACACCCTAGACACAATAGATTGTTGTAGCCCATTGGTTTTAGACCTTTATAGTGGGTTTCAAACACTTGAATGAGTTAGTGGTCATGTGTTTGAATATCACTAGCAACAATTTTTTTCCTTTCTAAAAAGACCTTTTGTTGTGAAATTTCTGGACACCCTTCGTGAAATTCTTGGCTCCGCCACTACTTATACATGCATAAATATTCAAAAAGAACGTACAAGGTATTTCTTTTGTTAGTTAATTAGTCATATATTGGTTAGAAACAATACCTTTCGAGATCGTTTGGTACGCATGATAAGAAGGAACATTTATGATTAAGTTTGTGATTAAATTTAGGGAAAATGCATAAGTACCCCCCCAGCCTATGCCCGAAATCCCAGAGACACACCTAATCCTTACTAAGGTCCTATTACCCCCCCGAACTTATTTTATATGTAATATTCTACCCCTTTTTGGCCTATGTGGCACTATCTTGTGGGCCCAACGCATGTTGACAATTTTTTCAAGGATAGTGCCACATAGGCCGAAAAGGGGTAGAATATTATAGATAAATTAAGTTCGGGGGGGGGGGGGTAATAGGACCTTAGTAAAGGTTAGGTGTGTCTCTGGGATTTCGGGCATAGGCTGGGGGGTACTTATGCATTTTCCCTTAAATTTATATTTTGTTTGATTAACGGCGTCTTTGAGCCATGTTTATATTGTTGAATGTTGGCATCTCCTCTTGTTCATTTTTCTTTGAAACTGCAATAGCTTTGTTTTTTTTTTTTTTTGTAGTGGTTTCATCTCATCTTCTTCATGAAATTTGCTCGTCAACGAAATTCCACTCATAAGTAAGTTGGACTAACAAGAACCAATTGCTACAAATAAGATCTGGTTGTTGCATCAAAATATATAAATGTTGACTAATTTGGCTAACACTTTGACTAGTTTGTAGTTATTTCTAGGGAATTTGTTTGTCAAGTAACTCTACTCATAAGAAGGTTCACATTGTGATATAAGTTTCATTTCTCATCGAGAGGTTATGATACAAATATTAGGCACAAATAGTCTATGTAGACCACCTAGCCTAGCAAAAGCGGGTTTCATTGTCTCACCTGATCATTGGTTACTGAGAGGTTACAAGTACGCATACAAGCTAGCTTCAGGTATGCAGTTAGTTCTCAAGCGATTCCTACTCTCAATCACTTCTTTTCTGAAGATGACTAAGCGTGTAAAGAGTTCACAAGCTCTATTGTATAGAGCAAACCTTAAAGAAAAGAGAACTACAAGCAATTAGTAGTTTACAACAATAATATACCCAGTGTAATTTTACAAGTGGAAATCGGGTCAAGAAGAATAGAATGTACATAAACCTTATCTTTACCTTTGTGGGGTAGATAGGTTGTTTTAGATAGACTCTCAACTCAAAAAAATGTAATCAACACATGAAAGTAAGAAAGAAAAAGAGACACCAAAATAGAAACGTATAGAATAAGTGTAGCGACATATATTAATAAATATTGGAGAGAAAAAAACTATGTGATACCAAAATCATAATACCAGAAGAATAAAACCACTCAACTATGATATTATACAACCCAGTCAACTACTCCATATTTGTCTTTCTACATTCTTCCAAAAACTCATCGGGATCTCACCTTGTGAACTCTCTCCTTCCCTCCTCATCTTATAAATAACCCTCCCCCAAACCTCCGGAACATTTATAGATTTATAGTACCCAAAATTTGATCGAATGCCTCTTTGAATGCTAGCTCTTACTACTCTGGCATGATATCCTTATCCCCTTATTTGTTCAAGAGCTTAAGGGACTATGTTTGCTATCTCAATTTAATGTGTGCCGCTTCTGCCAACAGTTCACCATTCTCATCCTTTATACACTTTATTTGGTCTACATGACACATGCTCTTGTCTCTCGCGTCTTGGTGAGCATTATACAACTTTTTGTTCTTGCCTTTACATTCGAGCTCTTCATACAAACACTCAAAAATTATCATTTTATCCATCATGACCACTATCTTTGTTTTCTTCCTCCATCTTATACTTCTCCCTAATTTTCATCTTATCCTCCCCATCAAAGCTTTACACTAACACCATATTACAAACCTTACTGGCTTAAGATATCTCTTTATTTCACTACCAATACCCTTTTATGCCCAATCGGGTTACCCCTCGAGACCCCTAAAACGTCTCTAGTCATTTTCCTGATGCAACCAAGTATTCTAGCCCACATAATATTTGCTTCCCTACAACTTCCCCAAGCCCTCATATCCACCAACTTCTCCCCAATCTCCCGAGTTTTGGCTCTAATTAGGCCTCTCCCATATAATCTTTGGTTGATCACATACAACCTCATTTTTTTCCTTCTTCTTTTTTATCCTAAGATCTAAATTCATAACTACAAGCTTACGTTGGATTATAAAATTTTCAGTTGGGATAAACATTCAATTCTTACATACGCCTATGTCACTCTTTATAAGGATCAAGTAAATTATTTGAGTCTTAGCCAACACAGTATGAAAGGCCACCAAATGTTTCTCTTTTTTCATGGAAGCTCAAGTTATCTATGACAGCTCAAAAAATCAGTGAAGTCTAAACAGACTCTTCCTTCATATCTATCCCCAAAGTCAAAGTCCTCATGTATATCATCATAACCTCTTGGATCTTTTCCTATGTGATCATTAAAATATCCTCATATCAATAAAAAAATTATTCTACAGATACCTCTCATAACCTTGTCCAACTGATCCTTCCAGAAAGGTTGTCTTCTCTATGCAACTCATTTGTGGTCCATCTGCATTTATAACATTAAGAGTTACCATCCCAGAGTTGTTTAATGATCATCATCCTATTGTTCACCCTCCTAACCTCCACCATTTTCTCCATGTGTTTCATTTCTTCTAAAATGTCTAACTCATTCTAATTCGATATACCTAATAATGACAGAAAGTAGAAGATCGTGATTTCTAAAATAGCAAAGCAAATATAATTACAAAATTATTTAAATAAAGCTACTCAACTAAAATGGTGGAACAAAAATTGAAAAATCAATTCAAATATCAAAACAAGAATTATAGAACCTGAGTGTAGCTAAAAATTGTCCAAACGATGTTGGAACCATCAAACTCATCAAGAGGGTAGATCAAAAGAACTATGACACCTCAAAAATCACCGCCAAAGAGGGTTTGATTTTGTCGTACTTGTTGTTTCATAGATACGAAAAACAAACACATACACAGATCTAAAGAGAGGGAATGAGAGCGATATCAAAGTAAGGGGGAATCTACATCGCCCGACTCCAGTTAGCAAATAATAGAACAAAAGGGTAGAGAGATAAAGGAAGAAGAGTAACTAGGTCACCTCGAAACTCATCGCCAAAAAAAAATTAATTGTTAGCTTTTCAATATAATTATGCAGTTGTATGTGATGAACACAATATATTCTTAGTCATTTCAAATTGCGAGATGTTACAACCCCTTTGCCCCAAAACCTCCTTTTTAACAAAATTTTCACCAGATCAGAACAAGGTGTTATTTTTCTCATCTTCTCTCACATAGAGTTATTATTTCTACTAAATATATAAAAAGACAATGGGACATTCCTTACATAAAATTATGAACAAAATTAATGTTAAAAAAAAATAGACAAAAGTTTAGAGAAGGACCAAAAGTGCACCAATATTGCAAACATGAGAGACTATTAGTGCTCCATGTGAAAATTCAAGGATGACTTTGAGTCTTAACTCAAAGATGAGGGACTATTTTGTGCTTTCTCTCTAATTTGGACAGAAACATTAGGATCGAGAAGACCATTTTGTATACTGAATCCGACCTATAGGTATGTGTCAAAATAGATGCTAATTTCAGCGGTAGAAATGATAAGTGTTGTGGAGGGAATATTGTTAGGGACAAAGATGGTCTACTGATTGTTGCCTACTCTTTGGTTTTGAACAAGGGTACTAAAAATTGGGGTGAGGGCTCTACTTTTCTCTTTGGTATCAATTGGTGTGTTCTCGTAACTACTCTGCCTTCTACTGTTCTAATTAACGGATTATTCAACTCTTATGAGATGGAATGAAGGTACACATACAAACATGTTATGGACTGGTGTTGGTCTTTCTGGGCTGTTTATTTCTAAGCTAGAGTTTTGCTTTAGTTGAGATGTTTCAGTAGGCATTCTTTCATGTTCCATTGTCTCTGAGATAGTTCTGAAACTTGCATCTGTGAAATCACATTTGTGCTTACTGGCTAGATGAACTAAGTTGTCATCCTAGACTTGAATGAAAATCCGATTTCGTTCCTGAGTTTAACTTCTTCTTTTTTTTTAGAGAGAGAGAATGGTTAAAGGGGAATGGATAAGTGGGAATGGGTTATATGCAGGGGCTGACCCACATGGGTTCCAGGGGTTCACTAGAACCCCCTCGGCAAAAAATTACATTGTATATATAAGGTAATTTTCTGTATTTATGTGGATACATATATTTTGAACCCCTTCAATGACAAGGAGAAAGAGATAGCCCAGCGGCAGGTTCCCTAAAAATTAAGCCTCATGTCGAGGGTTTGAATCCTTGCATTAGCGTTTTATTTTTTTCTTTTTTAGTTTCATTTTTTTTAAGGTTTCAGTTTCGTTTTTCACATTTTTTTAGTTTTTTATTTTATAAAACATGCTAAAAGTGTGGTTTTAAACCCAAAAAAAATTCGAGGGTCCGCCACTAAAACTATATACTACTACTTTCTTGAAATTTTGTTTTGTTGGGTTATATATACACGTTTATACTTTTATTTTTTGAACCCTCTGAACGAAAATTCTGGGTCCACCACTGCATGAAAGTATGTGTGCTGCATGAAGTAAATGTTTGATATCTATTGTGTTACGTGCTATCTTTATTAAGGATTCATCAGTCACTTTGTCCAAGTCAACAAAAAAGGTAAACGAAAGCACAACTTGTATTGCCAATGGTGATTCATCATATTGCTTTGTCATGTCATGAAGTTGGTTGAGGACAAAGAAAGGAAGTTGGTTTTCTAGTAACATCAAGTCTCAAGACTATTTGATTACATATGCAACCAATGTTACTTTTGATAATTTCCTCTTCTCCTTCTGGACATTTTCCATAACGCTCTCGAATAAACTCAACCACAAAACAACCATCAAGCAATAACATTTCGCAAAATTTATTACTATCATTATTGGGGTCGTCTATATCATTGTAACTCTTTAGTGCTGTCTCCTTCAGTTTTTGTAATTCACTGATGTAACTTTTCACGTCAAGCTCTTTTTTTCCGTTCAAAAAACCGTTGTAAGTACAATAGTTTGTACTTTTCCATTGAACGAAGTTGAGGCTTGTTCTTATGGTAAGGACCGATAGAGATCATCTTTGGTGCATAAGCCTCTGAATTGGATTCATGTAAACTCACATTTACTTTGAAGAATTATTTAAATCCTCAAACATTTCATCAATTCTTCCCTTTATGATCTGTAACGGAAAAGAGTAGAAAATTTTCACAAAAGTTTATTAGAAGAACTATGCAATAAGCAAGCAATTATCTTGTTTAGGGAAAATGTGCAAAATATACACCTCAATTTGCAATCTAGATTGGATGTATCTCTTGTTAAAAAAAAAAGTGGTGTATATATGTTAACCAGAGCATAAGGTTAGCAAGTTACCATGGTTAGTCTAGTCAGCAAGTTAGTTATGAAATGGTAGCTTATAAATAGTGTTATGAGTCTAACAGAATCTGTATAAGTGAATAATGTAAATGCACTCTCTCAATATTCTTCTCTCTTATTCTCTCTAGAATGTTCTTATTTTCCGCATAGAACTAAGATGTTCAAGCTCCATTAATGGTGTTATCATGGTATCAGAGCCTGTACGTGTCTCTAGCTAGCTAATCTACTGTGTGTTGCAGTTTTTGTTAGCAGGTTAATTTGCTCAGATTCAAGGTTGGATTTCAATTGAATCGCTAGTGAGTATTCTGGTTGCAGATTGAGATTCGAAGCTGGAAGTAATGACGAACACAGCTACAGTTGGATCTGAATCACAAACCAACAATCTACCTTCAAACACAACACATACGTCAACAGGAGCACCTAACTATGTAGCTCCAATAATAGATCATAACCATCCCCTGTATCTCCAGCCAAATGACACTCCAGGTAGCTCCCTAATCTCTATTCAACTTACTGGATCAGAGAACTATGCACTTTGGAGTAGATCAATGCGTATTGTCCTCTTAGGTAAAAGTAAACTAGGATTCATAGACGGCAGGTTTCCTAAAACTCAATTTGCACCTAAACTGTTTGATATTTGGGAAAAATGCAATGCTGTAGTTTTGTCTTGGATTATGAATGCTGTGAGACCTGGTTTACTTAGTAGCATTGTTTATAGTGGAGATGCTCATAGAGTTTGGTGTGATCTGTAAGAAAGATTTGACAAAATCAATGGTGCTCATGTGTTTCAATTGAACAAGGAAATTTACAGTCTGACTCAAAGAACTATGTCAGTCACAGATTGAGTTAATAACTTTGATGGTCACTCAACTATCAACTATTTTCACAGAAAGTCACTCAACTTTCATTTTCAACTTAAAAGTCACTCAACTATGACTTCTTTGCATAGAAAGTCACTCAGCCTATTTTATTATTTTTTTCACTAAAATTTGCTGACATGGCATTTTTATTTTAAATCAAAAATTTAAAAACCAAATACATATCCATTTAAACCATTTAATTACCCGACCCATTTAACCCGACCCGCTAAAAATATCTTCCATTATAATCATTCTCTTTGTCTCCTGTTCTCCTAGCGTTCTTCTTCTGCCTTTTTTTAATTTCACAATTTCAAAATCTCTATTAAGATACTTGAGTTTCTGCAGGGATGAACCTGTTAGGGGATGGAAATTTCACAGTTGACGGTGATATGTGGAGGGAGCAGAGGAAGTTGTCGAGTCAAGGGTCTTGAGGGATTTTAGCAGTGTGGTTTTTAGAAAAAATGCAGCCAAATTTGCCCATATATTGTCTGAAGTTGTCAAATCCAACAAGATAGTGGACATTCAAGTAAGTATTTGTCCATGAATTGACTTCACAAAACGATTTTTTTTTTAACAGACTGTTTTTTTCGATGTAGGATCTGCTCATGAAAGCAACTCTAGATTCTGTATTCAGGGTTGCCTTTGGAGTTGAGCTAGACAGCATGAGCGGTTCAAATGAACAAGGCAAAAACTTCATTGCTGCATTTGACGATGCAAATGCAATGACACTTTGGAGATATGTTGATATCTTATGGAAGATTAAAAGATTCCTCAATATCGAAACAGAAGCCAAGTTAAAAGAAAATATAAAAATTGTTGATGCATTTGTTTAAAAATTGATCCATAGAAAAAATGAGCAGATGAGTACTCCAAAAGTTGATTTATCTGTAAGCGAATCACCTTTCAGTGTGCAAATGAGATTGCTACTGCTGCTATCACAGAACGCTTGAATTCCAAGAAGTGAATTTCTTTTAGTGTGCTTAGTATGGACTCTTGTATTTGCAACTTCATTCATCACTTTACAATATATTGCCTATAAATCACCATTCAACTGTCAAATGTCACTAAATAAGCAGCACCTTTAAACAAAAAATACTACTTATAAAATAACACATATAACTAATGAGTTAAGGTCACATGAGGACCAAAAAAAGGGTCGCCCCATAAACTAAAGCTTTTGCTACACATAGAGTTTGGAGAAGGGCACGAACACAAGGGCTACACTAATTATATGACGACAAGTTTTAACAAAATAAAACATTTCATATACAATGTCATAATAACACTTCCTTACGAATCAGTTAAGGTCATATGATCACAAGTTTTGACAAAAAAAGACACTTTATATACTGTCATATAACACTTTCTAACTAATGAGTTAAAGTCACATGACCACAAGTTTTAACAAAATAAGACACTTTATATACAATGTCATATTAACACTTCCTGGACCTTTTCATTGAAGCTTCACAAACATAATCCTTCATGACATTTTTCTTGTAAATTCTGCCTTTTTTTGATAAGCCTGCATGTGCACTTTCGTCTTGAGCACATTGATCTCCTCGCACATAATTAGCACTTTCATCTTGAGCACGCCGAGCTCCTCGCACACAATCAACACTTTCATCTTGAGCACATCGATCTCCTCGCACACAATCAACAGTTTCATCTTGAGCACACCGAGTTCCTCGCACACAGTCAACACTTTCATCTTGAGTACACCGAGTTTCTCGCACACAATCAACAATTTCATCTTGAGCACACCAAGCTCCTCGCACACAATCAGCACCTTTATCACTCACATTTACAACATATGTGACTTGAACAACAACTCCATCTTGAATGCATTCAACACCAGTTGATTTTTGTCTTGATTCCTAATAAAAAAATTACAACTTTAAAATCTGCCATATGATATACAGTTAATGAAAAACAATATTAAAAGTGTAGATCACAACCTGAGCTATTATAGATTGATTTGCTAAATTGACCTCCAATTGAGAATTATCCCACGTGTCATGGTTAAATTGGTTAGAGTATCCCCACGAGACATATTCAGACACCAAGTCTTGAGTTTCAAAAGGTTGTCTTGTTTCTGGCACAACAATATTGACATACTTATAGTGGCCTCTTGCATTGTGTCCATCTTTGTTGCATATAGAACATTTTATATGAATAGTGCCTTTTTTTGATTTTTTTTTTGGAGCCAGTTCTTCACCCCTTTTGGCTGACCTACTTTCCGATTGTCTTTGCGCTTCAGCTTGTTTCTGTTTTTGTAGCTCTTCAGCTTCCTTTCGTCTTAATTTAGGCTTCCTCCCTCTCTTCTTTCTTACTATCTTAGGAGGAAGAACCTCACCACTATTCATAACTTCTGGCCAATGATCCTCGGGATTGGTTGGATTAATGAAATGTGAGTACACATTGAAAGTTTCAACTTTGTAGTATACATTCACGTAATCTTCAACTCTATCACCATTTCCATGAATACTAACCAAAGCATGAGGACAAGGCAAACCTGTTAAATCGCATCTTCTACATGTACAACTTCCTTTTTGCATATCCACAATAAATGGCCCTCCTGGACCCTCAACTGACACCTTTGGTCCACTAGAAAAATTTGGTCTAAACAAAGCTGCCTCAAGTCTTATTTGGTTCAATTTTTTTTCAATTTTTGGACAGATAAGACCTTGATACTTGTTAATCCATTCCTTCTTCTTATACAACCTCTTCATAAGCTTATTCTTTATCATTTCCAATAGAGTTATAATAGCTTTGTCTCTTGCATCAAGAATGTACCTACAAATTAAAATATAAAGACAAAATGAGAGGATTAATAGGTGTGAGTGATATTTTACATAGACACAAGAATACGTAAGTACCTATTGAAACTTTCGCAAAGATTATTCAAGAGCATGTCACATCTGCTATGTGTCTTGAACAATGCTCTAGTCTAGGTTTGGAATGGCCTTTCAGAATGATCAAACCATTTTCTAGCCTCTCTATCCTCTTGATCGAGTCGTTCCATACATATCCTAAATCTCACTTCATTACTTGCTCTTGCTGCATTCCATACTAGGTCCTTTAGTGCCTTGCCTTTATGTTTTTGTCTAAAATTTTGATACATGTGTCTGACACAATTTCTATGTTCTGCTTCCGGAAATAAATCCTTAACAGCCCCAATCAGTCCCTGTAGCATTGATTTTAAATAGTTAAATACATACTACAAAAAAAATAGTAAACTAGAAAGATGAAAAAATTGAGTGTTTCACCTTTTGTCTGTCAGACATGAATGCGATGTGGTGACTATTCGTTATCTCTAAATCATATCCAAGATTGGTTAAAAACCAACTCCAAGTCTCTTTACTTTCAGCATCAGCGATCACAGCATATGCAACAGGAAAGATGCAATTATTAGGATCAATTGCAACAGCAGCTAACAAATTGCCTCCATATGTGCCCTTAAGCCAACAACCATCTAGGCTTATTAATGGCCTACACCCAGACTTAAAAGCTTCCTTCAAAGGAGCAAGACATACATAAAATCCCTTAAATTTACTTTCATCTCTCCAAATTTCTACATTAGAGCCTGGATTTGTATTCAGCAAATCAGCCCTATACCTTAACAATTTTTCATATTGTGCACCCTCATCTCCATAAACCCATTTCAAAGCTTGTCGTTTGGCCCTCCATGCCTTCATATATTCTATTGTGTAGCCAAGATCCTTCTGCACTATTGCAATTATTCCCTTAACACTCCAAGTTGGATCAATTCTAAAAATATTAAAATACTTTCTTGCAATCCATTGATGTGTCAAATGAAAATTGTCAAATACTGTAGGACCTGTATGATTTATATTTAAGGTTTTGATTTGAATGGTAGGATCAAACTTACTTATTGGGCTAGCAAAAACATGAAATGGACACCCAAATTGCTTGCATTTACAAATACATCTTCTTTTATCATTGGTGGCGAAATGTATTTGCCTCATATGTTTGATCCCCCAGTTCATACAAACCTCCTTAAACTGTTCAAAGCTGGCAAACTTCATCCCTACTTCTAAAATAGGGTTGTCATTTTCTGCATCATACTCTTTATATTCTACCTCGTCTTCTGAATCAGTACCCCCCTCCAACAATTCATCAGAATCGTCATAATCTGATTCTGCATTTTGATTCACTTGCGGAATTAAAATTCCAGTAGTGGATGGTCCTACACCAATCATCCGACTATCAATATTTTTTTTAGGTCTACCTTTCACATTCATATGACGACGCTCAGTAACAACATCATGATAATCTTCATCACCTTCCTCCAAGTTATAATCAGGATCATTGAAATTATCATCTTCTACCTCACCCACCATATTATCTTGGACAACCTTTACTACATCATCCCTTAAACTCAGAACACTATCACCCTGAACTTCTTCAGCTAGTACTACGCTTAAAAATTTTTCAAACTGTGACGATATTCCCTATAAACATAAATTAAAATAGAAGAAAAATCAAAAAGCAGACACAATTCAAAGAGTCTTAAAATAATAAATCCTGACCATATCTATTAAGAAAGGTCCAACTCCCACATTGATAAAGAGCCTCTAACCCCACTTGCCGTTATTCGATTCAACAACAAATAGTTAAAGATAAAAATAAACCCTAGATTAAACAAAACTATACATTTTTCAGAAAAATAAAATAAAAAATAATCTAAAGCGTTCCTTGTTTTCTTGTGAAATACCCATGTAGTGTCCCCTTTCCTCATGAAACAAGGACTGAGGTGATGAGCTGGAACCTTTAATTTGAGATCCACTTGTTGTTCTCCTTAGCTCAAGAGCATATTCCATCTTCAATAGTGAAACTTTGGATTATAATGGAAGATAATTCTAAATCTAGATTAAAGGAAAGGAGGAATCCATTATAAATTTCTACTTAATAGAGATTTTGAAATTGTGAAATTAAAAAAAGGCTGAAGAAGAACGCTAGGAGAACAGGAGACAAAGAGAATGATTATAATGGAAGATATTTTTAGCGGGTCGGGTTAAATGGGTCGGGTAATTAAATGGTTTAAATGGATATGTATTTGGTTTTTAAATTTTTGATTAAAAATAAAAATGCCATGTCAACAAATTTTAGTGAAAAAAATAATAAAATAGGCTAAGTGACTTTCTATGCAAAGAAGTCATAGTTGAGTGACTTTTGAGTTGAAAATGAAAGTTGAGTGACTTTCTATGAAAAAAGTTAATAGTTGAGTGACCACCAAAGTTATTAACTCGTCACAGATTACTACACCACACTCAAAGGCTTATGAAATGAGTTTGACTCAATTATGCCATGTCCAGGGTGCTCGTGTGCTGAATCTGTAAAATTCAAAGAGCATTGTGAATATCAACGATTGTTGGAGTTTCTTATGGGACTAAATGAGTCATATTCAGCAGCAAGAGGACAGATCCTTATGCAAAGTCCCACTCCTACTCTAAACAAATCCTTTTCTCTCATTATTGATCATGAGAGTCAAAGAAACTTAGTCACTCATGATGGTTCCTATCCTAGAATTGTTGAAAGTACTGCTATGTTTAGTCAGAAAGGTGATAATCATTTAGGAAGAGGTCAGTTTGATGCTTCCTCTAGGCCACCTAATTTTGGCTATCTGCCAGGAGGTGATGGTAATCCAGGGAGAGGTCAACTTGAAGCTCCTTACAAGCCACAAAAGGTTCAGAAATCTACTATAATGTGTGAAGTGTGTGGATTCAGAGGTCACACTAAGGATCACTGCTTCAAAGTAAAGGGATATCCTGTTGGATGGAGGTCAAAGAGGAAAGGTGCAACTACTGGTTCTTAAGCTAATCAAGTTGATGTGTCTCAGTCTGCAGGTACATCTACTAATGGCAGTGCTACTCCAACCATACCTCCTTCAACTCCTGAAGCCTTCTTTACTCAGGATAAGTATAATCAGATCTTGCAGATGTTGTCCAAAGGAGGTGAAGGTGGAGGAGAGCACTCAGTTAAAGCAGCTATTGCAGGTAGTGTTTTCTCTGCTTTGGTTTCAAAATATGTGGCTAAGGATTGGATTGTAGATACAGGAGCTACTCATCATATGGCCTCCAATCTTGATATGTTAGACAAAATTGATACAATTCCACAGTCAGAAAGGAGGCAGGTTAACTTGCCTACTGGAGGAGTAGCATCTGTTGCAAATGTTGGTACCTCGGCTGTTATGGGAGGTCACACTATTGAGAATGTATTATTTGTTCTAGAGTTTTAGTGCAACCTTTTTTCTGTTTCTCAACTGACCAAAGAACTTCAATGTGTAGCTGCTTTCTTTCCTGACTTCTGTATTTTACAGGATCTCTCAAGTGGACAGGTGAAGGGGATTGGTAGAGAGGATCAAGGTCTTTACATTCTCAAAGATGGTTTAGATCTCAAGAGTGGTCTAGATTGCATAGCTTCTGCTCATTCTTCCGGCAGTAGTTCTCTTACAGTTGGTTCTGCTGATTCTATTTCTCTATGGCATAGAAGATTAGGCCATGCTCTTGTAGACATCATAAAGAATTCATCTACACTTTCTTGCATAGACAATGTTGATTGTTCTCCTTGTACTGTTTGTCCCTTAGTTAAACAAACAAAGCTTCCTTTCTCTAAAAGCTTTCATACTTCTAAAGCCATATTTGAACTGGTGCACTGTGATATTTGGGGACCATATAGGATCCCTACCCATAATGGAATGAGATATTTTGTGACTATTGTGGATGATTTTTCCAAATTTACTTGGGTGTTTCTTATAGCCTCTAAGTATGATGCCATAGTAGTTTTGAGAAATTTCTTTACACAAATTCAAAACTTGTTTGCTACAAAGGTTAAGATCTTCAGAACTGATAATGGCAGTGAGTTCTTTAGTCATGCCTTTCAAACTCTTGTTTCTTCTCTTGGAATTTTGCATCAAAGTACCTGTGTTTACACTCTTCCGCAAAATGGTGTTGCTGAAAGAATGCATCGAACTATTTTAAACATGTCAAGGGCACTCTGGTTTCAAGCTTCTGTTCCTCTAAAATTTTGGGGAGAATGTGTGCTTACGTCTGTGTATCTTCTCAACAGACTCCCCACCAGATCCCTCCACTACAAGACCCCTTTTGAAGTTCTCTACTCTACTCCTCCCTTTCTGTCTCATATCAGAACCTTTGGGTGCTTGTGCTATGCTTCCAGTCCCAAGTTATCTGACAAATTTTCTCCTAGAGCTATACCAGCTGTTATGCTAGGATATTCACTCACTCAAAAGGGTTACATTCTTTATGATTTGCATTCTCATTCCCTATTCGTAAACAGATATGTTGTGTTTAAGGAAGAAGTATTTCCCTTTAAAGATACTCAATCTTCCTCTGATCCTATTTTTCCTGTGCTCACATTTATTTGTCCTGATCCTCACATTCCAGTAACTTCTATATCTCCTCCTGTTCCAATATCACCTTCTATACCATCAGCTTCCTCTAGTACCTACATCTTCTGCCCTAAATGATCATCCATCTCCACCTACTTCAACCCCAGTCAGTGAACCTACTCCTGCATTACCTCCTAGAAAATCTTCCAGACATAGTACACCAACCCTTTGTCTTCAAGATTTTGTCACTAAATCTAAAAGCACTACATGTTCCTTTCCCTTGTCAAATTACATGTCATATACACACCTCTCTCCTTTCTATTCTTCCATTATCTCTGCATATTCAGCTATCACTGAACCTTCTTCATACAAATAGGTTGTTCTTGACCCTCAGTGAGTTCATGCCATGAACTTAGAGATTGGTGCCTTGGAAGACAACAACACTTGGAGTTTGGTACATTTGCCTCCTGGTAAGAAACCTATTGGCTGCAAGTAGGTGTACAAGGTGAAGTACAAGGCCACAGGTGAGGTTGAGAGGCTTAAGGCAAGGCTGGTTGCCAAGGAGTTTAGTCAGCAGGAAGGTTTAGATTATGGTGAAACCTTTAGTTCTGTTGCCAAAATGGTCACTGTCCGAACAATTATAGCCTTGGCTACTTCCAAAGGGTGGTGCATTCATCAGATGGATGTTCATAATGCATTTCTCAATGGTGATCTTGTGGAAGAGGTGTACATGTCTATTCCGGCTGGGTTTGCTAGACAGGGGGAGCTTACTACTAAGGTCTGCAAACTACACAAGTCCCTATATGGTCTTAAACAGGCTCCTAGGCAGTGGAACTTGAAGTTAACTGCATCCTTGGTGTCCTTGGGGTTTCATTAGAGTCACTATGACTACTCCCTATTCATCAAACAAGCTGCAGGTGCCCTAACCATTGTGTTTGTCTATGTAGATGATCTATTGATCACTGGCAGTAATCGAAGTCTTATAAATGATACTAGGAATGATCTGAAAAGGCAATCCAAGATGAAAGATTTAGGGGAACTCAAGTTCTTCCTAGGCATTGAAGTGGCAAGGTCTAGTAAAGGCATTCATTTGTCTCAAAGGAAGTATGCACTGGAATTAATAGTTGAATGTGGCCTAGGGGGAGCCAAACCTGCAGGTACTCCACTTGAACAAAATCGGAAATTAACTTCTGTAAAATATGATGAGTGTTTTCCACATAAAGGTGAAGACCCTATATTACAAGATCCAAATAGATAACAGAGATTGGTAGGTAGACTTCTATATCTAACCATGACCAGACCTGATCTAGCTTTTCCAGTTCAAGTGTTGAGTCAATACATGCACTGCCCCAAAGAATCTCATATGGAAGCAGCACTTAGGGTGGTCAGGTACATAAAAGAAGCTCTAGGACTTGGTTTACTAATGCCAGCAGAAGACTCTAATCAACTTCTTTCTTATTGTGACTCAGACTGGGGAGCTTGTCTAGAAACAAAGAGGTCTGTCACTGGTTACTTAGTTAAGTTTAGAGGTGCCCTGATCTCTTGGAAGTCAAAGAAACAAGAGACTGTTTCCAGAAGCTCAGCAAAAGCTGAATTCAGAAGTATGGCCAATTGTGCAGCTGAGATAACTTGGCTTGTAGGTCTGTTCAAGGAACTTGGAGTCAGTATTGAACTTCCAATAAAAATGGTGTGTGACAGTAAAGATGCAATTCAGATTGCTGCAAATCCCATCTTTCATGAAAGAACCAAACACATAGACATAGATTGTCATTTTGTAAAGGAAAGAATTTGTCAAGGTTTGATGAAAACATAGTTCACTCACACAAAGGACCAACTAGCTGATCTTCTCACAAAAAGTCTGGGCAAGGCACAACATCAACTACTTCTAAGTGATATGGGAGTTATGAACTTGTTTGAACCATGAACTTGAGGGGGAGTGTTAACCAGAGCATAAGGTTAGCAAGTTACCATGGTTAGTCTAGTCAGCAAGTTAGTTAAATACTGTCAGAAGTTAGTTATGAAATGGCAGCTTATAAATTGTGTTATGAGTCTAACAGAATCTGTATAAGTGAATAATGTAAATGAACTCTCTCAATATACTTCTCTCTTATTCTCTCTAGAATGTTCTTCTTTTCTGCATAGAACTAAGATGTTCAAGCTCCATTAATGGTGTTATCAATATATACTTTTGTTGTTTAACAAATGATGAATATTTATCCTTTTCGGTAATATGATAAATTTAAAAAAAACATCTCAAAACTGATTTTTAAATTTTAAAAATATCACATGACTTTAAAAACTTACTCATCCATTTTTCTTTATCCTTCCGGACCTCACAGATTTAAAAAATCCAAAAGGTGTAAACCATGGTTATAGTGAATGTGTTGGGATCCTGAAGTACATCTAAAATTACATGAAAGTAAATGGTTTTAAAAATTCTAAAATCCCTTGAAATTCATACACTTGGCAAAAAGATTATATATTTAATTAAAATATTAAAAAAAACAAATTTATATTGTTGAGGGGGAGACCTCATCTTCTTCAATTTGGAGAAGCAGTGGAATTTTATTATCTATTGAGGTAATCTCAATAATGGAGTCTGCCATCCTTCCTTCTTCAACTCTGATTCCTACAAAAGGCACATTCTTTTTAATTTCAATTCATAGATACCATGTATATATTTATTATTAATCCAAAGCAATATATTTATCCCAAATACTCTTTAAGAAAATGTGTATTATATACACTATTATATTTCACATCCTTATAATTTTTATACTTTCTTAAAGTTATTTGAGAAACTAACAACACAAGTCATTTCTACAAGGTGATTATTGACTTATTGTGTAAAAATATTTAAAATTGTAGTGGTAGTACACCATTTCTAAAAGAACACACAAAATGAGTAACTAACAAAAGTTATAGTTAAGTGGTAATTACTCCTTCTTTGTTGACTAAAGCGTCAAATTTAAGTCCTAAAAATAGGCTCGACCCCCTTTCGAAATAAGATTTTTTATAGTGAATTCAAATTAATTAAACCCTAAAATTATAGATATTAAATTAAAAACTGACTGACAATAAAAAAAATGATGACTAAGAATATTTTAAACAAAATAATTGTCCATTTGTGTCATGTCCTTCAACTTGAGGTATAAAAGAATATTATTAGTTGATATTGTTTAGCATAGAACGAGAAAATGCAAAAAAATTACCTCTTTGATTTTGCTGTTTCTTCTTTTGTGTTTATTCAATTCTTGCTTCTCCTAGATTTTTCATTGCTATTAAGTATCTATTATATAGAGGGAAAAAAGAGGGAGAAAAAAAATATATAGATAATTAAAGCTAGTATATGGTCTATGGATACGTGTAGGGTAAGGGGTGTTAATTTTGGAATTTGATCGGTTATTTTATAAAATTTATATCATATAATTTTTTTTAATTATTTTACATTATTAAAACTAGATTTTTCAAAATCATCCTATCATTGCGGATTCTCTTTGGTCTCGGTATAGTTAAGTTAATTTTTTATATTATTTTGTTAAAATGTTGTGTAGAGGACATGAATTAGAGTATAAGATTAGTAGCTAGGAGTATGTCCATACTAGTAGGTAGGAGTGCATTTTCTTGTTGCCGTTATTAGTAGTTGTAGGAGTACTATTATTATAGTTTCTTGTTCTTCGATTTCTGTTGTTACATATGATTTCAGGTAGTTCAATTAAAATATTATTTTATAATCGTATTTTTTATACTATCTGTTGTTTTTGTTACTATCAATTGTCTCTGGTATTTTTATTACATCTTTATCTAGATTGTTTTTGTCTTGAACCGATGATCTATTAGAAACCTCTTTACCTCACCTCTGAGGTAGAGACAAAGTTTGCATACACTCTACCTGTCACAATCCGAGTCTACACCTTGGATGTGGCCGACACTCGAGAACTATTGTTGGTCCCCAAGCGAACCCTCATCCTGGCTGACTAAAAGCGGAAGACTAACTCAAGCATAAAAAAGCTTAAAACTGAAATAAATTCAATAACTCAAATACTCAACTTTAAAATATTCTGAACAATACTCAATAGATGAACTCACAGTTTGAAAAAAACAACTCGAAGAAGATACATACTGAAACTACTCAACTTTTTTCTATCTATAAAGCCTCTACTATTACTGTAACATCTCACAATTTGAAATAACTAGGAAGAAGCTAATAATTGGAAATAGTCATTTTTGGAAAGAAAGAAAATATGGAAAATTTGTTTTAAGTTAGGAAAAGTTGAGTTTTGGTCAACTTCAAACGGTCATAACTCCTAGCTCAGAATGAGTTAGGTGTACTTCCAGATATGGTTGGAAACATCTAGGAATGATCTTTCCAACGCTGCTGAGTTTACGCGATTCTGAGTTTGTATGACTAAGTTATGCCCTTTGGAAGTTGGGTTGTTGGATTAGTTGAGGTAAAGTCAGATTTTAGTCGGTTTATAAAAGTGAAATTTTATGCTAGGGCTTCGAAAAGAGGAGAAAAGAGGAGAAAGGAGAAGAACGTTCAAGATTCGTCGAGGTTAGCTTGTGGATTTCATCGGGGGTGATCCCTACAAGGTATGTGAGATTACATACCATTGGGTTAGTTCGCCCATGCGCCAACTATGATTCAATTCAGCGAATTTAAGTCTTTGAAAGTTTAGAAATTGAGTTCTTGATGAACATTGTTGAAAGTTTCGTTGAATTCTTATGGGTTGTGTTGTTGAAGTTTCTTGATGATTTGATTCATGTTTCCGGGTGAAATTTTGAGTTGAATCTATTGTATATTGAGGGTATTAATGATTCTAAGTGTTTGGGGAAAGAACCAAGTGAAATTAGAGGGTTTAGAGTTGAAAAACGAAGAAGAAAGTTCGGAGTTTTCTGGGGAGGGGGCTGGAGCGCCGCGCCTCCCAGAGAGCCATAAAAGTTCCTCTGAACTTTGGACTCTGGTGCGCCGCGCCAGCTAGAGCGCCATAGCAAGCTCTCTGAACTTTGAGGGCTGGCGCCCCGCGCCTCTCAGAGCGCCAGGGACGCCAGTTCTCCCCATTTCTTCCCCACCTTTTCGTACTTGTTCCTTAGCAATGTACCTATGTTTTCTAGTTGATTTCAACACTCTAAGGTACATCTAAACATCATGAAATCATCCATAAACATGAGGTCATGAACCTTGAATCCATAATCCAATTCAAGGAAAGTTAAGATGAAAGTCAAGAGAAGTTAAGAGTAAAGTCTAGAAGTTAAGAAGCAAGTCAAAGCAAAGTTTATAAAGTTTTCAAAAGTCTTTAACAAACGTTTTTAACTTTGTTTTAAGACTTAAGTTTCAAGTTAAGCAAAGAGTAAAAACTTGAGTTCATTTCTCAAGAAGCTATGAGGAAACTAAGTATTCCCAAAGAGTTTATAAATGTTTTCACATTTGAATAAGAAATGGGAACATCGATTCCAAGAGAACTTTTAAGCTAAGTTTTGAGTAATTATCTCAAAGCAAAGAAAGAAGTTTGTTTTTAAAACATATGAGCTAAGTATATTTTGGGAGTAGTATTGAGCACAGATATGTGGATGCGAGTTCATATTAACTCAAGTCTCCATAAACCATGTAGCCATCATGAGTAGTAAAAGATCATACTTTTTAGATGAATCCTTAAGATGCTTTTAGCATAGACTAGTGGATCCACTAAGTTAAGCGTTCTATATGACGGCAAAGTACAGGACGTGGGCAAGACGTTGTATCACCACTTAGGCTCAAAGTGGTGGTTGTCGGTTAGAGAATCTCCCACATAAACTATATTACTTTGTTATATGAGTAAAGTTGAGTTTGTTATTGCAATTTCTTTAACAAACTAAGTTGTTTTTACTGTTTTATAAAGCTTTTCATATACTGCATGTGTCATATTGCTTTATTATGAGTTGAGTTATTTATAAGTTGAGAAGAGCCAATGTAAGTGTTTCTTTCAGAATCTTTTCAAGCCTATGTATTGTTTAGTTTTCCAACTCGCATACTCGTACATTCAATATATTGATGCCAGTTGGCCTGCATCTTTTTATGATGCAAACGCAGGTAACCAGGATCAGCATCCAACACCTTTTTGATCCAGTTTGAGCACTCAAAGTCTTATGGTGAGCCTCCTTGCTTTTGGAGGATCCCTTTTATTGCTTTCCGTTTTATTATTAGTTCATTAGGATGTTGTGGGCCTGTCTCAACATACAGTCAATTAGTTAAATTCATTTGTCACTACTTTATTATTGGCTTCTGTTTTTTAGACTTGAGGTTGCCATTTTGGCTAAGTTTGAATGTTTATTTAAAGACATTATAAGTTATTTCACAAGTTCCTTTTTAGACTATTTCTTGTGTTTAAGTATTCCGCCGAGTAAGTTAGCCAGGCCAAATGTTCGCTTGGGCCCAACAATGGTTCTCGAGTGCCAGTCACGTCCGGGGTGTAGGCTCAGGGTGTGACAATTACAGAAGAATATTGGGACAAGACCTACGACATCTCAAAACTACTAACTGTAAGATTAAGGTTAAGTCCTCCGGAATATAAGATGGCTCACCAAAGCTGACTGGAATAACACATGACCTCAACGAAATGCTTGTTGATGATTCTGAATACCTGTAACTACATCATGAAATGATGCAGGCCAAATGGCTCAGTACGTGGAATGTACAAGCATGTGAGTTGACCCTTTCTACTAAGTGGATCCACTAGTCTATGCTAAAAAACATTAAGGAACCATCTAAAAAGTATGACCCTTTTTACCCATGTTGGTTACATGGTTTATGGGGACTGTGAGTTGTATGAACTCTCCCCCATATCGGTGCTCAATACTACTTCCAAAATATAACTAGCTCACATGTTTAAAAACATAACTCTTTCAATGTTTTGAGATTATTACTAAAAAATCTCTCTTAAAAGAGATGGTACTCAAACTGCTCAAAACTCTTTGGGAAATCTCAGTTTCCTCTCATCTTAAATGTAAAAATATTTACTCTTGGGAATACTTAGTTCCCATATATAATTTTAAAGGAAATGAACTCATCTCTACGCTTCCTCAACTCAGTGCTCAAGTGTTTAATACTTCTTAAAATAGGGTTCATGCTGAATCATGGACATGAACAACTCAATTTAAGATTTCCAATAACCATGCATAGAACTCAATACTTGAAACTCAACAACTCCAGATGTAACACCTCAAAAACGAGAATTAGAAAAAAATTACAGAACTTACATGAAGCAGTGGACCATGACAGGGTTCACGGATCGTGATAGGGACCACGATCCGTTAACCTGCTCGTGGTGGTGACTTGAACTTCACCAGGCCCAGACATCAGACCACGGGACCCTTCACGGGCTATGATATTGACGACGGGTCGTGGTCGCGTCCGTCAAGATTAGACAGTATCCCACCTTGGCCATGCCTTAGACCCCCACACCCAAGTGAAGACCACGGGGACCTTCACGGTTCATGGTCCTTCACACGGGCGGTGGGAAGGTCCATGAAGAGCTAGGCAGTATCCCCTCTTGTCAGCCTTAGACTCCCACGACCAAGTGGAGACCACGGGAGCCTTCACGGTCCGTGGTCCTTCACACGGTACGTGGTAGGACCCATTGTCAACCCGTCTGTAGCTTTAAGTTAGGGATATTTTTGTCTTATCCTATTTCGTTAGACCCCTAAACTACGTCATTTTAAACCTAAACTAATTTGATCATATTTAGCCTAGAAACATAACTAGAACTTACTCAAGTCATATCGTTCATCACAGCTTAGAAACTTAGAGCGTAAAAAAGAGAAAGAGGCATCCAAACCCTAGATCAAGAACGCAGCAAATTTTCTCGAGTTCCAGCCCTGAAATCAAGGGATTTCTCCGTGGAATTCGTCACCAGGTATGTGGGATTTCACTAGTGGGTTCCTTTCGCCCATTATGTCTCTAGAATTCAGTCAGATTCGTAATTCCTTATTATTAACTAGACCTAAGGTTTCTAGAACTTCAGCAGATTATCATGAATTAGTTAGTTTAATGTTCTGAATCAGATTACCATGTTATTACTTCGTTTCTTGAAAGAAATCCAGATCCCTAGCTATGTATTTCTTTAGTTCTTGAATTACACATATTGCTATGCCAGATATTTCAATATTTCAAATATACATGCCTCAGTTTTTGAATGCATTTTTATCAGTATATATAAATGTGTATTCTCAATTTGCATGTCAGTTTTGAGCTATCCAGTATAATATAGAAATTAGTCATAATGCATTAATCATTTAATCTATTGGGAGTAGCATAATACCGAGTTGGACTAGGGTCAGTCACCCATATAGTCCCAGAACTACGAGCCACGTAAGTTGTAAGTCCCCTCTGTGGGAATCATTTTAGTGATCACGCCAGCATGCCTCTACACCTTTGGTCGGGTGTATTGGGTCCTCTCGATGGGGGCGTTCAATTATTAGTAGCTCCCACAGTTCAGTCAGATTCCATTACATTGACCGCATTTCAATATAATTAGTATTCAGCATCAACATGTCTAAATTTGGTCATTGCATTCAGTTAGCTCAGTATTCAGTATCTATATCATGTTCAGATTATACTCTTGCTTTATTGCTTGTCTAGTTATATGTTTATTTCAGTTTTACTCTATCTTACATGATCGGTACCTTTCAAGTACTGACGCATACTTTGCGCTACATCTTCTTGTGATATAGGTTCAGATTCTCAGCATCCAGATTACGGTTAGATCGATTCCCGATCTCCAATTCAGCATCATCATTGGTGAGTCCTCATTCATTGAGTACAATAGTCATGTTATCCTTCAGTTTTCAGTCTTTTAGTTTTAGTTTTGCTAGACTTAGTTGGGGCATATCCCAATACTTCTAGTCAGTTAGAGGCTATTTTCAGACATAGTTAGATTCAGCTTAGTATTTCGAGTTTGATATTTCTTTTGTATTAAACTCTCAGATTGGATATATTCAGCTTTAGTATATGGGTATTCCCCATCATTTCAGATTTACTTTATGATTAGCTTCTGCATCAGCTATTATTATTCTTAGTATGCTCACATCATGCCAGCAGGTTTAGCTTGGGGTCACTTGTGATCCTAGGTCCCGTGTCTGCGTCTCGGGGTTAGCTCGGGGGGTGACACCAGAAATCAAGAAGGCAATGATACTACTCATCTCAAGAATGCTCGATTTGGAGCGTTCATGCGAAATATATTATGCCATGAACTACTCAACTCAAGGACTCAATGATAATTCTCATCTCAAGACTGCTCGACTCATAGGCTTCATGCGAAATTATGGGCATGAACTACTCAACTCAAGGACCTTCATGGGTAACATGTAGTAGTCCCATGATTAGAAATATAATCTCAAAATGATTAGGAACTCAAGACTTAGAACTTGAAGATACTACTCCTCTTAAAGATACTCAAATTATGGATTTCATGCGGAATTTATGGGCATGAACCACTTGAATCAAGGATCTCAATGATAATGTACACTCATGAATACATTCTCTTCATTCTCATACTCACTTACTCGAGTCTTGAAACAATTTAAAAGTTATTGTAGAAGACTCCTTGAAAAAACTCACGGACTTTCTCAAACTTTACTCTTAACTCTTCCTTGAATTTGAATTATAGATTTAAGGGTTATAATTCATGTTATGGATGATTTCTCGATGTTTAGATGTAGTTTAGAGTAGTTAGAATCAATAGGGATTGAAGGAACTCTTTTAAAGAACTCAAATTGATAGTTGATCTCGAAGGATTCACAATTTAACTCAAAAGACTTTCTTCAACTCTTACTCTTAGCTCTTTCTTGAATTTGAATTATGAATTCAAGGATCACGACTTGATATATAGGATTTCTACGCCAAAAACCCACCAAGAACGATACCCATTCGCAACTCTCACCTCAAGAACTCAACAAGAACTTCATTATTAAAAACGAAGCACAAAACTTCAAGAACTCAACAAGATTATCAATATACTCAATCTCATGGATGAAATTTGTAAAAGAAACTCATGATTGGTGTGTGGGCGAACAAACCCAGCACTATGGAAGCTTACATACCTCAAAGAACAAGGTTCTTGAAGAATCTTGAAGAAGAACTTGATTGGAATCCTTGAAACCCTATATTGAAGGTAAACAATCAAGAAAACATTTCTTGAGATTCTTAAATTAGTTTCTTGAAATATCTATGACCAAGAATTATGATTTTCATTAGTGATTCATAATTGTTTGGAGGAATTTGAGTTGGATAGAAGAAATTCTTGGAGAAAGACTTACCTTGAAGAAGAATATTGACAAAGATTGAAAGAATCTTAAATAGAGTCTACTTTGATTTTTTTTTCTCCTCTTGAATCTTCTCTCTAAAACCCTAAATGCTTTGGGGATGAATGAAGCTGATTCTAATCACTTTAGACCCTTAATTGGGTGAAATTCGCATTTAGAATAAGTGGAGGTAAGGAAAAGACTAAAATACCCCTCATATTTTCAGGTAATTTTCCTTAAATAGACAGTCTGACTTCAAACGGGCTTATCTCCATCATACGAGCTTGAAAATTAGCAAACACAGAGGCGTTGGAAAGAGGATTCCAAGACCTTTCATTTGATATCGTATGGGTCTCCTAACTCATCCTTTGCTGAAAGTTATGGTCGTTTGAAGTTGACCCAAAACTTAAAAGATCTTAGGAATGACTTGAATGAACTCTCTTCTAAAATCCTAAGCGTATTTGGATTTATGAAAACTGACTCAAATCAGATTTGTCCCCAAAATATTACCAAAATTCATTTTAAGCTGATTGGGTAAGGAAAATACCAAAATACGCTTCATATTTTTGGGTAATTTTACTTATTTGGGCAGCCCGACTTCAAACGGGAATATCTCCCTCCTACGAGCTTGAAAATTAGCAAACTCAGTGGCGTTGGAAGGAGGACTCGGAGATCTTTCATTTGATATCTTATGGGCCTCCTAACTCATCCTATGCTAAAAGTTATAGTCGTTTGAAGTTGACCCCAAACTTCGAAGAACCTAGGAATGACTTGAAGGAGTTCTCTTTAGTTCTTTTTGGAACTCAAGGTGCTACATCTAGTGATCTTAATACTTAAGAAAATTTTAAATTCCTCCATAAAATCCTACTCACAACGAAGGATGGTTCGAGTCTTAGTTCAAAAAAAAATTGGGGTGTTACACTACCCTCCCAAACCCCGCTTTGTTTGTGGAACTATACACTTGATATATTGTTTTTGTTAAGAGTCACAAGTAGAAGTTAGAACATGATACAAACCATACTTGTGTAGGATTTTGATAAAAACTCTACAGATGCTTTTATAATTTTAAAAGTGATGAATCAAGGGAATACGAAAGACAACAAGAATGGAGATTTATTCTACTATTTTACAGTATTGTAAAATATGATTAAACAAAGATAAATGAATTGAAATAGAGGGGCTAACTGAGTCTACTAAAATTAAGTATCCATCCAATAAGAGAAATTTAAATCAAATTAAAGGGAAAATATCAATATCTTGTAGCTTACTACTCAAATTGAGAGAATACCTTGTAACTCAATATGTTAGTTCTTTAGTTTCAATGTGAGTAACATATTAATAGGTCTAGGCAGAGGCAGAGATAGAATTAGGAGTTGTGGAGCTTCGAACCCACAATACTAGAGTGAAAAGCATTTTCACCGCCCTTTCTTATCACTGAGCTGTCAACCATAGGCAGAGCCAAGATTATGAGTTTGGAGGTTCTGAAATTTAGGATAGAAGAGAAAATATTGCAAAACATGGTTTCTTTCTTCTTTTCTTTTTTTTAAAGAATTTTTTATTGATATAATGGGGTTCAAACCCACAATACTAGTGTAAATAGTGTTTCCACGAAACCTTCCTTACCACTGAGCCATCAATCAAATTTCTTAGAGAGTTCACAAGTTAACATACGTATATATTTATTTAATTTTCTAATACAAATATAGGGTCTACGGAAAATCTACTGGGTTCAGTCGAACCCACGAACCCCCACTTAGCTTCGCCTCTGCTTTCAACCAATTTAAAGAATTCACAAGTTGAAATACATATATATTTATTTAATTTTCTAATACAAATACAGGGTTTACGAAAAAGCTAGCGGGGTTGCCTGAACTCACGAACGCCCACCAAGCTCTGCCTCTGGATCTAGGTGATGAAACTTAAGGTATAAACTAATTACCTATGGACTTGTAGTTATTTTTATCAACCCGAGTCCGAGACAATATTAATATTTTACTATTTCCAAATTCAATAGATAAAAATACTTTATTTATAAATTTACTCGATACAACACTTTATTTTGTGGCATTTCAACGCAAAATGCTCTGGGCAGACGGTAGAAAAAAATTGAGAAATTCGTTGACTCAAGTCAATGCTATAGATATTTTACTTTTGAGTACGAAAAAAGAAAGTTAGGTGCAAAAGTGATATTACAAAAGTATGGTGGTTGAGTAGGTGCATTAATATCACAACAAAGTAAAAATATATTATTTAAGTTTCAAGACTACTTTATTTCTAGGTCTCCTTTTGGGTAAATTAGTTGTATAGTACATGAGTAGGAAAAAGACAGATAAAAAATATTTTAGTCATTTTATCAAAATCAATGCACTTGATCACACACTTAACAATCTCTCTCTCTCTCTATATATATATATATATTTTAGTCATTTTATCAAAATCAATGCACTTGATCACACACTTAACAGTCTCTCTCACTATATATAAAGGAGAATGTTAGACATGCTTTTAAGGGCTAGAAAATTATTTATTTATTTTGTGGTGTTTTTTGGCTATTTTTTAAATTTTAAAATACAAAAAATTCACCTAAATATTAAAGATAGTCACATTTAATTCTTTTTTTATTATCAATAGTCATATTTAATTTATTTTATCATTAATGCTATTATTATTTTCCTTAATATTTCTCATTTTCTTTTTTTACTATTTTAATTTCTTCCCTAATGATATTTATATCATTTCTTTAAATCACTTTTTCCCCTTTTTAGTTCTTTTTATATTTTATTTCTATATAATATAAAGTCTTTTTTTTTTGAAAAAAAATTACGATTTGGTTACCCAAATATCATCATTTATAACATTTCCTTAGTCACTTCTCTTCCTTTCTTTATTCAACTCAAGAAATTTATATCTCTATTTAGTATAAAGGTCTTTCTTTTATCTTTTTTATTTATGTTTTTCCTTCTTTATTTACTTTTAAAGTTTCACCTCCATAACTTAATATCTATTAAACTTCCATTCTTAATAATATAATTAATTTTTGTGACTTTTAAGTTTTCATATTCATAACCCCCAACAATTAATTTATAAAATTTAAGATACTTTATGATATTTCTCCATTTTTGTCAATATAAATTCACAATTTTTTTGTTTCATGAAATTTCAACTCAAGATTATTTTTTATATTTCATTGTTCTTTGTAGTATTATTCTATTATCAAATTCATGTGTTAACTTGACATGATGAAGAAGACTCTTGAATGTTGATTAATTTAACAAAAAAGGTGTCGGCCAAGACATATATATATTATGTCGGTTTGGTTTGGGTTCGGTTTGACTTTTTTTTCTTTTAATATCAAACCAAACCAAACCAAGAGTGGTCGGGTTTTTTTTCAACCGCCAAACCAACCAAACCAAACTACAAATCGGTTTTTTTTTTTGGTTTGATTTGGTTCGTTGATTCGGTTTCACTTGTACATCCCTAGCTGCTAGGGCAGCGATTTTTATGTTTTTTAACGGAGTAACAATGTTAATTTTGTCAGAAGAAAATCGCTTCGTCAGGAGTGATTTTGCCCTTTCGGTTAAAAAAATTGATGTGCTCTTTTAAAAATTTTGACAAATTAATGTCATGATTATCAAAAATAAGTATTTCAACTTACTCGTTATTTTATCAAAATAAAGATTAGATTAATTATTTTTGTCCCATTTAATCCTTTAATTTTTTTAATTCTTAAAATAAGATTAAATTAGTTGTCCTTGTGAAAATGACTATAGTTAATAATATTTTTTTTATTTTCCTATCGTATGGTAACAGTGCCCTTTATATCATCCCAAAATGAACCATGTTACAAAAAAAAAAGAGATATATACGGATGCAATGCATAGTTATAAATGTAACGATTAATATGGAACATAAGGAATAATATATTATAACTCCAAGACGACTTAGAATTAAGGGGTCAACCGAATATTAAAGCTTAATATCCTTTTCACTTCATATCAATGTCTAGTTATATTGTTCATTTTTTGATAGATAATTAGATAGTTATCATCTTCGTCTCAAATTAGATGAATATTTTCTATCTTACACAGTAATTTAGAAATTAATAATAGATTGATGAAATTTACTATTTTACCATTTGTTCATATTAATTCGCCTCTTGAAAAAATAAATTTTAAATCTTCAAAATTTGTTTAAATTTCCAAAGATCATAATAATTGTAGAGATAAAATGAGAAAAATAAATTAATTTTATTCTGATTTAATAAGTGATCAAGTAATATAAGACAAATATTTTAATAAGATGCACATCTAATATGAACGAAAGAATTATTATATTCGCAAAAAATATTTTTTACAAGCGGTCCACCACTAATAATGTATTAATACATTCAGTTCATGCTCATGCATCCCTATGTCCAGAATTCATAATTACAAAAGAAAGAAGCACGTTTTTGACATGCTTCCGTCCTCTTGATGTATTCCTCTTAATTTATTTTACTTGACTTATATATATATATATATATATATATATATATATATAAAGACTTCTATTTACTTTTAAGAATGAATAGTTTTTTGCAACTATACATATTTATATTTTAACAAAAAGGGATCAATGGAAGTATATTTAAAAAAAGTTGAAGACTCCTATTTACTTTTGAGAAGGAATATATTTTTTTAAGGTAGATTATTTTACAACTAACTCTTTTTGTTATAAAATTTAATTTAGGAGTCTTCTTTTGGAGAAAAAGTCTTGGACTCCTATAAATTGAAAATTTTAATTAGTATTTTTTACAAACAATTGAATAGCATCTACAATATAATTGTGACAGAGTATTTTTTTTTTAGGAGAAATTATATCCTCTCAATAGTTTTTTTGTGTTTTTTATATTAGATTTTTCTATACATAGGTTACTTAATCAAATTATATCGAATATTATGTTTCCTATATTATAATTTTCTTTTTGATCTGATTTATTGTTGTCATCATTATTCTTTTAGCCTTTTTTAAATTTCTTTTAGTCGATAGCTTTAAACATTATGTATGAACTATACATAATTGACAATGGACGATGAATTCTCCCATTTTTAAAATAAGTTCTCATATTATTTTTTTACTAAACATGTTATTGCCAAATGAAGCAGCCAGAAAAAGCAAGGGCTTATCTCTTTTTTCTTTTATTAAAAAAAAAATTGTGAATCTTTTAGACTTCAAGTTTTATAATATATCATGATTGTAGTTTTGAAATTATTCTGGTTTAGTTTTTTTTTTTTGGTAAGGAAAGATATTATATATAAATAATTACATGTTCGCGAAATAAGATTTACTTAGTTGTCCTTTTGAAAATGACTATAGCTAATAATATTTTTTTTAAAAAAAATTCTATCGTATAATGGTAGTAACAATGAATAGTAAATTATAGCTCCAAGACGACTTAGAATTAAGTGGTCAACCGAATAGAAAGTTGGGTACAAAAAATATTTTTTTAAAACAAAATTTCTATCATATAATGGCAGTAACAATGAATAGTAAATTATAGCTCCAAGATGACTTAAAATTAAGTGGTCAACTGAATAGAAAGTTGGTTGCAAAAATTATTTTTACTACATACAGTTCATGCCTATGTCCAGAATTCATAATTACAAAAGAAAGAAGCATGTTTTTTAAATGCTTACGTTCAGTGGCGAAACTAGAAATTTCAAAAAAATTGTTCAAGTGCTAAAGTGAATCTGCTCTACTTAAAAAATGAATTTTTTTTTGTTAATTCGTGTGTCTTTGCTTTTTCAACAATGAATAGTAAATTATAGCTCCAAGACGACTTACAATTAAGTGGTCAATCGAATAGAAAGTTGGGTGCAAAAAATATTTTTTTTAAAAAAACAAATTCTATCGTATAATGGCAGTAACAATGAATAGTAAATTATAGCTCCAAGACGACTTAGAATTAAGTGGTCAACTGAATAGAAAGTTGGTTGCAAAAATTATTTTTACTACATACAGTTCATGCCTATGTCCAGAATTCATTATTACAAAAGAAAGAAGCATGTTTTTTAAATTCTTACGTTCAGTGGCGGAGCCAGAAAATTTTAAAAAACTATTCAAGTGCTAAAGTGAATCTGCTCTACTTTAAAAATGAAAAAAAAAATGTTAATTTGTGTGTCTTTACTTTTTCAACAATGAATAGTAAATTATAGCTCCAAGACGACTTACATATAAGTGGTCAACCGAATAGAAAGTTGGGTGCAAAAAATATATATTTTAAAAAAAAAATTCTATCGTATAATGGCAGTAACAATGAATAGTAAAGTATAGCTCCAAGACGACTTAGAATTAAGTGGTCAATTGAATAGAAAGTTGGTTGCAAAAATTATTTTTACTACATACAGTTCATGCCTATGTCCAGAATTCATAATTACAAAAGAAAGAAGCATGTTTTTTAAATGCTTACGTTCAGAGGCGAAGCCAAAAATTTCAAAAAAACTGTTCAAGTGCTAAAGTGAATCTGCTCTACTTAAAAAATGAAAAAAAAAAAAATTAATTCGTGTGTCTTTACTTTTTCAACAATGAATAGTAAATTATAGCTCCAAGACGACTTAGAATTAAGTGGTCAACTGAATAGAAAGTTGGGTGCAAAAAATATTTTTTTTTAAAAAAAAATTCTATCGTAAATGGCAGTAACAATGAATAGTAAATTATAGCTCCAAGACGACTTAGAATTAAGTGGTCAATTGAATAGAAAGTAGGTTGCAAAAGTTATTTTTACTACATACAGTTCATGCCTATGTCCAAAATTCATAATTACAAAAGAAAGAAGCATGTTTTTTAAATGCTTATGCTCCGTGGCGGAGCCAGAAATTTCAAAAAAACTATTCAAGTGCTAAAGTGAATCTGCTCTACTTATAAAAAGAATTTGTTTTTGTTAATTCGTGTGTCTTTACTTTTTCAACAATGAATAGTAAATTATAGCTCCAAGACGACTTACAATTAAGTGGTCAACCGAATAGAAAGTTGGGTGCAAAAATTTTTTTGTTAAAAAAATATTTCTATTGTATAATGGCAGTAACAATGAATAGTAAATTATAGCTCCAAGACGACTTAGAATTAAGTGGTCAACCGAATAGAAAGTTGGTTGCAAAAATTATTTTTACTACATACAGTTCATGCCTATGTCCAGAATTCATAATTACAAAAGAAAGAAGCATGGTTTTTAAATCTTGACACCACTTGACATAAGAAGAAAAAAAATCTTACTCCATTATAGTAGAGAAAGACAAGTCACTTCACCTAGGACACCAAACAAAAACTAAGGCAAAATTAAAGAATGGCATAATACATAAATATGCCTTTTAACTTTACCTCATTTTATATTTATGCCATCCATCTTTGAGTATGCACAAGTAGACACTCAAACTTGTATAAAATTGAACAAATAAACACACGCATTCTACGTGGCATCCTACATAGCAATTTGCGTCCTGCGTGGTGTCCTATGTGTATTATGCCATGAACAAATACAAGTGCAAAATTGCTAAAAATAATCTAAATATCTAAAAAAAAGTGAGTTATAAAACATAAATTATGAGATATTATGTGAAAACTTGTAAAAAAATATTGATAGAATCATCTAATGGGATAAAAAAAAAGAGAGTGACAATTGAAATTAATACATATAAGGTATCTCATATTGATTAATTTTGCCTTAGGTTTTATTTTGATTACATAAATTATTAAATTTGTGTAAAATTTCTTCTCCAAATTTGATCAAAATATCCAAAATCGATCCACGATACCTATTTGGGGATGATCACACCCTGTCCTTTATAAATTATAATCGAGGACTATCGCATAGTCATAGTGGACCTTAGTGAGTCCTCTCCATTATTTCAAGGAAAAATTACTTAAATACACGACACTTCTTTACCTATTCTCAATATTTCCCTACTCTTTTACTAAAATACAAAAATCCCTTATTTTCCCTCAACTCAACTTAACCGGATACTTTATTAGTTTAAGTATCCGCCCGTTATTAATTAAAGTATCTGCGCTGCTATATTATGCATCCACCTGTTAATTAAGTATCTGTGCTGCTAACAACTTAATAATTTAAGTATCCGCGCTGCTATATTATGCATCCGCCCGTTAATTAAGTATCCGTGCTGCTAACAACTTAATAATTTAAGTATCCGCCCGTTATTAATTAAAGTATCCGCGCTGCTATATTAAGTATCCACACTGCTATATTATATATCCGAAAAACACTAAAAAAGGGATTTTTGGTAATTAATGAAAGAATAGGGAAATGAAGTAATTTCTTTCTTATACTATGTCACTTGCCTAATTTTTACTTATTTCAATTATCTTTCCTATTTTGTTGTTACTATTATCTTGAGTAAATATCTTAAAAGATCAGTATATGAAATTATTTGAAAAAGTCATTCAACTTTGTTTTGTATCAATAAAGTCACTTAACTTATGGATTTTTTTTATAAAATCACTCAACTTAAACTATTTTTCTAGGAAATCATTATAACCAAAAAATAAAAGAGATAATTGCACAAACCACCCTTCAAGTTTAGCTTTGTAATACTTGTATCCATTGTAGTTTATAGTTTATAATATTATAAACTACAATGGAAATAAGTATTACAACACTAAATTTGAAGGGTGATTTGTGCAATTATCTCTTTTATTTTTTGGTTATAATGATTTCCTAGAAAAATAGTTTAATTTGAGTGATTTTATAAAAAAATAAATCATAGATTGAATGACTTTATTAATACAAAACAAAGTTGAATGACTTTTTAAATAATTTCTCATATTTGAGTGACCTTTTAAGATATTTACTCCTAATATCTTATAGGATAATAGTAATTAACCCCAATGTAAAAAACAGTTTTGGCAGATCCAGTACATACTAGCTGTAGGTACTTTGTTGTTACTATTATCGTTATATCACGTATATAACCTACAATATTCGAGTATTTATTTGTTCATATTTTAAATATTTAAAGTGTAGTATTTGTGTACTGACAAAGTTAAAAGTCATAACTTATGATTATCAACTGGAGTTAAGTTAAGAGTATTATTTATGTATTATACCAAAAAAAAATTGTCCAATCAAATACGAAAAAAAAATATATTATTCAAAAAAATATTTACCTACATAGTCCATGCATTCACTTGCCTATACTTTCATGAACTGCCTAAATTGTTGGTGCTTGAAAATCAAGATACGGAAATACTTGGTTTAGTAATTTGGGGATTAAAATGATTACATATGTTATTGAATTTTGAGAAAAAGTTTATTTATGTCATTCATTAAAAGTTTGACTAATCTATGTCGTTTCAGTTAATAAATAATAACATGGATGAGTCTTTCTCAAATAAAAATAACATAAATAAGCCTTTTTTTCAAAATTTAATGATATATTTGAGTCTTTTGCCTGTAATCGATAATGACTATCACATATATAGTTGACCTAAGTAAGTCCTCTCCATTATTTCAAGTCTTTTTACTTGTTATAAATGAAAGTAGGGCCAGCAGCCGTACTTTGTTGTTACTATTATCGAATAGTAATGATTCGCAATGTGAAAAGCAGTTTTGGCAGATGTCGTATACGTACTAGCGGTCGGTAAACTTCATAACTACAAACTTCAAGTTGGCTTAAGTTAATATTTATGCCTTTAACTTTGGGGTACATAAATAGATATTTAAATTTGTATAAAATTGAACAAAGAAACAGATTTGTCCTACGTGACATAATACATGACAATTATGTGTTCTATGTGGCGTTTTACTTGCATCATAGAATGTGTGTACTTATTCAATTTTATACAAGTTCATCTGTTTACTTATGTACAACCAAAATTGAAAGATATAGATTCTATATTATGTATATTAAGAAATCCGGACAATTTGAAATGATATATTCCATTTATAGGTTCGATGGGAAGTGGAAAATACAGTAGTGAACTGTTAGGTGGGAGAACTTGTTGCAGCTATTTAGTGAAAATGTGAAGCCGATTGGAGTTGTAAAGGAAGAGTTGGAAAATTTATTAATATAGGTGATCATAAAATTAGTTAACAAGGGTAATTCTGTAATTTACAGCCTTCAACTTAATAGTTAAATAGGTTAGTTAATTAGCGAATCTCTCATTGCTAAAAGTAGCACCATCCTCTTCTCACATTTGTTAACCAATTTCGAAAGAAATCATCAAATGGCAGATACTGTGGTAAACTTTCTTGTAGAGAACTTATTGCAGCATTTAAGAGAAAATATACATCTGATTAAAGATGTAGGCGACGAATTCAATATTTTGTTGGAAGAAGTTCAACACCTGAAAGGATTCCTTGACGATGCTGCTAAATTCCAGAGCGATAGCAAGCAATGGGATGAATTGCTGAAGAAGATTCAAAAAATGGTATATAAAGCTGAAGATGTAACTGATAAATTTCTGGTTCAATCGAAGCAGCATCGAGATAAGAATACATTTGAAAGAATCTTCGATGTGGCTCATCTGTCAACAGTTAGGGCTCTTGCAGCTGAAATCAAAGGGATCCATGAGAAGGTGAAGAAACTTCGAGAAGACAACAAAGAATCTTTCAGGCCTAAACCAATTCTTGACATCCCTAAAAATGTGCACCCAGTAACTCAGGTATGTCGTTTGGTTGGGACAAGTTATCCCAAGATTAGTTATCTTGCGGTTATCTATCTTGTGATAACTTATCTCATCACTATGATATAAATGGTGAATAAATTATCTCAAACATGGCAACCAAACAAGATACAAAAAAATTATTTCATTACTATTTTCTTATCCCATCGCTATTTATTTTTATTCCTCACACTGAACGAATCTTAAATATCTCCCCATTCCCGGAGTTGAGGGTGACACTCTGTTTGAATTGGTTTATTTTAAATTTTTTTTAGAGAAAATGTCATAAAGAATTTCTTAATTATAGGAATAAGTCTAAAATAGTGCCTTAACTATACACTTATCATATTTAGTCCTTCAATTATTCAAAAAATTATCAGATTTGATCTCTTAACTATACATTTATCGGTTTTAGTTCTTTAAGTATTTAAAAAAACTTATCAATTTCGTCTCTGTCCATTTTTTATACAAATAACTTAGTTTTATATTAACGAAATTCATGTCTTGAGAAATTAATTCTTTTAGCTATTTTTTCAGTTGTTTCTCTCTCTCTTTGCTATTTTTTCTTCATATTCCCCGTTGAATCCAAAGTTTGAACTCCAACTACTTTATTGAAGGAATTTGTTTAATTTTTCAGAAGTTAAAATTTATAAAATGGTAGATTTGCAAAAAGAAAAAAATAGATTATTTTATTATTCTATTCATTTTATTTTATGTAGAGAAATTTGAGTAATAGTATCAAATCTCTTATTTTTCTTTTGTATGAAAAATAAAATTAAAAATATCCGCACGGATTAGCATATTTAAGTGTTGATGTAAGTCATTAACAACAATTATATGCTTCATTTTATTCTCCATTGAATAAAATTAAGATTTATATATTCTTTTCTTATTAATTTTATTTTGATTCATTGAGGTTATTGTTCTTTTTTTTCATAAGAATAATTTGAAGAAAAAGTGGGAATAGAGAAACAATTAAAATGGGTTAAAGATTCAATTCACAAAGAGATTCGTTAATATAAACTCAAGCTATTTGTATTTTAAAAATTGACAAATACCAAACTTGATAAGTTTTTGAATACTTGAAGAACTAAAATCAGTAAGTGAATAGTTAAGGGACCAAAGTTGATAAATCTTTGAATAGTTAAAGGACTAAATATGTTAAATATATAGTTAAGAGACCATTTTAGACTTACTCCTATGGTTAAGAGATTATTTATGTCATTTTCTCAATCTTTTTAAGTCAATATATATATGTTGTGATCACTTTTTCTTTAATACGTTTTCTGTTCAATAATAGTTGTTCATTATTGAATTGACACATAGATTAATGAGCAAATAATAAGGGTAATTTTACCAAATCACCCTTATTAATTAATATTGAAAAATGAATAGTATTTAATAGTAAGGATTAAATAAACACAACATAATAAATTATTCATTAATTTTATAAATTGAACAATTATTGTTGGACATGCCAAAATAATATAGTGGACAAATAAAGATGAACATAAGGAGTATTTTAAATGGGCGTCCAAATTGGACCAAACCGTTTTTTAGGCTATGGTTCTCTAAGTTATGGAATAAGACATTGATTTTTCAACAAGATCAATTTCTCTAATTGTATGATAAACTCCAGGATTTCTAACCAAACATGCTCTAGTTCACTTCCATGATCCTCTCTCGTTCAATTTTTGTTATATGTTTTTCAAATATTTTAAGCAGTTAATAATTATAATTTACAATACTTTTTACCTAATTTTAAGATATGTTTTTTTAAAAAAAAAAAAAAACTTAAAACTTCTGTAATCGAGTTCATGGTCAAAGACCAAGAATTTGAATCTCGAATTCTAACTGTTCCATTGAGATAGAAGAAATATAACCAAAGTGATATGTCTTTTGAATTTGGGTGGATGCTTTAATTTAGGTGGATTTGTTAATTTGGCTGATTTAATTAGGGACATGACCCCTTTTATTGTTAATTACATGTAAAAAGTGGTATGTTAAATCAGCAATATTTTTCGTTAATATATAATTGCATAAATGAGTACTTTGTGTCATAACAGCATAGGTGAATCACACTCTTAACGAATAATATAAATGATATTTTTTTTTAAAGTTTGATGTCATAGTTGAGCTTTTTTCCTTTTAAAATATTCTTTTTAATTTTTGGATCAGAGATTTTATTCATCACTTCTTCTCGGTTTTTTCATTTCTTGCGACACTTTTTATCTTTTGAGATTCAAATTATATATACTTCGATCAATATTTGAAATGTATTTTTAATGGTATTGACATGAAAAGAATTGCATATTTAGACTATTTTTATACGTCGAGAGTTTTCTAGAAACAATCTCTTTACCTGGCCCACAATATATATATATATATATATATATATATATATATATATATATATATATATATATATATATATTATGTTAACCCCCTCCCCTTCAAACTTACACAGGAGTAGCATACTCAATTATATTCATGCATAACTTGTTTTACAATATATCTTTATATTACCGAAAAAAGAACATATTACTCTCGTAAAATGTTTTACATAATCATACATATTTTGACTATAATTTGTGGTAGAGGGTAACAAGAATGGATTAATAATAGTATTAATAATTGATGAATTGGGGGCGGAACTACTCTCTGCTCAGGGTGTCCAAACGGACACTTTTTTAGTTTATGTTTTAGCTCTTACACACTAGAAAAAGATAGGCTAATCTTCTAATGCAATCCGTTTGATGAAGGGTCCTCCTTTGGGGAATGATGAAGTGGTCGGTTTTGATAAGGAAGCTAACATAGTGATCAAGCGTCTTGTTGAAGGACCGGCGGATAGTCTGGATATAATCCCAGTGATGGGTATGCCAGGACTTGGAAAAACTACACTTGCAAGAAAAGTCTGCAATGATTCTAAGGTTTCATATGGATTTTTCAAAACCGTTTGGGTTTACGTTGGTCAGGAATACAAAATAAAGGATATTCATCTTAGGATTCTCCAATTATTCACAACACGCATAGAAGAGTATCTCAATGAGGATGAGAACGGATTAGCTAAGGTAATAAGTGGTTATATGAGTAAAGGAGGCAGATGTCTCATTGTTTTAGATGATGTCTGGGAAGCAAATGTCATTGATCACATAAAGAAAGTTTTCCCAGAAAACAAAAAGGGTCATCGAATAATGATGACCACGCGTGAGGAATATGTAGCTGCTTATGCCAATCCAGAACCTCATAAGCTGAAATTCTTGACTGAAGAAGAGAGTTTTGAGTTGTTGGTAAAGAGAGTTTTTGGCAAGGGTAGTTGTCCTGATGAATTAAAAGAAAATGGACAAAAAATTGCAGGAAGCTGTGGTGGACTACCACTTGCTGTAGTGGTAATTGCAGGAGCATTAGGAGGTCGTTCGACTACAAATGATTGGGAAAGAATTGAGAGAAATGTGGCACAACATCTTTTTAAAAATAACCAAGAGAACTGCTTGAAATTTGTAGAGATGAGTTACGATCGTTTGACTCAAGAAGTGCAGATGTGCTTTTTATATTCTGGTATCTTTCCTCGGGGATTTGATATCCCTGCTTGGAAATTGATTCGCCTGTGGATTGCGGAAGGGTTAATAAAGCCCGAGCAGTCATCCACTCTTGAGCAGATAGCAGAGCTTTATTTGAATGATCTTGTTCATAGGAATTTAGTGATACTGTTGCAAAAGAGGTCTGATGGTCAAATAAAGACATGCCGTCTTCACGACATGTTACACGAGTTTTGCAGAACAAAGGCCGCTAGCAAATGGCTTTTTCAAGAAATATGTACAACAGCTGATAACCCTGTTCCTTCTATACAGGACCTAGATACTTGCCGTCGATTGTGTATTCAACCATCTACTCTGAATGACTTTCTCTCCACAAAACCTTCTGCAGAACTTGTCAGATCTTTCTATTGTTTTTCCTCAAAACAAAAACAAACTGACTTGTCTCCTAATGACATCAAACTCTTTCACAAAGCATTTCCACTTATGAGAGTCTTGGATGTTGAATCTCTCAAATTTATTTTCTCCAGAGAGTTTAACAAATTATTTCATTTGAGGTATATTGCTATCTCAGGTGACTTTAAGGCCCTCCCTGCTACCTTTGGTAAATTCTGGAATTTACAAACTCTTATACTGAATACAAGTACCTCAGAGCCCACTCTTGACGTAAAAGCAGACATATGGAATATGTTACAGTTGAGGCATCTGCACACCAACATACCTGCAAAATTGCCATCCCCGACTGTCACTACAGGTAAACCTTCTTCTCTACAAACTCTTTCTACGGTTGCACCAGAAAGTTGCAAGAAAGATGTGTTGGCAAAGGCGTGTCGTCTAAGAAAATTGAGCATTCGAGGGCAAATGGCGGCTTTTCTTGAATCCAGGGGTGGAATCAGCAATCTTGAAGAGCTAAAGTGCCTGGAACATTTGAAACTGTTGAATGATGTTCTTTACATGAATAAAACACTTCAACTTCCTGCAGCATTCTTCAGACTTGTACGTACAGTAAAGAAGTTAATTTTGGCAAACACAAGGTTTGGATGGAGTGAGGCAGAAAAATTAGCACAATTGGAATCCCTTGAGGTTCTAAAGTTGAAAGAAAATGCATTCATGGGTGATACTTGGAAGCCGAAGGTAGGAGGTTTTAGCAAACTCCGAGTATTGTGGATCGAGAGGGCAGAATTAGAAACTTGGGGGGCGTCGAATCTTAACTACCCCATCCTTAGGAACCTCGTTCTTGTCTCTTGTGATAAGCTCAATGTTGTACCAGTTGAGCTGGCTGATATACCTAATCTTCGCGAGATAAAGTTGGAGAACACAATCAAAGCAGTCGAATCTGCAAAAGAAATACTGAAACTTAAGAAATCTCAAAAAATAATATTCAAGCTCAGCATATTCCCTCCTGAATCTGAATCCAAGGCCACACAGTAAAGTTGAAAGGTTAGTCAAATTCATTTGTATTATAGTATGGCTATATATCTTTTGTTTCCATTTGGCATACATTTTCCGTGACTCCATCTATCTCTATACATGTCTCATTTAGTAGCCGTAAAACTATATCTTTTGTAATAGTTTCATTCTTCTATTATACATAACAATTTGTAGAACACTAATTATTTTCCTTACATTCTGAATGTACTCTGCTCTTCTTTCTATTGTAATGTAAATTGAATTCTACTACATGGATTACTTTGAGTTATTTGGGGGCCTTTCTAAACCTATCTGCAACACTTTTCCTCTCTTTGTTTCCCTATAATTCTTAAACGTAACTAATTTTCCTCCATTCTGCAGTAGAGCATCAGGATTTCGATCTGGGGTCATGTGTATGATGTTGCGGCATTTCATGTTTTCTGTCGTCCAGTCACCTGATAAAATTGCTCCAATAAAGAAAACATGCTTGCCTTTTGTGATTTGTAATTTGTTAAATAAATGGAGTATGTACTCCCTTGAGTTGTTTTTTTCGAGTTTCTGATCATTTGGAGTGTTTTCTTTTTCAATTGTAAGCCTGTTTGTTTCTTTCACTATTCTGTTGTATTTGATTTGTTTCAGTGTAAAACATACAGTTGCTTTTATCTTTCAATAAAGTGTTGTGTGTTTTGTTTACAACTTGGAATCTTTCAGATGAATTCTAGTTATTTCTGAATTGGAAGGCTAGAAGTTCAAAATGCAAATGTGCTTCATGATCTTTCCGTAAGATTAGTTCAAACAAAGAAATATTCAAATTTTCCTCCGATATTCCACTTAATGAAACTTGCTCTACTTCTATTAGTTGCCACTGCATCCATTGAAAGAGCTTTTTCGACAATGAAGTTTATCAAGAATGACTTGCGAAGTCAAATTAGTGATGAATTTTCTAGTGGTTGGTTGATGCCTCATTTAGAAAACAACGTGTTTGATAGAATTAGTATTAAGACATTTCAAAATATGAAACCTCATAGAATACAATTTCATAATACACGTAGGACGCCACATAGAATACACAATTGTCATGTAGGACACCACTTAGGACGAATGTGTCTATTTATTCAATTTTATACAAGTTTAAGTGTCTACTTGTGCACACCCAAAATTAAAAGGCATAAATATCAGTGGATGCCAAGTTAAAAGACAGGTTTATGTATTATGATGTTGATGGTTTTCTCCAAGTTTTTTCACTTTGTCACAGATCCCTTTGGTTTCAGCTGCAAGAGCCCTAACTGTAGTAATATGACTCACATTGAATAATCTTCCAACTTTATTGTTATCTCGTTGCAGCTTCACATGTACCAGAAACTTATCAATCAAATCCTCAGCTTCATCATACATATCTTTTATCGCCCTTAATATAAGCCACTGGTCACCTCTAGCCTCCAGGCATCTCAGAGAACTTCCCGTGGGACTGTCACAGGCCTTTTCATGGTTAATAAACACGATATGTAAGTCTCCGTTCCAATTTCTTGGTATTTCTCCACAAGTCTCCTCACAAGATGAATCATGACTTTTGTAGTCGATCACCCAAACATGAATTCAAATTGATGCTCAGAAATGGACACACCCCTCTGTTGGGAAAAAATGGACAAGCACAAAAATATATATGGTAAAAGTAATGGAAATAAAATGGGAAAATAATGACACCAATAATTTTACGTGGAAACCCTTCTAAATAAGGGAAAAACCACGGGCAAAGAGGAGCAACTGATATCACTATAGTAAGGAATTGTACACTGTGTAGTCACGAATACAATACTCAAAGTGACTACTACACACTCAAAAGGAATAACACTCTTTTGATTTCCACCTTACTAAAATATCGCTCACACTCTATTTTTCTTCACAGACTATTTTCTTATATAGTCTATGGAAACCTCACAGCTCTCTAAATATTTTACTCTCTCTGTGAATTGGTGTATTACAAATGAGCTCATAAGCTCCTTTTATAGAAGAAATTTGTAACAAATTTCAACACCCACCGAAATGTTTCTCAACATTTGCTGCCAACCATTGACAATTGCATGCAACAATTGTTGAAAAGCAATATTTGTCAATGGTGCAGTAAATGTTGAAAAATACAATAATTGAATAATGGGGCTGGACCCCACAAATCTCCCCCTCCAGTCTCATTCACTGGAAAGAGGTATCTTTATCTTCTTTAGAGAGAGCTCATACCCACAAGTTCTTTGCATAACTCAAACTTGTCTTTCGGTATCATCTTAGTCAGCATATCTGCAGGATTTTCACTTGTGTGGATCTTTTTGACGTGAAATGATTCATTCTCCACTTCATCACGAATCCAATGATATCTGACGTCAATGTGTTTTGTTCTTGCGTGGTACATGGAGTTCTTGCTCAAGTCTATTGCACTCTGACTGTCACAATAGACAACATACTCCATCTGTTGCAATTCAAGTTCTTGAAGAAATCGCTTTAGCCATATCATCTCCTTGCCGGCTTCAGTAGCCGCAATATACTCAGCTTCAGTTGTAGATAGTGCAACACATTTCTGCAACTTCGACTGCCATGATATAGCTCCCCCTGAAAAAGTAAACAAATATCCAGTAGTGGATTTTCTGTTATCAAGGTCACCTGCCATATCAGCATCTGTATAGCCCTTCAAGATTGGATCTGATGCTCCAAAACACAAACATTCATCTGAGCTTCCTCTAAGATACCTAAGTATCCACTTCACAGCTTCCCAATGCTCTTTTCCTGGATTGTCGAGAAATCTGCTGACAACACCAACTGCATGAGCAATATCAGGTCTAGTGCATACCATTGCATACATTAGACTTCCGACGACGGAGGAATATGGAACTTTGGCCATGTTCTCTTTTTCCTCCCTAGTTGTAGGACACATCTTCTTGCTCAACTTCATATGACCAACAAGAGGTGTACTAACAGACTTAACATTCTTCATATTGAAGCGCTCTAGTACACGTTCAATGTACTTTTTCTGTGACAAAAAAATCTTCATTTCATCTCTGAGACGAGTAATTCTCATGCCCAAAATTTGCTTGGCATGACCCAAGTCTTTCATAGCAAAAGACTTACGCAACTCTTTCTTCAACTCGTCAATCTTGGAAGTATTCTTGCCCACAATCAACATATCATCCACATACAACAAGAGGATGATAAAATCATTGTCTGAAAATTTTTGTACAAATACACAATGATCTGAAGAAGTCTTCTTATAGCCTTGCTCCCCCATAACAGATTCAAATTTCTTGTACCACTGTCTAGGAGCTTGCTTTAAGCCATAAAGACTCTTTTTGAGTTTGCACACAAAATTTTCTTTACCTTTTACTTTGAAGCCCTCAGGTTGTTCCATATAAATCTCTTCTTCTAGGTCACCGTAAAGGAAAGCCGTCTTTACATCCATCTGCTCAATCTCTAAATTAAAACTAGCAGCCAAACCCAAAACTGTGCGAATCGAGGACATTTTGACAACAGGAGAAAATATTTCGTCAAAGTCAATACCCTTCCTTTGACCAAATCCCTTAACAACCAATCTAGCTTTGTACCTGGGCTTCAAGTTGTGTTCTTCAACTTTAACTTTGAACACCTACTTGTTCTTCAAAGCTCTCATGCCCTTGGGCAATTTTACCAACTCATAAGTGTGGTTCTCATGCAGAGATTTCATCTCATCTTGCATGGCTTCAATCCATTGATCTTTGTGCTCATCTTCCATGGCCTCCTCGTAACATTCAGGCTCTCCCCCGTCAGTGAGTAACACATACTCATTGGGTGAATAACGAGAGGAAGGAACCCGTTGTCTTGTGGACCTCTTAAATGGAATATTTGATTCGTCCATAACTTCATGAGCAGGAGGATCATCAATAACAATATCATTGTTATTATCAACATCAATATGTTGATTCGATACATGATTATGGGCGTCACCATGATCATCAAGCCCAATAACATCATGCATACTTGTGTGAGGAACTTCATCTAGATGAACTATGCCATTAAAACTTGAAGATTCTAGCTTCTCCGCTTTGTCAATATCTTCAATTGTTTGATTCTCCATGAAAATAATATCACGGCTTCTCACAAGTTTCTTCTCAATTGGATCATATAGCCTGTAACCAAATTCATCAAGGCCATATCCAACAAAGATACACTGCCTTGTCTTGGCATCTAACTTTGACCTCTCATCTTTCGGCACATGTACAAAAGCTTTGCAACCAAATACTCTCAAATGGTCATAGGAAACATCCTTTCCATACCAAACACTATTTGGTACATCACTTTGCAAAGCAACAGCAGGAAATAGATTAATAACATGTGCAGCGATCAATAAAGCCTCACCCCAAAATGAGCTCGGCAATTTTGCTTCAGAAAGCAAACATCTAACTCTTTCCATCAAGGTCCTGTTCATCCTCTCAGCCAAACCATTTAGCTGAGGAGTCTTAGGAGGAGTCTTCTGGTGTCTAATGCCTTGATGCTTGCAGTATTCGTCAAATGGTCCACAATATTCACCACCATTATCAGTACGAATACATTTCAATTTCTTTCCAGTTTCTCTTTCAACTGAAGCCTGAAACTGCTTGAAGACACCTAACACTTGGTCTTTAGTCTTCAAGACATAGACCCAAAGTTTTCTCGAGCAGTCTGTTGACACCCAATTTTGGACTATATTAATCATCGAGCTTCTTAAATTTCAAATGATTTAAAATATTTGACTTTAAGAAAAAATCCGAGCATTTTTCAAGTAATTTTGTCATTTTGTATTTGTATTATTATTATTTATTTATTTAAGATAATATATATATTTATATATAATTAGTACATTTTACGGATGTTCGAAAATTGTCACAAAAAAAATGTTTTTAGTTTTATTTAAATATTTGGTTAATTAGTTTAATTGATAGTTTATATTTTTGAGTCGATTAGTTTATAATTAAGTTAATTATTTTATTTTTGTTAACATTAAGAAGCTCATTGATTGATTTATATTAATTCGTCTTACTTAGATTTTAGCCGAATTTGTTACTCTAACTCAATTTGGCTATTTCTTAAACTCCAAGATCCAACCCTTTTAGCCTCACTTTAAACCCATTTTTCAGACCCAACTTGGGCCTATTTAAAACAGGCCCATTACTTTCAGCTTTCCAATTTCCCTTTTTCCCACTAATTCCCAGCCCACTCCCATTTCCTTTCCAAATCAGCCCAATTCTAACAACATTACAATACATACAGCAACAGCATACCAAACCGACCCAGCACCCCTGTACTCTCGTTCTTCTTCCTCAATACAACGAGCAGAACCTAAAAAAAATGTGAGAAACAGTCCACTATCGCAGCCCTCAAAGTGTGACCCGAGTCCAGCAAGCCCTGTACGCGCTGCATCTCTTTCTTCCACGCGAATCCAGCAGCACACGTGAACCAAACAGCAGCAGTGTGCATTTTTCTTCTACCTCACACGTCAATATCCAACAACTCCCACAGCTTTCTCTGCAACAGCCGCCCACCTCGATCTTTTCATCCGAATTTTGGGGGATTTTGGTTGATTTTTGGTACAAACGAGCAGCTCTTTGGTTCTTGAAATTTTTTGAATTGAGGATTGAGGAGGAGAATTCCGAGTCTACCCTCATTCTCACTTGAATTTTCATCCCTTTTCCCCCATTATTTTGAACCCGAGTTTCGGCTATATATTCTGGGATCATTCATTTGTAAGAGGGAGATTTTTTTTTTGAGAGTTGAAAAATTTGGTGTTAAAAAATAAAAATAATAGTTAGAGTAAGTATTAAAATTAGCTAGAGTTTGGAGGAAGAAATCCACTTGAGTGAAAAGTTCTTGAAACTTCCCGTTTGTTGTGTTCTATCCATTCCAATCTCGCCGGAGCCTCGTGTGGTGGTGGAAGCTTTTTCGTGGTCGGTTCGTTAATGTCCTAGTTGCTGCCCAGGAAAAGGTAACATTTCCCCCTTTATAATATCCCTCCTTTCCATTAAGACATGACGCTACTAGCTGTGTTTGTTCTCTGTTATTCGCTACCGAGCTGTGGGTGTTTTTATTAAGCGACTTTAGTGCCTACTCTTAGTGCTGATTCAAAGTTTTCTTTTTGCTGTTTTTGTAGTCGGTGTTTCTTTGTTTCGAATTTGTTTCATCGCTTGCTTCTCGTTTATTTGTCTTGATGTTTGAACTAGTATCCCTTTGTTTTCGTTGTCTTAAACATCCGGGTTTATTCACTTTGTTACTGTTAATGTTCTTTGTTTTCCTTTTGAAATGAGGGCAGAGCTAAAAAATAAAAATAAATAAAAATCTTTGAGTATGAAGTTGTATATTGTCTTAGCTATTGTTTGATGGGCTGTAGGAGTTGGTTTTTATCCATTTTTGGGAACCATGACGTTCTTACTCTCCTGCAGGTCATGTTTGAATTAAGTTTATGTCTCTATTTTGCTTAAATTTTAGTCGAAATCGCTTACCATTTGTAATCTAGTTCCAATTGCGAGCTTTATAGAATACTTAAGACTATACCATGTGGTCTTTCTCACTGATCAGATTGTTGTCTGGCATGCCCCCTTTACACTTTAAGTTGTCACTTGTCCATTGTAATGCCATCTGCCTTTGCTACACCTATGTTTGCTTGCTTTACTAAGATTATTTCTTTCATACGTATGTATTCTTGGTTCTCTCCAAGCTTGGACTCTCCACAATTTAGTATTAGGATTTTGTTGATCATACTAGTTTTGATTACTTCCTTGTTTAGCCTTATTTTTTACCTTAAACTTCAATGGTTTTTTTTTCTTGTTGAGTTTGTCACTATTAAGGGGCCAAATGTCTGTTGATTAATATTCAGTAGCTCATCTTTTGTATTCTTAGAAGTTCTAACAGTAGACCTTGGCAGTGGTCCCCTTTTGGTCTTGAGATAATTAAGTTGATTTTAATTTTCAATTAAGTTATGTCTCATTTGCTTCCTTATCTTCGAATGCTAATTTTGTTTTTCTTTCTTTTGTTGTGTGAACCTTTCCCCGAGCCCGTGGTGGACTCCTTCTCTCTTGCATCCTCGAGATGAGCCGTAGAGGCTTAATTTATTTACTTTTTCTCCATCGAGTCGGCCCCCCAGCAAGCAGGGACTGATGTACAGGTCTTGGAGAAGTAAAAAACGGACTGTATACATGACTTATACAGCTGTATACACAAGTATACACGGAAAAAAACAGCGATATACAGGTCCAAAAATTGAAACAGGTGTTCTGGAAGTTGAATTAAGTTGTATACATTCGGTATACAGTCTTATATACAAACAAAATGGGCTGGGTTCATACGATATACACTGATATACAACCAGTGTATACAAAAACGGGATTGAGCCTAAGCCTAAAATCAGCAGCGAATTTGGCCCAAGAAGGGCCCAAATTCAATTTCTCCCTACTCTTTAATTATTCAATTATGATTATTTATTGTTTATTGTGTGTTGACTCTAACTTTTAAATTATTAACTAACCTAATTAAATTCCCCAAACGATAAGTCATTTTCTTTGTATTGGGTTACTTTTTAATACACTCTTTTATTTGTTTTGTATTCATTTATCTTACTAATCAAATATATTGGCTATATTTTATCTTAATTAATTTTTTTTTTTGTTCTTTAAAAGATATGTTTTGAATGCCTCTTCCTTTAATCATCTTACTTATTTAAATGGTTTTAAGTTAACACTTTTCTCAAATGAACCAAAAAATAAAAATTGTGTGTGTTCTTTTTTTACCAATTGATTTAAAATGGTCTCATGCTTTAATTTATCAAATTGGTTAAAATTATTATTTTTTAAAATAAAAAATAAAATTTTAATCTAGTTTTTTTTATTAAAATTCTAATCACTTGTATCACAAGCCAAATGTGTCATTATTGAAATCTTTTTCTCTAAAAAGAGAATGTGTCGTTTATCTAATTATTTTTCTTGAATTAATTAAATATTGTAATTTATTTAAATATTCCTATGTTAAATTTCTCAAAATTAGTCAAATCATTTTAAGTCAAATTGCCGGTCAACCGCAAGTTAGCAGGCATTCCGAGGGCCTAACACCTTCTCGGAATGTATATTGAACTTCGAACCCTTTCATTTTTCAATTGATTTTATCTGTTTAAATCTTTTGAAAACCTTATAGTTTTTTTCTTGATTTTTACTATAAAAAAAAATTAAGTGGCGACTCTGTTCTTTTGAGAATTCGATTTGCTTAAACCATAAGTTTAATCGGTTTTTTTTCAAAAACTCAGTCATTTTCCCTTTACATGTATTTTTAAATAAAACAAGCACATAGAGATTGATTGTCATTTTGTAAGGGAAAGGATCAAGAGTGGAATGATACTGTCTACCTATGTTAACACCAACCAACAACCAACAGGCATACTAACAAAGGGCCTTGGAGCTGCTTCTCATCATATGTTACTATCCAAGCTTGGAGTCTTCAATGTGTACTCAGACTAAAGCTTGAGGGGGAATATTGAAGAAGTTAGTTAGAAATCAATTAGAATGTTCTAGAAGCAAAATTAGTTAGTAACTAACTACTACTACTTGGCATTAGGCAAATAAGGTGCGTGTTTGTTAGCATTTGTAATGTGTGCAGATTATGTGAACTATATAAGAGTGTTTACTCTCATTGTAACAGAATTCATTTAGATAATAAAATTCTCTCAAAGTTCATCAAATTCATATCCATGGAAGAACAAACTTCCATGGACTCAATCACACAACACTAAATTGACACACCATTTTTTTACATCAACACAAGATTTTGCATCATCCAAGTTGAAAACCAACATGCATTTCGCGCTATTGGATGGGTTTGGAATTGGTATACATTCGTTTATCATAATTAAAAGATTTAAACTACTTTGGTCTTTTATTAGTTTTTCAGATTCAGTTTTGTTCATGTGAAAAGATTTAGCAATTAATTCATTAGAGAATCCGTTTATTATATATACCAGCAACTCCAATTAAAAAGAAATAACAGTATTCTCCAGGTGTGTATTCATCCGACGATTCTCCCAAGAAAATTATAGTTAATTTAGAATCACCAGCATTGTACCACCATGGCACTGTTCCCACGGTAATTGGTATAGTATCCTCTTTTTAAATCTTTACAACTTCTTCTTTTGAATCTTCTGGTGAGATCAGTCCAGCAATGCATTCACCTGTTATGAATACTTATATATATATATATATATATATATATATATATATATATATAAATATATATTTATATATGGTGTTATAGCTAGAAATATTCCATTTGTTTGACAATTTTTTTAATTTTTAACTTTTCACCTAACATGTTCTAGATTTGCATAAATATGTTAATTATGAAGAAAAAAAATGTGTATGTCCAACGTATAGGGGTGGCAGGG